>NC_040083.1:28539394-29789394 GCF_003369695.1 Bos indicus x Bos taurus | reverse complement strand
CCCAAAACTCTTCCCTGGCAACCTACAGTGGTTAGCAAAGATGAAACGGTCCAAAAACCTATGAAAAGCAGTAAATAGGTACAAATGAATGGTACAAATGAATCTATCCACTGAAGGTCTGTGCAATCAACAAGTTATTGTATCCATTACTGACAGGTGCTGAAAGTTTCAGGACACAAACCAGTCTAAGATATAAGATAGTTCCTGTCCTTAATAAGACACATGGGGCAACAAGCTGGGTAAACAGAACACTCATGAAAAGCACAGAAATACAAGCATCATGCAGATTATAGTGAAACTTCCACAAGAACGACATGATCAACAAACGCTATAGGATTTCAAGGGAAGAAGAATCCGATATAAGCTTGAATGGTCCAAGAAATCTGCAGAAAGCCACAGCTGGCCCAGAGCTCTAGAGGATGAGGCGGGTACTCAAAGGAAGTTACTCTAAATAGCAGTTGCTAAAAGAGCAAGGTCATGGGCAGAGATGACATGCAAGGTGGAGACCAGCCAGGTTGGTGTCAAAGGACAATGATTAAGAATAAATTCTATTTCTTCACCTGTTTTCACCAGGCCTTCAAGATCATCAATGAGGGGAAGTGTATCCTAGCCCATGGCAACAAAACTCTAGAGCCTCTGAGATTCACACTACAACAGAGAGTCCACTTAATCTTCCCCTTTCTCCAAACTAACCTCATGTTGAGTATAAAATTCCAAAGGGACCGTTGATTTTCAAGGGATTTTCCTTACCTAGAATTTTCAATAGACATCTGAAATGTGTTCACTATCAGTTGAATTGTATTTCAGTATCAGGCAGGCCAAGACTAACAACGTATTTTTTAAGAAAATGTGATTAGAGGGTACACGGTTTATTGCAGAGAAATAATCAAGGAATATACAATGGATAGCTCTATTAAAAATTAAGTCAAAATAAATTAATACATACAAGATTAGTCTCAGCTCTAAAGATCTGCAGTTTCTGCCTGCTGTTAGGTTGTTCATATTACATAATATGATTTAGCCTCATTTTATATAAAAAATACTAGTTTTCAATGTATAACTATGCCTATTGGCTTCAGTTCTTTGGACAGTTAAAATGTAGTTGCTTGTTGTGGCTTGAGGTACACCAGAGGTTAAAAAAATGCAAGGTAAGAAATCCCACAATAACCACATGCTTTAAAGTTTATTATTAGAATCATGTTCTACGTGACATTGGAAAGCAGAGTAGTGCTGGAAGGAGGCATTTGAGGGGTTCAGTGAAAGTAAAACAATCTGTTTGGCTTTCGATGGTAATAATGGATACAATTCAAAGAACTGAGTTACCAACAGGAAACTTACATGTTATATCTTATATCAATTAGCTGCAATTTATTAAGCTCATGCAATATTTAGACAAAGATCTGTAGTTCCTATTTAATAAACATATGGCATGACAGTCAACACAGATTGTTTGACCATAAGCATACTAGGTATAATTTATAGGAAAATGACAATTACAGATCTTTGGAAATATTATCTTTTTTTCTAAATTTTGTACCAGAAGGATTATTTCAAAATATCAAGGAAGCAACACAAATAATTTATTTACAAATATTGTATGATCTCACTTATACGTGGAATCTAAACAAACAAAAAACAAGCTCATAGAAAAGTTTACTAGAGGTGGGTATTAGTGGGGAGGGAGAATTGGAGGAAGTTAGCACAAAATGTACAAACTTCTAGTTATAAAATAAATAGATACTGGGGATGTAATGTACAAAACAATGACTATAGCTAATGTAGCATATATATATATATATATATATATATATATATATATAAAGCAGTTAAGAGAGTAGATCCTAAGAGTTCTCATCACAAGGAAATAACATTTTCTCTTTTTCTCTTTTTTAACAGCTGCATGACTGCATGAGATGATAGACATTAACTAAACTTACTATGGTATTTCACAGTATATGTCAGTCAAGCAATTATGCTATATACCTTAAAATTATACAGTGCTACATGTCAACTAAGTCTCATTAAAACTGGGGCAGGGGTGTGTGGACAAGATGGAAAGTAAAGCTTTAGTCATGGCTTAAGAAAAACAAAACAAAAGCATTTTGTCTACAGATTTACACACAAGCAATGTAAAATTTAGTGTAGATTTTGACACTAAACGGGAGATTACAGAAATTAAAGTAGATTAATAATGAACACGGCCAAATTCTAAAACAGCACATGCACAAAATTTATCTAATGACAAAGTGTATAAGAACTGCAAGTCCCAGCAGATATGCCTATTTAAAAGCCTCGGGAAAAACTTATATCAGATGCAAAGATCATTGTTAGCACCTCTCCCAGAGAGCAGCAAGGGGCCTTAAGGCTGCAAATCATGTTTAAGAGGCTGCCAATACCCTCTTAGAAACCAAGCTCAGAAGAACCTCAGATTCTAAGGGTTAGAGGGCAACCCTTAATCTCTCTTATTGTTCTCCTCACTCCAAAAGCTGATCCTAAATCAACTTTTAAGATGGAGATAATATCGTTCACCAGAAAGATCACTATCCTAAAATTGAACAACTTCATTAGCTAAAGTCAACATTCACATTAGAGGGTCATACCAGAGTAAAACCCCAGAGGACAGAAACCATTAACATATCGTAAACCCTCAAGAAGTCAGAATTCGTGATGTACAGCAAAAGGGTTGTGCTGAAGTTGATGTTTACTTAGCAAAACCTATTTCATAAACAATGAAGTTCAATTGTATAAATAAGGTTATAATGTGGATATATTAAACACTTAGGAGAATAACTTCTCAAGCATTTCAGAGACACCTATTTACATATGGGATAGAAAATGTTTGCTGAATTAATTAGCTAATGAATGAATATAGATAATTAACATACTAATTACAAATCAGTAATGTTTGTTATAACAGCTAACTTAAAAATCTCTAAGAGATGAGAGTGTGATTTAAGAAAGAATGAATGATGTATGTTAAATTTACCTCACTTCTGAACTGTTATAGAAATATATTTTTTAAGTTTCAAATTCAGATTTCTCACAGTATCAATCTTCTCACAGTACCAATCTGGGTTTTTATAAGTTCTCATATGGTTCTCCCATAGCGTCTAACATAATGTTACCTCTGCTGCTGCTGCTGTTAAGACACTTCAGTCGTGTCCAACTCTGTGCGATCCCATAGACGGCAGCCCACCAGGCTCCCCCATCCCTGGGATTCTCCAGGCAAGAACACTGGAGTGGGTTGCCATTTCCTTCTCCAATGCTACCTCTGCTAAGTCGCCTCAGTCGTGTCCGACTCTGTGCGACCCCATAGACGGCAGCCCACCAGGTTCCCCCATCCCTGGGATTCTCCAGGCAAGAACACTGAAGTGGGTTGCCATTTCCTTCTCCAATGCATGAAAGTGAAAAGTGAAAGTGAAGTCGCTCAATCATGTCTGACTCCTAGGGACCCCACGGACTGCAGCCCACCAGGCTCCTCCATCCATGGGATTTGCCAGGCAAGAGTACTGGAGTGGGGTGTCATTGCCTTCTCCAATGTTACCTCTAATGAGGAACTAATAATATTTTCTGACAGATAATGCTATTATCCTTTTAAGAAGGATAGAAGTATAAAACTGAGAAAATTACAAATTTAAACAAATAATTTCATAGAGTCTCATAACTGTAGCAGCATAGCCTCTCTGCTACAGAGCAACACACACACACACAAACACAACTACCCACCTTCAAATACTCCCTTCCTTACACAATGCCATTAAGTGGTAGTAAGTCACTCAGGCACGTTCCTTTCCAAATTAAAAATAAACATAAAAAGTTCAAATATTGCAGTCTTAGCACAACACATATTGATCAGGAAAAACACAGACGTCTCATGGCCTTGGTCAATGAAGTAGACCACCAAAATCCTCTTGCCTAGCAAACATGAATCCAATAGACACAGGGACACAGGATATGAAGTTTTGGTCACTTAGACTACTCCTTAGTCAACAGATGAAGGCAGAAGTATTTGGGGCATAATATTTATCCACTGCAGAATTATGTCAGAAAGGATGCTACTAAAGTCTTAAATGTTTATTCACAGAACTCTCTGAAACACAGGCTAGGTGCACTAGTCAGTTCAGAAGTCTGTATTTGAGAAACTACAGTCCCAAAGAGAAAGTCACCTACTTCACTGAATGCCATGCTAAAGTACTACCTACACTTAGCCTCAGTAACTCATTTTTTTTTTATTCTTTTTGGATCATCATAATTCTTGTTCATGACCTCTGAATTTGACCCAAGTGAAAAACACAGCTTAAACAGGGACCAGAGTGGCCCTACATCATCTGAATAAACCATTTCAAACTGTGACACTCCCTATCAAAACGTCAGGTGAAAATACAGCCATCAAAGGTACATAAATAAGCTAAATCAAAGAAGAGAGCAAGTAGAAATGAGTCAGTCCCTTCAGCATAATCAATGAGATAAGAACAGCCTCTTACATATATCTGCAGACACCGTAATAACAACTAAAAGAGGTGATCAAGAAAACTTCCTCCTTGCTTAGTTAGCTGACCAGGTACACTTTACTTGAGAAAATTCTCCTCCAGGCTGCCAAGAATGGTGTCTCAGGTGAGGTGGCCAGTGAAAACAATTTGACATTGTTTTGGATAACAATGCTTTCTATCTATATCCAACTACAATCTGCAAAGTTAATTTCTGCATCCCTCTACACTCTGCCTGTTAGCGTGTATATCCTGTACATCTCCAAGCCCCCACCAAAATGTTAGCAAAATGAAAAAGCACTTATCTACAGGAAACTTATGTGGGTTATCATAACAACACTGAGTACATTTAATTAATCACACTTCCTTTGATATAAATGACCATCTATGGTCACAGAGTGAACAGTGAATTAAATGAATACCAACAACACAGCAAGCAGAACAAACCCCAAATTATTTTTGTACTACAAAAAGTACGGATTTAAATGCAAATATTTCAGAAAGCCAGACAAATTAACTTCATTTGTGAAATCAAAAAGTTAGAGATTTTAAAGCTCAAATTACCCTAATACACAGTTCTTTTCATACTGTATTTCATTTTCAAAATACAAAATATTTTAAGTCATACTGTATAATTAAATAATAAGCAAAGAGTTTACTTACTTCTAGATACTCTCACAAGTTCTGATACATTGAAGACTCCAGATTTTACAAAACTATCCTCAAGGTATCCTGAAAATAAACATCAAGAAGAAAGAGATCAACATAAGCAGGAAGCAAATAAATGATTTAACACTAGAATTCACTCAAGTGTTTCAAAACAAAGGTTAGACTAAAAACCAAGTATGCTTACAACAAAGACACATAAAAACAAAATGCTTATGAAATGCAAACTGAGTCTTTTAAAACAGAAGTTTTCAGTTTAGAAGCTAAATAATCTCTCAGAAAGAAATTTTAACTTTCCAAGTGTACAAGGCAATTGGTATGGTTTTATTTGCCATGGCTCATGCATAGGGAATGAAGGTTTAGGGGCCCTTGGGCAGTAGCACCTGGTAGACTAAAGTCCAATCATTTAAAAAAAAAGAAAGAATGAAAAAGGAAAACCACAACCACAATTAGCACCTTGTTGGAATTACTTCAAAGATCTCTGGAAACCACTGTTCTTTAACAAATCCTTCCCTGAGTAAAGAAAAGTGAGTTGCTGTTACCAGCCCTCCCACCTTTGTTCCTGTCCTGAATCACACAAAAGCAGAACTGGTACACAGAGCAAATACTTCACACGGACCTATTTCCGTGCACCTTTAATATACCTCACACAATTTCACTGCTTTCTCACCCTGCTGCCACTCCCTGGTACTCCATTTCAAAAACAGGATCCTTTTTTCTGGCAAACAGTGGTGAGGCCAGACCTCCAGGAATGCCTCCTGACCCTTCAGGGACCTCCACTGGTCAGGAGCCAGAGTCAAACGGATTCCTGGCTGGCCTAGCTCTGCCCAGGACTGGAAATGGAACTCTCAGCGACTGCCGTGTCCCCAGGTTCTAGCCAATGAGAAGGAAGTTTCATGGTGGTGAGGAGGGGATGAACACCTCAGGTAGATGGAATACGGCTACTCATTCCATCTACCTGCTGCCCCAGGGAGAGAATAAGTGTGAAAATCCTCAGTATTCAAATGCTTCCAGGAAAAAACTCTAAATTCCAAGAAATGGCAATTTGATCCAATGCTGCAGAACACTTTGGGGCTGACTGAGAGGTTGATTTAGTGTAGGAAAGGCAGGCATGAGTGGTTTAGCAACATGGTCCACTCACGTCGAAGAGCTGGGCTTTGACTCCTGACTACACTGTGCCACCATGGCGTCCTGGAATAATTAATCATGATAATAATGAACTTAAAGAAATTTATAATAATAATTGTCCTGGAACATTAGACTCTTTGTGCCTCAGAGTTTCCATTCATATATTAAAGATAATACCAATAAAATTAGCTACCTTACAGAGTTATGCATAAGCGAGATAAAACTATAAAATGCAGAGTAGGCACAGATTAAACATCACCAATAAATTAGGACTGGCTCATGGAGGCAACAATCATGCACACACTGAAATATTCACACTGAATTCCAGTCTCAAGATAACTATAAATAATCATTTAGAAACTTTACCAGAATGAGAGTCACCACCCTACTTTTTAACCATACATAGCATGAAAAGACAGAAAATCATTTACTTAGTACATATACATCACTGTTGGGAATAAACAGAGGAGCTGTGTATGTCTGAAGGCTGTTTGAACACTGTTTTATATCCATCCATTCACCTTCTTTAGAAAAAGAATAAAAGAATGAGAAGAAATTATGAGATCTCAGCTGGTGATAAAACTCAGGTCTCATATTAAATCATTACTTTAAAAAAGATATACATTTTTAAGAGGATAAGAACTAAATGTCCCCACTTAATGCAGCTCTATTTTAAGAAACGCCTACTTCTTGAGCAATTAATTTTCTGTCAGGGTGAATTCATTTCAGTGATTATTGAGAAACTTTCAGATAGATACCATTGTACAAAGTGCTAAAAGCCATTGAGACACAAAAGGACATCAACTCCCGCTCTGTGGTTGGAGACAAAGACAGTTTTAATTTCTAACAGGTTATTATTATTGTTTTTGTTGCTCTAAAGTATAATAGCTTACACTGTACTTTATGTATAGTAAACATTTTACATATGACAAGTACATTAAATATAGAGACTCTACTTATCATGATGACAGCCCGTATGCTTAACCAATCAGACAAGGTTATTCGCTCTGTAAAGGCCCACCCTCATGTCATTCTCACATAGCTGCCTCTGATCAGAAGGCCCTCTATCCACACTCAACTCTCAGCCTTCCGTGTCCAGCTCAGCCACTGCCCGCTCCATAAACTGCTTCTCTACCCTCCTCTCCCAACCCCTATGCCAACTAAAATTGATCTCTTTTTCTATATTCACATAGCACCTGGTTTGTACTTACTTTACATCACTTTGTACATTCAAGTTTTCCAAGATAACTGTTTTCAAGTCTTGTGTTTTTTCTTATTTGGGGGAGTGACTGGGTTTTGTCCATCTGCTTCTCCCCTAACAACTAAGTCAGAGCCCACATATAAGGCAATGGCACCCCACTCCAGTATTCTTGCCTGGAAAATCTCATGGGTGGAGAAGCCTGGTAGGCTGCAGTCCATGGGGTCGCTAAGAGTTGGACACGACTGAGCGACTTCACTTTGACTTTTCACTCTCATGCATTGGAGAAGGAAATGGCAACCCACGCCAGTGTTGTTGCCTGGAGAATCCCAGGGACGGGGGAGCCTGGTGGGCTGCCATCTATGGGGTCGCACAGAGTCGGACACGACTGAAGTGACTTAGCAGCAGCAGCATACACTAACCAGTAAACGCTTGCAGAAAAAAACTGTAAAATTCAACTTTTTGAAACATGGTCACAAATGCATACCTTAATAATTTTATAACAATGAAGATAAAGATAGCTTAAGACTGAAGGATAATTTTACTGATTCTTGTTATTCCCTGGAATTTGTTTGCCTAGGAGTTTATTTATGTTATTGGGCAGGATGGGAAAGTGTAATGATTACAGGCAGATTATATCTCTAACTTTGTTGTGTAACTAATGTACAACTTTAGGCATTTAGTATAAAATAACTACCAAGGCACTAGGAGTGTTCAAACAGCTCACAGATATTTGCAAATTGACGAAAGAGTAAATAAATGGTAAATATTTCAATTTATATAAATTATTCCATGTGTACCCGAATGCTGGGAAAGATTGAGGGCAGGAGAAGAACAGAGTGACAGATTACGAGATGGTTGGATGGCATCACTGACTCAAGGGACATGAATCTAAGCAAACTCTGGGAGATAGTGAAGGACAGGGAAGCCCAGGGTGCTGCAATCTATGCGGTCACAAAGAGGCAGATACAACTTAGTGACTGAACAATACAGGCTAACATTTCAATATATAGATATTATCTGAAGTTCATTTCCTTATTACTCCAGAGTAGTCAGGACTCTATTTGCTTCTTAGTTATGCTCTGCTGCTGCTGCTAAGTCGCTTCAGTCGTGTCTGACTCTGTGCGACCCCAAAGACGGCAGCCCACCAGGCTCCGCCATCCCTGGGATTCTCCAGGCAAGAACACTGGAGTGGGTTGCCATTTCCTTCTCCAATGCATGAAAGTGAAAAGTGAAAGTGAAGCCGCTGCAGTCATATTCATTAAGATGGAGTGATGTGTGGTCCATTAGGAACCAAATCCTAAGGCAGCAGATAGCCACCTCAAGGTAATCCTACCAGGAGGAAGACAGTAAGACAGTCATACACAGACAGACATGATGACTATCACATGGAAAAGGGAAGGCAAATCAGAATGTTGCAGGATGCTTCTCCACTCCCTACCCCCAATTCCCCGAGTTCCAAGGAATTTGGATCTACAAGGAAAACTGAAAGAGCTATTTTACTAAAACAGTGAAAGGCATTAGAAGTATGTCCAAACTGCTTTGGCACCCACAAGCAAAAATGCAACATCATAGGTCCCACTGGGCTCCACTCCTGCATGGGGCATAGCAAGATAACAATGACCTTATGTGGGGCAGGGAGCGGGGTTGGTGGGAATCAGCCAACTGGAAGCCTAGGAGAGACACCTGAAGCAGACAGCTGCCCCCTTCATGCATCTCTGCATGCAGCACAGCCTTGACAGTGGACAGGCATTACCCAAGATGAGGCAGCCTAAAGAAAAGAAACAGTGGATGATATGGTACTTGGACAGCTAATTGTGCTTGCTCACAAGCATATAAGAGATAGTACTTAAGGACTCTGGCAAAATAACTGGAGAGGATCACGCAGCGGGTCATGAGCCCTGCTATACAGTATAGAAGGTAAGACTCAGCAAAACGCAGGTTCTTGCTGTTAACACAACCCCATCTGTAACCTCCAGGCTGTAGGGGCCTTCTAAAAACATGGTTTGCATGTGTAACATAGACCACTGTGAATCTAGAATAGCTGCCAGAAAGGCCAAAGATCTTAAAGCAATTTGGAGACATTCATTTAGCAAACTCCCTTTATCTACCAAAGGAAATATGAGCATCTCTGAGACAGAGCAGCTGCTTAATGGTTACAGAGCAATATTACACAACAGCTTATGCCAGGAAGCAAAGAACAACTTAGCATTTATGTGATGCTGTATTTACACTACATGTATGCTTTTTAAAAAATAAAATTGAGTAGGAAATAAAGACCTTTGCAAACTGAAAATTCTCAAAGGCAATATCAAATTATATTATTTTATACTTTTTATTTTTCTCTAACAAAAGCAACAATAAATCACTACTCAGAAGTTAATATAGTGTTTAACCTCCTTTACAAACAATAACAGACTGACACAATGGCATATCTAACTGCTAATATCTCAAATTATAATCAGCACCATTTAAATGTTAAACAACATTCACACAGAAAATCCAAAGGAAGACTGATAATGGCTCATTTTTATGGTCTACTGTGTTCTATTCTTGAAATTAAAAAAAAAAAAAACCACAGAAAGCAGTTATTAAATTCATGAAAGCTGTCTTCGAGTATTTGAAGGACTGTTAATGTAGATGGTGGATTAGACTTATTCTGCATAGTCCAGGAACTGTTTTTTTGGCTCAGTAAACAGATTTGTCACCCAATAAGAAAAGTCCTAGAAAGGAATGTGAAACCTTGCAAAGGTAATAATAACCAAGACACGCCAAGCTACAAAAATCTTAGAAAGCGTGAGTCCATGCCAAGTTCGCAGTTATCCTCAAGTTATTACCATTTTACAGATGAGGAAACTAGTACCTAAACATAGGGGGTTTCCCAGTGGCTATCAAGATCCCGCCCCTGCTACTGCATTTAAGAATTCTCATTATGGATAGGAAACTGGATAGGAGTGTCTCAAACCCACTGAAACACTTAGATTCCACTTTTTCTTACATGGCTGTTTTCCTGTTAGTTTCCTTGCGTTGTTCATTTGGAAAAAGAAGAGGACACTGGATATCTCACAGGCATGCTCCAGCTGTGGGATTCCAATTGTTCACTTCCTTCAACTGAGTGTAAAGATGCCTAAATCCTTTTGCTAATGGATGCAAAGGGCAAGAACACTAGATTATTTCTTACTAACTCTTTGCTGATCTTCCTAAAACTTCAGCTACGAAACCTAACAGACTGGTCATTTTCTAAGACAGGGCTCTCTTCAGTTTCCTAACTGGTCTGAACCGTCCGTGGTTAAGGATGGAAACTATGATTATAAAATAGATACACTAATTATTGCAAAGACAATGATTCTCTGCACAGAGACTGAACCTCAGCCTACAGCTAAGGATAACATTTTAGTACTAATTTAGAATGAAGTTTGTGCTTCAATATGAAATGTAAATCCCTGATGGTTATTTACATGATCTGGCAGAGAGCTTTACTGACTTTAACACACTCTGATAGTACTACATTAATATATTTTTTTATGTTTGTTTAGTTTTTCCTTCCAGTCCATTAAAATTTTCCTTCATATATAATATATAAGCAAAAAAAATATAAAAACAAAAAAAATTTGATATAAAATTGATATCAAATTTAAATAAATGCATATTCTGACTTTTTCTAATTAACATTATATCTTTTCCTTTAGATTAAACAGCATGATTTCAATGCCTGTATCCTATTATACTGCATGGCTGTATCATACTTTATTTGACCACTCTCCCATTGTTTGGCATTTTAGGTTATTTCCCATTTAAAAAAATATTATAAACAGCACTGCCATTAACATCCTTGTACACAAATCTTTGTCAGCAATTCTTGTGATTTTCTTAGGCTGGAGTTCCCAGAAGTGGAATTACTGGGTCAAAGGACATAAACTCTTTTAAAGCTCTTGGTAAAAACTGTCAAGCTACTTTCCATAAAGGTTTTTGCCAATTTATATTCCCTCGGGCAGATCATGAGTGTTTCATGTCACCTCCCTGTTGCCAGAATTACATATTAGTCATATTAATGGGATTTGTTTTTAATTGTGGATAGTTGATAGAGAAATTAATCTATAATTTTCATTAATGCTATAATTTTCACTATTATAATAAGGTAGGATTTTTTCAGAGACATACTCATTTCTTTGAAGAGAACATTCAAATACATGTAAATAATAAGAGTGCTACCAGGAATATTTACTCATAATATTAACAAGAATACTTTTAGAGTTTCACAGTTAATAATAATTTGGCTATTCATTGATGATTGATTCCTTTCTCAGCATTTGACATATTCACTTATTTCTAGTTTTCTCAGAGTTTTTTAAACTTTTCTGATCAGAATAGTTTATTATTATTAAATGCCTTTTTGGTCTTGTAGAGATTATCCTTTTTATCCCTTACAGCATTTCTTATTGTTACATATTACTGAATTCTTATATTATCTTTGTTGGTTCATGGTACATACCTCTTTTAATTTACTGTTGAACTGGTTTATTGACAGTTTCTTCCAAATTCCCTGTATTTTGGTGGGATACTTCTGTGGGAATTTTTGTATTTTATTTTCTAAGCTTTTATATCAGGGTTATATGTGTGCTTCATAAAACGGATTGGATGAGTCACTATCATTTATGAAAATAAAATACAAAAAGTTGAAAGTCTAGAAAATCTCACTGGTAAAAAATCACCTTCCCAGAATCTGTTTCAGCGAAGATTCTTAGACAACTATTAGTCTTTCAAGAAATTTATTCCTATTGTCTGGCCTTAAAACAGTATTATTACAAATTATTAAAGAAAATCAATTTTTGCAGGTTTTAAAATTTCTTAGCACATATACTTTATGGTTAACTAAGTGGACTATGTTTATTTTTACTGTATTGACATTATAGTAAAATAAATATTACATATTGTTATAATATACTATAATTAATATAATTATATTAAATTACATTAAACTATACTAATAAATTAACTCTGTCACTTACTATGTAAACTTAAGGAAAGCTAAGCAATTGTTCTATGCCCCCTGTTTCTCTTCTTTAAAATACAGAAGTACCACTACATAAGTCAATATGTATTATTTTAAGTCAGGCTGTATTATTATTTTCAAATAATAACAAAGGAGGTATTTAATTCTAAGAGTAGGGAAAGGGAAGGTAGAATTGTACAGTGAGGAAACAAAATGTAATAGGAGCTAATCAAGACAGCCAAAATAAGGATATAAGATGTGAAAATAAATGATTAGTATAAAGTAAAATAGGAAGAATAAAATCAGGTATATCAATCATTACAACAAGATTGAACTGAATTATCCAACAGAGAGCATTAGATTAACTAAAGCAAACAAAATCTAGCTATTTTTAAGGAACATACTTAAAATGAGAATAAGAACAAAACGTTGAAAATAAAATAGTAGGCAGAGAATTTTGGCAAATTAAAAAAAAAATCAGTGTCAATTAGCAATGGTTAAGATGCAATTTAAGGTGAATTACAATAAACAGGATAAATAACATTATTAATGAAGTACATAATTAATGAGTAAGATAAATCACATATCTCACATTCACCAAAAATATTCTGGAAAATGAATAAAATGAAAGCCAATAAAATACAAGAAACTTGATAAAAATATAGTGAGAATTCAGAATACATCTCTCTTAGATGTGAACACGACTGTTAGATAAAGACTCACTTTCTATCATTCAAATACAACTTATACTTTTTTGGTATATCCACAGACATTTTATAAAAATTGATCATGTCCTTTACCAAAAAGAAAACATTAACAAATTCTTAAAAGCAGAGAATTTTTTCTGGCCATCAGGCCATTATGTCTCATCTTTGGTAAATACAAGTGAAAGTGAAAAAAAAAGTGACCATATCTTCTAACCACATGAAAATTAAGAAAATAAGTAATGAATCAAACAGAAAATCAAAAGAAAAACTGTCAACTATCTAGGAAGCAATGAAGAAAGAAAGACAAAAATAAAGGAAAATTATTCACCATAGAAAAACAGCAGAACAATCCAAGAAAAATTAAAAAGGGAATTAAAGACAAAAGCTGAAATTAATAATATGGAAAAAAGAGGAATATTTAAAGCAAAAAAGGAAATAAGATTCTCTAAAAAGTCAAGCAAAACAAAAAAATTATTTACAAGCTTCAAGTACAAGAATAGAAGGGAGACATAACCATAGAAACCAAATTCATTAAAAGAATTATGAGAGATTAAAACGTAACTTATTGACTTTGAAACTTAAATGGGCAATTATTTACGAAACTAGAAGTAACCAAAATTCAGCAAAGTGGAACCTGAACAAAACAATTTGTACAGTGGTTCCCAAAATTCGCTGATCATTTGAAGCCCATAGGGTTCTTGAAAAACAATTTATGCTGGTTTCCACTCCCAGCTATTCTGATTTAATTGGTATGGATGTGTCCCAGACATGTAGATGTTCTAAAAGTTCCCCAGGTGATTTCAATGTGCAACAAAATTTAGGGACCACCATGCTAGTCTCTTGTTATTCAAATTGTGATTCCAGAACCAAATGCATTGGCATAACCTGAGAGCTTATTAGAAATGCAGAAGCTCAGGTTCCACTGAGATGCTTAGAATCTTAATGAGCTCACGTGCACTCTAAAATGTGAAGATCCTAGGACAACATAAATAAGTATTTTAAAAACCACCTTTAAAAATGGCATCAGGTACAGACGGGTGCACAGCTAGATTTGAGCTATCCTTTACCTTGCCTTCAAATCTCAATGCTATTTACCCTCTCCCAGGCTGTAGAGACTGAGAAGGCAATGGCACCCCACTCCAGTACTCTTGCCTGGAAAATCCCATGGACGGAGGAGCCTTGTGGGCTGCAGTCCATGGGGTTGCTAAGAGTCGGACACGACTGAGCGACTTCACTTTCACTTTTCACTTTCATGCATTGGAGAAGGAAATGGCAACCCACTCCAGTGTTCTTGCCTGGAGAATCCCAGGGATGGGGGAGCCTGGTGGGCTGCCATCTATGGGGTCGCACAGAGCCGGACATGACTGAAGCGACTTAGCAGCAGCAGCAGGCTGTAGAGAATGATGACAAGCTACCTTATGAAGAAGGCTCTCTCATAACCCTTCATTAGGACAGCAAAGTTTAAATAACTAAACTTTCAATGTCCCTTATCAAAACAAAGCAAGCAAACAACCAACCAAAAATCATGCAAACATAAATGCCTGTTATGCATTTATGCAAACATAAGTTGCAGCTAAATGCAACTTTGAGAATCCTAGATAAAACTGAATGCATTCAATTCATATATTTAAATTGAATATAATACTGTTATCAAAAGAATGATACACTATATTATCATTAGAGTTTATTTCAGAAATGAGGGTAGTTCACTGTCAGGAAATTTATCCATATAATAGAGAAAAAAATTAAAAAACAAGCAAACGACAACAAAGAACAACACATGATTATGTCAATTGAGGCTGAGAATGTATTTGACTCCACGAAGAGAAGAAAGCTTCCCTGATAACAAATCTAAGCAGAAAAAGAGATGAAAGCAAACAATAGAGACTCTTCAGCAAAAGCCAAAATAAATTATCCTGAAAGGACAAAATCAGTCTGCCATTCTTAGTTATCCAACCTCTTCAAATTTCTTCCTCTTTTCAGTCCTTAAAAATGTAGTCTGTAATAAACCAGTAACAAAAAGGCAAATATTGTATGATTTCACTTAGGTGAGGTGTCTAGAGCAGAAAAACTCCTAGAAACAAAGAAGAATGGGGGAAGAGAGAAGAGAGAGTTGTTATTTAATGGGTACAGAGCTTCAGTTTTGCAAGATGAAGAAGTTCTAGGGACCGGCTGTCCAACAAAATGAATAAACTTTACACTACTGAAATTTACCTTTAAAATGGTAATTTTTATGTTATATGTATTTTATAACAATTAAAAAATAAACATGATCTGCAATTTGAGACCCAGATAATTGTTATTGTTATTGACATTCAAGAACTGCATTTTACATAGGAAATTATGTCTATAATCTTATTTACAATACTTGGCTTGCATGCTAAGTTGCTTTAGTCGTGTCCAACTCTTTGCAACCCTATAGACTGTAGCCTGCCAGGCTCCTCTGTCCATTACTTAGACATAAATTTCTATTTATTATTTTCATTATTAGTCTATTGGGCTTCCCTGGTGGCTCAGATGGTAAAGAATCCACCTGCGATTCTTTAGTTACAGGAGTTACAGGATATTTATAACTATCAGTATATATCTATGGATTTTCTCTTACTAATTTTTTTTTCTTTTTTGGTGCATCACTTTGTCAACTGCAACAAGTTTTCAAGCAAAATTTTTACAAAGAAAATGAGGGACTATTTTTTGAGACAACAAATAATAAAGACTATATTTATATCACCTTTGACTAGAAATAAAACTCCTCAAACATTAAAAGAAATTCAGGTAACTGTTTTTCTCTAATCTCTACAAGATTCTCCTTTTCACTTATGAAATACAAAAACTGCAACAGCATAATATTTAGATATCATTACTATTGGCTGGGAATATCAGCCCCCTTAATTGGCATATTTAGATCATTTTTAGCTCATAAAAGTTCTCTTCATTCGTCCTTGATTCTATTTCTTTCCTAAAATTTCTGATTTCTTAACAAGAAAGCCTAAATTAATGTTTGATTTTCTATTCTTTCATTATAAACCTTTTTTCCCAATTTTAACCTCTCTGCTCTTTTCCTTTGCTTTTGGAACAAACATCTCAAGTTTGTCCTCTGTATCAGTGATTATTTACACAATATCAGCTAGCTTTTTTTATTTTTCCAATCCAGATTTTAACTGTATGAAACCAGTTTTAGTTTTCCTGCTAATTTTTCTTAACTCACATGATGTTCTGTTCATTGAAGCTCTTCTTTCATCTGTTTTTCTTTCCTCTTACATTTTATGTAAGCCCCTTTTCTAAGAAAATAAGATGTTTCTCTGAAATTTTCTTCTAGTTCTTCATTTTTAAAGATATGTTCTTCTGGATCTTAATGATAGACCCTTTCCCTTGTTCTTCAGTATTTGCTCCAAGGACATGGTTGTTTACTTTTTACTTACAGGGTACTCAAATTTAGGGTTGTGCTTCAAAAAAAGCATTCAGTTTTTAGATTGAGATGGAGGGCTGTAGCATTAACATAACTGGATGTGGATTCTTTTGTTATCATTTACTAGCTGGATAAATTTGATTAAATTACTTAATATAAATAAGGAATAATAATGATAATAATGATGATAATAATACAACAGTGGCTACCATTTATTGTTATTTGCCAGGCCCTGGCACTTTATTTTTTTTCACTTATTTATTTTTTTGAGTACTTATGACCTTTATTTTTATTTTTTTTAATTTTATTTTATTTTTAAACTTTACAATATTGTATTAGTTTTGCCAAATATCGAAATGAATCCGCCACAGGTATACCTGTGTTCCCCATCCTGAACCCTCCTCCCTCCTCCCTCCCCATACCCTCCCTCTGGGTCGTCCCAGTGCACCAGCCCCAAGCATCCAGTATCCTGCATCGAACCTGGACTGGCGACTCGTTTCATACATGATATTATACATGTTTCAATGCCATTCTCTCAAATTTAAGTATTTATTCGGAGTCATTAATAAAAAAAAAAAAAAAGTGCCAGGTCCTGGCACTTTAAACTCTATTTCAGTTCAATTTTCAGGCTTTTTTTTTTTTAATTAATGACTCTGAATAAATACTTAAATTCTCTACTCCCCACCCCCCCACCTCCAGTTCTCATTTGTGAAATGGGAATAATGATAGTAATGCTGAACTCAGAGATTTGAAGTGACTATTAAATAAGAAAGTATATATGAAGTGTTTAATGTTTAATACCAGAGAAGGCAATAGCAACCCACTCCCATACTCTTGCTTGGAAAATCCCATGGATGGAGGGGCCTAGTAGGCTGCAATCCATGGGGTCGCTAGGAGTCGGACACGACACGACTGAGCGACTTCACTTTCACGCATTGGAGAAGGAAATGGCAACCCACTCCAGTATTCTTTCCTGGAGAATCCCAGGAACAGGGAGCCTGGTGGGCTGCCGTCTAAGGGGTCGCACAGAGTCGGATACGACTGAAGCAACTTAGCAGCAGCAGCAGCAGGGTTTAATACACGATTATTTGTAATGGCAGTAGTAGTATGAGAAACCGTAGAATTTCCACATCTAATCAATTTCTAGTGACTGCTGGTCCTTCATCTAATGAACCTTTACTATAAAGCAGAGGGCCGTTCTCACCCCACTCTAGATATGGAAGATCCTACCCAGTAGTACATGAAAACCCTCACTTTCTCTAATGCATGGTTCTGGAAGGACAGATGGGAACAAGTTTACAAAGGGCCTTCTCTGTTGTATTAAGGAGTTAGACTCTAGCACAGAGTGGATAATTTTTGAAGGATTCCTGTTAGGAAAAGTAATCAGACTGCGAGATGCTTTCCTATACTCTTCACTCCCTTTCTATACCTCATTTCTTAACCCTGTTGTTCTCTGGGTTTATAGTCTTTTAAGTTGATATAGAAAAAATGCTCTGAACCTATGGGATGGTAATGCAATAGAATCAAACTTAAATGTCTGCAATTTCTCAAGGAATCAAACTTCTATCTTTCATGAATTAAAAGATATGAAAAACTTCACTTTTTAGGTTCAAACTACGCTAGTCATGTAGTTATAGGATAAGCCTCTAACCTTCTGTCCTTCAGCCTCAGTTTTTGTGTGCTTAGAAAAAACTGTTCAAGGCTTTATATATCCTCATGGAAGTTTTAGTGAATTGTGGGATAATCTGAATGAGAAATTAAGCCAGAAAGGTAGACTTTATGTTGGATAGCTAATGATCATTATTTTGCTATATGCCTATAAAGACCTAGCGTGAAGTTTCACTGCTGCTGCTGCTAAGTCACTTCAGTCTTGTCCGACTCTGTGCGACCCCATAGATGGCAGCCCACCAGGCTCCCCCATCCCCAGGATTCTCCAGGCAAGAATACTGGAGTGGGTTGCCATTTCCTTCTCCAATGCATGAAAGTGAAAAGTGAGAGTGAAGTCGCTCAGTCGTCCAACCCCATGGACTGCAGCCCACCACTACTCTCAGTCAAAATTATAGCAGGCTTTTTTTTTGTTGTTTGAATTTGATAAGTTGATTCTGTTTACATGAAAATTTAGAGGCTGCTGCTGCTAAGTCGCTTCAGTCGTGTCCAACTCTGTGCAACCCCATAGACAGAGGCCCACCAGGCTTCCCCGTCCCTGGGATTCTCCAGGCAAGAACACTGGAATGGGTTGCCATTCCCTTCTCCAATGCATAAAAGTGAAAAGTGAAAGGGAAATCGCTCAGTTATGTCTGACTCTTAGCGACCCCATGGACTGCAGCCTACCAGGCTCCTCCATCCATGGGGTTTTCCAGGCAAAAGTACCGGAGTGTGGTGCCACTGCCTTCTCCGGAGGACATAAAGATAATTTTAAAATCTTATTATAAATTTACAGAAATCAAGAAAACATTTGGTATTGGCAAAAGATAGACAAATCAATGAGATAGAGCAGAAACACACACATAAATACATGGCTTTGTATATTTGATAAGTATTTATTCTCTTCATTTTTATATACATAGATATATATTTATATAATAGGTAGATATGCAATTTATTATATGTGAATTATACCTTCAGATCAGATCAGGTCAGTCACTTAGTCGTGTCTGACTCTTTGCGACCCCATGAATTGCAGCACGCCAGGCCTCCCTGTCCATCACCAACTCCCGGAGTTCACTCAGACTCACATCCATCAAGTTGGTGATGCCATCCAGCCATCTCATCCTCTGTCGTCCCCTTCTCCTCCTGCCCCCAATCCCTCCCATCATCAGGGTCTTTTCCAATGAGTCAACTCTTCGCATGAGGTGGCCAAAGTACTGGAGTTTCAGCTTGAGCATCATTCCTTCCAAAGAAATCCCAGGGCTGATCTCCTTCAGAATGGACTGGTTGGATCTCCTTGCAGTCCAAGGGACTCTCAAGAGTTTTCTCCAACACCACAGTTCCAAAGCATCAATTCTTCGGCGCTCAGACTTCTTCACAGTCCAACTCTCACATCTATACATGACCACAGGAAAAACCATAGCCTTGACTAGACGAACCTTTGTTGGCAAAATAATGTCTCTGCTTTTGAATACGCTATCTAGGTTGGTCATAACTTTCCTTCCAAGGAGTAAGCGTCTTTTAATTTCATGGCTGCAGTCACCATCTGCAGTGATTTTGGAGCCCAGAAAAATAAAGTCTGACACTGTTTCCACTGTTTCCCCATCTATTTCCCATGAACTGGTGGGACCAGATGCCATGATCTTCGTTTTCTGAATGTTGAGCTTTAAGCCAACTTTTTCACTCTCCACTTTCACTTTCATCAAGAGGCTTTTGAGTTCCTCTTCACTTTCTGCCATAAGGATGGTGTCATCTGCATATCTGAGGTTATTGATATTTCTCCTGGCAAATAAATTACCTCTTTAATCTACAAACAACGGGGTTGAAATTTTTAGAAAGTAATATTTCCAAAGAATCACAAATGAATAAGGAATAGTCAATGTAGTCAGGAAAATTTTTGAAGATAATGACTCCCATTAGTCCTGCAATTTTCACAATTTCTAGAAAGCTACCTTACCTGCTTACACATTCATGATCATATAAACTCTAGGAACATTTTGATATTTATACCAAACAAAAGCATGAAATAGCAAATAGACCTTCTCTACAGTTCATCAGTTTGGGAGAAAAGAAAAACTGGATCCATCTGAGACTGGTATCCTGAATCAGTAATGATATTAGAGCACTACAATTCTCTGTCTGATACATCCCTACGGAATTTACCACCAGACGTGCTACACAAGTTAGGAGTTCAGGACATCTGTCAGTCAGTCAGTCATATCTAGCATGTAGCTTACCTCCAGGGCAGAAGAAGCTCACCATGACTGTCTCTATGAAACACTCTGCTTTTCCTGACTTAGGTCAGATTCTGGGGAATGTAACCTCAAGAACAGGTTAAAATGCATTTAACCTATCGTGGGCCTAAGCCTCTATTGCATAAATCTTGAACACTGCTGAACACTGTCTCTGGCCAGGCACTGCCTTAGATGCTGGGTTGACAAATACAAATACAGTCTTCACTTGAAGGTGTTCAGAATCTACTAAGTGAAAAAGACAAGTACACTGTGCTGAAGGCGTCATTATTATAAACTGTACCGCTGAGAGTGTCTGGAGAAGTTTCACTGTGAAGCACCAAGGGAGTACAGGCAGAAAAACACTACAAAGACAAAGGAGAGGCACATGGTGAATGCAAAGACTGGGCACAAGGTCGACGTGGGCAATGGAAGGGCGAGCAGAGGACACACCATCATGGGCTGCATTCGATGCCGTGGAAAGATTAGGTTTAGCCTGGAGTGGGAACCTTTAACACAGACAGGGGAGGAGAAGGAAGTAATCAGATGCTCACATTCTGCAGAACACCAGGGCTCATTATAGAATGTATCACAGGGACTAAGACCCAAGGCAAAAATACCAGTCACAGAGATTAAGAAAATTATTTTTAAAATCTAGGTGCTCTAGTTAAAAGGACAGAGTGTCAATATTTTCTAAAATAACACATTAAGATTCAGAACTTATAAAAATATTTTGCCTTCCTCATCTGTTATAAGAGTAACCCCATCAATGATCTTTCCTCGTCTCTCTGCTTCTCTTTCTACATGCTCTCTCAAAAATTGATGGATAGTCCACTGTTCACCAGCCAACACTAGGTAAAGCAATGGGTTATTTCCAGATGTCGACTAGGGACATATTAAATATAAAATAGCAGAATGCTATCTGCTAATATGTCAGCAAATTTGGAAAACTCAGCAGTGGCCACAGGACTGGTAAAGGTCAATCCTCACCTCAATTTCCAAGAAGGGCAATACTAAAGAATGTTCAAACCACCAGACGACTGCACTTGTCTCCCATGCTGGTAAGGATATGCTCAAAATCCTGCATGCTAGGCTTCAGCATTACATGAACTGAGAACTTACAGATGTCCAAGCTGGGTTTAGAAAAGGCAGAGGAACCAGAGATCAAATTACCAACATTTGCTGGATCACAGAGAAAGCAAGGGAATTCCAGAAAAACATCTACCATTGTTTCACTATGCTAAAGCCTTTGACTATGCAGATCATAACAAACTGTGGAAAACTCTTAAAGAGATGGAAATACCAGGCCATCTTACCTGTTTCCTATGAAACTTGTATGCAGGTCAAGAAGCAACAGTTAGAAGTTTGTATGGAACCATTGACTGCTTCAGGATTGAGAAAGGAGCGTGACAAGGCTGTTTATCATCACCCTGTTTATTTAACTTCCATGCTGAGTATATCATGAGAATTGCTGGGCTGGATGAATTACAAGCTGAAATCAAGACTGCCAGGAGAAACAGCAACAACCTCAGATATACAAATGATACTGCTCTAATGGCAGAAAGCAAAGAGGAATTAAAGAACCTCTTGATGAGGGTGAAGGAGGGGAGTGAAAAAGTCAGCTCAAAACTCAATATTAAAAAACTAACATCATGGCACCTGGCCCCATCACTTCATGGCAAATAGAAGGGGAAATGGTAGAAGCAGTGACAGATTTCCTCTTCTTGGGCTCTAAACTCACTGTGGATGGTGACTGCAGCCATGAAACCAGAAGACGTTGGCAGGAAAGCTATGACAAACCTAGTGTGTTTAAAAAAAACAAAGACATCACTTTGCCGACAAAGGTCCGTACAGTCAAGCCTATGATCTTTGTAGTATTCACATACAGTTGTGAGAGCTGGACCATAAAGAAGGCAGAGCGCAGAAGAATTGATGCTTTCAAACTATGGTGCTGGAGAAAACTCTTGAGAGTTCCTTTGACAGCAAGGAAATCAAACAAGTCAATCTTAAGGGAAATCAACCCTGAATACTCATTGGAAGGACTGATGCAGAAGCTGAAGCTCCAATACTTTGGTCACCTGATGCAAACAACTGACTCATTGGAAAAGACCCTGATGCTGGAAGAGATTGAAGGCTGAAGGAAAAGTAACAGAGGATGAGATGGTTCAATGGCATCACTGATGCAATGGACATGAACTTGGGCAAACTCCAGGAGACGGTGAGGGACAGGGAAGCCTAGCATGCTGCAGTCCTTGGGGTCGTAAAGAGCTAGACACAACTTGGCGAGTGACCAATAATGAGCAGAATACTTTATTATGTTCTAATAAAAAGGATCATTTATTCCTTGCTTATTTATTTAGCAAACATTGTTCAGTTTGAAAGAATTCAATTCAGAAAATGACTGCAATCCAAAACACTAAACTTTGAAACTAAAAATCTGCTATACCTACAAAAGTGCCACAAAATAAACAATGGAGCCAGTACATCATGTCACTCATCACTGGCACGTGCCCATGACCTCTGTACCTCACCAGAGTAAGGGCTCTACTGAGACAGAATGAAGCTCAGAGAAATGCATATCTCATACCATTTGCCATGTGACTTCCTTGTGCCAGACTTCCCTGGGGCCTCTCTTCCTGGATTTCCTGAGATCCCTAACCCACAGATTACAACACACCCCTCTACCCAAGTCTCTATCACAGCTTTGAGTTTCAGACCTTTTTCTCCTAATGGCTCATAAATACTTTAAAAAGACATAAAAATTGCAGCTTTACTGAGATATGATTCACATACCATTTTAAAGTATACAATTTAGTAGTTTGCAAGTATATTCAGAGTGTATCTATCTAATTCCAAGTCATTTTCATCACCTTAAAAGGAAACACGATACCCATTATCAGTTATGTGACCTCTAAACCCCTGCCTTTATGGATTTGTCTATTCCAGACAGGTCATATCTGTGGAACCTATGATGTATATATTTTAAAATATATATCATATCATTGCTTATTTCATGTCATTAACAAGTGTATGTGATGATTTTAATGATGATAAAATCAAATTTGAAAGTCAAGTAGTTTTTCTGTGTTCTTCCTCCTGAATGCATTGGGGACATGCATGTGCTCAGGTAAGAAGTAGGGGTGAGGAAGGGCTGCATCTATTAGAATCAAGAGTTGGAAATATCTCAGTGCAAACAGGAATGTGTCCCTAATTCTACATAAAAGGAAATGAAAGAGTGCAAGGTCCCTGAAGACCAGCACACAAGTCGAAAGACCCCAAAAGATTAATAACAGCTTTGAAAAACAAAACCTAATTTTTTTGTTAAATTTGTCAACCACTAATGATATTATGTATTGGGTTAGCCAAAAAGTTTGCTCAAGTTTTTCTGTGACACTGTATGGAAAAGCCCGAATGAATTTTTTGGACAACCCAATAAAAGCCAATAAGAGTCAAATTACCACACAAAAGTATTTGCTTAAGTTACTTGATACCTTGATACTTTTTGATAGTCACAGAAAACGGAATGAGGTTTTAGTTGATTTGCCTAATAACTTGAAAACACATTCTTCAATCTTATGAGGTAGAAACATTAAAATCTAGGGGGGTGACTATGTGTATATACATACATATATACGTATATACATATATACCTATACACACATACACTCACACACACTTAGTATTTTATTCTGCTTGCAATATACAGAACTGATCCCTTTTCCAAGCACGATGCTCTCTTATGCAAGTTGGGGTCCCCTGGGTGCCTTTGTATAGGACGATCCATGCAGCGAGCTTAGCTTCTGCAGAGTTCAGTGATTTTAACTAGCCTGGAGCAAGTCCACTCTCTCTGTGATACTGAACAATTTCAACTTTCCAGCTGTGAGGAGGAAAATGCTTTGCATTATTAAATTGTAGCCATATGCTGTAAAAGCCGACCTTGTAAATACAGAGAGGGAAAAGAATTTAAATTGAGAGGAAACTTCAGATGCAGGCAGTCACTGTATAATAAAAGCAACCTGAGATACTTGAGTGAAAGGTCCATCGCCAAACTGCTAGGGGCAGAAGGCTGAGCCACAACGTAACCTAGGTGAGCCATGAGGGAGACCGCTTTTCACACAGGGACTCTAGCCCTGCCTGTGGGGAACCTAGACACTGGGCAAAGAAAGTGAAACATGATTTCCAAAATTTGACAAACTGCAACTGATTTAGGTGCAAGGCCTCTTCAAAGTTTTCTGGAAACAGACGCAGTATAAAGTAAGTGCATGCACGCAAGCTAAGTCACTTTAGTCGTGCCCAACTCTTTGCAACCCTATGGACCATAGCCCACCAGGTTCCTCTGTCCATGGGATTCTCCAGGCAAGAATTCTACAGTGGATTGCCATGTCCTCCTCCAACAGATCTTCCCAACCCAGGAACTGAACCTGCATCTCTTATGGTCTCCTGCACTGGCAGCCAGGTTCTTTACCACGAATGCCACTCAGGAAGTACATAAATGAAGTGCCTACATCAATATATTTTCACTTGGACTCTATGTCACCTTATGATGATATTGTTTCATATACCACAAGGTCATTCTATGCAATTATAACGTGAGGAGCTGGGAAAAAACAAAAGCTTGAATAATTAACCAAAGCCCAAGAACTAGTGCTTTCTGTCACAGTTTTGTGAAAGGAAAGTAGTTTTTAGGTTTAAATTACAGTTGTGACTGCGTACCAAGTGGGTCTCCGACCTATACAAACAGGTAAAGCACATGAACTTCAAAAGAGGGAAGGGAAAACACAACGGAGGCACTGAGGTCCGGCAGCTGTACTAACCTGGCAATGAAGCCTCCTCCTTCACCAATGCTCTGATCCCACACCTCAGAAACTCAGCTGACATCTCTCCCCAAGCTCACACTGAGGCACGGCTTACTCAAGAGTTCCCCCCATCATTTCCTTACCACCTGCCCACTGCCCTTTGGCATGGCAGCTACGGCTGTTGAAACTGCCACCAGGGACTCAAGTGTGGTTCTCTCTGTGAATGCCAGGGGACACAGACTGTCCTGCCAAGTCATCTCAATACAAAGATTTTTCCTTTCTTTCTCTTCATGGCATACTCACCAATACTTAGACCAAGCCTAGTCAAGGCCAAACTGTTCTCATCATTCACAAAGCAATGTACCACAATAAACTGCATTATCCGTCGGGGGTAAGGAAAGAGAGGCAAGGACAAAGGTGCCAATAACGCAGTGGAATTACTACTGATTTAAGCTTTTGACCCATGAAAAGAATGAGTTAATTTAATTTGCCAATAACTAATTGGGACCTCGGGCAAATCACTTAACCTCTCCACACTGTTTTTACACATAGAGAATTGGACTAGCCATGGATAAGCACCAACAACCTGTTTTTTGGAGTCATGTTTCCAAGCATGTGTTGAACAAATAAATATACTGAATTATAGTACTAAATTACTCATTTTAAAATGTTAGCAGTTTCAGGGGGGTATAAACAAATTTAGATAAAACATAAAGCAACAATCATAATACAGGTAGAGCAGCCCCACTCTGCCTGGGACAATCCAAGAAGACATATGGAATGGTGCGGACATAAAGGATGAACAAGAATTCCTAGGGTGGATATGGCAGTCCTGGAAGAGAAAGGGCAAACCACGTGGATGAAAGGGAAAGGAAGGGAATCTGATATACTTGCATTTACAGCATTTAAAGTCATGACCTGGAATATGAGTATATAAGGAGCAAATGGATACAGAGAGGATGAGAAAGGATCCTGAGAGAGAACTTAGGGATGAGTCTAGCCAAGGGTGTCTGTGGAGATTCCAGTGGCTCTTGCGGAGATAAAATCTGGCAGAAAAGAAAAGGAATTGAACTTTGGAGCTGTTACCCAGGGGACACAGGGTCCAAAAAGTCCAAAATGTGCAACAAGAAGCTGGGCACTTAAAACATTAGGAGAGAGACCTGCTCCAAAGGCATGTATCTAAGAATAACGAAAGGTGAGGGAACTTAAAAGTCACAGGGGGGATCGAAAACATACAGAACTAAAGACAGAAATCTGTTAATCAGTAACTAAAAGAAAACATTATGGTTCCTGGATTACCAGGAAAAGGCCCTGTTTTCAAGAGCACAGGCAACAAAAGCAAAAATAAACAAACGAGACTGTATCAAACTAAAAGACTTCTGCACAGCAAAGGAAACAATAGCGAAAAGGCAGCCTACAGAATGAGAGAAAACAATTACAAACCATAGCTCTGACAAAGGGTTAATCTCCAAAATATATAAGGAACTCCTACAGTATAATAGCAAAACAAAACAAAGACTAGGGCTTCCCTGATGGCTCAGACAGTAAAGAATCTGTCTGCAATGAAGGAGACCTGGGCTCAATCCCTGGGTAGGGAAGATCCCCAGAAGGGAATGGCTATGAACTCCAGTATTCTTAACTGAAGAATCCCATCAACAGGTACGGCAGGTATAGTCCACAGGGTCGCAAAAGTGTCAGACACAACTGAGCAACTAACTCATACACAGCATAATAGCAAAACAAACAAAAAAAGACAACTAATAACCTGATTTAAAATGGGCTAAGGACTTGAATAGCCTTTTATTCAAAGAAGATATACAAATGCCCAACAGGCATATGAAAAAAGGCTCAATATCACTAACTGTTGTGAATTCCAAATCCAAATCAAAATAAGATCTCACTTCACATTCATCAGGATGGTGGCTCAGATGGTAAAGAATCTGTCTGCAGTGCAGGAGACCTGGGTTCAATCCCTGGGTTGGGAAGATCCCCTGGAGGAAGGCATGACAACCCCCTCCAGTATTCTTGCCTGGAGAATCCCATGGACAGAGGAGCCTGGCGGGCTACATTCCATGGGGTTGCAAAGAGTGGGACATGACTGAGCAACTAACCACACACATTGTCAAAAAATAAAAAAATAAAATGATGATAAGTGCAGTGGAGAATGTGGAGAAACTGGAATCCTTGCACACTGGTGAATGTGAGTGTGAATGCAAAACGGTACAGCCATTATAAAACACAATATGAGTACTCCTCAAAAAATTCAAAGCAGAATTATCGTATAATCTAGCAATCTTCAAAGAGATACCCACACTCTCATGTTTATAATGGCCAGGATGTGGGAACAACTTAAATGCCCATCAACAGATGAATGGACAAAAATATATGGTATATGCATGGTTAGTCGCTCAGTCGTATCCGACTCTTGAGACCTCATAGACTGTAGACTGCCAGACTCCTCTGTCCATGGGATTCTCCAGGCAAGAGTCCTGGAATGGGTTGCCATTTCCCTCTCCAAGGGATCTTCCCAATCCAGGAATCAAACCCAGGTCTCCTGCATTGCAGGCAGACTTTTTACCAACTTAGCTACAAGGGAAGTCCTTAAGTTATATACATACAGCAAATACTGTTTAACCTTTTTTTAAAAAAAAAAAAAGGAAATTTTGCAGTATGCAACAACATGAATGAACGTTGAAGACGTGATGCTAAGTAAAATAAACTAGTCATAGGAAAACACCTACGTGAGGAATCTACAATAGTCAGTGTCACAGAATCAGAGTGGAATGGCGGTTGCTAGGGGCTGGGGCAAAGAGGAAATAGGGAGTTACTAATCAACAGGCAAAAAGTTTCAGCTAAGATGAACACACTCTAGAAATGTGTTTTACAATACTGTTTCTAGGACCACTTAAAAATTTCTTCAGAGGGCAGACCGCATGTTAAGTGTTCTTGGTGAACTAAGTTTTTAAAAAATTAAACCAAGGGAAAAATTTTTCAGTAGCACTAAGCTAAGTTGCTTCAGTCGTGTCCAACTCTGTGCGACCCCAGAGATGGCAGCCCACCAGGCTCCTCCGTCCCTGGGATTCTCCAGGCAAGAACACTGGAGTGGGTTGCCATTTCCTTCTCCAACGCATGAAAGTGAAAAGTGAAAGGGAAGTCGCTCAGTCATGTCCAACTCTTTACGACCCCATGGACTGCAGCCTACCAGGCTCCTCCGTCCATGGGATTTTCCAGGCAAGAGTACTGGAGTGGGGTGCCATCGCCTTCTCTGTTCAGTAGCATATCATCAATTAAATCAAATGTTCAATAATACAGAAACAGGAATAGAATGGAAAGGAACCACACTGGATTCAGGTCATAAAAAGTGAATTTAATGAGAATCATTTCAAGTAGGGACAGAAGTCCAATTGTAGAAGGTAAGTAGAAATTTTAATCTTTTATATTATGTCATGAAAAAGAAGAGCAAGATGGGTCACTTGGTTGAAAGGGGTTGTCTGAATGAGGGCCAAAAGATCTAATTTTTTTTAAGTAAGAAATAAGTTTCCAGAAAGGAGTTAACAGAATAAGGGAGTTATACTGAGAGGAGCAGGAAGAGTAAGGGATAGAGAAAATCTTCAATGGAGAGAGCTTGTAGCTTGTATGTAAAGCCAAGTAGGAAAACATTTATACAAGTGAATATAAGATACAAAGTGTTGCCAGTGGGAGAGTAATCTCAAAAGATACATTTGTACCCTTTCTCACCTCACTATGAAGAACTATGTAACAAAATTTCATTCCACATTTCTTGTCATGCCAAAAGGCTTAAGGAAAAAACTGACTACCATAAAACCATACTTCTATTCTGCCTTGAGACTTGAAAATATGTTTCTCTTGTCTCTTTGATATAATCTCTAATATTCTATTATCTGAAGTCTTTAGGGGAGTACAGTGTAACAATTTAACACATTTTTATTGGGATTCACATCAAATGATACTTCCTGCAGAAAGTTCTTGATAAACCCAGCTGGAGAGAAAGTACAATGAAAAAGTCCTCCCTTTTACCTTTCACCAAGCACCTGCTACTTGCCAGATAAGCTCTCCCATTTAATGCTTACAACTGGCATGAGTGTGATTGACTGTGCTGAGTTACAGAGAAGGGGGCTGATCTGGTCATGCTCCTCATGGCCCTTGTGATCACTGGAAAACTTGGAGCCTTGATCCAGGGGAAATTTGTAATTCCATTAATTGTTATTTCCACTTCAGAAAAGTGTCTGACTGCAACTGCATGGACTGTAGCCTCCCAAGCTCCTCTGTGACCCCATGGACTACAGTCTGCCAGGCTCCTTTGACCATGGAATTTGCCTTGAGACAAGAATACTTGAGGTAGCCATTCCGTTCTCCAGGGGATCTTTCCAACCCAGGGATCTGACACGGGTCTCCTGTATTACAGTCGGATTTTTTAACAGCTGACCCACCAGGGAATACACTCCTTACAATGGCTGGAAATAGTAACTCACAACTTCAAACTCCATAACACATGAGTTGTAGCACTAAGTAATACTAGGTTTTCACAATATGTGTAAAATATTGTATGTACTTATGGACAGAAACTTTTGAGACAGCAAGGTTCATATGTAAATCACTTCTGAATCTTCCACAGCATCTAGTCTAGTGCCTTGTAAAAAACAGATGTCCATTAAATATCTGAGGCTAAAAATCTACCTATAGACAGCTCTTTCAAGGCTGTTTATTGTTCTTGGTGTGGAATGGTGCAGGACAAATGGCTGTCTCTACTCATGTAGAGCTTAATCCATCCACACCCTGTCTCCTGGAATGTAATAATTAAATCTTAAATCAGCAACCAGGTGGCACTCAAGTAGTAGTATCTGTAGCCTACCAGGGCAGATGATTGGGACGATATAGATAAATCTGATTTCATGTCCTCATAAAATATTTCTAAATTGTCTTTTTCCTCCAAAATTAATATTACAAGTAATCAGACCAGACCTATTGCAGAGGCTAGGCATGGAGCCAACTGCTATGTGGGTCAACTTTTGAGGAGTGGGTTATACAAGAGTACCCATAATGCTTGGCCTTCCCAGGTGGCCCCAGAGGTAAAGAACCCACCTTCCAATGTAGGAGACTTAAGAGACATGGGTTTGAACCCTGGGTGTGAAAGATCCCCTGGAGGAGGGCATGGCAACCCACCCCAGTATTCTTGCCTGGAGAATCCCATGGATAGCAGATCCTGGTAGGCTACATTCCATAGGGCTGCACAGAGTCAGACATGACTGAAGTGACTGAGCATGCACACACCCATAATGCAAAATGTCAAAATCAGTAGCTAAGGACTATGTGCCCTTCCAGACCTTTTAAAATTAATCTGTTAACAAAACACATTTCCCATCCACCCCTCCTCTGCTCTTGAGTTCTGTCCTAAGTTTGAACACTTAAGAAATTTACTGAATGTGAAGCCTTCAAAAAGTTAAAGGATAAAGAAGAAAAACTCCTTTGAAACAAAACCAGTTAGGAAAAAATCCTTTGATTTTTGCACTGACTCCCATATACCTCATTCTCAAATTACTTAAAAGCTGGTTTACCTATAATGTGAGGTCTTAACTACAGTTAACCAACCCTTTTACTGTCTTTCTACTTATACTTTTATGAATAGAAAGGCTGTTTATAGTCTGCTGCATATTGTTAAGAGCTGAAGTTTGGAAGTACTTCTATGCTACCCCACGTCCGAGGTCAGGGGAGGCGGCTGAGAGGAGCTACCCCACACCTGAGGTCAGGGGAGGCGGCTGGGAGGAGCAACCCCAAATCCAAGGAGCAGCGGCTGCACCAGAGCAGGAGGGCCAAGAGGAGCTACTCCATGTTCAGGATCAGGAGGGGCGGCCATGACGGGATACCCGTCGTCCAAGGTAAGGAGCAGTGGCTGCGCTTTGCTGGAGCAGCCATGAAGAGCTACCTCACGTCCAAGGTAAGAGAAACCCAAGTAAGACGGTAGGTGTTGCAAGAGGGCATCAGAGGGCAGACACACTGAAACCATAATTACAGAAATCTACCCAATCTGATAACATGGACCACAGCCTTGTCTAACTCAATGAAACTAAGCCATGCTGTCTGGGGCCAACCAAGATGGACGGGTCATGGTGGAGAGGTCTGACAGGATGTAGTCCACTGGAGAAGGGATTGGCAAACCACTTCAGTATTCTTGCCTTGAGAACTCCATGAACAGTATGAACAGGCAAAATGATAGGATACTGAAAGAGGAACTACCAAGGTTGGTAGGTGCCCAGTATGCTACTGGAGATTAGTGGAGATATAACTCCAGAAAGAATGAAGGGATGGATCCAAAGCAAAAACAAACCCAGTTGTGGATGTGACTGGTGATAGAAGAAAGGTCCGATGCTGTAAAGGGCAATATGGCATAGGAACCTGGAATGTTAGGTCCATGAATCAAGGCAAATTGGAAGTGGTCAAACAGGAGATGGCAAGAGTGAACGTCGACATTCTAGGAATCAGTGAACTAAAATGGACTGGAATGGGTGAATTTAACTCAGATGACCATTATATCTACTACTATGGGCAGGAATCCCTTAGAAGAAATGGAGTAGCCATCATGGTCAACAAGAGAGTCCGAAATGCAGTACTTGGATGCAATCTCAAAAACGACAGAATGATCTCTGTTCATTTCCAAGGCAAACCATTCCATATCACACTAATCCAAGTCTATGCCCCAACCAGTAACGCTGAAGAAGTTGAAGCCGACCGATTCTATGACGACCTACAAGACGTTTTAGAACTAACACCCCAAAAAGATGTCCTTTTCATTTTAGGGGACTGGAATGCAAAAGAAGGAAGTTAGGAAACACCTGGAGTAACAGGCAAATTTGGACTTGGAGCACGGAATGAAGCAGGGCAAAGTCTAATAATAGAGTTTTACCAAACGAATGCACTGGTCATAGCAAACACCCTCTTCCAACAACACAAGAGAAGACTCTAGACATGGTCAACTCCGAAATCAGATTGATTATATCCTTTGCAGCCAAAGATGGAGAAGCTCTATACAGTCAGCAAAAACAAGACTGGGAGCTCACTGTGGCTCAGATCATGAACTCCTATTGCCAATTTCAGACTTAAATTGAAGAAAGTAGGGAAAACCACTAGACCATTCAGGTATGACCTAAATGAAATCCCTTGTGACTATAGAGTGGAAGTGAGAAATAGATTTAGGGACTAGATCTGATAGACAGAGTGCCTGATGAATATGGACGGAGGTTCATGACATTGTACAGAACACAGGGATCAAGACCATCCCCATGGAAAAGAAATGCAAACAAGCAAAATGGCTATTGGAGGGGGCCTTACAAATAGCTGTGAAAAGAAGAGACACGAAAGGCAAAGGAGAAAGAAAGATATTCCCATTTGAATGCAGAGTTCCAAAGAATAGCAAGGAGAGATACGAAAGCCTTCCTCAGCAATCAATGCAAAGTAATAGAGGAAAACATACCAAGGGAATATTTCATACAAAGATGGGCTCAAAAAAGGACAGAAATGATATGGACCTAATGGAAGGAGAAGATATTAAGAAGAGGTGGCAAGAATACACAGAAGAACTGTACAAAAAAGATCTTCACGACCCAGATAATCACAATGGTGTGATCACTCACCTAGAGCCAGACATCCCGGAATGTGAAGTCAAGTAGGCCTTAGAAAGCATCACTACGAACAAAGCTAGTGGAGGTGACGGAATTCCAGTTGAGCTATTTCAAATCCTGAAAGATGACGCTGTGAAAGTGCTGCACTCAATATGCCAGCAAATTTGGAAAACTCAGCAGTGGCCACAGGACTGGAAAAGGTCCGTTATCATTCCAATCCCAAAGAAAGGCAATGCCAAAGAATGCTGAAACTATTGCACAATTGCACTCATCTCACACACCAGTAAAGTAATGTTCAAAATTCTCCAAGCCAGGCTTCAGCAGTACATGAAGTGTAAAATTCCAGATGTTCAAGGTGGTTTTAGAAAAGGCAGTATAACCAGAGTTCAAATTGCCAACATCCTCTGGATCATCAGAAAAGCAAGAAAATTCCAGAAAAACATCTATTTCTGCTTTATTGACTATGACAAAGCCTTTGACTGTGTGGATCACAATAAACTGTGGAAAATTCTGAAAGAGATGGGAATACCAGACCATCTGACCTGCCTCTTGAGAAACCTGTATGCAGGTCAGGAAGCAACAGTTAGAACTGGACGTGGAACAAAGGACTGGTTCCAAATCTGGAAAGGAGTACATCAAGGCTGTATATTGTCACCCTGCTTATATAACTTATATGCAGAGTACATTATGAGAAATGCTGGGCTGGAAGAAGCACAAGCTGGAATCAAGATGGCTGGGAGAAATATCAGTAACCTCAGATATGCAGATGACACCACCCTTATGGCACGAACATAAAGAGGAACTAAAAAGCCTCTTGATGAATGTCAAAAAGGAGACTGAAAAAGTTGGCTTAAAGCTCAACATTCAGAAAACTAATATCATGGCATCTGGTCCCATCACTTTATGGGAAATAGATGGGGAAACAGTGGAAACAGTGTCACACTTTATTTTGGGGGGCTCCAAAGTCACTGAGGATAGTGACTGCAGCCATAAAATTAAAAGACACTTACTCCTTGGAAGAAAAGTTATGACCAACCTAGATAGCATATTCAAAAGCAGAGACATTACTTTGCCAACAAAGGTCCATCTAGTCAAGGCTATGGTTTTTCCTGTGGTCATGTATGGATGTGAGAGTTGGACTGTGAAGAAAGCTGAGCGCTGAAGAATTGATGCTTCTGAACTGTGGTGTTGGGGAAGACTCTTGAGAGTTGACTGCAAGGAGGTCCAACCAGTCCATTCTAAAGGAGATCAATCCTGGGTGTTTATTGGAAGGACTGATGCTAAAGCTGAAACTCCAGTACTTTGGCCACCTCATGAGAAGAGCTGACTCACTGGAAAAGACCCTGATGCTGGGAGAGATTGGGGGCAGAAGGAAAAGGGGACGACAGAGGATGAGATGGCTGGATGGCATCACTGACTCGATGGACATGAGTTTGAGTAAACTCCGGGAGTTGTTGATGGGCAGGGAGGCCTGGTGTGCTGAGATTTATGGGGTCACAAAGAGTCAAACACGAGTGAGTGACTGAACTGAACTGAACTGATTCTTGCCTAGCAAATCCCATGGATGGAAGAGCCTGGTAGGCTGCAGTCCATGGGGTCTTGAAGAGTCAGGCACGACTGAGTGACTTCGCTTTCACTTTTCACTTCCATGCACTGGAGAAGGAATGGCAACCCACTTCAGTGTTCTTGCCTGGAGAATCCCAGGGACAGGGGAGCCTGGTGGGCTGCCGTCTATGGGTCGCACAGAGTCGGACACGACTGAAGTGAATTAGCACCAGCAGCAGCTATGTATCATGAAATAGTTCATTTACCATCCCCATTAAAAAAAAACAACAGCAACTTGATTCTGGTGGATATAATAAATGAGGATATAAGAATGAGTGGGTACGAACTTATAAACTGAGAAGTGAATGGACTATTATTAAAAAATCAGAGTAAATATTTCCCTTTCTTTGATCTTAAACATGAATGATATTCTAAAATAAAACATGCTCTGAGGTTATTTAGGACCTATGGTCTGCCATCATACCTAAACAGCAAAGAAAAACGTGGCATTATTTCTGTAACTATTAAGAGAATATTGTTTGCTCCAAATGCTAAATTTTGACAAAAACATTGTGAGAAGTCAAATATAGGTTCTAGGGATCCCTGTAGATGATAACTACAACTGCAGATGCTAGTTTTCTTCACAATTATTTGGTTGGTTTCATTAGTTTCATGACAACCCTTTGGCAACTTCAATCTCAATATCAATGAAGTCGAGTAGGGGAGAGATGAGCCTCAAAAACTGTTTGATTTAAAAAATTTTTAATGCAAAGCTAGCATATTATTATAGTCAATAGATACTACTGTGGACCAAAGGAAAAACCACACAAGAAAAATACCTTGAGACAAATGAAACACACCAAACTTTATGGGCTGCAACAAAAGCCATTCTAAGAGGAAAGTTATTGTGACAAATGTCTAACTCAAGAAATAAGGAAAATCTAAAATAAACAACCTAAATACATACCTCAAGGAACTAGAAAAAACAAATGAAGCCCAAAGTTAGTAGAAGGAGAAAAAAAACAAAGACTAGAACAGGTATAAATGAAATAGAAAATAAAATGACAATAGAAAATACCAATGAAATTAAGAGCTAGTTCTTTAAAAGATCACCAAAATTGACAAACCTTTATCTAGAATCACCAAGAAAAAAAAGATACATGCCTTAAATAAATAAAGTCAGAAATGAAAGAAGAGATATTACAACTGATACCACACAAATGCAAAGTATCACAGGAGATTACAATGAACAATTATACTCTATGGAATGAATAACTTAGAAGAAATGGATAAATTCCTGGAAACATACAAGCTACCAAGAGTGAATCATGATGAAATAGAAATTCTGAGCAGACCAATTACTAGTAAGGATATATAATCAGTAATCCAAAACCTCTCAAAAAATAAAAATTCAGGACTAGACCACTTCAGTGAAATTTTTTTGGATATGTATTTTATTGTTTAGAAATTTCCAACAGAGCAATCATTAAGTACCTTTGTCAGGAGATGTCTACAAGAATCTAGATTGGATAATAAGGACAGGCAGAACTGTCAGCTCCCCCTGCAAATCCACACTACATTGGAACAAACGGCCAGCATTAAGGAACAAGGTGATGAGGTGCAAGACACAAGGTCCACCTAGCATCTGCCATGTGCGTGCAGACCTAGATGAACAGTAGAAAACTTTACAGATGTAGATTTCAAGCGCAACCCCAAATCACAAATGACTTTCTTTGGCAGTGCCCAACCAAGACACCAGAATAGAATCTGTAGAAAACCAAATCTATCATGACCAGCTATTCCCACCTGAATACACTTAACCTATCAAGAATTCAAAAAAGAATCAATATAATCCTTCTCCAACTCTACCCAAAAATCAAAAGTATGTACACACTCATGAGGTTAGTAATACCATGGTTCCAAAAGTATAAGAAGATGCCATTACAACAATAAAAATTCATACACCAATATCCCTAATGTACATAGATTTTAAAAATCCTCAACAAAATATTAGCAAAACAAACTCAGTACCACATTAAAATTATATACCATGATCAAGTAGGATTAATTCAGGTGATACAAGGATCATTCAATAACCACAAGTCAGTCCATGTGATACACCACATCACAAAAGGAAGGATAAAAATTATTCTGTCATCTCTATAGATGCAAAAAAAGTATCTGACAAAATTCAACATCGATTCATGATAAAAATTCTCAACAAAGTGTATACACAGAAAATGTACCTCAACATAATAAAGGCCATATATGATAATCCTGCAGCTAATATCACACTCAGTGGAAAAGCTGAAATTTTTTCCTCTAAGATTATGAACTAGACAAGGATCCCCACTGGCTCCAGTTTTATTCATCATAGTATGGGAAGTCCTTGCCAGAGCAATTAGAAAAAGAAGAAAAAGAAAAAAGAAATAAAAGGCAACTAAATTGGAAAGGAAGAAGCAAAACTGGTACTATTTACAGATAGCATAATATTTTATACTGAAAACCCTAAAACCCCATCAGAAAACTATTAGAATTAATAAATGGATTCAGTAAAGTTACAGGACATAAAATTAATACTCAAAAAATTGCTGCATTTATCTATATATTAATAATGACCAGAAAAAGAAACTAAGAAATAAGAAAACAATCACATTTATAAATACATCAAAAAGAATAAAATACCTAGGAATAGATTTAACAGAAGAATTGAAAGAACTCTATATTTAAAACTAAAAAACATTAATTAAACTGAAGAAGACACACATTAATGGCAAGATGCTCTGTGCTCAGAGATTATAATAATTAATGTAGTTAAAATGCCCACACCACCCAAAGCAATATATAGATTCAATGCCATCCCTATCAAAATTTCAATGGCATTTTTCACAAAAATAGAACCAGCAGTTATAAAATTTCAATGGAAGAAAAAGAAATCCCAAATACTCAAAGCAGTCTAGAGAAAGAAGAACAAACCAAGAGGCATCTTACCATGATTTCAAACTGTATTACAAAGCTATAGTAATTAAAAGAGTGTGGTATTGGCAAAATCCAGACCTACAGATCAGTGGAACAGAATAAAGAGCCCAGAAATAGACCTAAACATATGTGATCAATTAATTTTTAACAGTATGAAAGGCAAAAAGATAGGACACTGAAAGATGAATTCCCTAGGTTGCAAAATGCCCAATATGCTACTGGAGATCAGTGGAGAAATAACTCCAGAAAGAATGAAGAGATGGAGTCAAAGCAACAACAACACCCAGTTGTGGATGTGACTGATGATGGAAGTAAAGCCAAGGCTGTCAAGAACAATATTGCATAGGAACCTGGAACGATTGGAAGCAGTCAAACAGGAGATGGCAAGAGTGAACGTCGACATTCTAGGAATCAGCAAACTAAAATGGACTGGAATGGGTGAATTTAACTCAGATGACCATTATATCTACTTCTGTTGGCAAGAATCCCTTAGAAGAAATGGAGTAGCCATCATAGTCAACAAAAGTAGTCCAAAATCCAGTACTTGGATGCAATCTCAAAAACGACAGAATGATCTCTGTTCGTTTCTAAGGAAAACCATTCCGTATCACAGTAATCCAAGTCTATGCCCCAACCAGTAATGCTGAAGAAGCTGAAATTGAATGATTCTATGAAACTACAAGACCTTTTAGAACTAACACCCAAAAAAGATATCCTTTTCATTATAGGGGACTAGAATGCAAAAGTAGGAAGTCAAAAAATACCTGGAGTAACAGGAAAATTTGGCCTTGGAATACAGAATGAAGCAGGGCAAAGGCTAATAGAGTTTTGCCAAATGAATGCACTAGTCATAGCAAACACCCTCTTCCAACAACACAAGAGAAGACTCTACACATGGACATCACCAGATGGTCAACACCGAAATCAGACTGATTATATTCTTTATAGTAAAGATGGAGAAGCTCTATACAGTCAGCAAAAACAAGACCAGGAACTGATTGTGGCTCAGATCATGAACTCCTCACTGACAAATTCAGACTGAAATGGAAGAAAGCAGGGAGAACCACTAGACCATTCACATATGACCTAAATCAAATCCCTTATGATTATAGAGTGGAAGTGACAAATAGATTCAAGGGATTAGATCTGGTAGACAGAGTGCCTGAAGAAATGTGGACAGAAGAGGTTCATGACAATGTACAGGAGGTACGGATCAAGACCACCCCCATGGAAAAGAAATGCAAACAAGCAAAATGGCTGTCTGGGGAGGCCTTGCAAATAGCTGTGAAAAGAAGAGAAGCAAAAAGCAAAGGAGAAAAGGAAAGATATAAGGATCTGAATGCAGAGTTCCCAAGAATAGCAAGGAGAGATAAGAAAGCCTTCCTCAGCGATCAATGCAAAGAAATAGAGGAAAACAACAGAATGGGAAAGAATAGAGATCTCTTCAAGAAAATTAGAGATACCAAGGGAACATTTCATACAAAGATGGGCTTGATAAAGAACAGAAATGGTATGGACCTAACTGAAGCAGAAGATATTAAGAAGAGGTGGCAAGAATACACAGAACTGTACAAAAAAGAGCTTCACGACCAAGATAACCACAATGGTGTGATCACTCACCTAGAGCCAGACATCCTGGGATGTGAAGTCAAGTGGGCCTTAGAAAGCATCACTACGAACAAAGCTAGTGGAGGTGATGGAATTCCAGCTGAGCTATTTCAAATCCTGAAAGATGATCCTGTGAAAGTGCTGCATTCAATATGCCAGCAAATTTGGAAAACTCAGCAGTGGCCACAGGACTGGAAAACGTCAGTTTTCATTCTAATCCCAAAGAAAGGCAATGTCAAAGAATGTTCATCTACCGTACAATTGCACTCATCTCACATGCTACCAAAGAAAGGCTCAAAATTCTCCAAGCCAGGCTTCAACAGTACATGAACTGAGAACTTCCAGATGTTCGAGCTGGATTTAGAAAAGGCAGTAGAACCAGAGTTCAAACTGCCAACATCTATTAGATCATCGAAAATGCAAGAGAGATCCAGAAAAATAGCTATTTCTGCTTTATTGACTATGCCAAAGCCTTTGATTGTATGGATCACAACAAACTGTGGAAAATTCTGAAAGAGATGGGAATACCGGACCACCTGACTTGTCTCCTGAGAAATCTGTATGCAGATCAGGAAGCAACAGTTAGAACTGGACATGGAACAAAGGACTGGTTCCAAATAGGAAAAGGAGTATGTCAAGGCTGTATGTTGTCACCCTGCTTATTTAACTTATATGCAGAGTACATCATGAGAAATGCTGGGCTGGATGAAGCACAAGTTGGAATCAAGATTGCCAGGAGAAATATCAATAATCTCAGATAAGCAGATGACATCACCCTTATGGCAGAAAGGTAAAAAGAACTATAGAGCCTCTTGACGAAAGTGAAAGAGAGTGAAAAATTTGGATTAATACTCAACATTCAGAAAACCGTAAGATCATGGCATCCAGTCCCATCAGTTCAGTCCAGTTCAGTTGCTCAGTCGTGTCTGACTCCTTGCAACCACATGAATCACCGCAAGCCATGCCTCCCTGTCCATCACCAACTCCCAGAGTTTACTCTAACTCATTTCCATCAAGTCGGTGATGCCATCCAGCCATCTTATCGTCTGTCGTCCCCTTCTCCTCCTGCCCCCAATCCCTCCCAGCATCAGGGTCTTTTCCAATGAGTCAACTCTCGCATGAGGTAGCCAAAGTATTGGAGTTTCAGCTTCAGCATCAGTCCTTCCAATGAACACCCAGAACTGATCTCCTTTAGAATGGACTGGTTGGACCCCCTTGCAATCCAAGGGTCTCTCAAGAGTCTTCTCCGACACCAAAGTTCAAAAGCATCAATTCTTCGGTGCTCAGCTTTCTTCACAGTCCAACTCTCACATCCACACATGACTTCTGGGAAAACCATAGCCTTGACTAGACGGACCTTTGTTGGCAAAGTAACATCTCTGCTTTTCAATATCCTATCTAGGTTGGTCATTACTTTCCTTCCAAGGAGTAAGCATCCGGTCCCATCACTTCATAGCAAATAGATGGGGAAGCAATGGAAACAGTGACAGATTTTATTTTGTGGGGCTCCAAAATCACTGCAGATGGTGACTGCAGCCATGAAATTAAAAGATGTTTGCTTCCTGGAAGAAAAGTTATGACCAACCTAGACAGCATATTAAAAAGCAGAGACATTACTTTGCCAACAAAGGTCCATCTAGTCAAAGCTATGGTTTCTCCAGTAGTCACGTATGGATATGAGAGTTGGACCATAAAGAAAGCTGAGCACTGAAGAACTGATGCTTTTGAACTGTGGTGTTGGAAAAGACTCTTGAGAGTCTTGGACTAAAGGAGATCAAACCAGTCAATCCTAAAGGAAATAAGTCTTGAATATTCATTGGAAGGACTGATGCTGAAGCTCAAACTCCAATACTTTGGCCATCTGATGCAAAGAACTGACTCATCTGAAAAGACTCTAATGCTCGGAAAGATTGAAGGCGGGAGAAGGGGATGAAAGAGGATGAGATGGTTAGATGGTATCACCAACTCAATGGACATGAGTTTGAGCAAACTCTGGGAGCTCATGATGGACAGAGAGGCCTGGCATCCTGCAGTCCATGGGGTCACAAAGAGTCGGACGACTGAGCTACTGAACTGAACTGAACTGAATTTTTAACAGATGAGCCAAGATATACAATGGGTAAAGGACAGTCTCTTTAATAAATAGTACTGGAAAATTTGGACAGCCAGATGCTAAAGAATGAAACTAGACCACTATCTGATTGTACTTAAAAACTTAAGTCAATGGATTAATGTTCTGAATGTAAAACCTGAAACCATAAGACTTCTAGAATAAACACAGTAAACTGCTTGATGTTGGCCCTGGTAGTGATTTTATTTTATCTAATTTTTTTTTTTTGGTAGTGATTTTAAAATCTGACACCAAGAGCAACAACAAAAGAAGAATAAACAAGTGGGACGACATCAAACTAAAAAGCTCTGCAAAACAAAGGAAACCATCAACAGAACGAAAAGCAACCTACTGAATGGGGAAACTATTTATAAATAATATATCAGATAAGGGTATAATATCCAAAATATATAAAGACATCACGCAACTCAATAGCAAAAGATTCAAAGAAGCTGATTTAAAAGTGGGCAAAAATCCTAAATAGATGTTTTCCAAAGGAGATATACACAGATACCTAAAAATATGCTCTATATCATTAGTCACCAGGGAAATGCAAATCAAAACCACAATGAGATATCACCTTGAACTTGTTAGAATGGCTATTATCAAAAAGAGAAGACAAGTGTTGGAGAGGCTATGGAGAAAAGGGTGGGAATGTAAATTGGGGTAGCCACTAAGGAAAAGAGAATGGAAATCACTTAAAAATTATAAATAGAACTATGATATGATCCACTGATTCTATGCCTGAGAAAATGAAAACACAAATTCAAGAAATACACATTCCCATGTTCATTGCAGCATTATTTACAGTAGCCAAGATACAAAAACAACCTAAGTGTCCATTGGTGGGTAAATGAATAAAGAAATTGTGATATGTATGTGGTACACATATAGAATAGCATATCATCCAGCCATAAAAAGAACAAAATCCTGCCATTTGGGACAACATGGATGGACTTGAGGGCATTATGCTAAAATGAAATACGTTAGAGAAAGGCAAATACTGTATGATCTCTCAAAGATGGTATTTATATAAACATAAAATACTGTCTTAAATGAAAGATAAGCATATTGCTAGTTAATAGATACACTTTATTTAACTTATTCAATTATTTATTTAGTTCCATTTTTATTCCAGAAAGGATACAAAATGACAAACTATTTGACATTTACCCAATATATGATCTTAATAGTTGCCAGAGGTTTTGCCAAAGTACACACAAAAGCACCTCACAAAACAATACAAGCATCTGACAAATTTTGCAAAAAAGAAAAGTAGGATAAGTCCATGTCATTTCTAGGTAAGAAAGCTCTGGTTAGTGATACTTAGAATGCTTCATAAGCTCTCAGTATAGAATCTGCAAAAACTGTCCTAGGATTCAATGTTTCCTTGTTACATTTCCAAGAGACAACTCCCCACAAACCTATACTCTTCCTGCACTCCAAAATGAGGCATCCACTTCTAGCTGACTGAGGGGCAAAGTCCAACTTTTAGATTGTCTTGTTTTCCTTGGAAAGCAACTACCCCAGGACTGGGCAAGAGACTGGGATTGGGAACTCTAAAAGTTCAGAGCCCAAGGAATATGGAGACACAAAGTAATATAGCACATCAAAGTTCATTTCAAAAGAATATAATCCAATCACACACCTTCTAAAAGTGAAAGTGGAGGTTTTAATCATTCAAAATAAAATTAGGTCTGTGTCTAAGTTCCTTAATTAATGCTTTATTCTCTTTTGGTCCACAACAGTTGTTTGCTATAGTTGAGACCGGACTCTTGCAGTTCTATTGCTTAGAAGGGATTAATTTACTGTTCAAAAAGAAGCATCTAGATATAAACATATAACTTTTGACCCCAAAATAAATAAGAAAAATGTGAATCATACAAAAAATGAAGTAGTTTACTGTTTCTTAACCAAAATGATCCTGTCATATCCTTGGATGAAGTCAGACTTTTGGGGCACCTTATCCCAGAAAAGATTATAGTGCCCATCCCTACTACGTAACAAAGAATAAACACAAAACATTAAATCACAAAATAGTAAGAGTATAAGGAAATACTACTAAGACTATTTAACTTATTCAAGTATTTCTTTAGTTCCATTTTTTTCCAGAAAGGATATAAGGTGACAAATTATTTGACATAAATAATGTTAAAAAATACATTATTTGTACTTTTAAATAATAAAAAATATTATTTTATTATTTAAAAAGAAACAGAAAGATAAAACATCTCTATTTTTTCTTGATAAAAAAACTATTTAAATGCATTTAAAAATAGTAAGTATCAAATATTCTTCCTCCCCCAAAATGTATAGCTTTTGTTCAAATACCTGTGACTAGTTTGCTTACTAAATACAAATCTCAAGAAGGCAACACTAAACACTAGTTTCAGTTTAAAAAACTAAAAGCCTATCTATAGACTCCATACTACAGTATGACGAGCTTCAAGGTCACGTTTCGGAAGTTCTTCTGAATCAGCAAGGAAGTGTCTCCATGTCAGACAGTCATGTCTGATGCTGGAGAAAATCCAAGCCAGAGGGATGGCACATTTGTGGGAGACCCATGCACCTGTACTTCTAGGAGGATTGGACGTGATCTCTACCTTCATGTCAACAGAGGGAAACAGATTTCAAAGAGACCTTGCCTTGAAAAGATCTTGAATGTTTGTCTCTTCCCAAGTTGTTATGCAATAAACACAGAAGAAGGTGGCAATGTCCAGAGGTTGCTCATCTCCCAGTGGAAAACTAGCAGCGACAAGACAGTGCTCCCACTCAAGGCAATCTTTTTCAAAAGTTTACTTTCTTTGCTACAACAATACAAACAGCAAAGCGATATGACTGTTTCATTGCATATGGTAGTAAATTGAATTTGTCCATAAAGATATGGACCCTTCTTCTTATACTAAATTTGAACTTCGGAGATTTCACACTTCAGCCAAAGCCAGAAAGCAGTTGAACAGAGGCTCCTAGAGATAAATTATGCTCTAAAAATACCAAACAGGCTTATATTTATGAAAAGAGCTTATAATAATAAGTATAATTTATCCCTATTGATTGCGAAACAAAAATCTTAATAAGTTATGATTTTTGCACATTTCCAATTAGAAACTATTTAATATTCCTAGAGGCTTGATTTATTTCAAGGTATTACAGAACAAACTCTTACTTTTATCAAACAGAATTCCTTCATAATCTGTACTATTAGACAAAATATAATGATACACAAAGCAAGTTAAAATGACGGAATGCTTTTGAATCATCAAAAAAAATTCTCATTTTATTCCACTTAATTTTGATATTTTATATGTTTTATTATATTCTCTTTCTGAAAAAACTGGTAACCAATGTACAGTTTACATGTACACAGTATTCAACTAATCATAGTATGCATTTACCTACAATATTCCAGTCTTAAGACATAGTTCTCAAAAGGTTGATTTCTAAGGAAAATTTAATAGGAAAAAAAATAGAGATGTTTCATCTTGATTGTTTCTGTTAGTCACAGTCTATGGAAACAGATACATTAATAACTGCTACATTGACTGTAGTAAAGGAAAAATTTAAGCAAGCTTCTCAACAAATACTGAAAATCAAATTCTGTCATTGCATAACTATTCTGAGATTATTCATTCAGCTCAAGCACAGAACATTTTTAAGTGAGCATGGTTCTCTCTGTACATGTTCAGAAATGCATTTCAAACAATAACAGCTTTATTAATTTCAAACCAAGCTGTCATTCAAATGCAAAGAACATATCCTTTGTTTAGTCTGACTTACAATACTTATCAACTCTTTTTCTAGAAAAGGTTTCCCTCCTTCCCAGTTCTTTGTAAAATGAGTAACGAAGCTTTTAAAAAATGTTTGGATACAATTCACTTTTGGTTATCATGCTACACAGAGAAAATGTTAGTCAACTAAAAAGAAGAAATTTTAGTAAAGTTGATAAGTTTTCTCAACTTTAGAAAATTTCTAACAAAATTTAGTATATTCTAAATAATTCACCTTTGTGGTTTCATCCACACAAAAAATAAAATCATCAATTTAACTGGAAATTACGTTTAAATTCTTTCAGTTTTTGAATGTTTTGTTAGCAATTTGTAGTCATATTAAGTGATTTTGATGAAAGTAAAGAAAAATCAACTTAGTATACAGTTTAATCTATAACTAGAGATTTTTTTATCTTTGAAGGATATACTACTTTTGTCATATAATATGATCATGTACAATATAGAAGAAGTTAATATGTTGGTGAAAAAATTTTTCTTAAGATAAAAATAAAGAACAAAATGTAGGCAAGGAAGAATCCTGCCTTCAGTCTTTCAGGAAGAAAAACTGTATTGACTTTGCATCTTTACTTATGTATTTACTTGCTATATCTTTCTAATATCATTTTAAAGCAAGACTGTTCTGACGTATTTTCTTGTAGTTTTGAGGATTTTTCCGGTATTTCAATTTCAGATTAGCAAAGTATTATGATAGGAAGATCAAGAAATTAAGGACGTAAAAGTAGGTCGACCTGTGAAAACTTTTATCATTACCTTTTATAAACCTGGGGTTTATTTTCAATGAAAAGATACATGAGATCCTTTTGGGACGTGGAGGGTATATGTGATTGATCTGAATTTTTTTTTTTTTTTGCTTTTGTTTTCGTTACGTTATTCTTAGAGCATTCTTTTACTAAAGTCAGAGGTACAATTAAAAATCTTATCAGATTAAAATTTTAGAAATTCTTCTTTGCACTAGTTTTTACTGCATGAGAAAAGATACTACTCTTAAATCAACATCAAAATTCTATGTCTTCAAACTTAGGAAAAACAAAATCATAAAGACAGTATGATTTCTTATAAAAGTCATTTTTAGATCCGAAACAACTTCTGAAAACCAAGAGAGTATTGGGCATACATTACACGAAAGGAAAAGCCTGATTTTCATTATTTCCTGATTCTGAGAATTCTATTAAGAACCTTATGGAATAAAAACTCATTTGCAAAAACTCCTCATGAAGACACAGTCAACCACCACCAGAGCCCACCTTTTACAGTAATGAGATTTGATAAATTATAATGAACATGAAAATTTTTACTTTCTCTTGTGCATTTTTAAAGAAAGAAGGCTTTTTGGCTTTTCAAACAGCAGTGCCTTTTAGCACCTGAAGGATACACAACTATAAAATACATGCATATTCATTTTCAAAAAAACACCAACAAAAAGTAAAACATTAGTGATTAGGTACATAGTGATGACGGCAATGTGGAGGCATTTGCCACTGTGAAGGGTCTGAATAGAATCACATCTTGTCCCGATCATACCTGCCCTCCAGAACAAAATAGGCAGCTGACCAATTAAGGGGTGTTTATCTATACAGTGGTACCTTTGTTCTCCAACAATGTCAGATTGCAAACGTCCTGGAACACATATTTACCTGGAGGATTCTTGGCAGGATCATTGTGGCTTGGACTTCCTGATTGTCCAGAATCTGTAAAGAAATCACAGAAAATGTTTTCTTTTTAATTTGTTTTGAAAGAATTTCACAATCCGCAGAAGGACTTAAAAAAATTTTTTAAGGTAGAACAATGAAGTCAAGTGTTTAAATAAAGCATACTTTCCTAAGCCTTTCAGCAGCAATATTTTATTAAACTACATGAACATCTGTAGATACGTGTGTGTGTGTATATATATATTTCTTTGTCGAGAGAAAAAAAATGTAGAGATCTGTAATATTCATGGGGTAGGGAAAGGCTTTTTTAAAACAAAAGGTCTGGAGAAAATGCCACTGAAGGTGACTTGAAGGCTGGGCCTGTCAGGAGCAATATGAAACAAATCAGACATATTCCCTAAAAATGCAATTTGAGTGCAGTGAAACATGCTTTTTTAAAAAAACCTGATAGGGTTTTTATCCAATGAGTAAAAATACACAGAAACTAGAGTCCATTTTTCCAGGATTTCACGTGCATACATACATATCCACTCCAATAATCCCCCAACCTACTGGATCCAGGCCCAGATTTGACTGCATCCCATAATAGCAATCGATTTACAAACACCAAGAAAAGCATAAATTACTAGGTAGAAACCAACATGGCTTTGTGGAGAGTAAATTGTTGGATCAATTTAATTTCCATCTGTGATAGACAGACTCGGCAGATAAGGAGAAAGAGATCAATGCAGAACATCTGAATTTCCTATCCCACGTTATTCCTCATCAATGATACAGAAAGGGCCATAGAAGCTACAGTACTGTTAGGCAACATGCCTCCCTAACTAATGTGACACTGTTGTGTTTGGCTCACTCCTCTTTCCTCTATGTCCCCTCTGCATTTATCTGTGTCATTTGTGCCATATTATTATACACCTACTTGTAAGTTGCTTTGTAATCTTCTTTTATTGGTTCTAGTGTTTAGTTTTGTCTCCCCAACTAAATTGCATGCTCCTAAGCAGAGGCAGAGATTCTGTCTACTTCTTTTGTGTCTTCCTCAATGTGCTGTTCACGGCTGTGAATGCACTGGGCTGGATGGCTCAGATTCAGCAAGCTTTCTTTGCTTGCCTAGGAAAGGCAATTTTGAACTTGATAGTGAATTTCAACAAATGTGACAGGTGGCTACAGACAAAAGTCTCTTTCCCCAAACCTGGCCATTACACCTAAGACAGGGATCCAGTCTAATTTAAGCAGAAACATGCTGGTGTTTTTCAGCAGGGCTACTCTGCTCTTCCATTGAAGTTATTAACATACTGCAACTGCTGCTTCTAATATTAAATGCAAGGACACCCTTTTGACTTCCTTTTGTATAAAACTTGGTTATTTATTTCTGTCCTTTGCCTCATGCCTGCTAACTAGATTTAATGCTGAAATTAGAACTGTTTCCCTTCTTCCCATATCCTTACCTTTTTTCTTTTTCTTCTCCCTCCCCCCCCTCTTTTTTTTTTTTTTTTGCCCTAGAACACTTTTTATAAAATCTTAGTAAATATATTTAATGATTCCCACATTATCCTCCAATTTATTTCTAATTTTCCCAAATGGAAAAGAAACCACTTAAAGACTACTCCTGCAGTCTGAGTTCTGGCTAGAGTCGACTCCAGATAGTCAAAGAGAATAAGATTCTCTTCAAAAGGTTTGTCTCATCTCCCATGAATTCTATTAGTTTTTCTGGTTTTGAGGCAAGACTCAGTGACTTCTAACTTAGGAGATCAATCTTTTTCTTTCTGCCCATAAAAGATGGTACAATATGGGCTACTTTCCAGGCATGGAGTATGATAGCTACATTAAGAAAAAAAAGAAAGATAAATTACACGATTTTGGTATAGCCTCAGCTATTTCTGCCTCGAGTTCCTCTGACAAATGTCCCTCAGAATTGATACTACATTCCAGCTTAAATTCTCAAGTGACTCTAACATTTTGAGAAGTTTCCACTTACATGGTGCACCCATTGACCAGGGCATCCCCGTGTTTTATGTTTAATAAAGCTACTTCACATTTATGGAAGTCTACTTCACAGAGTAGAACTCTTTACATTTATGAAAGTCTAGGTCTTCATCCCTCCAAGAGGTTAATGCCATCTTCATGACAACACAACAGGAGGCAGATTAAGGCTGTCCATCTGCAGGGCACAGGAGCTGTATGCTCCCGGTGAGCCTCAGCAGGTTTAGTTAAACCAGTTTCAGAACAGAACACAAAATTCTTTCCCAACATCTTGTTGCTGAAGTTTGGACCAGTAAAGAATTAAGGTCTCTTCCATTCCTAAGAAAGTATTTCGTTAGAACAATGACACACCCTGTTACCACAATAGCCCATTTGGAAAACTCTCTTTCTGCTGCAAATTACCCTTTTCCCCCATTTGCAACAACTGTAGACAACAGCTTCTTCAACTGAAAAAAAAAGAAATTTCTGAAAAAAAAAAAAAAAAAACCACAAACATTTGAGGGAAAGCTGAAGGAGACCCTAAATTTGAATCGTATACTTGGCTTTTAACAATGCCACTTTCTAAAATAATCTGGCATTTACCGACACACAATGACAGGTTTTTCCCTCATAGTCCAATGTCTGTGCCTTCTCGTGAAGTAAAATAGCATAAGTGGGATCCCCAAAACACAGAAGAGGCCCCCTCAAGGAGTGAGCAGGAGAACACTTACTTCTCCAACAGTAAATTCTAACTCTAATCTATTCTTAACTCTTATGTCACCTCATATCGGTGGTCACTTAATTCCAACTGCTGGAAAAGGAAGTAACCAGGGAGTTGCAGTTGGCAGAGAAACCACAAATGAACTGTTATTGTGGTTAACTTCAGAGAAAGAATTACTCAGACCACATCTAAACCCTTCCAATCCACCACCTAGGTCAAATTACTCTATACCCAAAGGTTTTCTTTAACTGCTTCCACCGTTTGTTCAAGTTGTGTGTGCGAATGTGTGTGTACCCACACTTCACGTATTATAGTGAATCCCAGCTCTGTCCCTCAGTAGCAGTGTGATCTTATTACTTAACTCTTAGGGTCTTCATCTTTAACTATAATACTACCTAATTTACAGAATCACTGCAAAGCTTTTATTATGTAAGCATTAAGTACTGGTCAGATACCTCTTACACAATTAATTACATAAAAGATATTATTAAACATAAAAAGGGCACATTCAAAAAATGACTAATATTTTTAATGGACTTTCAGGAAGAAAGGGAGAAAAGGGATATGACTAAGTCTGTCCATCCCAGTGTAAGCATCTAAAATTGTCTGTGTTGAGTTAACTGAAGATGGGCAAGTGTGTGCCTCTTGAATTTCTCTGTAAATACCTTGGTCCCACTCTCCCAAAAAGGGAGGAAGGCACTGCTGCCATTTCGAGGCTCTCAGGGAGCCGTAATGCTCAAAAGTCAGGAGTGAAAATTACCTTCTGGAAGACTGAAGTCTCTGAAGAAGGAGGGTGGTCAGAATGGGGACTGTGAACTGACCAGCACACTGAGTCTTGAGACACTGATGCCGCGAAGAAAAAGAGGGAAAAGGGCTCTTGAAGGCAGCAGACTCAAACCAGCCCTATCTCTCCTTTCACATTGTTTTCTCTTCCTTGATCTCAATCTGTATCTTTTACTCTTCTTTGTCTCTTTCCGACTTGACAGAACGTAGGACTGAAATATATTTTGTATTACATATAAAACTCCTACTATTCAATCTTTGTCTTAGAAGTGTAATTAAACACAATATATTTCTTCTAGGAAAAAGAACAGTTAATGAAGCCATTCTAAATTAATGCTTTTTAAGCAATCAATTTCTCTTCCCCCAAATTGAAGATTTCAGGACTAAGAAAGGTTCTCATCTACACATGACACTTACAACTCTCCTTCAATCCTCGTATCCACTCCTTTTTAAAAAGCAGCCAATCTTTCATGTTCTTCTACTACCTAAGCCCCACCTAAGAAGTAACCAAGTTTCTCTAGTGATTCAATTTTGTGGAAAATCCTGGGATACTTAAGTGATCTAAGTGACTTGTCCAAAGTTACATGGCAACTATTAAAACATAAGTTCTCTACATGGGCCACCCATTAAGACACCCTGCCTCTTGAGTGGTTATGAAGCAATCTCATAATCAGGCAAAGCCAAATGACATTTCACTCAATTAAAGATTTCTGAGAACTTTACATTCCCCTAATCTCCCTCCTCCCCCATCATTTACCAATATATTCACAACCTTCTTCAGAAATTTAAAAGTCCTTAAAACCCCTACACATTTTTTCTAACTGAAATTGTACATAATTATTACTCTCACTGATGTCCATACACTAACTGATGCTCTAGAAAGAGGCCAGCTTTAAATATATTTAGCTTGGATTCTCATTGCTAAACAAAGGAAATTCTAGTGTTCTACTGATAATCTGGTGGAAGTCCAATAAAATGTTTGTTAAATATACAAGATAAATAAATAATGACCTGTTAAATGTTTGTTACTGAGTACTAACTTTCTTGGGGGGGGGCAGTGGGCAGAGGTGGAAGGGGATGAACTCAGTTATCTGATGTGCTCAGATCATCTCAACTGTGAAAGATATTTTTGAAGGTCATTCACGTAAGCATCAATTAAATGAGAATCAATAAGGTTTATGGAGTACCTTCTGTATTCCAGTTACTAATGTTTGGAACATAATGAGTTCTCCATAATATGTATTAAATTTCCATTTAATTTTCATTACTGACCCTTAAAATATTGTTTCAAAAAGAAGATTATACAATCTACACATTCTAGAAGTTCAGAGGTTGCTAAGACAGAAATGCACAAGTTTTTTTTAATGCACACTATGATAAAGAGCTATGTGCTGTGCTGTGCTCAGCTGCTCAGTCGTGTCTGACTCTTTGTAACCCGACAGGCTCCTCTGTCCATGGGGATTCTCCAGGCAAGAACACTAGAGTGGGTTGCCATGCCCCCCTCCAGGATAGGAGCTATAAGTGAGTGTATATCAAGAGGAAATAATTGGTTCTTCCTATGACGGATAGGTAAGGACATGTCATAAAATATACCAAAGGGAGGTGACCTCAGGAACAGGGTCTTGAAAAATGAACAGATCTCACATCTTCCTAATACATACTCCTCTTTACTACCAAGGTAATCTCTTTAAAACCTAAAACTGCTTAAGCTTCTTCCCTGCTAAAATTTTACATGTATTCGCAATACATAAGAGAAAGAAACTTCAAAAACTTTGGGATGCCACTCAAGGCACTTTGATCCGGCCCCTATGGACGCCTGGGTCACACGTTAGCCTTCCAGTCCCACGAGTGTCACACCTCTGTCTGATGCCCCCGAGTCTCCGCACAGGGTGCCTGTCTTTTTCCCCCTAAGTACCTCCATGCTGAGGTCATTCCTTTCAGATTCTGAACTATATGAAGGCAGGGCTACTGCCCTGCTTAGCTTCATGGCCCTAAACTTTGCTACAGTGTCTCACAGATGTGTTTGTCAAATGAGCAGAAAATAATTTGTCTATAAACCACAGAGGTGCACAGAGAAGAAAGACTAGAATAAAAGAAAGACTAGGCCTGCGTCCTCAATGCAGAAACATCTAAAAATACATGTCATAAATGAAATTATTTACAAAACAGAAATAGACTCACAGACACAGAAAACAAACTTATGATTAAGGGATAAAGAGTAGGGGAGAGATACATTAGGAGTTGGAATTAACAAATATACACTTCTATATATAAAATACATAACCAACAAGGACCTACTATATACCACAGAGAACTATATTCAACATAGTATAATAATCTACAATGGAAAAGAATCTGAGAAGGAATACGTATATGTATAACTGAATCACTGTTCTGTATACCTGAAAGGTTGTAAATCAATTATACTTCAATTTAGAATAAATAAAGTCTTTAGAAATTATTCACAATAAAAAAAAAAAGAGAAGAATCAAGCAGACAAACCTTTTGTAACAAGAAAAGGGGAGAGAGACACAATTCCCAGGGTGGGTCTCCCAGGTTATTGTAAGTCTCAGTTCTCCCTTTAATTTTTGAAGAAATATTTGGAAATGGGCGGAGATAGATAAGAGGAAGTATTTTGAGACAGAAATTCATGTTTGGCTTTCTCCTACAAAAAGGAGGAGATATCTGTGGGGGGTTCCAGGAAGCAAGAAGGAAGCCAAGAAGCTTCTGATGACCTTTCTATACAGGCTGTCTTTCTACCCCAAGGTGACGCTTGTTTTAGGAATTCATTTTATTCTCTGACACCATGACTTGAGTATCAACAGAAAACCACATTTGAGAAGCATTAATTTTATAAATAATCATTCTGGTGCAAAGAAGCGATTGTACAAGGTACCCTGTCAGGTCCCTTCTGGCTCTAAAATTCTGTGACTAACAATATAGCTTTTATATCAAGGGATATCAGAAGAGTAAATGAAATCCACACTGTAACCTGCTAACCTACAGATAGCCTCCTGCTAGAACTAAAATTAGTCATCATGTGATAAAGGGCCCCTTTGTCATATTCCTCTGCTTTAAGCAGGTAAAGAAACAGCTCATTGTCAACTAAAGAATACCACGAGAGTTTTCTAAAGGCTTAGAATAGTCCCCTTCTTTTTCTCCAAAACATTAACTACCAACATACTAAAATAGAATATTTTTATAAATTGCATATATAGTATGCCAGGAAGAACTTAAGAAAGAGAAAAGCCAATGTAAGAAACAAACAAAAACCTGAGGGGAAGGGATACAAATCCACGTACTTTATAACAAGAAAACACAAAGTAAGACAAAAACCATCCATCTTTTACAAGGACAGAGGAGAAAACTATTCTTCTCCTACAAACCTCCCTATCCCTTTGTAAACTGTCCTGCCTCCTCCTTGGGAGTTTACTTTCTATGAGCACTGATTTCCCTGGCATTTGTTGTTAGCTTGTGTAATCACAATTCTAAGTACATAATTTGCTGTATTTTTTTCACCAGCACAGTAAAAAAATCTATATAGCTTCAGTTTTCATGGAGGGCTCTTTCATCAACTGGGATGACACAAAACTAGAGTTTTGCAATATTTCCTTTTTCTGCTCTTAAATGGTTATTAGAATAACATAAAGAACCTGTGAAAACTAAGTGCTTCCTTATCTCTCAAAAGCACGGAAACATGCGGCAAAACGCTCATACTCTCCCTCGGTGCTTCAGTCTGTCCATTCTCAATAGGACATTCCATGATACGGCATCAAGTTCCCTGCAAAACCCGGGTAACCAGCCGTCCACGGGAAGTGGTCGTTAACTCCGTCACTTTCTTAATGGAGCCATCCACATATTTTTGCTGAGTCTGTATCCATTCCCCTAAACTCAGTACTGAGCAGGCAGAGAAACAAGATCTCTCCCAACACTTTTGGCAGATGCAATATAATTCTTGGAATACAAGGCTTTTTACATATTTTCAATTATGCATTTTCATCTATATTATTTTCCATCTGAGGTCCCATACCTTCAGATCTCATTTTGTATTGGTTAACATGGATTTTAAAATGTATCTTCAACGTAGCAAAACAGAGATTTAAAAAAGGTTGCTATTAAAAAAAATTGCTATGCTGAGGCTCCTTACAGGTAAAGTAACTTATTTAACCAAAGAAAAATATACAAGAGAGTAGATAGGTACTATCCCCTCTATTTCTTATCCTACACATTCCACTAGTTCTATTATTAAACTTTCTTTTAAAGAGTTACTTTCTCTTTCTGCTTAACAGGAGGATTAGGTTCAAAGCATCATATCTCAAGGATTAAAATAAGGATCTGTTTGAGCTCAAGACCAAAATTTGTTCACAAGTGATTAGCCAGGAAATATAGGGCACTGAAATTCAAGGTGGGAAAAAAATCACCTACCCATTTGAGAGGATATCTATTCATGCCAGGAGACTATTCACCAATGCAGATGGGACAACCCCTGCACAAGAAGTATGAGACCTGCCAACACGTCAGACCAGAGGTTTGCACTGCTTCATTAACCAGCACCAAAATCTCCCAAATGAAAGCAGGGATAATTGTATCTGACCTTTCTGGCCTAAGATTAAGTTCAGTGACTCTCTACTGATCCAGGGATTGAGTGAACCAAAGGTCACAACCAGGATCATCTAAACTTCTTGATTGCAAAGACTTTAGTTTATAGAAGGTAAAGATACTATACTGGTCATTGTCAAGATTACTAACTTTCTACAGTGTGTTTTCAATTAAGTAAATAAAATGCGGTAATTAAATCAAGATTGTGTAATATGTTTTTGATTTGTAATCTCATTTAAATTAATTAACTGACTCAATCCTTGTTTCGGTTTTAAACCATCCTAGTTAGGGAAAGAGTCCCTGGGAGAAATCCAGTTTTCTATCTTTAAAAACAAGGAAAAGCAATCTGGCATACTTTAAAACTGGAAAAAAAAAAATAGATGCACCAGCAAAATATAAATACAGAGGCAAGGGTGTTAGTGTAGAAGAAGGAGGAGTTTTATGGCATGGTTTTGACTAAAAAAAATAGATCTCACACTAGAGAGAAATAAACCAAAACATTATTTATTCAAAACATTTCTTTTCCAATTTTATGAAGATTGCATGTTTGTTGGAAGCAAAACATTTCCAGCTGTATTTTAAGTTTCTGAGGAGAGTTGTAAGATTTATAATCTTTCATAAATGCTGCCCATATCTTATAATATTAGAAGAACACGCCACTGCGTACTTTAGAAAACAATTTGCCAATGCACTCTGCCACATGAAAACAATGAAGCCCTTTCCAAAACCCCACCAGATCCAGGAGGAAAAGATGAGATGAATGTTCTGTCTTTCCCATCTGGGAAACATTGTGGATTTCAGCTATACTATGTAATATCCTTTTTTTTTTGGAAACCACGAAACCTGCATTTTATAGCAAGGTATGTAGTGCAAAGAGAATGCTGGTGAAATATGAATCTGAAAATGAAAACCAGAATGTCATCAGACTCAACAGCATAATTGTGGAGGCAAATTGAAAAATCAATGCAGAATTTCAACATAAACCAAATGCAACATTTGTGATCCTATTGGTCTGAAATGTTCTCTTAAAAGGAAACCAGGGCGAAAAACAAATGCTCTTACCATCAATGTCCTGAACAGCACTGGTTACTCTGCCTGGCACAGTAATTCATTATATGCTTTATTTTTTCTGGGATCTTTATGCATTATTCTAAGTCCTACACATAGCACACTCTGGGTACATGTGGCCCATCCGTACTATATCATTTCCTGTTGTTCTTGTTGTCTAGTTGCTAAGTCGTGTCCGACTCTTTGCAACCCCATGGACTGTAGCCTGCCAGGCTCCTCTGTCTGTAGGATTTCCCAGGCAAGAACACTGTATTGGGTTGCCATTTCTTCCTCCGGGGGATCTTCCCCACCCAGGGATCAAATTCCCCTCTCCTGCGTCTCCTGCACTGGCAGGGGGATTCTCTACTACTGAGCCACCTGGGAAGCCCTATATCATTTCTTGTATTTCCCCCAAACTTAATACAGTATTGTTTATCTAGATTAAAACCAGACAGAAGACTTTCTAATATTTTGCTGGCAATCTTTCTTCTCAGGGAACAGGACATGTTTTCTCACAACTGTTTGGAGAGTCAGACTCCTGGGTTCTACTCAGTAACCACCAATACCTGTGCTTTGACCCTAAGCAAACCACTTCATGCCTGAATCACTTTGCATCTTGCCCAATCACTTAAAACTGAATTTAAAAAAGGTAAGAGCTTTTTAGCCTTAGTCATTTTCAACAGGAATGAGGGAAAAAATTAACTTTATACAACACTGACAATATGCATAAATATTTGTGCAGAAATGCCTTTTTTTTAATATACTTTAAAGTTTAATTTAAAATAGCACCTAGCTAGTTGTCCTCTGTTTTCACTCTATACTTCCCCTTGAAAACACTAACAACACAGGTAAAGTTCTGTGTTAGTGTTCAGGTCTCCTGCTGGAGTGTAAAATCATGGGGTCAAGATCCACATTAGCCTTATTCACTGCCTGGCATACAGTAGATGTCCAATCAGTATGTGATGAAAAAAGGACCACTCTTCACAGTGAACCGGACCTTGATGGCTGACAGCTCTTAAAATACTTTTCACCTTTCTCAAATTATAATTGGCAGTCGTCAGTCATAATTTTTACTTGTTTGGTTATTATCTACATATAGTGTATTTTTTAGTGTCTGCAAACTCTCCACAAATACAAGCAAATGATGTAATGACCAAAGAGTCATATTCTTATTTTTTCCCGTGCTCATTTTATCACTGGCATATGTTCTTAAAAAGAAATGTTTCACTTCAACAGATTTCTCCATCGTTGAAGGTAAAATATAATTTGCCCAATCATTAAAATGTTTATACTCATTACACAAGTTTAGAGAAAAGAAATTAGTGGGTTTTTTTAACATACCCTACTAGTTGTATGTCATCAATAAGTCATCCTTGCTTTATTATTAAATCATGGCTCTTAACTCTATGATGATGTAAAAATAAACTTATATGTTTAATCAAAGGTGCATAATAATTAGCAGAGTAATGGAGTAAGACAAAGATGATATACTTTCTACCAAGGTACAGTAGATTTGTACATCAGACGTTCATACTACTTTTGTTTATAAAATAACTTTATCATAATATTGGAGGAAGAAAAATCAGAGAAGTCACTTGATGAAACAGGAAGCTTGCTGATGTGGCAGATAATAGTATTAAATGTCCTAACAGTTCCTTGATAAGTGGTTCAAAGAACTTACTTTTCAGACAAAAGTTAATTTACCAGGAATAAAACTGCTGGAATAATACCATCATGTGAACTAACATTTTTCTTAAAGGATAAAATGAGGAAACAGATGAGGAGTACTTCCTCCTGCAAATGAAAACTGTGCATGAGAGGAAAGCAACTAAATTTTTTTGATAAAATAAAAGCCAAAAAATGCGCAATGAATATGATTTTCCTTCTTTTTTTCAAGACAAGGTCAGAACCATTCTAATAAGTGGAATAATATGTTTGAAAGAACTCTGAAAAGTTTATAACCCAACAGAAATATGATTTGTTATAATTTTATGGGGCAATATTACTTCAAATGATCTTTTTAAGAGGAAAGCTAAAAATGCAGGTAAATTTAAGCAAGAATAATAAAAAGTCTATTACAGCAACCTACCATGGAATCCACTATTCATTACTACGGTTACTTAGAAAATGAGAAAAAATGATGAGCATGCCCCGTGCTTAATCAATTTAAAGAAGGGAATCGGGAGGATAAGGACACAGAGCTGTTGACCATGTGCTCAAAATTCCTTCCATTTGGTCATTTTACTCAGTTTATCTTTAATGGAGATTCAAATGGACTCCTTATGATTCAAAAATCTCTAAGCTAAAGAATATGGAAAAGAACAAGTTTCTGCATAATGTCCCCTCCATATGTCTTAGGCCTATATGGTATCAAACCTATGTAATTTTATACATCAAATGCCTTCCAGATGTGACAAAATTTTAGCACAGACCAACATCAAGTTTTTCACTGCAGCCTCATCTCCCATGCTCACAAAGATTACTTTCACTGCACATAACACATGGCTAATGTTCAATTTTCCAAATTGATTATTATGCTGCCATTTCAAAACTGACATTGCCATCCAATCAAAAAACAAATTACAAACTCTGCCACATACCCAAACCTCCAAGAAGCAAAAATCACAAAAGAACCAAGAAACCACATCATTATCTTCAAGTTGTAGACACTGCTTGATTCCAGGAGGAGTTGAACTTTTCCTAGTCCATCCTTAATATCTTTAAAAAATGGAAAGGGAGAAGGTGCCTATAATTTTTTGTGAGAGCTACTAACTGGCAGGGGAACAATTGAGCCTGTCACCTGTTGTTTTGGGTTTTAAAGACTGGCTCTAATTAGAAAAGATCAAATACTTCCTGACATTTACAGTATGTTAACATTTGAAAATTAACCAACAAGATCATTCGTAGAGAATTTTCAAAAGCATCTAACAATAACACTATGATGAAAAGATACAAGCTAAATTTTCCAGTAGGATAAAAAAAAATTTAGTTAACTCAATGCCAGTAAGAAAACCTAGTATGATAAGGCTTTGGATAATATCCTGCAAACTTAATCCCTCTCACAAGATCAATGCTTTGAACTCACCTCAATTCCATCCCCCGACCCCACCTCCAAAATCAGAATTGCCATGTAATGGTAATGCTTCCTTGGAGACATCCCTCCCTCTGTTCCTGCAAATTACATTTCCCAGCTCTGTTAGCAACTGGCTTCAAGTTAGAGGCACTGGTGGGAGCTGGGAAATGCAGAGTGGGAAGAAAGGAGAAGGGGAGGTATCTCTTTCCTTCTGTCTGTTTTAACAAGTAACTCCAAGCAATGGCTGTCTCATTTGTTTTCTAGCTTTCACAGTGTGGGTCGCTCTCTCTGTGGTCTCTAAGGACTCTGGCAATACCACATCTTCCCTTTATCCCTCCAGCCTTAGTTGCAGTAGGGGGCTCCTACAGATGCGAATGTCTGGGTTGCCTCTGCCATCTGGCTTTTCACCTATTCTAACATCATTATGAGAGAAGGCAATGGCACCCCACTCCAGTACTCTTGCCTGGAAAATCCCATGGATGGAGGATCCTGGTAGGCTTCAGTCCATGGGGTCACTGGGAGTCAGACACAACTGAGTGACTTCACTTTCACTTTTCACTTTCATGCATTGGAGAAGGAAACGGCAACCCACTCCAGTGTTCTTGCCTGGAGAATCCCAGGGACGGGGGAGCCTGGTGGGCTGCTGTCTATGGAGTCGCACAGAGTCGGACACAACTGAAGTGACTTAGCAGTAACATCATTATAACTGGTCTCCCCTATCTTATTCTTTCTAGTGGACTCTAGTTGGAGCTGTATTATTCTGGATCCTGACAGATACATGTGTTTTTTGACATATTCATTACTTTAAAATAGATGTCAGGTAATGGAGTCATCAGTATTGGATTAAATATAATATCATTTAGAATATTAATACATTTCAGGTATTTGTTAGGATTCTCATTTTTAAAAGTGACAAAGTACCGTCACTTTTCAGCACTACGTCATTCAGTACGATGTACGAAATGCTACACTCCAGTCTTTTATAATGCACGATATTAACACATAAAGATAATCAACATTAAAAAAGATTAATTTAACTAATTAGACTTTCGATGCCAAGCTCTAAATCCATCTCTTCCAGGAGATCTGATATTCCCACCCACCTATCCAGGTTCCATCCAGGTATACCATCTCAGAGTTAGTCTTTCTCTTACCATCTCAGAGTTAGTCTTTCTATCTAACTTTTAACAAATAACAAGATAACTGAGTTTTTCCTTGTGTACGTGACTTTCCTATAAACATGACTGTCTGCTCCTTGACTAGATCAACTTATGAGCCTGATTATTTTTATAGAACATTGTACATTTATTTCTGTCTCATGACACAAACAACTCTGACTTGCTTATCAATTATCTGAATAGCAAAGAGTATCAGGTGGAGATAATGAAAGAGTTGCCTTAACTACAGACTGACATATATCAACATAAGAAATATATACTTGAATGGTGGCTCAGAAGGTAAAGAATCCACCTGCAATGCAGGAGACCAAAGTTCGATCCCTGGGTTGGGAAGATCCCCTGGAGAAGGAAATGGCAACCCCCTCCAGTATTCTTGCCTGGAGAATTCCATGGGCAGAGGAGGAGCCTGATGGGCTACAGTTCAGGGGGTTGCAAAGAGTTGAACATGACTGAGCAACTAACACTTTCACTCTCATGCTTAAAAGGAGAAATAATTGCAACATGACTTTCTCCCTCACTTGACATCCAGCATTTTCACATCAGTCATAAAATAAGAACATGCACAACTACTTTCTTCAATCAGGACTGCATAATCTATGAGGCTTTACCGGAACACTCCGCAAATAGGAGAACACAAAAACGGTTATGCTTGTACACACAGGGAAGTACGTGCATGCTTCTCACAATATCAAAATATCAAACTCACAGTATCAAAACGTTGCAATCATAAAGGCAAACATACGAATACGCTTGACATGTTACAGTGTGTTACAAACACCCCACTAGAGGGACATTATTATAGAAAGCATTAATCCACATGAATGTTGTTGCTGACTTATGACCCACGTTGCCCACTTCTGATGCAACTATGAACAGGATGACAGGGGTACTTGGTGGGCACGCTCAGCTGCCAGCACTGCACTGTAATACCATGTCCTTCTATTTCCTATCAACCACTCTGAACGCTCCCACTCCTCCCCACCAAAATTTGACTTTCATGTTTCTCTTGTTTTAATTAATTCTTTTGTTTAATTAATTGGAATACAGTTGCTTTACAATGTTACGTTAGTTCCTGCTGTACAGCAAAGGGAGTCAGCCCTACAAATCCATATACCCCTGTTTTTTGGATTTCCTTTCCATTGAGGTCACCACAGAGCACTGAGCAGAGTTACCTGCGCTATACAGTACGCGCTCATTTATTTTCCTGTTTCTTAAACATTATTGTCCTGGTTTGTGATAGTTACCACCAAACATCATATGGAGAGTTCATCCGCTGAAAATCATTGTTTACTACATAAACCTAAGCCTGAAATCTATTTAGTCAATCTTTGTCATTTGAGGCGAAATTTGTAAATTTAATTCAATTAATTTTATTGAAAAAAAGAAAATGAGTTATAGTCTAAATAGGCATAAAATGAGCATGAAATAAGCTGGATAATAAATTCTACTTTTTCATTTTCCTATCCCTTCCCTTTATTTCAAATGAGAAAATTCTAGTACAATGAATAAGCCAAAGACAACCTCCATAACATGACAGTAGACATACTGCACAGACATTGAAAACTACAAGAATAATGTTGAGACCACGAGCTAGAAACAGTCCTTGAAATTCTCTGGAAACATGGATGAGGGGCAGGAAGCCTAATGCTGCCTAATGCCAAATATAAATGAATCTAAATATCCTGGAATGTGAAGTCAAGTGGGCCTTAGAAAGCATCACTACAAACAAAGCTAGTGGAGGTGATGGAATTCCAGTTGAGCTATTTCAAATCCTGAAGGATGATGCTGTTAAAGTGCTGCACTCAATATGCCAGCACATTTGGAAAACTCAGCAGTGGCCACAGGACTGGAAAAGGTCAGTTTTCATTTCAATCCCAAAGAAAGGCAATGCCAAAGAATGCTCAAACTACTGCACAATTGCACTCATCTCACATTCTGGTAAAGTAATGCTCAAAATTCTCCAAGCCAGGCTTCAGCAATACATGAACCGTAAACTTTCTGATGTTCAAGCTGGTTTTAGAAAAGGCAGAGGAACCAGAGATCAAATTGCCAACATCCGCTGGACCATGGAAAAAGCAAGAGAGTTCCAGAAAAACATCTATTTCTGCTTTATTGACTATGCCAAAGCCTTTGACTGTGTGGATCACAAGAAACTGTGGAAAATTCTGAAAGAGATGGGAATACCAGACCACCTGATCTGCCTCTTGAGAAATCTGTATGCAGGTCAGGAAGCAACAGTTAGAACTGGACATGGAACAACAGACTGGTTCCAAATAGGAAAAGGAGTACGTCAAGGCTATATATTGTCACCCTGCTTATTTAACTTATATGCAGAATACATCATGAGAAACGCTGGACTGGAAGAAACACAAGCTGGAATCAAGATTGCCAGGAGAAATATCAATAACCTCGGATATGCAGATGACACCATCCTTATGGCAGAAAGTAAAGAGGAACTATAAAAAGCCTCTTGATGAAAGTGAAAGTGGAGAGTGAAAAAGTTGGCTTAAAGCTCAACATTCAGAAAACAAAGATCATGGCATCTGGTCCCATCACTTCATGGGAAATAGATGGGGAAACAGTAGAAACAGTGTCAGACTTTATTTTTTGGGGCTCCAAAATCACTGCAGATGGTGACTGCAGCCATGAAATTAAAAGACACTTACTCCTTGTAAGGAAAGTTATGACCAACCTAGATAGCATATTCAAAAGCAGAGACATTACTTTGCCAACAAAGGTCCGTCTAGTCAAGGCTATGGTTTTTCCAGTGGTCATGTATGGATTTGAGAGTTGGACTGTGAAGAAGGCTGAGCGCCAAAGAATTGATGCTTTTGAACTGTGGTGTTGGAGAAGACTCTTGAGAGTCCCTTGGACTGCAAGGAGATCCAACCAGTCCATTCTGAAGGAGATCAGCCCTGGGATTTCTTTGGAGGGAATGATGCAGAAGCTGAAACTCCAGTACTTTGGCCACCTCATGCGAAGAGTTGACTCACTGGAAAAGACCCTGATGTTGGGAGGGCTGGGGGCAGGAGGCGAAGGGGACAACAGAGGATGAGATGGCTGGATGGCATCACTGACTCGATGGATGTGAGTCTCAGTGAACTCCCGGAGTTGGTGATGGACAGGGAGGCCTGGCATGCTGCGATTCATGGGATTGCAGAGTCGGACACAACCGAGCAACTGAACTGAACTGAAATGTTAAACAGTTTTTTAAAATTAATTTATTTTTTATTGAAGGATAATTGCTTTACAGAATTTTACTGTTTTCCATCAAACCTCAACATGAATCAGCCATAGGGGTGTGTGTGTGTGTGTGTATATATATATATATATATATATATATATATATATATATATCTCCCCTTCCTTTTGGAATTCCCTCCCATCTCCCTCCCCATCTCATCCCTCTAGGTTGATACAGAGCCCCTGTTTGAGTTTCCTGAGCCATACGGCAAATTTCCATTGGCTATCTATTTTACATATGGTAATGTAAGTTTCCATGTTACTGTTTCCATACATCTCATCCTCTCCTCCCCTCTCCCCATGTCTATAAGTCTTTTCTCTATGCCTGTTTCTCCATTGTTGCCCTATAAGTAAATTTTTTTTTTTTTACTACATAGTATTCTGTAGTTAAACTTTCACTGTAAGTTGCAATCCAAAAAAAGAAAAAATTATCCCCAATTTTTCCAATATACTCTATACATGGATTCTGGGATTTAAGAATCATCACACAGGAATTTATAACTCAGAGCCAAGATAAAACAAATGAAATTGAACTGACCATATTATGCCAAGCAGATAACTGAAATTATGACAGATGTACTAATAATTGTACAGATGTCAAGAGGTACCCTCGTACCAATGGGCTGGTAGAGCAAGGAGAACTGATCTCCACCTTCAAACAATGTATCTGAAGATCTGATTGGAAGCCAATAAACAGAAAATCTCCATCCACTTACAAATGTCACAGCAGATATAATGGAACAAAATAACATGGAAATAGTTTATAAGGAAACAATTTTTTAATACTGGAAGAGGGCTGTGTCACCTCAGTCCAGCATGTGTGTGTTCTTTCTCTCTCATGGAAAGAGTAAATCTCTTAGTGTGACATTCTCTAAGTTCCTTTATAATGTGCTACACCTGACCCTGGAGAAGGCAATGGCACCCCACTCCAGTACCCTTGCCTGGAAAATCCCATGGACGGAGGAGCCTGGTAGGCTGCAGTCCATGGGGTTGCTAAGAGTTGGACACAACTGAGCGACTTCACTTTTCACTTTCATGCATTGGAGAAGGAAATGGCAACCCACTCCAGTGTGTTCTTGCCTGGAGAATCCCAGGGACAGGGGAGCCTGGTGGGCTGCCGTCTCTGGGGTCGCACAGAGCCAGACACGACTGAAGTGACTTAGCAGCAGCAGCAGCAACACCTGACCCGGATGGAAATCTTCAGCCTTGGCATGTCAGTTGGGAATGCTACTGCAGGAACCAGAGTGCTAACTGTGGTGTCTCTCTACCCAAGACTTGAATGGAAACTACTGATTTACTTTATTGGACCATTCAACTCCCAGAAGAAAAGGACTTTTGCTACAACTAACCTAAGCAAAACTAAAACCAACTAACAAAGACAGACAGCAAGGTTGAAACCAACTTACCAAGACAAGACAGCAAAGCTCTGTTGTCTGCCTGAGAGGAGCACAGCCCCTCTCCCTCCCGTGACACCGGTAAAGAAAGAAAGAAAGAGGGCTTAAAAGAAAATGATGCCTGTCATTTTACATCTTGTTGACAAAATATCCAATTTCTTACCAAACTGTATATTTAAGGAATACTTTAATAAAGTAAAAATGGGATTTAAAAGAAGTCTAGCTAATTTTGCAAGGATGTGAAATAGAGAAATAATTTCTAAGAAAATGATAATTTCTGGACTTTGCTTGACAATGTAAACTATAAAAATGTGAAGACTTTCAAAATTGAACTGCTGCCTCATTGGTTGAACTTTATTTTCTATTCCCCTGTTCACATGGATTCATTTTCAGCTTAACATTCATTAAGCATTAAGACACAACAAGAAGTGTAATGATAAAAAAAAAAAAAAAAAGGAAGTGTAATGATGATGAGATAGTCTCAAAGCCATTACTCTTCCCATGAGATGCACAGGGAGGATCTACGATAAAGAAGAGATGACTTCATTTATGTGGGTTAGAGGGAAGAACTCGGAACTTACTCTAGAACTTTGAAAATCAAAGAGAGAGCTTCAAAACATCACATATTTGTCTTATGCCTAACTTCTCATTTTTCCCATTAGAAGGCAAGGTCTGATAACTGGGGGATGTTTCTGAGTTTTCAGCTCCTGGTTGGGAAAAGAAAATCCTGTTCACAGGAGGATATCCTACCACTCCTGACCCTCCCCAATACCAGTACAGAGGACACTTATAAAGCTACACCAAAATATGCCACTTTAATCACTAGGCAAACAATAATAATTAAGAACATCACATTAATTGTGTCTCTTTCCCAGAGGGTGTGTCCTCCAAGGCTCTTTGAAATCAGATCGAAAGATGAGTAGCAATTTGAAATTAGATTAGAAGATGAGTAGCAATTTTACGGAGAAGGCAATGGCACCCCACTCCAGTACTCTTGCCTGGAAAATCCCCTAAGATGGAGGGGCCTGGTGGGCTGCCATCTATTGCGTCGCACAGAGTCAGACACGACTAAAGCGACTTAGCAGCAGCAGCAGCAGCAGCAATTTTACTCCCAAATCTCCAATTCCCATTAAAAAATAGGGCTGAAATTCCTTAGACCCACCCTCAGGACTATAGAATCTATGAGTAAAAACTCTAAGCAAAGTCGGAACGCTCAGATGAGCTCTTCGTTAGGTGGTTTATCCAACCATAGCAATTTTGATCATTGGCCTCTTAACTGATTCAAAGTTTGCTATCGATCCCACGGAACTTAGGCAGTTTAAGAATCTGTAACGAGCTATAAAATGTTTAAGTGCATTATTTAATTCAGAATTATAGATGTAAGTTTTCATTAGTCTTTCACTGATGATGGAGATGAATGATAATTTGGGCCCGGTCAACCAAGAATTTGTAAAAACCCATGTCACATGAGTTGGAACAGCTAGCTATTGACAGTGAGGCTCTTTCTTACCTTCCACTTGTACTAAGTGATAAAGATAGCAACAATGCCTTACAATTTTCAAAGCACTTTCACCTACATTGTTATGCAATCTGAAAAGAGGTTTTCTTTATTCTCAATCTTTCCAATGGCCAGGAAAGAATGTAGCTTGATAACTTGCAGAGTAACAGGAAACCTGAATTCTTTGCATGCCCTACTGACTTTTTTTGTGACCTCTGGGATGTTACTTACCCTCTCTTTGCCTCAATCACCTATTTCAAACAAACTATAATAAAACTTTTTTATCCTAGTCCACTGGGTATTACAACAATGAATTTGATAGGATGTCTCCAAAGTACTTTGATCTCTATGGGGAAAGCTGCCACAAAAATAAAGACATTGTTGTGATTATTCTAATTGAGTTATTTGCAAATGGAGCTTCTTGATGGAGCCCAGCCTTCAGATATAGAAAAGAAAATTCTGCCAGTCCTCTGGGGTGCAATTGCCTCTTGGCAATTATACCCAGAACCACATTTCCTTATTACTGTCATAAAAGGCTATGGTTTAAGGGGAAGCAAAGGGGAAGTTTAAGAAAAAACATGCTGTTTCTTTTCAATGGAAGATGCTGAAGTTGCAAATTTGGAATCCAAGGCTATGGGCAAACTCTCACAGAACGTGTGTTCCACATTACCGGAGTGATTGTCAGTCATGTCAGAAAAGCAGAGGTGTCCCTGAGGCTACAGCTTTTCAGCAAATTTTGGAAACAGTTTAGGGGGAAGAAAAAGGCAAAATTACAAAGGTAACCTGGGCATAACTCTAGGAATGCTACAAAAAAATGACCAAAAAAAAAAGGTTCAAGGCTATCCTTACCAAAATTGATAGCATATCAGAAGACACAGGAAAATTAAACAGAGCTTACTTAGTAAGGAAATGCTATGGACAATTTCACGTGAAAAGCCAAAAGAGAATACTGGGGTTACATTGAACTTCCCTTGGATCTACAGGCAGAATACTTGGTGTTCCCTTGATTAAATGACAACAGCCGTGAGAATCACTGGGTACCTCAGTTTTAGGCACTGTAAGAGCTCCATATTCCCCCTATAGAATCTTTTCAAATTAAAGAAAACCACTCAGAATTTTGAAATGTTAGCAACATGAACTTTCTTTCAGTGAGAGGTGTTTCTAGGCTCATCACACTATAACTCTGTAGAACATCACAGGTGGGCTACAGGTGGTAAGATAGCCAGGGTTGTTCTATATGCAACCTGTGGCAGCCCTGTGTGTCATGAGAAAAAACTTTAAAAACCTTAAAATTGAGGGTTCAAACAAGAGATATTTATTTAGATAAAATTTCTTATTAAAAATTTTGCATTTGTTGTTGTTGGTTTGCATACAATCTGAAGATTCAAATTAAGATCTAGGTCTTCCGAAAGATCAACTGAAGGAAACACTTGGGACAATTTGCTGTTTGGTGACAATAAATGCTACCTGCCTTATCTTCATTTCACAATCAGTGACACCTTCAGTCCACAAGTTAGTGAGCATCAGAATCATTAGCGATGCTTGTTAAAAATTCAGATTCCCAGACCTCACTCCCAATGGCTGTGATTCATACAGCAGTGCTGGGGCCAAGAAAGTGGCACTTTCAATAGGCACCCCAGGTAAACTCTCTTGTGCACTGTTCTCAGACTGCTTACCAGTATGTTTCCTTGCAAACTGGAAAGCAAAAGTACCATGTGACTATATAAGTCCTAAAAACACAAACAAAATTGCAGCCTTCAAGCCAAGACCAATTTCCATTTTACTCGCTCTCTCCCTGCCACGAGATACACCAGGAGACAGCTACAGCCAAAACTCACATGTGTACAGTGAATCCTAAAAAGCAAACTACATCCAAATCCACACTGAACCATTCTGAACTCTATCACACTTCACAGAGCTTTAAATAGAATTCTACCAGAAACATCATACCCTGCCCAGCCAAGGGATTCTTTGGGTTCTGTTGCTTTATCCAAGTGATCCAAAGTGACCCCAGGTTCCACTCTCTGCATGTTCGGTTGTACACTCTTCTCCAAGTTGAGCACCGAAACAGAAGGATTTAAAAGAAAACACAAATATTGGCATAGGTGACTTGAGGTTGCTTGACCTTTCCGAAGGAAGATTTTTGGCAATGGTGTCTTGGCAGCTCCCTGGAAGGCAAGGCCAGGACACAAAGAGGAAGACAGGAAGCCGGGAACTGGCCATGTGTCCTTGGCAGGCAGCAGTGCAGCAGGGTGAACCACCTCGTCCCTGCCAAACCAGAAACAGTGGGGAAAGCCCGGCTAATTGGCAAGTCACAGCCGGCCACAGTGTACATCCTTCACTTTAAATGCCTGATAAAATTAAATGGTATGCCAGACCCTAATCTACTTAAACAGGATCCAACTTTACTTTCGGAAACTTAATTTGCTCCTGCTTGTGCTTCCTCGAGGAAGCGGTGAAGCAGTGTCTTAGGATGGTTAAAGGGCTGGAGAGATAAAACCAAGTAAAAATGTACTGGAGTCTGGTACATTTGGCTTTTGGAAAGGGCCATATATATTTGTGCTTTCAATTTTAACTAACAAGCATTCTACTTGCTCATTTATTTTTATTCAGAGGCAACTGTGAAGTCGACATTGCATGTTGAAGATGGACCTCAACACATGTGAAGGCAACAGGTATTTTAAGAAAGGACTTAACAAAACCTGCTAAGATATCCCAGGAGGCCACAGAGCTGCACCCAACTTGCAGCAGGCTATTGTTTTAACTTACATATTAGTTGGCACAAACATATTTTCTAATATAATCTGTATGTTCTAGCATAATATCACCATTTTCTGAGTCTTTTACTGCTCAACTGGGGAGTCACACAGAGAGAACAGGCACAGAGGGGACTGTACAAATAAACGTCACTACTGTAGTTAACAGGGTGAATTCTGGGACCTGGAGCTAGATGCGTAATTTTCCCCCAAGGGAATGTCTGAAGGCTTCGTAAGACCAATTAAAGGGGTATGCTCAGAGGTTGGGCACCTTTCATTTTCTGTGAAATTGTTCATAACTTCTCCAAAATCCACACAAAACTTTCAAAGTAGCTTCTACTTCTTTCAGTACAAGTAGCCAGTGGTGAAGTGAGATGGAGAAAAAAAAAAAAAACCTATTTCCAACAGAATTAGGAGAGGAGAGAGATTACAAATAAACATAATCCATTGTTTTCTACCAGATATTTCTTAAGGCCTACAGAAAATTCATCCCTTAAGCAACCCAGGACCACAGTCTGACAATCTGTTTCACCAAAGTTACATGCTGAGGGGTAAAAGGCAAGGGCAAAACTTAACACTGCCTGACCACTGTTTAAATTAAGCAAATAATAATCTTTATACATAATACCAAGCTCTCAGAATCAATAAGTACAGATGTGTCCTAACTCTAAAATCACTGTTTCTATAAATCACAACTTGCCTTGACCTTCTCAAACTCTACCTAATTGACTGTGGACACTAAGTATCTGCAACTTCTAAAAATTCTCCTTCCCTTTTTCTCCAGGGAACTGACCCTTCCTGGTTCTAAGCCTGTCTTTCGGGGGTGTCTTTTCAATCGCTATGGTCACCTCCTCATTTGTAGGGTCCTTGCATGTTGACGATCTGTAAGACAACCAAGCAAGTGGCCTTCCATCTTATCTTTATTGGTTCCCCCTGAACAAACTCAACAAGCTCCATGTTTACAAATATTACCCATTTGTGAGGGATTCTAAATCTGTCTTTCTAAGCCTAACCTCTCTATTCAACTGCAAAATCCCCCTTATGTTGCCTAGTGCAAGACTCATGCACACTCTCAGCAACCCCTCTTCCATACCTCAATTAACAGTGTCCATATCCACTCTGTGGTCCAAGCTGAAAACTCAGACATCTGGAAACCCCATCTCCCTAAAGCCTTACATTCAATCGTTGGGCTAGACTCTATCTCTTAAGTCTACCCTGTTGTCTCCTTTGGAAACGTTGCTAAAATCTCATTGAGCCTTCATGTCTCATCTGACAATAGCCTCAGCCTCCTCAGACCATTAGGATTTATTATTCACAATGAAAGCAGACTCCATCCTCTGCACTGCCAACCAGGAGTCACAACACTTCAAACTTTAAAACATTTGAATGATTCCTTATTACCTTGAACAATCAATAATGATCTGCTCTTCATCACCTGGCCCCAACCTAGTCTCATCGCCCACTGCAATCAAAGGACAACCTTCTTTCACCCCTTTTCCCATCGTTGCCCAATTTCCCAATATGTCAACTCCAGCACACTCTGGAAATTCCTAGAATATGTTGTGCAATTTCAGGTCTCTATGCTTCTGCCCACATGGTTTCTCTTTCTAAAGTATCCCTTCTTCAAAGCTATTAACTCCTAATTCATTCTTCAAAGCCCTTGAATTCTATCTTTTCTTAAACTTACTGTCTCCCTGCTAAGACGGCCACCCCCAAGGCCCACCACTCCTTGCGCTTATTTCTAATACATGACTTGAATACTGCTTTATAGCTGGTGGCACATATGCTGCTTCGCTGCAGAAGACGGACCTCTTTGACTGTGACAAGATTCCCATGCATCAACCCTTGAGCTCAATCTACAATAGAGACCAAAACACCATTTGTTCCTCTCTTCAAGCAGCTTATAATCTAATCCACATTGTGCTGACTTCACCCCTTACTGACAGATAAAAAGAGTTCTTTTTGAAACTGATAAACAGTATCCCCAATTATTATACTCTGAAAATAAAATTGACATAATACACACATATATTTCACTGTGACACATTTTTTTTGTTTGATTTCTGTTTTTAATGAATAAAACACCGGACAGAATACGAGCCATTGTAAATGCCTTGTGTAGCTGCGATAAGCAGAATGCACCAAGGTGATATGATAACGAAACAGCTGTGGAAGCATGAAACAAAACTACAAAATAATGATACCACAGCTCTATAATTCTCTGACTTCCACCGCCTCTCAGAATAGCTGAAAGGGATCTGTTGAGCTCTGGAAGCCAAACAGTCAAACACGACTTCAGACTGAAAATTACTTTATGGTCACACCCATAGACTGGATGGTGATGGACCCTGATTACATGAGGGATTCAAAAGGAGTCCTGAGGTGAAAACATTACAAGAATGGTTTTCTATTAAGAAAATCCATCATTAAGAAGAAAAGCGAATTTTTAAAAACCATAACCAAGGAAAAGTTTCTAAGTGGTAAGACATGAAAATACAACTTGAAATTCTTTTGTCTTAAAAAACAAAAAAACTATTCATATGTATGGCATTTATATGGTGCTCTCTAATCTATTTGAGAAGCATATGAGCAAATCTATGCAAAGAGATATCCTGAAATGTGATGTCATATTCCTTATGAAAAAAAAAAATACCTTCCTTTTTCACAATGTCAATTAAAAACAAATTTAGCTTTAAAACTCCATGACCTCTACCATTTTTTTAGGTTAGCTGAAAAGGATCTATTGACTAGCTTTGTGAGCTGAACAGTTGAATGCTACTTTAGATAGAAAATTATTTCTTTCACTCTATAAGAATAATTATCACGGCGATTACACAATTATTATAATTATATCTGTAAGAACTGTTATTGGGAATTTATCTCTTGAAACAGTCTCATGCCTTGCAGGGGACATTTATCTTTTTTAATGATCACCAACACAAGTGTCTTTTCTTGTAGCTATATAAGTGATTTTACCTCTTTCTATTAATATCCTCTCGCAGGCTTTAGAAGCCCAAGGAGACAGCCCCCACATTTTTCTCCTTAAAGACATTGTTTCAGTTAAGCCAGGCCTGTGGCAGTTTTTGAGACAGAAAGCTTACACTTCCCCTTCATGGCAACACAACCTTCACCATGTGCTTTCCTAAATGGATGGAAAACCCCCCAAAAAAGCCCCTCCAATCTGTGTTTCATAAACTGTACTCCAAGAGAAGTAGCAATAAAGTTTATTACAGACCTAAAGTATCTGCATAAACCCGGTTAATTGAAAAGTGGGTGGAGAAGGCTGCCAAATTAAATGTTTACATTAGCACAGCTGTATTGTAAAAACATTCTGCCCCCTGTGCTTTGTAATTATAAGATATTTCTGGACTGTGTATCTCTACAAAGTTTATCCCCACTGCCAAGAGTGTCTTGGCACGGAGCGGCTGCAGCTCTTGGCAGCCAGGAGCCCTGCGCGCGGGCAGGAGCTAAAATGGCTGCCAAGCGGCCTCCTGAAATGTCGCCGGCCTGGCCCGCCTCACCAAGGGCAGAGGGCAGCCGGCGGCCGGGCAGACCCACGACGGCCTTGCAGGAAGCCAAGACGCACATTTCCCACAGAAAGATGGCCTGCTATCACAACTTTTTTTTTTTTTAAGTTGCTTGAAAAACTATAAAGCAATATTGCAATGTTCCAAGTTATAAAGTGGAGACAGGGGTCTTTTCTGAATCCCTCTCAGCTCCACATGTCAGTGACGCCTATGCCCACAACGTTTGCTACTCATGAGAGGAACTCATGTAATTTTCTGGGGAAAAAAGTAAAGTCAGAACTCCCCACTACAGGGAAATACACTACAGAAAAGCTTGAGCAAAGACCACATTTTCCCATTTGCAAAGCACGATTCTGACCAGATTTAGAGTCTGTGGCAAAGCACGTGTATATGCAAAATGAAAAGCAAAAAACTAATCTGCTTCCTTCTCTTTCGTTAAGGAGCAATGCTTCTTTTACATTGTTAAAGTAACGAATTTGAAGGGGGAAAAAGTTTTCTATGGCAAATATCCATAGCACAAAACCCACTTAATTGTAAAAATTGAGACCAAATCCATAGTGACTGCAAGTTCCAAGAGCTGACCAAAAGGAGGGAGGGCTGGGGAGAGAGGGACTGCATGGAACTCCAGCCATCCAGTTTACTCCTGGGTGTGTGTGTGTGTGTGTGTGTGTGTGTGTCCAGTTTACTCATGTGTGTGTGTGTGTGTGTGTGTGTGTGTTTAGTCATATCTGACTCTTTGTGACCCCATCCAGTTTACTCCTGGTGTGTGTGTGTGTTTGTGTTTTCAATCATATCTGACTTAGTGACCCCATAGACTGTAGCCTTCCAGGCTCCGCTGTCCATTGAATTTTTTCAGGCAAGAATACTGGAATGGGTTGCCATTTCCTCTTCCAAGGGATCTTGCTGACCCAAGGATCAAACTCACATCTCCTGGGTCTCCTGCATTGGCAGGTGGATTCTTTACCACTCAGACACCTGGGAAGCCCTTACTCCTGATAGGAATGTACAAAACACTTGAATTATAAAAGTACAGCTAGATCTTGCAAGATGTGTACTGTCTCTGTCTTATCTTTTCTCTCTTAGACTTAAGTCCCAGCTAAAATGCTATGTTCACAGCTGCCAAATACTGCATAATAAGGTCACTAGATTTTTCTCTTTTAGGGTGTTCCTCAATTTTAAGCCCAGGTTGAGAGACACAGTAGGCCTGGTATACTATCCTATAATCATTATAGGCAGTGATTAGGTTTCCGTAATTCTAAGCTTCAACTGAATCCAACATTGCCTCTGCCGAGAGATAATTCAGAGGTGAAGATGAATTCTATGATGCTGACACAGACCGGTGCACTCATTATACTCATAGTGCTTATTCCCTAAATGCCCAGGCTTTCTAGCTTTAATTATAAGTCCACACACTCAGCACAGCCACACCAATAATTCCTATTTTATTTTTTAAAATCCCCATAATAGAAGAAACTCTAATGTCTCTTTAATGGTGTATTCTGAATACTGTTCTTTCTCCCGTACTCATCTGAAATATATATAAAGGTGCCTATGTACACATACTTCTTAAGCCTTTTTAAGGCAGAAAATTTTCTCACGATTATTATAATCCTGCACAAAAACACATATGGGAATTTTTAGCCATTGTTTAATTAGTTATCAAGAGAGTCAGTCACATAGCTGTACAATAACAGGCTGGTGAACCAAAGTTGGTGTGTTCAGAAAATATTCACTATTAACTTACTAATACTTTTAAAACTTGAGCTTCATTTTTTTTTCACTTTCAAGTAAGTTTATGGTTTGATACCATTAACTTCTTTTCTTCCTTGAGAGTTCCCAAATTCTAAAATGACAAACTATTCGATAAGCAGAGGAATTTAACAAATGTTGATCTATCACCTACTACAGGTAAAGACTCTGCTATAACATACAGAAAGAGGAGATTAAGACATGTTTTACACAAAACACTAAAAAATAGTTTCAGATTTTTTTCTTATGTGAGTCATTTCAGGTACATATTGCCAAGCAGATATATTCTGTATCCCCAACTAAAGTACAAATGTCTAAAAATCATACACGTTATGTCTCACTGAGTACACACGACAGTGAAATACATATAAAATAGATCCCCCCACTGGGAAGGATCCTAGTGCGGATAAATGCAATTAGTTACATAAAGCACCAGTGCCTCTTATGTTGTATGTGTTTAAATGTTCTATACCCTACCCTCTCCTTCATCAGCAGATACCTTCTGGAAAAAGAGCAATAAAATGATGGTAAGGCTAATAGTCAGTGGGCATTTCTTTACTTGTCCAAGAGTGTTCTCAGTACTCTAGGTGGATTTCTTCCTTGCAATAAACACTGTGTGATAGGTATTATTATTATTAGCCCCATTTTCAGGTAAGAAAATTTGCCTCAGGCTATTCCACAAACAACTAAAACAGCCAGGAATTAAACTCAATCAAATCTGACTGCAGAGTCCCATATAAATCTGCTAGTTTCTCAAATTAGAAGTGTCACCATCAGACTGAGAGAGGCCACGTAGAGGTTACTCCTCTACAATTACAAGGTTTTTTGGGCAACCTTCCTAATTTTTGACACATAATGTCCCAATTTTCCTGGCGGAAGCCTCACTTGAATGAAGGCTGCTGACTGTAGTGAGTTTATATTGTGGTTTGGTAATGTGCACAGGCTGGGAGAAGGATGAGACCAGAAAACCCTTTTTGCCCGTGGCAGGCCACAAATTGAGGACTAAGTTGCTGCATGCAGTTGAATGGCAAAGGGCCAGTTCAGCATGAGCAGCTCAGTGCTGTGATAACACGTGACCAACAGACACCCTTTTCAAAGTCACTGCCCTCTTCACTCCCCACAAACCACCTAATCGCCCACCAAAGTTCCAAGACTTCACCACAGGCTCAAGTAATTCCCCCTCTAAGCCACATCTTGCAAATGACAGTCTGATTTCTCCCCCTGTGCCACTTTTCCCTTGAATGTTACTGCAGGCTTAGTTGTACTTAACCAAGGTTTGGGGTCTGATCTATTTGTCTACTGATAAAACATGGCTGCAGGGAAGAGCCAGCTTCCATTGCCACCTGAAAGAGATCCACCAACCCCACTCTCACCACATCCTTCTTCTCCTCGGATGAATGAGATTCAGAGAAAAAGTACAAGGGCAAAATGCTTCTTTGCTTCAGTTTAGGTGGTTAGTTTCAATACAGAGCACAGAATCATCAAACTCACAAGGTCAAGCAACACAGGACGATGTCTCCACTTGAAAATACAGCCAGCCACACCCAGGATTCAAACTCTAAGATGAAAGATTATTTCCCACCCCCCAAATAGTTTTATTTCCCCCCCAAAGTCACTTTGAATCATCTTTCACATTTTATTCTCTTATTTGTAATCTTATTTTAATAACCTCAAGACAGATTATTTTTAGAACTCAAGGCCAAGTTCTGGCTCATCTTTAAGAGAATAAACAACTAGGTGTTAAATTCAATGGCTGTTTGAATTTTCATTGCAGTTGGCACCCATTCTAACATCAAGGTTAAACTGTCAAAGAGACATAAATTAAGCATATTTCTAAATTTGTTAATTCAAGAAAACTGAATTACTCTCACTTCCACTCCAAACAAAACCACAGATGAATTTATGTCTCAGAAACTTTAGTATGAATTAAGATCAGACTTACTCATACTAACTTACTCAAATCCATAAAAACAAACATGGCCTAAACTTATTCTACGGCCTTGCAAGGGTAATATACTAACACTCTCTGGGTAGTTTTACTCACCAAAGATTTTTTTAAATAACTCTTCAGAACTACTTTTTATAAAATAGTATAAAATTTACCCATATTCCCCATATTATGGTCACTCCAATGACCATAATATAAAAATCATTTTGCCAAAAAAATTTCCTGGAAATTTTCCACATTTGAGGTGCCTGTGATTACTTTCACAAACTGAAAAAGACCACTCAACATTCTTTGAAGGTGCACAGTATTTTATTTAGGGGAGAAAGTACATATTTCAAAACACACAAAAATATTCATCATTTTTCAAATAGCTGCAGCATGAAATTTACCTAGACCTGATTCAGTCTATTTTTATATTAATTTTCAATATGATATGATTTCTGCCCTCATTCCCTACTTGAAACACTCTACCTTTAGAGTGGTAGGGAGAAAATGTCAAAAGTGGAAGAAGAATGAAAATGTATGAAAATAAAAATGCTTTCTGATTAAAAAAAATAAGTTTTCTGATAACTTACATGTCAGAACAGACAGGAAAGAAACATTTAATGCTGCTTACTCATAGATTTCTTTCCCACATAATCTGCACAAAACTAGGTTATCTCTGCCTTTTGAAGAATTAGTAGATCATAGACTAATATTTTTTTACATAAATAATGAGAAAATGCTGCAGATTATGCTTCAGGCTGTTTTTCACCGAGTTTTTTTTTTTTTTTTTTTTTAAATAGTCATTCTTACCACTTACTTAAGAATGTTCCTTTCATCATTAAATAATTGTTCATCTCAAATACTAAGCTGGTATTTCTTTAAACAAAGGCCATGTTATTACACTGCTGATAACTTAAGGTTTAGAAGAAAAAAAGAATCAAAATTGATCAGCAAATGCAACGACGAGTCCTGACAAAGACTCAACATTTATTAGAAGTCAACTGCTAGAGAACGTGGCCTTAATTGTGCATACATATTTTTACTCATTAAGATGAATAACCAATAAAATCCCACACTATGGTGTCCCAGCCTTATAACACATTAATAAAGTTTCTTAAAGGTTCTGGCAGGGGGCCAGCACAGTCCATTAACTCTTTGCAAGTTGTAAAAAGAAGGAAAGTCATTTCAGTCTGTTTTGTGGTTATGAATGAAACAGCAGGCAGCCTGTATGGAAACGTCACTTTGGATATGGTATTGGTAATGGATGCTTTGCTGCTCAATCAGAATAGTGTGGGGAGAAGTTAATGCACCCCACACAACCCAAGCCCTGATGCACTGCAAAACTAATCTAGTTAAAGGTGGAGGGAAATGAGCAGAGGACTTCAGGTTCAGAAGATCTGTTTATTCCGCTAGTACACTGTCACACTGCATCTGGATAATCGTGCCCACTGTGAAACACAAAATTATAGAATGCATTTGAAGTGATGAGGACTGCTTTTCCCTGATTATTCTTTTTCCTAACAAAACGTGCCTTCTGGGGCATCCACTTAGTCAAGTCTGGACTGTAAATTAGTAAAACATCTTTAAGTTAATATAAGAGGCAAAATTCTACCTTGTAACTCTCTGTTTGGCACACTTGAATTAAGTCATACAAATCACTGCAATGATTGGTAGCTTGTCTTTTGTCTCTGACTTTGCCTAACAATTTGAATTGGAGAGCGATACTCTCCCCAAAGCTTTGCAGGGCCATCTGTTCTCATTTTTCGTGACACTACAAACATTTTCCTTTGGAAAACGGATTCAGTATTTTGCTTCCTTTTCAGAATGAAGAGTGGAAAACTTGAATGAAACTAAATATATAAAAAGGCATCCAAGTTGTACAACTAAAGTTGTAAATGTGGAGGGCATTTAAAACATTTTTCTTCCCGTTAAGATCTCTACCCTTTCTTCTGCTCCAGGATCGGAAGTAAAGTTCCTAATTTTTCTTAAAAAATGTTTTTACAAAAAATAATTTGAAGTATTTACAAGATCGGGAAAAAAAAAAAACCTAGGAAAAGATTAACAACCTTGAGTTTGAGAACACCAAAAATTTAGAACAGCTTTACAAACTGTTTTTGGCATTTCAATGGTGAAGGAAATACTAAAATATAAGCATACACAAACACACACACACAGAGTCTTCTTAAATTCCCAGCCCAATATGAATAGCATCATTAGTCAGTTACTTCTGATTGTTAAAACCACAAATTGGCTGTAATGATCTGTCACTTCATATGAGGCCAAAATATAAATTTTCAAGCAGAAGAGGTAATACAATAAGTACAATAGAAAACATTTTCATTATTTTAATTTTGTTCTGTTTAAAATTTTGCTAGGAAAAAGAAGAAAGAATATTTTGAACTTTCACAGGTAAATGTTCTTGAATGAGTCCTAAAAACTTCCCATTTCAAATTTCATTTATTCAGAGTCAGTTTTAATATGTATCAAGATAGCTGTATCTCTTGTACACTGCAGATTTTCCAGGAAGTTATTATGTAATGTATTTCTGACTCAGTAAAACTAAAGGAAATCCTAGTTAACAGGTTGAAATTGTACTGAAATCATATATCTGCATGTATATGATTATTTTGTCTCTGTTTAGACTAAAAGCCAAATACTTAATAATCATTCCCTAAAGCTTAGAATATTTATAGCATACATATATGTCTACCATGTTAGGAATCACTCCAACTTGGGAAAAACCCAAGATAAAAATGCAATTTTTCATTTAAAAAAATATTGCCCTTAACTTCATGTCCATGATACTGTATTTTTAAAATATGCATTGTCTTTGTTTAATAGCAATATTACCTGTGTTAATTTTTTCAATCTGGAATTAGAATTAATTTTAAAAACTGCATTCGAAAAACAACCTGAATTCAGGTATTAATGGATCCGGGAGATTTCTTAAAAGGAATACACTTCATTCCCTAGAATACTAGTATGGAACTAAATAGAAATGTACAGAAACAGAATATATGGGTTATAAAGATTTATGTACATTAGTTAATTTAGAAAGTAAAATAAAATAATCTTAGTCACTTTAAAATGACATTACTATAAAAAGTAGTGCAAATGGAAAAAAGCTTTGACCACTCCACTGTCTACTTCTAAAAATATTAGGATAATTCCTTAAGGCAAGGAACCAACAAACAGTAATTCAACAGAAGACGCAGAGTCCAGAGGCAGGAGCAAAGGAAGGTAAAGGGAGTAGGTGATGAGGGTGAGGTCAGAGGTTTGTTCGTGTATCACAGAAATGCTAACCACCCAGCACAGCCGTACTGATAATCTCTCTACCTCTCATACCTCCCCAGTTGGGGGGCACCCTTCAGGTCAGGCCTCTCCTGGACCCTACAGTGAAGTGTGAGTTGAACCATATGGTGGCATGTTATTAAAATGACTAACTTTTTTTATGACAATGATATTGCCCTTAAAGGAAAGGAAGTGTGTACTTTGGAAAGATCTTCAACATCAAATAATGAACAAAACATTAAAATATTTAAAGAACTGTCTCTCAGTTCCCATCAAAGGAATACATCCCTGGGCTTCATAGATAACTGCATTTTAGCTGGTATTAATTAACACTACCGCCTAGTGTAAATGCAAAGAAAGTGCCACTTTTTAAAGAAGCGCCACCTCTACAGGTAGGTGTGTGTGTGTGCACCCAGTTGTGTCCGACTATTTGAGACCCCATGGACTGTAGCCTGCCGCACTCCTCTGTCCATGGAATTTTCCAAAAATACTGGAATGGGTTGCCATTTCCTACTCTAAGGGACCTTCCCTACCCAGGGATCGAACCCTCATCTCTTGCCTCTCCTACATTGGCAGATGGATTATTTACTACTAATGCCACCTGGGAAGCCCAGAGGTAGGTAGGTGGGCATTCCTAAAAAATGAACTGTTTCCATGCTGCTGCTGCTGCTGCTAAGTCGCTTTAGTCGTGTCCAACTCTGTGCAACCCCATAGACGGCAGCCCACCAGGCTCCTCCATCCCTGGGATTCTCCAGGCAAGAACACTGGAGTGGGTGCTTCCAAGCTAAAGAGACATAAGTATATAAAATTTCAGAGAGATCCTAGCATACCTCTACGAAGAACTTCTAGAACCTGCTTAAATGAACAAATCAAAAGACTCATATTAATAACCACTATACTTCTATTTAATTGATGAAAGCAAAACCACTCCCAATTCATTTTAAGGTGTGATGAGTCACATAAACCACTCATTGACTTAAATTACTCACACGCTTCTACTGCTGTTCTGTAAGGTTATATAAATAATTATACCCTCATTTAATTTTTAAGCTGAATCACCTCTTAAAGGACAAAATTAAAAATATTAAACTAGAGTACACCTCACAATGTGTTGGTTAAATATCTCTAGAAAATAAGAATTAAGAAAAAGTCAGAAGGAAACTAACAACTTAAGGTAAGAGTCAATACAAAACATAGGATTTGAAGTTTCAAAGCAAAAATTTCCTTATTAAAACTAAGTGGGTTTCCGACTGATTAATTATGTGAATAATTTAGGAAATCACCTTAAAATATTGTAATTCTTCCAAACAAAAACACATTTCTAAAAAGTCTATTCTTATAATATGGCCTATAACACATGTTTAATAAACATTTGCTAGATAAATGGACTTAAACTATGCAATAAAAACAATATCACTCACATTTATAAAGCTTTACGACCTACAAAACACTTTCACATAAGCTACCTTATCCTAACAGCAGTGTTGGTAGTTATTATTAACCCCATTTCATAGATAAGGAAATTAAGGCTCAAAGAGATTGAATGTTTTACCCAAGGTCATAGACCTAATAAATTCACTGCTTAGAGAATAATTAGCTTAAGTTTAGAGAAGTCACTTCCTTCTTCCCGATTCTATTTGGAGACACATAAACATAACATTCATTGCATGTGAAACACAAGCAAATATTATATATCAGTCACTGCATACTTAAATCATGTGCCTATTTTCATTTATACTTTTGTAGACACTCTTTTGAAAAGGTAATATAACATAATTATATCTTCCTTTCAAAAATTCTCTGATAATCCTCTCATTGCTTAGGATGTTTACACAGCCTAAAGACAGAGCAGAGTCAGGAGACTCATGTCTTAATTATCAACCACCAGTAAGTTCATCTTTGATAAGTTACCTATTCACCCCAGCTCTCAGGTTCATCATAAGTCAAATAAGGGATTTATAATAAATACCTTCTAAATTCTTTCTGTCATCCATGCTCCACAGCAGTGGTTCTCAAGCTTTCCTGCTGCTGCTACTGCTAAGGCACTTCAGTCGTGTCCGACTCTGTGCGACCCCAGAGACGGCAGCCCACCAGGCTCCCCCGTCCCTGGGATTCTCCAGACAAGAACACTGGAGTGGGTTGCCATTTCCTTCTCCAATGCATGAAAGTGAAAAGTAAAAGTGAAGTCACTCAGTCGTGTCTGACTCTTCGCGACCCCATCGACGGCAGCCTACCAGGCTCCTCCGTCCATGGGATTTTTCAGGCAAGAGTACTGGAGTGGGGTGCCATTGCCTTCTCAAGCTTTAACATGCCTACAAATCACCTGAAGAGTATATTCTAACCCAGTTTCAGGCTTATCTTCAGAGATCTGATTATTAAATCAGAATGGGGCCCATGACTCTGCCCTGCTAAGAAGCCCATGACAGATCGGATGCTGCTAGTTTGGGAACCACACTTTATAAACTATAAATTTGTATTCTTTTTCACATTTTGATTCTCCATCTCTATTTTCTTGGCCCTACTTGTGTTTACACATTTGAAATGTATTCTTACTGTACTGAATATAAAAGTCCTGCTGAGACCTGCTTATTCAGAAGTGCAGTGAGTATAGAAGGAGGCATGCACTGTAGAGATGGTCATCATCCTGGATAATTTGAACTTGAAAAGATGCTATTACTTAAAATATGTACATACACTGCGCCTATGCTTATATGTCCATTAAGAAAATCTGGAAAGAGAAGAAATTTAGGAATGAGTGAAGCATTAAGAGAGAAACAAGGGGAAGAAGGACATTTGCTTTTCATTTTTACCTATATGTGTATATAATGATTTTCTGTAAATGTATTACTTATTAATTTTTTAAGTAAATAGGTGTGTAAAAATAACTCATGTCAAGCTCATTAATGGGGTTCTTAGTAAAGCAAGAAAAGAAAAATAATGGCTGGCACAATTTTTATTTAATCTCCAAAGACACCAACTAGAACATAAGTTTCTACAGACTCTGTAGTATATTTGTAACTGAAAAAAGAAAAAAAACAGGAAGTAAAACAAGGAGCTTAAAAAATTTTGTTTCTGGTGTACATTTAATGCTGGTCAATGAAAAATAGAAGTGATAGCTCTGAACATGTGCAAATACTAGTTGAAGGCCATTTTATGAATAAATGATTGTTAAAAGTTAACTAACAAGGAAAGATTTGGGTATTTGAGAACAAAAAAATGTCAGAAAACAAATGTGTGAAAAGTTATACTGAAGTGAGAATTTTTCCTATTCTAAATTTATAATGCATTCAGATTCAATTGTAAATAAAGTAAAAAGTACATCAACAAAAAGTCATAAGAAAAAGAATTACAAACTGTTACTCTAAAAACTATCAGATAAACTTCAAGGATTACTTTCAAGAGTCAGATAAAGATGGACCATTTGTTAATGGAGGTTTTCTCTGAATGATGAACTGAGATGGAGTCTAACTTCCTACCTTATACACTTCTACAATATGGCAATATTAGTACAAAAGCAATTATTACTCTTGTTATCTAAGCAAAATTTAATAAAGAATTCTCAACCTGCTTGTCCACTTATTTGCATTATAACTTGGATGAATGGCCCAATATCTCAGAGCTCCTTTAATCAATTTGTAAAAGATAAAAAAGTAATCTCTTCCAAGCAGGCCTGTAGTGAGAATTGAGACACTGCATGTAAATTCCCAACACAGTGCCTTGTTCGTGGTGAGTGTGCAATAAATAATAGGTATTATCATTGCTCTTAGTAATGACGATAAAGCTGGTACATTTCCAATTCTATCTGACACAGCAGAATTTCAAGCTAGTCACATATAATATTCAATATGAAGAAAAACACAGATGCTTCCCTGGTGGCTCAGAAGGTAAAGAATCCGTCTGTAATGCGGGAGACCTGGGTTTGATCCCTGGGCTGGGAAGATCCCCTGGAGGAGGGCATGGCCACCCACTCCAGTTTTCTTGCCTGGAGAATCCCCAAGAACAGAGGAGCCTGCCAGGCTCCAGTCCATGGGGTCACAACGAGTTGAACATGACTAAGCGACTAAGCACAGCACAGCACTCTATGTCTAGAAAACACAGGGTGCCGAAGGCGAGCTAAGAAGCTAATGGTCAGTGGTCAAGAATTTTTGTTTTCTCATTTTTCTAAAATGAATTTAAATAAAAAATAAAACACCTAAATCATTTTAAACTAATGGTCATCTGCAAAAAATAATATATATATATATAAAAATTGACAAGCAAGCTGGAGTAATGCCACAGGGAAGGTCTGCATTAACAGGGAGGCATCTATTAGTTTATCCACTCTGCTGACCCCTCAAAAAGTCCTGTGAATATGGGGCAGACACAAAAGAAGTTCAGGTATGAGAAAGGCCAGAAGCAGGACTCAGGTGGGTGCCACCAAGGTTTACCTGTATCCATTGGTAGGAATGAAGATTCTGTGCATGTGTGTGTAGAAAGTTGAAGAGGAGGTAGAATTCCACAAACATAAGTGAATCCCAGAAGAAAGATACTGTATGCTCCAAAGGGTTTACATTACCCTTGCTACAACACCAAGGTCAAGGCCACATTAACAGTCACTTCAATTCCATCACACTCACGTGACACTACGAACTATGCTGTATTTGCCAAAATTGCTTTTAGAGTCATGCTAAAGAAAGGAAAATAAGTATACTTTCCAGTAAAAAATCTGCATCCGGCAGCCCAGCAACTAAAAGTCATTTATTTCACAAGGAATACTCTGGCCTGTTTGTATAGGACATGATGCTTTACACTGCAAACTAAAATAGCTATCCCCATCCATCTTCTAAAATATCGCCATAGCAGCATAAGTAAGTTATGAATAATTTTTGGAAAGTGCTGTTGGGCAGAACTCAATAAAATTAAGTGGAAAATATGTGAAATGATTTAATATCTGAATTCTTAAGTATGCTATACTCAAAAGTCATATTCCATGTACTGAGCTGACCATTTTGATCAACTGCCTTATGATGCCCAAAGGAAAAATAGTATGAATAGTAATTTCCAAACCTTCTGGGCAATAACTTGGCACAGGTTACATCTTTTACATATATTATATGCAACCCACACTAATCCCTATTTAAAGCAGATAGAATCTAAATTAGATTGCCTTACAAATTATTTCTGGAGTGTGCATGAACAACCAAAAGATTAAGATATAAATTATCTAATTATTTAATAATGTTGAGAGATAGAAGAAAAAGATACAAACTAAGCAAACTCTAAATTTACATTATTTTGGAAGACTCATAAAATCCTGCTCTGAGTGCTCATATTGCTAATTATTTTATTTGAGATAGATAAACAGGAGGGTCACTCTGAGGGAAGAGAAAATCAGAGTAAGAAAATAAAATATTTATAGGCAGTGAGGGGTGCAACAGTGTAAGTCATTAGATCCTGCTGTGAGTGAGTGAGTGAGTGAGTCCAAGTCGTTCAGTCGTGGCTGACACTTTGAGACTACTTTGCCAATAAACTGTATTTTCTTTTTCTTTTTTAATTTTTGGGCCGCACCAGGATGTATGCAGGATCTTAATTCCTGGACCAGGGATTGAACCCATGCCTTGTGAATGAGAAGCGTGGAGCCTTAATCACTGGATCACCAGGGAAGTTCCCTAAACTGTACTTTCTGAAGCAGACTTAGTCTCCTCTGTGATTGCTGAGAGTTCTTCTATTACTCTGTGCCACTAACAGCATTTTTAAGAAGAAAACAAAGATTACTGAACCTAACAAGGGAATAAAAATAATGAGGTGTGAACGACAAGGCAGCATTTGGGAAGGAATACATTTTCCCGAAGGAAAAATACCGAAGGAATAGGCCAGTTGTCCAGGAAATACAGACAAACATGATCACCATATTCAAGCCAAATATAAAATGAAATATTTTTAAAAATTTACAATTGTTTTGTTTCCATGATACATTCAAGAATCTGATTCCAAATTACAAACTCCAAACTGTGTTTCTGATTTCACTGCTTTTCTTAAACTACCATAAATGTTTTTCCTCAAGCAGCACCTGATAAAACCCAGATCCTACCCACTGGCATTTTATTCAAGCCAACAGATCTTCGAAAAGGCTCCTGAAAAAGATTTTTCATACATTAATCTGAGACTGAAGGTCCTGGGCAAGCACAAGTGAAGTATTATAGAACTCTGAGTTGGACTCCTGGCCACCAGAGAGATCAATGACTATTCACGTCACTCAGCTAGTCCACAGAGATCCCTTCATTTCTATATTTGATTTTGGTATTTAGTTTATTAGCGATTTTACCAAGGGCCACAAGAGGCTATTACTACTGCCCAGGGTTGGTCAAGTGTTTGGCATCTGAAATGCATGGTCCCTTTTTCCCCATGAGTCCGAAGTAGAAAAGTATTTCTTTCAATACACTGATCTTATCATAGCTGATGACATATTTCTATTAGCCCGTAGTCTCATAAGTTCAGGCACTTTCAGTTATTGATCTACCAGCCACTGCCATCATCAAAAGACACTTATTAAGTACTTGTTTGTTTACATTGCTCTTGGAGGCACGACACTGAGTGATTGTTTTTTAAAGAAACACTTGCTATCCTCTAGGGAACCTAAAACCATTCCTCTCTCAGTCTATTACTAGCTCTAACTGGAGACCATTAAATTACCGCCTCAGTCTCCAACTACAAAAACATTTCTTAAGTGCTCAGTTCAGTTCAGTCACTCAGTTGTGTCTGACTCTCTGCAACCCCATGAACTGCAGCACGCCAGGCCTCCCTGTCCATCACCAACTCCCGGAGTCCACCCAAACCCATGTCCATCGAGTCGATGATGCCATCCAACCATCTCATCCTCTGTCGTCCCCTTCTCCTCCTGCCTTCAATCTTTCCCAGCATCAGGGTCTTTTCCAATGAGTCAGCTTTTCACATCAGGTGGCCAAAGTATTGGAGTTTCAGCTTCAACATCAGTCCTTCCAATGAACACCAAGGACTGATCTCATTTAGGATGGACTGGTTAGATCTCCTTGCAGGCCAAGGGACTCTCAAGAGTCTTCTCCAACACCACGGTTCAAAAGCATCAATTCTTTCGCACTCAGCTTTCTTTATCGTCCAACTCTCACATCGATACATGACCACTGGAAAAACCATAGCATCTTAAGTGCTAGTTCTTCATTAAAAGGTAGCTAATGAAAGAGGAGAGTGAAAAAGTTGGCTTAAAGCTCAACATTCAGAAAACTAAGATCATGGCATCTGGTCCCATCACTTCATGGGAAATAGATGGGGAAACAGTGGAAACAGTGTCAGACTTTATTTTGGGGGGCTCCAAAATCACTGCAGATAGTGACTGCAGCCATGAAATGAAAAGACACTTACTCCTTGGAAGGAAAGTTATGACCAACCTAGATAGCATATTCAAAAGCAGAGACATTACTTTGCCAACAAAGGTACATCTAGTCAAGGCTATGGTTTTTCCAGTAGTCACGTATCGATGTGAGAGTTGGACTGTGAAGAAAGCTGAGTGCCGAAGAATTGATGCTTTGGAACTGTGGTGTTGGAGAAGATTCTTGAGAGTCCCTTGGACTGCAAGGAGATCCAACCAGTCTATTCTAAAGATCAGTCCTGGGTATTCTTTGGAAGGAATGATGCTAAAGCTGAAACTCCAGTACTTTGGCCACCTCATGCGAAGAGTTGACTCACTGGAAAAGACTCTGATGCTGGGAGGGATTGGGAGCAGGAGGAGCAGGGGACGACAGAAGATGAGATGGCTGGATGGCATCATGACTCGGTGGACGTTGAGTCTGAGTGAACTCCGGGAGTTGGTGATGGACAGGGAGGCCTGGCGTGCTGCAATTCATGGGGTCACAAAGAGTCAGACACGACTGAGTGACTGAACTGAACTGAACTGAATAAAACTCATGTAGATAAGCCAGTTTGGAAGAAATTTTGATTTTTAGCCTTTTTTCATCCCTAAGATATGGCATCTGATGGAGTTTTTTACAACTTGTATCTCCTCTCTGCCACATTTAAAGGCTTTTCCATTTTTAAAACGTGGTATGTTTAGGATTACCAATATTTTCAATAAGAATAGCAAATCTAAGGTGCAAATAATGATATCATTTATCATCTTGATATAAACATTACTATTTATTATCTATATATAAATTTAGGTTGTTGGATAGGTGGGCAGAGCTATATTGTGTCCTGAGAAATTTTAATATAGAGTCATCTTGTGGCACTAAGTTAAAGAAAAGTTTGAGTTGAAAAGATTTTTCCAAATAGGATGTAATTTAGGGTTACAATGTCAAAACTATAAACCTCAAATTAAGCTTACTAACTGTTTTGGTTTGCAGACTCATTTACTCAAAATCACAGACAACTCTACATTTGTTGCAAGAGAATGAACTCAAGGCAGGATCTTATTCATTCACATGTTATTCCTGTTTTATGTCTTATGGAGGAGGCATGCTTGCTGGGGTTTGTTTTGTTTTGTTTCTCTTACTAAATGGTGAGTAATGTTACAGAGATAAATGTAACTGCCTACCAACACTCCAGGGCAGAATTCAGGAAGAAAGCTTGAGTAAATAACACTACATTTGACAACATTTAAATGGCAACGCACTCCAGTATTATTGCCTGGAGAACTCCATGGACAGAGGAGCTGGTGGGCTTCAGTCCATGGAGTCACAAAGGGTGGGACACGACTGAGTGACTTTCACTCTTTGATGAGATTTAAGAAATTCAGGGTTCTTCAGATGACAAGAAAATGGCACATTCTTCTTTATATGGTGGAATTAAAGCTATGGTGAATAAAACAACACATCAAACATTCTCCTAGAAGCCAATATTTTGACTTGCTATGTCAGCATCTACCCTGTGACTCCAAAGGCCAAGCTTCCATGCCTGGGAACTGGAGCAACTTCCCCATGAGAGGATGGATCTGCACATCAGCTACTTCATCTCCAGCCCTGAGAGAGCATCAGAGCAGCCGCCCTCGTCTGTGGTAAACACTAATGTCAGCGTGTCATGCCTTCTTCACAGTGAGCCCAGGAATACCCCCCTCGCCCCCAGCAGGCTGGGGTCTGCTGGGCTCATGAGCCTCCTTTCCAGGTGGCGAGAAGGCAGAGTCAGGGAACAAGATCCCCTGACATCTCTCCACCCAGGATTACCAAACACATGTTCTAAATTTTTCTCATTAATTATTACTGATAATAATGACCATGTAGGTCCACTGCAAAGTCTTACATCACAAAGAGAACACCGTCCTTTCTAATTAGTACATGCATTATAAACAAGGTTAATGCACCTCTCTGAAGCTGTCGTAAAGCCCTTGTTGTGGTTCTCAGGCTCAGAGAGAGATGCTTTGATTCTGTTTCATGGATTGGAGTAGTGGAAAGACTTAGCATTCCCAAGTACTAAGAACGTATGGTGGGGGGACAATTAAGAGGCAGATTATTCTGCACAAGGGGTCTTCCTTCCTACCAAACCTAGAGTTCTAGGGAAATCGGAAGCCCTGCTTCAGGGAGCCTTGCTTTCTTCTTGGTGTCACTCAGGATGCTAGGCTCAGAGTGTCCTGGCCAGTGGACCACAGCCGACAGATCTCACATCTCAGTGTGCCTGTTACCCCCACACCCTCAACACTGACAAATCTCAGCCCTCCCCTTACTTCCTCCTCTTCTTCTGGCCCCTCTCCCAGCTCTTCACTCTTCCCTAAGAAACCCTCATTTTCTTTCCAGAAAACTTCCTTCATCAAAGTGTCACTTCCTCGTTTTTGCCCCATCTCATTATTAAAACTCAGGCAGGTCCAGACGATTTTCCACCACTCAGAGCTTCTGCTCTTCATCCAGTGAGACCTAGCTCTGCTCTTTCCCTCATCTCCCCAACACAAACACACATCCCATCCCTGTCTTCCTTCCTGGCCCTCTCTGCCCCTCCCAGGGACAGTTTTCTGCTCTGAACTAGATTTTATCCTGCCTACAGCCTATCTAGCTTCCTCCCAAGTCTATGAGCTTTTCTATGACCATAATTCACAGCAAATTGCCAAACTTTGTGTGCCCAGGTCCAGTCAAATATTGACACAATCAGAAATCCTTCTGCCCTCCTGATTCAAGCTTCTGATTGATATCCTCACATTTCACTTGAAATCCAGAATCTCCTCCCTTGTAACCTGGCTACTATCCTATATCTCAAAGTGAAAGGCTTCTCTTGGCTTCAAAGGTTAACCCCTCCACCTAAATCCCAAAGTTTGAAATCTCCTATTCCTTGAATAATATTTCAAACAAGTGTTATACACTCAGTACTGATCATATGCTAAAGTGTGTTAGTTGCTCAGTCGTGTCCGACTCTTTGTGATCCCATGGACTGTATCCCGCCAGGCTCCTCTGTCCATGGAGTTCACCAGGCTAGAATACTGGAGTGGATAGCCATTTCCTTCTCTAGGGGATCTTCCCAACCCAGGGATCGAACTTGAGTGCCCTGCATTGACAGCAGATTCTTTAGCATCTGAGCCAGGAGGAAGCCCAATTGTAAGCTAGGTACTATGTAAAGATGCATTATCATACCCAGGCCTCACAATAACCCTATCAGATATTAATAGATTAGACTGAAACATTTAAGATTTCAGATATCCAACTGGTTTTCACCTATAGAACTGTTATTAGGCATTTATATATGCAAAATTATTGGCCTCATTTCACAGTAGGAAAAACTGAGGCTCAAGGAGACAAAATAATTTCCCCAATGTCACACAACTAAGACCTCAGAGCTCAGGTCTCACTCCACACTGTCTCTGGAGCATGTCTCACACCCAACTTCGCAGACCTGGCCTTATCTGCAGATCTTTTCTTAGGCAAAGCTGATTTTTCCCTCCATTAGTTCCTTTAACAGCCAGACTAAGACCCATGTCCTTCCTTGAAGTTTTCCTAACAAATCTGGAACCAAGCTAATCCCAGTCTCCCTTGAATCCATGAGACAGTATCATGAACTCACCCATTTACACCCTCTACCCCCCTCCTCATTCTTTACCAATGGGTTGCTAAACAACACAGTTGACAAGGACAAGAAACCCTAAAAGGGATGCCCCTTCCCCTCCTGTGCCACTATCTGCTCATGCATACAGTGAAGGTGTTAGGAAGGACTAGCAGTCCTCAAATTGGCTTCTAGATGAAACAGTGAAAATGAAAAAATTGAATTTAACTTAAAAGTGAAGTGCCAGTATATAAAATAGATCAAGGTGAGCCTGATTTAGAGGGGGAGGCATAAAAAGACCACCTACTTAGCATCACCCACTATCTTTTCCTCCATAAACACAAATGACTACAAGCTCGGCTTGAAACTGGAGGTAGCAAGTTGTCAAGTCTCTCTGACCTTTGGGTCCCTCTTTCCAATACTCTGAAGAAGTCCTTCTCGAGCTGACCCGTACTAAGTCAGTACAAAACAGGGCATGTATGCGTGCTCAGCGTCCAAGCCATATCCTATTCTTTTTGTGACCCCCTGGACTGTCGCTTGCTGGGCTCCTTTGTCCATGGGATTTTCCAGGCAAGAACACTGGGAGTGCATCACCATTTCCTTCTCCAGGGATCTTCCCAACCTAGGGATCAAACCTGTATCTTCTGCATTGGCAGGCAGGTTCTTTACCACTGAGTCACCAGAGAAGCCCAAATAGGACATAAGCAGTAATAAAGCCCTTTTGATATTAAAAAGACTTCCTCCCATGTCAACTGCTTCCAGTCTCTCATTTTTCCCAAACATTTTCTACATTCCACTATGGATGTGAGAGTTGGACTGTGAGGAAGGCTGAGTGCCGAAGAATTGATGCTTTGGAACTGTGGTGTTGGAGAAGACTCTTGAGAGTCCCTTGGACTGCAAGGAGATCCAACCAGTCCATTCTGAAGGAGATCAGCCCTGGGATTTCTTCAGAGGGAATGATGCTCAAGCTGAAAGTCCAGTACTTTGGCCACCTCATGCGAAGAGTTGACTCATTGGAAAAGACTCTGATGCTGGGAGGGATTGGGGGCAGGAGGAGAAGGGGATGACAGAGGATGAGATGGCTGGATGGCATCACTGACTCGATGGACGTGAGTCTCAGTGAACTCCAGGAGTTGGTGATGGACGGGGAGGCCTGGCGTGCTGTGATTCATGGGGTCGCAAAGAGTCGGACACGACTGAGCGACTGATCTGATCTGATCTGATTGTTAACTTTCTAGAACACTGCTTGGAGCCCATAACTCTCTTGTTCAGACAACTGCAGTAGATCCCTATTACCTGCCATGGAAGGCAGAATTCCAAGTCGGTCCCTTATATGTCCTGCCTCTTGGTCTACACACTCTGCGTAGTCTCAGGACTGTGAATGTGAGAGATTTAAATTCCCAGATTAGGTTATGTTACATGACACAACTGACCTTAAATTAGGGAAGTAATTCAGGTGAACCTGATCTAGTTACATGAGCTCTTTCAAAGTAGAACATTTTATCTAGTTTGTCTCAGAAGGTAAAATCAGAGAGATTCGAAGCACAAGACAGCATTAATGTGCCACTGGTGGTTTAAAAATGGCGACAGCCACATGGTAAGGACAGGGGACAGACCCCTGAGAGCCCACAAAGAAATTCAGCCCTCAATCCTCCACCCATAAGCAGCTCAATTCTGCCAATCATAAGAATGAACTTGAAAACAGATTTTTCCTCTGAACCTCCAGAGCAGACCTCACCCCAGTGGACTCCTTGACTTCAGTCTTACAATAAACAGCATAGAGAATGTAGCCACACTGCACTGCACTTCTGACCAACAAAAGTGCATACTAATCAACGGGTGTTGCTGTAAATTGGTGGTAATCTGTTACACAGCACAAGAAAATACACCTACCAAATAAAGTCACTTCACGCAGTGTTCAGGGTCCTCAATGGCCAGCTCCTAAATTCTAGGTTCAGCTCCTCTGACACAAAGTCATACACTTCAAGACCCAGGTAGCTGAACCACTGTGCTTTTGCCCACGCTACTCCTCCAAGTCTGTCCTTCTCTTTATCCACAGCACTTAGGAACCAGTATGCCATGCAGACCAGATCAAATGCCACTTTCGTCCTAGAACTTTTCCTAGTCTTTGGACTCAGCATTAATCCTGAATTTCTGCTGCTCCCTCAGAATATTACCTATAGCTCTATTTGTCAGTTACACAGCTATCCAGAGGCTCAGAGGATTATTAACTCTCAGAGGAGTTAGGCACTATGCCTGGATCATAGAGCACAGAGTAGGGACTTGACGACAAAATTCTTCTCTTCCTAACAGAAGCCAGGCTGCACTTTGGGTACTCTGAGCAGCAGAGTGGATCTCGGAGCTAACTACTTTAACTGGGCCTGCCACTTTCTAATAAGTGACTACACTAGATGCCAGTTCAAACTTGTGATACTAATTAATTTTTATGTTGCATTACTTTTCTGAAGGGCAATCTATTTGCAATAATTCTAGAATGCATAATTCCCACCCACGGTTCCCAGAAGAAACACATTTAAATACGAACACTGTTAAAAATTAGCATTCCAGAATTTTTTTTTATTTTAGGACATTTATTTACAAAAATGTAACCATTCGTTATTTAATAATTACACTGGCATCTTTTGTACTTTGAGTACTTTCCCTGTTGTACGATTCCATGGGAGAAAGAAATCAAAAAGGAAAATTTTGAAAAATTATGTTGGACCTCACTGTTTAAAGAAAAGAAAAAAATGAGGAAGCTGTTAAAGGTATAGGTTAGAGTCAATCTAATTTCAGTGAAATGGAAAAACAGAGAAACTTTCCTATCTAGCTCAATTCCTCTACACCTCGGCCTGATAAGGAGATGGCAGTGCCTATGATTGATAGGGGCTTCCCTGGTGGCTAAGAGGGCAACTGAAGCAGTAGGAACCCACCTGGTCCCACAGGCTCTAGCTGTGGCTTCCTTCCCAGGCACCCTGCATTCTATCAGCCCCTCAACTACACTCCAGTTTGCCAAGAAGCCACCAATGAGTGTTCTGTATATCTTCTAGGATTTTGTCCTTCTAGTAAATAGGCTTCTACCTAACCCATCAACAATTTAAAAAATACTCAAAGACATGAGCTCATAATAAAATGAAACAAAAAAAGTCCCTCGTTAAATCCAACCTCATCCCTTATAAACAACTTTTTATTGAGTAGATCTTTCTGACATACTCAGAAGGCCATATTCAAAAAGCATAAAGTGGAAAACAAGCTATAAAAACTACACCACACTGAACAATTATATGCCAAAGAACTGGACAACCTAGAGAAAATGGATAATTATTAGAAACATACAGCTTACCAAGACTAAATCAGGAAGAAGGAGAAAATCTGAACAGACCAAGGAGATTGAATCAGCAAAGAATCTCCCAGTGAAGAAAGGACCAGGACCAGACGGCTTCCTTGGTGAATTTTACCAAACACTTAAAGAAGAATGAACAATAATTATTCTCAAACTCTTCCAAAAAACTGAAGAGGCAAGAACACTCTTAAACTTCTTTTATGAGGTCAGCATTATCCCAATACTAAAATCAGTAACTATAGGCCACTATTCCTGATGAATATAGATGCAAAAATTCTAAATAAACTAGCAAACCAAATACAGCAGCATGTTAAAAGCATCATTCACCATGTGCAAGTGAGATATATTCTTGGAATGCAAGGATGATTCAATATATGCAAATAAATCAATGTGATACATCACATTAATAAAATGAAAGAAGCATATGATCATCTCAATAGACGCAGAAAAAGTATTTCACAAATTTCAACATCCATTTATGTGAAAAGCTCTTAATAAATTAGGTATAGCAGGAACATGTCTCAACATAAAAAAGGCCATACACGACAGTCTTGAAGCTAATATCATACTCTTTGAGGAAAGATAGAAAGTTTTTCCTCCAAGATCCGGAGCAAGACAAGGAGGCCCACTCTCACCACACATATTCAACATATTAATAACACTAGAAATCCTAGCTAATCAGGCAAGAAAAAAAAAAGGTATCAAAATTGGAAAGAAAGAAGTAAAACTGTCTCTATTTGCAGATGACATGATTTTATATTAACACAGAGAAAATCCTAAAAAGTCAATAAACAAACAAAAAGCTGTTAGATCTAACCAGTGAATTCAACAGAGTTGCAAGATACAAAATTGGTAGCATTTCTATAAACTAATAATGAATTTTATAAAAAAGAAATAAAGAAATCAATACCATTTACAATACCATCAAAAATAATAAAATACTTATGAAAAAATGTAACTAAGGAATTGAAAGATTTCTACTCCAAAAACTATAAGACACTGATGAAATGAATTGTAGTAGACAAAAATACACGGAAAGGTATCTCATGTTCATGGACAGGAAAAACTAATATTGTTAGGATGTCAATACCACCAAAATCATCTAGAGGATTAATGCAATCCTCATCAAGCTTCCAAAGGTTTTTTTTTTGTTTTTTTGTTTTTTTTTACAGAAGTAGCAAAAACACCAGTAAAATTTATAAGGAACCACAAAAGACCCTGAACAGCAAAAGAATCCTGAGAAAGAAGATCCAAGCACGAAGCATCACACATCCTGATTTCAAGCTATACTATAAAACTGTAGTCATCAAAACAGGAAGTTACTGGCATAAAAAAGAGACAAATAGATCAGTGGAAGAAAATCGAGAACCCAGAAATAACCCCAAGCATATGCAGTTAACTAATATTTGACAAGAAGGCCAAGAACACTCAATAGAAAAAAAAGACAGTCTTTTTAATAAGTTGGTGCTAAGGGGTAGTAGGGGAGGAAAGGCTTGGGAGATTGGGGTTAGCAGATACCAATATTATATAGAGAATGAATAAACAAGGTCCTACTGCATAGCAGAGAGAACTATATTCAATATCTTATGAGAAACTATAACGGAAAAGCATATAAAAAAGGGTGCACGCATATATATACCCGAATCATTTTCCTGTACAGCAGAAACTAACACAACATTGTAAATCAACTGTACATCAATAAAAAATGTTTAAAAGTTAAGTGGTACTGAGATAATTAGCTCTTCACATGTAAAAAATATGAAACTGGCCCCATATTGTATACTACTCCCCAAAATCAACTTGAATTAAAGACTTAAATGTAAGGCCTGACACCATGAAACTCCTAGAAGAAAACATAGAAACAAAGCTCCCTGACACGGCTCTTGGTAATGATTTTTGGATATGATATTTAAAACACAAACAACAAAATCAAAAATAAACAAATGGGACTACATCAAACTAAAAAGTTGCATAACAAAAGAAATCATCAACAAAGTAAAAATTATATATGTGATAAGGGGTTAATATCTAAAACATATAAAGAACTCAGGGTTTTATATTAATATACAATTCAGCAGCAAAAACAAAAAACAATTTAAAAATGGTCAAAGGAACTGAATAGATATTTCTTCAAAGAAGATGCATGAAAGGCCAACAGGTATATAAAAATTTACTTAGCATCACTAGCTGTTAGGAAAATGAAAATTAAAACCACAGTGAAGTATCAATCACCTCATCACTGTAAAAATGACCATCATCAAAAAGACAAGAAATAACAAATGCTGGTGTGGAAGTGGAAAAAGGGGATACATCCAAAGGTAACAAAAACACTACATAGAGAAGAACAAGCATTGTATGCGCTCCCTTGTATGTAGGACCTAAACAAACAAACTTACAGAAAAAGAAATCACACTTGTGGTTACCAGAGGCCGAAGGTGGAGAGTGGGAGAACTGGAGGCCGGTGGGCAAAAGATACAAACTTCCAGCTACAAGGTGAGTAAGTACCAGGGATGTGAAGTACAACAGTGTGACTACAGCTACCACAGCTGTATGATATACAGGGAAGTTGTTAGGAGAGTACATCCGAAGAGTTCTTAATCACAAGGAAAATATTTCTTTCCTTTTTTCTTTATTTTAACTATATAAGAAGACGGGTGTTAGCTGAAACTATTGTGGTAACCATTTCACAATATACATCAAACCATCATGCCGTATACCTTAAATGTATACAGTGATGTATGTCCATTATTTTTCAAAACTGGGGTTGGGGGGAAAAAGCCACACTAGCATTTTCTGAGACCTCTGTTCCACTGACACCACAGTTGTTTTCTGGTCTCCACATCATACCTCCATATGGAGACCCTATTTCCCTAATCATGGAACACTATGACCTCACCACTAAAAATACACAGCTAAGAACCAAGGAAACGAACTGGAACTGAAAGCGTCCTGAACAAAAATCAAGCTTTATATGATCTCAGTTTAATCATCTGCCCTGTCTTGCTCTTTTCCAGAATTATATATTTTCCATTATCATATTTTCTTTACCACTAATGTAGGTATATAGTTTCTTCCCTTCAAGGATATTAAGTGGTTTTTTAATTGTATAAATTCTCCTCTGAGAGCACTTTTTATATATGACCTGTAGGGTTTGTTTATTTGAATGCATTTGATTTGGATATTAAGAATTCAAATCCTAAGGAATTCTATAAGAAAATAAATAAATATAAATTCTGTTCTCAAGAGGCCAGAGATTCTTTGGTACTGGATTCACCATTATACTATATTCTTCCTCAAGTAAAGGGCACTTTATATGACGTATTTGAAAGCAATAAACCGAACTTGGGATGGAACAAAATGATGGATTGTGTCTGGGGTTTTTGTGGTTTAATGGCTTTGGGTTTATGAGGAAATTTTGTTTTATGAAAACAACATGAAAAGGCTGTCATTGTTTATGATATTAAAGTCTAATGTAAAAAAAAAAGTAATGTTTTCCAGCTTAATAAGCAGGCATTATGCTCAGAAGCAGATCTGGCTCTATCGAATTCTCAGACTTCAGTCCCAAAGTTGCTGTAATCCTCTATGAAAAGATCCAAAAGGTATTCAGAAACACAGAACAAAATATTTAAAGGTCCAAGACAATACATTTGTTTCTACTGAGTTTTTCTTTTATATTGGTTGTACATAACATTTGGTCATTTTGACGAAAGACATGCTATTTCCTTTTGAATGGAACTAATTTTAACAAAATTGATTAAAATATGAGTTAAATATTGATTGGGTCAATTTTTAACACTAGTTCATAAGATTCAATTATTGTAATCTTAAATTGGCTCTCATTGTTCAATAAACATTAACAAAATAATTAATTGAGAAGGTATAGACTCCACATTTTAAAGAACCGGTTTTATTTTTCTAAAATCATTTAATGATGACAATTTGACTTTGTAACAAGAGCTGAAAACATAATTCATTGACAGATGAATCATCCCTCTTCCAGTAAGCCAATAAGAAATATTTTAAGAACATTTTTCATCAAAATCCATTCAGTAAAACCACCTTTTAAAAAAGCAATGAATATAAAACCTATGAGTCTCAAAGAACAGAAAACAAAAAAAGTTTATATAACTTTTGTTAATTGAAGCATATGTTTTAAAAATTATTCCAGATAATTGCTGCTGCTGCTGCTGCTACTAAGTCACTTCAGTCGTGTCCGACTCTGTGCGACCCCAGAGACGGCAGCTCACCAGGCTCCCCCATCCCTGGGATTCTCCAGGCAAGAAAACTGGAGTGGGTTGCCATTTCCTTCTCCAATGCATGAAAATGAAAAGTGAAAGTGAAGTCGCTCAGTCGTGTCCAACTCTTAGCGACCCCATGGACTGCAGCCTACCAGGCTCCTCCGTCCATGGGATCTTCCAGGCAGAGTATTGGAGTGGGGTGCCATTGCCTTCTCCGAGACAAACTGCTAATCACATTTTAAAAATAAACATTAGATTAAGACACCCAAGCACACCTTAAAAATGAACATTCATCCAATTATATCTTTGCCATGGACTAAAAATTAAAATGGACTTTTTGGCTAACATTTTAAATGGCTTTCTAACATCATAAACTCAAGGTGTGTGTGTGCATTCCTAAAGATGCTCAAAAAACTACTATAATTTTAAAAGATTATTTATCCATTCAAAGCTTTCTGCCACTTACCATTGACTAATGAATTACCATTCCTTAGTAAAATTTAATTGCTAGACTGTGACATCCCTGTGGAAAGAGCCTATGCTTTTTATTCCTGCTGCTGCTAAGTCGCTTCAGTCATGTCCGGCTCTGTGTGACCCCATAGACAGCAGCCCACCAGGCTCCGCCATCCCTGGGATTCTCCAGGCAAGAACACTGGAGTGGGTTGCCATTTCCTTCTCCAATGCATGCAAGTGAAAAGTGAAAGTGAAGTCGCTCAGTCATGTCCGACTCTTAGCAACCCCATGGACTGCAGCCTACCAGGCTCCTCCATCCATGGGATTTTCCAGGCAAGAGTACTGGAGTGGGGTGCTATTGCCTCGGCTTTTTATTCCTATAGGTTATTATAAAACATAGAATATCACTAGGTACTCAGAAACTGTTTATTGAATGAATGAAAAACTGATGAATTTTTTAAATCAATGAACATTGTTCTGAAATGTCCTTCTTTATTTTTTTTTAAGTCTTTGTTGAATTTGTTACAGTATTTCTTCTACTTTCTGTTTTTGGGTTTTGGCCATAGGATCTTAGCTCCCTGACTGGGGATTGAACCTGCACCCCCTGCATTGGAAGGCAAAATCTTAACCACTGGACCACCAGGGAAGTCCCTGAAATGTCCCTCTTTAAACTTGAAGTGTATTATATCATGTATTATAGGGGAAAAAAAAAAAGCAGAGATCCTTTGGATTTTCATGAATTGGATTTTCATGGATTTTCATGAACTTAAGTAACAGGAGTAGTATCATGAGAAGAGCATGATAATTTAACAACATACCATGCCTTCAGCTTCCCTGGTGGCTCAGATGGTAAAGTGTCTGCGTGCAATACAGGAGACCCAGGTTCGATCCCTGGGTTGGGAAGATCTCCTGGAGAAGGAAATGGCAACCCACTCCAGTATTCCTGCCTAGAGAATCCCAGGGACGGAGGAGCCTGGTAGGCTCCAGTCCATGGGGTCGAAAAGTCGGACACGACTGAGCGACTTCACTTCATGACTTACTAGTAGTCATTTCTTAGAAATATCTTTCCTCTATTGCTACATAATGGTTGCTGGGAAGAGCCACCATGTGAGACATCTTGGACAAGCAGGCATTTGATAATAAGCCTCACAAAAGTTGGTTTTAATTCTCAATACAAACTGTCAAGGTAGATACTATTATTACTAGCCCTACCTTAAAGATAAACCTTAAAGAGAGGCCTCAAGAGGTTAAGTAATTTGCCCAAGTTAATGCTGCTGTTGAACTGCAGAGAAGAGTCTCCTAGGTTTTCAAGTCTGTGTTTCATCCACTGAACTACAGGGTCTCTCAGCACTTAGGAATAATCCATATCTATGAATTTAATTTTACATAATTTATTTTTCCAAGTTTACTTTAACGCTGGGCTGGAGGAAGCACAAGCTGGAATCAAGATAGCTGGGAGAAATATCATTAACCTCAGATATGCAGATGACACCACCCTTATGGCAGAAAGTGAAGAGGAACTGAAATACCTCTTGATGAAAGTGAAAGAGGAGAGTGAAAAAGTTGGCTTAAAGCTCAACATTCAGAAAACGAAGATCATGACATCAGGTCCCATCATTTCATGGGAAATAGATGGGGAAACAGTGGACACAGTGTCAGACTTTATTTTGGGGGGCTCCAAAATCACTGCAGATGGTGATTGCAGCCATGAAATGAAAAGACACTTACTCCTTGGAAGGAATGTTATGACCGACCTAGACAGCATATTCAAAAGCAGAGACATTACTTTGCCAACAAAGGTCTGTCTAGTCAAGGCTATGGTTTTTCTAGTGGTCATGTATGAATGTAAGAGTTGGACTGTGAAGAAAGCTGAGCACCAAAGAATTGATGCTTTTGAACTGTGGTGTTGGAGAAGACTCTTGAGAGTCTCTTGGACTGCAAGGAGGTCCAACCAGTCCATCCTAAAGGAGATCAGTCCTGGGTGTTCATTGGAAGAACTGATGTTGAAGCTGAAACTCCAATACTTTGGCCACCTCATGCGAAGAGTTGACTCATTGGAAAAGACCCTGATGCGGGGAGGGATTGGGGGCAGGGGGAGAAGGGGACGACAGAGGATGAGATGGCTGGATGGCATCACCGACTCGATGGACATGAGCTTGGGTGAACTCCGGGAGTTGATGATGGACAGGGAGGCCTGGCGTGCTGCGATTCATGGGGTCACAAAGAGTCAGACACGACTGAGCAACTGAACTGAATACTTTTTAAAGAAAAATTATATCCTAATTCATTCTGAATCACTCATCTACTCTTCCTTTAATCAGGTTTCTTATCCAACTTTTTGTTTCCATGTATCTTTTAAAAATAGATATAAAAACAGTAGAAGCAACTATAAATACACTGTGTTGAAGCTGACTTAAAAATAAGTATATAGGAATAGAAACATATACATCAAAGACATTAGACTCTTGATATGACCCTTATTTTTACTAATAGTAATTCCCACATCTTAACCAAATAATCTACTTGGGCCCAGGTACGAAAGCCTACTTATTCTCACTACCCACTCAAATTTAGTAGTCAAAATAGCAAACATTTCATTCTTTAATATTTTTGAGATATGTCAATTACATACAAATTCAAACTGCTTGTAAATTGGGGTCATGCTTAGTTTTGGAACTATTCCAGTGAAAATTATTCCTTTCTGGACAGGCTTTACCATTATAAGAAAGGACCTCACAGTTTGCCTCTCTCAGTCTGGATGGGGTCTCCCTTGTGACTGTGTTTTAATTTTATTAAGAGTTCATCACTAATGTGGTTTCTCTTCCACTTGAACTCAAACGCAAACCAGTTTAATGTCATGTTCCTAGTGATTCAATATGAAACAGGGGCATATCAAAAGATCTTATATTTGTGGGATCTTAGAAATTATTTTTTCCTTTGACTTTTTTAAAATCTTTCTAGGTGATAACTTTTATTACTATCTTTATTAGGTATACTGTGTACTCAGTTGCTCAGTCATGTCTGACTCTTTATGACCCCATGGACTATAGCCCTCCAGGCTCCTTTGTCCATGGGATTTCCCAGGCAAGAATACTGGAGTAGGTTGCCATTTCCTCCTCCAGGGGATTTTTCCTAACCCAGGGATTGAACCCGCGCCTGCTGCGTCTCCTGCATCGGCAGGCAGATTCTTTACCACTGAGCCACCTGGCAAGCCCATTAGGTATACTATCTACTTACAAAAAGGCTTTAGGGAGATTTGTGGGGAAAAAAAAAAAAAAAACAGGAAAAGACAGAATCACTTAAACTCAATTAGAAAGGAAGCGTCCTAAATAGTACAAGGAAACAGAACAGATGAGATTTAATTTCATATCATTTCTGCATTCACATATAGATAATCCCTAACTTACTAAGGAACAGAGCTCCAAAAGCTCATAGGTGAGTCAGTGGTCTGGAACCCACACTAAAATCTCCTATCAAAACAGTATCATACAAAGTGACTAGGTTTCCATACCAGTCTACAAAGCCCAATTCAACCCTGAATGCATTTCAACTGTGATACCAATAAGAAATCTGAGTCGAGGGAAGCTGGCCTGAAGACTCATGCCAAAATGGAGAACATGTTTTTATACAATAAAGTCATTCATTCATAAGACATTAATTGAGAACCAAGAAGCTACAGAGTGTCAGTTTTACATGTTCTAATTCTGGAATTAAAGAGACCTACTTTTTAGATATAAACAGGAGATAAAATAATGCCTTAAAAGGAATAACATATGGAAAGTCCTTGGCACATAAAAGATTAACTAATTTTAGTCCCCTTCCTTTGTTTCCCACGGGACAAAAAAGAAAAGGGGGGACTTAGCTTTCTCTCTTTAAATTCCTGAAAAAAACCCAAGTTTAACTTCTAAACCCTCTTCTCTTTCTGTGGGCACTCCCATCACCCAGACATCCATCCAGGTCCTGCGCCCCATGCCCTTCAACTTCGACTTCTCACTGTGCCAAACATTAAAAGTATCACCTCTCAACCCAACCTTGTCCCCATTCCTGCAGCCAGCAATGTCCGCCAGGTGCTAAAAGAAGAGCAGATGATATCAATTAAAGCAACTGCTTTCGGTAATTGACATTTAATTTTTAAGAAAAAGTCTATCAATCCCAATAAATTTCTAATTAGTGTAATGTTTCAGAAAGTAGAAGAATGATGTAAAAGAATTCAGAAAGATGTTTGGGAACAGACAGATAAAGGAATAAAGCCATTCCTTTATTCCTTCAGTGTGAGGAAATAAAATGAAGAATCATAGAGTTATATGGAAGTGCAGCCTAAAGTGGGCCTGCATGGATTGGAATGTCCAAGAAGACTTCTTTGTGGAAAGCTTCTCCTAGGATATAAGCCCAATCAGAGTAGGATTGTCATCTGTTCAAATTAACCCTGAATCTCAAGGACCTAGAATAACTTCTGGCACATCACTGGCCCTGAATTGAAGAAAATGTGTAAAAATGAAAGGATATTGGCTTAAATATAGATCTGAGAATGAGTCGAAATTAGCTGGGAGACATGGAATTAGCAGAAGTGATGGCCTTGGGTAGAAAGGAGCAGGGGTCTTTGGCCAACTTAGAAAGGAGATTATCAAAATGATGAGCCAGAAGCTCTAGGGACAAAAGTGAGAAATGAATTTGGAGAGGTGGGCAAAGGCCAGATATGTCTGGGCCTTTCAGGATGTTTAAGAATTTGATCTAACTGTCTCATCTCAAAGCCCCAACTTGGACTGAACATTCCACAACCAGAACAGCTCTGACAGGGGGCAGGGGGCAGGCAGACCCTGGGGTGGGAGGCACGGAGGAAGAGTGGCAGCAGCCTCTGTCTGTCGGGTAGATGAGTCCCGGAAGTGTACCTTCAGAGCTACCATATCTGCATTAGGACTCACCACAGATGAATAAACACACCAGGGATACTTGAGTCCTTCGCCTGAGGTGCTTTCACGAAGGAAATCATACTTGGAGTCATTGTTTAGAAGTTCAGACAGTTAGCTAAGCATGCCGGGATCATTCACTGAAAGAAGGACATGAAAAATGAAAACATTTTGCTCCTGAATCTGTGTGTGTGTATGTGAGAGAGAGAGAGAGGGAGAGAGGGGAAATTCTGTCAGGGGACTGACTTTAAAAGAATGGAGGATTACACACTTCACTGTTCAAGGGTGACAGAGAGAAAACGAGGCTGGCACCAAGCAGGAAGCCCAATCCTGTGTGAATAAAACACTGCACATTTAATGCAATCCCTCGTACCCAATCTTTTATCACAAACTATTTTGATTGCAAAGAGAGAGAAGTGCTAAGTAAAAATTATTTACTCTGGGTCTATTATGAAAAGAAAAGATTAACTCTCTAACACTTCGTTTTGAAGGTGTATTTTCTATCTTCCCGGTATGATTTATATTAATGAGAGGTTTAAAACAGGTTTTAACTTAAGAATGATTGCTGATGGTGAAGTGAGTAATTATACACCTTCTGACAGGACACGTGAATGGCTCATACAAGGGAACTGCATAACATGCCAGGCTAATCCTCCCTGCATAAAAAGGGAGAATGCTTTGCAAGCTGGCCGATTTTAAGCTCCAGTTAACAAAAACCCTTTTTGTTGGAGCCTAAAACAAGAATGGGTTAACAAAAGCAAGGAGGGAAAAAAATCTTATTTTTTTCCCTTCTTCACAAAATATAGTATTACAGGACTTAAAGGTTTTGAAAGGCCACGATGCGGCTGAAAGACTTGAGAAAGGGGCGAGGTCTGGGCCAGCAACAACAAACTGAAAAGATCCCAAGGAAAAGCAGAACCTCTTATCAGTAGGGAACGTTATGATGTGATTCCAGTTTATGGCTGTTTTGGTTTCGTTTTTTTTTAACGAGTTAAAGGTGTAGAGACCAGGAAGGTGCCAATGTTCCCTGTCTAGGTAGACGAAACCTAGGGTTCATGGATGTTAAAAAAGAAAAACCATAAGCCACGGTGGGCGAGTCAATAGCGTGTGTGCCATTTCTGCATGGCTGCATTTTCTCATACAAGAGCCACTTCTGGACAATAACAAGACCCCGGAAAGCATCTGCTTAGGGATTACGACCCGGCTACACTGAGAAATGTTCCGTTAACATAGAGCGACCATGGGCTTAACTCTGTGCATGCCTGGCCTGCCCACTGGCACACACACAATGCACACCGTGGTCCTAGATGCTTTCTGAAGAAGACACTCAGCTGTGGGCACCACTCACCTGCTCAAGGGAAGGAAAGGAAGAAATGAAAGCCGCCACATTTATTCCACCTGATGAGCATTAAGAAATGGAAGACCAAGGTTGGCAGGTGCCAAGAAGGAAGCCCAGAGGAGCAGATCATGTCTCAGAGGATGAGGGAGCAAGCCCCAGTATTGAATTATTTCCTAAGATGGACATCACCTGAGAAAATCTCAAATTAGAAATTTAAGGAACAGAATCCTTACATTCATCTTCTACGTCTCTTAAATGATTCAGAGCATCCTAAATTTTGACGTTTCTAACATGATTTGAACTATTGGTCTTACTCTAGATATTTATATGGATTCACTGGCCTGCATGGTCAATTCTGCCCCTACAGTGGGCTATGATCACAGAAGTCGGGAATGCCCTCACCTACTTGCAGGGTCCCCTGATGCAGTGCCCAGGATGGCTAGGTCTCATAGAGCAAATCAACACACCCAGCGGGACAGGTCAAGAGGGCAGGCCTGCCTCCGGCTCCTTCCTTCTGCTGACACACTGCCTTTGCTCTTGACAGGATGGAGCACAAAGTCTTCACTTTTTAAGAAGGCCAAGGCAAAGAACAGGAAGCTGAAGCCGTGGCATTTTCTAAGCTAACTGTATTACTACTGCTCTTCAAAAGATCCTTTACAGACATGTACTTGAGCCCTAAAGATAATAAATTATGCTGCAAGTGTGATATCCACACAAATGTAGTTTTAAAATACTCTCTTTCCAACTGCAAACAATAGATAAACCATTTCTGTTCCTTCATGGGTATCTGGAAGCTAGAATTTCTAGGTGTGGAAAAATTTCTTTGAAAGTGATCCCAAAAATTTTCAAGAAAAATATCTAACAATTTATCATAAAGAGGGTTTTAAAGTTTAAGGTTCAGCATTTGGTTCTTTTGCAGTTATTCTTTAATATCTGTTTGCAAAACTGCATATATTGCAAAATAAGCCTATATTCAAGGCAGAATAAATTAACTAGTACTGTAAACTTAAATATCTGTTTCATTCAAGTCTATATCTGTTTCATTCAAGTCTATCAATTTTGAGCTGAAATGATGACCAGAGGACACTTTTGTCATCATTAGCACTCTTCCCACATACTCAAAAGGAAAACTGTTCTGAAATTTATGTATCATCTAACATATATAAAGCATCTATCAATTATAATTACCAAGACAAGAATCAAAAGCAATGCTTTTTTATTTTATTACTTGTCAAGGAAAGATACCTTAAGAATTTCTCTGACTCTTGGAAACATTAAGTTTGGAGCCTAGAGACCTCTGTCTCACTGAAATATCAAACGTAGGAGAAATTATCCCACAGAAAATGTCAGAGGATTCCTCCCTAGATAGGATAGCAAAGAGATTCAAGTTCTTAGCATCAAACACATTACAAAATGCACATGCAAGGAAAGTCCTGGCAACAAGAACCCAATACACTCACACTTATAAGGAATAAGATGGGGAGAAGAGACATGCAGGGATTTTATTAATCTAATTTCAAATTTTTATTTCTTTATTCACACATTCATTTAAACTTTTAATTATTTTAAATTTTATTCAAATAAATTTAAACAAAATTTTAAACTGGCTGATGCATGCATGAGTTTGTAGAAATATTTGAATTTTTGTATGTCTTAAATATTTCAAAATACATTTTTAAGAAACTGAACCAAGGGAATTAGGACAGGAATAATGAGGTGAAATCACCAGATCAAAGAATTATAAGGGAAAAAACAGCTTCAAGGATGTACACTTGGTCTCTTTGAACAGACCAAAACAACCTAATCTTTTCAAATTTAAATCCTTTACTATAATCAGGGTTCAAATGTGGCAGTCTTACTACACAGGCCTTCACAACTGATAGGTACTTGATAGGTGTTGATGATAATGACAATTTTACTCAAACAGGACATTACAGAGAATCTCAGATGATTGAAAAACAATATAAACACTATGCCAGAGAAAAATCTCTCATGCAGTTTAAGAACCTCCAATGGAAACTTAGAAGACTGTCAGACTGATTCGTTTGTGGGATTCCTAAAACCACCTTTACTAACTATTTCCAATTCTGAGCTCACTGAGGCTTCACACATGCTGTTCCATCTTCCTGGAACACCACCACTTCCCCTCCCCTGCTTAACTTTCATTCCGGCTGCCTTCACCCATCTGGTACATGGGTCTGTCTCATTTTTGTCCCCATAAGAGTCTATATTTCAATATCATAACTTCTACCATATTTCCATCAAACTTGGTTGGCTATCTCCCTATCCATCAGATCAGATCAGATCAGTCGCTCAGTCGTGTCCGACTCTTTGCGACCCCATGAATCGCAGCACACCAGGCCTCCCTGTCCATCACCAACTCCCGCAGCTCACTCAGACTCATGTCCATCGAGTCAGTAATGCCATCGACTCAGTAATGCCATCCAGCCATCTCATCCTCTGTCATCCCCTTCTCCTCCTGCCCCCAATCCCTCCCAGCATCAGAGTCTTTTCCAATGAGTCAACTCTTCGCATGAGGTGGCCAAAGTACTGGAGTTTCAGCTTCTGCATCATTCCCTCCAAAGAAATCCCAGGGCTGATCTCCTTCAGAATGGACTGATTGGATCTCCTTGCAGTCCAAGGGACTCTCAAGAGTCTTCTCCAACACCACAGTTCAAAAGCATCAATTCTTTGGCGCTCAGCCTTCTTCATATCCAACTCTCACATCCATACATGACCACTAGAAAAACCATAGCCTTGACTAGACGGACCTTTGTTGGCAAAGTAATGTCTCTGCTTTTGAATATGCTATCTAGGTTGGTCATAACTTTCCTTCCAAGGAGTAAGCGTCTTTTAATTTCATGGCTGCAGTCACCATCTGCAGTGATTTTGGAGCCCCCAAAAATAAAAGTCTGACACTGTTTCCACTGTTTCCCCATCTATTTCCCATGAAGTGATGGGACCGGATGCCATGATCTTTGTTTTCTGAATGTTGAGCTTTAAGCTAACTTTTTCACTCTCCACTTTCACTTTCATCAAGAGACTTTTGAGTTCCTCTTCACTTTCTGCCATAAGGGTGGTGGCATCTGCATATCTGAGGTGATTGATATTTCTCCCAGCAACCTTGATTCCAGCTTGTGTTCGTTCCAGTCCAGCGTTTCTCATGATGTACTCTGCATATGAGTTAAATAAACAGTATCCATACCTTACAGTTACTTTGCTGTTGTTGTTCAGTTGCTCAGTCGTGTCTGACTCTTTGCAACCACACGGACTGCAGCACACCAGGCTTCCCTGTCCATCACCATCTCCCAGAGCTTGCTCAAATTCATGCCCATTGAGTCAGGAAAACCAGCCAAACATCTCATCCTCTGTTGTCCCCTTCTCCTCCTGCCCTCAGTTTTTCCCAGCATCAGGGTCTTTTCTAATGAATCAGGTCTTCCCATCAAGTGGCCAAAGTATTGGAGTTTCAGCTTCAGCATCAGTCCTTCCAATGAATATTCAGAGTTGATTTCCTTTAGGATTGACTGATTTGATTGCCTTGCAGTCCAAGGGACAGCTACTTGAGGTTTACTAATACCCATAAAGTCAAGAACAGAATCCGTTTTTTTTACCTTCGCATTCCCACTATCCATACATCTACTGTGTTAGTCGCTCAGTCATGTCTGACTCTTTGCCACCCCATGGACTGTAGCCCCACCAGCTCCTCTGTCCAGGAAATTCTCCAGGTACGAATCCTGCAGTCAATTGCTATTCCCTTCTCAAGGGGATCTTCCCAACCCAGGGACTGAATCCAGATCTCCTGCGCTGTAGACAGATTCTTTACCATGTGAGCCACCAGGGAAGCCCATACTTCTACTGAGTGATTGGCTAAATGAACTCTATGACTATTCTAAAATCTTTCCACTTTCTTCTTCAATTTAAAACACACACAGAATATTCCCACATATATCCATTCTCTTACATCCAGGAAGATATAGGTATGTAAATCTATGTACATATCAAATATATGCGGTTGTCAGACGAAAAAGTGACACAGAACAAATAGCTTTCTTATACGGCTTGACAATATATACTAAGGTATGTGTTGAATGTTGAAAGCAGCTGCCGACACTAGATTTTTAGGAAATAATCACTAACTTTCTACATTTTATTCCTTTGAATTCAAGCTCAGGAAACATAAAGAAAAAGATCTGGGAGGCAGCCTGGTGGAGTAGAATAAGTTCTGTATTTAGGAATTGGGTTCTTCGAGACTGCTTCCTCCCTAGCCTAGGTGAGACGTTTAGCTGTAAAGGCCTCAGGTTCCTTATCTATAAATGATTAGATTAGATAACAAGGGCAACAACCAATATTTATAGAGCTTTCAGTTGACGACTTTGACACAGGCTTTCTTATCCTAAAGACCCCTTTGGGTTTTCATGTGCTATGTTGTTAGTTTTACTCAAAATTATTATTTGGTTACATACCGTTTACCTAAGTAAATCCAAGAAGTAAATTTGTACAGATAATTAATTTCTTATTAAAAAAAGAAAGCACTGTTGTCCTGCAGTATCTAGAATGACTGGAAATGTAATCCTGAATAACAATTAGCTGCTAAATTGCCTTCAAAGAACCCACTACATTTTGTTCTGCTGTTCCCAGAAGCATCACTGGGACCTGCCTGTTAGTAAAGATCAGGGGCTGGCTTTACTTGTCCAGAGACAAAAAAAGTCACTTCTGCAGGAAAAGAGCCATGAGAAAGAATGCCTCTTCCTACTGCTGCGGCTGCTAAGTCGCTTCAGCCGTGTCCGACTCTGTGCAACCCCACAGACGGCAGCCCACTAGGTTCCCCCGTCCCTGAGATTCTCCAGGCAAGAACACTGGAGTGGGTTGCCATTTCCTTCTCCAGTGCATGAAAGTGAAAAGTGAAAGTGAAGTCACTCAGTCGTGTCCAACTCTTCGAGACCCCATGGACCGCAGCCCACCAGGCTCCTCCGCCCATGGGATTTTCCAGGCAAGAGTAATGGAGTGGGTTGCCATTGCCCTCTCCCTCTTCGTACTAGATCACACCATTTCTCCCCAAGGCTTAAACCTGAACTACTTAACTCTACAATACTCATAAGATTTTTAATGTGATTACTACTGAAGTTCAGTTCAGTTCATTTGCTCAGTCATGTCCAATTCTTTGCGACCCCATGGACTGCAGCACGCCAGGCTTCCCTGTCCATCACCAACTCTCAGAGTTGATTCAAACTCACGTCCATTGAGTTGGTGATGCCATCCAACCATCTTATCCTCTGTCGTCCCCTTCTCCTCCCGCCTTCAATTTTTCCTAGCATTAGGGTCTTTTACAGTGAGTCAGTTCTTCACATCGGGTGGCCCAAGTATTGAAGTTTCAGCTTCAGCATCAGTCCTTCCAATGAATATTCGGGACTGATTTCCTTTAGAATGGACTGGCTGGATCTCCTTGCAGTCCAAGGGACTCTCAAGAGTCTTCTCCAACACCACAATTTCAAAAGCATTAATTCTTCAGCGCTCAGCTTTCTTTATAGTCCAACTCTCACATCCATACATGACTACTGGAAAAACTGAAAGCTCAATGCATTTATTCAAACTCACATTTAAGAGCAAATGACTAATATTTTATGATTTCCTAAAAGCAGGTTTTGATAGAAGATAGGAGTCAGCTCCAGGGGTATCTGGGCTCTAGTATGAAGAGTACACTGGGTACTTTCAAATGCAAATTTAAACCATAAAAATAATACCACAGTAATCAGTCTATCTCATCTAACATTTCTATAGCAAAGCTTCTTCACAAAGATATACATATACAGTACAGATAATGACTGAATATGGGACTGCTCGCTAACAGCTAAAGTAAACTGATATACTTATGAACATAAGGTTCTCTGTACTGTTGATTATAGCTGCTGCTTTTGAATTTATTTTCCAAAGTTGAATGACCACAAAATAAAAGCATCTCTTTACAACTTCTCTTTCTCCTTATGTTTGCCATCTCCCAAAGAAGACGCTTTAATTTCATCCTGAGAACTTCCTTGTCAGTAATTGTCAGTGATGGAGATAGAAATTAAAATTATTTGAATTCTACAAGCTGCTTATGCTCGTAACTGTCATAAAACAATGTTATACCCCAAATGCTCTAGTCCTCTGGGAATGTGGGTGAGGGGTTCACATGAAATAATCCACTTACGTCTCTCCAGGTTCAGGCCAACGCATGGAGAGCTGTATGGGAACTCAGAAACATATCCTTTCATGCTGGACGAACCAAGGCAGGAAGTCACTATCCTCTCTTAGTAGACCAAACAATTCTCACTTCATTGCTAGAATTAAATTCCAGAGAATTTTTTGGATTCTATTTAATGAATGAGGATATATTTTTCATGTGGTGTCATTGTTTTACTACTTCCCATGTTTATTTGGACAGATTCATAGCACTGGGTAGGAAATGTATTGGTTGGCAACTTCAGTTTTGGAAGAGAAAGTAAACACATGCTGATTAGCAAACAGTAAACTCTACTGTGTTTAATTTTGGCTTCTCTTTAAAACACACACACACACACACACACACAAAAACCACTATTTGGTGTTGTGTTCCAAGTAGGAGCATTTGTCCCTAAGTTCCTTCCTAACCCCTTACTGGAGGGCTTCCAGAATTACTCTCATTTTTTTTTCCCTTCTCCCCCAACACCAGTGGCAAACGCCAACATTATTTAAGAAAATACTTGTGCATATGGTATCCTCCTAGCACAGATTTGCCATCCAGTTGAACAGTAGGGCCACTAACCCACACAAACTAAACTGCAAAATTCTGAACTGCATAAACATAAACAATTGTTTTCGGCTCTGATACATTCAAGGTAAAATCACACTTCAGAAAATCCCAGAAAGGTTATTGACTGGAAACTATCATGTCTGAGAACGGAAGGTGGTAAATATGACAACAAGCTAGAATTTCAAATCCTCTCTTTAGAGCCAACTTCTTTCACCATCCTCATCTGCTTGCTATACTATGGCCCCCAAATTATCTTTCAATTTTAAGTTTATACTTAAGCTTATCCTTAGCTTTCTCCTCATCCATCCTTAGAGGCTTATCACAAGCATTATCACCAAAAAAGTGTCCAGGAACAGCACATACATACACAGAAAATCCTGAGCATCTTAGATCCTGACCACCTTCCCATCTGGCACAGACCCTTACATTATTTCAGTGCTCCATTTCATAAAAACTCTGTTTGAGCTTTCATTCTTCATGACTAAAGCTCACTTGCCATCCCATGAAACTTTCTGAGGTGCACAAAATGTAGTCCCTGCTCATCAAATGGGAAAGCCAGGGCATCCAGAAGTACAGAACTTGCCAAATGGCCCAACAGCAGAGGTGAGCACCATCCCTGGCAGGTCTGCATTGCCTATTCCACAGACGTCATTATGAATCCGCCAGGTTCTGTATTGTGGTAGGTACTATACCTATGATGTAGTATGTTCTAGGCCCAGGCAGAAAGGTGCTAAATGATCAATGTTCCAACCCACAAGAGGTTCACAGTCTACTGGAGGTGAGAAGCAGTACACCAGGAAACACGTGAATATAAAATATGTCAGGGAGCCAAATGGGAAACAGTTGAATGGAGTAAGGGCAAAGGGGCTTGCAGGAGGTAGAAAAGGGTGGAGTAGTGGGAGAAGGCCTTTCTGAGCCCACCTCCAGATGATAATAGCAACCCACTCCAGTATTCTTGCCTGGAGATTTCCATGGACAGAGGAGCCCGGTGGGCTACAGTCCATGGAGTCACCAAGTGTCAGACACAACTGAGTGACTAACTTTAACTGTCTGGATGCCAGGAGGGGACAAGTCCTGCAAGGACCTGGGAAGAAAGGCTTCTCAGCAGCAAGAACAGCAAGAGCAAGTGCCTAAGGCTCAGCTCTGCTAGAGGAGTGGTGAGATGGCCAGCGCTGTGGGTGCTAACAGAGCAGGTGGAGTGTGACCTGGACAGGAGAGGGAGGCAGGGGCCAGGGTTTACAGCCCTCGGAAGTCACCATGAGATGGGAAGACTGCAAACACAAATGAGACCAAGCTAGAGAGAGGGAAACCAGCGTGATGTGCTTGATGTACAAGCTTACAGTGAAAAAGCCCTGCATAAAAAGGAGGAGGTGCCATCGGGGAGAGGCTACATGGGCACAAACACACAGAAGGACCCCGTTCTGAATTTTCTACACACTAGGAAAACATTTTCACACTGGCTGACCCTATCAAATATAAAGAAGTGGCTCAACAGCACCCAGTACCTAAGAGAGACCAAAAGCATTTCCTTCTGTAAAGCTCTGCAGCTGAGGGCTTACATCCGCCTGGTCCAATCAGTTCATTTCCAAACAAAGGTAGGAAATGGCTGCATCCTAGGATTTCATTGTGGGCTCATGAGTCAGTGCTTTGGAACTTGGTATCTTTGGAAGTGAGTGTCTATTCTTCACGTCTCTTGCCACAGGGGAAAATGGTACAGATAAACAGTAATACAACTTCACCCTACTGAGATACGAATCTGGGGGCTTTTCCACCCCTTCTCAAAAATACAAGAATGAATGACCGAAATGCAGGTCCCACTAATTTTTTTTTCTTTCCCTCTCTCTTTTTTTGCCTAATTCCCAGTCTCCCATGTGTTTCCTAAACAACATAAAGTCAATTCATGGTGAAAGTGTGCTACAAGATAATTATTCAAAGGCTGTTATGTTATACTATGTAGTTTATAAGAGATTTGTATTCTATAAAAGTGCCCAATAATGTATACCATAACATAGAGATCTAAGAAATGAAAATTAAGAAGTTTGTTGTAGAGAACAAAATGATTCCCCATAAGGTAACTCAAAAGATCTGTGGAATTTTATTTTCAAAATGTTTGAACAGTAATTTAACTTTGAAAACTATTTTTATAAAATAGTCACAATGACAGTGATATATAAATTGCAATTATAATTTTGTAAGGTGTTCCCATCATTTCTGCATGCACAGTGTACAGTGAGCAAAAGAGAACAGAGCGTGTGTGTGCCTATAGATGTGTGTATGTATATATAATCATACACACACACACATTTAAATATACATACACATATACTCAGTATACATGTTTTCTGCTTTATTTTACTAACTCTACCATGTACCTGTGTGTGTGAGCGATTGAAAGCCTGTGAGCTATTGAAAGCCTATGGGCGAAGCGTGTGTACGGAACTTTGCTTTCTCGGTCAGCTTTTCCTGGTCTCTGACCATTCTGTAACTGCCTGGCACTTAGAATTATTAAATTACTATTAAGTTAGAACTGCTAATTATTACTATTAAATTAGAACTACTAACCTAATCTGTCAGATTATACTTTTGAGGAACTTGGGATCCAGGCCTTTAATGTGTTCTTTGGGCTTCCCTGGTGACTCAGAGGGTAAAGAAACTGCCTGCAGTCCCAGAGACCTGAGTTCAATCCCTGGGTTAGGAAGATCCCTTGGAGGAGGAAATGGCAACCCACTCCAGTATTCTTGCCTAGAGAATCCCATGGACAGAGAAACCTGGTGGGCTACAGTCCATGTGGTCACAAAGCCTGGGGAGGTAGAGAAAATGGGGTCACAAAGAGTTGGACATGACTGAGCAACTAACTAACTATATATATATATTCTAGGAATATTATCCTAAATAAAAAATGCTTCAGAGATATACTTAACCTACAGGATATTTTCTTCAGGAAAAAGTATAGTAACACCTGGATTGACACAGCATTCTCATGTCCAATGAAAGTTACAGAAGAAATTATGTATTATATCTGAACTAATATTAGAATCTTATTATCATATTATTATCTATGATGGAAAAGGGAAAGAAAATAAGGTAGACAGGTTTAAATGAGAATGAGAAAGGGGTCCCTGGCATAACATAAATATACATAAATATATCAATCCAAACATCAACCAAATTAATTGATAACAATATTCTTTGTGAGCACTGTGGCATAACCACAAGAAACTTACATGGTTATAGTGAAAAACTTCAGAAGCAGGATATTTCCATTTAAGCAAAGTAAAAATTATTTTCAGAATACTGGAGAAATATGGTGTTTTTTACCCAGGCAGAATGGATTATGAAAACAGTAAGAAGAATCTCCAGAGAGACAGAGTGAGTTTATGCGCTAAGGAGAATATTACACTTCATTTTTCCAATGTAGAAATAAACTGAGAAAAATTGAGGGGCAAAGCAAGAATGGAGAAAAATAAAATCACCCCCAAAATGATTTAAAATGTAATAATAAAACAGGGCTATAGTTTTAGCTTATATTAGTTTTTGTCCTTCCATTAAAAATACCTTAAAGTGCATTCCTCTTGGCTATATTGTCAATTTCTCAAATAATACACTGGTAAATTTCCAAAATCTCGTTAGACATATAAATTGCATGTATAAAGGTTCTTGTATAGCCTGTGGAAACATTTTAAACTTCTTCTGTAATATTATTTTCTTCAGCAAAAGTGGGCCTAAACTTTGGAAAAATTCCTAGAGAGTGAACCATCCCCTTCCTTCTTTCTTTCTCCCTCCCTACCTCCCTCCCTCTCTCTCTCTCCCTGCCCCCATCTCTCTCTCTGGATAGTATTACCCTACAACTTACCCAGCCATATATCTTTACACTCCAATTTCCTACCTATTCCCCTATCCATACATGTATAATGCTTCCATTTTGAAGCATATGGCTGGGGAGCCAAAAGAATTTAAATTGCCTTCAAAATGTGCATCGCATTATAAATGGTGTGAAAAAAGATCTCACTATTCAGCTCTCAACTTGGAGCAGAAAGCAAAGAGGAAGCAACACAAGACTGCTTCAAACTTTATCCAAAAACTCAACAGCTTCACTTGTTTATAGAGGTACAAAAAGTATGCGACACAGTTTATAAAACAAGAACGGCGTACTGTATGCAAAAGTAAAGTTAAAAGCAAAGTATAGTAACAGCCCTATCTCGTTACAAACACTTGGCAGAGTGTCTAAAGTACCATGGTCAAAAACACGATACTGTCTGAGCTGAACTTCTGCCAGAAAGCACTCCCTAAGTCCAAGTCTCTTTAGCCATCATCACCACCTCATTTGGCAATCTCTCCCACGCCTCAGTTCATCTCCTCAAAACGACTCCACAGAAACACTGAAAGTAGACAATCTCCCTAGCTACACAGACTGCAAGTATCACAAAGTGGTAGCCCTGGCAGGTCGCGGTGTAAGAAGCAGTTCTAAGGTTAGAAAGCCGGGACCAACTGCACATCCTTAAAGCTAATTTGCATATCAAGTTGGGCAGGGCTGTCTTCATTTTTGGTAATCCAGGGCTTCTTCCCTACTCTCACAGTAATTCCAAAGGGTCTTTCTGAATCAGCAGCAGCTGAGAAAGAAGGCACATGGTAAGAATATAGTCAGGCACCAAATATAATACATTTTAGGCAAATGAGGGGCAAATGTATTCAGAAATAACCTGCCATTTAACTGCTCTAGGCAGATCATCAAAAGACTGCACCCCTAGCTAGATATGCATGGCATACTAGGCAATACCAAGGCTAGAGAAACATCGAGACTTAGGTAGTGGGTAGATAAACAGAATATGTCAATGTGGACATCTATATCTACATTTGGCACTTACAACGAAAAAAATGGCAATGTGTAAGACAAAAGTACAAACATGGCAATGAAAAGATAAGTGATGGGAGAGAAAGAGCTGCATGAATTATTAATATTCTTTGGGCATGGAAGAACTGGCTTCCAAATTTTTCTTTAATTCACTTTTCTCTTAGCATATTACCTAATTCAAAAACACAGATAGTCTGATCTTAAGTTTACAGCTTGCCATATTTTCTAGAAAATAAACAATAATTAACAAATCTCATAGTTGTCCACCCCCACTTCTCTTCAAGAAACTTTATACTTTGATATGTAGATACATAAGCTACTTTTGGATCGGGGCCCACAAACATATGTTTCCAAAGGAATAATATGTACAGGTTAATCTGGTGTGTACCAGATGTAAGAAAAAGCAAATTCAAAACCAGAAATATCAGTATTCAACAGAAAAAGAAATTTCTAATTAAATCCCATTCTTCATCTTCTTATAGATACAGGATCTAGGAAAATTAATCACAGGTATAACTTTTTTAACTTTCATCTGAAAAAGAAAAATTCAATTTGACCATGAATCTCAGTTTCTTCTATACATACGGTTGCAAAAATAAGATGATCATTTATAAATGGGCTTCTCTGAGTGGACTTCCTACCATATACTGATATTAACAAAAAGCATTTGAATGAAATAAGACCAGAAAACTGCAAACACAGAACTTACAAGGTAAACTAGGCAGAAAAAAGGCTGCAAAGCCCAGGCCTCCATCAGACCTTTAACATATTAAGCTTCAATGACAAAAACTTTAGCCTTCTCAGTAAGCGCAGTAGTGAGCCTTCATTTATCAAACCATTCTGAATGCAAAGTGTGCACGCTACCTGCACACTGGAATAATTTATGCATTCTTTCCTTAGATATTAGAACATGCGTGAGAGTATTAAAAACCAACAACAAATCCCCCCTGTCTCTAGAAGTCTGAAGAGTCTAAAGTTAGGTTTGCATTTATTTTTTTCCTGTGCAAGCCTACAAGGATTTGGTCAGACTTATGAAAGTTATTAGCAAGAGTTCTGCAGGAAGAAGTAGATCAAGGATTCATATCACCCATGTCTAACCTTTTCGGGGCACCATGATCTCGCCCCTTGTTCTATACATCAGAGATGTCACTGTAGTGAAAGCCAAGTTTTAATTTAGAATTTAATAAAAATTGATTAAGCATCATGGAACACAAACAAAGCTGCTCCATAAATCTTTCAGGCCTTTTTGTGCTAGGAAGAAAGCAAGCACTGTCTGCTGAAGCAGATGACAGATGCTGGCTTAAAGATAAGTATTATTTATACTTCTGTACCAGATTTCTTCTTACGCATATCTTATCATGCATGGGTATATGATCAACAAAGCAATTTTGTATCAGTCCAAGACATTCGAATGTACCCTGGCTCCATGGGAATGCATTAAAAAGTTCAGGTCTAGGGTTCAATTAAACCAAGATGGAGAGAGAAGAAAGCTTTGAAAGGAAAACAAATACCAAGATGGTTGTTATTTGAATGTTCTTTCACACACAGGCTAATGAATATATATGCACTGAAAATAACTTTGTTCTGAACATATGCCTATGCATTTTAAATAAAAGATGCATGTCGGAAAGATAAGAGGGTTTACCAAATCTAACCACATCGAGATATCTCTATATTAAACTGCAGTTATTTGCACAGTATGTCGGTAAGAAGACAGCACCTTGAAAGAAATCCAATACTTATGTAAAGAGATCATGGATTTCACCAAGTCTGCGAATATTTTAGTCATCTTCAGTTTAAAAACTTCGATCTCATTCTCTCCCTCTTTATAGACACAGAAACTATGAAAACCAATCACTTGATGAAAATTCCAAGAGGTTTTCTGACTTCTAACACGGTGGGGACAGCCTTGATTGGAAGACGTAGAAGCAAATTTATATTACTGTTTCAAAAAGGATCATATTCTGCATCACAAGGCGTTTGAAGGTGGAGGACCTGGCATGTGACTCCAAAACAAACATTAACTCAGAAAGAGAAGCTACCAGGTGGATAAGAAACAGCAAGCATACCAATCTTGACCCCCCGCCCCCATCTCAACCCCAATTCCTCATCCCTTCCAGGATCCAGAATAAGGGCAGACTTCCAGTTTTTGCTTTTGGGGGTTCTTTGTTTTGTTCGAAGGAAGATAAACTGGGCATAAATGAGTCTTCAAGTCCAGCCTGAAAACCAATCTGTGGTTAGATTCACCTAATTAAAGTTCAAAAACCAAATGAACAAATTTGTGTTCATCCATTTCTCTATACAGTATCATGTTTTCCTTCGTTTCCCTTACTGTTTTCCTTATAACAGTTCTTCCTGAGAAATCTCAATCGCATCTCAGATGGTCTGAAAGCTGGAGATATGCACCACTCACAACATAGGAAACCACAGTGGTGAGGCTGGGATAAGAGGATACTGTCTGGGTGAGCCCAGACCATGATCCTTGCTACTCAAAGGTGTCCTGCAAAGGATGAGATGGAGCCACAGCTACAGCTGCAAACATATGCCAATGCTTTAACCTGACACCAGCAGCAAAATTAAACTGTCTGGCTTCTTAGAAATTACTGTATTGCTATCTCTTGAGAATTAGCAACGCACTAAAATAGGATACACAAATCCGTAGTTTTATGTGGTAATACTATCTATCATATGCAATAATTTTTCTTTCCTGAATTATATATGAAAATACATCCATAAGAGTGCAGCAATTATGAGCCAATATTTTCAGGAATTGCTATTGTGTGTGTGTCTTAAGTATACAACTCTACATAAAAGCACTACACCACATAATTGCTAAAAATATATACAGGTTTCTCTTTCCAATTAAATGATGCCCTTTATTATATTAAAAGTCAGGCTGTAGAGGAAATGACAAATAAGGGCTATTTTTAAATGAACTTATAATAGAAAACAAAGTTAGGGACTTCCCTGGTGGTCCAGTAGCTAAGATTCTGTACTCCCAATGCAGGAGGGCCAGGGTTCGATCCCTAGTCAGGGAATCGGATCCCACAAGAAACAACAAAGAATTCACACAATGCATCAAAGACAGAAGAACCCCTGTGCTGCAACTAAGATCCGGCACAGCCAAATAAATAAGAAAACAAAGTTAAAATAAATACCACATGTATATAACTGAATATACACCTGAAACTGATATAACATTTAAATCAACTATACTCCAAAAATGTGTATATATACACATATATGCAACTGGATGGATATATTTTCAATCAGCTGATTTAACATGAGAAGTTCAAAAAATGTTACTAATCAACTTACCCTCTTACCCAAGAAAGAAAGAATTACATCTCTTTTGAGTTAACGAGAATGACTAAAGTAAGTTTTTCAGATAACTTTCATCTCCATACTATCTGCAGACTTGCTTCCAGCAAAAAGTAAAATAAAATTAACTGCTTAGCATGTTTTGCAATATTTCTAAGTTTGCAAAGCATGCCCAGCTCCAGTACTTAGCTGTTTGACCTCAGATAAATTATCCGACCTATCAGTTTGGTTTTCCAAGTCTACTTAAGGATAACAGGCATAAGGCGTGAATTAAATAAGATGCAGGAAAAGCATTTAGCAAGATGCCTGGAATACAGCAAGTACTGAGGAGACGATGAGTACTATTACTTTTAATTCTTGCTGCTACTGCTTTTCTTACTATTAAAGGATTCATGATAAAAATCACTGGCCAGAGACAGGTCTAGCTTTTGCCCCATTTCTCATCTCTTTAATTCTATGACACTGAGCTGTCCTGATTCTCCTCCTACTTCTGGGACTTCTCGCTTCCATTCTCCTTCGTTAATCCCAAAGTTTCTTCCATTTCCTTAAAAGTCAACATTCTGCAAAGCTACATTCTTGGCCCACTTTCTCACTCTCTGCAATCACAATCAAACCCTTGGCTTCAAAGGTCTGAGATAACGACCAAGCTAAATTCAGACCTGTATTTTCATTTGTCTACCAGACATCACCATTTAGAATGTTCCTAAGTAACAAAAAGAAAAAACCAAACTCATTCTGTCACCTCCAAACTTTTTTCATGCTCCTTAATCCCACGGACAGAAGAGCCTGGAGGGTTACAGTCCATAGGGTCTCAAAGAGTCAGACACTACTGAAGCGACTTAGCACACACATCTCTGTTGGGACTGACATTTACCCAGATGACCAAGTTAGAAACATCCAGAATCATCCCCAGCTCGTCTTCTGACACCCTTAGTATGTCTCTGCTTCCTCTTCCTAACAATGCAGCCTTTTTCATTTTCTTGCTACTCTCCTGATTTTCCCAGCAGCCTTAGTGCAGCTTCGTCGTGTTCAACATATATGATGTTGAACACAGTCAAGCACATCTACGATGTACCAAGCACTGTCCACTCTGAATGCAAAACAAAACAAATACAAGTCCTTCTCTCAAGGTCCTTCATCTCAAGAAGTGGGAGAGATTTGTAAACACATAATTATATAATATTATGTGTTATACAAGCCTGTATAATAGGCCCACATAACCTATAGGAGAAGGACACAGGACAGAGAGATTATTCTGTTTGGACAGGTCAGGAACACCTTTACTGTGGACACAGCTCCAGAACAATGTTTTGAAGGCAAATGGTAGTTTGGTGGGAACACCAACAGTAGGAACGGCATTTTACACAGCAGAAATAGTACATGCTAGACCTCCAACTGTAGCCTCTAAATCAAGCTATATACTTTCAAAATATGCCTGGCCAAAGGTAAGGTCTAACTATGATACTTCCCCTTTTCCATAAGACCTTCCACAGCTTTCCATTGTTTCTAAAATAAAATCCAGATGGGCAAGCAGTTTTTGAAGGACTCCAAATTCTGACTCAATTAGCTGGGAGACAGCATCCACTGGTCTCCACACACTATTCCTTGGGTTCAGCAGGTTTTGTCATACAGGACTGTGTCCCAGCCAGCAGATAGCCTCTCTGCCCTACACCCTTTGAAATCCCATTTATCCTGTGATACCAAGATTCACTTTTCTGAAGCCCCCCCACACCTACCAGGGACCCTGGATTATTTTCAACTCGGAGTTTTCAGACCCTTTGTTAACACTTCTATTTTATACATCGCACATCTGGATTTGTAGAGTGAATGCCCACATGTTTGTCATTTTCTAAAACCTGTTACTCTAACTAGGAGTGTGAATGAGTAATTTTTAAATCCCTTTACCCAAAAGAAGCAAGTATTAGGGAACACAAAGTCTAGGTAGTACAGTGGTGAAAAATCCTCCTGCCAGTGCAGGAGACACTGGTTCAATCCCGGGTCAGGAAGATTCCCTGGAAAAAGAAATGGCTACCCACTCTGGTATTCTTGCCTGGGAAATTCCACAAACAGAGGAAACTGGTGGGCTACAATCCATGGGCTTACAAGAGAGTCAAACACATCTGAGCACATGTGTGCGTGCACACACATTAGGTAACACTCTAGGGAATTCTCTGGCAGTCCAGTGGTTGAGACTTCATGCTTCTCCTGCAGGAGGCCCTGCATGCCATGCGGCGCAGCCAAAAAAAAAGGAAATACCCTATACCAAGCCCTCTCATTCAGTGCCATTAATAGACATAGAGGGTTAGAGGGAAACAGCAATGCAGACGTGTGGTTCATACAAAACCACTAATATCTAATTTCCTACTGACTGAATGGATCCCCCCAAAATGCATACACTGAAACCCTAAACTCCAAAGTGACTGTATACGAAGACAGGGCCTTTATGGAGGTGAAGTGAAAGTCGCTCAGTCATGTCTGACTCTTGGCGACCTCACGCACTAGACAGCCCATGGAACTCTCCAGGCCAGAATACTGGAGTGGGTAGCTGTTCCCTTCTCCAGGAAATTTATGGAGGTATTGGAGGTTAAATGTGGTCACGGGGTGGGGCCCTTATATGATAGGATTAGCGTTCTCATAAGAAGAGACCCCAGGGAGCTGCTTCTCATTCTCACTGACACATGAGGACATAGCAAGAAGGTGGCCTCCTGCAAGCCAGGCAGAGAGCTTGCACCATGTGGGCACTATGATTTCTGATTTCCAGCCCCGTAAACGGTGAGAAAATAAATGTCTGTTGTTGAAGGCACTCAGACTCTAGTATTTTGTTACGGCAGTAGGAGCTTACCCTAGCCAAAATAACTTGAGCAGTCCAGGATTGAGTGTTGAGACCGATTTTTCAAATCTCTGATGTGACACTCAGTACATGTCATTTTGCAGACCAATTAATTTCCCAACACTGTAGGAGTTCTGTCACCGATTTACAGAGAAAACTGAGAATGTGGGGCCTTCCATGAGTCATCCAGGGATAGGCGGTGCCCATACCTGCAACACAATTCTAAAGTCCCGGCTTTCAAAACCTTGTCCTAGAAAAGAGTATTCTACATCCACAGGAAAATATGCCAGTCATCTAGGCATGACTGGCACGGCTCTGTGCTGCCTTGGGCCTGAAGGGCTACTTGGCGTGGCCTGGGCACCACTGCAGGGCAACAAGAAGATCAGAGATCTTATGCCTCTGAAACATGGGCTCTGAAGTAGGAAGCTGGGGGCTAACGCCTACATCTACCACTGACTACCTATTCGGCTTTGAACCAGTTACACAAGTTCACTGGATGTCAGTTTCCTCATCTATTGAAGGAGGATTTTAACACGTACCTTATAGGGTTATTGTGAATATCAGAAGTAAGATACAGAAGGGTACAGCCTGCTGCCTGGCATACAGTCAAGACTTAGCAGGTACTAAGCCTGGATGTCATCTCATCAACAATTCCACCCCCACCTACATCAAAAGCAGGAATGTGAAAAGCGAAAGTGAAAGTTGTTCAGTCATGTCTGACTCTTTGTGACCCCGTGAACTGTAGCCCACCAGGCTCCTCTGTCCATGGAATTCTCCAGGAAAGAATACTGGAGTGGATTGCCATTTCCTTCTCCAGGGGATCTTCCAGACCCAGGGACTGAAGCTAGGTCTCCTGCATTGGAGGTAGCTTCTTTACTGTCAGAGTCACCAGGGAAGCTCCAAAAGTAGGAATAAGGGTGGTTTAAACTTTCTTTTTATCTGTAAGTGGATTTCTGCTTCTGTTTGTTTGATCTGGGTGTTTTCTGTACATTTACTACTTCCTGGCAGTAATATCACTAATCTTCCTCTGGAAGCCATTCTACCCCACTCTCTGAGATCATAGTCCTCGGATGTCCTGCCTTCATCCACTAGCCCCAACAGCAGGCAGGCGAGTTGGGCTTTGCTGATAACAACACGGTGCAAATTCAGTGACTGGGATGGGGATCCAATGAGAGCCAGCCCAGGAACTTTTGCTGGAACTACTGAGAAGGGACCACCTTCCTCCCCAGTGAAGACGCTCAGCTAATGGAAGGTAAACCTGCAGCTAAGCCACTGTGAAGGGGAACCCTGCCCAAGATGGAAAGTAACCAAGGGGAGAGCGGAGGAAGGCAGAGAACCTTCCTTGTTACATCATCAGAGCACCTGAATCAAGCTACACCTGAGGATGCTGAACTTTTCAATTTTATCAGTCAATAACTTCCCTTTTTCTCTTTGGTCTGCATGATTTAGTTTCTGACACTTGCAATTAATATACAGTCTGAATGCCAGCAAGAATTTGACACTTTTCAATGACCAAAAGGATCCCTGGAAGTAAACAGAAAGAAAAGTTAGGAAAGAGAGACAAAAGTACGGGCAGCATTTTTCAGGGAATATCCCTGAAAATGTCAACGGGTTATTACACACCTCAAAAGCATTAGCTACCTTAGTGAATGAAACCACGGCAATGTCCATATTAGTGTGAAGACAGCTGGAGACACTGGTTAACTTCTTGTAACATTTCAGTAGACAGGCTGTGGGAACAATGGGGATGCACTAAACTAGGCTGTCAACAGTATTTTAATGACAGGGAAAAATAAACCCACAGGGTATCTTTAATTTAGTTCATTGAACTACAGCATTAATAATAACAGATAATTTTGTTAAATTCTGTGTCAACAAACTGATTCAAAAGTAGTATTTCCAACCACATATAAACTCTGGGGAGTGGATATTATTATCCTCATTTTACTGATATGAAGTTAGGACTGAAAGAGCTTAAGTCCATTGATCAAGTTGAAATAGTAAATTGTGGAGCTGAGATCCAACCTCAGATCTGACTTCCTGATCTTCTTGATTTTCTTAAGTATTACCAAGAAATGGTCTTACCCAGAAGTTTCCCTGGTATACAGGAAGATCCCCTTGCTTTATGTTTCCTGGTGTCATCTGCCTCTTCATCAAACTACTGACTATAATTCTGCATTCTGTGTTTATTTTTATGATCATTTGATTAGAGGCGTCTTTGTCTCCCCTGAGACCAGGAACTCCCTGAGTGCTAGGCTAGCACTGTTTCTGCTCATCACCGTGTACTGCCTGGTGAAAGCAGATGCTCCAGTAAGCAATGCTGAGAAAACAAAGGAGAGGAAGAAGGGATGGAGGAGGGGACAGAATGGAGGGAGAAGGAAGGAGGCAAGAAGAAAGTGAGAGAAACAAGGAAGGAGGGAGGGTAACTCACGTCTCTTGGATCGTGCCGTCACCACTCCCAAGTCCACTCTTGGATAAAAGAAGTCCTGGCAACAGTGGTGACTCTGCCCCATACAAAGCGCTAGACAGAGGCATCCCTGAACCACGCAGGCACAGCATCAGGAATGCCAAAGTCTTATATGTATTTTCACTGGTTGGTCCCCCAAGCCACACCTGGTAGAAACAAACAGCCTCAGGAGTTTCACCTATTTGTCAATTCAAAACCCCTGAATCACTTGCATCTTCTCTTGGTAATTCTTAGGGTGACGAGCCAAATTAAAAACTCCTAAAAATGTTCCTTGAACCTGACAGGTTGTCACTCTTAGCGTTTAGCTGTGCTGTGGGGGAATGTTTCTTTTGAACCGATGGCCTGTGGAGCATTCCTGGGCTGGGAAAAGGGAGACAGCAAGTGCTGGGACCAGAAAGAGCTCATTAAACAATATCTGCACCTATGTTATCTTTCTGCTCCCTTCCTATAAATTCTCTTGTGGACAATAATGTCCCCAGGTTGCTAATGTCACAAATCTCTTAAACGTGAGAAAGGCATTGTACTATTCCTCAAACATGGCTATTTGGGAGAAAAGATCAGAGAGGAGTCAGAATGAAAGACTTGACCCAAAAGGAAGAAAGAAGTCCAGGACGTCAGTTTTTGCCACTAAAGCTCCCGCTGTGGACCAAGATACACAACACGTCACCGGAACTGCACTCCCCCGGCAGCACCCCCACAAATGCCATCTGATTGTTTAAAGGTGTGGTGAAGGCCAGAATTGTGGTGGCCAACTGAGACTGTCACGGCTACTCGTGGAAAACAGAGTGCCTCTTAGGAAAAATCACCAGCATGAAGCAAGATTGTTTAGTCCCTAAGTTGTGTCCAACTCTGTTGCAACCCCACGGACTGCAATCCACCAGGGTCCTCTGACCATGGGATTTCCCAGGCAAGAATTCTGGAGTGGGTCACCATTTCCTTCTCCAGGGTATCTTCCCAACACAGGGATCAAACCCATGTCTTCTGCATTGGCAGGTGGATTCTTTACCACTGAGCCACCAGGGAGCCCCAAAGCAAGATTAAACACACCAAACTCATCACCAGGAGCACAGCATGTAGAATTATTTGATCAAACTGTGTAACGCTACCAACTGTATTTTAATTTAACAGGAATAAAAGATACTAAGGCATCACCTTTTCCAGAGAAAGATGAGCAGATAAGTACCTTGAGAAGTCAGGTTTATCCCCCAAAATGGGTCTCTCTGGCCTAGGACACGCTGAGTGCAAATAGTTCCTTTCTTCTGGAAAACTCTGAATTATCAAGTTTTATTAGAAAGAATATGTATGGATATATCAATCGTAATAAATAAATATATTAAATGTTCATAGTTTTTCAAAGGCTTCTCTTAGGTAATATCCATTCCCAAGGGATGGTTGGCATGCAAATCTGACTTTTTGCATAATTAAAAATGATAGTATTTTGTTTGAAAAATAAACCAGACTAGAAACTTCAAGGAAAACTCATCCACTTGGCATTCCTTTGGAACATACACATAAAGGGCTTTACAGTAGTTCTCCCTGCCTGTAGGTATTTGTTGTGTAAGACAGGAATTCCGTGTGTGAGAACTGAATGAGGAATTGAAATTTCCCTCTAAAATTGTACCTCACTGCATGCCATGATATATGGACAGTAGCTAAAGAGTTAATCTTTAGCAACTCTGCTCAAAAATCCTAATGGCAGACTGCCCATCATTCTTTTAGACAGAGCTTGTCAGGAAAACTAGGGCAGCTTGTCCAGCTCAGCAGTCAACTGATTACTAGTGAACTCAATGGGGCTCCCAGCCAACCCCTGAGATCGCTGCCAGCCCCTTGGGTATTCAAAGGCCAAGTTCCAATGTGGTTTACTTTGCCAGAATCACATGATGTCAGTGCTATTTTCTTCTGACCAGACTAACCAGTCATTCAGGTTCCTGCGAATGGTATCAGTGAGCTAGGCCGGCACTTTACTGGTAGAGGTCATAGAGACACGGAGGTGCTGGGCCTGTCACCAGGGCCCAGGGGCCTCTGCAGTCTCTTGTGCAAAAGCAGCTGATTCCAGTCTGTGAGCCCCAGCGACCCAGATCCTGCACTCTGTCCCATGCCCTAGAGTCCACTCCATGACCAGGAATGACTCAGGCTCCCTGCATGGGGACACTTAGAGCCTAAAACCGACAGGTCCAACTTTTATAAATAACCAGCTGGGTAGGAAAACAACAAAAAACGGGCCTTGGCTTTCGCTCCTATGACATTATTTGAGGTTTAATAGGCAAGCCGCACACATTCTGTGGGATTTAGTCAGCTTTATCCACATGTGCCCGCATTCCCTGCACGGTGCTGTGCTGTGTTTAGTCGCTCAGTCATGTCCAACTCTGTGAACCCTGGGCTGTAGCCCACCAGGCTCCTCTGTCCATGGGGATTCTCCAGGGAAGAATACTGGAGCGGATTGTCATGCCCTCTTCCAGGGGATCTTTCCAACCTAGGGATTAAACCCAGGTCACCTACACTGCAGGCAGATTCTGTACCATCTGAGCCATCATGCATGCGTGCTAAGTTGCTTCAGTTGTGTCCGACCCTGTACAACCCCATGGACTGTAGCCTGCCAGGCTCCTCTGTCCATGGGATTCTTCAGGCAAGAAAAGCAGAATGGGTTGCCATTTCCTTCTCCAGAGGAACTTCCCAACGCAGGAATCAAACCAGGGTCTCCTGCATTGTAGGCAGATTCTTTATCAGCTGAGCTATCAGGAAAGTCCTCCCTGCATGGCAGTAAGACATTAATTCGTTTTTACATCTACCTGGAGGTTTTTCAGTTGTTGCAAGATTTGCAAGAGTGCCTCCACCTAAGGGGCAGCCAGTTTTAAAAACTGTGGCAACCCTTAGCTCTCAGTAAGAGACCATTTCACTTCCCAAAACACAAGGTAGAAAATTAAAGATGAGACCCACTTTTTAACCTTTCCTTTCTTCAGGAGAAAGTATCAGTGTCAGGAAGGGCAAGTGTAGCCTATGGACTGCACTTTCAAATTCTGGAACTTATTTCCCAATGCTTTAAGTACCTTAAATTATTTCTAATTTTCCTCTTTATGATTTCCTTCTTAGGGTAACATGAGACCTATTTATGATTGAATTCACTTTAAAAACTTATTTTTAAAGAGGTTAAGTCTTAAAAAATATTTTAAAGGCTAAAAATATTATACATAGAATTTCTACATTATCATAATATTTAGCTTTTTCCATTCTTTCTTTTCCCTGCTGATAAATAAAGTCATAGAACTGCTAAGAAAAAATATGCACTAATTAAGAATTATGGCCAGTTTTAAACATTTACAATTTTAAAAGACAACAGAAACTTGTTTGGTTTTAACGTGCAAAAGAAAAACAAAGATAATTCTACTAACTGTACGATAAGCATAAAAGACAATACATGTTTGATATATGAATGAATATTATTCACTGCTGGGTACATTCTTACTAAGTATTACCTTGGGGAAGCGTCTGAGCAAAGTGACTGAGAAGACAATTATGAGGACAAGGTATCTTAAGGTTTACTAATGGAGTTTTCCGGTTTTCCTTTCTGCCACAGCTTTGTTGAGGGGCTGGATGGCCTTTCCTTTGCCCTGCAGCAAAAGACTGCACCCATAACAATCATCCGTATTAAATCCAGATAAACTTTTACAATCAGAAGTCAATCTGCCAAGGAAGTTGCTCGATAAGAAAAGACTGGAGAGGAAGGGAGGATGGGAGACTGGAAGGAAAAGGAAAGTTGATTCTTAAGACAGAAAGAAGAAAAATAGACCCCCCACAAAAAAATTTTTTTACATCAATGCTTCATAATTTTCATTCATTCCATCCGTGAAAAAGTTTAAGCAGACTGGAAACAACTTCAAAGCCAATGTGATCACCAGTTATTCAATCAAAATCAGGTGCTATAGTTAGCTTTCCCTGATGGTTACAGCTCATCTTTGACTATTCAACTTGTCTTTTGTCCTGGTCTTTTCTTTCTTTCTCAGATGTATCATCATAGCATACCTCTAAAATAACATCTTTAATGAATGAACAAATGTTTGAAAAAGAGAATCTTGCTAGATACAAGTTCTTTGGTGCAAAGGGACTAAGCAGTCACCACCAATTAGATTATAGCTGGATAATTTGACAGTTCTCAAGATGACTGTTTCAAGGAAGGCTGGAAATGTACAAAGAGAGAACAGCCCGTTTGTGTGTCATGTGTGCTGTTCTCCGCTAGGACAATAAAACCAACAAATCCCAGAAGGAAAAAAGAAAGAGAAATTCTGATCCTTTTAACAGTGAAGAAATAACACACAAATAAGAGGTTTTAAGTCAAGTTGGTTGAAATTCTCTTTTGAGAATAAGCAGTATCCTGGGGGCTGCCTCCAGATATTTTTGAGGAATTAGTACAGTAAGTACATATTGCTCAGGCCAAAGTTCAAGGCTCCCCAGGAGGGAACCACACTGCATTTTTCCCATATGGCTCCTGCTGCACCATGCATGGGTTCTGTATTCTAGCCACACTACAAAAACTGCTCCTGCATTTTCCTGCCCGTTGACTTTTGTTTATGCACAAAAGGTGACTTTGGTTCACCTGGTCCAAATGCCTCCCACACATTTGACAAAATCGATGTCTTGCTGCTGCTGCTAAGTCACTTCAGTCGTGTCCGACTCTGTGTGACCCCATAGACGCCAGCCCACCATCCCCCATCCCTGGGATTCTCCAGGCAAGAACACTGGAGTGAGTTGCCATTTCCTTCTCCAATACATGAAAGTGAAAAGTGAAAGTGAAGTCGCTCAGTCGTGTCCATGTCTTGAGATCAATTAAAAACACCAGCCCTCTGGGTGTAGAGACAAGAGAATCTTCCTACACTGTTGGTGGGAATGTAAATCTGTGCAGCCACTTCCTTAAGTACAGAAGATCCTCTAAAAACTAAAAATAGAGCTACCATATGATCCAGCATTCCCACGCTGGAGCATATATCTGGAGAAAACTCTAATTCAAAAAGATACATGCACCCCAATGCTCATAGCAGCATTACTTACAACAGCCAAGACACAGAAGCAACTTAACCGCCCATCAACAGATGTATGGATAAAGAAGATGTGGTGTGTGTACACACACACACACACATACATACAAACATACAAACAGTGGAATACTACTCAGCCATAAAAAAGAATGAAATAATGCCATCTGAAGCTACATGGATGGATCTAGAGATTATCATAAAGTCAGAGAAAGATAAGTATCATATGGTATCACTTACTGTGCAATCTAAAAAGTGACAGAGATGAATTTATTTACAAAACAGAAACAGACTCATAGACATAGAAAACAAACCTATGGTTACCAAAGGGGAAAGGGGCAAGGGAAGGATAAATTGGGGGTTTGGGACTAGCACTACAAACTGCTATATATAAAGTAGATAAACAGCAAGGACCTACAATACAACACAGGGAACTAGATTCAATATCCTGTAAAACTATAATCAAAAAGAAACAAAAAACACAACCTCTCCATAAGATGCTTCCTCCTCCCCAACCACCAGCTGAGCCCCTCCTCCACATCTCAGTAGCTCCACATCTATTTACCAACATGATGGGTGCTCACATACTTGCCTATCTATCTCCTCCACCCAACATAAACCTATAAGAATGAAGACTTGACCTTCAGGGACTTGCACACTAATGACTGTCTGCTGATTGGAAGCAAACAGATGAGGTGCACTGATTTACTGGGCTCCAGTGCATGGGTTTTCTAATAGCCACACAAAGGCTTTTCATTCATCCAAAAGCTTAGCTGCTGAAATGCCAGTGTTCATAATAACACACAGGTATCTGAGCTAAACAACTGAATTATCACAGTGTCTGTGATTATTAAACACAGATTAATATTATCACATTATGAGGTAAGATTATTAATGTCTTACCAAGAATAGAATGATCTCTTCACTGGAATAAGGTTTGTTTTGCCTTTTTTTTTTTAAATGTTGTTTGGTTGGCATTCTATGTACATGTGTGTGTAAATATGTATATGTGTTTTAACAGGCAGGGACTAGAGGAATAAGTGATAACAATGACCTTTACCCCTCTTCAGTGAACTTCAGACAAAACTATTAAGTTATAATCCTCAAAATATTAGCATATGAAAGGACCAATCTTGTTCCCAAATTTGAATATGAAATAAACTTGGCTGAACCAGGAGGGGTTAACTCTCAGGTATTTTTTGTTCTGCAGCTGCACAAGTCTTACCTAATGTGGTGACCATTCTGCCCCTAACATATAAAGGGTATATCCTTAGTGCAAAACCACATGCAGACTAAATCTCAATGATATTACTTATCAAGGACTTTGAGCAACTAACTGCCTTGTTTTATTTACTCTTCCCACTAAATGAGCATGTACTCAGTGACTGGGGGTGGGGAGTGATAACCTCCATGTTAACCACGCATGATCTAGAAGTGTAGGTCATACTAATGACCAGGTAGGAGTGCTAAGAATTGGATCTAATATAATTAAGGTAGACAGAAATGTGCTTCAATTTCTATAAAATATTTCAAGGGTAGAAACAGATTAGCCCTTCTAACATCCTTTAAAAGGTAACAAAAATTAGGATTCACTTTTATTGATGAAACAGCGGAGCATAGAGAAGTTATACAGGGTCATTAAAAGTTAACTTTAAACAATTTGGTCCATTGATGAGTCTTGGTGTGCTTTATAGAGCACTTAACTGACCATAAGGATGTCACACATGAGAAATGATCAAATGATGCTCTGATTGCCATTCCAAAACTTCAGACTCAACTCTACCTGTTCAAGATATCGCTAGATTCCCTTAGTCTCTGCCCCCCAGTTATGCTAATACAGAAGTGGTGAACTACACAGATTCTGAAATCAAAGCACCTCATCTAAACCCACCACTCATTAGCTGTGTGATTTTGAAAAGTTCCTTGATGTCTCTCTTATACGTAAAATGAAGCTAATAATGGTACCTGCTGCCATATGGCTGTTGTGAGAATTAAAAAGAAAGCATACTCTGTAGCTTCTGTTTTACCAAAAGCCGTCATTTTGACCTACACTTTCCAGAAGCCTCAAACCAACAAAAGTACCGATTAAACTCTAGAGAGGTTGAATTTGAGGGTAACAGAGTTCTTACTGAATTTCTTGTCTTAACAATCTAGGTTTTCATCTTTCATCTCACACCAAAACACAGTTACAGAGGGAAACACTGTGGCCAAGAAAAAAAAATGTATTAACCATATACTCATTTTGCATTGTTGTTCAGTCGCTAAGTCACGTCAAACTCTTTTGGATCCCATGAACTGGAGCATGCCAGGCTTTCCCATCCTTCACTATCTCCTGGAATTTGCTCAAACTCATGTGCATGGAGTCAGTGATGCCATCCAACCATCTCATCTTCCATGACCCCCTTCTCCTTTTCTGTGTATTTAGAAATAAATCCATTTCCTTAAAATTTTTAACTAGACAAGTCCCTCTCCTTAAGAAAGAAAATTTTCCCTTTAATCCACACTCCCAATTTCATTGCTATAAATCAAGAAGAAAATATATCAGAAGAATGGGATAGAAAAAAAAAAAGCGAAAGACTCATAGAAAGATACAGAGAAAGATAGGAAAGAAGGAAGGGAATGAAATATAATATTCATATTCCTTCCTTGACTTCACTGACTTCCAAAAAGAAAGAGAATATGCCATACCATTAACACAGTTTAGAAACACTAGCCTGCTTGGCAGCCGCAGTTACAGAACTACAAGCATCAAGGTTACTTAATCGTCATGAGCTCATAAATTGGACCAAGGTGACAAGACCAGTTGGGTGAAAGGGATCAGAGTTGGGGGTGACTTGCTCCAACACTTTATGGACTACAGAGGCCCTCTTCAAAACCTAAAGAGACAGATAGCACTCTCAGGCTAACTTCCAGACTTGCCTTCTAAACAGAACCAGGAACTAAGTAAGTCCCCACAGCTTGGTTTGACCAGGCTTCACCTCTACCCCAGTTTTGAGGAGATTCTGCCTCTTCAGAACTGAGCAGATCTGAAAGAACCCCGAGAGGAAGAGCCCAATTCCTAACAAAACCTCAGTCACTCATAGAGATCAAGAAGTTTTGCCTAACAGCTTAGCAACAAGGGCTCTAAAGCCAGACTGCCCTGCTTCTACCTGACTGGGACAACTCCTGGTTGTTTGGCCTTGAGCAAGTCAGTTCCACACAGAGCCTCGGGTTCCTCACCTAAACATGTGTGCATGCTTAGTTGCTCAGTCATGTCTGACTCTCTGCGACCCCATGGACTGTAGCCCACCAGGCTCCTCTGTCCATGGGCTTTCCCAGGCAAGAATACTGGAGTGGCTTGCCATTTCCTTCTCCAGGGGATCTTCCTGACACAGGGATCAAACCTGAGTCTCCTGTGTCTCTTGCAATGCTGGCAGATTCTTTTACCCACTGAGCCATTGGGCAAGCTCCCCTCAATGGGAATTAAAGCGAGATTACTGTGAATATTAAATGAGATGATACACATGTATAACAGGCCAGTCTCAAGTTGTTGTGGATACAAGGTGCTAATTTATTCCAGCTTCTGCACAGCTAAAGAACCCGCCTGCCAATACAGGAGAGGTTTGATCCCTGGGTTAGGAAGATCCCTCGGAGGAGGGCACAGCAACCCACTCCAGTATTCTTGCCTGGACAATCTCATGGGCAGAGGAGCCTGGTGGGCAATGGTCCATAGGGTCACAAAGAGTTGGACATGACTGAAGGGACTTAGCACAACACAGCTGCAAAGCCTGTGAAACACTGGAGGTGGCTCTCTCGTGAGCTGGATGTTAGAATGAATGCCCCAGGCAGGGCCAGCAAAAACCAGCATCCCTGGTGCTTCACTCAGCATTAAATGAACAAGGATTAAAACCTCAAAAATCCTGGAGTCATAAAGAGATAATTCCAGAGATGACACCTACAGTGCACCTTCTATGGTGTCTTTGTCTGAATTTATCAATACATGTAGGCAGAATTATTGGTTGTACTGCTAGAGGAAGATAAGATTTTTTTAAAGGGACAATGGTTTTTTTAGAGCCTTATATCACTTTACATCTCCTATGATTAGGTTTTGTTTAATGCAATCCAGTAAACTGAAAAGTGTGGGCTTTTTTTCCCCCTCCATTTACATTTTCAGTGGTGGTGGCTGCTGCTGCCATCAAGCATCCTGAGTGCTCTTCTATGGACGTGCATGCTGAGTCACTTCAGTCATGCCCGATTCTTTGCGATACTATGAACCATAGCTCACCAGGCTCCTGTGTCCACGGGATTCTCCAGGCAAGAATACTGGAGTGGGCTGCCATGTCCCCCTCCCTTTTAAGGACATAGAAAGCTGTAAAAGAGCGTCTTGGATGACTCATGTTAGAATATAAACTCAATGGAGACAAAGGTACCGCTTATAATGACTGAGAACTTTCATTCAGATCTTTTCCTTTTATAACTGCTGTGATCTAACAGGGCAATTGATTTCAACATACAATTTAAACAACAGGCTGGTTAACCTTGTCTGCTTATTAGTAAAGAAAAAATGCTTTCAGAATTATGCTGAATAATGTGGCCCTTCAGGTCAAAGAGCTTTGCAGGTAGGTGAGAACAGGATGGTTTTAAGTACCTGAAGACATTCTACCTACCTGTGCCGCCCTTCCAGATCTGCTCTCTTTGCCAGGGCCCTCTTCTGCCACAGAGCAGGTAGCAGGCATAAACTAGCCCGTACTTCCTGTATGAACCCTGATGAGGTCTCACTACTACCTGCCTTATGAAGCCTCTTCCTGCTGCAGCTACCAGCAGAATATTTTTGTGTTTGCTCCTAGATGTCTTATAGAGGAAACCATGCCAAATGAGTTTGCTGATCATTGATGTGAACCAGGAAACTACTTTGAGCAACAGTCCCACTACCCAGCAGTTTACTTTTCGATAACACCCTCATTTTGTAAATACTCTTTTTAGACAGTTTTACACAGTGGCTTCATATATCAGGTTAGTAAGGATGTCATTCCATTTTAAAGCACATTACATGGAAACATTAAAACAATAATATACACACATGAATCTGTCTACATTCACATCACACACACACTTGCTAAACTTGAAATTGAACCCCAGGACTAACAACAAACACATTATCCCTGGTTCTTTTTATGATACCTTCTTTCTAGGGTCTGCTTTCATTCAGGAGCTCCTACAAAATACCAGTGTTTCCCCAGACCATGTTCTAAAGTACATGAACTATTAATAAAAGTTCCTTTAAGGAGAGAAATTCTACAATCAAATTTGTCATTTTTCTGAGGACAAATCTGATCCACAGGCATGCAAGACTGAAGAGAATCACTTGGGTATTGTATGAACCCAGCCAACTATTCAACAGTCACATCTCGGAGCGATTTTGTTGTTCTCTCTCTATTCATTGTTACATAGAAAGCTCATGAAGTGATAACACTGTTCCTTTGTTTAAAAAATAAAGGCTACTGAAAGAAAAGCCAATTACTTGTGATGGTGACAGAAGTTATGTGAAAGTGAAAAGGCGTATGGAAGTGGTGCTTCTTGTCCAAATACAGACACCTGGGGAAGAAACTATAGTCCACAGGGCTGCCTGTAAATTTAGAAATCCATGATCACCCTTGAAATATCCCTTAGAAGTGTCAAGGGTCCACTATACATCGCTTTAAGTGCTTAGGCCCCATGGAAATAAACTGGACATAACTGTAGATGTCTCCCGAACAAGATCCTATCTTACATTTGATGGAGGAGAAATTTCTCACACAAGTGGCTTATGAGGCTCTAGAAAAAGGGCCCCAGGAGTACTGTCACATATTACGATTGGAAAGGTCTTCTGACCGAATGTTATTTATGGATCCCAGGTATTTTAATCAACTGGGGTTGAATTTGAGAACTAGACTCCAATATCACCTCCAGATAGGGTCACACTGGTTCATGTTTAGCTTTTGTAGAAGAGCTTCTGATGGCAATTTGAAGTGGGAGGCTCCAAGGAAGCACTCTCAGGGACAGGTGCAAGATTGAATTGCTGGATCCTGAAAGGACCCACAAGACACTGGTAGGAACAGGTAGGAAGAAGTCAAAGTACACAAGGGTTAAGTGAGCACTCATGGACTTCAGAGGCATGGATCTAGTTACTCCCAGACAGTGAAAGCTAAAGGCAATGGAGCCTCCAAGAGAACCTGGCCTCCTACTGAACAGCTCCCTTGGGCAGCTCAGCATCCCAGTGACTGCACCCAGGGCCCGACTGAGGACCCCACACATTAAGGAATGTGTCCAAAGTCTTCCAAACACAAAACGCTTCCTTTTAAAAATCACATAACTTTCCTTTTAATTCGTGTTCTTATTTAATTTATGGAGCTTTTGTAAAACTTCCTGGTTGTTCTCTAAAATTTTTTTTTATTAATCTTGCAGAAGGATAGTCTAACTTTTCTCCAAATCTCCCTAAATCTCATGGCGCTTCAAATACTAGGGACTTTTCCCCTCTCCTCTAGAGTTTTGATTTCCCATGAAAGACAGCCGTTCAGGAAAGACACTAAGGAAATCAACCTGAATATTCATTGGAAGGACTGATGTTAAAGCTGAAGCGCCAATTATTTGGCCACATGATGCCAAGAGCCAATTCACTGGAAAAGAGGCTGATGCTAGGAAAGACTGAGGGCAAGAGAAGAGGGAGCAACAGAGGATGAGATACCGACTCAACGGACATGAGTTTGAGCAAACTCTGGGAGCTGATGAAAGACAGGGAAGCCTGGTGTGCTGCAGGCCGTGGGGTCACCACAAGTCAGACACGACCTAGTGACTGAACAAGAACCAGCAGGCAGACACGTGTTGTCAAACTTTTCTGGCTACACAGCTAAGGCAACATGTAGGTATGTGAGTAGAAAACATCTAGTACCAAGACTACTGCTGATTGCCAAGTAGGGTGAACAGCAAAACGCAGACTCTCACAAGAGAGCTCAGACCCTGTCATCGGAAGACCAATCTCAGTTGGTTAGTTTCACACAGAGGCATACACTTATCGGTGGGTACATAGTATGGCCCCATGGGACCTGATCTTTCTAAACTTGCGTATAATCAGTCAGAGAGCTACTCAGATGGTAACAAGAGGGAGCCTGCATCACTGATTCCTGTTTCTCCATCACAATCCATTTTGCCCTTTCAATAGCAAGGCACGTGGGTATACTAGACTGATGAATCAAGGAGAGGAAAGATTTTTTTTTTAAAAAGCCAAGACAGCAGAACTTAAGACTAAAAAGAAAACTTGATGAAGGGGAAGAAAGAAGGAACCACATCTCAAGTTTTTGTTTGAAAGTGACTACAGAACATTCACATCACATGTCAGCCCTTAACGAGGTGGTTCAGTTGAGTACATCACATTTGTCATTTTTCCTCTATCTATTCAGTTCATCTCGAAGAATTGTATCCACCTTCCAGGACTCCTCCTTCTTGTCACCCTCCCCACCTCGGCCTCCTAAACAGAGGCCACCAACTTGATGGTATATTTCAACTCTGGCTTTGATGAAGAGGGTCAGCTTGGCACACAGGTAATTTCCCTGTAGATTAAGAACATTTACTTTCTTCCTGCTGGGTCCCTCCCAGAGATACCATCAAACGTCTACCTACGCAATTAGTTTTCACAGGTGGCTGTTTTGCCTCCAGTAAAACTACTTTCTTTCCCCTTCTGCAAGTCAAAGCAGAGCGAATGCACATGAAAACATTTCAGATATGAAATAAACACTTTCATAAAGGCAGCTATGATGCAATGCACTGTTCCTGACTGACCCAAGTCATGGAATGAACTCCACACACCAGGATCAAAGTTGAAAGGAATTATTTCTGGGAGAAGAGGTAAAGGAAGATTTGGAAGGGAGAGAGGGAAGGAAATAAGGAGAGGAAGAGAAGCTATAATTTCAGTTGGTTCATAATCCAAAGGGGTTTTCCAAAAGTCTTCTCTGCTTTAGCAAACTTCTTGTTGCAAGTCTGTGATCACCTACACAGAACTGAAAGTGGGGGCTACAAAAATGTCCATACACATGAACAGTAGTGGCTGATGAGGTGGTTTGTACCTATTTGTTCTGTTTCTGTTGCACCAGGACACATGCAACATGAAACTACGAAGTTGTGAGATGTCCTTGTTTCTCTGGTCCTTTTTCTAAGAAAAAGCTCCAGTTTTAGAGGCAGCCATTTCCAAAGGGGAAAAAAATTTCAATGTCGACATAAATCCCTTGAACTAAACATCTGTTTAAACTGTTTCTAGGTCAGGGGTCTAAAACTGTGAAACACTAGGGGTGCAGACATGATTTCTTTCCCAAGGCCTCTAAGAGCTGCAGTCTGCACACCGCTTGCAATATTGTTTAAACATCTGGCCCTCTTCCCCTAAAAGGAAAGGCGTGATAGGGTAGATTGCCGTGGCTTTTTGTTTTAACCTATAACATGATTTTGTTATTTGTGCAGCCTCTAAATAAACTACCATTAAACAAGGTAGGCTTTTCCTTTAAAATACTATTTAAGTGTTTTGATGTTTCGATGGCATTCTGTATGGCATGAGGAGATTTGTTTCACAAAAGCTGCAGACTCAAGGATGAGCATGAAGAAATGGTTGCCATCAGTTCTTCCCTGTGCAGAAAATCTCTTCCAGGATAGATTTTTTTCTCTCAGCATTCTCCTTCACTACTCTGACAAAAAAGAGCAGATACCCTGATTTTTAAGTCAAGTTCAACACTTAAATTTGACTATGGATAAAAAACTGTGTTTAAAATATTAAAACATAAACTCATTCCAAAAAGATGGGGGTGGGGGCAGGGGGAGAGAAGAGGGACACAGCTTCCCATGTGGCCTGGCCTGAAACCTCAGAAATACATATATATGAAATTCAGCACTGGTGACAATAAAGGGCACTGAGGGCCATACACAGGTTTGTCACCCAGATCCCTCCTATTTACAGCTCTGGTCACCCAAAGGATCTGTTATGTATTCATTATGGAGAACAATTATGGATCTCAGTGGTGGAAGAGCTTAGGGAGAGCAAAAGGGAAAGTGAGTCTTAGACAAACGGAGCAGCCCATTCCGTGAAAAGTGAAAGCGAACAGTGCAAGCTATGAGCTCAAGTATCAGTGTCTACACTCAAGTACTCACCCCCCAGAAACTAGTATTGCTCCTGTGTCACGTCTCTGCCCCTAAAACAGGCAGGAGGTAAAGAGGCAACCCTAAAAAGCTCCCAGTTCAAGTGCGAAAGAGTGATTTTGCTGATGGAGTACAGAACAATAGTCCATGGCTGTCAAGTATCATAAAGGGATTAGAGTTTTGTTTTGATTTATTTTAATGTACAAAGGAAGAAAGGAGACACACTTCAAAGGGTTTGCCTCTGGCCCAGACTTCCGGCCTTAGGGAAACAAATTTCCCAGCAAACATTATAGAAATATAGAAATGCCCATTTTAAATTGACCAAAAAAAAAAAAAAAAACAACAAATCTTTCTACTAAGACTAGATAGATGTTGTATACAAAAAGTCAAATGCTTTTTTTCCTCCCTCTCTGATACTAGGAGACATGATCCATCACATACCCCGGACTTATTCCATCCGCCCAGTCAACAGCCATTCTTATATCCAGAGAAGGTTATTTCTATACTTAAGTGACTTTTCAAAACTCAAAAGTGTATGCCCAATAATAACGTTATTAAGAATAAAGAAAGTAACTACAAGAGGTTAAATAATTATCAAAATAGAGAAACCAAAGGAACTGCTAATGTCTGTGTACATAGGAGCATTTAGGTGAGAATAAAAGACACATTATCGGTTTCTTCAGAAAAATAAAAATGATCAGCAATGAGTTTTTATGTGTCTCAGTATTATCCATTATAGAATAAGACAAGTATTTTCATTAATTATTCAAAGATTCTGTTATGTCTTCTGCTACAACTCTACAGAGATACTCTTTCCTGACTATGCCTTATTTTCAACAGACAGTATTTCTAGGAGATGGAGAGGACAAGAATTTCAAATAGTTCTGAAAAATAAGAATTTTTAAATTCCAACCAGAGGATGTGAAAGCCAGTAAGAAACTTAAAAGGAAATCTGGGCTATCCCCACACCTAAGGCAAAGCCACACCTAGAGCAACCTAAGCAGATAATCATCTAATTTTAAAATAAATCAGGCTCCATAAATTCCCTCCCTAAATTCCTGAGCCTAACACCCTTTTACTCATGAAATTCCTTTCAAGCTACAGTCTAAGCACATTCAGTCATCACCAAGTGAATAAAAAGACAGATATAGTGGATATCATGAGCAACTCTGCAGGATCAGTCATAAAAATTACTGGATCAGAACTGCCTTACTGTGACTAGGTATATATGTGGGCTGTCCCAGCAACGTCCTTTGGATCAGAATTCAGAGCAAAGGTACATACTTTCCACTATGGATCCGATGTTATACTTTCAACTAGGAATATCTACTTATCTATCTATCTATGTACAAACTACAAATAGTACCCAGCATGAGGGAGGTATTATGGACTTAAAACTTGTGTGCATGCCCAAAATTCATATATTGAAGTCCCGGCCCCACCCTTGTGGCCTTGATCCAATAAGACTGTGTGTGTGTGTGTGTTAGTCACTCAGTCCTGTCTGCCTCTTTGAGACCCCTCGGACTGTAGCCTGCCAGGCTTCTCTGTCCATGGAATTGTCCAGGCAAGAATACAGGAGTGGATTGCCATTCCCTTCTCCAGAGGAACTTCCCAACCCAGGAATCACACTCTGGTCTCCTGCTTCGCAGGCAGATTCTTTACCATTTGAGCTACAGGGAAGTCTATTAAGATCCAATAAGATTAGTGTCTTTATAAAAAGAGACACCAGAGATCTTGCTTGTTCTGTCTGCCACATGAGGACACCATGAGAAGGCAGTCACCTACAAACCGTGAAAAGAGGCATCAGAATGAAAACTAACTTGCTGACACCTTGATCTTAGACTTCTGGGCTTCTAGAACTGTGGGAAATAATGGTTAAGCTGCCCAGTCTATAGTATTTGATGATGGCAGCTAAGGTGACTGAGACAGGAGGCATATCATCACCCTTATGTTGACTATGTGTCCTTCTCTTCAGATGCTCATCTGTCTTCCCTGACATCTCTGAGACAGCATTCCTCTCATGTTTAGGATGACTCTGCTAGTTTATTTATTTACCCCTCAAATGTGTATTGAGCATCAGCTATGCAGCAGGCATTCAGCTACATGCAAGATATCTCGGAGAGTTTACAGGGCAGTGGGGAGAAAAAGAACGAACTGAGCAATTCTGATAATATGTGGTAAGTCCTACTGCTGACAAGTACAAAGTACTGCAAGAGCCCAAAGGAGAAGCCACCATCTCAGACAAGAGGGATCAATGTATTGCAATGTCTCCGACGGGCCTTGAAGGATGAACAAGAACTAGTCAGAGGAAAGATGGAGGATAAAATATGTCATCTTAGTGGGATGACAGTGTACACACATGCAGAGGGTGGGGGATGTGAGTGCCTCTCCCTTAGACACTCACTGTAGACCTCCCTCAGGGGTCCATTCACAGCCCTCAGACCTTCTCTAGAAACAATCCCTCCCTTAATAGCCCCATTTACTTCCAAGCTTTCAATTACACTCAAATCTGTATTCCTAACCAGAACCCTCCTTTTCTACTCTAGCACTCTCTTTAATAGTTCATTTCAGCAGGGCATATGACCACCAGTTTGATTAAAATCCAAGTCTTTATCCCTTCCTCAGATTTGCTCTTGCTCTTGGATTGCCTGTGTTTGTAAGCTGCCCCAGGCTTCTCCCCACGGTATAGCCATCTCCTCCTCCTCCCCTCCTTAACCCTTCATGACCATCTATCATCACACTCCCTTTCATCAATACCTCCAGAATCCGGTCATTCCTGCTGGTTCTGTACTCAGATCCCAAGCATCAAATCTGAAGATAAATCTTTATTGTTATTACAAATAATGACATGACACTTCGCTTAACAGAAAACTGTGAAAATTCATGTATGAAAACACAAAATCCAAGAGATAGAGGCAGACAGGAAATGGAAATTGCTATCACAGACTCCAAACAGAGACGAACAGACAAACAAACACAAATTTTGAGCTCTGAGCCGTCGGTCAGACTGGGAAAAGACGATGATAAGACTGACTACACAAGTCTCATCATAGCATCCTATGCTATGAGGCGTGCCAACAAATCTGTTGCCTGGAAGGGATTTCTCAGAAGCACAGAATACTAGGGCATTGAACGAGAGGCAACGAACAATAAAACAGGAAAATGCAGTTTTTATAAAGTAAGCAAGGTCTTCTATATACGGGTCTTTACATATAAAATATTTCTTAAATATTTTGTTTACAGCGAAGAACACCTAAAGTTAAATGAGGACTCTGCAAATGGAAGTCTATCCAGGAATACCATGACGTGCTTCTTATAGAGAGCTCTCTAACAATCGTGAAAGCATCACCTGTCCCTGAGACCATCTCTGGAAGTGCCAAAGCCAGAAAGGGACTTTTAACCAGAGTTAAATTGATAACGGAGGTCACAAACTAGTATCAAACGTACTAGGATACTACTGTACTCCTCATCCTTTCCTATTCCATTTCCTCAACAAGGCTTTCCCATAGGACCTTAGCTGACAGATAGTCCCCCATAATCATCTCCAGTTTAATCTGTATACTGGTATCATCACATTCTCTTTGTTTCATCACAATCTGAAATGACTTATTAATTTGTTGATTTGACTTCATCATTCTTTCCCAACAGAAGGCAAGCTCCCTGAGGGCAGAGCTCATGTCTGTCTTGTTCATGATTATACCCACAGCCCTTAGAAATATCACTGGTTTATAGCAGGTGCTCAATAAAAATTGTTCAAGTTATTGAATATGCAGTCTACATTTTCTGTTTTAAATCTTTATATGCAATATACAAAATACAGGGACAAGACAAATATTTTACATGAAAATTTTAAAGCGTGGCCTAAAATGTCCCTTTCCTAATTCCATTTTCTCCTTTCTCCAATACATCTTTCATTTTATTGTTGAAATTGTCATATATAAGACAATCTAATTATAACTTTTAAGAGACTTGTGAAGAGGTACCCACTGGAAACTATTCACTGTGGCAACTGAAACCGTCAGCAACCCCACTCTTTGAGCCTAGCCCCTTATGAGACTCTCCATTCCTACACAAGCTAAAATCTACTCACCGCCTCCATGGCTGTTCATGACCCACAACCACCAATGTGCCCGTACCCGTTCCCAATACTCACCTTCCCTTGTGCTAATTCCAACATCCAGGAGCCCCGCCCCCTCACATTTCTGTCTGAGAAAACTGCACTCATCTTTCTAGCTCATTTCTAGAAGTCACAAGAGCCTTCTCTGTTACTTGTTTTACGGTTTTGGGCCCCGCCATGTGCAGCTTGTGGGATCTTAGTTCCCTAACCAGGGATTGAACCTGGGCCTTCAGCAGGGAAAGTGCAGAGTCCTAACCACTGAACCACCAGGGAATTACTCCAAGAGCTTTCTTTGGATTCTCATAAATTACCAACTCCCTCCTCTCCACTCCAACAGTACTTTTTATCTATCTATATGCCATTGTCTACCATCTGTTTTATACAATTTAAGTGGTTACTTTTATGTTTCTATTTCCATTACTAGATCAGATTATAAACTCCCCGAGAATAAGGATCAATACTTCATTGGTCTTTATAGTTCCCTAATATTTAGCACACTAGCATTTTGCTAGGAATACATTATGTTCATTGAACTTAACAAAGGTTCCTTGAACTTCTTATTTGCATAATTAGAACAATGAAAGAGGCACTGATAATGTCTGCTCTGGATTCAGTTTTACATAGTCGAAGGCCTGGGTACAGCACCACCATTTACTAGATAAGAAACAGAATTAACATCCACTTTACCCACTAATGGATTTCAATTTTATACAGTTAAAGGCCTGGATACAGAGAAACCCTTTACTAGATTAGAAATACTTGAAGAAGTTTTAGAATTCTTAAGTACAAGGTTCAGAATCAAAAGTGTGCTACTTCTTTGCTTTCAGTATTGCTCCCCAACCAAGATCCAGTTTGCCAAATCACAACATCATTTCCAAAAGTATGAACAACCAACAGAATGAATGAATTCAGCCATATGCATCTATCAGGCTATTGAGCAATGAAGCATAGAGGCATAAAAAATGGTGTTGAGACATATGTGTTCTTATTATCTGCAAACAATGCAGCTATGCGTTTCACATATAGACACATCTGAACCCCAATTTTACATATGAAGAAGAAAAGCATTCATGCCAACTCTCAGCACAACACACATCACATCAGTTTCACAACTGGTGGCTTTACATCACTTTATGTTCCATATGCCTGCATGTCCAAAATATTTTTCCTTGTGACAAATGATTGCAACGTAGAATCAGGTACCGTTTTTAATGACAGAGGCTACTGGCTTTAACTGTACGCTAACAAAATCTCAGTTGTACTGAAACAGGGTATTAGGGAACAGCTTTGTTTGCCTTCTCAGGACTCATTAATTTTTACTTTAATCATACTTCAGAAAACTAAAGAAAGGAAAGGAAGCTGAACTGAATTTTTTTTAAAAAGTGGCAAGTTATGTATATTAATTTTACATTACATATTTTGGAAGGGTAAATTCATTATTTATACAGGTGCTACCTGACCTCTGTCCAGGGAGTTATTCATTTTAACCTATTAATAAGCATACTATAAACAACAATGAAAGTTACGTGACCTTACACAGCTGTCTCCAGCCACTGTACTTCCATCGTTAAGGAAACTGTTAGATGACCCTGTTGTCAGAACACACTAAATCTGTCTGAATAGGGAAAACAGGACTTTTTCTCCAAGGGATAAAGCAAAAATCCTGGGCAGAGCTGCTGTTCCCACTGTACAGTCACCCTTGTTATTTATCATTTATTATTTACCTATGTTTTTGGTATAAGCATTACAGGAAGCTTTTATGCTGGTTGTAGCATATAATCAGTTGCTTATTGCCAAGGGAAAGACTTTTCCCCCAGAAAGACAATCTGTGCACACACTAATTTGAAAGACAGGGTAGGAGCTGCAAGTGTTTTAATAGCCCATTATCAAAAATTATCCCTTGGCTATAAAATCCCCAGACCACTGGCTTGAGATCAGCTCAAAGAAAAATGAGATTACAGAATTTAATCTAGTGAAGGGGAGTGAGAGAGGAGTTTTAAAAAGCCTTAGATCACAAAAAAAAAAAAAAAAACAAAGAAAGAAAGAAAAAAAGACAGCAGACAGAAACAAGATCAGCTTAGATTAAACCTGCCACATGTTTACCTCATACAAATCTGACACATTCCAAGATTGATTTTAATTTTTTAAAGTATGCTGCTACTTCACAATATTTTAATAAAGAGTGGGGAAGGCCCAGAAAAAAAAATTATATGGTGAGGTGACAGGAAACAAAACAGTATTTTGTTTTAAATTTGCACAACCTAATTTATAGCAATAAAGCAGAACCTATGAGTTCTGGTAAATGTCAGGGCCGTCATGTCCATTACATATGTGGGTAGGTATGAAGCAGAGTCTCCGTAGGCCCTTCAAAAATTGCACACAGCCGCCCTAATGCAAACCAGAAGTCTCAGCCCTCTGGATGAACACAAGGATTCATTCCCATGTGGATATTTACAGAGGGTCCCCTCCAACCCCACCCCATCCTCATTTATGTACATTTCAAGAGGCCAACAGGAGGCCATCACCATGGAGGTGGCTCATGAGAAGATGACGCCCACCCCAACAAAATCTGGCCCAACCCCTGCAAAGCAAGCAAGAGTCCTGTAGAACCTCCCTTTCCCCCCACCCCACAACCTCTGCTCTCTTACATCTCCTCCCCCTTCTCCTCCCCCCACCCCTCCCCCCGAGCATCTGCCTTGCCCAATCTCGCCTGGGCCAGCTCCAATAACAACATCTGCTTGGCAGCTTTTCAAGCCCACGGATAGTTATCTAACTGAGGCTTTTGTGCCGTACTGTTTATTCTATGTGAAGAAATGCCTCCTTAGTTGAAAGAGTACTTTAGAAAAACTGTGCAGCTATTAGCAAGTGAAGCACAAGGCTAATAACCCCCACCTGCTCATCAAATTAATTATGACATCTGAGTCATTATAACTCAGAAAGAAAACATGACTGCAGATTTGTCACATGTAGGAATAAACATGTATTAGGACCAGGAAAAAAAACCAGACCAAGAGACTCAGCTGGACAAAACACATGCTTCCACCTTGCAGAGACTGGAAATATGGATCCTATCTTCTCAAGTGAATGGATGAAAGAGAAGGAGTGGTTGGCCAGACAGCCACACTAACGTTAAATGGTGCAAAATGAGATGAAGTCAGGGAATATGGAACCTCAAGAAGAACACTTAAGGAGTCAATAATAATTTCTTTAAACAAAGCAAAACACAATACAAAGCCATCCCACCAAGAAAACTATGCTGTTCAAAATTAATGCAACCCCCTCCACTTGGGCCATCTTAGATACACTTGCAAGAACCCAGGAGACAGAATATCTCCCCTAGGTACAGAAGGATATTTTAGCAATGCTAATAATAGTCTAGGAAGAAAATATATTCAAGATGAAAATAAAAACCTGTCATGAAGTTACTTAGCATTTCCTAGTTTTATGAAAGCATGAAACTATCATTGTTAAAATTAGGCAAATTCTGTTCAGTAGTCATAAAAATATTAAAATTTAAAGTCAGACATTTAACATTATATTTCACAGTCAGTAGTGTTTTGCTAATATTTCACAGTATTGAAAGTAGCAAGTTTTCAGTGTTGTTTTTCAATAAACTTAAAATAACCAGCAATCTCTTGCTCATCCTATATATTTCTGGCATTTGCAATGACAAGATATCTTTTAAAATATCTTATCCCCAAATTCTGAACACCTTCATTATGATTTAGAAATATGTACAAGTATATTTTAACAAAAGTAAAAACTGTTTTAGAGTATGAATTAATTGATGAACCATCCAATATAGCCAGACATATTCTTTGCCATTATTTTAAAAGAAATAAAATTCTGGAAAGACATTTGCATGAATCACAATAAAAAGTACTCCCATTAAATACTGGCAACCATAAATTTAAAACATCTTTACCTTTCTGCAGTATCTTTATTACTGAAAGAACTTTTTAAATTTTTTGGAGTCCTTGTGCTGCCCATAAGAAAACACGAATCCTTCCTTAAAAACATATTGATATTTTTGCTAAATGATATCAGCTTACTATATTTTACATTCTACCTCTAGAAAAGTCATCCCATTGTAGCAAAAGCTATATAACCAGCTGTAGCAAATAAACTTCTTTTCATTCTCTTTTATAAGAAGCAAAACCCACAGAAGAGTTCATTTTAACACAGAACATGTTAAATTGATAAATCCTTTGAGGTTTAATATAAAATGAAAGCAAATCTCAGGAAGCAATACAATTCATTTTTTCTCTCTCTCTCTCAGTAAAACAATTCTGTATCAGAATCTAGTGCTGAGTTGATTTATGTAAATACGTTACTTAACCTCAACTTAAGATATAAATCCAGAGCAAACATAACAACGGCAATCCGGACACTCTACTCTGCCAAATCAGAAGATTTAGTCAGCCTAGACTAAAAATGAATTAAGATTATAAGAAGAGTGTCAGTCCTAAGTCAGGAAAACATGCCTGGCCAGAGCAGGCCAGGGAGATCACTTATTAACTAGGCAACGATGCCACAGAACTATTTGCTACACGTCTGGGAAAACACGTCCCCAGTTTTAAACTCCACAGCAAATCAAGGCACCCTTTTTAAATGGGTGCATTTTCTGTTTTTTTTCCCCCACATTGTCAATCCTGAAAAGAAGTTTGGCTCTCTGTTTATTATCTGCATAACTGTCCACATGTTGAGCCAGAAAAGGCCAGCGTCCTTAAAGGTAACGTGGGCCAGTGCCCGAAACGGAGAGATTGACTCAGGGCTAGGAGGAGTTAACACCTCCTTCCTGAAAATAATCTCCAAGTTGCTTTTGAACAACTGTTTCCCACAATTATTAAATTCCTTTACCATGATAGGTAACAGTTACGTATCCCAAAGAAGTATGACGGTGGGTTCTAAGGCAACAGATATCCGTCCGTCTCCTGAGACAAGCACAGACACACAATTTACAGCCATGCTGGTCAGGCAAGCTGTACAGAAGTCTGTCTGGCCGGGCCTGAAAAGTCAACACACTATTCTGCAAAAAGTATCCTTAACAAGTATCAGTGTTTGTTGTCAGCAGAACTTCGCAAATTCTAAAGGCATGCCAGAAAGAGGGCTACAGAAACCCTAGCGGTTCCCAGATCCTGCACAGCACAGGGATTCTCGTAGCCACTTAATCTCAGCACGCATCTCCACCCCTACTTCCTTCCCAATGGTATGTGGTCTTGAAAACACAAATGTTCAGGTTTCCTGAAGCTAAGCTGCAAAGGAAAAGTCCCCTCCCAAGAGACAGAGCTGCAGGCCCTTGGTACCCCTGAAACTGTCCGCCACAGTACAACATGATGTGATACTCACTGCAACCAGACACGGGGAAACGGTCTTTTTTTCACCTCTGATGTCATGTAACAGATAAGACCATGATTTGAGATTATATCAGTGAGTCATGTTATCTACAAAGTATTTTAGGAAGAGTTTGTTAAGAGGGCCACAGTATCGCAAGGCTAATAACCTCAAGTGTCTAAATGGCTGGGGTTCTTCTGAAAATCATCTTGAGATACTCTACTGGATGAAGAGTAGAAAATGACAGATGCAAAAGATTTTTCAGAAATGGGACACTTTCACTGGTAGTTCCTCATTCTACCTAATCCTTCTCTCTCATTCTCTCTCCCATCCCTGGCTGGCATTTTTCTTCCCTGTGCATACACACACACACACACACACACACACACACGGGAAGACATCCATTAATATTAAGAACAGTCTTCTGTAATGTTTTACAGAATTTCTCAGGGGCTTAGGAGGGCTGCAGCCATGCCAAAATTACAAGCTTTCCTCTAGTCAGAAGGGATGTCTTTTCAAAGCCCAGCCCTCATTTTTCAGTCTGATGTAAGTAAATTTACCTCTGTGTGCTGAGCTGGGCAGCTTTTCTTTGTTGTTTTTGTTTTTCTAATAGCTGCTGCTCTAGCGGAGCTATTCATTTCAAAGGAAAGTTAGAAGCATTCTTCACTCTTCCCCTTTTAGATTATTTGCAGTTACTGACTCTTCTGAAATCTTAGATTGGAACAGAAACCTAAAGCACAGCGCCGTCTGAACAGCACATCACCAGCGCTCCTGGGATCACATTTCTCTAGAACAAATGTTCAATATGAGGCATAAGAATTAAGTCTAAATGGAATAAAATTCACCAAAAAGAGGGAGTGAGCAGTATCTTTTTGTTAAAATAAAAAATGGACCTCCTCCATTCTGACTGAAGGATAATCATCTTTTGAAAACACCGTTTAAGCACCACACAAGAGGTGGCAGAGTTATGTGTGTTTTTTTAGTGAAATTAACTGATTTCTTGAGAAAACCAAATCAACTGAATTTAGGCAGTTAGTTAACTTTTGGAAACATTGTTTAGGCAAGCAATGAAGGAGATGTTTTTAGTTGATTTGTTTCAAGAAAAAGTCAAAGTAACTGTCCAGACCACCAACATGATAAAATCCAGCAGATGAACCAATGGCTTAAAGTTCTTAGCCTGTCCCCACCTCAGTCTATCCAATGGACCTTAGTGCAGCATGGTAGATGGCACTGATGGTAATTTGTGATCAGAGTTTACATGGCTTGGGCCAGGACTGCCTCCCAGCATGCACTCAGGTCTGCAAGTTCTCCATTTGTGTCACATATTTAAATGAGTGACCCAGACTTCATTACCTTTCTTGTGATCTCATGTCAGCTTCTTCTTTATCAATCAACATTCACCTCCTCTAAAGGAACACACTTGAATTCACAAGTTTGGGGGTCTTGGTAATTGTCAATCTCAAAGTCAGAGTAAGAGAATTAATAAAGGGATATAAATGCATCTGGAATAAATAGTGAGAGCAAAGTACATGGAGCCATGGCAGCGAAACCCTGCCAGTCCAGAAAGATTCTCAAGGCTACCTCCTGAGTCAACCCAACCACCAGCATTACCTTGAGGGATAATGAACATGTATGTAAGTGAAAACCCGATTACACATTCGAGCTTAAGACTTTAGCCTTTTAATTTCATCACAAATACTTACTGAAAGGTCATGAGTATGATATTCTCATCCCTGGACACTAAGAAACTGATACAAAATTAAGCTTGCAGGAAGGACACTACCTTTCTGTGAAATTTTTCAAATGGTGTTGCAAATAGATAAACAGAACAGTGACAACTAACTCCTTCTCCCCATCTAACTCTTTTCCCCATCTCCCCTCCCCATTTTTTTGTTTTTTACATTTGTGTGAATTCAGTCACCGTAATCTATCTAATCCTATTATGCCTAATGAAACCAAAAGACTAAAAGTTGTTATGGTCAAACCCCTACCAGAATACCACAAACTTCCTTGAAACTAGGAAGGAAAAAAAAGGAACTCAATCATAACCAAAATGTGTTTGAACACATACATAGCTCAACCAATTACCAATTTGCACCTGTAATGTGAAAAGGTGCTTACAAAGAATTACATGGTCAGGTACTGTGGGTTTCTTTTTTTTGTTTGTTTTGTTTTGTTTTTAATTAAGCCCCAAAGTTCTAGGTTTACCATGCTTAACTTTTGAATATGAGATACAGAGCCTACCATTGATTTTCTATGGATTTGAGCCATTTAAAATGCAACAGAAAAAAACAGTTGAGGAAGGATCCCATACTTAAGCTCATCTCTTGACTACCTGTTGGGTGAGGATTTAATGGTTCTCAGTTGTAAAATGGGGACAATATCTATCTCATCCAACTGAGATAAATATTAAATAAGACAGTGTAAATAAAAGACAAAAGTGAATAAGGAAATACATTAAAATACTCCACATGCAATTACCTTCATAGCAGCATGGCTTGCAATTCAAAGGGATGGATCTGAGAAGGCTGAGAGGTAGAGTGTCCAGGGAATAATATGTAGAGTCAGGCAGGCTTCAGAGTGACCCTGCCTTTGCTACCTCCTTGCTGTGTGACTTTGGGCAGCTTATTTTAAACTCTTTGAGCTCTGATTTCCTCTTCCTTAAATGAGGAATCGGCCTCCCAGGTGGCCCACTGGTAAAGAATATGCCTGCCAACTCAGGAGACAGGAGATGTGGGTTCTATCCCTGGGTCGGGAAGGTCCTCTGGAGAAGGAAATAGCTACTCACTCCATATTCTTGCCTGGAGAATCCCATGAACATAAGAGCTTGGAGGCTACAGTCCATAGGGTCACAAAGAGTCAGATACGACTTAGTGACTAAACAGCAACAAGTAAGGAATAATAATGTCTAAGAGAAGCTGAAGTGTTTAAATAAAATGCTACACATAAAAGCCCTTGACTTTAAAAAATAATATTCACGCAAGGGGAAGTAGACCACACCAGAAACTTCTTATGGACCATTTGTCTTCCACATCTGTCTTGTTAATATAACTTCATGTAGTTACTTTCTAAATATCTTCAAGTATTCTGGATTAAATTCAGATTATGTGCTTTTAAAAAGTGTATCCTTTCTACATCAAGCAGAAACCTGGCAAAGGAACAATACTTTGGTAAAAGAATAATTTATCAATGTAAGAAATTTATTCATGGTGCTATGAAGTTTTCTTTTCTTATAATGAGTTACTACTTGTGACCCATTTGTAAAAAACAAAACCTCAAAATACATTTTAAAAACAAATTGGATATTTTAACCTTCCTTAAGGATAAACTGCTTTATATGTTGTGCTTTGGGAAGCATTTTTAAGTAATAAGTTTGCACTTATCCTGAAAGTAAAAGAGAAAGTAACTGCCCAATAATCAGCTTTATTTTTTGCTTTCTATAATTCAGAATTTTGAAAGAAAACCCTCAACTCGCCCCCGCTCCTGAAACAAGCATAATACACATGGTTTGCTGGCAGAACTTACTTGAAGCATCTCAGCAATATGAATATATGTGCACTTGCATGCACACACACAGACACACTCTAAAATTTTTGAATCAATAAGTCATTTGGAAGACTCTCTAGAAGTGTGCCGAGGCATGTTTTTGGTGTTTTGCCAAATTATGTGCTTCTGTTTGTGGCTTTCAAATATGGATTAGACAGACGCACAAGCATGTACTGCTTGGCAAGTAGCGACAATGGTCTAGTCTGAATTTAGTAATTTAAGCTTTTCATTAGTCCTCTTAGGTGAAAGAAAGAATTAACAACAACTTGTTTGAGCTCTATCTTTATATCCCTTTGTCATCCATTCTTGTTCACTTGCCATAGATCAGAAGCCAAAGGAATTTCAGATGTCCTCTGCAGATAGACCCAAAATAAGGGCTTCAAACAAGTTCAAATGTCAAGTATACTTAAACTTGAACCTGAACTTTTGTTCATTGTTATCACAAAGCTGTAACTCTGCTTTTCTAAATTCCCCACTGTACTTGAACATCCAGTGTACCCTCTTTTTTTTCTGACAAAGAAACAAAAGATAGAAATTACCTAATGAGGTAAAAGATCACTTGAGATTGTTATTTCTCATGTCTTCAGATTATCCTACACAAAAGTAGACTTCTACAGGACAAACAGCTCACAAAGAAGTGTCTGTCTCTATGAGTATATCTGGAAGAAGCCCCTTGCTGCCCTGTTTATGCCATAGTCATTCTAAACTTCAGAGGTTTAGCACTCAAGACCAGACTCTGGTGCTAAAGTTCAAAAACAACTCCAAAGCAAAGTGATCCATAAATTCTGTCACAATCATCCTCATGATCAGTATGTTTCTAATTAGGACCAATAAAATGATCATTATAATTGTCAGCCCTTCTCCAGGTCACCGTAGAGAACACCAAGGGACATTCAATTGATTTGTACATTTTGACATTTTCTTCTGTTTGTGGGTAAGAATAATCCTGATACATAATAGAAAAGTTCACAAGAGCCAAGAGGTAGAAAGGATTAAATGCTGACAGTGGTCCATTGTTAATTGAGTCCCCTGTGTGAAGCTATAGAAAGATGAGTTTATACAGCTGCTGCTATTTGTCATAACACTGCTAACGAGACACATATGTTCAATCGAAGTCTTTCTTTGGACCTCCAAACCTGGACAGTTCAATGGTCTGAAACACCCATAGAAATCAACAAACAACCGTATGGCAAAGGAAGGCCAGTGTGTCTCCTCCAGTTGTCTCAGACATCAAGGAGAGAAAATACGTAAAGCTATGAGCAAGCACAGCCTAGAACATTCAGACGTGGAGGTTAGAGAACAAAACATGAAAACCAAAGGTGAGCCGGGGAATGGGGCAGGACCCTGTAAGAAGCGTTACTAAGGTGTAACGTTTGGACCGTACAGAGGGAATTCAGACCTTTACCCTCAGCATGACTCATAAGTGGTGGCTTTCTCTGGAGAAAGTGAAAAACTAGGACTGTGAGAAAGCATCACCAGTCACGGCCTGAGGCTACAACCTTGTCCTGTGTCCCTTACATTTCCCAGCAGTCCAAGTCTGCTCCGTCTATCAACTATAGGCACACTGAGTAAAAAAAAATGTATGGATTAACTTTAGATTTTCAGTAAGCTATCTAAGAGAGGCTAAAAATCCAAAATAGACTCAATACAAAAACATTACCAGTACTACATATGAAGCAAGGTGTCAAGAATAAGTCAAAGTTCATAGTCTCAGGCATTTTTCATTAGTGCAGGGAGAGAAAGTAAACAAAAAGATGTCTGTATATCTGGACGGACGGCTTCCCTGGTGGCACAGACGGTAAAGAATTTGCCTGCAACGCAGGAGACACGGGTTCAATCCCTGGATTGGGAAGAGCCCCTGGAGAAGGAAATGGCAACCCACTCCAGTATTCTTGCCTGGAAAGTCCCATAGACAGAGGAGCCTGGCGGGCTACAGTTCATGCAGTCACAGGAGTTGAGCACAACTTAGAGACTCAACCACCACCTATATACACACACACATATACATGAGGAGGAGCACCCAATTACAGTTCACAAAGCCCTTCCATGCACATTATCAAAATTATCCTCTGGAATAACTGCCAATACTAACACCATTTTACAGATGGTGAAAGTGAAGCTTAAGTATCAGTAACTGGTAATGGAAATAAAAGTGGTAGCCAGGTCTCCTAGCATAGCCCTTAAAAGTGAAAGTGAAAGTGTTAGTCACGCAGTTGTGTCTGACTCTCTGAGACCCCATGGACAGTAGCCTGCCAGGCTCTTCTATCCATGGAATTCTCCAGGCAAGAATATTGGAGCGGGTTGCCACTTCCTTCTCCAGGGGATCTTCCCCACCAAGGGATTGAACCTGGGCATCCTGCATTGCAGGCAGATTCTTTACCATCTGAGCCACCAGGGAAGCACCTTCTTCTATACTATGTAACAACAGGAGAATATTATGACTATGGATCTCCATGAATGAAAGAAGTCTATCAGGCCTGAAAGCTGTGCATCCTGTTTTCATTATTAATAAATATATTCTCAAAGTTATATCCCCTTTCCATTACCTTTCACACAAACATTTTACCTAAGACTGCTAAGCTTGAGAGCTTATGGAAAACCCAAATAGGGAAGCTGAGGCTAACAGTCATCAGACTGTCTCCAGAGAGATGGCAAGTGGAAGAGCCCTAAGGACACTATAAGGAAAAGGTTATGAGGCAGGAGGAATTGAAATAACATACTTCAGGAAACAAAGTACAAATCTAGTTGGATGTAAGTTGCTCATCTACAACTCAATGCACCTAAGACATTTTCCTGGATGAACATTTATAGGCCTTACCATGTGCTGCTTCTAGTTTGAATTTGCTCCTTCTATACACTCCTTCCTCACTCTTTCTCTCCAGTTATCCTATTAGGAGGTGGCTGAAGAGCATATCTTGAGCCTCAGTGGAAGGTTCAATTACCGTAAAGCTCCCAAGCTCCCAACAATGGTCTTATAAAAATCATGCAAACTCAAGAGGTGAGAATTGGTGTTAGATTCCTCTTGCATATTCTTCATCTAAAATAATCCTCCTTCCCCCACATCTTGTGTGCATTTGACTAAAGCACCAAAATACACTTTCAACATAAGTAGCAGGATTGCTTTACAAGCAGCTGAAGTGCCCATTCCAACCTATTAACTTGATCCAAGATGGTACTTCAAAACAACACACTCTGGAAATGACAGGTAGAATCCAGTATTTTATTTCCAAGGAAGAGAAATTAATCTTGAGCTCTGTATATCTAGTTTAGTACAAAGTCTGCTAAAGAGGTTATTCCTATCCTGGATTAGCTTCACTAAGCCAGCTTAAGATCTGATCTAAAATAATAGATTAACAAAATTGCCTATGTCCAAATCCTAATTCCACCACTTACTAGTTCTGTGACCTTGGACAGATGACTTAACCTTTTTGTTCCTTGGTTTCTTCAAATACATACAAAAAAAAAAAAAAAAAGGATAATAACAGAGCTTGCCTCACAGGGCTGATGTAAGAAATAGTTGGATACGTGCATGTGCATACACACATAAACACATAAACTCACAATCACAAACTCAAGAGTTTAAAAAGAATGCTATTATTTATCCACCAGCATCAAATCTTTACTCAGGAAGATCTATCCCCACCAGTTTTAACACTTCAATCTTTCCTATCCTGGCAATCTCATTTTATTGATTTTAAAACTAGATGTATTTCCTATAAGATCAATGCTCCTATATTTAGTATTCGATTTATGAAAGTGAAAGTGTTAGTGACTCAGTTGTGTCCAACTCTTTGTGACCCCATGGACTGCAGCCCGCCAGGCTCCTCTGTCCATGAGATTCTCTAGGCAAGAACACTGGAGTGGGTAGCCATTCCCTTCTCCGGGAGATCTTCCAACATGTCTCTAAAAATGAGGCATCTCATTGGCTAGTCTCCTCCTATAGCAACCAGTTCACAAAGAATTTCATTCTTGCACCAGACAGTGTCAAGAAAGGGGGAACCTAGAAGATAGCTCAGGATGGAAACCTGGGTAAGATCTGTGGCTCCTCAGAGGATGCATCTCTTTTGTGACCAACAGAACACTCTCCTCTACATACAGCAAAACAAGAACAAAGTAACTCCTGAGATATAGGAGAAAGCCCCGAAGGTTGCAGATCCAATTGGTAACAGTGGTTTCCCTGGACCAGAAGCAGAAATTGGTTGGAGGAATTTTAGCTGTATTTACTTCAGCTCTGACAATGAGAAACTATTTGAGTGTCACCATACAACTAAAAGGCTCCCCTCATGGCTTAGCAGTAAAGAATCTGTCTACCAATGCAGGAGACGCATGTTCGATCCCTGGATTAGGAAGATCCCCTGGAGAAGGAAAAGGCAACTCACTCCAGTACTCTTGCTGGGGAAATCCCACAGACAGCAAAGACTGGCAGGGGACAGTCCATGGGATCTCAAAGAGTCAAACACAACTTAGCAACTAAACAACAACAACAAAGTACAATTAAAAATAACATTTAAAAGCCTGGATATAGTGCTATCCAAAGTTCTACTCTGAAATTTGTGACATAAAAGCCTTACATTTCTTAGTACACATTCTAGTAAGAGTGAGTTTCAGTCAACATAAGGAAAATACAGAGACTAATCAAACATAGCATCAAGCCCCTGTAAGTCTTTATGGCCTTCACATAAAGTCTTTAGGATTTATTTGTAAGTATTCATTTATTCGTTCTAACTTTTCCACTATGCATCTGTTTTCTCTATCCAATACCAAAATACATGCACACAGACTCCCAAAACTGTATAATGTTAGGCCAGATATCTTAAATACCTACAGGGTACTAAAAGAAAAGCAAACATTTTACTGTTCCACAAGCATGCTGACATGCACTTAAAGTGAAACAGACAAAAAAAATTAGGGGTGCATGAGAGTTATTTATGTTTGAATAGAACTTTCTGCTATGTTAATTCTGAAGTTCATTTCATATCATATAAGACCCATATGAAGTGAACAAACGCAAGTAAACAAATTATTTTCTATATAATTCATCTCCAGTTCTATGATTCAATACCAAATATTCTTCAAATTTATGAAGGTTCCCTTTTAATTACTGCTTCCAAACTACGGACTCAACTCAGTACTGTTTCCAAAATAAAGATTCTCCTTTGTATTTCATATCATTGAGGTCATTCAAAATATAAGATGGTTTCTTGTAGTAATTTTTCTGGAGATTTACTAGACTGCAATATCTCACATGCAAAATAAATTAGTGATCCACAAACTGCATTGCTTCTTCTTTGCTGCAATATGTAAGGTGAGCCAAAATGGGAAATTACATATATTTTTCCAGATAATCCTTTTAACACCCTCAAATAATCATGAGAACAGCAACAAAAACAAAACAAAAAGCCCAAACAAAAATCTGCATTGCAGTTGCTAACTTGAACCATGCCAATGAACATTCAAAAGATTAATCAAAGGCTTGACAGTTGTTAACAGTTCAACATGGTTCCCACAATTATCCAATTAAACATAAAATGCAAATAGGAGAAGTCTTATGGGTTCCATAGAGCATGAATATCAGGCTGCTTCAGAAAACTATTAACTGTAATGTACTGTTTGCTGAGTCAGAAGAAAGTGAAAGGAGAGCCAGTCCATTTATAGAGGAAGGCAAGCAGCAGAAAAATAGAGTGGAGAGACACATAACTCAACTACTCTTTATGTGGTCATATAAACACAACAGACAGTGGTAAAATCCCGAAAACAAAATTTAAGTAACAATTATTGTAAAACCAAAAGAATGCAAAGCAATGACTTTACCCTATAATTCCTACTGGCTGCACTATACCCACAGCATACTTCAACCACACTTCTCTAGCTTGCTGCTAAGTTAGAAACATGGATGTAATTATAGTTGTTGGCTTTTGACTCTGTCTATAAACCATGCAGAGATAAACTGCTATTAGTGAACATACCAACTCCATATAATTGTGTTTTGACATTATAGGTAAAAACAGTGAGAAGAAAAACTAACCACAGCAATTATAAACAGCATGTTCAAGGGCACGGCGGGTCACTTATGACCTTCACTAAATTGCTGTAATCCCTAAGCTGCATTTTCACACATTCAGATGCACACACCCACACACACACAAACAGGTGCATGTTCCACACCTGTCTTTCGTAAGGAAACAAATTAAGTGAACATAAAAACTACTAAATTATGTGTTCATAAATACCCAAAGGAATACAAAATATGCACTGCATGGGTCAAATATCTGTACTTTTTAAAAAACAGTATTATATTTTAAGAAGCTAAATTAAATTTTAGAAGAAACATTTTGTGGTAAGTATTCCCTCTAAAAATATTCTGTTTTGCAGCTCTGTCTACTCGGGAAAAGAAGGATTGAGGCAATCTGATTCAGTATCAAAACTTCTGCTACTGTATAAGCGGGGTTTAGGTTGCCTTTTTTGGAGAGTAATTTTTAAATGCTAAATCTATCTACTCATGCTGATAACATTTTTGTAACAATGATCCAACTATTTACCTCATTTCATTGGCTACAAGCAGAACTATTACAACCATTTCTTTTGTTTTTATAATTGTCAGTCTTCCCTCCACCAGCAAAGTGTATTAATGGGCACAAGAGGACAATTAACATTCAATTGTTGTTGTTTAGTCACTCCTGTCATGTCTGACTCTGTGATCCCACGGACTGTAGCCCACCATGCTCCTCTGTCCATGGGATTTCCCAGGCAAGAATACTGAAGTGGGCTGCCATTTCCCTCTCCAGGAGATCTTCTCGACCCAGCTATCAAACCCACGTCTCTTGCATTGGAGGTGGATTCTTTCCCACTGAACCACCTGGGAAACCCTGAACATTCAATCAATATGTAAGGGTGGTACTCTGGAATAAAATACAGAATTGTCTTCAATGACCTTCACCCTCAAGCATAATATGGTTTACCATCAGCAACAGCATAAATGCAAAAATCACAATAACGTTACATTGATGGCCCATTGCAGAGTTCCTGTTTATAAGTGAGGTGATCTATTTTCTGAGATTATTCATAGAATTGGCAATATAGAAACATAATCTTTAGAAGGTGTTGATGCCATTAAAATCATCTCATCTATTTGCATATTTCTTAAAAAGTGTACAGGGATTTGTTGTTGTTTTTTTTTACATATGCTAATTTGGTCTCCTTAATAAGCTGAAATACAAGAGTACATTTTTTTTCCACAGATCAGGAAACAAGTTCCTGAAGGTGGGCTTATTTGCCCCAAACCACAGAACAAACGAGGAGCCAGGCAGCCAGATGAACAGGGCTCCCAAGTCCAAATACCCAGGTTCAAAGCCCTGTGTTTTCTCTTACCCACTATTGTACAAATTCGGGTCATGGCTGACTCTCTGTCCACCTGATTATTTTTATTTCTAACAGGAAGATGATGATGCTAAGAGTGATGGCTTCCACATCAGGTACTAGTGAGGATTAAATGAGATACAGTAAGCAGAGCCCTTAAACACATTGCCAGGAATATAGTAAAAGCTTAATAAAGATAGATGTTGTGACTTTGTTATGGTTACCACCATCTTAGAGCTGGCTAAAACAACTTTGACAGGGTTAAAAGATTAAATAAATAACCGCATAAATATCAAATCCAGAGATTAAAGTCTGGCACACATTCTAAAAGAAAACTAACTGACATGACTAAATATCCCTGTAATTCTTGACTGGGGTCGGGGGTGGGGGTGGGCAGGTCTTGGGGGATGAACTGCATTGGCTGTCCTTAATGTTTCCTAACAAAATACTCATTGATTTGTGCCATCCCACCATTCACTAGATACAGGTTTAATGAACTTAGATTAAAGTGAGAAAAAAACTATACAAATTAAAGCTGTGGTGAAATGGCCACAGTGCGCTAGTGTCTGTATCCACTTTATCTTGAAGATCAAAGTTCCCTTCCTTAACTGCCACATTCCAGCCCAGACAGAATAGTTTCTGTGTAACTAACTGGCAAGTCTAGCATCTTGAATGAGAGTTCACAGTTAAGGGCTTCAACATAATGTCTTGGAGCACAATGAACTCCTCATTCCGGGGCAAGAGAGATCCTGATGGTGTTGAGGGCTGCACGAACTCGAGCGGATTCAGCCTGGGCCTTCCCTGGTCTTTATATAAGGCATCTCTGAAAGGAAACCAAAGGAACAGAAAGAGAGAATAACCTACACTCATGTTTTGGGACAAATATATAAAGCCAACATTTTTAAACATTTTCTGCTAACATCCAGGCACACTGGAAAGTTTTCTGTCACTTGCTGCTCACTGAGGGACAGAACAGCAGTGTCTGGGGGACAAACCAGTGTACATCCAGGCAGCTAAAAAAGAAATATTTACACAGGACAGAAAAAATAAATGTAATTATTTCTTACTCTAGATGGAAGAACCACATTGAGATTTGGTGACAGTTCTTTAACTAATAGGCATATATGATCATAAAATGCAACCAACATCCCTTGAAAGTGAAGAATTCTTTTAAAAAATAACTGCTCTGCTTGGAGATGGTTGAAGGACAAGCTTTGTAAATGGTGAGGTAGGAGTAGTGAAGTTGGAATATGAGATGGGATGGAGGTAGTCATGGGTTCAAATCTTAGCTCTGTCACTGACTTGCTGTTTGACTGGAGAGTTAATCAATGGATTCAACCCCAACTTCTTCATCTGTTAAAGGATGCACCTACTTCTTTGGATAACTATAATGATTACAGTAAATAATTAATAATAATGAATTCATGAATAATTCATTCAATACTTTGACCACCTGATACAAACAGACAACTTACTGGAAAAGACCCTGATGCTAGAAAAGACTGAGGGCAAAAGGAGAAGAGGGCGGCAGAGAATGAGATGGTTGGATGACATCACCAATTCAATAAACTTGGGTGAACTCCAGGAAATGGTGAGGGACAGGGAGGCATGGTGTGCTGCAGTCCATTGGGTCACAAAGAGTCGGACACAACTTAGCGACTGAACAACAAGTCATTCATGGGACACACAGGACATTCTCAACACTCTGCAATTATTTTTGTTATTGCTGCTATCAATACTAATTATTACTACCATAATAAAGCAGCAATAATAAGACGGATCCCTGTCTTTTCTGAAAAGAAAGAACAGCCATGTCTGCATCTTCTCATCAATTATCCTTCTAAGTCTCACTCTCTTATCAAAAAAGGAAGTCAATCTACTAAACCGAAAGGTCAATGAAACAGAGAATTCGGGGATGAAGGAGTGTCGCTCTACGAACTCTAGGATGATTTATAAATCTCATGATCTCTGACCTAAATAATCCACAACGCAGGCACTTAAAATTCAAAAATAGTTTGTTTAGAAAAACTGAACAAAGAAATTATTATGGAAACCAAAATACCTGTCCTTCATTCAAGTGCTTGTTTCCTTCCAAAAGCTCTCATTGCAGAACGATGCCAGAGTACATTTACTGAAAAGTAAGCAGATGTCAATAAACCTGAGAAAAATGCCCCAGCTCTTCTAACAAATAAGAAGAACAGAAGAAGAAAAACTGTTCTGAGACTTGCCAGGAAAACCATTCATTTAGCATGGTGTGAGTGAAACAGGGAAGGTTTTTTATCATAAACCAATCATAAAGCCCATGATGCCTATTCTTGAAGAGCTGGATTACCATGTATGGCTCTTGACTTGCTTAATCCTCTCTTTAAGGCTGTTTTATCTTCCCTATGGATCCTTTGTGGTCTACACAATAAACACATCCAATTTCAGGGTCTCATATGAAAGCGCACTAGAACAAGGGGAAGCAACAAAATGAGAATGACTGCATCGTTTAGGAGAAAAGATGAGCTTGGCAATCACTACAACTTTTACTTTCCGTATCAGAATTACTCAAAATTGAAAGAAATAACTTGCAAGTCAAAGGTAAAACAAATGATGATGTCAATCCTTTTAAAAATGTGTGTGACTAAGTCAAAATAAGCTTATCTTTTTCACTTAGATTATCCCTCACTCGGTAACATTTTGTTCCTTCTGCCCTGCTGTGGATGGAGTAACTTCATCATCTACAAGTAGGATTAAGAAGGAACTCCATGGAATTCTCCAGGCTAGAATGCTGGAGTGGTAGCCCTTCCCTTCTCCAGGGGATCTTCCCAACTGAGGGATCGAACCCAGGTATCCCACATTGCAGGCGGATTCTTTATCATCTGAGCCACCAGGGAAGCCCTAGAGACAAACTACATGGGTTCAAATTTGGGCTCAGTCACTAAACTAGGCCACGGAGTTCTCATTTGTGAAAGGACAGTAAAATATCGACCTCACATGATTAAGAAGGAATCAACAAGTCACACGGATAAAACTCTCCAAAAGATGCCTCATAACACAGTAAATGCTCACAAAATGTTAGCTGAACAACTATACACCAAAAAGCAGAGTGGAACGTTGCCACAGCTGAGAAAATCCTAATCTTTTCTGCTAAACTATGTAGTCATTCTCATTTGTTGTTTCCTCTTATCCTAGTGTGCTTTCGTACGAGACCCTCTACTCACTAGGCAAGGCCTTTTCAAGTCATTAATTCATGTAGCCCTACTCAGAGCTTTTAACACTATTATTATCCCCACTTTACACAGAAGAAATGGAGCATCGGGAATTTTAAAACTCGCTGACAGTCATACAGTTAAAAGTGATCAAAACAGAGTTTTAGACTCAGTATTCCTGATTCTAAATCCATGACACTGCTTTCATGGCTCCTTCCAGCAAGTTCCCACCCCCTGTGCCCTAGACATCCATCAGACTGACACATTAGCTTCAAAATCTACAACAGATCTGCTGACATCCAAGGAACTCTACTGAGTCTACCTCCAATGCCACACGTCTATTCTGTTTCTTCTATTAATTACCATCATCAGCTCAGAGCCCAGCATGTACTCACTCTTCCCTCAAGCTTCACTGAGGTTCCTGATTTTCTCACCTCTGAGTGGTATGGTGCTAATGCCACTCAGAGTCCAGTGTGATGGCTCCAGTTAGGAGCAAGGCCAGAGTTCAGAAAGGCATCCTGACATGTTTCCAGTTTCCTGCAAGAAAAGCTACACGCTACTAGATGTCCGAGAACATGCTCATATTACCATGCGTGTGTATGCTTAGTCACTGAAGTTGTGTCCAACTCTTTGTGACCCTATGGATTATAACCCGCCAGGCTCCTCTGTCCATGGAATTTCCCAGGCAAGAATACTGCAGTGGGTTGCCATGCCCTTCTCCAAGAGATCTTCCCAACCCAGGGATCAAACCCGAGTCCCCTGCATTGCAGGAGGATTCTTTTACTCACTGAACCACCTGGAAATTACTATGTGCACCCGTCAAAACTATTATTTTTCATATGGATGAAAAATTGTTCTTTGAAATTATCTGTTCTCACCATTTCACTTTTTTCTCAGAAATTGTCACAAGCTTTCCTAAGTCATTTCCTTCAGACGATACTCACTAACATTACTCTTTCCATACTCACTAACATTACTCTTTCCACAAAGTGTTTATCAAGAAGCTAATAGTAACATTTCTCAGTTAAGAAAAAATAGTTATAAATACTGAATAATTCCTCTTAAATTGTCATTCCCTACTAAAAAGTTAGCACAATGTCCGTTTTCTCTATATTGAAATCCCAGTGCTCAGCACAGTGCCTGATACACAAGCCAGTACTCAGTGAATATTTGCTGAATGACTAAGCAACTTGTTTGTAGATAGACTGGCTTTAAAATGCCATCGTAAAATGGAAAATTGAGACATTTCCTAATTTCACTGTATCTGCATATCATCATCAACATTCAGCTTTACAATCAGCACAGTGTAAATATATGTGTGTGTGTGTGTGTGTGTGTGTGTGTGTGTGTGTGTGTGTGTGTGTGTGTGTGTATGTTGATGAATAGGGGAAGAGAAGCATGAAAAAAGAGAAAACTTGATCACTGCCCTTTAAGAACTTATGTTCACATCATATTTGTCTGAGGAAGTATAGAGGAACAGAGATTTCACACACTGGATTCAATTCTTTCTTCGGGTGTTAGGCCTGCTAACCTTTAAGGCTTGAAAGCTAATCTAAAGAAGTTACCTATGTTATAGCTAAGGCCAAAGGATTACCAAGGTTTTCATTTATATTTTTTCTCTGATTTTCTATATGGAAACATTATGTTCTAGAATAGGTATCATTTACAGAAAGCAAAATATATTAGAAAAGTTCAATATGTAAAGCTGGTGGTTATTTTATTGTTGGGTGTGTCACTGTACAGGTCTATTGCTCTTACTGAAAAAAGAAAGTATAAATTTGCTTCAAATCAGAAATTCAGCCTGACTATAAAATTCAGCCTGACATCTCATCACACTGAAACAATTCTTTTTTTCTAGTGAATTGGAGAGCCTCACTTGATTTTTAAAATAATAATAGTGACATAAATTGGACATGAAACTAAATTCAGCTATCTTTAGAGTATATTTTAAATAAAATATTTCTGCAGCATGTTCTCTGGTTTCCAGATTTTTTAACTGCCTATAGAATTATTGTCCCAACTTTAAAATGTCTAAAACAAATTATTAGATATATGACACTTAACAAATACGTATTCACATTTTCCATTCAGAATTATAATTATAAACAATAAAAAATACTAAACTAAATTAAAAAGATATTAAAAGATTTTAAAATCATGTATACAGGATTACACTGAATTCTAAGAGCTAGGCTGCATATAAGAATAATGTTGTTTAGAATAACTAGAATATTATTACCTACTCTAAAAAAGAGATTAATCAATTCAAGCCTTTTAATATTGAGTATTTTGGCATCTGGGTTACAGCTTACTACTAGATTTTTCCTTTATTAACAAATTATTAAAAACACCAAATCTGTTACCAAAATAATAAAATATATAATTCTCATATAATATATATCATTGCCAAATAGAAATCATTTACATAAGAGGTAGATTCTTGGTTCCCTGTCTCGTTTTGTTTTGTTTTTGTGATATGACCCCTGAGAAAACTCTGCTTGAGATTCACCTCCTCTCTGTGACCTTTCCAGGGCAGTCCCACAGGGTATCCGCCCAGAGAGCTCAGTAAATCCAACTACGTATAGTAGCTGGTGAGACCTTAGTTGGCTGTATACTTACTCCACTGTCTTTTTCTTTCTCACTGTAAGTGACCATTATCTTCTTTTCTACTTATAAATTATTTGGGAAAGATCACCTATATTTTCACCATTCTTTCCTAACTCCTTAAAATGCTTAAATGCTTAAATGCTTAGTACAGAGTTCCCACTCAATAAATGCATTTCTCAACCACTTTTCACCTGTATACCAGGTGTTTTATATTTTCTTTGAAAGATACATTTTAATAAATCCATATATGCCCACTTATTTGACTATATGATATATGTGGAATCATATAAATCATATACCAAATAAAAAGAATTAATGTTCCATATATATGCCTATATACACACTTGGGCTTCCCTGGTGGGCTTCCCTGGGCTCAGTCGGTAAAGAATACGCCTGCAATGCAGGTGACCTGGGTTTGATCCCTGGGTTGGAAAGATCCCCTAGAGGAGGGCATGGCAATCCACTCCAGTAGTCTTGCCTGGAGAATCCCCACGGACAGAGAACCCAGTGGGCTGCAATCCATGGGGTCGCAAAGAGTCGGACATGACTGAGCGACTAAGCGGAGCACACAGCATGCATACACACAGGCACTCTCTTCAGGAAAACCTAATAATGACTGATAAATGAATAGTAATTGGATAAAGATTATTACCCAGTGACTACTGAGGAAAAGTTGCCAACACCAAAATTTTTTAGACACTTAAATTATATCATTAGTGAAATGGTTTTTAAAATATGTAATGCATTTTTAATGAATAAGACAAAACAGTCAAAATTATTCTTCAGAAAATAATCTTACCTAAAAGACTAAAAATCTCTCATCTAAACTTTTGTGGGACTATAATTCAGTGCTATCGGAGACAAAAAGGAGAAAAAGTATATTTACCATTCAAGCCCATGAAAAGATTTGGGATTTTAAAGTCTTGGTTTCCTGCACAAAATCGCAATGCCTCAGGTAGTCTCAGCTAGGCAACAGTTACAGATACGTTGTTTTTTTCTTTCTGATTATGTTTGTGTCTAAGTCTTTCTTATACCCCAAATAAAAGCCTTATGGAAAATGGATAGTGTAAAGTATACTGGATTCTAAGCAGCAATTGCTCCTGGGAAAAGGTGTTTTCTTTCAGTCACCTACAGATACTGAAATGAGCATGGTGATTCGTACATGGTTCTATATCATTCATTTCTTTATAGATCAATTTTGAGACATAACATAGCAACTAAAATAGTTTCATTTTTGCTTTATTAATATGTTTCTTCCTTCTTTTAATAGAATACTATCCCTAATTTAATGCCCTGTCCCACAAAAGAGAGACCAAGTCTTTCAGATTCCTTAGAATAGGTGGTAAGCATTCATTCATCGACCAAATAAGTACTTCATACATACTATGAGCAGGCACCGTACTGGTTGCTGACGACAAGTCACAGCAATAACTGCAAACATCTTACTGAGAGCCTACAAATGTGATAGGCACGGTGTTAAGCATCGCACAAGCATTTTCTCATTTCACCCTTGCCACCCACTGCAGAGCTCAAAAAACTGAATATTGGGAAATATAACTAATTTGCCCAACCACATAGCGAATAAGAGCAAAACGAACATTTAAACACAGCTTGATCCTAGAATATGTTCTATTGCTAATACAGACACTACATTTAATATGGTTTTGTTCTAATCATTCCTGAAACTGAAAGCACAAATAAGGTGCAGATAATACTTTTTATACAGTCACCAATCACCAGTGGAAATAGAACACAATTCTCAGGAAAAATCAGATCTCTCCAGTTTCAGCAACTTCCCTTAAATTACAACTCCAACAGTTCTCTGATTTGCCCCTAATACTTATATAGTTTTAAGTAATTTATTTTCATTCATTCCACAAATACTTATTATCAATTTTATAATGTGCTCCCATGCCATTTCCAATGCTTTTGATGTCATGCACTTACATAACATCCATCATCTATTCATCTATTTTTCTGTCTACAATCGTGCCTTTAAGACATTCTTTCAAGCTTTCCTCATAAACTCTCAATCTAAAAGCTACTAAAAGTAGCTGATATGAAACTTTTTCTAACACTGCTAATATCTCTTCTCTAAAAGTTATCATCTCTGCTACATTCAGAGGTGACTTGATTCACATAAGCATATTACAGGGCACTCATATAACACAATTGACAGATAAATCTTTCATGTCATAAAAGAATTCTCACCTTAGCAAAAGGATTCACTGAAAGTTTCCTTTTAAAGTTGAATTCCCCTTGTGAATTTATTTTGGTTTCTAAAATTAAACTCAGAAAAAATTCTTAGAAACATCTCTTAAATAAGGCATATGGATGTTTGCTTTAAACTGGAGAAAAGCAGTTTTTTTAAACTAAGATGAGAGACATATACCACACAAAGGAAAATGGAGACGTAGTAATTATCAAGCTAATCTGAAAATTGTAGACATCCAGGAAGCAGAACTTAAACCAGTTCCTCATAACCAGCTCCCAAGTTTTCTTCCAATACCTGACTTTCAAAAAAAGTTTTTCTTACAACCAGGCTCAAACATGACCTTTAATGGTTACTGGAAATCTGGCAGTACATTTTTAATGGATCCTTTCTGTTTTCTAACTACACTCAAACCCATATTAGTTGACCGTAACTTAAATAGCTTTTCTTCACCCACTGAAAAGATAAATACAGTAATTCTCATGAAAACCCCAGCTACAGAGTGACTTCAATAGAATATATCCTATGAAAAGTTATAAAAGAAAACACCCAAACTCTTGAATCAATTGATTTAAATAAATTACAAATGATAACATATGTCTTTCGATCACAAATTTTCTCTTTGAACCTAAAAAAAAAAATTGCTAAGTTCACAAAACAACACTTTTCTTTATTTATGCTTATTTATGCTCTTATAACAGTAAAACTAACACAAACAACCAAAGTGGCTTTGAGTCTCTCTCAGACTCAGTACCCGCAGCTGTAAAGTGAGACGGTCTCTAGGGATCCTTCCAGCTCTAAAAATCTATGAGTTAAAGACCTCTTTCTTTAAAAAGCAAGCTTTTTATCTAGATTGAACCAAATGATTTGACTACTGGACTTTGAATTGAGCAACATGAAAGTGTTACTCAAGAGTCAGGTTATACGTTTTCTATTTCTCTTTAATAAATAAAGTGTATTAAAATCCTAGATTTAACAAGAGTGTGCTAAACTTCATTAACTATTGCTTAATGTGAAGGGGATCTTCCCCTGCCAGGGTAACCAGAAGTCAAATTCCTCAGATGCCGGTGCTAAGAGGGACAGTGAAAACCTTCTGGCCAACTCTCTCACTTGATGGACAGAGAAACCGAGTCAAGGAGGTGCCAGATCCCCCAGCTACTTGCAGGAAGGAGGGCTACCCATTTTCTTCTCTTTGGCTTCAGTGTCTGCTTCAATCACTAAGTAGCACAGAGTGAAACTCTACATCAGTACACAAAGCACCAGAAGAAGGTAATTTCATTACCAGGTCACTAAATAATTTAGAGCCTAATTTTTTTTTTTTTAATGCAAAGACCGTATGTTCAGAAACCTACAGTTCAAAGTACATTAAGTAAAACCAAGTACATATGCAGATATGTCTTCTCCCATATGCATCTTAAGAAAATACCAAAGAAAAAAATAATTTATCATCAGCCCCTAGGAAAAGAAATCTGAAATTAAAGAATGGAGTAAATCTAAATTGTATATTTTCAGTCCTTCTAAAAGGATTAAATAACAGAATTCTAAATGGTTTGTTTGTACTTTCCATGCAATATGTAGATTAAGCATGAAATTCTGTTTGGGACACTTTGACATCTGTTTTCAGTGCATTACAATGAAATCTGGGGACTTGATACATACATTTGCTGTAATAAAACTGTCACTAATCAGTGTTTTCCAAAATATTGCCCATAACTATTACTATTCAGTAGTCTCATTTGCATGATCTAATATTGTTGCTACATCATGTTTTTCCCTGACAATGTGTTAGCTGGTCCCAGGCACATGGTCTGAAATGGCTACAAACCACTCAATAATTCCAGCACTTCCATAGTACTCTGTACACACGCCTGCAATCTGCCCCAGAATTGAACTAATACTGCATCCTTCATGAAATCTTTTCCCAGTAACTGCAACACCCAAGGCTGAATTCACATCCCTGGGTGTGAAAGACTCCATAACAAAAAGAGAACCCACATCGAGGAGGAAATTATACCTCCTGAGACCTCCACAACAGAAGATGTAAACACAATCCTAATTCATAAGTCCTTTAGCCAATCCGTAATAATGCTGTTTGAATACTAAGTACAGAGTCTGTCCTTGACTTAAACCATTTCTATGAAACACAGAACAAGATTGGACCAGACTTTAAAATCGAGTCTGCTTCACTTTCTCCAGAGTTAATAAACAGCTGTATCAATGCAGAGACCAAGCAAGACACACCAACTCACAAAGAGTTAACGTATCTCCTGGATATTAGGTTGAACAAATGCTTCCATTTCATGTTGTACATATCTGGTGTGTCATGTACAAAGCTTGGAACTCAGAGGGAAAGTGATTCTGAGAGCCCAAAAAAGGTCTTCACCAAAAAAACAAAAAATTAATCTATGCTAACTTGAAATGAATTCCATATTTTATCAGTACTTAGAATCATATTCATCTTCCTTCACAGTTCAATATAATTTCATTTTGCCCTCCTATGAACTCATTTTAAAGTCAAAATATATTTCTCTATACACATGTTTTGTATTATACAAATGTTGGATACAAAAAGCAGATTAATTGTAGGCCCTAATACTGTGTTGTTAGTACTAAGAAGTCATTCCAAATGTTCTAAAAGGGATTAATGTAGTCTAACAAGTCTATTTAATTATTGTAAGACCACTGATCCTCATATTACTATAAGCAGCTTTTCCTTTACTTGGACACTGTAAATAGAACAGACACTGTTACATGATAACTATACATCTAACCAAAAATACTAATAATGCTTTACCATCAGGAAATTTAAAGAAACATGTTAGCATCTCCAGGAGGCTAAAAAAAGGCAACCAATATTTAAGAATCATATATGCATTCCCATTTCAGGTCCATATCAAACTTTAAATCCTAAGTGCAAACAAAGCTTTTCAAAGTAGAAAGACAAAACACCAAATCCCTTGGCCATCAGCAGCAATCCAGTTTACATATGTCAAAAAATTGGGGTTGTACCTTTGTCATGTACTAAAATACATGCTTCTTGATTTTGAACAGAAGAGCAACTGAATACCAGGTAAGTTCTCAAAAAGAAAAGGCAGGACACAGATTATTAAAAATGATGTGCCAGGATCTAAGCCAGCTGACAATCAATGTTCTGATTCTACTTTCTGCACAGCCCAGTTACTATTTAACAGACGAACAAACAAAGAGGGAAGTTCTCCTATTAACTCCTGGTCAGAACTCCTAAGTATTATTATAAAATGCTTCAGAGAAGAATATGAATCTGTTTTTGCACTGCGTCAGTGTGACATGTGATTTAACGTATTTCCCTGGTAGAGACTACAGGTAAGGGCAAACTGTCCACTTTCCAAACCTGCTGTACAAAGTAACTGAGGGAAGCAAACCACACTCCATGGAAAAGGAGCACCATGACTGGTTCCCCAAGAAAAATCTGGCCCATCAAAGAGATTTCAGGACCACCCAGATCCAACCAACCAGAACCACAACACTCAAAGGCTAATCCCAAACCTGAGAGAAGAGAATGTTTCAACCACTTCCCATGTGGCTTTCAGATGTTCTTAGAAAAAGCGACATCATTTTAAGTAAGAAATATTACCTTTTTTTCCCCTTAAGATTATTTAATTAATGTTCTTAACACCCTAAAAAGGACGAGTGAGAAAGACTGACTTAAGGAGGAAGATTTTCAGTGGCAATAAAGTCAAAACAATTCATATAACTAATGAAGCATTGTGAATTTTGACCCAACTAGATATCATTTCTAAATAAGACAGTCTCAGACCTAAGAGTCTAAAAACCAGCAGCTTCTTCCCCAAGAACAATCCAGTCCATATCATCACCACTTCTGTCCCACCAAATGTAAAACACAAATGGAGTTCTCCCAGCTGGTGGCCATTTCATTATATATATATATATAAGTCTTAGGTTTTCACTGGAGTGCAATGAATTATCAATACAAGAACTTCCTAGGATACCCTTCATTTGACACAAAGTTATTTACTCAAAAAGCCACTAATAAAATTACTCTTTCCTTTCAATGACTCCTAGATTGATCAAGAAATTAACTGTCTGGTAAGTCTGACATAAAAGCTTGCTCAAACTATACACTAATTCTAATTTAACTAATCTAAAAACCACACACAACTAGTTAACCTCATGCACCTACTAACAAATATCTATACACACCACTGTACTCAGGACTTTCATTTTCTTCTTGGAATGTCTTATCACCTGAGATACACCCAAACTAACTGACAACCCCTTGCAGCAACACCTCATTACCCATTCTCTTCACTACTGGGTATTTTCTCTAGATTGTCTACATTATGCCATGTTGCTTTATATAGAGCAATCATCACTCTTACTAACACTGTATCTTTTAATTATGTGAATTACTTCATGTAATTCTAAAACAGTCCTATGAAGTAGGCATCCTAACCCCATTTTACAAAACAGAACACCAAGGCACATGGAGCTTGAGTGACTTAGCCAAGGTCACAAAAGCTGATGAAGAGTAGAACCAAAACCAGGATGAAATGTCTGATTAATGCACTTATTTTCCTGTGCTCTATGAAAACTAAAAGCCAGGAAGACGGGAGATATGCTCAACTGTGAAGGAATCCAAAATCTAAAGCTAACAGAATATTTTAAATGGTATGTTATTTACCCTTCAACCTATGAACGAACCATCCTTCTTAAGTAATTCCTGCAAGATCTGAGCCGTACTTTTTTTTCCTCTGCATTCACTTCAACTCTGCGAGACACAAACACACACACACACATCAATTACCCAAGATCCAGGAACTTCCGCTCTTTAGCTCAGCAGCTGAGATCTGTTATAAATCATTTCAGTGGAGGAACTGAGGCAGATTTCTGGAAGAAATCGCAGACATTTTTTAAACCCTTGGGGGCTGGTCCGCTGTTCTTGTACCACAGTCCCACTGCATGTGACCAATTAGCCCACTAACCACATCCCAACTCGATTCTATGTTGGCTCTACCGCTGAGAACACCACTGAATGAGCAGAAAGGTCTGAGAGGTGCTTTCAAGTCTAGATTAGATTTTATGGGACAGGAGAGAGAAACTGAGGCTATTGACTAAAACCAGATTGTTTCGTTCACCCTCCTTCCTTGGGTCCCAGGATGCTGGATTAGCAACACAATGTTGAAAATCATTTAAATTCCTTGATTCTGTGAACACTCCTGAGGGGAAAAAATCATTTAAAACAGCAAGAATCAAGAAAAAGAAAAACCTTCTCACCTGCCATTTCAGATATTTTAAAAATGGGAGTAGAAAAATCCCATGCCTTTTTCCAAGGTTCTAGTGCCTGGGCCACATTGCCTCTCATCTGTCAGTGTATCCACACACATGGATAAACAGTATGGGACACACAAGTAAGGAAATGCACATTCTAACTTAAACTTCCTCTTTTCCTCTAATAATTTAAAAATAAAATGTAACAGCTTGGATTTTAAATATTTAATCTGGCAAATATAGGGAAAAAAATCATGAACTACAATGTCATATTTGGCAAAGAAAAATTTGGTAGGATAAAAATATCTGTGTTTTAACATTTTAGAAGGCATTTCCAATATTTTAAAAATAAAATTATTTCACTGCTTTGGAAGAGAACAGAGGTAAAATTCTCTATTTTTGCATAGAAGGGTTTCATAAAGAAGGGGAAAAAATTTTTTAATATTCGTTAAAATAAACATTGAATTTCACATGCTGGCAAATGTCCCCAAAGAAAGAAAAACTTCAAATTTACTAATGGCTCACTAATGTTTTGAAATATAGCCATCTAAATCATAAGAATAGGTTTCCCCTAAAACTATAAGATGGAATATATAAAGTTACAACATGACTCTCAGTTCTTAAAAATTTGTTCTAATCCTACATGTTTAGCATACAGCTTTTTCCAATGCCAGACAAGTTTAAGAGGTGAAGTTTCAAAGTCAGTCATTTTAGGACCTACACTAACCCAAAGCATGACTAAGTTTACCAGTTTTACCCTATATAGTGACAATAAAGTATTGTCACTTTTATTGTAACAGCTGAAAATGTTGAAAAGTAATTATTAAGAAAACCATAAATATAAAAAGCTGAAAAGCCAACCTCGGAAGAGAGGGGGAAGGGAAATGGTGATATGAATAATCATAAAACATGAAAACTGAACATCTAAGCAGAAGGAATTCAAATTTCTCTAAATGCCCGAAGATCCCCCACTTCCTGGAGCAATGAGGGCTGCAAATTTGTTCCCATCACTGTCAGCAAACAAAAGAAAGTCACTTCTACAGCTAGACCATGTCAAACAGAAGACGTGGCCGCTGCGGAGGGACGCCTGGAATCCACTGGGGTGTAAGGCAGGGCTGGGGCTTTTTGTCAGCTATTACCATAAAAGAATAAGAGGAAACAGTGACATTACTACACAACAGAAAGGTCAAACAGCTTGCAGCCATTTCATGACCCAGACTAGTCAAGGTCAAAGGATTCAGGTAGCAACTTAGCCAGGGCATAAGTTACAGCACAAATGAATTGTTTTAACACATCAGCTTTGGTCAATTAAACCTAACAAGGCAAGTTGCATCACGTAGCAGGGTTCCTGACACCAAGGCCAGAAGCTGAGACCGACCTCATAAAACAAGGCTTTTAACATAGCATAGCAAATTTAAGGTAATCCATCCAGAAACTGCAGATGTCAGAATAATAAAATACAAGTTGTCCTAAGCAGGAACATTTTTCACACTTTAGAATTCACTAATAGAGGGGTATAGACTTCATATTGACATACTCGTGTTATTAACATGGACATAAATGTAATCCCCTACTCACATGAATTACAGAATACACCCTATTTCAAATAACCATCCTAACATCTGTGCTCATGATCAGATTTTTGTCCTAAGCTCTACCATTCCCTGTTAACAACAGTAACTTTCTCCATGTTCTTTTTTACAATATGAGTTTTGAAAAACTGAAGCCTTAAAAAAAAAAGTCTTCAGCTTCATGCTGCATCAGTATAGTAGTGTCACAATATGAACTGATGCTTATTAAATGCTTTTGTGCAGTTTTGTTGGAGACACATGTATTATATAATTCAACTCAATACTATTTACTGAATTTCTTACTTTGAGGCATGGAGTTGAAGCCAACCTGAATTTTAAAAATTGCAATATATTTAAGGAATTTTTTCTCAAAGGCAATTCTTATTTTCCTTTTTTGTGCTTGTTTAAACAAATCCCATTTTCAACTGATTTGTTCTTCATCCATAACTTACTACATGCTCTGAACTGCCTTAAAATGGGATTCTGAAAATAAACAACCTCCAGGCAACTCTCAGCTAGTAAAATTACTTCATCCATCACCCCATATTTTCAATTATATAGTCTTTATTCAGAGTTCTTTAATTCATCTGTGATTCATCAATGCTATCCTGTTTAAACTATCATCATAAACAGTGAGAATATGTGTATCTAACTGTTTTATTATATACAATATATTTATGTGCAAGAATAATTTGCATTCCACTCTTAGAACATTGCTTGATATAAATTTTTGAAGATTTTTTTTTCTTGTTTGTGTGGCCTTCAATTCAGCCTCAAGGTCTTTTCACCTCATTGGTTAACTGGTGGTCATTTTTTCCTATTTTCTGGATAATATAACAACCAAAATGCCCAAGCATTCAAGTCCCATTAGGCTCACATCCTGTAACATCCAGTCTAACACAAACTAATCCCACAGACTCCTTCCTCCAAGACACGCACTTAACATTCGCAAGTTCTCTGCAGTGCGGTGATTTATTCTCTATGCTAAATCCCAACAACAGAATTCAGTGAAATTAACCACATCACATCATTAGAGTTCAAGGACCCAAGAATATATTTTAAAACGAGATGACACACCACATTGCCAGAGAAAAGTGAGCTTGAAGAGGAAGCTCCCCTCTGGCTCTGCTTGGCGTAGAGGACTGCTACCGTAACAACGCCCGTTTCCCATCGCATAACCACTAGTTCTCTGAGATTTCTAAAATTATTCCTCTGACACAAGGATGGAAGGAAGAAAGGCTGGAAAACTTTGCTTTGAACACTTCAACTGATCATTTTCTCTGTCACAGCACACGGACTAACAGACTCCTCAAGTGTCGCAAGTCAAACTTTCCTCAACTTCAAACTAGAAAATCCACTCTTTCATCAACTGAAGAGCCACTTCCACCCAAAGTCAGTTTCAGACCCAGGGATCACCCTTGCATTTGCCCACCTTTTTCAGGTATGTAGTAATTCCCTATTTTAAGGAGCATCTCATAGGCCATTTCCACTCTCTAAAAACCTTAACCTTCCAACAAAGTAGTAACGAGCCCTTAGATTATAAAGTCAGTTACCATGTAAGCCACTGAGATGACAGAAAACTTATCTCAACTTTTAACAGCTCCAGATGATTCTGGCTCAGCTTCTCATTGGGTCCTTCCCTCTTCAGGGGCTGAAATTCCAACTGGTCGGCAGGGATGGCAAGAGTAAGAGTGTCATAAAACAGTTTCTTAAGCCCACTGGTCTAGTTTTTCAGTTCAATCGAGCAGAATGAAAGTTTATGAGGAGACAGACATTACTAGTTAGATATCTTGGATTGTTGTTACAAATTATAGTGCCAAACTTAAGAGGAAAAAGTTAACGGTGGATTAAAACTTTAATTTCCTCTTGGCAGTTTCCTCGTAAATTCCAAATTTAGGGAAGAACGAGAAAGTAAATAAAAAATCCTATGAAATCTATAGTACAGCTATGGGCAGACAGACCACTCAGGCATCACTTAAAAAACAGAAACTTTCAAGAATTGAAGCCTGAAGCCATGGCGACAGATTTCCTTCAGTGGCTCCTGCCCAGCTGGGCCCACAGGAACACACTCTTTATCTGTTAGGGAGCACCCTCTGGAAGACCTAACCATCATCCCCTGTTATTCCACCGTTTCCCCAAATAACCAGTATTCCTGAAAAATGAACATCATTTTGGTTCCTTTGCATATGGAGTTATTTTCCCACCCAAGAAGTAGAGTGCACTAAATCTAAAAATCTAAACACATAATCTAGTTGAATTTTTTTATTACAAGATATGCAGTGCTGTGTATATGGTTAGAAGGAATAAGGTGGGGAGAGACACCTATTGCTGTCAGCAGAGTATTTTATTGACCTTTGCTGCCTCCAGAAACTGGATGGTTATGTACTTTTTAAATACCTGAAAATCATAATTGATACAACAAATATCATACCTCTCTCTCCCTCCCTCCTTCTATTTCTTTCTCTATTTCTCTCCCCTTTCCCTTTGAAAAGTGAGATCATATGAAGAGCAATGCAAGAGCTTAGTTTGCCACATCAGAACACAGATGCCAATCTTTCCCAGCTGGCGACTGGGGCCTCAGAGTTTAACTCTTGAACTGTCCAGCAAAGCTATCTTAGGGCGGGAACTATCATGGCCGAGAGGGCGAACTTCTGGCCTCTCAGATTGTGTTTTCTCCTTATCAGCGAGAAAATTGCTAAGTATCTTATCTTACAATATGTGTTCCCACAAAGGTCTCATTAAGCCTAGGAGCAAGACACGCCAGTAAGAGCCCTTCTTTATCTGGCGAATTGTGCGAGAGCCAGAATGCAAACAAATGTGCACAGAGTTCATGAGTTCAGTCAAGGACAGGATGCTAGATGGGAAAACTTAACAGGGTTCCCCTAAATCAAACATGCATACAAATGTCATGCTTTCTGAGCATTTCACAATGTAAGCACACCAAATCATCCTGGAGAGCAGCCTCATGTTAACAAATTATGAAAGCTTCATTTTCCCTATAATGGGAAATATCTGCAAATGAAGCGAAATTTATTAAAATGGTAAAATATGCTGTCAACTTGCAAACAATTATCTACTTAAGCTTTTCATGAAAAAAGTAATAATTGTTACCCCAAAGAATTCTAAAAGTCAGTAACTGAGGAAGACAATTGTTAGCATTAGCTTCCTCTCTAATAATATGTGACAACCCGGAAGGATTCTATTTCAAACACAATAATAATGATTACAACTCCCCCTGTAAACAAGTCACATTTTTTCACAACTTCAAAATGTACGTTGATTATCATATCATTTACCAATAAAACAACAGAAGTTGCCATCCACAATTTTAAGGATTCCACCAGGCTAAAACGGAAACTCTTCTCTCATGAGAGCCATAAGGTTCTGGGCCTCTCTCTAGCACTCCAAAACATGTTTAACAGGAGTGCAAAGTACAGTTCAAAAATCAGTCAGGCTGAGTTGAAACTCGAATCTGGTAAATTCATGACAACAGTTACTCTCTCTTGAGATCTGGAAACTTCTTAGTGTGTTATGACCTCTCTCTTTCTCCAAAGCTCTTCCCTCAGAGAAAGCCCAGCCCACCTAGCTCACCCCACCCTGCCTTTTTCCCCTTCAGACAGGACACAGACTGGCCACTCAAGGCTTGCACAGGCCAGACTTCCTTCTGTGCAGCCTGCTAATCCTTCTTATTAATTAATGAGATAACAATGGTTAACTGGAAACCAATGTTCATGCAAACTATCCAGGAAACTTCAACCAAAATTATTTCGGCCTTTTTTTTGGTCTTCCTGGTGTCATGTTTCCTCATGAAGGTTCTCTATTTTTTTTTTTTTTTTGGTAGCATTTACACTGTTACACATTACTAACTAGGAAAAAAAAAAAAACAAAAACATCCTCTCAATGGCTTACTATACAATTTGGAAGTGTAGAAACTGAAGGAGCTAGAAATTGCCTAAGAAATAAGCAGTGATGTGACTGAAAGCCTCAGTCAGTCCTGGCAAGTGCATTCCATGTCACTGCAGCCAGCTAGCCCTCCACACCCTTCCCAGAGCACACCAGGCACCCTACAGCACACTTCTGTCCCGAGAAGGTGTCCTGTGCAAGGCCTGCCTGGTTCTTTTTTCCTTTTTGCTTTGCTTTCAAGAAGGCAATAACAAAGACAATATGGGGAATAGGTACCACCTGCCCAAGAATCATTGGACATCTTTAATATCTCGGGAAAAATAGAGGGCACTTTAGAGCTGTTTTTTTCCTTTCATCTGCCATCATCTTAAAAAGAAAAAAAGGAAACCTAAAAAAATAAAAATAAAAGGAAGGGTTTTCTATCAGCTAAGGTTTGCTGCAGCAAACAAGCAAGCAGCTTTCATTCAGGGATTGTCAAAAACTTTCCAGTGTGCCCACTGCAATGCGGATGCCAACCAACGAATCAAAGGCATTCAGCAACTAGACAAAGAGGGTCTGATGCCAACCTCGGTGCCACTGGCAACCGTTATTGGCATCCAGCACAGTGTCTGCCTTTTTTTTCCCCCTCGCCTGGCACTTCACAAACAAAATGGCGGTTCTTGTAGCAACGAAACAGCCGAAGCGCAGCCCTCTGAATCAATACCGTCAAATGATTTTATGGATTTAAACGCAGGGACTCCCACATGATGTGTGTATTTTAGGTAAAGTGAGGGTAGCATCATTTAATAAATGACTATATTGAATATGACTCTTTCCTAAACATAGAGCAATAGAAAAATGGACTAAATTGCGGTCAACCAGACTCTAGGCACAGGAGAGGCTGAATAACAAAGAGATTTCGCTCTAAAGGAAATCCTGCCTTGCGGCCATGGGATGCAAAAGTCTAATGAACTATATATCAGAAATGATTTCAAAATGCATACATTCTCCCCAAAACTGTATCAGATGCAGATGTAGCACTATAGCTTGTGTCAAAGCTCTAGTAACTCTTTCCACATTTCAAAAAAAAAAGATGAGGCTGAAGCTGCTGGGCATGAAAAAAAAATAAATAAAAGTGTGGGTTGAACCAAAAGAGAAAGAGGGAAAAAGCATAGGAAGTTGGTCAACAATGAACTTTATTATTTGCTGGTCTTTATTTCATTCTCCAGAAGATACGCAGTTTGTGATCTTGTATAAATAACCAAGAGGACTATTGACATTTCTAGATCTGGAAATTGTCAATATATTGTAACATCACTCCACACTGCAATGCGGATGCCAACTAACAAATCACAGGCATCCTGAGCTAAACAAAGAGGGTCCGATGCCAATCCTGGTGCCAGTGGCAACCATCTTTGGCATTCCCTCTGTTCTTTCTCATGTTTTCCTCCCAGTCGTTTAGAAGTGGGGAAAGAAAGAAAAAAGGGGGGAAAGGTAATTCTGTTGCTCGTTCTTTTGCAAACATTACATTTTTCTTTCCTGAATTTTCTCTTGCGTTTTTCTTTATACTTCTTTACCTGATTAATAAAATAGACTTAAGTGGGTTTTCATGCACTTAGAGGAGAAGTAAAAAGTCACAATGGGAGATATGCAGCTCTCTGATTGACTACAGATTAGTCTTTTAAAATGCCCTCTTCAACCAACTGCACTGCAAAAATACGTAATTAACCTACATTTGACCAAAGAAAAAATTTTGAAAAAGGGAAAACACAAAAGCATCTTGATGTGACTTTTTCAAAGAAAGCGCCATCAGATATAAAAGATATGATGCATTCACAAGTAACAGAAGATATAAATTAGGTGCTCAGTGTAAGATAATGAAAGGTTTTTCAAAACGAGACTCAAAACAACAAGAAAATGAATTTTTTATCTGAAAATGTGGTCTCCAAGAGTTGCTTAAAACTTTATGACTATCATGACCGATGGTGCAATGCAGAAGGCATTTATGCATTTTTCTTTCTTCAATCTATCTTCCCAAATCCAAAGGATATGTTCTTTATTGTCAGTTCATCAACTAAGACAGTTGGCTGCCTGCCCCAGGAGTGAATGTACATGTGTGCACACCTCAAGGAATAGCCTTCAAGCAAGTTAAAATGCAAGCAGCAGTGAAGTGCTTGCAAATCTTCTCTCCCTGCACTAAAAAGTTACATAACCCACTTTCTAAAACTTTACTTCCAGTCTTGACTTTCATGACAGAGTTACAACACATTTACAGTCAATCCAACACATATATACGGTCCACCTTATAATGTCACCTCCTAGACAGCTGTCAATCAAATTAAGTGTCATGTGCTAATGAGTTTTTATTTTAGGACACACAGGGAAAAAATACATTTTTCCCCAAACCGTCATTACTTCAACTTTAACTTTTAAACATATAGAAATAGTATATGCAATCTTTTATTTAAAAAAAGAATATTTCCAAATGTATGATCTCAAGCACCATTATTTAAAATCAAGCTAGAAATGTTTAGATAACTTTTAAGCATATCTCTAAAACTATGCCAAGGAAATATAAAGAAAAAAAAAAACACATGGTAATACCTAGATTTCTTAGTCAAAAGAGTAATTCTGATATTTTACATTTCGGGATGATGAAGTTCATACCATTGACTATATCCCACACTTATATAACAAACATCAGATAACCATCTGCCACCTGGCTATCTGCAGGCCACTTTCCCTACCACCTGGCCAAGTTAAGAAATGACCCACCAACTACAGTAGATTAAACTACAGTCCACTTTCAGCAGGTTTTTTTTTTTAATGTTTTACTATGGACTGTTGCTAATACAAGCACATCAATACATATCGATAAATTTATTTGAAGTAAAGAAATTCTCACCTCCTTAAAGAAAATATATTAAGAAAAATAAAAATAATAAACATATTTCATGAATCCAGAAAACACTCAGCAAAAAACATCACCTATTTTTAAATTATTCAGGCAACATTCACCCCACTCTCTTTATCAAGGATTTTTTTTTAAATAGGTATGGTATGCGGTTTCTGCATTCTTTTTGAGATTTATTTTAAACCAGCGTAACCAGTCTACTTTCTGTTTTTGTTCTCTAAGGAGAGCTGCGACTTCTCTCCTTGGTAAGTTTCATGAATTTACATTCAAGTAAACGGACAGTATTAAGTGTTCCCAAATCACTCTGGGAGAATATGAGAACATAAATTATTTAAACAAGACCTATAATCCGTTTAATCTACAGCGAATATTACACAATCAAAAGTAGGTGTTGATAGAAATATTTAAATTAAATAAATCTAAGTCTACGTAAGATATACTTTCTGATACTGGCTATCTTAAGCATTCTGTAATAGGAAATGTTCATTCTACTTTTCAGTGCAGTAGCACTGGATTCGTGAACAAAGTTCATCTACCTCGTTAATTAGGAAGCTAATACAAAGACTGTTAAAGAACAGTTTGACTATTCACAAATCAAGCTACATTTTCAAACTGGCAAAAGATGACTAGACGCAAAGAATGTAGCCGAGGACAAAGAGCGAAGTGTAATCAACTGTAGTTTTCAGATTAGTCTGTGTTTTTGAAAAAGTGTATTATTTCAAAGACATTTGAAAACGCATCTCTTTGTGGTCTTTAAATATCCATGCCTATCCAGGTAGGAAAGTTCCATGTGTATTTCCATGGCTTACACATGGCAGAGGACAAGCGAGTGGAGGAACAGGGGCATGCCACTCTCCCCAGATCAGGTGAACAAGAGACCTAGGGGCCTCCAGGACCATCTAACCCAAGCCAGGTGCTCTGCGCGTGGGGTCTGCGGGCAATGTGTGCCGGGCTAGAAGAAAGAACAATCTGCTCCTACCTTGCTCCTGCACGTAGTATGCCAAAAACAAATCAAGCTCCTTAACTGATACTGTGATATGATGTGGCTGGACACAAAGTGCTGGGTTTGTGCAATGTGGGGATTTCATGAGCCGCTCTCCATCGGTACTTTCCAAGGGGATGCCTTTGAACAGGATCACCATGACTAGATCCAGACGCCAGACTTTGTCTGCCTGTCGCAGGCAGTCGATTCTCCTAATCTTACCCTTCTGGTCAGGATTGGATAAGACACAGCACGGGTGCTTCTTGCCAGTCACGGTGAGCACAAAGTCCTCTCGGTACTCCTGGCGGATATCTTTGCGCAGTTTGGCCAGGAGCCTGGATGCCCACTTCTGTTTGATTTCAGGCTTTTCGCTGAGAAGCTCATCTTTGACTGCTCTTTCTTCATCCTTTGACATTCGCTTCTCGTGCTTTTTAAAGTACTTGCGTTTCCGAGCCTGCAGGTTGAACCAAGTATAGGCGATTGCACGGACGTGTGGAAGTAGTGCCTCGATGAATGGGTGAAATTCATCCTGTGGAAGATGAGGGGGGAAAACAAGACATACACGGTCAGTTTAGTTTGTTAAAGGCTCCAAACCATCAGACCACAACCCATTCCCAATTCAGTACCAAAAGTTACACATAAAAATAACATTCTTTTCTTATTTAAAATTATCAAAATAGCAGGACCAGAAGAAAATAAAGTATGCCAAGCTGCCCCTTTTCCACCAAGACTCACAGGTTGATTCTCCCTCCTAAAAAAAAAAAAAAAAAAAAGAATAAAGATTCATGTTTGTATTTCCACTCTGGCCCCATCCCCCTCATTCCCACCATGCATCCTATATTCTTTAAAATGTAAGCAACCAAGGTGCTTGGCACCTAATTCAATATTTAAATATTCACTTGACCAACTAACACTAAGCAGTACCATTTTACAAAGAACACAGTGAGTTTTTTTTTTTTTAATCGGAGCAGAGCTGTTCAGAAGGCAGGAGCGATGGCACAGTTCATTTCTCTTCTCTGTGGCACAGAAACACAAAGCATATAGATGCTCAGTGTAATGCCACACAGTTCCCGCTTTTGGAGCATGCTCTCAGCAAGAGGCTGCTGGTGGCACAAAGAGCATGCGCCATTAAACTTGATCCATTTTCTTATCAAACGTCCAACATTCCAACACTGAAACAGCACCATTCCAGGAGTGGTAACTAGAGAAACTGGTATACGGTGAGGGAAAGTGGGCAAGGACACAGCTTGTCGTATCGGTGTCCTGAACAGAAGGTTTCCATACTTGGAGCAGCACATTCCCTCCCTCCACCAGCAACACTAGCCCCCAACACACACACACCCATACACACACACACATAAAAATACACGCATGCACGCTCTTACTCTCTCACAGATCCACAGACACACTCTTGCATTTTTAAATAAAAGTTTCTAAAGTTGAAAACAGAATTGACTCGGATGTTCTTCCAGCAGCTCTTCCTATAGAATCTGAAGCCCCACTGAGTCAGTTAATTTGTTAACCGATCACATGAGTATGGCAATTATTCTAAAACCCTTAAAAATCAATCTGAGGTGAACAATGAAAAATGGCAACTTGGCACCAACTTTACATTCTTTGTGTCTCTGCATGCGGTGGCAGGGTGACACCAGGAGTGCACCGCTGGTCACTCCCTGCCTTTGTGGAATCAATACAATTCATTTGCTACACATCTGAATTCTCGGACAGGGCTGTGGGTGCACATTTGCATGGGCTTGTGAATCTGCACGTGGAGAGATCCGTTCTAGTGAATAAAGTGGTTTACCTTAGGCTCCTGCGTCTTTCCTGCCTGTTTCATCTAAGCCTTTTATAAGGCAGAGAGGCAGCTAGGAGTGGCAGATAATCTGCACCTACAGTTATTTCAAGCTACTTCCCAAAGCAGTCAGTGTTTCATTACTTCCTGCCATAGGTAAAACCTGTCTCCTAAGCTCAGGCCTATTACTGTTCCGAGAAAGAGCTTAACATCCAGGGCGTGCACACTGTAAGTGGGCAGTGAGGCCAGATCTGAAACAAATGAGAACTTCCACTACGGCCACTTTTCTGGTCACTGTATCGTCACCTCAACCGCAAAATAACTTTATCTAACTACTTATATCCCAAGTTAGAATTGACAGCCTAGTACTGGTCACCTTGAACTATATGGAATAAATTCTATCTAATCAGCAGTCTGATGAATTCCATCAGGTAAAAATGATGAAAGTACCATGAATGACTCTCTAACAAAGAAGATGCCCCCAAACTCCCATAGAGTTACGAATTCATTTTCAAGATCATATTCAGTTTCAGTGTTAAAGATTGCGGCACGTCCACAGTCTATCGTTCGGATCCGGAAGAGTTATACATCCCATCCGATCGATAATGCAATTTTCAAGTGTTTTAACGTATTGCCGTGAAATGTTCCGAGAGCAGGATCAGCCTAAATCAAAATTTTATAACAATACAGAATGTGGATGATTACATCACAGCATGAGGCATAACCAAATGCCATAGAGGAAATCATTAAACCGATCAGTAGTTTCCAGCAGAGACTTGAACAATTCAGTTACTATGCGAGCACATTAAACTAGGCCATGGAAAGAGTTAAACCACAATCTGTTCTTTGTGTGGGAAGGCAGCCCTGCTCACAGCAACCACAGCCCATGATAAGACCTCCCTATCTCCATACACTTTCTGATGCCATGCTTTCAGCGTTCACTGTAACTACAAAAACTTTGTTTATCTCCCTTAGAAATATATGCAAGAGGAAACCCTGCTCGAGGAAATGTGGACTCATGCTTTGGGAACTCACTTCCTATAATCTAACTTCTCCTATGATTTATTAATATGACTTAAAAACCTACATATATATACTCACAAACTAAACCTTGAAATTGTAAAGAGTACATGCGGGTGGGAAGAGCTTTGTCTCACTCACTTTACCCTTGCAGTATTATTTTATTTAAAAATGCAGTATTATTTTAACAAATATTAAGCAATGTGGTAACTCTCAAGTACTTTTATCCTTAAGTACTATGTTCAGTAACATTTCATTCTCTTATAAAGACTTCAAATATAACTTTGATTACATTTGTTTGAGTTTCTAATCATCTATCATATAATAGATTTCAAAATTTTAACAACTTATTCTAAACAATCAAAATGCAACACCGAGGGCTTAAATTTGGAATTTCTTAGCTGATGCGCACAAAACAAAACACTACTTTGTTTAAGGTTGCCTTTAGCTTGTTGCCAATGCTGCCAAGTAATGTTTTAAAACATAGTTTTTTTCTTTTGATAAATACAAGCAGCAAACTTTCTGAGTCCACATTCGCCTTACAAATATCTTTCAGGGCTTTACTATTATGCAAATTCCTTTTAAATAAAACACTTACTTCTGACATGAAGATATCCTCAAAAAATGGTAAGTAGAGTTTTTCAATAAGTCACATGTATTTTTGTATTAACATGACTAAAGTACCATCTCCCAAGTATGACTGTTTTCTAATGCTGAGTTGTAATACATCTGTAGTGATTTTGAATGGCATCTATATGAAGCATAGTAACTTATCTTCATCAAAAAAATGATTAAAGTATTCAAATGTCCTAATTAATAGGTTATCACAATAACACTATAAACAACTATGAAAATTATTTTTTTAAGAAAGCAAAGCATTTAAGTAAGCTAACATCTAATGTCTATGCTAAGGTAATAGGCCACCTTACTCTTACAGAATTTTTATTAAAACACATTGGCATTCAGTAATTCTTTCTCTTTTCAAACTTCCTTTATTAAACTAAACTGATAAAATAAACAACCTAGTTACAAATTTCAAATATAAAAGTAAATAGTCCTAATTCCACTGGAAATATTTATTTTTCTTCACAGAACAGTGGTCTCCATGAAAGGGATGGAAAATTAGACCAATATAGAGGTAGAAGAGTAAATACTAGATGTTCTTGGAGCACTGCTATTTAACAATAAACCATTTTTATAAATGTACCTTCAGAACCTGAAAAATAGTGAAAGAAAAAAAGTTCAATACAATCATTCCAAGTGAAAGTTACATTATTAAGGGTTTACATTATTTTTAGCAAAAGCAAATACAAAATCCTATTGATGCTTAATTTTCTTTTTACATCTGATTTATACTGATGTAAAAATACAGATTTATATCCATGTACTGATAATTTTGAATAACACTTTGATAAATATCAACTATAGCCTCTTTTGAAACTTCTTTCTAAAGCCTAGATATCTTATTGCAACAACGAAAGCACTTTGCAAAGTTTTCAATCAAATAAGAATGTTTCTCTATTTTGTATTTACATAATCCTAAAAAATGTTTTGCTACAGCTATTAAGTTCCTGTAATACAAAACTAAATTATTGGTCTGATATCAAAGTAGCATTGTTAATATTACTTCTGCAACACCTTACACTATAAAGTCACACAGATATTAAAGGGAGAATTCTAAAGCTAAAATTTTTTCTTCTAGTCTAGGCCTTAAATCCCCAAAACAGTTTCAATATGTCAACCTAGATTTACATTATTAAAACAGAGAATATCAGTCAACATGAATTAGTGTTGGTAAGTATGTATCCTTGAATACTAATGGGACAGTTGAATGACTATACTGTACATGCTCCTAATATTCCATATGTCACCATGCTACAATATTATTTTTAACTTACACAAATTTAGATAAAGCTAGTGACTTTTCGATTCATATCTAGAGGAAACCAAAAATGCAATGTAATTGCTAGCAATGTTTCTGAAAAGTCGATGCTGGAAATATGAACCAATATAGAAAAACAATCATTTACAGGTGAGAGCAAGTAGTGCAGCACTTTGCACGTGAAAAGCTTACCTCAATTTGTTTTATTTGAACTATGCTTCAATAATGTAAAAATAATATCAAATGGATGTGGTTTACCAGAAAAAGGAAAAAATCCTGCTGATGGATAATATGAAAGGTAACTTTTGCAACTGAAGTCAATTCGTTATACCTGAAACAGTTTCATCACCATATTTATTGGCCATTACTCACAGCCTTAAAAATACAAATAGGTCAGCAACTCATTTTTTCCAGTTTTGTTAAATTAAAGTGCACGTTTACTTGCTGAAAATAGCCATATCTAAGTTAATCACACTCAGATGCCAAACAAAATATAAACAATAAAAAATGTGTCAGCCAAAAAGCTACAGGACTGTATCCAATCACTGAATAAGCCTTATCATTGTTTTCATCTTCATTCACAATTTATGAATGCCTCAGTCCTTTTGAATCACAATGGCTTCTAATTGTCATACAATTGAAATCTTAATCATTTGTCCATTACAAAAATGCATCATCATGATACTGGATTTTTTAAAACTTGTAACACACCTAAGACTAGGGGACACTTCTTAAACTGTTTATAGTTTTTAAGCCAATGTCAAAGAAAATGGTTATCAATTACTAATCGTGACATAGCCTCCTAAAAGCTGCAGTCAACTCTCCCACACCTTTAGAGGTTTAAAACACTGCTTCAAATAACAACTCTAGGCTAAGATATTTAGTTAGTTCGTCAGTTGCTTAGTTAGCCGGGCAGCGATGAAAGCCGCCCCCAGGTATGTCTGTTCGGTCTCTCCACTTTTCCATTTGACCAACCGATTTAAAATTATATAAATTGTGTTCTTGTAAAAGTATAAAGCCAGCATTTTATTTCATAACACTGTACCTGAAATCTTAGGACAATTTTCAAAGTGAATTTTTGAAAATGACCTTACTTTTCCAGCATTACTTTCTAACCTACGCCCCAATATCGTCAAATGAACAGGTCTCCACAAAATGAACATGTTTTAAAAGTCCTTTAACTTTCATCCCAGCCAACTAACTCGAGTCCACGTCTAGATCGCCTTTGTGGCATGGTCACTGGAAACCTCAAAGTGCGGATCGCGATGGACTAGAGTTTCAGATCCCCAAATTAAGCAAAGGAATGGTCCCCGGACCACAATCTTCGACTCGCTTCGTCTCCCGCCCACTGCCTGCAGCGGAGTCCAGAGGCACCCACAAGGACTCCTACTGGAGTTCCTTCGCCCAAGTTCACTGCTTGTTTATTAAGGCTCAGTCCCCCCCCTCCGCCCCCCAAAGCTTCTCTAAAGCCGGAGTCCACCTCAGCGCGCAAGCAACCAAAAGAGGCAGCAGGCACCCTGGGCAGGGGCGCAGCAAGCACTCCAGGGGCCGCACGCGGGCTAGCTCTCGCGGGCCCGGGCCCTGCCCATCCCTGGCGGCCTCGCCCGGCCCAGCCGCCCTGGCAGCACGCGGGCACCCGCTCTCCGTGCCCAGGGTGCCGGGCTGGGCGCACATGGTGATTGTGAGCTAGGGGCCGCTCGCCGGCTCTGGTGCCGCCCTGCAAACCCCGCCGCAACTCCGGACCACTTCTTCTGCTGGGTTACCAGGGTGTGCGGAGGTTAACTAAAACCAATAGTTGTCCGCGGACGAGAGCAACAAAACAAAGGCATTTCGGGCTAGAGAGAAAGCTCGAGAGAGCGACTGAGACATGTACCTGAGTGAGACAGATGGGAGAATACATCATGACTTCGCCTTAAAACGCACTTTCCCGGAGATGCCCAAGAAAATCTTCGAGAAGCAAGAATTTCATCTATTCATTTTACAGTCATCTGAGCCCCGCGATGCGATCAATCAGGACAGGGCTCTGCGCTGGATCACCGCAACTTCACAACAAACCCAGTCCTCCTTAAATAGCCAAAGATTCAAGTTCACTCGGCGTGCTAGATTTCCCGGGGTGAAATCCAATCTACACTTTTAACCCTCCTGCAGTCCGAGCGCGCTGGCCGTGCTCGCCGAGGCCGCCGCCGCCGCCGCCGGTGCTGGCTGCTTTTCGCCTGGGTTTGGGGATTTGTTTTCTGTTTGCAGTTGTTGTTGTTGTTGTTGTTGTTGTTGGGGGCTAGGGGGTGAGCGAAGGTTCGGTGTGGGTCGGATTGGGGTGGTGGTTGGTGGTGAAATGCTTTTTTAAAAAAGGCGGGGAGGGGGGCGCAGGAGAGAGGGCGGGAGGGAGAGCGAGGAGAATGTGTCACCGCGCTGGGAAAGTTCAAGGTTACAGCCCCAAGCACTGCGGCAGGATCCCGGAGTGGCGATCGCAGGCGAAACTTTGCCGCGAGCCGACCATGTGTGTGCGCGAGGGGGGAGCGTGAGCGAGTGCGCGCGGGTGGCGGGGCGCGCGCGGGAGAGGGCCGGGGTGGGGGCGGGGTGGGTGGGGGAGCCGGCAGAGGCCGGGGTGAGGGAGGGGGCGCGAGCGCAGGTCTCCCGGGCGGAAGAGGTTCGCGGCGCGCGGTCCCCGGCTGCAGCCGCCGCCGCCCGCGCCGACTCCTCCACGCCCGGCTGCCCGCCCGCCGCCCGCCTCGCCCCGCGTCTGACCCGGCCGAGCGAGGAGGCTGCTGCTGCTGCCGCGGCTGCCCAGAGCCCGGGGGTATCGGAACGCGCTCCTGAAAAATCCCAAACGATAAATCCCGCTCTCCCGCTCGGCTCCGAACTCCTCTCTTTCTGCTCTGGGCTCTTTTTTTCCCCTCCCTCTCTCGCTTTCTTTCGTTGCAAAACTTGGAAGTTGAAAAATTCACCGGTTCCACCCTCTGGACCCCGCTCGAGCTCTCTCCAAATCAGACTTAAGGATTGTTTTATTATTTAATTACACAATCATCGCTTTACTCCTCCTCCTGCAAACGCGCATTCCTTTTGCACCAGCCTCTCCACACCCCCCGCCCCCCACCTTCCTCCTCCTCCTCTTGCTTCTCTCCCTCTCTCTCTCACTCATTTGTTAAAGCTCTCATACCACTGCAATAGAACCACAACTTTTTTTTTTAATTTTAAATAAATGATCATTCCGCCCTTTGGGCAAGTCCCGCGCCCTTCCCCCAACACGTACACACCCCGAAAACCCGCCCTGGAAAAAGGTATTTCGGTGCTCGCTGCGGACTCTTTAAGCCGCGGGAACCTCCGAGTGAGAGAAGCCCTGAGCCGAACTGGGCCCGAGAAAGGAACGAATGGAAAATTCCCTCACACCCAGGCCGCCCCGGGGCCCAGACTGGGGCGCCGACTCTCGCACCCGGGGCGGGCGCGGTCCGCCGATTCCGCCGGCTGAAAGGAGGAGGGGGAGACGGAGGGGGTATGGCTGAACGAACTTGGACTTAAATAGTTGGGGCACGCCGGCGCGGGTGGGAACGGGGCCCAGCCGGGTTCTCCCAAGCACGGGCCCGCATCCCGGGGCAGCTCCGCACAAGCGGCGCGCCTCGCCGCGGTTTGCCGCCCTCCCTTGGGGGTGCCTGGTGCACGTGGCCTCGCTCGGAGCGGGAGGATCGGGCAGCGCCGCCGCCTTCTGCACCCTCCTCCTCCTCCCGCGACTCCTCTGGCTCGCTCCCAATCCCCACCCCTCCCCGGGGCCCGGGGCGCCGGCGGAAAGCGGCTCCCGCGCCGCCGGGGTGCAGGCAGGGCGGGGCCGCAACGCGCCTGGGGCTGCGGGGCGGGCGGGCGCGCGCGCGAGCTGGGTGCGTGTGTCTCTAGAGTCCTGCAGAGGCCGCCGCTCCCGCCTCGCTCCCGCGCGAGGCCCCGCCCTCACCCCGCCGCGAGCCGCGGGCCCCGAGTGAATGAACTTGATTTCGGAGATGTGGAGGCCGGCGCTTTGCCTCGCACTCTTTCTGCGCGCGCGCGCGCGCGCACACACACACACACACACACACACACACACACACATACAAACACACACACACACACACACACACACACACACCCCGCCCCCCAAATTCCGGTTTTCGGCCAGGGGTGGGTGGGGAAGAGGTGGAAGCAAAGACTGTGCAGACAATGGGGAGAGGAAAAGTGAGTGCCAGGGGCTACGCGTCTACCTAGCTCGGGGGCCCCCGGAGGGGACTCGAAGGCCCCAGCCCGGGGGCGGGGCCGCCCCCACTTCCAGCTGTGCTCTGGAGCCGTTTGGAGGTTCTCCTCTGATTCCCCTTTCCTCTTTTTCTCGCTTGCCTCCTCTCGATTTTTTCCCCTCAACTTTCTCCTATCTCGTTCTCTCCGCTCTTCCCACCCCTTCCTTACGCCCCCCCCCCCCCGCCCCCCCGGCCACCACCACCAGAGGACTTGAAGGAACTAGTGACTTTTTCCTTCACCGAGTGGGAGTTATCCACATCAAGCATTTCACAACGACACATCAAGAAAAGTAGGCAGGTTCAAGTCAACCATGAAATGGTCACTTTTTAACCCCGTCCTGTCCTCATTAGGGAAATGCTCAAACACAGTCCGTTTTCAAAGAGCGCTCTTAATGAGGCGAGCCTGCCAAGTCCACCAGCTGCAGCCCCCGTAAAGCAAGAGCCTAAAGAAGAAAGGCGGTGGGGAAGGAGGGGGAGTCGAGGAGGCCAGGGGTGGAGCGGGGAGCTTTGGTTCTGGGAAGACAGGTAAAGTCGGGGAAATTTAGAAAATCCCCCGAAGTTAACCCTTTAGGGCACACCCCACTGGGAGCGGAATCCTCTAGTCCGGGTTCTGACAACGTTAATTTCCTTTGTGTGGGTCATTTCTTCTTTTTGAAAAGCCAGAATAAAGTTGACAGTCTTTATAGATGAAAGAAATGAAGTGAGAGTACGGGTTAATCCGAATAAATACTAATTTCTCTCAGAAATGTTTAGGCAATCTCATCCTAGATTTAAAAAAAGAAAAAAGCCCAAAACATCACTCTGTGTTGCACATTCTGCTGCATCCCTTTTCTCACCCTCTTACCAGGTCTGGGGGTTGGGGGGGTGGGTGTGTGGAAACGCTACTGATAACACCAGCTTTAACTACTGGAGTTTCCCTTTGAACAAATATTCAATTTGACCGGGATTAATTTACCATAAAAGACATTCCCGTTGGCACGAATGCCCTCCTGTCCTTGAACACACCTCTTTGAATGCCTGGACTCTTACAGAAGCCATTATTTCGGGGTCTCTTTAAAAATCAAGCGCCCATCTCTCTTTCTCTCCCTCCCTCCCTTCTTCCCTCCCTCCTCACCACGCCACCCCCAGTGAAATCTTGGCACCCTGCAAGTGCTCCGTTTCAGCCAGAGATCCCAGAACCAGCCGCTGTCCCCTGGCAGAAGAGGCCCAGTGCTGAGCCCTGGGCAAGTGTCTGCAGACATCGCCACCCCTCCTCCCTTACTAGTTTTCCTTACCAACAGAAACCCTTTCCTTTTGCCACCCAAACTAGGTCGCCTCCAGAAGTTTCTCACGAGCTTAGAAAAGAAGAATGAAAGACAACTCTTAACACAGAAGAGCCCACAAAAGCTACAGCAGCGCCAGGGGTGATGAAGCAGCAACAGACCCAGGTAAGATCCCCCGAGACCTAAAGATGTCTGGGGCCTCCCAGGCCTATCACTAAGGGGTTCAAACCTCTCCCTGTCTGTAGGGCACTTATGGATGAGCATGGAGGATACTTGGTGGTGGGGGTTTTGATTTGTTTCCAAGAAAAGGGAAAACAAGAAAGGAGGGGGAAACTCAAAGGGAGGAAAAAATGAGCAACAGAGACATGGGGTGCTCAGTATGGGGTGCTTAGTGGATTTGGCTTTGACTGTCTTCTTAGGCCTTGGAACCATGGGTGAAATGGCTGACATCCCCCCAACCTCACCCCACCCAGAACTCTGCTTCTTGTGCAGCCAATACCAGGGTCACTGCAAGTCTTCTCGAGATGAACTCTAAGAGAGCCTTTTGTAAAGAGGGACTGGGGTGGGGGGACAGGTAGAGCATGACTTCTCTCAGCAGGACACTTCACTGTCTGTGGTTTCAGAAACGCCTTTCTTTCAAACTCCAGGTAGAGAAAAAAAAAGAGAAAGTGAGTAGGTACATACAGTATTTTAGCCACTTTCCCTTTTACCCAGCATTTCTGTGGCATGGCATTAAGAGTGGTTTGAAAGTATCTCTGAAAAGCATCTGATGCTATCAAAGTGGGCGAAACACTTCTTAGACTGGTACTTACCTCTCCTAAACTTCTTCTCTCTCTCATACTCACTGAAAGAATTAAACTAATTTCATTCACCCCAAAACCTGGCTGGAAGAAAGAAGTGAAAACCTTCTGTAGCAACAGGAAAATCTGATATTTCAGAATCCCTAAAGACCTCCTCCCTAGATCACCTATTCCCTGCCATCTTATAGAGAAGAAGAGTTCTTTTTTCTGACAGTTTAATTTCAAGAAGTGCTGGAGTGTCTGTTCTTCAGGTGACTGGATTTTTCAAAACTCAGTTGTATATTTGAAAAAGTAAGCAGTATTACCCAATTGGAGCCTTTCACTGACCTCCAGAGAGGAGCATAACATCTCAAGGGTCTTCCAATACTGATTTCCTTTTAATCTTCTCCTTTCTAAAGAAATTCAGTGACAGGGTGTGAATCTTGAGTAGTTTAGGGAAAAGTTCTTGGAGCTTAACAAAGCTGTCATTTTCAATACACTGGATGACTCTTTTTTTTTTTTTTTTTTTTTTTTAGCTCTTGCATGTGACTAGAGGGGTGGCTCAACAATTCCACACACCCTGGCTGCATGGCCAATATCAATATTTTAAAACTAAATACAAAAGAGACAGATGACCTCCTGACCCCAGGAAACAGGCCTGCAAGACTGCAAGTATCCACTACACCATGCCCAGGGACCTTTTCTTCTTCCAAATGAACCACAAAAATCATACATGTGTAGCCTGGAAAACACGATTTTATATCCACAAGCAAGAACATCAAAAATCCACTCAACAACACATGTATAAACAACCAACAAGTACTGAAATTGCCTGCACTTGATGGGAATTGCAAAATCATGCCCAGCTCTATCAGCCCTTAAAGTACCACTGTCAAATTAGGGTAGCAATTTTTCCCTACTACAAAATCCACAACCGGTTAGCTTCCCCACCCCCTATTGCCAGCGCTTTGCCTTTCACTGAAATGAATAAATAACTGTGGACTTTTTTCCCATCCTCGGGGAGCTGTTCGGTGTCCCCTAAGGACAAAACTAAATGAGAAAAATGACGCTGTTAATAATGTCACTGCTGAAATGCCTGTACTCGACTGTTTTAAAAAAAATACTGTCCCACTAAGTGTGCCTACGTTTTGGCACATTTTCAAACCACCACTGAATCTGTAGGTAGACTGGCCAGCATTAAGTTTAGCTGGTTTTCACTTCTGTACAGAAATGAGGCTAGTTCATCAATGGAGATTCCGAACTTCTGAAGACATTGCTTTCTGGGAATACAAAGTCAGCAGTTGCCCTGTAATTTTTGTATGATTTATTTTAAACTTTGAAAATCACAGTAATAATTGTCTTGGTTCACTCAAAATACTTCAAAACTTACAGGCACCTTCACACACAGACTTCTTTGCTGAGCCTGTGAGAGTTGTAGCTATTGTCCTTTTTCAAAATAGCTGACACTTACAGTAAAACTATACCATCATTTTATTTCTACATGTAAGTTGGTTTTTGTTTCCTATCTACATGTGCCTTTGTGACATGAAAAAAAAATTGACTTTAATGAGCTGTTTAGAAAGCTTTTATGCAAAATGGCTAAGTTGTCTTTATATTGTTCATGAAGAAATGTAGAAAGTGCACTGCAAACTAATGTAAACTTTCTGCATCCCTTTCTGTAATTCTTTTCTTGAAAACTGCCTTTCTGTTTCAAAACCAAAACAATCATAATAACAAGACTGTTCATTTTAACTTTCAAAATAAAATTTAGCCAACAATTGCATAATTACAATGATAGAAAACAAACCACTGGGCCTATACAAAATACATATTAATATTTTAAGTAAACTTTGTCTCTGAAATACATCTGAAAAAATTTTACAACACACAGTAAGTTAATAACTTCCAAAGCAATAATATTGTCAAATTGTGTGATGTCACAAGCTCCAAAAGCAAAGTTACAGATGTTCATGACATCACATTCACTCATAATTATGTTGCTGCTGTCTGACCATCTTAAATGGATGACTCTGTCTACTAAAGAATAAAAAGAATTTATTTTGGACATCAAACAATGAAACTGTCACCATTTATTGTATGAAATACTCAGCTAATCAATTTCCTATTAAAACAGCTTTCAACAATACTCAGCTTTAAAATTCATCAGGGCCAGTAAAAACCTTTTCCCAGTGCACAAGAATGCAGTCCCAACCACGTACAATAATTGCCCTTCTAATACTTTTATTGCCCAAGCGCTTTTTCTTGTGCTCCCCATCAGTGAGGCAGGAATCTGCAGTATATTGTATCAGTGAATTGGAGTGCTTGACCTCTGCCCACATATGATTTAATAGGGACTTTTCAGCACTGGCGCTTTCTCCATCTCTCATACCATTAAATGAAAACATCAAACCTCAAATGTAAAACTGGAAACCACAACGTTTTGTGTTTCACAACTCTTTGCAGTTTTTACTTAGATTGCTTAAAGGTCAGCTTCTTCGCCTCACCGTGCTCTGCCCCATAGTGTAAATGTACTCAAAAGTCACACTCATTCTGATTTTGATTAAATCTTGAACTCCCCACATACACACATGCACCCTGCTTATTTACATGTGCATTCTTTCCTAACCACATAAGCATGCGTGTATGACTTTCTGGATTTATTCCATTTTAGGGCTGATTTAAATGTCTGTTCAAGTATGGGTTCACAAGTTAACTTTTTCCCACCCGATGGAAAGTTAAAATTACAAAGGATGGTGTTATAGGATCCTGTCAAAGAAAGGTAGAGTTAATCTTGTGTATTTTGGCGCCTTTTCCCTGCCAGCTACTGTACTAGGGGTGGGGGGGGGGGAAGATGGGGGTTGGAGATCTTGTCTGTCCTGTCTCAAGTTCAATGGCAGTTCTTCTAACCAGAGGAGAAGATGGCCATGTTCACAGCACTAATAATAATTCCAATCACGCCACTTCGGCATCTTGTGTCAAAGTCGAAACGGGCTTCCCCGCCCCCTCTTCAACCTGAAAGCTGCCAAGTCCTCACACACTCCGCATTCAACCACAACTTAATGGATGGGATATCGTGCATTAAAATATGTCCCAGACATACTGGCAAAGAGAAGACAAGGGAAGAGGGAGACAGACAGACACATACACGCACACGCACACGCACACGCACACACACTTTGTTAGGCAGAGGGGGAAAAAATACTAGAGTAAAAACAGCAGGGCAGAAAAAAAATAACAGGAGCGGGAAGAAATACATCATAAGCGTTTTCTTTTTTTTAAGTAGAGGGAAGAGTGGGAGAGGGCTAACAATTCTATCCTGCCACTTCAGGAACAAGGGGGTGGGGGTAACTACACTTTGGAATGAAGAATGATTTTAAAAACACCAATACACCAATCAGAGCTAAATAAATACACTTTTAAGTGAAAATATGTAACAAATTTGTGCAGGGAAGGAAAAAAATGCTCCGAAAAGAATGGACTACAAGATACAACTAAAGTATCATTTGTACAGTAATTTTTTCCATCATGGGGAAGGGGTTAAGGGAGATGAAGCAGAAAAAAAATGCTACATTTCACACTGTTTTGGACTTACAATGTTATCCACGGATCCCCATCATAAAAGTGTGGCATGTACACTAAAGTTGACAAAGATTTTTTATTTTATTTTTTTTAAAGCATCAGGGCTGAAAATCCAACATATGGCTCAACCTGTAAAGCAGAAATGACATTTAGGTTCTCTTTACAGTGTACAAAGAGGAAAAAAATCTGTGTATGGCAATAGAAGGGGATGCAAGAGACAAATAAGACAAGCAAATAAAATCCTTCATTTCAAAGCTACATACCACTGCTTATTGCAATAAAGAGATGTTGAGTGTATAACAGAACCCTGGCCCGCTGACTTCACGTATCTCAGGTACAGATTTGTGGATTTTTGAGTTGTTTTAGTGTCGCTTTTGTATTTTTTTAAGAGCGCAATCCAGGAGTAGGCTCTTACTTTTGTTTTTAATGATAATTTCTGCAATGCCACAATTCCTGGCCCGAAGAAGAAAAGGCGGTAAAAGTCTAAAAACAGGCAACCCCTCAGCCTGTCTGGATTTCCAGTTTGCTTCCTCTCACTTGGAGAAGACGTGAGCTTGACTTGAAAGCCGTCCAGAGTGCCGGGTGTGTGTTTGTGTGTGTGTACGTGCGTGCGCGAGTGTGCTTGGTGGGTTTTATTGTTGTTTTAGCAGGGCTGCCCCGGGGGTAAGAGCTGCCTCCCCGCCCGGGCTCGGAGCGCGCTAAGGCTGATGCACCCGGCGCGGCCGGGAGATCGCGCGCTCGCCCCTTCCTCGCCCTGGAATCCTCAGGGCCGCGGCGGCGCTACCCCGGAACCGCCGGCCATCCGCGCAACCTTTCCGCGCCCGGCCCGGCCCGCGCTCTGCGGCCGCCGCCTCCCCGGCTTTCTCTTTCTCCGAACCAGCCGCCCGGCCCCGCCCCACCCAGGCCGGCTCGGCGCGCGGGAAGCGTAGCTCTTCGCTTCCGCCTGGCGGCGGGAAGGAAACCGAAAGGAGGAGCCGGGGGCGGGCGCGCTGTGATGCATATTCATCAGGGCGCCCGCGGCAGCGCAGGCGGGAGCGGGCCCGAGTGGGTGTGGCGGGCTGCGCTGCGCGGGGGCCCCTCACGAGTGGCGGCTCGGCTCTTTGTGCCGCCGGGCGGGGCCGGAGCGCAGCGAGGGCGGACGAGGAGGGCGGCGCCGCTAGTCTGCGGGGCCGCCAGGCTCCGCGCGCCTTTGTGCTCCCGCGCTCTGGGGCCTCCCCGCGGGCGTGCGCGAAAGCCGAGCCCGGCCGAGCGACCGCGGGAGACGCGTCACCAAATAATAATGAGACGGGATTGGTGCTCTTTCCTACTTGACGCCGGGTTGCTGGGTCCCGTTTGCCAGGCGACATTTGTTTCGTTGTAAAAGGAATTCTGAAATGTTCCTCGCTGCGTAGCCTTATCATTAAAGCAAAACAACCAGAACACTACTATTTATAGGCATGCAGGTAAATATCAGTAATTCAGGGGTAGGTTGAAGAAATAATTTGGAGAAGGGAAGGGCTGCCCACTCCAGTATTCTGGCCTAGAGAATTCCATGGACTGTGTAGTTCATGGGGTCGCAGAGTCGGACACGACTGAGCGACTTTCACACTGTTCACTGAAGAAATAAATCAACCCCAAAGAAATATGCAACCCCAAAGTAAACACTCTAGGTGAGATGTGCTGGCGTGTTCATGTTCATAAAGCTGTTTTGATGAGTGTTTTTTAAACTTTATGTAATTGTTGCTTAATTTTCAAGTAATCCAGTTATTTTGCATTTTAAGCATCTGTAGTGTGGTATAACAATGTTTAACTGTTAAATCAAGTTGTTCTATAATTCTGATCCAAAACTGAAGTATTGAAAGTAAAAACATAACACCCGCCCTAAATTTACTTAATACTAACCCACCTGTGTTGAGAAGGATTTTATTACAGAGATCCTGACTAATTATGTAAGCACAACAGACAGCAATAGCTTCAAATATCCTCTAAAAACCCTACTCAATTATGTGATTACTAGTGGGACCGGAATAGCTCCCAATGAATTGTTCTTATCTTTCTACTAAATATGAGTACGTCAGTGTTTTAATCCCAATTATATTTATCCTCAAAGTCCAAGAGAACTTAAACAATATTGTTCAGGTTCTTTGTTCCTACAATACACATTATAAAACAGAGACATTTTGGCCTCATTATCCAAAAAAAATTTTTCTTTTTTTCTCCCTGTTCCAGCACGGCCATACATACATATATACATGCATATATTACATACATATAGTATGTACATATTACATATATGTTAGTGAATAATGTACATGTTTAATTTCAATAAGTACAAAACTAAACCAGATTGACCCAGGTGAACTTTGGAAAATGCCAAACTTTAAAGTGGGTTATTACCATTTCCCCGTTTTCCTTCAGAAAAAAAGCAACACAGTGTATATCTATACAGCTTTGGGAGAGAGGTGAGGGAAACACACATGTATGTAACTCCCCTTTTAGCTATAACTTCCCAAGGAAAATTAATTTTTAACATCTATCTTGTTCCAAGTTAGGTAATTTTAACCACTCAGGTAGTAGAGCTAAAATTCAGCCTACCTAGGCACAAGCAGATCTGTTTCCATCCTAGGATTTCCTAATAGTAGTTTCATGCCTCATAAAATCACATTAAGCAATAAGGAATCAAACATAAAATATGAAAATTTAGTGCAGCTCAATTAAAATATATTATTTAGGGTGGTGGAAGGAGTGTTTAAATGAGCAGTGCTATCAAATTATAAGACTTTTATATGTGCCTGAGAAAGCTTCTCTATTGTAATTATTTGAAGTCCATACCAGAATTACCAAAACTTCCCCACGTCTATTTCATGCAAAGAAGAAAAGATGTTACAGAGAGAATCCAGTTTTCTTTAGGAAATATCGTAACACAAAATGGGAAAAGGAACAGGAAAGGGGAAAGGGAAGGATTTCCTCTGCTCCTAGTGATGACTTGAATGAATCTAGATTTAGTGTCACCTGTCAGAGAATTTCTTCCTAAGCATATTATTTAGTAATAGAATGTATCATTGCATGTCATGTTCAGGATTATAGATTTTCTCTTTCTATTTGCATGTCCTTTGTTTCTTTTGACGTGTGAAACTCAGGAGAGTACTTACTCCTATACCAATCACTCTTCTGTCTGTCAAATGTGTACATATAATTAAATGATATCTAAGGTTTATAAACTAAGGAGATTAATTTTCAACCATGTCCTATAGAAATTGATCTCACTAATTTGTAGTCACTTCAGCAGGTTGTTCCTCCTAAATCTTTCAATGGCCTAATGACTGTGGTCTTCTAATCTTCAGCACTGATCTTCCAGTTTTCACACTTTCTGATATAAATAAATATGTAGAAATTGGAGTGTTTGAACATAGATGCTTCTTCTTAAATTAAAACTACCTTGCTTAGAAGTCTTTCCTAATATACTTAAGGTCCAATTCTTTTTATATTTAACTTTTTATAAGTCATAATTAATTATTCATTAAAAAATCAGGAGTATCTAACATTACTTAGGTGTTTTAGCCTTCTGACACATCTAACTGAAGTGATTCCAGTAGAAAAGCTTTTTGTTTTTTCCCTGCCTTTCGTTAGAGGCTTGGTTCATTCCTTAGAACTTAATAGAAGAGTCTCCACTACACTGAAACTTTAGATTTTCTATTTTTTCCTAAAGCCAATTAACTGGTAAAGCAATTTCTGTATTTTTTTCAAATTAAGAATTTTTTTAGTATACAAGCAACATCTGTGTGTGTTTATCTGAGAATAATCACTATATAATTATTTCTAAAAGGCATGCATTATTATAATGCTTTATGTCATAATTGAAGTAATTCCTCTACCCCATCTAAACCAGTAATTTTCAGTCATTACTCCAAAGGTGTTTATTTTATCTTACTTCCCAATTTCTAAAAAATGTAGGAAGTGTGTTTTTATTTCTATTATTTTTATTATTAAAGGGCACACACTAATTATTAGATTATTATATTTAGTCTATTATTATATTAGCAAATGTGCAAATTTAATGTATATAATATAGTGGAATATTTATAATTCAATACTAAATAAAACATAATACCATCTTTTAAAAGAATTGAATGATTACATTTTAGAATTAACAATGCAAAAGGTATAAACCTGTGTAAACATTCATATTTCATATTACCCCCAGGAAATAGTTTCAATTACTTCTTAATTATTTTAAACATAGTAGAGAGTCTTAAATTAGGACATTTATAAAGGGCCAACTTCTGGCATTTTGGGGGGGTTCCATAGCTGAGAGCTACTCCTGCAACTTTTATTGAGTAGAGAAGAATGGATATCTAATATATTATTGTATAAGAAGGATCCCCAAGTATAAATAACCACCTCTGGTGACACTTTTTATTTTTCAGTAATTATAGCAGTCTTCAGCTATACTCCGTTATGCCTCATTTTTAGACGTTGACTGGGAAAATAAACAGTGTCTTTGCCACAGACACAGTTGCTCATCATACAGAACTATATCCGTGGAAAAGACTTCAAGAGATTATCAGATAAGAGCTTGCAATGGAGTCAAAACACCACACTGCCCAGGACAGGCACACCAGGTCACTTTCTAACTACTGAGAGTATGGGTACAAAAATAAATATACACATGCGGTGTTTCTTCTTTCACTAGCTGCATGCTGCACCTGTGCACACATATATCTGATGACATCTGCGAACATAATAAATCTCAAGTGGTTTGTGGTGTCATCAAAAATCTGAGATGGTGGTGTGGCTCACAGCCTCACCAAACCCAGGCTCTGGTCTTGTTAAATTTCACAGGCTAAATAGAGACAGACTCAGACTCGTTCTGTACATGAACCAGAGGTTTTCAAGAGTGGGTTAAGGTGGTTTACCAAAAGGAAAAAAAAAAATCCTCTAATTATGACTCAGTGTGTGAAAAAGCTGCTCTCTGATTCAATGGGGATAAATCAAGGCTATCTTCCAGCTTCAAAAAAATCATTTTTATCTCAGTTGTTAAGAATTCTCAATTTCAAGTTTAAATTCTCAACCTCTCTTAGCTGACTTATGGTTTTAAGACTTACTTTTTAAAAAATGAGTAATTAAATCTTCACAACTTGCTTACTCACACTTTTATGTAACTTTAGAATTTCAACCATCAAAATGTCCATGAAAAGAAAACAATAAATTTGAATGAATTTGGGCTTCAGCAATGATTACATTAAGCAAAGAAAAAGCAAATGTTTTCTCAAAAAATTTTCAGGATATTTTGTGCCATATGTAAGGTTTCTGAAACAACAGAATCCCTAAGGTATTTTTTTAAACCATTTTCAAAAAACAGAAGCATCTGGCAATCCAGAAATCAGTGAGGCAACAGGATGCAAGAAAGCGCTAGACAGTCTACTGGTCCTTCTCTACAATGCTGGCAGAGGACCATCCTGCTTTTTGCTCAGTGGACCATTTTCAATGAGAAAGTGAAAGTCAAGTTCCTTGCATCCACATCCTGGGGCTGATTGTCCTCAGTGTCAAAAGATAGTTCTTGATATATCTAGAACATGGTGGGATTATTTTCACTTTCCCACTACTAAAGAAGATCAATAACCACATTTTTGTGGATTTATTCCCCGGCTAAGAAAGTCTAGACTCAGTCCAGGGAGTAAAGGAAAAATGCAATCTTTCTATAGACAAGCATTGCATATTTAGTATGGGGTTGGATACTACCCTGCAAAGATGGACAGATTTTTGAGAACTTCTGCATTTGTGATAAAAAGACCTTCTATTCCTTTGTGCTAATATTCTCTAAATTTGTTTATAAGAAAGTAACTTTCCCCCAGGGTATCTTGAAAGCCTTCAAATAAACACATTAAATAACAACCTTTGGTTTTCTGCTCAGTTTATGGGTAGTTGATGTGGATTTATAGAATGAAAACAGTGTTGATAGAAAGCAAAGGAAAATGTAATTAGGGACAATAAATTACCCTTTCTATCCTACCACCCAGTAAAAGCAACACACACACACACACACACACACACACACACAAAACCTTGTATATTATATTCAGAAGCCAAGCTAATAATGTTGCAAAACTTTTGATACCACTCTACTTCATGACCTGGGAAGTATTTTTATAAATAACCAGGTTGGGGGGATGGGAAGAAGAATAGTACTAATTAGGTGGGAAATTTCAGGCACATGGAGTTTACCTACATGCAACTAAACACTGTCTGCTTTTAACACATTATTGATAAAGAATGGTTGACAAACAAATACAGAGATCAGGACAGAAATATAAGTTTTAAGAACATAATTTAACATCAATCACTCTCCCTTTTTCTCCTTTGTCTGGTACCATTCTGACCCACCCTTAATATTTCTTTTATTATGTTTTTCTTTTTTGTTGTACAAGCAAAAAAAGAGCAGAGATATTTTAGCAAATACAAATGACATTCCCCTACAGTCTCATCACCTATAAATTTGTTTCATTTGTACATATTCCAATCCAGTATTTGCTTTGCTTCCATGCACATATGCTATGTGCATGGTTATAACATTAAGGTGGATAGAATTTTGTCTTTTAACTTTTCCACTTATCTATATCATTGACATTAGTGAAACACAAAACTTAAAATATTGATACTAGAAGACACTTTGGGGGCTTCCAGATGAGAGACAGAGAAATGAAACCAGCAACATCCTGCATATTGCCCTCTCATATTTTTAATGTTGGATGTCACTGTCAATATTTTAAAGTTGGGATGTCTTACTTGAAACTCCAAATATCCTCCTACCCTTGAAAAAGTGGGAAGGAGAAGAGACAGTCTGGGGAGGAGTGTTGCACATAGGTTGGAGCAGAGCAGCCGCTGCCCCCTCACCACTCCCATCCCTGTTAGATGGCACGTGGTCTCCAGAGCCCCCACCACTCCCTGTCCCCTTATGCTAGTTACCAACTCGCCTCTTCCTCCCCCTCTTCTACACCTTTGATCTCGGACAAATGCTCTTCTTACAGTTGAAAACTGGAAAAGGAGTTTCAGAGAGGTAAAAGTGACTTGCTCAGGGTTACAAAGCTAATGAGTAGCATTGCTCACATTGTAAAAGAGACCTGACTCTAAAAGAAGCACCCTGTGTATTCACACTCATTCCCAAGCATGTGGGGAAGTGGGATTCTGGGTGCCAGTCTGAAAACCTCACCAGAACTTCCTTGACCACAACCTCCTTTACAGACTGAAATGTCCCAGGTCAGCTACCTGCCACCTGTTTGCTCCAAGTCACAATTAACATTTGATGTGCACAGGCCAGACATCTGCACCTCCATAAGTCCTGGCCCTGCTCACAGGGACTCCTGTTCTTTCTCTTATTAAAAATAAAATATCAGAATGGAAGCACAGGAAGCTGATCACTTACAGAGGTAACATTCAATCTGCTGCTAATACTGTTAATAAAAGTATTACCTAATTAAAAAGTAAAAAACTTTATGATATTCTTGTCAGACCTATCTCATAGAGGTGTGATGAAGTACCAATACCCTAGCAAACAACCACTTCCTAGAAAATATAAAACTCCTGTATCTGTACAAAGACTATTTTTAGACTGTTAAACCAGGACACATGGTTCAACCAAGAACCTCTGTGTGTGTGTGTGAATTTAAGATTTTGGAAAGTTTTATAAATGTTTTAGAAAATGAATCATTGTTAGCTGTGGTTTAATAAATGGGCTTTATGAAAAATAATAAAAATGTAGACCATTTAAGAATGCCTAGTGTCTATATCTGTGTGGACAATTCTTAGAAATTTGCCTAGAAAGAGGGACTTGGAAAACTAACTGCTGCGTTTTCACTGCCTTTAAGTGTCCCATGCAGTTGGCACTTGCTTGCACTGCTTTGACCTCCAGACAGAACATCTCTCTAGGTTTTGCTCCCAGTGGGAGAAGGACCTAAGAACACAGACAACGTCATGGAGTCACATGTAAATAGTAAATAATTGAGAAGCTCATGTATTATGTACTTACTGAGTCTACAATTACTTTCTGGCAGACACGAAAGTGATCTATATTCAATCAGGCTCTAGGCTCATTCACAGAAATGGTCTTTTTTGAAAATTTTTATTTTATATTGAAGTATAGTTTTTTTTTTTATAATGTTGTGTTAGCTTCAGGTATACAGCAAAGTGATTCAGGTATACATATATACCTATTCTTTTCCAGATTCTTTTCCCATATAGGTTACTACAGAGTACTGAGTAGAGTTCCTTATGCTATACAATAGTTCCTTACTGATTATTTTTTTTATGGTAGTGTGTATATGTTAATCCTAACCTCTTAATTTATACCAGAGGGGAAAGGTGGGGGAGGGAGGGATAAATCAGAAGCAGTATTAATGGCTCTTATTCTGGCCAAAGCAGCATCTTAGTTGAACATCAATAAGGAGCCAGACTCTCTGGGCCCATTTTCCCTTTCCCTGAGGACCAGATAGGCACTATTCTTCTGTAGTATTTTAAATAAGTATCTGCAAACTGAATCCTCTCCTTTGCTGTGACCAACCGCAGCACCTCAATTAAGTGAGGTCTCCCCTAGGGCGATAGTTTTTCCCGTTAGGTTAAAATGAGAGTCATGACAAGTGATAATAATTACCACTTACTGAAGCCTAACTATGGCTGTGCTCTCTGCTCAGAATGTCATATATATTATTTCAGCCCTTTTAAGGAAGCGGAACCTGAGGCAAGGAGAGGTTAAGTCACCAATGGAAGGTCAGGGTGTTCCTAATCTCAGGGTTTCTAATTCCAAAGCCTGTGGCTATAGCAGACCAGTACTTGCAGAAAGAACAAGGGCTAGACTGTAGCCACCTAGGTGAGCGTGGCTGCCTCACAGGAGTTTGCCTTGGGACGTTGTACAAGTATTCCTTAATGCGTTTTTATCACTCTTCTTTTGAAATTGCCTTTAGGACCCCAGGCACATTCTTCTTAAAATATTATCAATGGGATAGATCTTCCTCCTTTGAATGTGGATTTGAGTTTTGGATATGACCATGATTCATTCAATACCCTGTAGTGATAAAAGAACTTATCAAGCTGGGTAAACCAGTTTGGGTTGAAAATAAGGCGAGATGGAATGTAACAAGATGATTTTCATTCTCCAGCACGTTCTGAAAGTAATGGGATAGAGGCTTTACACTTGGACTTAGAGGCACTGAGGTTTGGGGTTCAAATCCTGACTTAGTCACCTAAAAGCTTTGTGATTCTGGGCAAGGCATGTAATAATTCTTAGCCAAAGTTTCCTCACCTTCAAAAAATGCGTAAGAAAATAATTCCCACATCAGGATTACTGTTTGAGAAAAGAATATCTAAAAATACTCTGCGTCAGAATATGTAGGAAGGTGTCTGAAATTTAGTCCTCTCTCAGTAAGTATTTTCTGAATCTATCAGATTATTATTTGTCTCTGTCCTTGTTCTTCCAACGTGGTGAGAGATGATAAACAAAAGTTAACAGAGTTTATGATAATGACGGGACTTCAGAGCCCCCTCTAAGTGCCTCTGGGCCTGGTATATAGCATTTATTTGCAATTAGACTTGAAGAATCAAGAATGATGCTTCCAGCTCTCTGATGGTAAGGGAGATGGATTGAAAGGAGGCTATAATGTGAGTTGAAGTTTCTGGGAGGCAGTTTCTATCTCAAGTTTACTCCTAGGCAATCTCTAGAAAGGTACGAAACATAACAACCTATTAATCAAATGCTCTTTCCGACACAAAGTGCCCTTTTCATCTCAAGGTGAAACAAGGGGAACTGCTCTTGTGGTCAGGAACAGTTTCCAAACAACTGGCTTGGTGGCAGGCATAGAATGATGCTACCCAAATGGGAAGCACTGAAAACACCCCAGAACCCATCCATTTCCTTGGTGTCACTAATCAACTGAATGAGATGATGTAACTTTTAGGCAACAAAAGAGCACCTGCTATTTCCAGAAGACAGGATATGAATAAACCAAACAATTTTCCAGCATAGAGGAAAGAGACTTGGAATGGGGAAAGGAGCAAACAGAGATAGAGAGTTTGTGTGGTGGTATTCCAAATTCATATACATGCTAGGCTTCCCTGTGAGGTCAAAGGTTGGGGGGGGGGGTCTGAGAATTCTGGAAACCTTGAAGGAAGATGTTTATTGAAAGAAGGAAAGAGAAGTCTGCAAACCTTTTTACTACATACAATCAGGGGCATCTAGCAAGGAGTGGCGGAGAAGGCAATGGCACTTCACTCCAGTACTCTTGCCTGGAAAATCCCATGGATGGAGGAACCTGGTAGGCTGCAGTCTATGGAGTCGCTAAGGGTCGGACAGGACTGAGCGACTTCACTTTCACTTTTCACTTTCATGCATTGGAGAAGGAAATGGCAACCCACTCCAGTGTTCTTGCCTGGAGAATCCCACGGACGGCGGAACCTGGTGAGCTGCCGTCTATGGGGTCACACAGAGTCGGACAGGACTGAAGCGACTTAGCAGCAGCAGCAGCAAAGAGTGGAGACAGGAGCAGCCTCTGAGGGCTGTAGAGCTCTGGCAACTGATCTAGAATCACTCCGGGTTCTCCTTTGCAGCATCCTGCAAGTCTGAATACCTAGGGCCACGTTTTTCATTTCAAGGTGACATGTTCATTTGCACACTGTAACCCTTAATTAACCATCTTATCTCATTTAATGTTGTCATGTTGTTTTGTCGCCAAGTCATGTCCGACCCTTTGTGACCCCATGGACTGTAGCCCACCAGGCTCCTCTGTCCATGGGATTTCCCAGGCAAGAACACTGGAGTGAGTAGCCATTTCCTTCTCCAGGGGATCGTCCCAACCGAGGGAGTGAACCTGCATCACCTGCATTGCAGGTGGATTCTTTACTGTCTGAGCCACTGCTGCTGCTGCTGCTGCTAAATCGCTTCAGTTGTGTCCAACTCTGTGCAACCCCATAGGCAGCAGCCACCAGGCTCCCCCTTCCCTGGGATTCTCCAGGCAAGAACACTGGAGTGGGTTGCCATTTCCTTCTCCAATGCATGAAAGTGAAAAGTGAAAGTGAAGTCACTCAGTCTTGTCCGACTGCTAGCAACACCATGGACTGCAGCCCACCAGGCTCCCCTGTCCCTGGGATTTTCCAGGCAAGAGTACTGGAGTGGGGTGCCATTACCTTCTCCAGTCTGAGCCTCTAGGGAATCCTTAATCTTCTTACCCATCCTATAAGAACAGGTACAATACTGTTTCCATTTTACAGATGAGAAAATTAAGGTACAGAGAAACAAACTTACCTAACCAAGGTCAATAGCTTCCAAGTTTCAAAGCTAGGTTTTGAACTTAGGCAGTCTGTGCCAGGCCCTTGGCTCTTCACCACCAATTTCATGCAAACGTTTTCCTCTCCCCTGCACACCGTTCCCCACAATACAGTGACTTTTTGCCCAACTGTAAAATCCCTCCTCTTTACCTGTAGGGCTCATTCTAGGCCCCACAGCTCTCTAACAGGAAGCCATAAGTGTGGATACAACTTAGCACAAGTACAGAGTGACACTAAAGGCCCAAGAAGACTTAGTCACTAAGGAGAACAGACTCTTCAGCATCTCTGTCTTCATTCTTTGGATCTCTAAAGGGGGAGATCTAAGTGACTACCTCCCTTTCTCTTCTCAGCTTTTAAAAAATAAACAACCATCCAATCATTCAGTGGAATATTATATAGCACAGAAAAGAACACACTTCTCTATAACAGGCATGTAGAAAAGTGCACATCATAAGTGTATATTAATAGTTAGGTGGATAACCCATACCACCACTGTTCATTTTAAGAAATAGAAAATTACTGGCAATTAAAAAAACCGCATCCCATTCTCTGCCAGTTACTACTCCCACTATCCTTCCCAAAGACAGCACTATTCTCATCTCTAACAATACAAAGTTGTATTGTCTGTTTTTGAACTTTACATAAAAAAGGAAGCATATGATATTTACTCTTTTATGTTTGAACAATTTTGTTCAACATTTCATGTGAGAGCTCTTCCTGCTGTTGCAAAAAACAAAGTTGTTTTGTTTTTCCACATTGCAGTATGGAATTCTACTGTATGCATGCAACACCATTTATCTGTTGTATACTTGACCACCACTGGGTTTTTTCCAGTTTGGAGCCAATACAAATAAAAGGAATAGAAGCATTCTTCTACATGCTTTCCAGTATATATATATATGTATGCATTCTCTTAGGTGTACACCTAGGAGAATTTCTGGGTTATGAAGTAGCCTATGAAAATTTTTAGTAGATAATGACAAAAAATTTCCAACTTGATTGTATTAATTTACACTTCTACCGGGTATAAGAGAGATTTGGTCGTTTCACATTTTCACCAACACTTGTATCAGTTCCTTTTATTTCTGGAGAATAGAAGTACCTGAATGTGGTTTTAAAAAAATTTTTTTTTAAACTTTAAAATTATTTATTGGTTTGTGGCTGTGCTGGGTCTTCATTGCTGTGGGGCTTTCTCTAGTTACAGTGAGTGGGGGCCGCTCTCTAGCCGTGGTGCATGGGCTGCCTGCTTTGCTGGCTTCTCCTGCTGCTGAGCACGGGCTGTAGCTGCTCAGGCGTCAGTGGTTGCGGCATGTGGGCTCAGCAGTTGTGACTCACAGGCTCTAGAGTACCCTGTGGCATGTGGAACCTTCCCTAACCAGGAATCAGACCTGTGTCCCCTACATTGGCAGGTGGATTCTTCACCACTAGAAGTCCCTCTCAAGGTGGTTTCAACTTGTACTTTGCAGTTGATTCATGAGATTAAGCTGCTTTTCACCTGCTTATTGACTGTTTGGATAGTCTCTTTTGTGAAATGTCTGTTCAAATATTTTATCCATTTTTAGCTGGGCTCTCCTTTTTTGTTTTCTAATTTGGAGTTCTTTACACATTCTAGACATGAGACCTCTGTCAGTTCTGTCTGTTGAAAATTATCTTTCCACTTGCAATTTTGCTCATTCAACATTATAATATTTTTGTGAGTTTAAAAAATATGTATATTAAGGATTAATTTCCATATAATAAACTGAAACATATTTGAAGTGTACAATTTGATGAGTTTTAACATAGTTGTAAATTCCTGAAATTATACCACATACAAGATAGGAATAATTTTATTCACCTCCAAAAGGTTTTCTATGCCTCATGATAATTCCTCTCTGTTGCTCCCCATGTCTTGAAAGGATTGATCTGCTTCTGTCATTATAACCTGGTTTGTATGGTCTAGACTTTTATGCAAATAAGATCACTCAGCTTGTACTCTTTCTCACCTGACTTCTTTCATTCAGTTACTTTGACATTTACTCATATTGTTACGTGTATCAACAATCCATCTCTTTTTATTACTGAGTGGTGTTCTCTTGTGTGTTATACCACAACTTATCCATTACCTGTTGATGGGCAATTAGAATGCTTCCAGTTTGGGGCTATTACAAGTCGTGCTACAATGTACATCTGTATACTAGTCTTTGTATGGACATAGACTTCTATTTCTCTCAGGTAAATACCTAGGAATGAAATTTGAGGGCATGTAGTAGGTATCTCTTTAAAGGGTCAACTTTTTAAGGAACTGTCAAACTGTCACCCATAGTGGCTGTACCATTTACAATTCCATCAGCAATGTGTGAGAGTTCAGTTTCTCCTTGTCCTCACCAATTTAGTATGATCAGCTCTTTTCTCCTTAACCATTCTAACAGGTATGCAGCGTGGTCCATTGTCATTTGAACATTTGTTTCTCTAATGGCAAATTGTGTTGAACATCTTTCCACGTGCATATTAGGCATTCTTAAATCTTCTTTCGGAAAGTGTTTGTTCAAAATCTTTTGCCCATTTTAAAAGCTGAGCTGCTTGTGATTGCTGAGTGATTAAAGTTTTTTTCTGTATATTATGGATACAAGTCCTTTATCAGATATTTCATTTATAATATTTCCTCCCAGACTGTCGCCTTTCTTTTCAGCCTCTTAACTGTGTTCTTTGAAGAGTAGAATGTTAAAATTGTGAGGAGGTCAAAATTACGGATCCTGCTTTTGGTTTCATATCTTAGATATTTTGCTGAATCCAAAATCACAAAGATTTTTCTCTTTGTTTCTTTTGGAATTTGTGGTTTTATGCTTTACAAGGAGGTCCACTTTGAGGTAAATTATGTATATTGTGTAAGGTATGGGTTGAAGTTCATTTTTTCCTGTATGGATACACAGCTGTGTCATATCATTTATTGAAAAGACTATTTTTGTCTCCACTGCTAACTGCTAAGTCGCTTCAGTCGTGTCCGACTCTGTGTGACCCCAGAGACAGCAGCCCACTAGGCTCCCCTGTCCCTGGGATTCTCCAGGCAATAACACTGGAATGGGTTGCCATTTCCTTCTCCAATGCATGAAAGTGAAAGTGAAGTCGCTCAGTCGTGTCTGACCCTCAGCGACCCCATGGACTGCAGCCTTCCAGGCTCCTCCGTCCATGGGATTTTCCAGGCAAGAGTCCTGGAGTGGGGTGCCATTGCCTTCTCCACTGAATTGCCTTTATACTTTTATTGACAGTCAATTGTCCATATATGTATGGGTCTGTTTTCTAGACTTCCTGTTCTATTTCACTGATCCATTTTTCTCTCTGGAGGCCAATAACACACTGTCTTAATTACTATAGCATTATAATAACACTTGAAATCAAGTAGTGTTAGTTCTCTAAATTTGTTCTCTGTAATATTATCTTTGGATGAACTCTTCTGTTGGTTTTTGATGTACTCTCCTAGTGTTTTATCTGTTTGTTAACAAGTTTTCTCTTAGAAACCTTGAATACACTCAGACAGATATTCTTCTTACTTAGAGCTGGAGATAACACGTGTGCATTTTAATTCTTTCAGTCCTTTGGGCTTAAATGTCATCTTAATTCAAAGATCTTTGATAAAAATGCATGAACCCCAAAGCATGTGCAGTTGTTGTAGTATTAAGCCAAACCATCATCTGCTATAATGGCAACTGACAGCCAGCTCAGAACCTGAACTTTTTTGGAAACAAACTGTATAGACTGACCTCTTAGGGGCGGGAAAGCCCAGATGAAAGGTTAGTGGGAAGGTTGCCTCGATTCATAGTAATTCCTACAAGTTATCAGTCATTGGACCAGCTTTTTGCATATAGCATCTTATTTTATCTAAGATCTTTGTAATTTCCCATCTAGGAATATACTCTGGAGCAGGATCAGAAAGCCTTCTTTGTAAAGAACCAAATGTTTTAGGGGGGGTCAATTTCCCAGTCTTGGGTCAAGGTATTTGCATAGTACCCCACACTTAGAAGGGCTTCCCTGGTGGCTTAGATGGTAAAGAATCTGCCTGTAACTCAGGAGACCCCGGTTCAATCTCTGGCTCAGGAATATCCACTGAAGAAAGGGAGTGGCAACCCATTCCAGTATTCTTGCCTGGAGAATTCCATGAACAGGGGAGCCTGGTGGGCTACAGCCCATGGGGTTGTAAAGAGTCAGATATGACTGAATACCTAAATCTTCCTTCTTACATACTTGGAAAAGTTCTGTGCTTGGTTGCAAACTCTGCTGTCCCCATGTTGAAACTACTGAAAGCTTTCTTCCTTAAGTGAGCTTCCGAATTTTCATTTTAAATGAAATATTCTGCAGTCCATCCAAATTGTAGGCTTTGCAGGTCGTATAAGTCTCTGATGCACCTACTTGCCTCTGTCCACATTAGAGGAAAGCAGCCATAGATGACATGTAATAAGTGAGCCCAACTGTGCTTCAATTAAACGGTATTTAAGAACACTGAATTGGAATACAGTGTTTATTTTTATGTATCATGAGATGTTTTTCTTCTTTTATTCCTCTCATTCACTTGAAAACATGAACACCTTTCTTAGCTCCCAGACCATAGAAAATAAGAAGTGTGTTCCCCTCGGCCTGTGGACCGTAGGTTTCTGGCCCCTCCTTGGGGAAAGTCCTGCACATGTGCAGCAGGTGATGTGGACAACAGGTTCACGGTAGAACAGTCTGTGAACGCTGCAAAGCAGAAACAAACCAAAAGTCCCCACAAAGACAGAATGGCTAAATACACCGCTGCCTATTTATATACAACATATGATGGAAAGAAAAGAAGCAAGTCATAAAACAGTGCATGCAGTGTGATTTTATTTATATGAAGTTCAAAAATAGGCCCGCATAAGCACTAAAACTAAAGTATAAAAACAAAAGCAAAGCAACAATCATAGGAAAAATAGGACCATGATTCCCTCTCAGGAGGGGGAGATGACGGAGAGGCGGAGACTTCTGAGGTTCAGGCAACACTGTCTTTCTTGACTTGGGTCATGCTTACCTTGTTGTTTATATTTATTCTTCGAACTATACCTTTTATACAGCTGCTCTGAAATGTACATCTCATCATTTTTAAAAGTTCAGTCCCTGGCACTAACCCTAAATTGGCATTTGGACCCCCATTCCATCGTGAGGGAGGTGGGAAGCCCGGGGTGGGGAGCAGCCGCATGCCTAGGCCACATGTTTCCAACTTCCTGAAGCTCCTCTGATATCATTTTGAAGACCTTTGGCATCCATCTGGCCCTGGGCTTCCACATTCGCCAAGAAGACTCTTGGCTTGTATAGCATTCAAATGTTTTTCTTTTCAGTTTGCTTTCGTCTCAGACACTAATGCTCTCTGCCAAATTCCCTCAAGGTCAAATCTACATTATTATGGGTTCCATTGTCTTGAAGCCTTTCTTGTTTGCAAATTCCATTTTTCCTAATTTCAAAATATAATTATAAATAATTCAATCAGATTGAATTGGGCAGTGGATGTGTGTGCTGGCTACTTTCCCTTTATCCCCCTGCTCCTCAGTGTTTATTCTCTTCTTAATATTTCTACCTTCTGGCTTTCTATGTGTGCCTGTATGCTGTCACGAACTGGACAGGGTGAAATTGAAAAAAAGAAAACATGTATTCAAGGTTGGAAAGGACATGAATTTAGGAGTAAACCAACTGGAGTGTGAACCTCACTCAACCTAGCAGCTGTGTGTTCGAAGCCAGTGACTCAGCCTCTCTGAGTCTTTTCTTTCATTAACAGAAGTGAGGGCTGAAAACTACGAGAGAAAATCATCATGAGAATGAGAAAGTCTGTGAAATGTACCTAGCTCTACCCCTTCGGCTACTGCAGGACTTGTAGAGGAGGGCATACATTTCGGTTTTCTTTCTCTCTCCCTCCTTTCTAGTCTTCCTCCCTTCCATTCTTTCCTTTTGCATGATTTTTCTGCCTACTGCATTAACCTCATTAATCCAGCAATTCTCTAATGAAAGAAAAAGATGGTAGAGAAATGTTGGGGACAGGAAAAATTAAAGGTGGGAGATTTTTCTCTGAAGCCTGGGGAAAGAGCAGGCGACACACTCTGATGATCCATTTCTGTCCTTTTCCCTTTCGCCTCATAGGTCTATTCACACCTAGAAGTCCACGAGCCATAGCAAGACTGCAGTCAGAATCTTTAGAGAGCTTAAGATAGTGCATCATGATTTGAGGGATTAAAAACTGTATTAATAAATCACTTAGAACCTTACCTGGCATACTCTCAGCACTCAATAAATGTTGAATATTATTCTTGTTATTATTTTCCTGATGATTATTATTGCTGTTCAAGACAAGCACCCCAGTACAGGCAACCAAAGTCATAAGGCCATTAGCTGCCTTGTTTTCCAAATGCCTACCCAAGTTACAAATATAGCAATAGTTGTTTCTTTCAGCATTTCCCAGCCTCCTGTGTCATTTCCCCTGCTAAAGGTTTCATTCTGCCTTTTCCAGAACAAACATCATTATAATCACTTCTTGTTCACATCTCTGATATCCCCATGGCTCTTGTTGCTCTCACTGGTAGTAGCAACACCTCTGAATTTACCACCATCTGCAAATATCATTAGCTATTGTTTATTCCCTCTCCCACACTATTAATGAAGATGTTAATTAAGACCAGAACTAACACTGACCCCAGCAGCAATCCACAAGACATTTATCCAACTGGATAAACTTCTGTTAGTCATTACCCACTGCTCCTAGACATTACCACCACTCCATTCCCTTCATCTGCTAATTTGTAAGAGAGCAGGGGAGAGAATTATGGGAGCCCAGTATTATTTAAAAATTAACACTCTGATACTTAGGCTTTTGTAAAGAGATTTGGTGGAACATCAGAAGGGCGGTTGTAAGCATTATGTATGAGTGAAAGGAGCCAGACTCCAAAAGAATTTGGTAACTGCCTGGCTCAGCTTATGGGTGTCAGAGAATTTAGCAACACTCTGTAAGGCTGGAGGACACCAGCACAAATATTAGACTGCTTTTCAGCTGCTTTCTTTTACAGATGATCAGACTGAGACCCAAAGAGGCAAAGAGACTTGTCCAAGGTCACTTCCCTAGCTCATGCTAGAACCTGAATTGGAACTGGGAGTTCTAACTTCCTGTCTCATGATCTTTGCAGGAGCCAAGCTGATCATGCTTCCTAGCGGTTCTGTTCGGACACCTATGTTGTTAGCATTTGCCCACTAAATCCTAGATGCACAGAGCCATGTCCATCAACTTCATCTCTTTGTCCCCAGAAAACCATCTCCTTTAGTAGGAGTTCTCTGCACATTTATTAAAGGAATGAGTATTATTCACCACGATGCACTGTGCTCTCAACCTATAAATTAGTAGTTCTCAACCTTGGCTAAACATTACAATCACCCAAGGGAGCTTTTAAAAAATGCCAATGCCCACACCACACCCCTTGAGATTTGAATTTAATTGGATTGAGGAAAGACCAGGCACTGGTAATTTTTTAAATCTCCCTAGGTGATTCTAATGCAGACAGGGTTGCGAGCCACCTCCCAGGACAAAGTCTTTTTCCAAAGATTCCAAAATTGAGAAGTTTCTTATTCTATAGAAAGGGATCAGTACAGAACCACTGTAACTTAGCAATTAGGAGCAAACCTTTCTTTTAAACAGGAAACTGACTTGCTCTTCAAACCTTTTCCATGTGAAGAATGCAAATTACATTGCCCACTCAGAATAATGTAGTTTGGAATCTATTAATCTGATGCTGGTATTTACATGGGGCAATTTTTCCAAACTTAGCTTTAACCATGTGGGCAGTAGTACCAACTTAAAGCTCTCAGGTAGCCCGAAGGGACTGACTCATCTACTACAAAAGCTGGCCCACGAGAAGCAACGTTAAGCACAGGACAGGGGACTCACCAGTGTTGAGGGGTTTGCTTATTTAGACATCAATACCCATTGTACCCTCTGCAGTAGCAATGCCTTGCTGCCACTGGTATGGCAATGAGGCCTTAGTAGAAGAAGAATGTAGGTCAAAAACAAAATAGTGAGACATCATCTCAGGCTTCTTCCTGGACAGGAGCCCAAGAAGAATAGAAGACAAGGCTTTGGAAGGTCTCAGAGGCTGCTAGCCTCCTGGAGTCACACTTGATGGTCTTTTCCCTTTTCAGGGAACATCCCTAAATGACTAAGTGCCCAACAACACTCTTACCTGTCAAAGAGGGAAATTCAGAGTGCTCATGTATGGTGGCACAGGTTGTCCACTGTCCAGGGGAACTTGGTGTAAGGGGGTGGAAATCTGAAGTGAGAAAAAGTGTTTTCAGGAAGCCAGAGGGTTCTATTTGTAGTTCACAGAAAGGCCTCACCTGGAAACACCGGGGCCTGAAGAGGGAGAGAGAGAAAGACGCAACCGTACCCTCGTTACAGGTAGCAGAGACCTGGTGATGAAGGCAGAGAAGAAGAGAGGAGAAATGATGGAAAGTGTTGGGAGAGGTTATGAGGAGCTCTCCACCCTCACAGAATATGCTCCAATATCAGTGCCTCTCCATGGTTGTGAAGGTGGAGATAAAACAGGAAAATGTACAGGAAGCCAGAGAAACATGGAAATGGAGTATCTGTAGAAAAGACAGTAAGATACACAGAGAAAGGAAGTCCAAGGTGGGAACGTTTTTCACATATTCACTCTCTCACCAGTTGAAGTTAAGGCCCCTGCCACGCATGGCTCATGGGCTTGCCTGCTGCTGTCACAAGCTGGTTCAGCTTTGGGGAAAGAGAAAGGAAGAGAAGGCGTCCTGGCAACAGTCCCCGATGGAGGGTCAGGACAGACGCCTTAACCAGTGAATGCTTCCAGATGCACTGAAGTGTCCTCCCAAAACACTGCCCAAGAAACAGCTTAACCAGAGAGTGACTCCTCTAGAGGGGGAAAAAAAATCAGTCATGTTGACAAGGTCAAAATACCAAGAAAACAGCCTTCCCAAGTGAGCAATTCTGGGTCAGGATCACAGTTCATTAGAACATACTCTTTTCTGCTTCTCCCTTCTTAGACCTCTCGGTTAGGGTGTGATTTTTAATATATGCACCCACACAGAGGGTCTCAGGGTACACAGTGTCTAATAAAACATGTAAAAGATTGGATCTGGGGAAACGATTCTCACCTTGCTAACTGTTGAAAAGAAAGACTCTAAGGGAGGTGCTACAGTAGTAGCCAAATACTGAGGACAAATTAGCCCAGGTAGTATTTGGGCATAGAAGGAGTAAGTTATGGTGTGGTCTGCCCTGTTCCAATATTGGGACTCAGCGAGCACTCAAATTTCCCTCAGGGTCTGGAAACTGAGGCAGTTTGGACGGTTTCCCCTTTGGTTGCACCATAGAAAGCTCAGGGAGAAAGCCAGTGGAGTGAGAGAGAAGGAAATAAGGAAGGGAGGAAAGGGAGGATGGAGGGAGGAAGGAACACAGATAGGGAGGACTCACTTATTGAGCACAGACTGCTTGCCAGACATTGCTTTTGGCTTTTTCATTCATGCAATTCCGCAGACATTTTAGAACACCACTGTGAGGTTGGTATAGTTGCCCAGCTAATGAGTGGCCAGGTTATATTCAAGTCAGGTTTGTCTGATTTCCACTTTCCTCTCTTTTCCATGGACTAAATCTACATGCATATACACCTATGTATGTGTTTGTGCATATGTGTTTTATCACATCAGTGTTTCTTAATACTGCCCTTGTCACCAAGCAACCAAACAGTGCGGATAAATTTCCTGTTACATTTCTGTTTTTTATCATGTCCTCAAGCTAATTGGTTTTCCTCTCTTCAGAGTGGCCTCCAATGTTGTCGGCATCAGACTTTGCCTGTATATTATTGAGGAAAGGGGGAAAAGAGGAAGGGTTGAAGCCAAGGGAGATCATTTGTCCTGGTTCTGTTGCCTACTGGGCAGGATTTGTTTTCTTTTTTTGTGGAAGGGGTGAGTGCCACTGTTTTGCTGCCCTGCACCACCAACTGGGAATTCTCAGATCTCCTTTAGATAAACAGCTCAGCCCTCTTCAGTCCATAACCTGATAGTTGGAATCTTCCCTTTGCCTTGGAGAAGCTTGGAGAAGCCTTGGAGAAGCTTCTTTTCAAGCAGTCATCCCATACTTCTCTTAAAGAGGCACCTCCGAAACAGGCATTGAAGACCTTGCCCCTATTGCCAACAACCTCTGTGTTGTTTTCCTGAGAGGAAGGGGAGAGGGGCTGGGTTGGGGGCTACATAGTCATGAGGCTCTACCTCCCTCCCCAGCTGAGGAGAGCTGACCAGGTTCTCCCCCACCCCCATTCCGTGTCTCCCTGGAGCACACACAGATGCTTCAGGAGGAGATACTATCACAAAAGGGTTTATTAGGGAGAGAAAAGTGTGAAAAGGATGGAGCTGTTGGCAGGGACGCCTGCTCCATGGTTCAGCCTCTGCTGTCTGCAGGCTCCGTTGATTGATCCTTCCCTTTTTTTCTCCACTCCCTACTTTCCAAGGGTTTATATTCACTTTACAAAGAAAAGCCATCGCCAGGCAAAGATGTTTATAGCATTGTATTAAAGTTTGGTGGAGAGGAGGGGAAAGGAAGGAAAAGGCTGGATTGGGGGGTGTGGGGGGGAAGACAGTGAGAGAAAGCAAAGGCAGGCATGCATGAGAGGCCGGAGCAGCAGCCAAGAAGAGGAAAAAGGACTGCCGGGGACAGGCAGACAAAATGTGCCTGGAGCCTTTATAGAAAAAGCGCAAAGACCTGAACAGGAGAAGCAGTTAAACACCCAAGTGCAAATGGACTTTGGGATTCTCCTGGCAGAAAGGGCTGCCAACAAAATACAAAATAGGCCACCTTGACGACCCAGAGAAACAAGTTCTGAGAAGGCCGTTAGGAGATGCCCAGAAAAGGACCAGCAAGTAAATATATAAAGGGCAGAGTATGCTAATATGCTGTGAGCCTTTAAACTGGAGGCGGGGGTGTGAAAGAGGGGGACAGGGAGAGAGAATATGAAGGTCTGAGACAGAGCAACATCAAGTGAAAACAAAAGCAGCACAGAGACAGACCGGGACAAAACACACACACACACACACACACACACACACACACACAGCCAGACCCCAAGAGAAGGACACACAGAGAGAGTCACACACAGAGAAAGACAGGAAAGGGCTGAGGAAGGGGGGTGACGAGTGGGAGTGGGGTGAGAGAGAAAGTCTCCAGCCAAATGCAGGAGACTTGGCAGTGGGACAGCAGCGGGCGGGCGGGCAGTAACTGCACTTGCTGTGTCTCGTCTATTGTTGTCTCCGAGGGGGGGATAGGGGGAGTTGTTTGTTTGTTTTGTTGTTTGGCCTCTTTGTCTCTTTTGTTTCAAGTACTGAGTTTGCTTCTTTCCCAGACTCTGGGCTGATGGAAGAGCTTTATGGATTTTTCTTAAAGAGACAGGATTAGCTAGTGTCCTAGTATTAGCAATTTCTCAGTCCTAACCAGTTCCTGCCTAAGTGACTGTTTTACTAATTTTTTTAAAGGATTATATTAAGAATGGAGAGTCGATGTGTATGCTGCTTTTTATGGTAGTAAGAATGAACTGGTCAATTTCACCCTCCCCACTAAAGCTCTTCCTATGGGACTGCCAATACTACAGGAGGCAAGAAAGAAAAGACAAAAAGGAGAAGAAAATCCTACAAACAACAGTAATAGGGGACATACAAAATTAATTTCAAACACATTGGTAAATGTTCTACTTAAAAAAACAACAACAACTAAGCCTCAAGATTTGAAATATAAACTTGAAGTTGTAAATAATCAGGAGAGGGGCTTTGAAGGAAGAAGGATGGCTCCTCATCCTTCCGGTGACACTGCCAACATGCTGCCCCATCTCTTGCTGTTACACCAGGGCTTTCCCCAGGCTCCATCCCAGAAGATAAATGGCACCGCCATCAGGCTCTGGGTCACTCCCTACCCCCTCCTTGGCCTTCCTGAAAGGAAATGACCATCCACATGCTGGGGCAGCTAGGTGTCACAACGCTGAGCAGAAAGTTGCTTTCTATTCACTTGAGGAGAGGCAGGGGAAAGGGGTGTCCCTCAAGCCTTTCACTTCTTTGTTTCCAGAGAGACTTGTAGTTTCCTTTTCCAGTAATGGAACTAGGTTTTGGTCTACAGAAGACAGCTTCTGAAGGAAATGAAATTTTAAAACACTCCCAAATTCATCTAAGTTGGGTTTTCAATACCTCTCTAGTCCTCAGCCAGCCCTTTTCTTAATCTTATCTTCCTTCTCTCCTCTCCTGCCTTAAAATCTCCCAGTGAAATCTCGGGTGCCAGAGACGAAAAATAAATAAATACAGCCCTAGGACTATGGAAGGGTAGGTGGGGGTGGGGATGGCAAAGGGAAGTCGGGGTTCTTTTGTGCACGGGTCCTTTATACTCAAAGTAAACACCGACCGGCTTCAGTGGATTCTCCTGCCCCCAAGCCAAGTGTGGCTGGGTACCGCTGGCTCTGGGGGGTTAGGTGCCTCTCCTCCGCCGGCCCTTGAGAAGTTTGGGACTTAACAGCTTTGTCAACTGCTCAAACTCGGGGGTGGTAAGAGGAGGAGTTAAGAATCAGGGCAGCTTACACCCACAATTTTATCCACTGCCTTCCTCCTCTACCTTAATTTTTCTCCTTTCGCCTCCCTCTTTATCCCCACTCACCACGCCTTTTAAAAAGCCGCCACAGGCATCTCGCCCGCCGATGAAGCGGTTTTACTGTTACTGCTGGGCTGCCATTTGAATGGGCCGGGAAACCTCCCGCCTTCCCAGGCCACACTCCGCTGGGTTTTCTCCCACATACGCTTGGTGACAACGTGGGCCTGAGCAGGCAGGGACCAGCCCGGGGGTGGGTTCGGGGAGCGGGGTGGGGGGGGCCGGCGAAGGGGCGAGGAGGTGGGACCTCGGTCCCAGGCAGCCGAGTCCTAGCGGGGCCTGTGTGAGGAGCGCCCTGAAGGAACCCCGAATGAGTTGGGCATGCAGGGCAGGTGTTCCCCAGCGCAGGGAAGTCAAAGGAAGGAGGTGGGGAGGGGGCAGGTCTCAGCTGCTCCCTCCGGTAGCCGTTTGTGGGCACCTTTGTTTTGGGTAGATTTTCACGTCCGTGGTCACATGAGGTAACAGGCAGCCTAACCTTGAGCGCCTGGCAAACTCGAGTCTGATGCTGGGGACGCTAAGGCGGCCGGGCTGAACCCATTAGCCCCTAGGGATGCCCGTGGGGCAGGCGTCGTCTGCAAACGACAACAGGAACGCACCCAGCACGTGGAAGGATCGAGGCAAAGTGCTGGCCCCAACCCTGGGGTGGGGGCGGGGGAGAGGGGTTAGTCCGATCCCCACACCAATCCAGTGGGATTCAGAAATGACCCCAGGACCAAGAGTCTGCCCCGCGCGGTGCGCAGAGGATTACGTTTCTCTGCCCCGCACCCGGCTGGGCGGCGCACCCGGGGATCCAGTTTCCTTCGGAATGTTCCCGTTGACTTGGTTTGAAAGTTGAAGCCCCGGGGTAGTAAGGCTGGCTGCAAAAATCTCCAACCACAGTAATCCTAGACAAAATAAAAACACAATGGGCCGCAAACCAACCAACTCGGGGCATTTCTGTGGGGGTCTCCCGGCGGGGCGCGCGTCGCTGCAGAACCTGGAGGGACGCAACCTTTCTACCTCGAATTTTCCGTGTGTAGGAAGACCTCAGGAAGGTGTTAGAATAGGGTCTCCCCTCTACTGCCTACTTCGTTTCCTAAACTGGTATAAAAACATCCCAGGAACCAACTGCAGCCGCAGCTCTGGCGGGAGTAGGGGGCGGGGTGGGGTGGGGTGGTGGCCCAGGAGGATTGCCTTCAGGCTGAACTCCGCCACGAATTTGCCCCACGCCAGGACGGAGGGTCTCTTAGGGAGACGAAACCCAGCTGGAGAAATCGCGGCCTGGGAGCCCCTGGCCCCACTCGCAAGACAACCCGCCCGGCGCGAAGGATGGGTCTCCCGAACCCCGCGCAGGGAAACTGGAAGGCAGGCAGACTCTTGAGCTCCAACGGAGTGTAATCTCAAAGAAGAAAAAAAAAATCTTTAAAAATGAAAAGGGGGGATAAAAAACTAAATTTGAACAAAACTAAATTACAAGCCCACAGGTCCCTGCGCCGCAAACGAGGTGGGGGAGGAGGGGGCGGAACGGCCGAGGCACTGAGAGTGGGGGATGCAGCATGAAATCCGTCCCCTGCAGAGTCGGTGCCTTCGGGGGCTCCACCGCCGCACGCTCCGACTTGCAAGGCTTGGACACACAGGGGAGGCCGAAGGTGGGAGGGAGAGGCGAGAAAGAGAGGTGGAGGGAGGGTGTGTGTGTGGGGGGGGGGGTCTTTTTCTCCTCTCGCCAGCTCCAGCCGAGGCGAACTGGAGGTGGCAAAGCGGTAGAAAACTTTGGAAAGTTTGGGTAGCGTGGTTAGCGGTGGAGACGCAGGGCAAACAAGCCATTCTGGGGAAGGCTTGGGGGAGCGGGCTGGGTGTTATTGGGACGCCAGGTCCTCAGGCGGTTAAAGATCCAAGTCTCTCGGGTCAGCTTCGCCTATGGCCCCAGAGGCTTCTAGGGGCCAGTACCCCGGGAAAGTTTGAGAACGTTTCTCTAGGAGACTGACGAGGCAGAGCCGGAGTTCCGCGATTTGTGTCGGTGCGGAAAGCATTACCCCATGACAGCTCAGAGCTTGTCTGCCAAAGCGGGATTAGATCCGCTGGCTCAAGGGCTCGGTCCCCCACCTTCCCTCACCCGGCGAGGGCCTTGCGCGCGCCTGGGATCTTTGGGGTGATATGCGCGGTTTTGAGTCGCGCCACGGGTATCCATGTACCACGTGCGTCCATGGACTCCGGCGGGCACCTTTGGGAGAGTGCCCCCGAAGGGGAGGGGGCCACGCAGCCGGGATCGTGCTGCTGCGACGACATTCCAGCTGGTGCACATCCTTGCTGGAGGCAGGACACAGTGGCCCAACCCAACTTCTCTCCGCGCCTTGGGAAGGAAGTGTGGTGCGCTCGTTGGAGCGCGAGGCTGCCGCCGCCCATTCCACATACTGCCTGGCATCCTGCTTTTCCTCACTGCACACCAGGGAAAGGCATAATTCAATTATATCATCCAAGTGCAACACAGCCTTTTCCTCTTTTGCCCTGGAGCCTACGACGTTTCGAAGGCGAATCTCCCAATTCTCAAATAAATACCTATCGCTCCAAAGCCGAGCTGGGTTCTCTAGTAACTACTGAGGGGAAAAAAGAATTCAAATCGGATATGAGTTTACAGCCTGAAGCGGCTTATTTAGGCTCATTGAGTGCCATTCCAAATGGCACAGCTCGCGCTATTTCGAGAGAAGTTGGAGATTGGAGAGAAAACGGGGTTATTTAAAGTGACTCCCAGAAAGCAACTTTTCTTCTCCTGGCTCCCTCGGTGACCGTGTCTGTGCTCCAGTTTAATGCAGCCCGTGCGACCCAACCTTTGATATTTAAGCCTTGCCAGCTCCTGGGTGAAACTACCTGTTGGGAGATTCCGCAGCCTAGACATTCGGCCCTCACTTCCCCGGTGCAATCCTGGCAGCGATGGGATGTTTCTGGGGTTGGCACGAGAAGGGAGAAGAGCGGAGAGCCGGGAGCAGCGGACAAAGTCAGCTGCGCCTGGCAGTGCCCAGTGAGCTGCGCCCGCGCTTCTGCTCGCTCTTGGAAAACTGGAAATAGTACGCTGAGCGGGGCCCCTGGCTTCAAGGATGGGCCCAAACTCAGCTCGATTCTCTAAATTAGGAAACTACGTAGCGGTGCCGTTTGTACTGGCACCTCGGTACAAGTCTAACTTTAAAAAACAAAAAGCCTCCAGGCGGCTTCCTCGGCGCCCACCCCAACCCGGCACTCGCAGACCCCGCACTTTCTCCGGCACCAAAATTCCCTTTACTACTTCTGGAAATTCGGAAAACTCCTCAGACGCTTGGACGCGCTGCAACCCAGAGGCTGCTTAAAGCTCTTGCAGGAGTTGCTTGAGGGAAATCACTCTGTTCTTACGAGCAAACAGAATCTCTGTATTTTAAAACAACCTAACTGGATGAGGGAGTGGAGCTAGGAAGGACAATTTGAGCAGTCTTTGCAGCCTGTTGGAGGAAATTTCGGAAGTTGCGGACAGGGGCTTGTCTCTCACAGGAACCTGTGGCAAGGACAGTTCGGGCCGGGCCCTGGGTCTAGAAGTCTCGCTTGGGAAGCACACAACCAGGGTCTGGCTCACGCGGTTTAATAACATTCTTTCCGGCAAACTCTCCGGCACATTCTGTCCTGACATTAAACTGGGGTGGCCGTTTAAACGCAGGCTGGGCTAAACCGGAGAAATTTCCCCCAGACGCGGAAGGCATGCCGGGTTGTATCTCCGATGCGGGTTTCTGCTTTTTGATAACGAACCCCACTCTGTTTTGGGAGCAGTGGAATTGGGAGAGGCCTTACGGAGGGGCCGATTTGGGGGTTGGAGGGCGCGGAAAGTCTCTGTAGCTAAGGGTACAGTGGAGCTTTATTTCTCGGCGCACGCGCTTCCATCCCCGTGGTCACAAAGCACTCGGCTGAAAACGAAATGGGGAGAAATATTAGGCAACTGCAGGGAAGAAGGGGGGTAATCCTCGTCTTGTTTAGGATGCTCGTCTTGACAGCAGAGACTGAGGGGCTATGTAGAAGAAAGAGAATTTATTCGTGAGAATTAATTGCACGGGGATGAGTATTGAGACTTCGGACCTAAAAGATAGCTCAGAACCTTTCCCGCGTCTCAGTCTCTTTTTGTGATCCTGGCAATATTAGACTGTTTGGCCCTTAAGTCACACCCCTAGTCCCAGACCTTAGTGGCATTTCCCATCCCCATGTGCCTCCTTCCTGTGGACTCATCTCGGCATCCTTGCCCAGTACCTAAGGGAGTCTGGAACAACTCCTGCAAGCTTGCCCTTCGCAGGGCGCACACACATGGGTGGGCTTTCCCCACGCGGCTGTCTCCTCTGCCCCAGAGACCCCTCAGGGGCCTGGGAAACCCGAAGTATTTTCCAGCGCTCAAACTCGGCACTCCTGTTCTATTTCAGTTCAGTCCCAGGGGCACGGACCCAAGGATAATAAACAATGCTGCTTATTAGAGATACAAACGGGCACAGAAAAGAACCACACAGAAAAGCAAACGCAGAAAGCATTTTAACAAGTGGCCAGACATTCAGAATTGCCATTGAAATTGACTTGTAATGTACAACAGAAGGGATTTCTCTGAAAGACACTGAAGTTCGAGGAATATAGGTTTGTCAAAGCGTGATGATTGATGGAGCAGTTTGTATTTACTTAGTTTTTCTCTGGAAATCAGGCAGAGCTGCTGCTACCTGCGGATGCCTCTCTACAGGAACCTCCTTCTTCCTCCCTCTCCCCCCACCCCTTCCCCTCTCTTAGATCGCTAGCTTCATAAAAAAAAGGGAGGGGTCTTTCAGGTGTCCCTATACTTTGGTACCGTTATTTCAGATCCCACAAGAACAGAAAAGACTACCTTCTCTTTAGGCAGTGACAACACGGGCTTTGGGAGGAGATGTCATTGTTTAACAGGAATGGTCAGATAATTCAGAGATACCAAAAAAAAAAAAAAAATCCACTTTTTCTCCTTTTTTAAAAAATAGAAATGTAGATACCTTTTGAGTCTGACCTTCAGAGTTGGGGGTTGGGGGAAGGCTGAAGATTCCTCCTGGGGAGCGGGTGAAACCAATTTTTACCCTGCAATGGCCTCAGGAAAGGGCCTCCCATATGCTCTGAACACCCCCCCTTACAATGTCAGAAAAATATTCCTGCCTCCAATATTGGCAAGAGGCTACTGTGACAGGCGGTGCTGCTTTAAATAGGAAGAAGACCACAGGGTGAAAGGAGTCTCAACCTTTCTACCCATCAGACTACCTGCCATCCTGTCCCCAAAGGCCCAGCACTGGCAAAGCAGACTATAAGGAAAAATTTGATTTTGAGCAGGGTGGGAAATGAATCCATGCATGTTCCAGAAACAAGCCACCATTGGATTCTCAGGAGCTGGGTTACCCCGGAATAGGTCTCCCCAATCCAGCTGCTGAAGTGTTATTGTCTGAGCATCTCTGCCTTCTATGACTCAGTCTTTTGTTGACCCTTTTCTATGACCCATAGACTTTTGTTGTGGTGGTGATAGTGGTGGTGGTTCAGGTAATGTTGGAAGAAACCTCAGAGGTGTTTTCATCCAATTCTCCTGGGCAGCTCTCCTTAGGGTTGTGTTAAGGGGAGGGTCTAGTCTCTCCAGGGCCAGCCCTGCACCCACATAAAACTCTCAGCCTAGGAGACTGGACTGGGGCTAACCCTGGCTGGGCCTTGAATTTCATCCCCTGTGCCAACCAATGACAACTCTTTTTGTCAGGAAATCATCATGGTGCCAACTGCACCCAAAGAAGAGCCTAAACTATCTTTTCCCACCTCCCCCCACCCACCCCCTTAAGCTGATGGCCTTCCCAGAGTGTTGATGTATTTTTGTTTCCTAATTTAATTCCTGTATTATTTTAGAACTTTTTCAGCTGTGTCTGGCCCTTTCCACCTACCCTTTAGTTGACAACTTTTAGCAAGGGTCTCTGATGAACTCAAGCTTAAGAGACCTCCTTTGCAAAGTGTGTAGCTGAGTTTTAAAAGGTGCCTCGGTCACTTTGGAGGGGGAGGTGAGCCCTGCTCTGTCCTCCCCATAGTTTTCCAAATCAACTGGCCTGTACCTTATAATTTTACAGATGAGGAAACAAAGGCTCAGAGAAGGTAGTTGACTTCCTAAGAGCACACAGTGAGCTGAGAGCAGAGTCTGCATTATACTCCAAGATTCTTGATTTTGAAGTCCGTTTGCTCAGTTTTGAGGGTTTGTGATCGCTAAAGTAAACTACTGTTCAGGAAGCATCAACTTCGTGCCAGACCACGTGCATGCCAGACACTTTATGTAAGTCATCACTACAGCAGTTCTGAAGAGCATCATTAGCCCCAATAAAAATTTTAAAATCAAATTATGAAAGTAATAATATGCATAAATCAAAATACAAAGGGACATAAAATGAAAGTAAAAGTCTCCCACTCTATTCTTCCCTCCTGCCCAGAATACCACTGACCTTTTTTGTCCTTTAGTGACTCTCTTCCATATCGGGCAGACCTTATCATTACTTTATGAAGAAGAAGCCAGCTCACATTAGGTGGGCTGGCTGGGGCTACCTGTCCCCAGGCTCAGCACTTCCATTCTTCTGCATTAGCTCAGGTGAGTGGGGAGAAAATGGAAGTGAAGAAAGCCAGAGATAAAAAGAAAGGTCAGGTTAGAGTTAATATCACCCCTTCCTTTCTTCTCTTCCTGCCCCATCTAGGCACTTACTCACGCTACAGTTTTTCAGGAGACCAAACCATGGCTCTCTCGGTGCAGATATCCTGAGGTTCATCTGTGACAGCAATTGGACCCGCAGCTCTCCTCAGGCCCCGGTCACCTGAGTACTGCCTCCAAAGTGCTGCCCCTACCCTGTACTAGCTCCAGGACTGGAGCAGATGTCCTGGGCTTGAGACTTTCCTGAACAACTCTGAGAGTTGTTCTGAGGCTAAAATGAGAGGCAGGGAAAAGACTCTGTAAACTTGAAATCTTTCCATGTAAATAGAGCAGCTGCCTTTCAAAGACCTGGATAGGAACCCTGCGCCCTACTCCTGTAGAACAGTGGATTTTTAGGGATCTAAGGGTTTGCATTTTGTCTGTGTTCTGTCTGTATGTAGGGGCAGGGCTACAAGTGTGTTTTAAAGTAGAAACGGCTGTTTTTTAATCCCTGAAAGATGACAACACTGAGTCTTTGGTATCTGGGTGGATTTCTTTCTACTGGAGAATAGATACAGCCAAGCTGTTGAGGGTAGGAGGAGGCAGTTGCCTTGCTTGGGGTGCACAGTGGAGTGGTAAGAGGTGTGGCTGAAAGGATGCTTCAGCTGGTCCCCGTGGGTAGGTGTCTTCCTGCAAAGGCTGACCTGAGATTGTTCAGGGGCAGGAAGGGTGGTGAAGCTGAACACTGCCGGGTGCGGGGTCGGGGGGAGGAGACGCGGGGTGGGGGTCATTTCATTTGTTTGTTATTATTTCTTGAGAGGAAGGGGAGGGCTATTAGAGAATGAATTTAATAAGTCTTGCAGGAAGCTAGTCTTGTCTTTGAGGCTCCTTCATTCTGGAAGAATCTTTAGAAACATCCTCAACTGAGGGGCCTCCAAGTGACAGCAAATGATAAGCTAGGGCCCCGGTCTCCTAAGCTTTGCAGAGGAAGAGCAGCTGGGGTTGGGCTGGTGCCTCTGAAAAGCCCTTTTAGAAACTTGCCCAGAGTCCAGTAACATGCCCAGATCTGAGATGAGATGGAGGGAGACTGTGAGCATCAGGGAAGAAGAAACGGTTTTAAAATGAATGAAGCGGGCCGGGGAGTGGGCTGGTTCCAGAGAGAAACCATGAAAGGAGTGAAAGTTAGATTTTCGGGGAGGCCCAGCCAGCTGCATAGCCTGCTTTCAATGCCTGTGTCAGGACAAAGGATGCTGCGCCCCCTGGTGGCAGACTGGCGGTCGGCGCCCGCGCACTGCGGCGGAGACCGGCGACCAGACCCAAGTACCAGCTGAAAAAGTCGGCGGGTCAGATGCCTTTTCTTCTGTTTGCTAAGGGAGTTGAAGTTGAAATAGCCTTTGCTTTCTCAACTCTGCAGTCTAAATAGAGACGTTGGTGTAAAGTGAGCGGGTTTTGTAATTCTGGCATGCAATTTAGGCCGACAGGACAATGCCTGTTTAGAAGAAACCTAGTGGGGTGGGAATTGCCCTGGCTGGGAGAAAAGATCGGCATTTAAGCGCAGAGCTGGTCTGAGGAGAGTCTTTAAAAATTTAAGAACCTCCCTTTCTCAGTTTTAACACAAAAGGGGCTACAGTAAGATGTTTTAAAATTCTTTTGCTGGGATTTATGAGATAATCGTTACTCTTTTGCCAGAGCCTTGCACATTTGACATTTTTATTATTGTTTTCTATTTATATGCAGGTGCAAATGTTAGGTTTCAGCATCCTGAGTTCCCTGATTCTGAGCAAAGATTTGTGTGGCTCCTTTCCTTTAAAAATGTAAAGAAAACCCTCCCTTCATCGCAGAAGCCATCGTCTCCACCTTTTGTGGAGCCTCCTGCAAAAAGCCGCAGTGAGTGCAGGTCTTTAGTCTCTGCTCTGTTTCTTTTAAAAATAAAGTATGAAAGTGTTGTGCTGGAAATTATGCTGCTAAGTGTTACATGTGGTAGGTGTGAATGTATGTTTCAATAGTTCCAGGCACAAGACCAAAAACTTCCCCAGAATTAGCAGAATTTTCAGCTATAATCTGGCTAACATTTCAGCGAATAGGTACAAAGGCCTGTTTGGGAGCACGCCACCTCCAAGGAGCTGTAGAGTTGAGTTTCCACTGACATATTGAGCCGTCCCTTGTATGGTCAGGTGATGTTCAGTGGGATCAGCCCCAGGAAGAGTTTTGTGGTGGCTGCGAGTTCCCTCTCCTAAAACCTGCAGATCGAGTCTCTGCGTAGTCAGTTGTACCCCCAGGGCAATTCTTCTTGCTCTGCACTTGAAGTCTTATCACAACAGAATGGGTACATTTTTTTGTTTTTGAGTTTAAGAAACTGATTATAGTGCTTTCAAGGATCAGTTGAGTAGCGACCTTAGTAGGCAGAGCTTCAGGGAGTATGTAGTCAGCGTGGATAGTGTCCCTAGGCCATATGCTTCCCGGGAGGAGCAGGGCTGCCTCTCTGAGAGGAACTGGGACGAAGAACAGAGCCCACACAACACGGTGGATGGCGGCTGCTGAGCACAGGGCTGGTGCTTTGACCTGGAGCACTGTGCCTTCAGTTCTCTAAAGTGAAAGCGTGAAAATGAAAGTGTTAGTCACTCAGTTGTGTCCGACTCTTTGCAACCCTGTGGACTGTAGCCCGCCAGGCTCCTCTGTCCAGGGGATTCTCCAGAATACTGGAGTGGGTAGGCATTCCCTCTTCCAGAGATCGTCTCAATCCAGGGATCGAACCTGGATCTCCTGCATTGTAGGTGGAGTCTTTACTATCTGAGCCACCAAGGAAGCCCGAACAACTGTATCCTGGACTGAACTGTGTTGGGTCCGCTCCACAATTTCATATGTGGAAGCTCTAACCCCCAGGGCCTCAGAATCTGACTGTATTTGGAAATAGAACCTTTAAAAATTGTTATTCAATTAAAAGGTCAGTATGGTGGGCTCCCATCCAAGGTGACTGGTGTCTGTATAAGCAGAGGAGATCAGGATGCAGGCAAGTACAGAGGGAAGACCCTGTGAAGATATAGGGAGAGGGTGCTCATCATTGAGAAGGAAATGTCAAGACTGAGGCCTTAGAAGAGCCATCCTGCTGACACCTTGATCTCAGCTGCATAGCCTTGAGAATTGTGAGAAGATAAACTTCTGTCATTGAAGTCACTCAGTCTGTGGACTTTGTCACGGTAGCCCTAGCGAACTAACGCAAGCGGCTTCTCAGCACCGGCCAGTTCTGTGTTCCATTTGGGGAAGAAAACCTAGAGCATCAAATTTTTCTAGTTTTTGAGAGAGGTTAAGAGTCTTTTGCTCTTTAAATGTTGGCAGCAGGGCTGATGGCTTCACAGACAAGCAATCTGTGTAGTCCCATGAGACTGGTACTCAGAAGGGCCTCGGTGCTTGGTGTCACGTGAAATTATTCAACGTTGAACAAGGGGTTTGCATTTTCACATTGCACCAGACCCCACAAACTATGGAACCAGTCCAAACATGAAGTTTAAATAAAATTGAAGCATGGTTAATTAAGAGTGTAGGGGCTGAAACAAAATATGTCTGAGGCTGGATGCAGCGTGGGACACAAGTTTAAACTTTTTGTTGCTAAATAGATTATGACTTCCCATTCCCCCAAGCCCCTGGGAAGGAATTTGTGGAGCCCAGAGGTTTCTGGGGGTGGGAAGAACAGTACACATAACTCCCCAGGTGTGATTCCCTGAGATTCTAAATACATGAGCTGCTGCTGCTGCTGCTAAGTCACTTCAGTCGTGTCCGACTCTGTGTGACCCCAGAGACGGCAGCCCACCAGGCTCCCCCGTCCCTGGGATTCTCCAGGCAAGAACACTGGAGTGGGTTGCCATTTCCTTCTCCAATGCATGAAAGTGAAAAGTGAAAGTGAAGTTGCTTAGTCGTGTCTGACTCCTAGCGACCCCATGGACTGCAGCCTACCTGGCTCCTCCGCCCATGGGATTTTCCAGGCAAGAGTACTGGAGTGGGGTGCCATTGCCTTCTCTAGAATACATGAGCTAGTGTGACTCTAACAACATCAATAACAACAACACAACTTTTTTTTTTTCAGGGATGAGTTATCAGAACCTCAAAATAAGAATATGTTGAGAAGAGGTCCAAGAGGAGGAATTAAGTGTTTGGTTTAGGGTGAAGAGCCAGGCTGGCCCTGTGTATGCCTGATGCTGGAAGCTCTCCCAGAGCCTTGCACCCGGGCACCTAGTTGGGCTCTGGGAAACTGGAACTGAGTATGTGCCCCACTGTGACCTCCATGACTCTGAGGGGTAGTCCAGCTCCCTGGACAAGCAACGTGGAGACACGACAGTGACAGGAGGAGAGGGACTGGCTAGACCACAGTTTTCTGCCCACAGTTGGGGAGCAGGACTCTTTCTCCTTTGGGCTGAGCCAGTCTCAAGGTTCTTGAGAGGTTTCCAGTTGGGTTAGGAGGGCTGAGCTGCGAGGGAATCTGGGCTGCCTGTTTCAAGGTGGGCCTAAGCCCGCGACTTGTGATTCCTGAGGGTCGTGGTGCACACCATGCTGGTTGACTCTCATTTGGAAGGGAAAATTTTGCCCCTGTGGAAATGAACATCAGTCATCAGGGAGCAGAGTCCCAGGGATATTATGGAGAGATCCTGTTTTTAAGGCTCTGCACTGATTTACAGAAGCTCACTGAAAATATTATAGTGGAATGTTCAGTCAGGAGGTCTGCTTTTCTGGTTCTATTTCTGCCCAGTACTGGCTAACTGGAGAGTGTAAATTTTAAAAGAAATAATTTCATATGCACATTTATGCAAACTCCCTCAGGGGAATGAGTGAAAGACTGTTTGAGACACTCTGAATTTTTTGGAAGAAAGCTGCTGTATAAATTAATATGGAGTTTTGTTTTTTTTTCCCCCCATCCCAGGTCTGCAAGACAGAACTGGAAAGAACTCCTCCCATCACTCATGGGAGAAAATGAAGCTCTCTACTGGCCTCTATCAGAGAAGCTAAAAATTTCCCTTTTTCCTGCAAGTGTCCCAAACCCCATGACTCTTATTTCCAGGTCAGAGACTAAGATTTTATTTTTATTATTCTTTATACTTGGCTTATGGAGAGTGCCCAAATGGCATTGTGATGGACTAATGATTATAAGCCTTCTCTGGGCAAGGCCAGGCCTTGGGTGTGAGAGGAAGTTCTATCAAACCTACTCGGCGATTTGCCCAAAGTCACCTGCTACATTCTTCTGACAAACAGCACCCTCCTCCATCCTGGAGTTGGCGAGCAGAGTCCTCCTCTGGACTGAACCCGTCCCAGGATTCTTAAGGGGTTGAGGTAGTGATCCAAAATCTAAGAGAACTGGAATTCGGTATGTGGCATTTCTGATTTCATTCCTAAATGGTAGTTCCCTTCAGCGTGTGGAATATAAGAAACCTCACTAAAATTTTTAACTTAAAAGGCCACTGGGTTAAGACAGATGAAAATTATGTCCATATGAAAACTTGTCCACAAATGTTCACAGCAGCGTTATTCATAATAGGCAAAAAGGAGAAACAGTTCAGACAGCCACCAACTAAATAAATGGATAAACAACTTGTGGTTTATCCTTACAATGGAATACCATTTGGCAAAAAAAAGGAATGAAATATTGACACATATTAAAACATGGATGAGCCTTTAAAACATTATGTTAATTGAAAAAGCCAGTCACAAAGGAACAATTAGTACATGATTCTATTCATATGAAATTCTTAGACTAGGCAAATCTAGAGAGAAGAAAATAACTAGTGGTCACCAAGGGGAATAGGTCAGAGTGCAGGCACTGGAAGATGACAGTTGAGTGGTTCAGAGTTTTTGTTGGGGGAGTGATGGAAATGTTCTAAAATTAATTGTGGTGAAGGTTGAACAACTCTGTGAATATACCAAAAAACAGTGAATTTTGCACTTTAAATGGGTAAATTGCATGATGTATAAATTGTGTCTCAATAAAGGTTTTAACCTTTTTTTTTTTTTAAAGATACTCTAAAAAAGACCATTGGGTTATGTCTTTTACTGAAGCTTATTGCCTTGAGATAGATATGAAAGTGTTAGTTGCTCAGTCATGTCTGACTATTTGCCACACCATGGACTGTAGCCCACCAGGCTTCTCTGTCCATGGGATTCTCCAGGCAAGAATACTGGAGTGGGTATAAAATCCAGGGGATCTTCCCAACCCATGGATTGAACCCAGGTCTTCTGCATTGCAGGTGGATTCTTTACCATCTGAGCCAGCAGGGAAGCCTTGGGATAGATATGTCTAGGCTTAAAAACAGATTGTATGAACCAAGAAAAGTGAGAATGTGAAAACTGATTTTTATCTTAGGTAGAGATACTGATTTGAAGAACTACACATAGCCACAATACCTGTAACAGTTTCAAACTGCTAAATTTTTTTTCTAAGCCTGAAATCATTAATATGTCTGTAAACAATGATGGGAAGTGGCTTTGTCTTTTTTGTCTTTTCCCTATTATTTTCTCTTTCTTAACTAATAGCACCCCAGCGTTCTCTTGAGGAACCACCCACCTCATTTGCAGTCCGGGTGGTTTGCATGTTGCCAACCCTATGTTTTAGGCTTTATGACTCTGACCTGATCAGGTAGCAGATTCTACCCAGTGTATTGGTGCTGAATCACATCAGCTCTTCTGAATCCACTGGTAAATTTTCAGGAATTTTGTGAGCCAGTTGTTAAATATCATCACTGTTAAAAATTAAAGTATATGAATATATAATTAAATAAATTATATTTAAAACAAAGTGAATAGGTCCTCAAAACTCACCACTTTCTAATTATTTCAATTCCTTACTCTATTATCTATGCTCTTAAGGCTTTTTACATCTCTTGGATCTGGATGGTGGAAGTACTATAGAGTGCTCTGCTATTGTGCATCCTTTCCCAATGCCAAGTTCAGTGACTTCCAGTTGACGGCTTGAAAGTGGACATGGTGGCAATATTTACACCACAGAGGTAGGCAAATACTGTATATAAGGGTTTTTCCTTTTTTGTCAAGGAGATTGTTAAACGGTTACTAGCTCGAGTGGGTTGAATGGTGTCCTGGCAACAGTTGTCTACATCTTAGTCCCAGGAACTTGTGAATATGATCTTATTTGGAGTAGGACTCTACAGGTGAAATTAAGGTTCTTGACATGAGATCACCCTGGATGATCCCAGAAGGCCCTAAATATAATCACGTGTGTTCTTACTTGGAGGGAGATGAACACAAAAGCACAGAGGAGAGACGCAGATCTAAGGAGGAGGCAAGATGGTCATTGAAGCAGAGATCTGAGTAAAGCTGCTACAAGCCAAGGAAACCTGGAGCTACCAGAAGCTGGAAGAGATAAGAAACAGAATCTCTACTAGAATCTCTGAAGGGAGAACAGACCTGGTGACATCTTGATTTTGGATTACTGACCTCCAGAAATGAGAAAGTAAATTCCTCTTTTTGTAAGCCACCCAGTCTGTGGTGATTGCTTCTGGCTGCCACAGGAAGCTAAGGGCCCATCCAACCACCGCAGCACTACCGCATGGCCCGGTGATGGGCATGTGAGCCACGCTGAGACAACGGGAGGTCAGCTCCTATTGCAAAAGAAATATACCCCTTCTACAAGAGGTTGCTAAGTGGTTCAGTCTTTGCCAGAATATTTGCCAAAGAAGGAGAATAGCACAGAAAGTGGTAAAATTGGGATGCAGAAACAGAAAGAAGAGAGAGAGTCAGAACCCAGATAATGTTATTTGAGAAGCTGAATCTATTCTACTACTGAATTTTTAAAATTCTATGAACAAATTACTTTCTTTTCTTTCTAAACCAAGTTCTTAACCAGTTGTTGTTCAGTCACTCAGTTGTGTCCAGTTCTTTGTGACCCCATGGACTGCAGCATGCCAGGCTCCCCTGTTCCTCACTGTCTCCCAGAGCTTGGTCAAACTCATGTCCATTGAGTCAATGACGTCATCCAACCATCTCATCCTCTGCTGCCGCCTTCTCCTCCTGCCCTCAATCTTTCCCAGCATCAGGATCTTTTCTAATGAGTTGGCTTGACCAATATAGACATGTTAATTTTCACAGCACAGATAGGATTGTAAATACATAAAATTACTATCATTTCATTAGTTACTATTGAAATCAAGCATAACTATATGTCAAACAGTGAACAATCTGAGATCTATCTGAACAAAGCATGCTTATTTGTTCCACTGATAATTACTGAGCCAAACATGTCTCATTCTACTCAGGACAGATATCCATCTATGTAAGAGCTAACAATTTATTTGCCTGTAAGGAGTTCAGTGTAACCCACATTAATGAGATTACCAGCAGGATTAACTTTCCATTTTATAGTTCATATTTTTCCAGACAGTACTAAATTCATGTAATTTCATTATTCTTCCTAAAGAGAATTTGTTTAATGCACAGCTAAAATATTTTAACTTGTTTATGAGATTACATTTAAGTACATTCACAGATCATAAAAAACTCTTTTGGAGTTTTTAGGTTGGGAAAATGTTCTTATAGTTATTTCCAAATGATGTTGTACCTTTGGTAATTTTGTACATTTCAGCAATTTTCACTTTCCATTATCCTTAGTAATTTTTTAATGTGGGCAAGCACATTTCTGAAAGGAGCATGCCAGAGAAAATCCTAGGGACAGATATACCATACTGAACTATTTTTAAAGTAAAACCTTTTTATCTTCAGCTTTTCTATCACTAAACCATTTTTCCAGTTCAAGAGTTTTAAAATTAATTCCCCACCCCCCATAATCCTATCTCTTACCTCTACTTTCAAATACCTTTGTCTTTTGATGAGCGCATTTTGGATGAATTCCCAGTCAACTTTCAAAATTTAATTAAACTCAGCTAAGTTTAACTCAGCTTTAACAGATAGTTTTTTAATAGCTGATTAACTGGGAGCCCATCTTTAGGAATTCTAAGAAAAAAAGGTTGGTGAATGTTGCATCTTGATAAAAGTTCTAATACTGATGTTACTAGCATCAATAAACAAATGCCTGCTTGTGTTGATTTAAAAAGACAATAAACTTTCAAGTGCAAGTATCCAACTAATACATTATTCCGAGTATTTTATATTTGCTAGTAGCATTACTTATCAAAAAGAGACTTTGAGTATTTTCAAGTCAAAAACCCCACAAAAACCAACAACCACATAGGGAATAAGAGATTGTACTGAGGACATATACATTAATCAGTCATTAACAATTCAAGCCTACTCTTCTAGGATAATTCTTCTTCTGTACAAAAATGTAGCCACTACTGGGGAGAGATGGATTGGGATTTGGGGGTTAGTAGACACAAACTGTTATTTATAGAATGGATAAACAAGATCCTGTTGTATACTCGGGGAACTGTATTCAATACTCTGTGAAAAACCATAATGGACAAGAATATGAACAAGAATGCGTGGAGGGATGTGTGTGTATCTGAATCACCTTGCTGTACAGCAGAAATTAACGCAACAGTGTGAAATCAACTATACTTCCATAAAAAAATTTTTTTTAAAAATAGCGACCAAAATTTTGGAGGTGATTAGGTTCACTATCAACTTAGAATTACAAGGAACCATGGGGAAATTAAAACTACAGCTTTCAGAGTCCCCATTTTTACAGCCCCCTAGAAGCCTAAAATAAAAATTGGAAACACATCAAATTGAGCAAAAACAGAAGTAAACAGTCTCAAAATAAGTGTTTAGAAAGCTACTAAATAATTAAATATTACTCATTCTTGATAACCCTGGCTATGGAGAATTCAAACAAGTTTGCTTTTTTCCTAAAGCTAAAAAGAAACTCACCGCCAAAGTTGAAATACAAGGAACCGGAAAAAATCAGTGATTTGTTCCCTGATGGCAACTTTATGCCAGAGATACGAGAGTTTCTTTACACGGAATTGTTTTCTTCCTGTGGAAAACATCGATAGGAATCTAGGTGAATGGATATAATTAAGTAGTTGTGTGGCTCTAAAATGCTTCCCCCCCACATCAAATGCCCCAGCGTTTTCCCAGGAACCAGAAGAGAGGAACAGCCTTCAGAAGAGTTAGGCCCTCGAGATATTTCCAAACTGCCTGGGGGAAGGCTTGGACCAACTACAATAGGGAACCATCCTGCCTTGGACACGAGTCTAAATTGATGACCTAATACGTCTTTTCCAACTCTGACTGCCACAGTTTTATGAGCATCAAGAACTGGGCATCTGCCATAGTCAACAAACAGAGCTTCTCAAGAGCTTATACATCCCCAGAAACTCAAATACACCAAAAACCTGGGAGCACAGTCTCCCAAGGCTCGGGGTGCCACCTCTAGCTTTCCAGGTATTAAATGGAAATACTTCTCTGGTAGGATGATTCTTAAAGGAAAGGAAGTATGTATCACTCTCCATGTTACCATGGTTTAAAAGCTCTAAGCCAGAGCAGACCCAATTGCTGAGAAACATGAAGAATAGCTTAAGGGTCCCTCTTTCTCAGGTGGTGGTGATTCAGTCGCTAAGTTGTGTCCAATTCCTACACAGTTGTGTAGCCCGCCAGGCTCCTCTGGCCATGGAATTTTCCAGGCAGGGATACCGAAATGGATTGCCATTTCCTCCTCTAGGGGATCTTCCTGCTCCAGGGTCTTAAACCTGGGTCACCTGCACTGGGGGTGGATCCTTTACTAACTGAGCCACCGGGGAATCCCTCTTTCTCAGGGCTCCCCCTCCAAAGCCCTGTACTTAATTTTGTATTTGTACTTTTGCATTCTTTTGGTGGAGTCCCCTTAATTAATAAGCTGTAGACCCTTCCCCATCCTTACAAATGGCATCGAATCATCACTTGATATGAGTGTGAAAATTAAACACAAAGTCCTCTTCATCTTTTACGGCTATTCTTTACCCCTGGCAAGTCACTATTGACCATGAGGCCTCTTGGTTTGAGTCTCTGGTCCTCAGTTGTCCTCTCAGCCACAACAGTGGTTCAAAATCCGACTGCCTTTAAGCTTATTCTCTTTAGCTCCTTCGTGAAATAACCCTCCACTGTGGGCTAATTATTGCAATGGCTTACAGACTCTAAAGGCCAGAAGGTTTTCCATGCATGGTCCTCCTTTCGGTTAAGCTGCATCACTGTTCCAACATCAGCTAAGTTTTGTTTTCTGTTCAAGTTGAAGGATGTGGACTAGGCTTCCACACTTTTCAACAGGCTCTCTTGGCTCAAGAGACCAAGCCACAGAAACATTTACTTTTTTTTTCTGATTACAAAAGTAACAGCATGTATATAATATACATCCATAAATAACTTGAAACGTTGTAATATATAGCACAGAAAGTGAAAATCTTTCCTAATCCCACACAGCTGAGAAAACCAGTTAACATTTTTTTTTCAAGGCATATATTAACATTTTATTTATTATTTTACAAAACTGGGATTGTATTCTCAACTTTGAAGCTTGCTATTTTCCACCTAGCAATATGTCTTAGACATATTTCCCTGCCAGTCTGTAAAGAGTGATCTTCCTTTTAATCTTCTTTTTAATGGCTCCATGGTATTGTATTGTGTGGCTGAACCAAACTTTGCTGAACCAATTGCCTGTTAATGCACATTTGGGCCCTTTCCAGTTTTCCCTGTAACACAGATTCTTGCAAGCATCATTTTACACTTACATCTTTGAGCAGTTGTAGGAGTATTTCTCTATGATGAATTCCCAGAGGGTGAATTATTATCAGGTCAAAGGGTATGAGCACTTCATTTTTAATAGCTATTGCCAAATTGCCCTCCAATAATTTTATACCAATTTACACCCCAAACTACACTGTAAGGAGGAGCCTGCTCCCCCCACCCCTTAGCAACACTAAAATCGGGCAATTTAGAGATGTCTGATGTGAGTTAGGAGTTAAGAGATTCAGCCTGTGGAGTTTTCTCCCTTTGTGAACCGCTAACAAAGACATCAAAAGTCTCCCCCTTTCCTTGATGAGCCCTCTGCTCTCTGAGCCAATACCCAGACAGACATCTAGCTAAGATGAGAAGCAAAAATTCTAACACCTGATCCTTGTGCCTAGCTGGATTAGAGATGATTCGCAGTGAATGTATAAGCAAATGTGTTAGTTCTATAATGCTTAATAACTTAATCATGAAAGAAATATAAAGAGCGATCTTGACTTGGGCAGTACTGTTTTAATGTAAACAGCACATTTAATCTTATAGTATCAGAAAACTTACCTCTGCACAATTCCTGGAATTCACCCCTATGTTTAGTGAAGCAAAGTCATTTGAAGAATCTGTTCTTTAAAGGTATGTGATAAGTGACTCTGAGTCAGGCCATTTAAGAAGAGCTCCATTTGCCAACACCCAGTCTAAAGGAGCTCATTTTGAGGATTACTATGGTTTATGTGTCCAGAATTAGGGCCATTGGGCACTAGACTGGGAAGAAACTTCAGGATTTATCCAGTCAACAGATTTTGAAACTCTAGCTCTACAAAGCCTTGATGTTTCTTCTTGGAGACACAAGTTGACAGAGGAGTAAGGTGGAAGGTCTTAAAGGTTCATGGGATTCTAACCCTAATTCCACAGGAGCCCCACTTCCATCTGCTTCATATGGTGGGCTACACAGCATGTTATCTGGAGCAAGCCAATCCCTTCCTTTCCTCATCGATAAAATAGACTTGAGAGCAGAGCATGTTAAGAGTGGTGAAGATGAAATTAAATAATACTATGCATGTAACAGGCTTCCCTGGTGGCTTAGACAGTAAAGAATTTGCCTGCAATGCAGGAGACTTGGTTTGATCCCTGGGTTAGCCCAGTGCCCTGCACATCCCAAGAACTCAATAAATGTTTACTAATTTATTATGTATGATCTTCCTTTGAAAATGGATTCTGCTACTAAAACATACACTTTGAAACCACCCATTTATTTGTTAGTCTTTCAAACAAGGTGACTCTTTCAGATGGAGTAGTGTTAAATTTAATTTCCAAGTTCTAATCCAGTGATCCTACTCTAAGACCCCGGTCCACTTTCATGGAGACTGCTGGAGGCGCTGAGAATGATCAGCCTCCCACATACCAGGTGGTTCCACTCACGAACCAACCAGCTAAGATGACAGCTCCTCTATCTGCATTCCTATTGATTCATAGAAGAAATACCAATGTACGGAAAAAATGGTTTTCCTTGCCTTGTGGGAGAAGGTCCCTGCAGGTTCACCATGAGAAATGATCATGAAGGTTGCAAAATGTTAAAAATATTACCAAGTTGCCGTTCTTTCATGACTGTGAGGACAATGGAAAGGAGTTCTGAAAGGGACACTTAAACCTTCTAAGTTTGGCTGAAGTTTCCCTTCTTGGCCAGATGTTTTTAAAAGGAAGAACTCAGTCAACAAATGTACAGTCTTATCAAGCATCTTCTTAGGAAAGCTTGTCTTTGTGTAGGGGAAGCTTTCCTAATGAATCACAGACGTGAGGCTGGAGGGGGAGATCATTTTCCTCTTTGAATGGTCCAACACAAGACCAAAACCCAGGGAGTAAGGAGCAAAACCTTCCAAACTGTGTATCTTTTCTACCCAAGAACGCCTTCCATGCCCCTCACTGCTGCTGTGGGAGAGCCAGACGTGGGTTTGGGAGGGGCTTCTCTGTGTCAGGGCCATTTGGGGTCTGTGCTAGACTTAGAAACAAGCAGACATAAAAGCTGTAGAATTAAGGGTTGAAAACAGCATTTAATGAAACCCCTCCCTCCAGACGCTCTTGATCAAAGTCTCTCCTAAGACAACCGATCTACAGTTGCATACATAAAACTTTGGCAACACTCTGTCCTCATGGTTTTCAACAGAGGTTTTTAGACCTCTGAAACTGGGCATCGTCCCAGAATTGAGATCCAGCTGCATTACGCATACCAGAAGACACACCAGCACAGCCGAAGCCTGTGCAACCACTTTCTTTTAACCTCGTGTCTGCGAAAAATTACTTTCCAAAAAAATAAGTGAAACCCGATGTCTTCTCCGGGTGGTTATTTTTGCGCCTATGAAGTCAATAAAACTCTCCAGATTTATTAGACAGCCCTGCTGCGGGAGACAAGACCACTTCCTATTCCCCAGCAGAAATGTGTGCCATTCCTTTCTGTAACCTTCTGACCACAGATTTTCGTTTTATTCATTTCTTTTATTTTTTCCCAGAAAATTTGTCAAAACCTTCTAAGATAAGTGGCTTGGCCTGCACTAAAATCCCAAATTCTGGCATCCAAAAGTGACAAAATGAACACATTTCAGGCTCCTCTAGCTTTTCTTCTTTCCTTCCTATTTTAGAGAGACCCCCATTTCTTTTCGTCAGAAACAGCAAGGGGTTTGGCTGTCTTTCCTTCAACCTCTCTAAACACCGAATGTAACACCTACCAAGTTACACTCCTGTGGGCACCATGGTCCCACACTCCATGATCACCATGGAATGATGACCATGATAATGACAACTGGAATCGGTTCTATTTACTGAGCCCCTACTGTATATGCTGGGGTTCTCCTGTATGGAGATTCAAAAATGTAGAGGATGATATACATTCTTCCCAGAGCTTAGCATTTACTTGGAGAAATAAACATGTAAACAAGTATAAGTCATTTAGTGGGACAGATTTCTTAATAAACATTATGGGATATAAAGACTAGCACATGGAAAGGTAATGATGGGTTTCTCAGAGGAGATGACTCTTGAGCTGTGTGTTTAAAGATGAGTTGGAGTTTATCAGATAAACTTAGGGTAAGGCACGTCATACAGAGAGGCTACCAACTGCTGAGGACCAGAGCTGTGAAATAGCATGCTACATGTGCAACCTAAGATGTTCTGTGCAATGGGAATGAAGGTCAAAATGTTGTAAACAACCCGTGTTCATGCATGAATGTGGGTAGGCTTTTTAGGAGAAGAGGAACTACTGAACAGGATAAAGATTTGGAGCAATTGTGATAGATGTTCCGCAGAGAGAGCACAAGGGGTTGAGTGCTATCCAGGAGCAAAATGAAGAGAGCCTGAACCAAGCCAGTGTGATGGTAATGAGGATGAAGATTTAAGAGTGATAGCAAAATGGAAGACGTTAAAAGGTCGTAGAATGAAGATTCCCACTCCAGGATGACTATTAAGCAGTTGTATTTCATTATTTAACAGTGAAAATTACTTCCAAAATACTTTTAATATTAAATTATTGACTCACTACATTTCTTTCTCCATCTACTTCCAAAAATGATTTGCAGTAGGAAAGAGATTGTAGCAGCAGCCAGGACCACCATGTGTGACTATGTAACCTTGGCCATCTACAAACTGATGAAGAGCATTTGTAGGGAATCATCTTTAGTTCAGTTATTCTGAATATCATTTAAAGAAATTCATACCAGCACTATCTTGACTAGTTTGAATTTTGATTATCCTCCTGTTAATATGAAACATTTATCTCAACTTAATTGGTACTTCCTTGGATGATAACTTCTAATTCACTTACTCATATTTTCAGGGAACTGAGAGAGAAGGTGGGGCTTCCCAGGTGGCTCAGTGGTAAAGAAACTGCCTGCCAATGCAGGAGACAAGAGATATGAGTGTGGTCCCTGGGTTGGAAAGACCCTTTTGGAGAAGGAAATGTCAACCCACTCCAGTATTCTTGCCTGGAGAATCCCATGGATAGAGGAGCCTGGCGGGCTACAGTACATGGGGTCATAAAGAGCTGGACATGGCTAAGTGTGCATGCGTGCACACAAACACATGTGAGAGAGAGAGAGAGAAGGTGTTCTTGGCTACACCTACTCATTTGGTTTTGGCAAAGGAAAGAAGCTGAAGTGCAGCATTTGGGGAATCAGATGACTCTTAATTTGTTCCCTATGAAACTAAGACACACCTAAGCTCAGTTTTCCCAACTGTATAATGGACCAGCATTAATGTCTATCTCATAGTTTTGATGTAAAAATTAAATGAGCCAATGAATAGCAAGTACTTGGCACATAGTAAGGTGACAGGTCTTAGTACTCTCTATGCTGTGCTGGTGGAGAAGGCAATGACACCCCATTCCAGTACTCTTGCCTGGAAATCCCATAGACGGAGGAGCCTGGTAGGCTTCAGTCCATGGGGTCACTAAGAGTTGGGCACGACTGAGAGACTTCACTTTCACTTTTCACTTTCATGCATTGGAGAAGGAAATGGCAACCCACTCCAGTGTTCTTGCCTGGAGAATCCCAGGGACGGGGGAGCCTGGTGGACTGCCATCTATGGGGTCGCACAGAGTCGGACACGACTGAAGTGACTTAGCAGCAGCAGCAGCAGAGTGGGTTGCAGTTTCCTCCTCCAATAGATCTTCCCAACCCAGGGATGGAACTCATGTCTCCTCCTTTGGCAGGCAGATTCTTTACCATTAAGCCACCTGGGAAGCCTGCTTGAAATATACTCCTTATAATTTTCTTGTTTTATAGAAAAGGAAACTTAAGCTCTTTGAGGGCGTTCATTTATCTTTGTATTTCCAGTCCATAGAGTAGCATCCGCCTCAAAACACCCAAGTGTCTTGCTAACAGGGATTGCATAATAACTTGTCCAAAGTCAAACATCTAGTAAAGAGCATGATTAGTATTCATACCTATGTCTGCATAATTCCAAGGCTGGTGCTCTTTTAATAATTTCCCAGTTTTATGGTATAAAAAAGGACATGGAAGCTGACTGAAGTGCTGCTTTATACCTTTGTTTACTACTAGTTTTCAAATTATTTAATTGTCATCCTTTAGGGTTCTCAGTATGTGCTGGGCTGGCCAAAAAATTCATTCAGGTTTTTCCATAAGATGTTACAGAAAAACCCAAATGAACTTTTTAGCTAACCCAATAGTTTCCATTCATATCATTTAAAGGTTATTTCCAGAGCATTTCTACATGGGTCAAGATCATGGTTTGTATTTTTTGCTTGAGTCCTATTTCCAGTTTTTAATGCTCTCCAGGTAAGTTTCACCTACTAGAATCTACAAGAGACACTTCAGCCTTAACATCTCCAAGCCAAAGCTCACCTACCAGCTGCCCCTCTTCCTTCTCCAAAGTTTACCCTCCAGAAACCCTGCTTTCCCTTTTGTTTTGGTAGATGACATGTTCTTCCACCCAGGCACTCCAGTTAAGATTTTAGATTCAATCTTTACCCCTCCTATTTTCCTTACTCAGCTGGTCACCAAGTTCTATTGTTTCTACCTCAAAAAAGATATTTTCAGATCTGGCTTTCCCTTTTCATCTCAGCTGCTACTGTCTAATTCAGTACAGTGGTCCCTCCATACCTGTAGGGGACTGGTTGCAGCCCCTGGCCCCTGCCAGAATACTAAGCTCCAAGGATGCTCAAGACCTTTACATAAATGACATAGTATTTGCATATAACCTACACAGATCCTCACATATACTTTAGATCTAGATTGTGAAGTGAAGTCACTCAGTCGTGTCCAACTCTTTGTGACCCCATGGACTGTATATCAGGCTCCTCTGTCCATGGGATTTTTCAGGCAAGAGTGCTGGAGTGGATTGCCATTTCCTTCTCCAGGGGATCTTCCTGACACAGGAATTGAACCCGGGTCTTCCACATTGCAGGCAGACGCTTACCGTCTGAGCCACCAGGGAAGCCCGTCTCTAATTTACTTATACCTATACAATGTAAATGTTATGTAAATAGTTGTAAATACAAAGTAAAGCTGTGTAAATTGTTGCTGGCAAATTCAAGATTTGCATTTTGAAACTTTATGGAATTTCATATTTCAAATATAATCTATGGATACAGAGGGCTGACTGTATTTCACCATCTTTTGCCTGAAGAGTTTGGACAGCTTCCAAATTGACTTTCTTACCCTCAGTACTTTCACTCACCAGCCTTTTGAAGGCAAGATGATCTTTCTCTAACTTGGAACAGATCGGACACTCTCCATCTCTAAAAGCTTGGGCAGTGGCCCTCACCTTCAGTTTAAGAGGTTATACTCACTCCTGTGTAATTATTTTATTTAAAACTGAGCCCAGTCAGATTTTCCTGCCACTCTGCTCATGTGTCCTTGGCGTTAGCTCTCCTGAACCGCTTGCTCTTCCATAAATGCTGAACGCACCGTGGGACTGCCTTTCTTCCAACTGCTTCCTCTGCCCAGAATGACCTTCTCCCTTTTGGCCCTGAAAACTCCTGCTCATTCCTTAAGACTCAACCCAATATCACATCCAGGGTGAGGCTCTTTTCACATCTCCCAGCTGACTCGAGGAAAATTAATTTTCCTTTGCATTCAACAAAACACTTCCAACATTTTTATTAAAATTAGTTCTTTATGTATTAATGATCCATGGAAACTCAAGGGCAAGGACTACTTAATTCATTGATGTAAGCTTTATCCCAACATAAGCCTAGTTAAGGTTTTATTTATTTTTTTCTGTTTAAGGAAAAAGACCACATTGTTTGTTTGTTTTAATAAATGATTAATAGTGTAATTGGACTTCCCTGGGGGCTCAGCCAGTAAAGAATTGACCTGCAATGCAGAAAATGTGCAGGAGACACAGGTTTGATCTGTGGGTTGGGAAGATCCTTTGGAGAAGGAAATGGCAACCCATTCCAATATTCTTGCCTGGGAAATCCCATGGACAGAGGAGCCTGGTGGGCTACAGTCCATGGGGTCACAAAGAGTCAGACATGACTGAGCGACTAACACACACACATCCATGAACAAATCTACTTTATAAATACATAACCTCCCTCCAGGCACAACTTTGCTTAATAACAGAGGTAAAGAACAGCTATGACTAGGACAGATTGGCCTCAGGATCATATGAAATAGAAATCCATTAAAGCCAGATCACTCCTAATAGTGAGGTTTCTTTCGACTTGAAGGCTTTCCTACCCTGCTATGGGCCACCCTCAACATAGGAGGTTTTAAATGTTTTATAACTTTTCTTAGAGTTCTATCCATCTCTTTGTTTAAAACAAATTTTCCTCAGTCCTTTCCAATCCACCAGAGGACCAACATTTTCTTGAAGTTATAGATTGCCTATAATCACTGAAACCTTTATCTTTTCCTCCTCTGTATGTCAACTTTGTAAATGAGTTTTTCTTTTCTGTTGTAGGAGAAAACACTAGTGTAAAGAACCATATACTAAAAATATCAAAGTTCCTGCTTCTTAGGGTATATAGTCTATAAATTCCTCTTGAAAGGTATTTAGTGGTGTATAGGATTGTTGAAATGAAAGTCAGATCTCACTGGATAAGGAGTCAGAGACTCTAGGTTCTAGTTCTAGCCTACTTGAGTCACTTGAGTGATAGTTGGGCAAGTCACTTAAAACACCAGGTTGCAAATTTGGAGCACCTAGGCCAGGCTTGGACCACAGAAGTGTGTTGCTTAACCCTTATAGTGCTTGAATGAGGTGACATTTAATTGGGAGATTCCACATAAGAATGTAGGTTTATATTTTCTCTCGAGAAATCAGATCTGGCCACAGGGGTCCAAGATTTCTACTCATTTTGTACTAGCAGAGCCCCTGAGCCCTTTAACATGGCATGGGCTCTCCAGGGCCCCCGTGACTTCATCATTTTCTACTGGCCTTTAGTCTGCTCTACACAGAGGCAAATACTGATTTCTGTTTGTCCATGCACTTGTACTCAGGGTGATATCAAAAACATTTCATTACTAAGGCATGGGGCTCACCCATCAGAATGGATTACCTTTGTGCTAGGTACAACATCCCAGGGATGCCCTGCTCTCCCTAGCTGCTTGATTGTTGGGGGAGGTTCAAGAGCTCCTAGGGCAAGGGGCAAGGGTGGCATCACTGAGTGGGCTGAGAGGCTGAGAGCAGTCTCCAGATGCCAAATAGTATAAGGACTTTGCTGACCTCAGGAGCACATCTCCTGAATTTAAGCTCTGCTTGATCTGTTGTTTTCTCAGATAGATATATTCCTGTACCCATGTCTCTTATTGAAAGCAAGTAAATGAAAGAAAACTAGATTTTTTAAAAAAGGCAGCATGGTTTTTCTTGCCCTTGACTGACTTGTTCATTTACCAACTGGCCGCTACAGCATATGAGTTTGATTTCCTGGTACTAACCAATCTACAAACTCTTTTCCAGCCTAAGCATAAGGAACCTCTAATTTTATCCATTTTATAAATGGAGTGAAAATTTTGCAAAACATCTTGAAGAATTTTGCAAATCATTGTACAGAGTTTATATAAGGTCTAAAACACTATTTGAAATAACAAATCACCAATAAATTATCTCCATTTTCTTATTGGGCTTTTCAATTTTAAAAGTACTCTGATGTTCTTTCTTTTTTCTTTTTTAATTTAGCCGTGGCTATTTTTCAAATGGAATTAATGACCAAAAGCTAGCCTCATTCTCTAATTACAGTAAGAGACACTAGACAGGAGTCGTTCCAGACACTGACCCATCTTGGCTCAGGGAGAGGCTCTGGGCAGTTTTACTATGTGCTGGCTTAGTACCTGGGGCCAGGAAACATCTGTTAGAACATGCGGTCCAGCGGGTGCTCTGCTTAATTATAAAATGGCATTTCAGAGTCCCTTTGAGTTGGCTGGCCTTAGCTTCTAATGCTATACGATCAAGCAAAATGCAATTCTTGACGTTCTATTAACAGAATATCCAAACTGAGTATTGCAATGCTTTAAGAAGAGTAAAAAAGTTAAACTTTTGCCCTTGGGGAAAAGGTATGGGGAAAAACGAAAAAGAAGTGATTTCTAAAAGCAATTGAGAAGCTTAGATCTGAATGGGTATTCCTTCGATAGGCAATGGGGGAGCTGAGGTAGGAATGACTCACGCTTCTAGAATGAACTGTTTATATAGTGCTTCCTCCTCTTCATTCCCTGTTTGGAAGGTCAAGGACAATGACAACTGAGAAGAAAAGAGAGAACTGGAGAAGAGTGAGTGAATGCTGGGAGCATCCAGAGTCCTTCACCTTGACTGAGACGACACACTTCTGAACTGAGTTTATCAATCAGTTATGGCCCAGGACTTAGGGTTAAAATTTGGAACACATACCCTTGGGAATTCTTCCTAATGACATGAAACTCTTATTAGTCCTTATGAGAACTTACCTTCCCAAATCCTCTTATACAGTGATGATAGAACAGAGCCTATTGTCAGCAATGTCTGCTGGAGTACCTTTTGTCTCATAGCTTGTTGTAATCACTTCCAGACCAGGGTATATTTATGATTTACATAATGTTATAGAAGAAGAGGTCTTAAGGGTTTTTTTCCTCCAAACCTTTCTGAATTATTATTTTAGACTCATTGCCAGGTTTTTTTTTTTTTTAAAGGAGGAAGTTGATGAACTTTTAAACATGTCATTACATGCTCTGAAATAGCAACTCTTTGTTCTTGTAGAGTTTCTTGTGGAAATTTTAGGACTGTGTGAATGAGTGAGTGTGTGTGTGTGTGTGTGTGTGTGTTTAGAAACAGGTAGAAAAGGAAATGGGTGAAAAGGAACACTTGAGGTTCACTGATAAAATTAAACACATATTGTGTGTTTCTGTTAGAAGAAAAGTTGGCAGATTTGGGAGAATCTTACAGAACATTTGGAGTAGGTTTTGGAATGGCAGCTCTATGCTCGCTTTTCATCATGTTTCAGTAATTAGGGGTGGGAGCTGAAGGGTTAAGCCCTAAAGCAAGAAAACATCTCTAGTTCAGAAAACAAAGGGAAACTTGCATATTTCTGAAGATGACATCGGATCAGCCTGTGGATTTCAAGCAATTATGCGATATTATGATCCCCACTGAGCATGCATTAGTTGGAATATTGTTCTTTCTATTTCTCCATATCCCGGGGTTGTACACTGAAAGAGCCCTGTTCAACTTTGCATGTCAGAATTTTGAAGGAAAAATTATAGTAAAATATGTTTAAAACAGTGGGGCCTTATGTGAGTGAACACAACATTTTCCAAGGCTTTCAAAAATCCTTCTGTTAAAAATATGGTTTTTATTTTGTTTCTTTCTTATACATTTTTTTTTTCTTTTCAGTCAAGCTTTTACCTCCCCTCCTTCCTGGAGAAAATCAGAGAGAAGTTTCCAAGGATATCCATAACAGCCTACATTTAGGGCCTGGGGATGTACAATGGATTTGTTTTAAATGAGACACCCCACGTGGAAAATAAACAAGTGAGAAAAGTTCATCTGTGGATATAACTCTAGTTCCAACAACTGTGGTGACAGTCACACTGTCTGAGTAAATGTCCCCCAGAGTCATCTTGAGAGCAAAATGATAATTAATTGAGGTTTCTGTGAGTTGAAAGATGGGTTGTTCATAAAGGGGAGGAGCTTTTCTAGACCTCGAGAAACTGAAGACTCAGCTCCTGGGCTGTTCTAAAAGGTCAAGTGTCTTTTAAAAATGGAATTAATTAAAAACAAAATAAAACAAAAAGCAGGCACGGCATAGTATACAGATTAGGAATGATGGTGAATGAATTTGATATCTATTTTATTCCATGACATTCTTTCTCCGAAAGGAGAGAAGTAATTTGTTTGATCAGTTAGGGAAAGCATTTCGCTGTTAATGATGAGATCCTGCCGCTGGATTGCTGGGGCTCATAGGGTGATTTCTCAAAGTCACCAGGGACCCAGGCTCTTTCTAGCTCTCTGCCCTTTCATCCTGCGGCTAAGGTGTCCCTCTAGTCATTGTATGTTCTCTCCAAGCATGAAAGAGGAGAGGGTAGAGAAAGGTAGGGTAGGAAAGAGGAAAGGGTAGAGAAAGGTAGGGTAGGAAAGAGGAAAGGGTAGAGAAAGGTAGGGTAGGAAAGAGGAAAGTGTAGAGAAAGGTAGGGTAGGAAAGGCTCTCGAAGAAAGCCACGAGAACGCCATCAGGCCAGTGGACCTAAGTGGCGTGCAGGCGGAAGCGCTGGCGAGCAGGCATGCGGAGCTGAAGGACCGGCTGCGGAGCATCGGCCAGGGCTTCGACCGGCTGCACAGGGTCAGCCACCAGGGCTACGGCGCCGAGACGGCGTTCACGGAGCCCCGGGTGCTGGACCTCTGGGACATGGCCAAGTCAGCCAACTTCACCGAGAAGGAGCTGGAGTCCTTCCGGGAGGAGCTCAAGCACTTTGAAGTTAAAATTGAAAAGCACAACCATTACCAGAAGCAGCTAGAAATTTCTCACCGGAAGCTGAAGCACGTGGAGAGCTTTGGGGACCAGGAGCACGTCACCCGCAACAAGGAGCGCTACGCCATGCTGGAGGAGAAGACCAAGGAGCTGGGCTACAAGGTGAAGAAGCACACGCAGGACCTGTCCAGCCGCATCTCCAGGGCCCGCCACAACGAGCTCTGAGGCCACAGCGAGCTCCGAGGCCCCGCAGCGCAGCCAGCCGCACGGAGGAGGCGGCGGCAGCCTGGGGTTCCCGAAGAGGGCCCCAGGCCCTCAGGGCTCACTTGTCTGCCAGCAGAACCTCAGGGAAGGCGGGGAGGGGACCGGCCAGGAGGGGCCGTAGCCGAAGGGCGGACAGACTGCCGCGGGTGCCCCGGGGCCGGGAGGAGGAGCTCCACGAGCCCGCGCCCCCTGCCTGACAGCCAGCTGCCCCCATGTCAGCTGCTCATGGAGTGCTGGCCGCCATGCTACAAGGCCACGGTTTGCGTTGAAATCCTATGACTGCCACTGGAAATGCCATGTACAGAAGTCCTTACACATACGTGACAGTATTTAATTAAACCTCGAGGTCACAGCTGTAAAAAAAGAAAAGAAAAGAAAGAGGAAAGGGTAAGGCAAAAAGGAAAGCCCTCCTACCCTGATTAATTCCCTTTAAGGAGCTTCCACAGAAGCACATCGGAACATTTCCACTTACAATTCAGTGGCCAAACCTTTGTCACAAGGCTGTACCTAGCTTCAAGGGAACCTAGGAGATGTGGTCTTTTAGGAAGAAACATTACTCTCCTAAATGAAATCAGGATTCTATTACGGTAATAAGGGACGAGCAGGTATTAGATGTGAAACTTGAGGTTTCTATCATACTCATATAAAGTATCCTTAATGCCAGTATAATCTAAGAATTACTGATGCTTCTGTTTGAATTATATGGTGCTTTAGGCATTAGCTTAACAACCCAATTTTGCACTGAATTGTCTCAGTGCACATGGCCAAATTGAATTCTTTTATACATCTCTGATCTGTTTCTCCACTATTAGTGAAGTTTAAGCTACATAAGTTTGGGGGTACATAGCTAAGGAGCAGAAAATTCCATTACTCTTGAGCCTTCAAATTTAGCAAATAGTTTCTTGTCTAGAAATTATATTGAGAAATGATTGCATCTTCTGCAATCTTTTTCTTCCCCATACTACTGAAGCTTAAATTTCCTACATTATAAAAAGGTGAACATTTTAGAAAATTTGTGGGTTCATAATTGGAGAAAAAGAAGAAAATAGGAAGACTGGCACCAACTTGACACTATTTCCTGCATGGTTGATTATTCTGTGAATTTCTTCACTCCCCTCTTAAAATTCTACCAATTAAAGATTCACTTTGGTTCCCAGGCATCCCTTTCTAAAAATGTCGGTTTATAAAAAGAGATAAAGTTATTAGTCATTCAAAAATCAGTGCCAATTACTTTAATCAGATTGCTTTCTTATTGGCTATGATACAATTTCACTTAATGGGAGGTATTTATTTATCTAGTTTATTTATCTTGAAAAATAATATGCACTGGTGGCAAAAAATTCAATCTGAACAAATAAATATACTGTGTAAACAAGTCTCCCTTTCACCCCAGATTCCAGGATTCATTTCCTTGGTGATGGAACAATTACTAAACATTTCTTGTGAGCATCATCTAGAGACATATTCTGCATGGAGAAGCATACCTAGGTATAAACACACATATACATATGCATATATATGCAATGCAAATATATAAAAATCCTTTTGTTTTACCCAAATGATCAAATATTTGTGTATATTATTTTGTAACTTTAAATTAAAAAAAAACATTATTGAAGAATATTTTTTTTAATCAGCATATATACCTAGTACATTAGAAAAACTCTGCTAAAATAGGAGTTTTTAGGAAGGGAAGTAATTCTGTATTTATGGAGCATGGAGCATTTGACTTTAATATTTTATTGTGAAATAACCGTGTCCTGGGGTCTATGAAGGAAAACGTTAAAAGAAAGAAGAAGAATGGACTGGCCTGGAATCTTAATTCCCCTGTGTGACATTGTTCCGACAGAAAATAATGTTCCAAGTTCTTAATAATTAAGTTGAATACTCATCTAATTTCCCTGGAATGGTCACCATTTATGCTTGTTGTCCTGGCATACTGTTTGACCACTTTCATTTTCAAAATGGTCCCATTTTGGATGACAATTATGTAATCACTGTTGTAATAACAAATGGACAAATTAAGTATTTAGAATCAGCTGCAAAGATTAAAAAGGCACCTGATGGTGGGGATTTGTCTACTTGGGACCCTGCTCGGCTCCTTACGAGCATTATGATCTGGGTCAGTTGTTTCACTGCTCTTTGCCTCAGCTCCCTCAGCTTTCTAAAGGGAATAGTGACTGCCTCAGAGTGGAGTTATAAATGCTCGATGCATGCCTGAGAGGGGCTCGTCACAACGTCTGCTCCATATCTGCATGTGCTCCTGCTCAGTTGTACCTGACTTTTGCGACCCTGTGGACTGTACATAGCCCACGAGGTTCCTCTGTCCATGGGATTTCCCAGGCAAGTGGGTTGCCATGTCCTACTCCAGGGTATATTCCTGACCCAGGTATCAAACCCACGCCTCCTGCATTGGCAGGTAGATTCTTTTACCACTGACCACCTGGGAAGCCCCACTTCATATGTAGGGTTCAATAAATATTACTTATTATTTTCACAATTTTCCTCCCTTTGCCTGCTAGACCACTTCATTCTTACATTGTATAAAACTATGAACTGAGATTCATTTAAAGGAGCAGTCATCATCTTCTAATGATGGGCTGTGGTAAAGACATTTAAGAAGAAAAAAATAGACAAATACAAGACAGTGACTGTTGATTGGAGGGACCCATCACTCCCACCCATCCACAGCCCTACAGAAGAGGGACATCAGAGTGTGGTTTGAAGGTAGAGCAGCACTTTGAACTTCAGACTTGATTTGATTTTGGCTTTGATATTAAATGTTTTTCATTTTAATAGCATTAGAAAAGGATGTGTGCATTTTCTCTAGCAAAGAGGAGATATATTTGAAATGAAGGGGAGACACTATTGTAGCCATTTGTACTTCACAAGCAGAGCTGTATTTTCTGTTGAAGGAACTACTTCAGAAAGAGGGCTCAGGAGAACTTATAATCAGTCATACAAGGTGGTACATCTTAACATCATGTGTAACTTTCCGTATATTTACTATTTCCCCCAATGCATCCCTTAACGGATCTCCTTCTGGCAGAAGCTACATATCAAGCAATGAATGCTGACTATTTTTCAGACAACCTGGAAACCCCTGAGGACTTTTCAGTTCAGTTCAGTTCAGGTGCTCAGATGTGTCTGACTCTTTGCGACCCCATGGACTGCAGCATGCCAGGCCTCCCTGTCCATCACCAACTCTCGGAGCCTACTCAAACTCATGTCCATTGAGTCAGTGATGCCATCCAACCATCTTATCCTCTGTCATTCCCTTCTCCTCCTGCCTTCAGTATTTCCCAGCATTAGGGTCTTTTCTAAGAGTCAGTTCTTAGCATCAGATGGCCAAAGTATTGGAGTTTCAGCTTCAACATCAGTCCTTCCAATGAATATTCAGGACTGATTTCCTTTAGGATGGATTGGTTGGATCTCCTTGCTGTCCAAGGGACTCTCAAGAGTCTTCTACAACATGACAGTTCAAAAGCATCAATTCTTCGGCGCTCAGCTTTCTCTATAGTCCAACTCTCACATCCATACATGACTACCGGAAAAACCACAGCCTTGACTAAACAGATCTTTGTTGGCAAAGTAAAGTCTCTGCTTTTGAATATGCTGTCTAGGTTGATCATAACTTTTCTTCCAAGGAGTAAGCATCTTTTAATTTCATGGCTGCAATCACCATCTGCAGTGATTTTGGAGCCCCCAAAAATAAAGTCTTCCACTGTTTCCACTATTTCCCCATCTATTTCCCATGAAGTGATGGGACCTGATGCCATGATCTTCATTTTCTGAATGTTGAGCTTTAAGCCAACTTTTTCATTCCCCTCTTTCACTTTCATCAAGAGGCTCTTTAGTTCTTCAATTTCTGCCATAAGGGTGGTGTCATCTGCATATCTGAAGTGATTGATATTTCTCCCGGCAATCTTGATTCCAGTTTGTGCTTCATCCAGCCCAGCATTTCTTATGATGTACTCTGCATATAAGTTAAATAAGCAGGGTGATGGTATACAGCCTTGACATACTCCTTTTCCTATTTGGAACCAGCCTGTTGTTCCATGTCCAGTTCTAACTATTGCTTCCTGACATGCATACAGATTTCTCAAGAGGCCAGTCAGGTGGTCTGGTATTCCCATCTCTTTCAGAATTTTCCACAGTTTGTTGTGATCCACACAGTCAAAGGCTTTGGCATAGTCAATAAAGCAGAAATAGATGTTTTTCTGAAACTCTTTTGCTTTTTTGATGATCCAATGGATGTTGGCATTTTGATCTCTGGTTCCACTGCCTTTTCTATAACCAGCTTGAACATCTGGAAGTTCACGGTTCACGCATTGTTGAAGCCTGGCTTGGAGAATTTTGAGCATTACTTTACTAGCATGTGAGATGAGTGCAATTGTGTGGTAGTCTGAGCATTCTTTGGCATTGCCCTTCTTTGGGAAAAAGGCCTTTTGGGGAAGGTCCCTGGTGGCTCAGAGTGTAAAGTATTTGCCTGAAAAGCAGGAGACCTGGGCTCAGTCCCTGGGTTGGGAAAATCCCCTGGAGAAGGTGAAGGAGGAAACAGACAGAACAGGCTCTATCTTGAAAGCAGGACTCCATCTTGGGCTGGACTGTGGGCTTTGAGCTACATGCCCAGTATCTATGGAAACGACATACCAACTGGAAAACCAGACCCCCTGGATGGAAGAGCCCCAGGGCTCATACCTAGACTCTGTTGCCTAAAAGAATACCCTAATTATCTGTGTAACCGAATAGAATCACAAATTCTATTATCCTTATTGGGGTATGACCACAGGCCTATTGATAATTGTCCACTGTTAACTACCTAGGCTTAAAGCATATGAATCACGGGTTGACTTTGATTGTATCTTTCTTTTCCTTTGTTCAGACTAGTTTTAGGGGATTTGGTGAGGTGGGTTTGGGCACGTACACTTAGGGTATATAAGGTTTTCAGAAAAACTGGTCAGGGTCTTTGGCTAAGAGGAGACTGCCTTGGGCCCGCCGGTGTAATAAACTGCACTCCACTATCTGCACTGTCCTTCTGAGTGAGTTTGTTTCCCAGAACGCGTGGCTACAACAAAGGAAATGGCAACCCACTCCAGTATTCTCAGTACAGAGAATCACATGATCAGCGGAGCCTCGTGGGCTACAGTCCATAGGGTCACAGAGAGTTGGACACTACTGAGTGACTAACGCTTTTAAAGGAACTTTGACTCAGAGTGGGAGTGGGAGTGGGAGTAGGAGGCGGGAGCTATTCAAGGAGCAGGAACAGGTATTTTCCCTTCATATTCATTTTCTTAAAATTGAATTAGATTTCTATGAAAAGCCGTTTTGTAGAATAACAACCTCCTTATGGTTTTACCAGCTGAGACATAAAAGGCTATTTGTGGTGAACTGTTAAGTTCTGAATGCAGGTGGAAATCCCCTACTTGCTAGTTATTTGAATGATAATGAGAATAATATTTTACATGAACCTGACCCTTTTAACCAGGGATCTTAAATTCCGTAGGTCATTGTGGTATATCATCATTTTGACTCTGGGTGAGAAGGTTGCCTGAGAGCTTGGTTAAATTTCAAATTACAAAATTTCCTTCTCTTCCTTCTAAAGTAATTTATTTTAATTAAGGTAAAAAAACACCATTTGATCCTTTGAGGACAGAATATAGGAATATTTCTGGCTTCTGCCATTACTTCTTATCCAAATAAGGTACAATTTTCTGGATATTTTTGCAAAACAAAATGAACTCAATTCAGTAACAGACTCACCTCTGAGCTACAGGTTAATGGAAAATTTTAAATAAGCTCTTAACACCACAATAAAGAAACAAACAAATGAAACAAACTTCCTTTCACCTAGATCAAGAATGCATCTGGGTCTTTAAACAAGGGGAAACCTGGAAGAAGTAGCCGAGGAAATCCAGTGTAACCATACTCCTTACAGTGGTACAGGGGTTACAAAACGTGAATTGAGAGCTTGAGGGCTAAAGACAATGAGCCAAAAACAAACCAGGGACCAGTTGTACTTGCATCAGATTTTGACCAAATGAGCTGGTGATATAAAAAGAAAAGTCTACTGGGCAGGTCAGAATGAAAGGGAAATGGCTTCACTCACTTGAGCTGATCCTTGACTCATCTGTCTCGAAAAGAATACAGAAGACGAACCCTCCCGGAGTCCAGGCTTTTTCTCTCTCACTGTACAAGGGAGATGGTGAGAGGGAGTTCTGCCTAAGAAATGCCATCGCACCCAGACAACCCCTGCCTGGAACCTCATGCCAGATCACTGACAAGATCATTGACAAGAGCAGTGGTAGAAGTGGTACCATCGCAGGGGCTCTCTGCAGGGCTTGGTGTTTTTCATCATAGCATCTGATCCACATACCTATGCTGCAGAGAAGGCTTTTCCATCCCTGCTTCTCCAAGCAGGAATCTGAGTAATGCACACAAAGCCACACAGCCAGGAAGGGGCAGAGCAGGAACTCACACCCAGGTAGGGGCAAGCTAAGTGTTGCCACCAGCCCTCCTCGCCTGTCCCCGCATCACCCAGATCTCAGCCTCACTGGGGCCCAGGTTCTTTGACCCTGGATTTTGCTCACTGTGGCCGCCTGATTTCCTGGGCGATAGGTCATCAAAGCATCTGCAGAGTGAATCCCTTCTCAGCAGCTTTGGGTACAAACTGCAGTGGCTGGTTTAACGCCCCCAACAGGGCAAGTCTCACTGTGCTTGTGGTTTGTGGCCACTTCTGACTGGCCCACAACTTCCAGTTTATTTCAATTTGTTCCTGTTCCTTTTTTTGGCTGAGAAACAGGGTTTCACATCTTGGCCCTTTGTCCTCTTCCCCCCTGTGAAGAGCCAACTGATAGTAAAAGACTCTGATGCTGGAAAAGATTGAGGGCGAGAAGAGAAGGGGGCAACAAAAGATGAGATGGTTGGATGGCATCACCGACTCCATAGACATAGTTTGAGCAAACTCCGGGAGATAGTGAAGGACAGGGAAGGCTTGCATGCTGCAGTCCATGGGATTGCAAAGAATTGGACATGACTTAGAGACTGAAAATCAACAACAACCCTCTCTTTTATTCCCGATCTGTAGCTTATCCTCATTTAAAAAACAAAACAAAACCCATGGACCTCAGTGCTTGATCCCAACGTTTATTTATGACTAAAACCCACTTATGAGCAGGTGGTTGTCACAGCAGCACTGATGGCCATGTGGAGATTGCTGTAACTAACATCATCCAATAGAACCTTCCGGATGGAAATAATTATAATCTGCACTGTCTCACACAGTAGTCACTTGAAATGAGGCTAGTGTGACAAAGGAATTGGATTTTTGGTTGAGTTTTAATTTTAATTTCCTTTGTCCATGGAATTCTCCAGGCAAGAATACCAGAGTGTGTAGCCATTCCCTTCTCCAGGGGATCTTCCTGACCCTGGGACCAGACCCGGGTCTCCTGTATTGCAGGCAAATTCTTTACCGTCTGAGACTCCAGGGAAGCCTCTTAATTTAAGTAACTAGTGGCTACTACAGTGAATAGTATGCACAGGATGGGCATCCAAGGAATGTGGAAAGATGGCTACATTTCTGGATATCTCAGGATCTTAGGTCATGCCTGGGGCTTACATCTTACTTCTGGGAAACCCAAGGAAGGACTACTTCATTAGTAGGAAGTCCCCAAGGATCCAGAGTCATGTTTAAAAATAAAGACCTAGGTTGGCTTTGAAATGGACATGGGAATGGTAGAAGAAGCAGGTCTGGTCTAGTTGGGACTAGAACAGTCTGTGGGATAGGAGATTAGGTCAAATTATAGAAGAAACCTGCAGGACAAAACTTTGACCTTTTTACTTACTGGCTGTGTGATCTTGGGCAAGTTACCTACCTTCTCTGAGCCTTGAAATTCTCATCTGAAATAGAGAATAATCTAATAATGACATAAAAATGCCTATTTGTGGATCTTCTAAATTTGATGTGAGTAAGTACACCATTGTGGATGCAAAAAGCGTTTTCTAAACTGTTGCTACATACCAAGTTGCTTCAGTCATAACCAACTCGTTGCAACCCTATGGATGGTAGCCTGTCAGGATCCTCAGTCCATGGGATTTTCCAGGCAAGAGACCTCTCTTTAAATAGTAATTATCATTATTTTGGGCTAATGTCTGGAAGATCTAAGGAAGCTGTACGCACACAAGGTGTATATCCTTGTGTAGGATACATCCAGGTAGCCGGTGGAGCTTTGTAACTGACAGCAAGTGAAAACACTACGGGAAAGGGGATGTAGTATAAGTGCAGGGGCGGGGAACTCTGTCCCAGGCTCAGGGAAGGTCAGTGATGTACTTGGGGTTCAGTGTGGTTAAGGTGCCACATCAGGCAAGGAAACAGGCATTGAGAAAGCCCCTGGAAGTGTGGGCCCATAAGAATGGAAGCTTCCAAAGATGATGACAGCAAAATAGTGGCTTACATGTAGCAACCTCTCAACAAATATTTGGTGAATGCATGAATAGACAAGTAAGTGTCGAGTGTCTTAAGTCCTCCCAACTCAATCCACTTGCAGAGGGGAATGAAATAGCGGTGCCACGATGTTTGGCACAAAGCACCAGCCTTTCATGTCTGTTTCAGCTGGAAAAAGGCAAAAAACCCGAGCATTTGCTGTGGTTTTTTCCAAGGGCATTTCAACTAGGCTCTTGTTTATTTCTAACTATGAGTTTGTCTCCCTTACTATAATCTACAGTGTCTGAGGCGAGGGACAAAGTCACCTGGCTCCTAAGAGTTACCGAGGAAGTGTTTGAATTATTTTTCTGAAAGAGTTGTAATCTAGGAGACACTTCTCAGATGACAATCCTTTTCAGTGCCAAGAAGAGGCCTCCAGACGAGCAGATGAATGACCACACCACTTCAGAGAACACAACAGAGAAGCTGGAGCTTCCGTCCAATTGCTGACCATACCAGGCAGACAAGGAGCGATCCCAGAGAGAGAGGAGATAGACCCCCCCTCCATTCTGGTTCTGGTTTATCAGGATGGTGACTTGACAGAACCACTCTTCCCACTAGAGCATAAGTGAGCCCTGTGAGGCGAGGGATAGGACTGTGTTTTGCTGGCTACAGGGCCATCAAAGAGCTGGGCACACAGGAGCCCTTCAATAGGCAGTTGCTTAACACAACCTATTTGGAATATAGTTTGGTATTATGGAGTAAGACAGGCACATCCATGGAAGAGCAATACCACTCCTAGGACTAAATCTTTAAGAAAGTCTTGCCTAAGTGTATCGGGTTACATGTGCAAGAAAGTTCAAAGCGGCACTGTTTGTGAGAACCCCCAGATGGAGACAACCTAAGTGTCTTTTGATAGGATAAAAAAAAAAGCTGTGATATATTCCCTTAGTGAAATATTGCACCACAACAAGAATAATTGCCATAGATGAACTACATTTGCAAGACTGGAGATATGCATTGAAAAGAGAATGAAAGTCCAGAAAAGAAAAAGCAAGCAAGAGATAGAAGAGAGAATAGAAGTTTCTACAGACAGGGCAACCCTGTGATATTCGATGTTTTACTTACTGAGTTTCTTGGGCTGGGTATCTGGAAGCCTCCCAACAGTGTACAAGTTGGAAAGAAGCAATGAAGAGATATCAGTTTAGCCTCGGGCTCAATAAAGCAATGTATAACTCTTAAAAAGAGGATTATTAGGCAAGAGGAAGATGACAAAAATTGAAAACAAAAGGTAACAGGCTTATTCCATTCCTGAAACACTTCCTAACAGCTTAATGAAAAAGAGCTTGGGAGCAAATTTACTTAGAAATGTCTGTTATCTGTCACCTATGTGAAGTTTAACTGCTTAGTTAATCTGTGAACAGTTTTATTCATAAAATGGATACTGAATTACTCTCAAGTAAATCTTTTATTAAGGATCCAATACTGAAATAGAAGTGGATCCTAATATACCATGGATTACTCTTCTGATGCCCAAAATGGGTGGATCTGTTTGCCTTCTAGGTTGAGAGGAAGGAGGTATCCCAGAATTAATAATTCAAATAGGGCTGTTACACCAGGAGGAGAGAAAAAGAGTGTCAAGGCAGTGTTAAGAATCTGGGAAGGCTGCCAGCAGAGTTTGCATGATTAGGGTGGATAAAAACATAAAGAGAAATATGGTCCAGCGAGTATTGATCTGTTTCCTTTTCATTTTTAAAGGGTGGTTTACTTTTCAACAAAATTGTGTGATTTTCTAGTTACTATAAGAACATAGATGATTCACAGATTTCTTTTAAAATTAAGAGTTTCTGTAAGCAGCATGCTAACAATCAGAGAATTTGATCCTTATGCCTTTTTTTAAAAAAAGCATCTTTTATGATGGCAGAGAGCGCAGTCTGAAGATTTCCACGGGACCTTCTCCTCTATGGCCACCTTGCAGAGCGTCACCTACATTGCCATATCTAAAGCCCATTAAAATTTACAAATTAAAAGCCAGTGGGAAAGAACATAATCTTGGCAACTGCCTCTTGGGAAATTTTACAACTGCAAGAGTGCCATGGAAGAGTGCTTTAAATACCATCGTGGTTCATCCAATCTCCTCACAATTGTATAGGAGGGCATGTGGCCAAGGCCTTGCAGGGAAGAGACCAGGGTGCCCGAGCTCGTGATTGGCTGGGGGCGCGTGATGCTAAGCGAGTCACTTAGCCCACTCTTGCTTCATGAGGAGCACGCCACATGCTTCTTTGCACATTCTTTTAAATCCTCGTGTGGCTGGCATTTGGAAAAATATCGACTGCAACCAGACGTGGCAATCCTGATGACAGCTCTTGAAATCCCATCTTTCTCACAGCAACATCTACTGTCAGCTCCCCACCCCTGTCACCAGAGAGCCTTCCCCACCCAAGTTGTGCTCCAAATAGAAAGAATTTCAGATGTACTTGTTTGGCTGCCTCCTCTGAAGGCCTTGACAAATACTCAGGTGGTAAATAGCCAGAGAGAAATGCTGCTGATAAAATTAGTTCAAATATTTCACAGAAAACAAACCTGACACCATCATGACACTTGATAGCTCGGCACTTCCGAACCTTTCCAAGCCCTCTTGCCTTCAAAGCCCAAATGTCTTGTTTTAAATTGCCTTTATTATTTTCCCTTCCCAAAGCCCATCCTTGCCACCTCCTTCCTTCAAAAATAAAATAAAAAAGAACCAGATGGTTATAAGGATTTTCCACCCCAGAATTTCAGATTACACATAGCTGTGTTGAAGGTTAATATCCAAGGTCAGGTGTTATTAATATCTATCTGAATTTTGTTCTTCTGGTCTATGATATCATCTGAGTCACCTAATTGATTTATAACATGGTAATCCCAGACCATCATTCATATTCCTGAAATTCTATTCAGGGCTCGATATCAAACCTTCTCTTTAATACCCTATTTGGTTTTGTCTGATCAGTAACCTTACAGCCCTTCCTCTTATCTCCTCCCGACAGGTAACACTATACCTGATGTCCAAGATCATTTGATTGATTTTTTTACCCTGCCATCTCCTTTTCCTACATTTTATTGCAGAAAAAGATTTAACCCCTTTCTTTCTTTCTTTTTTTTTTTTTGAGAAGTATTTCCATGAGATTTCTCTCCCCAAAGCCTGTTCTCCACTTCGATTTTCTGGTACATTGCCTCTTGAAGTTACACAGGGCTGCTAACTTGTCTGTATCCCATATGAGGCATTTATTTCTTCTATGTAGCTGAAAGTCTTGGGCTTGAACTGCCAGCAGGAGCTGACAATCCTCAGGACTTACTATGCACATGCCACATTAAGGGCTACGATTCTCACCTAATCTTCACAATAATCCTATGGGGTAGCTGCCATTATTTTCCTCATTCAGCCGATGAGAAAATCGAGGTTCAGGGAGGTTTCAGAGACTTACCCAAGGTCATCCAGTAATAAGTACCAAACTTGGGAACTAAGATTTCAGTCTTCTATTTCTGAAGCCTGTGCCTATTATTACTTTTTAGCTACTTTCCACTAATTATGAGGACTATAACTGACGGGCACTTTACAGGATACAATTATTATACACAAGTGGGCTTGGTGGTCTTTGCAAAAAACATATTAACATTAAAATTATATCAGCATCTGGTATACTTAAAAAATTTTTTTTGGTACATCTAAAAATAAAATTTATTTTTTTTAACCATTTGAAGAGTAGCATGTGGTGATACAGAAAGTTCTTAATTAGAAGGAAGGAAAAACCATCAATATTCTTAGCAACTCAAAGACCACTATAGTTAACACCTTAATGTATATTTCTTGCCATTTTTTTCTATGCATAATTTATATATTTGTGATCTTCTGTATACATAAATTTGAATCCTATATTTCTTCATCAGTATAATAATCACTTCCCCAGAAGTACTTCCTAACTTTTTGGTTGCCATAGGCCCCTAACTGCAGTCAGAGACATAGTAAGATCCTGATAACACATGCTGAATCATAAGATAAAATCTAGTCGTTCATTATTTTTAAGTCTTTATTGAATTTGTTACATTATTCCTTCTCTTTTATGTTTGATTTTTTGGCCATGAGGCATGTGGGATCTTAGCTTCATGACCAGGAATCAAACCCACACCTCCTACATTGGTAGGCAAAGTCTTAACCACTGGACCCCTAAGGAAATCCCTAATCATTCATTATTAGTTTCATCAAATTATTGAACTGATAATACATATGCTTATTCAAAATTTCAAATGTAGAAAAAGATAAATAGTAAAAGTCTGCCTGTCATTCTTGACTTACAAGGATACCTTCTGATACAGAGTTTGAAAGTACAAGCTCCCAATTTTCTTACTACCCACTTCTTGGACACATACATCTGGATAATTCAGTTCCTTAAATTCTGGACTCAAGAAATCAAAGTCTAAAGAGATATGTATCCTCTAGCAAAGGTCCATCTTCTGAGCTTCTGTCTTTTGTCCTGGAATTTTAGGTCTTCAGGTAAGTGACAGACCCTTCCAAAGAGCCATACCTGCAGAACTCAGTAAATAATCATAATCCCATACACACAATAATTCACATTTTAAAGAGATGCACATATAAGGGACAAGGAAAGAGTTTCACTCTCATAGAGTAAAACACAAGATTCCACTAGGAAACAAAAGGAGCCTTCAAATTTCTCTTTGCTACAGATCAGTGCGTGGCGCTCAGTACAACCGATGTTGGTGTTTCCGTATTCATGCATCCACTGTACTGTTCAGGCAAAGCACCAGCACGGGGAAGGCAAGCCTGGAGATCTGAGATGAACGCTTCCTAGTGTAGAGATTTGCAAAGTCTGTTCTATAGGATAATAGGATCGTGGGATGTTATCAGATGTTCCACAGAAAAGGGAGACTCCACAGATGAATAAGTATAGATATTTTTAAAAGAAGGAAATGAAGGGTGAAATTGACCAAATAATACTTTCTAAAGAGTAGGACCCCAGAGGGCACACTTTGGGAAAGGATGTGGCATTCTGGCAGCTTTGGCACTAAACAGGTATGTTTTGGGACTAGGTGACTAAATTATCACTGTTTGGCTCAGCTTACTTAGGTAACCATTGAATTATTATGAGAAAATATGTTTTTACAACCATTTTGCCAATAACTATTAGAAACAGATCTTGAAGACTTCTGTAACCTTGGGTTCAGACCTGTGTTCTTTTCAATATGGCTACACTGTTTGGAGTGGTGAGCATGGTGACAACACTCCTCTGGTATTCTCGCCTGGGAAATCCAATGGACAGAGGAGTCTGGGAGGCTACAGTCCACGGGGTTGCAAAGGGTCAGACACAACTGGGCAGGCACACACCACTGAAATACTATTACTAGGTAAAATGAGGCTCAAGTGTTTTCATTGGAAATATAAACTAGAAAACAAAAAACTTTTAATGAAGAATAATCCTAAAAATAAAAGGTAAGCTATGGCTTGCAAATACATATAACCAACACAATATTAATATCCAGAAAACAGACAATCATTGCAAATCCGTAAGAAGAAACAATTCATTGGAAAAATGAGCAAAGGACAGAAAGAGCCAATTCACAAACCACAAACATATGCCAATAAACATATGAAAGGACTGCCTGCTTTATCAAGAAAATGCAAATTAAAACAAGATATCATTTCATGTCTACGAGACTGGCAAAAAAATTTCAAATCTTGCAACACGGGCATGTACAATTATTCTGGAGAATAATTTTGCAATAATTATTGACTAAAATGTGCTGACTCTAAAACACAGGACTTTGACATCTAGGTACATGTCACATTTCACATTTTAGGGGGCAGTGTTTTCCAACCCCGTTTCCATCATGGCAAGTTAGAGAATGATGATATTCATATAACACACTGCAGGTAATCTGATGGGGGGTTGCTCACAGCAGGAGGTGACCCTTCCAGGGGTCTGTGCTCCCCTTAGGTCCCACTTGGCTTCCCTGAGGGCTCAGGGACCCCAGATCTCCTACTCAACTGTGAAGCACCGCTGCACCATTGGCTGGTAAGCTCTGCCCTAGAGTATACTCAAAGAGATATGCACAAAAATGTCTACCATAGAGTTTTTAATATACCCAAACCAAAACAAAACAAAGTGGCTACAACAGCTTAAAAGCTCATCAGTAGGGAAATGAACACATAAATTATGTTATACAAGGGAATACCTTATAGCAGGTAAAATTCACGAATTTGACTATAGGGATAAGTTGCAAAACTGTAATGTTGAGTAAGGAAAGCAAAATGCAAAAGGATCCACATACTATGTATCAAAATATATGCATGGAAAACTGTAAGACAGTCAAAACTGTACATACTCACATATTTGTTAGGTAAAGATATGAAAATATGCACAGTCAGGGTATTACCACCTCCAGGGTAGCAAATGCCCTTGGGAAGAAGAGATGGCAATGGGATTTGAAAGTGAGTGAAGGACTCAAAGGATATGTGTGTCATCTTCTACCTTAAGAAACAAAAGCAAATGAAGCAAATGTGGCTACAAGTTATATGCTTCCCTGGTAGCTCAGCTGGGAAAGAATCTGTCCGCAATGTAGGAGACCCTGGTTCGATTCCGGGTTGGAAAGATCCCCTGGAGAAGGACATGGCAACCCACTTCCTTCAGGATTCTTACCAGGATGCTTCCCTGGTAGCTCAGCTGGGAAAGAATCTGTCCGCAATGTAGGAGACCCTGGTTCGATTCCGGGTTGGAAAGATCCCCTGGAGAAGGACATGGCAACCCACTTCCTTCAGGATTCTCCCCAGGACAGAAGAGCCTGGTGGGCTATCATCCATGGGGTTGCTAAGAGTCAACATGACTGGAGGACTAAGCACAGAGAGACTCAAAGGATATGTGTGCCATCCTGTATCTTAAGAAACAAAAGCAAATGAAGCAAATGTGGCTAAAAGTCATGTGTTAAATCTAAATAGTAAATATATAGCCTTCTAATAATCTTTCACTGTATTTTTTGTGCATTTGAAATATCCCAAATTTTTTTTAAAAAAAGCTAGATCAATGGTTCCAAACCTGGAAGCATGTTAAAATTACTGAGGAGTTTAAAAAATTTCCCGTGCTAGGACTACATCACAGATCTACTAAGTCAGAAACTTAAGATGTGGAGACTGGGCATCAGTATTATTGAAAACTTCCCCAGTTATTCCAATGTGCAGCCCAGAGTTTAGAATCACTGAATTAGATGATCTCAAAAGTTTCTTTCAAATAATATTCTCTAAGTATTTTAATTGTACTGTTTTTTCATATGGTTTCAAGTGAAAACAACTGAGTGAAAAACCAGGCTCTGTTAACATTCACCGAGACTTTCCCTTCTATCATAACCAGTTATCTTTTATGGCTGCTTATGCCTCTTTTGTTTTCAAGAACCACATGTTACTCCTCTCCCATTTAGTCTGTTCATCTCTCCCCCTTTCTCCTACCACCTTTCTGAGGCCATCCCAACAGGCAATTGATCCAAGCACCACAAACTTAGGCTTTGAGTCATTCATATGCATTGCTTTTGAACATATTAAATAGATCCATATGCTTATCTACAGTAAGATAGAGGTTTTTCTTTCAGAAAATAGAATACAAAAAAATCATTCCAATGTGTACACTTAAAAAAATTTTAAATAGGCATCTAAAATGAAGCAGAAATTAAAAGTAACTTGGGCCAGAATTTTGAACATTAAAACATTACAGCAAATTGGTAAAACATACACCAAATATATATATCTACTTTATATCCAAAAAAGTTACTCTTTCCCTGCCACATACACAGAGAGAGCTCTCATAATGGCTCCACTTCAATCAGAGTTGGATCACGAGTAGAACAGTAACGAAAGTGGCCTTTTCCAACATTTCTACCCCTAAAGACTCTTTATTATCCTCTCCAACTTCAGAAATTCCTATGAAGTCATCATCAGCCAATCAGTTTCAAATGGTTTGAAATAACTCATGTAGTCAGCCACACTGAGCTGATACAGAATCAAAGAAATGTGACATTCTCCTTAGCCTGGGCAGTTGTGTCATGGTTAAATGTATGATTTCCATTAGATTTCCCAAAATGTGGAAAAATCGCTTTCAGACCCTCAACACTACCTCCAGGGATACTTATTTTAGATTAGAACCCTAACTAAAGGGTCATTGTCTTGAATAAGCCCTACCAAAATCTGATCTCAGGGACAGTAAGAAAGGGAATGCTGAAATAGAATATATGTCAACAGACCAGGAGAACTTCCAACACTACTTAAGTTTCACTGGAAAGCAGACTGATATCCCAAGGGGAGCGGGGCAGGGGCAAAGAAAGAAGTCATGTCATAGCTCCAAGATTAGACAGACCCAATTTGGAATTTAGGTTCTACAATTTTCAAAGGCATGACCTTGGGAAGGTTACTCCATCCCTCTAAACCTCAGTTTCCTCATGTATAAAGTATAGAAAATGAAAAGTTACTTCTATAACCAAAACCCAGATCTTGGTTTCTAATGGTGGTGGCTTTAGTTGCTAAGTTGTATCTATTTGTGACCCTTATCGACTGTAGCCCACCAGTCTTCTCTGTCCATGGGATTTTTCCAGGCAAGAATACTGGAGTGGGTTGTCATTTCCTTCTCCAAGGGATCTTCCTGACCCAGGGATAGAACCCAGGTCTCCTACATTGCAGGTGGATTCTTTACTGACTGAGCTACCAGGGAAGCCTGGTTTCTAGCACTATTCTCCAATAGGAGGAAACAGGACTCCTCAGAGAAATGGCTAATTTCAAGGGTGGGGCACGGACTATCGAATTACGAGCCTGGAGCACCTTGCAGTGTCAGAAAGTAAGAAAATGCTCCAAAAAAACCAAACAAGGTTGAGGGAATGCCAAAGGGATGTAAGAGCCGACTGAAAGAGTTCCCAATGGCCAAAACTGAGATCATTTAATCAACAGAATAAACAATGTGGTATTGGATTATAACCAAAAGTATAAAATAAATATCCTTGAGTCCATAGTGATATAAATAAATGATTGAATAAATAAATGGGAAAGAACAGGCAAATCACTCACATGGAAAAATTCCAAACAATTCATGTAGCTACTGCCCCCTCAGACATGGGCTATGCACAGAGATTTTCTTCTAGGATATACTATTGTGGCAAGAAGGTAGGGGGTGGGAGAAAACCACCTTTTTTCAGTGGAGAAAACCTGACAAACACTACTTCAGCCAGGAGTTCACGCAGTTTAACATTATCAGTGATAAATCATCTTGAGAGCAGGCACTTTTTTTTTTTTTCTCTCACATTGCACAGTTTGTGGAACTTCCCCGACAAGGGATTGACCCTGTGGCCACTGCAGTGGAAGCCCAGAGTCTCAACCACGAGACCAGCAGGCACTGCTGGTACAATGTGACAAGAATGGCACTTTACCTCTATGGTCTTCCTCCCAAGGATCTATTACTCAATAAAATTATGAGAGAAATCAAAACTGAGGGACATTCTACCAAAGAAACTTGACAAGGGCGCTCCAAAATTGTCAGGGTGACCAAAAACAAGAAAAGTCTGAGAAACTGTTACAGCCAAGGGAACCTAAGAAGATAGAATGACTAAATGTGTTATGAGATTGTAGGACAGAAAAAGGACCTTAGGTAAAATCTAAGGAAATATAAATAAAGTATGGACTGTGGTTAATAATTATGTATCAATATCAGTTGATTAATTAGTAATTGTACCTTACTAATGTAAGGTAATATGGGAAACTAGGTGGAGGAGTGTTTAGGAAGCCTCTGTACCACCTTTCCAGCCCTTCTGTGGGTCTAAAACTATTCTAAGATCAAAGGGTGAGTGTGAGAAATAGTTGCCTCATGGGGTGGGGATGAGGGTTAAATTAAATAACACATTTAAAGCACTTAGCACAGTGCCTGGCACATAGTACAAGCTAATACCTGGGAATTATTGCTGTTTAGCAGTTTTAAGCAGAGTTATTTTGTGAACAGTCTTACCAATCCATTCCAGAAGCATAATACTCATATTACTTGGGGAACATTAAGAAAGAACTACCAAATTCCACCACCTTAAGTATTTGTTTGTGTTTATAAGCATCAATAATCCTGAGAATCTATGATTTTTATCTTTGCCGGGCAAGTCTATTTCATTCATTGCTTTAGTTTTCTAACATTATTCTGCAGGTCAGGATAGAGCTCTGAGTAATGAATTGGACAACGCTTCTGAATTATTAAACTTGCTCTACACAGAGCTGGGCAACGTTCCTTCTAATAAGTTTCCTCCAACTCTGCCTCTTTATCCAACGAATTTCACTTTAGTTATTTTATGAGAAACGTGCTGCATACACCTCCAGCATATTGGACCATCTCTGCACTGCTATAACCCTGCATATGACCTGAAGAGTGCATTTCACCATCTGGTGTTTGCTCCCCCTCAAAAAAAAATCTCTGGCTCCTACTTATACATGCATCCCTGCTACTTTGTCCATTAAGCCTCTGTGACCCTGCTTTCAACTCAAATTGGAAGTTGCAGTAACCTTCTCTGAGTGTTTGATTTAGATTTGCTTTTTAGCGCTGGAGCCCAGTGTCATACTGAAGGTATCCACAGGCATTCTGCAAGATTTCTCCCAGGATGTCAACTCCCTCTGGGCTAAGGCCAGCTTCAGCTCCCCCTGGTAACCTTTTCCACATTTAGCACCAAGCTGGGCACATCCAGTGCTCCAGTAAACATTTATTAAAGTGATACTAATTTGGATGCTATCCAAAAAGTAACTGAAGTACTCAAAGGTAGTGATTCTTCTCCCTTCACAGAGGTTCCAGAGAGGGCTTTCCTGAGTTGTCTAGGGACTATTCCAAAGAACCTATGATAAATTAAAAGGCTCCAGTGATTGCCTGCTTTTCCTAAGTAGTTTTTTTTTTTTTTTTTCTCATAGTATAATTCTCCCTCTTCATTTATCAGAATCAGTGTTCTTTTCGTTTCTTATTAACATCAGTTACTGTATTCTTGGCTAACTAGTGTATATAGAAATGGTTAAACCCAATATGTTCCATTTTTTCAACACCAAGGAAGAGAGTTTTGATACTGAATTGCTGATTGCTAAATTATACAAACAGCAAAAATAAGACTCTTATCATCTATCCATCCATCCACTTTCAATAGCATTTACTGATTGATATATGCCAGGTGTTGTTCTGGGTACTGGAGATTTAGGGATGAATAAGAAAGTCCTTGCCTTCAAAGATCTCCCAATGCAATGGCGGGGGAACAGATTAATAAATACAAAGGCAACATGACAGGTGTCATCATAAGAATAACGTGGACACTGGTTGGTGGAACATACTTGTAATGATGATGCTTGGCCCCTAAAAAAACATTATTTCATGGATTTCTTCAAATAGCTCCCTTGTCTTGCTGAGGATGTAGAAGGCTGAGAATGAAACCTCGCCTCTGGCATTTCCTAGCTTTGACCATCAGCAAGTCATTGAACCATCCAGTCTTAGCTTCCTTCTCTGGACAACAGTATCATTACAATTAATGCCTAAAAGTATCTAAATTTACTGGGAAGATCAAATGAGAGATCTCTGCAAACTCTAAAGGGCTGTAAGAATGTGAATAACTATTACCGCATTTAATATAAGACAAAGGAGAACATTTTCACCTTACAACCTCCTCTAACGGCACTCGACCCCTTCAAGAATTGATAATTTTGTATGATCTATTTAATCAAGCTTTACTTTTCTGCTTTGACTAGCCTGATATTGGGTGGCTTCCTCAGATCTCTGCTGCCCAGGTTTCAACGCATTCTGTGAGAGAGTCACTGCCTGGCCAATTTTAGGCATCATTAGAGGCTCCACCGGAGAAGGCAATGGCACCCCACTCCAGTACTCTTGCCTGGAGAATCCCATGGACGGAGGAGCCCGGTGGGCTGCCATCTATGGGGTCACACAGAGTCGGACACGACTGAAGTGACTTAGCAGAGGCTCCACCCCTATGGCCACCCAGCCTCCTGGTTAGCACTTTGGAAGATCCGGTCGTCTTCCAGACCCCTGTTTTTCAGTCTAGTTAGAGATTAATTCATATTTTATAGCAAAAAAATAAAAATTAAAAAAATCAAGAGATGCTACATCTTCAAAAAGTAAGCTTGGATCTTGTTTGCAAAAGGTAGTAGCGATTGAGAAGGCTAGTGAAGGTGAGAGCTGGAAAGTGTGTCGGAATACCCTTTCCCAGTGGCTGGCATGGGCTTGGGCGTCCTGGAAGGATCCAAAGCAAACAGGCCGACAGGACATGGAGACGCATGCTTTTCTTGTGAGCCCAACAAATGTAAAGCTCCCTTAATCCACACCAAAATAAAACTGAAATGTAAGCCGACAGGAGCCCAGACCCAGCGTGACCTCTGCCACGGCGTCCCAGTATCCATCCTCCCACTTATTGAGGTCCCTGGCCGTGCAGAGATTTCACCTAAAAAAGTGCTCCCTTGTCCCGCCCTTCCCCGCTCCCCCCCCACCCCCCATATTCTTTTGACATTTTTTGCCACCCAAACAGCATCCCCAAATGCCTCCTTGGGTGACATCACAGATAGCCATGGGTTGCTTCTGGTATCCCATCTGTTTCGGCAGGCCTGGCCTCCGCGAGGGCGAGATGCGAAGGGAGTGTTGAGTGGAGGCTGGGTGGGGGCGGGGTGGGGATCGGGCCTTTGAAGCTGTTTTCTTCTATCGGGCGCTGCAGCTGTCGGCGTTGGCTGCGGAAGCCCGTGATTGTCCTTGCAGCTCCCGTTGCCGGCGGTGCACTGTGCTTTGGGATATTAATTGGGCTTTCATTATGCGAACGTACCCAGAGGCTTTTGCAGTTGATTCCTATATCTATATTGATTCATAAAAAAATGCCAATAAATAACAGCTCTCTCAAAGCAGCTTTGCATGTTTTGGATAATGAGTTGGTTTATGTCCCTCTCTGCCCAGCCCCCCCCCCCCATCCCCCTTTTTCTTTTTTTTCTTTTTACCCATTACCGCATAATAGATCACAGAATCTTTAGGACAATGGACAAGCGCATTGGCTAAATCACCTTATTACAGTTCCATATAGTTGAAAAGAGGCTTAATGCTAAATTATCAGATCCCAGCTATTGTGGAAACCAAGGAAGAATAATGCTTCCAAATAACCTGGTGGTGCCTCTGTGCGCTCATTGTCCAGGGAGCTATTGGCACGCCTGCCACCGGAGCGCTCCATTGAGTCAGCAATCCCCTGAAATGAACAGGGGGGGCCCAAATTCAGGCTGGGAGTGAGTCTCTTTTACTTTTTGGTATATTCAAGGTTATAGGATATTTTAGTGCCTGAGCTTTTAAAAATGTATTACATTTGTGGGTAACTGTGGGCAAAATTGTTATTAGATTTGAAACGCCCCAAATTAGGCATGTCGCAGACGACTTCGGCACGCAGAATTACCGTATATTATCCCACATAAAGTGGAGATGAAAGCAGAAATTGCACATCCGTTTCATTTCACTGAAACTTTTCAAAGGAAGGAAGGATGTTCATTAAAAGTTAACAGTGACACAGCTGTGCAGAACTCTCAGAGAAAATGTCATTGTCACGGGAGCCTGACTGTGACCAAGTATCATTCTCCATAGCAGAATGTGAGGTTCCTGTGGTCTGTTGAGCTGTTGATGGCATTGACAAAGAAGAGCAGTGGCCCCAGGAGTGTGGGGATGCAGATGGGTTTTGGAAGACCATTGTTCTAGCTTGCGTGCCATAACTTTAACAGGAAGTAAATTTGATTTTGTTTCGGAAAACTAGGTAGAATCAGAGATCCTAAGGACACTCTTCCTCTTCATTTCTGGGAAGAGGGGTGGATAGCATTTCTTTATGATAAGCTATCTATGCCCCATTCTTTGTTTTTGTCTCTCTTTTTCTCCCTTCCTCTTTAAATAAAAGGACTACGGATATTAGATGGGCAACAGTGGAAATACTAAACAAACAAAAGAAACAAACAAAAAAACCCACTGCCTACTAAAACTGAAGCTTAATAAAATTGCTGTTGCCCTGCTCCACTGCATATTGTTTCTGTGGTATTATATCTGGTTGTCTCTCATACAATCTTTGAAAAAAACAAAAAAGAAACAGTGTAAACAACAGAGGCTTAGATAAATATGCAAAGATAACTGAATATTCCTGCTATTAGATAAATTCCTCTTGAAGAGCTTTATGATGATTCAGTGATGGCAATGGAAATTTGGGTAGTAAAAACAATAAGTGCTAATTTTGGAGAAAACAATTCATATTTCTCATTTCCAAGAGATTTAAAAATATCCAATGTGATATTTCTCTTTATAATTTGAAAAATGGGTTAGAGAAGGAACATTTTTTCTTTTTTTCAAGATTTGAGAAATTAATCACAAATCTCTATTTGACCCAAGACTAAGAAGAAACTCAGAACCAATTTAAGAAAACCATGAAATTCCTCTTCTAAGACCATATGAAGTAATGATTATACCTTAGAACCGATATTCTGTTTCAGTTTAATCAGGAAATAACAAGATAGCCAGCAAAATTATGCAAAACCTTTATCCAACTGAGGTGTTCTGCTGAAGTTGCTATACAAATGCACCTCTATTAATTAAGGTATATTAGTAAGGATGAAAATAAGATTCCATTCAGAAGGGCACAAAGAAGATGTAATGGGCACTCACTGCCTCTCAGGGCACGCAAGATAAAACAGACAAATGGCAGATATTCAAGGGATGATGCCTTTCTGTCATTCTTACAGTTTTCTCATGTTGCTCAAATCATTCATCACTAGTATATTTTTTTGTAATGGCCTTCATTTATTTAGTACTCACTATGTCCCAGGTTCCATGCAATATACTTATTTGATATAACATGAATGTTTCTCCCGCTATTATTAGAAACATCAAACATCAGTGGCTCCTTACTTATTCTTGATAAGGACTTTGGAGTGGGGTATAATAGCAGAGGTATGAAAAGGACAAAGGTATTTATTCACATTTTGTAAAACCATCTCCAGTTTTCAGCTTAATTTCTTCTTAACTAAACGCACAATTCAAGGCTTGTGGTAAGGGGATAAACTTCAGAATATTTGTGCTATTTCTTCTCCGTGAAATATTTAGTTTATCTCCCGGACTTTTCTATTCTTTCCCTATACCATTTCCACACAATTCTGTGCCAGCTCTGTGAAAGCCTGGAAAACCAGCCCTGCAACTGGAGGAACACTTGCCAGAGTGGCCATATTTTCTGAACCTCAAATTGAGACATGTTGCCTAAAAAACAGGGGCATGTGAAAGAGAAACTGACTAAACTTTGTGAAATTTAGACCCTCCCAGAAAAACCTAGGCATGGAGTTGAGTTTCTTTTAGGAATTCCTGGGTTACAATTCAGGACCGCACGCCAGACAACCCAAAAGTCAGTAGAAACTGGAATTCTTGCCACATCCTGAGTGAATCTCTGACTAGATTCTTGTAGGCTCTGCTTCTTTCAGTTGGGCCATTTGAGAACATTTGCTCCAGGTCACCCTCTCCTGAGTGACTATATCAACTTCACAGGCATGAACAAACAGAGGGTCCCACAGTTTAAGGGCTGCTGATATATCCTTACAGAGCAAAGCAAGCTGTGAGAAATGAGACAGAACAGGAGTTCCTGTACATGCAAAGTCTCTGCTCCACTCAGAATCGAGCTCTTAGATCAGAATCAACTCAACAGTAACATTCTAGAAAAGTCATTCAGCCAATGTGTTTGAGAGGTGGGGATTTGATAATTTAGCCACTTGCCACATGTGGCTACTGAGGACTTGAAATGAGGCTGGTGTGAATTCAGATGTGCACGAAGTGAAAATACCTGTAGGATTTCAAAGATTTAGGACACAGGGAAAAAAATGTAAAATATTTCATGTATAATATTTAAATATTGATTACATGTTGAAATAATATTTTGGAAATACATTACTGGAACTGATTTCATCTATTTCTTTTTTCTTTTTTAAAAGGGACTATTAGAAAAAAAAAATTAATGATGTGTGGCTTATGCGTAAATTCACATTTAAGGCTTGTATTATACATTTCCACTGAATGGCATTGGTCCAGATAGTTGAACGGAGAAATAGAACACAATTTCATAGGCCAACACAACACATTTTTAGAAATTACCTTTGCTTTGCTCTTAAGTTTGCAGTTGACGATAATATGAAACTGCTGCACACACAATGAGAAAATATTTTACAGGCACACTTTTGTATGGATACATTTTTGACTAGCACTGAGTCACTTTTTTCAATTAAAAAATAGGCAAAGGATTTTTAGACAATTAAAATATCAGCTTGAAATACGGGCTTACAGATACATACTCTTTAGTTTTTAACTTTTACTTAGTGTTCTCAGAATCATAAAAAATGATTTTTTTCTTCCAGCCCTCAAAAGATTAGTAAAATAAGTTTACTTGGATTAGATTTTTAAATTCTTTAAATGCAGAAGTTATGTTCAAGTAAAAAAAAAGTCAGTGTTACACATTTGGGGAATCCAGTCCCTACTCTGCAAAGAAATAAAATATTCAGCTGGAGATGTTTAAAGGTTGCATATATATTCTAGGTTTTATTGTTAGTTGTAATTCAAGAAAGTTCTTGCCTTTTTAAATTAAGCAACTCGGTAAATAAATATTTAACATTTAATTTAAGCAACAGAGTATTGCCCAAATGTACTCTGTGACCAGCCAGCACGCAGGCTTTAGATTCTTTCACCCGCGTGTTGAAATCGTCTTATATGACAATTTTACCTTGGTGTGTATAACAGCTAATCGTCTATAACAAACAAGTACTAGATCAAAGGCAAGAACACACATTTTCTTCACTAGCAAGTCCTAGGATTTAAAATTTCAGTATCACCTCCGAGGCATGCTTTCATAATAAATAATATCACGCAAATAGCAGAATGGATTATAAACAATAGCTTTATATTTTGTTTACTTAAAATCATTTCAATTTATACTTATAATAAATACTTAATCTTTAGACATAAAATACTTTCACACAAGGACAGGATTCTTGCTTGATAAGTGGACAGGGATGCTATTATTTCTTACTCAGAAAACTTAAAAATATGTGCATTCAGAAATGTTTTGCCATAGTACCTGCAAACCTACGTTTCTTCATGCTAAAAGAGGTCAGTCCAAGGCTGATACCAAAGGGATGGTTTTGCAGGAAAAAAGCCCCATTTTTTTTTTTTACTTTGGAATTTTTTGTTGTTGTTTTGGCCCAACTTTGGATTGTTGGGGCATCAGGTGAGAATCTGTAAAATCACCCATCCTTTACATGCTGGGTGATACAGAGCACAGCTGTAACTTAAGTTAAGCCATCGGCGAAGAATAAAAGCACGAGAAAGCAAACAAACCAAAACCTAAAGAAAACAACATGCTTATCGCATAATAACTATTGAATAATGCAAATATTAACAGAGCAAACCAAGCAGGGGGCCTCCATCTCAGGAAGAAGAAAAGCCAGCAAGGAGAAGGCAGTGATTGGGAAATCAGATCGGCTCTTCCTCCTCGGTAGAAAAAGTGGATCAGGACTGACATCTGCTGGCCTCCCTAATGGGATGTACCCATTGAAACAGGGTCTTGGAGAACAAAACATTCTGGTGGGGTGATATTGCATCACTGGGGTAGGGAGGAGGCAATGGCTTGGCAAAGCCTTTCCATTGAGCCACCTGCAGAGTGGCCAATCAGCGGTCTTTCCTCAGTCAGGACTAGCCTCGGTTTTTTCCTCTCTGGTATTTCACCTTCATTTGGATCCATGAATGTCTTTTTATATCGCCCCAAGAGGAGACAAAACAGTTTACACAAGTTTCAAGAAGTAGTGGTCAATTAGATAGTCAACAGAGATGACAATTTTGAGTCTTTCTCCAAAGGCTCATTGGAAGTTAAATTATTTTAAAAGGCTAAATGTTTACCCATGGCATGATAAGATTGGTGGCTTTTAGCAGTACTAAGCTAGTGTATCACCCTCTCAAGGCTTCATCAAGTCGTTGTCCCAACTCTGACCTTCGTCATCCCCTCTTCCACTCTCATCATTACTCCCCTGGAATCTATCTGACTGGGAGATTTTGTCCTCATGAGGCCTTGCTTCCAGTCTCTGGAGTCTTAGATTTCTAAGCACCGTGTTATCTATCACTGGGAAATGCAAGTTTCCATTGGCTTGGAAGGCATGAGAAGCCTGGGACAGGGTCTATCTTACTCAAGTCATCTTCTGTGTACCTAGCATTGTTCCTACTACATCGTAGTCACTCAACAAATATTGATTGCCTTACTATAAAAGTTGAGTATTCTATGTGCCCTCTTGTTGCTTTTAGGAATGCAATTTCTTTTGATGGATCTGAACAGAACTAAATAGTCAAATGTTTAATTAGATATGGGGCTTCCCTGGTGTCTCTGATGATAAAGAATCTGCCTGTAAGGCAGGAGACCCGGTTTCATCCCTGGGTTGGGAAGACCTCCGGGAGAAGGGAATGGCTACCCACTCCAGTATTCTTGCCTAGTTTTGATTGGAAATAAGCCACGGTGCTGAGCACTCTGAGTCTTTCACCAGTGCTCACTTCCTTATTATTTCAGGCTCATCTCTTACCGGAGGCACAGTCCTACTGCTTTTAATAGTAAAGTTAGCTCATGGGTTATAGAAATTCTTGCCCGGAAAAATCCTTAACATGCTTTAACTCAATGATAAAAATGGGACTGCTGGGTCCAAAATCTTTCCTCCTCTACTCTTCTGTGACATCTAAAGTGTGTTGAAAGTGTATGTGACCGCTAGCATATACATGTGTGTGCCTTCTGGTGTATGTCTGCATAAGTCTCTGGACATAAACAGCTTACTTTAAATTTTTTTATAAAGCATATAGAAAAAAATGAAACCTGGAAAACTTTCCCAGAGACAGAAGGAGGATAAAGACTGAAACCTTGACTACCAGGGAGTTTCAGAGGCATAGTAATGACACACCATTTTTAAAAACACTAGCAAAAACCATTTAGCCTAGGACAAAGCTGAATCAAATTACCACCTAAAAGTGCATTTTGGAAGATGGAGGCAAAATAGTGCATGCAAAGCATTAGCTTTCAGATGAAAATTATTAGCTTATGCCAAATGTACACAAATCCCATTTTCTCTTTTCACTTTCAGTTTCTGTACTTTGTTCCCAGTTAATGCAAAAGAAGAACAAAATAGTTTCACTCTTCTTAAATATAGTTGGAGTAAAAGTTTCTCTTTTTTTTAAGATAAAAACTCCAAGTGGGTAATTCCGAGTGTTTATTCCAGTGGTTAACACTGTTATGGATTTCATAATTTATATAAATATATACATATCTATCTAAAATCCTCTAAACCCCAGTCTTATTCTCAGATTTAAAATAATAGATCTTAAAGAAAATAAAGGGCTTATATTATTGGGTCATATCATCTCAATATTTATAGCTCCAATTTCAACAGTTTTATTGAAAATATGTTAATTTATATTTTGAAAAAAATCAAAGGGGGAAATAAAAATCATCTTGCTCAAAACCTTTGCAAAGCATTTTGCTTTTTATATACCATGGTAACCTAATAAAGACACTGTCACTTGGCAGATGGCGTGGCATGTTAGCCTCAAAATAAAATACTAGATGCCAAAATTATTAACTCCAGCATGTTCAGAAATTTTTAAAAAATCAAAAATTAATTTTTAAAAACATTTTTCTCTTTCCTCATGTCATCCTGGAACAAAAAGTACTCAGCTTGTTAAAAAAAACCAAAACTCTCAGTACCTATTCAAAGGCTAGTTGCAAATATGCAAATACCAAGAAGCATTTGAAATATGGAACCTGGAAAAGATCACCTGAGCTAGCATTCTCAGTCCTATTTGAGACAATTTTGTCCAACACAGAGACTCTCCACTTTCACATTGTTTGAGCAGAACATCTCTTTTGGCTTGTTCTCACAGCTTTATCCCTGCCCGCCTCCCAATATATTGTCAGTGGGATAAAGACTTCCCTCAGCTCTGTACTCCTGAAATCTAAGCCTCTTGGCTATGAAATGCTGTAGTATGGGTATGGTTGGCTCTCCAGGCCATGGTGAGCCCTGCTCAAAGTAAAGTCTTGTTTCTTTAGGAAATAATAGGGTTTTAGAGGAGGCTTCAGCACATTCACACTAGGTGGCAATGTGCCTATATCCCTGTTTTAGGGAGTAAAAGAAGATGTGTGGTACCATTTGCACTAAAATTTCTCATGCAGTCATGGAGGCTAACCTTGTTATATTGTAATTTTTTAGAATCGTCATTCAAAATTTAAATGATGTGAGTTCTTTCCACTCTCTTCCTTTTTTTCTTATCTTTCTAACAATCTCATTCAGTCCATCACTTTTTAACCTTGTCTGCATCAGTACAAGGGCTTCCCTTGTGTCTCAGATGGTAAAGAGCCTGCCTGCAATGTGGGAGACCTGGGTTTGATCCCTGGGTTGGGAAGATCCCCTGGAGGAGGGCGTGGCAACCCACTCCAGTATTCTGGAAAAATCCCATGGCGGGTCACAGTCCATGTGGTAGCAGAGTTGAACACAACTAAGTGACTAAGCACCACACATCAGGACAAAAGAAAGTGAGAGAGAACTGCATGTCAGCTTTCCTTGCTAAGTAATACAGAAACAAAGAAGACTGTTTTATCTGGAGAGGGAAGGATTACATGTTTTTGCCCCATGTTGGCTGACTGTTTTTCAAAATATTGTCATGTAATTTCAGTGCCACCCAAAATGTCTACAAATGCAAACCTTTTTCTGCCCAAGAGATGGCATAACTCAGGTTCCCAGAAAGGGATTCTATGCTCCCGTGAGATAGACTCCCGGGAGATAGAGATTCCCTTGAGATAGACTCAAAGCCACTATCCTACTAAGCAGAAACCTCAAGGAGAACTTTCCAAATAAATGTGCCAATGATATGAATCTCCTCGGATATATATTTTTTTAATTTCCAGATTTAAAATCCAGTATGTCCTTTCCAAAATAGGAAACTTAGAAAATCTTAAAAATAATCTGGCAATATTTACTGGTCTTTCCTTCCACCACTGGCATTCACTTTCCTTTCTATCGTGTAAATAGATGAAAGCCTCTATCAGAAATCAGGCAGACACTTGTGAACTGTGAGTTTGCTATGTAATACTGAAGCTCTATTACTCTTTTTGATGTCTTTATACGTTTCACCAGTCCCTACTGGCCATCGGAAGAGCCAGGAACAGATGCACTTACAATAAGCACACTTACTGGGCCAGGGATTCTTTTAGTCAGCAAACATTTGTTGAGTGACTACCAAGTACCAGACATTATTCTAGGCATCGGGATATAGTGGTGAACAAGAAAGGTCCAGATGAAGGCAACCTCAAAATTCTCGATGGCTAGGAATAAAGATGATATATGTATCATATATATTTATGGCCTACTTTATTCTGTATGTATGCATTTGTGTGTATATACATACATATATCAATATATGTGTATATACTTGTGTATATATACATACCTACAGAATAAAGTAAGTCATTTCCTAAATTTTAAAATACTCTCTCCTGCCAGCTTGCCATTTTTGGCTGAAATTTCCATCATGGAATTGATTTCTTTGATCGAATTGATTCTCTGTATTTAAAGAATATCTCATCCTAGGAGCTATAATTGGGGGCAGGATCTGTTGTTCACTCTATGATGTAAAAATGGAGAGTTGTTTTCCTTGTCTTTTTTTTTTTTGTAATAAGAGAGTTGCTACATGATCTAAGCTCAACCTCTAAGCTAACCTCTGATGTGTTTGCTCTGGCTTTGATTTGGGAGCTAGTGAGTTAAATTAACTAGGACCACACAGAACCCATTCTGGGTGTGGAAGGTGTAAAAAGAGCAGCAACATTATCCTTTTACGGGCATCCATGTACTAATGACAGCTCCCTACTTTGATGCTGGAGGCATCGGTGGTAAAGCTTCAATGTCCAGCTTTAGCAGCAATAGCTAAGGCACCCTCGCTTGTCTTCTGTTTGCCATGATTTTGGCAGTGGTTCTAGTGTACAGGAGAGACTCCTTGCAGTATTTTATCCATTTATCCATTCCTCCTCAGCATACAGCTGGACTCCATCTTTCAGTCTCCTTTCTGAGCTAGGTGTAACCTTATTACTAAGTTTTGGCTCATAGTTAAAGTGAAAGTTGCTCAGTCATGTCCAACTCTTTGCGACAGCATGGACTGTCCAGGCCAGAATACTGGAGTGGGTATCTGCTCCCTTTCTGCAGGGGATTTTCCCAATCCAGGGATCAAATAAAAGGTTGCTGTCAAAAGAAAGATGCTACTTCCGAGGTGAATCCATGAAACCTCCCACCAGATCCTTTATAATCTCTCTGCTTCCATCTGTTAACTGACTGACAATGCCCGGAATAACCTCGGCATAACCAGAATAACCAGATTATCACATGTTGAATATGGCACAGCCTCCATCAGCCTGGGTCCCCAGATGACTGCAGGGAGTAGATTTTAGCAAATATGAAGCTTCTATTATATTATGCCATTCTGATAGTAGGATTTATCTTTATAGCAACTAAATTTTCCTAACTAATGTACACATTTGTACCAGAGTGTAGTGTTTCCATAACAAAAATCTAAATTCATGATTTGGGGTAAGCAATGAGGATGTGAGTGGCAAGGAAACTCACTTTGGAGGCTGGAAAGATAAAGATCTATGTTATACAGTAGAAAAAGCTTTGATAAAACTGTTTCTTGATATAAGTCAGAAGACAAGTCATGTGTATGCTGATTCTTTAGCTCTAGGGGAAAGGGTTGGAAAGCAGAATGTTAGTAGCAATTTGCAAAAGAGTGGATGAACTCAGGCAAGAATTGGCTTGTTTTCAAACGAAAATGAAACTGAATGTCAGAAACTAGAGGTGTTGAAAAGTTGGAAAAATTGACTGCTTCCAAAATTCAAACAGTAAGAAATCAGACTGAATAAGACTCAGCCCTGCAGCTAAGATCCAATCAAGGGTGTGGTCTTCCTATCTAAGCTTGATGGCCTCAGGCGGTAGATGGAAAGAGTCATAGGCACTGGGAAGCAAAACCATAAATCAGGCTTGAGAATTATGACCAGGAAAGAACTTTGGGTACAGTTACTCACACATGAAACTGATTGGAAGCAAACAGATTAGAAGTCTACTAGGTTTTTGATGGAATTATACTGCCAAAGAAACCATGAACTTGGACTAAAATAAGCCTTTGAGTATCAAAATAAATTTTGCACCTCTAAATTTATTAGCAATGTATGAGCTTTGAAAGCTACGCAGCCTCCAAGGAGGATATACTTTCTTCCAAATTCATCAGAAGTGGCCAAAGAGGGAGAGAACAGAGAAGAAACTTACCGATGGTGGAGCAAGGAGTCATGAAGAACAATGGATGAGAGCGTTTCTCTCAGGAAGCAGATCTAGAGTTTATTCTAGAAGCTTTCCTTACTCATTCCTAGGGGTAGGGTTTTCAGGAAGTCTGCCCATTAGCATTCAACATCTTTATGTACCAGTGATCACTGACTATCTTCTCTTTTCCACAAGGGTGGGTTTGCTACAATTATTTTTGTTCTTGTTCTATCATTGTATATCAGATGCTTTGGTAGGAGGCAGTAGGTAATTTGTTCTTCTAGGAAGAGGAAGCTGAACCATGATGAGCCATGAGCCTGAACCTGATGGAAAATACTAAGCATCCTTAGAGAATCTGAGCTTTGAGCAAATTCAGTGACAGTTCATGGCAAATAGATGGGGAAACAATGGAGACAGTGACAAACTTTATTTTTTTGGGGGCTCCAAAATCACTACGGACAGTAATCAAGCCATGAAATTAAAAGATACTTGCTCCTTGGAAGAAAAGCTATGGCAAACCTAGACAGTGTATTAAAAAGCAGAGACATCATTTTTCTGACAAAGGTCTGTATAGTTAAAGCTATGGTTTTTCCAGTGGTCAGGTATGGATGTGAGAGTTGGACCATAAAGAAGGCTGAGTACCAAAGAACTGATGCTTTTGAACTGTGGTGTTGGAGAAGACTCTTGAAAGTCCCTTGGATTGCAAGGAGATCCGATCAGTCTATCCTAAAGAAAATCAGTCCTCAATATTCATCGGAAGGACTAATACTGAAACTGAAGCTCCAATACTTTGGCCACCTGATGTGAAGAGCCAACTCTTTGGAAAAAACCCTCATGCTGGGAAAGATTGAGAGCAGGAGGAGAAGGAGGCAACAGAGGATGAGATGGTTGGTTGGATGACATCACTGACTCAATGGACATGAGTTTGAGCAAACGCCAAGAGATCGTGAAGGACAGGGAAGCCTGGTGTGCTGCATTCCAGGGGGTCACAAAGAGTTGGACACAGCTGAGCAACTGAACAAAAACAACAGCGACAGTATTTGAAGTTACCTTTCTCAGGGAGGAGAGGATTGTATTCTCTTTGTGGGAAGAAGCATGGCATATATATTTGGTGATAAGAAGATGGGCTGGAACAGAGATCGACTAGCTGTTCCTCTTTCTCCCTGGGCCCCAGCTGGACTATATTCCCTGACCTCTCTTACTGTTAAGGGGGCTTCCCAGGTGGCTCAGTGGTAAAGAATCCACTTGCCAATGCAGAAGTCACAGGAGATGCCAGTTGGATCCCAGGATCAGGAAGATACCCTGAAGGAGGAAATGGCAACGCACTCTAATATTCATGCCTGGAGAATCCCATGAACAGAGAAGCCTGGCGGGCTACAGTTCATGGGGTTGCAGAATCAGACACAACTAAGCTCACACACACTTACAGTTAAGTTTGGTCATGTGACTGAGTTCTGACCACTAATATGAGAGCAAAAGTGATGGATGCTGCTTCCAGTCTTGGCCTATAAAAACTTCACACATGGATCTCCATTCCTTCTTTTCTCCCATTTGCTGGCAAAATGTTGAAGCTCAAGGTGATCTTGAGAGTCAGGTGTGGAAATTATTAGGGCTCTCATCAACTCAAATTCCTTAGTGATCACATGGAGCGAGGCCTCATCTTCTTTCCTTCAAACATCAACTGAAATTTGCATGACAAATATAGCATCTTGTCTTAAACCATTGAAATTTTACAGTTTATCTATTAATAATGATAGTCTGTCAGTATTGTAACTGATATACCAGTTGCTGCCTTATCGTTTTTCCTGCACATTTTCTAAGCCTGGTGTGGTCTTGGCCATCCTGTGAGCCTCTGAATATCCTTCCAATTTATTTTTTATTTGTCACTCAGAATTGATTTTTCTTGTTTGCAACTAAAATCTTTGATTGGTAGATTAGTGAAAAGTTAAATAGTGGCCTTTGCAAAATGGCTGACACCTAACCATTTGACAAATGTTAAATTTCCCTTTGGTTTAACTGGAAAGATCAGTTTAAAGCTTCTATTTTGTGAGTCAATATTAGAACCTATAACAGAGTCAGATAACATCTCAATGAAATAAAATTGTCTCTGATCCACTGACCAGCTGTTTAGCAATGCTTTGAGGAAAATGTTATATGTTATTGGTAAATTGTGATGAGATGGGGAGAGGAAGTCTCCAGTGTTGCTGGGTTGGGGAAGACCTGATGACTATTTAATCAGGAGCATGCCCCTGCTCAACTCAGGGGCTGAACTCAGGTTGGAAAGAACATGAAAAGGAATCAGACGAAAAGCAACTTTGTCCACTTAGTTTTTCCCAAGAGGATCATTAATTATAAATAACATATAAAATCCAGATAGTGCATAATAAAAATTCAGAGCCTTCTCAAGATGGGAAGTGACAAGTGTTACCTGAAAATGAAACTTGATACCCAGAAACCACACTAGGATGTAGAACATTTACAAAGGAAAAGAAAAAGCCCTCAGTTCCTATGGTGTAAGTTTGTCTGCACAGGAAAATTTTAATAAGAAAAATACGCCTGAAGGTAGGTAGAATTATACATTTATGGTTATATTTCAGACCATATGGTTTAGTTAGTTTCACTCCTGGTTGCAAGGAATAGCCAATTACATTAGTTCAAGTAATTAAGGCTTATTATAAAGATTCACATGATAATTAGGGATATGGAATTTTCCAGAAATCCAAGAATAAGAGCCACAGAAGCTAAATTTCATAGATCTAGAACTATGAGATCATTCAGAATCTTAGTTTATCTCTAAAGACCTCTGAAACCTGATTCTGTATATCTTTCTAATTCTAAACCATGAACATATTTCAGCTACTTTTTATATCTTCCTTGCCATCAACTATGACTGATTTATTCCATATTTCTTTGTCCTCTCCCTAGGGTATAGTTTTCTTCTTCAGGGCTCAATATCATGGCTTGAGTTCCAGCCATCACATCCAAGATTCAGAGATCAGGATAGAAGAGGAAATAAAAAAGAAAAAGGCAAAAAGAATGTTCCAACCGTCATTGTAAATTCCTGGAAGCTACTATATAATACTTTTGTTTATATTGTCTTCATCAGAATTTATTTATGGGAGGTTGACAAGTCTAATATTAATATTAGATGATCATGAATCCAACAAAAATCAGATTTTTTATTCATGTAGAAAAAGAACATAATTGATTTTAAGAGGTGAGGAAACAAATGAGAATCGAAGAGGGAATAACAGCCCTTAGAATTGTAGTTTATTTTATTTAACAAACACTGAAGTAGTACGAAGAGTTGACTCATTGGAAAAGACTCTAATGCTGGGAGGGATTGGGGGCAGGAGGAGAAGGGGACGACAGAAGATGAGATGGCTGGATGGCATCACCGACTCGATGGACGTGAGTTTGAGTGAACTCTGGGAGTTGGTGATGGACAGGGAGGCCTGGCGTGCTGCGATTCATGGGGTCGCAGAGTCGGACACAATTGAGTGACAACTGAACTGAACTGAAGTAGTACTTATTAGGTTTCAGGCACTCTTCCAAAATGCTTTACAAATATCAACTCTTTCAATCCTCATGGCAACCCTATGAAGTAGATGCTGTATTATCTCTGCTTTACAGATGATGAGCCTAAGATACAAAGAAGTTAAATAACATGCCCAAGTCACCTGTTAGATAGCAAAACCTGGCTTTAAACCAAGTCAGTCTGACTCAAGTACTTCCACAAACTTGGGATTAATAGAAGGATGCTACTAGCAATATGCTGGTAAATATTTAACAACTAGCTCTCTGATGGGGAAAAATCCCTGATTTATAGTGTTGGCTGTTATCCATGGTGCAAATACTCTCATCGTAGATAAACAACCTCAAGAACATAGATAATAGCAAAATGTAGCCAAATAATTAGGAAGTGGTGAGCTTTGGTATTTATTAATGTTTTCTTTTTAATGTAATTGATTTAATTGTAAGCTTTATCACTTAGTTTTTTAACACTGGCTATGTTTAATCATAGGTTCACAAATTTTGTGAAAAATCTAACAATTGGCTCTTATGAGCAAGTGCAAGTCACCTTCAGCACAGTTTTGCACTGAAGATTGTAGTTATAGAAAGTCAGGAGTCAGAGAAAACAAAGAGGATAACAAAGAGAAAAAAAAAAGAGAGGGTGTGGATATTCCTGAGTCCTCAGGTAGATGCTGCTCTTGCCCTACTAGAGGCATCCATCCATCCCGATGCGGCCATTTGGACGCAGAGCAGCTTCCACTTTCTTGAATGCAAGATCTCTTCTCTGCTCTGCGGCCTCGAATACTTAGTTCATCCTGATTCAGACTTAGAGCACAGATGCACACAGAAAATTACAAATCTAAAGTCGAGTCTCATTAATTTTCTTATCTTTTCTGTTGGTATAGGGAGTATCAGTTTTAAAGATAACCCAGTCTTTGGGACTAGTCTTTTGTTAGAGTTCTGTTATCTTGGACACCTTGCAAATGTCAGCAGTTTTTCCCAGACCTCTGATCCTGAAAAAATGTTGATTAGTGATAAGTAAAAAGTAATGTACTATGATTCTTGGAGATGTCTGTTTCCATTTTGACAGTTTATAAAAATGAGCAAAAATTTTAAGATGCTATTCATTTAGAAATGTAAACATCCCTGACCTTCTATTACTTATCACAAAGTCACTGTTAAATGAAGACAAAAATAGGTTTTAGTGAACACATATTACTGGATATTAGCAATTTTCAAAGATAGTTATGAGTACTGGTTCTTAGACTCTCTTGGTCTCAACAATATCCATATTTATGATCTACCTGTTGTTGTTGTCAAGTCACTAAGTCATGTCCAACTCTTTGTGACCCCATGGACTGCAAGATGCTAGGCTTCCCTGCCCTTCACTATCTTCCAGAGCTTGCTCAAATTCATGTCCATTGAGTTGGTGATGCTATCCAACAATTTAATCCTCTGTCACCTCCTTCTCCTCCTGCCTTCAATCTTTCCTTGCATCAGGGTCTTTTCCAATGAGTCAGTTCTTCACATCAGGGAGCCAAAGTATTGGAGCTTCAACTTTAGCATCAGTCCTTCCAATGAATATTCAGGGTTGATTTCCTTTAGGATTGACTGGTTTGATCTCCTTGTAGTCCAAGGGTCTCTCAAGAGTCTTCTCCAACACCACAGTTCAAAAGCATCAATTCTTTGGTGCTCAGCCTTCTTTATGGTCCAACTATCACATCGTACAGGACTACTGGGAAAATCATAGCTTTGACTATCGGGACCTTTGTCAGCAAAGTGATGCCTCTGCTTTTTAATACTCTGTCTGGGTTTCTAATAGCCTTCTTTCCAAGGAATGATAGAAGGATTAGTTCAGTTCAGTTGCTCAGTCGTGTCCGACTCTTTGCAACCCCATGGACTGCAGCAGGCCAGGCTTCCCTGTCCATCACCAACTCCCAGAGCTTGCTCAAACTCTTGTTCATTGAGTCAGTGATGCCATCCAACCATCTCATCCTCTGTCATCCCCTTCTCCTCCTGCCCTCAATCCTTCCCGGTATCAGGGTCTTTTCCAATGAGTCAATTCTTCGCATGAGGGGGAGTTTCAGCTTCAGCATCAGTCCTTCCAATGAATATTGAGGACTGATTTCCTTTAGGATTGACTAGTTTGATCTCCTTGCAATCCAAGGGACTCTCAAGAGTCTTCTCCAACACTACAGTTCAAAAACATCAATTCATCGGTGCTCAGTTTTCTTTATAGTCCAACTCTCACTTCCATACATGACCACTGGAAAAACCATAGCTTTGACTAGATGTACTTTTGTACTGGGTCTCAAATTTTATCCCTCCTTGTGATCTTGGTTTCTGTTGGTGGCCTTTCCCAAAACTCCTAGACTGCTGTGGTGGTCAGCCTCCATAATGTCCCCCCAAAAACCCCTCCTGGTACTTATGGTTTGTATAATTCCCTCTTACATTGTGTCAGAGTTGATCTGTGACCAGTAGAATATAGCAGAAGTGATGGTAAGACATTTTCTGCTGTTAGGTTATAAAAATACTCTAGCTCCTGGTTCTCCCTCAGATCACTGATTCTGGGGGAGGATGGCAGCCTGAGGAAGAGGCCCACATGTGAGGAATTGATGCCAACAGCCCTGTGAGTGAGCTTTCTTGGGAGAGGATCCTTCAGCCCCAGTCAAGCCCTCAGATGAGTTCTGCACTGGCTGACATCTTAACAGCAATCTCATTATCATGTCTGAGCCTAAATTACCCAGCTAAGCCACTCCTTCATTTTTTTACTCTCAGAATCTATATGAAATAATAAATATTTGCTATTTTAAGTTGTCAAGTTTGGGGTGATTTGTTATGTAGCAGTAAATAAGTAATGTAGGGGCTTAGGTTATCTTTCCCTGCATATGTGTGTGTGTGTGTGTGTGTGTTAGTCACTTAGTCATGTCTGACTCTTTGCGATGCTATGGCTGTAGCCCACCAGCCCCCTCTGTCCATGGGATTCTCCAGGCAAGAATACTGAAGTGGGTTGCCATTCCTTTTTCCAAGGGATCCTCTCGACCCAGGGATCAAGCCTGGTCTCCTGCACTTAAGGAAGATTCTTTATGGTCTCAGCCACTAGAGAAGCCCATCTTTCCTTATGGTCCCAGATAATTTATTACCAAGATTGCAATCATTCATTCATGGGTCTGACTCCTCCCTGAACCTTTTCTGCTTTGAGGAAAGGAATTTGGTTGACTAATGAATCTCTATACCTGGAATAGTGCTTCACACAGTAGGTCTCAATAAATGTCATGGAAGAAATGAACAATATGAAATGAGATAATGGACATGGTTTCAGACCACACCAGGATTACTGCTAGCTAAAGAGTGAGTCAGCACAGGGCAAGTTGGGTTATTCTCTTGAAGTGTGCGAAATTCACGCTGAACATTCATTTTCTTTCTTCTGTTTTCACTGGCCTCCCTACCATCCTCCCATACAACTCACAAGTCAAGTTCTATCTTTTGTCACCAGTCAGAGATCTTGGAATGGTAATCTGGGGTCTAAGGAAGGAGCAGGATTCAGGAAAAAATTACTGCCATAGTGGGTTTCTCCCAACTCTAAGTGAGAAGGAAGAGTGTCTGCAATTCTCCAGACTTGGTAGACTCTACCTGGAGGCGACTGCTCAGGATATGGGATATAGCATGAAACTAGACCCAGGGACAAGACAGAAGTAAGGGTGGGATATGCGGCTTTTAGATTTTATTTTTAATTTAGGAACTTTTAAAATCGCTTGTTAAGAAGAGGCGTAAAGTTCAGTTGCTGCTCCAAGTGGTGTGGTGTCTGGTTACAAATGTTCTAGGACTGGCACTTCTATTTCAAGACCCAGCGCTGCTCACTCTAGGACAGCCATGCCACAGACCACCCCTCCCCTTTCCCTTAGACCATACCTCTCTAACTGGCAGAGTACACGTGGCAGGAGGTTCTCAAAGAGCCCCTGAATGGCTCTGAACAGCCGACTATCATCAAGGCAGTACTTCTCAGAATCTGTCGATAAAGGCTCAAGGAAACATTATGAAAATTCCAAAAAGCCTTTATTTCGAAAGGACTAAATCTCCGGTGGAGTGCATGATAACAGAGATCCCATGTTAAGGCGGGTGGAACCTTCTCGGTTTGCTGAAAAACCACATCATCTGGGGAAAACACAATCAGGCACATTTAAATACCATCTACTTTATCTTTTCACATACTCAAGAATGTGGGGGAAAAGATGATCCATTTTGTTATCATTTCCCATGTAGAACTTGTTTGGGGAGAAATATAAAGCATTCAGCTTGGTATTGTGTGCAGAGTCCTGAGCATGGAGCTGGATGGTTTGATTTAAAATCTTTCATCTGTTATTTCTAATTGTTTAACCACAGGCAGTTAGCTTTTCTGAAACTCAGTTTTTTTAACCTGCAAAGTGAAAACACTAGTAATTACCCCCAGCACTCACTAAAAACATGTTAGCTGAATCTGAATAGGTTTCTCAAGGCCAAAAGAAATAAAAAAACTGCAAGTGGAACTTGGAAATGCTTGATTAAATCTAAGGCCTGGAGAAAAAAGTAAATCATAGGATGCCTACCCACTTAGGATGTTGTGCAGCTATTTCCAAAGGTAATTTATTATCATTGCAGGACGCATAAAAACAGCATGACCCACGAGAGCCACAAAATGGTACTTCCATTGACCATGTCAAGCTCAGTCTTTTGTTTCTACAATTTCAAAAGAATATTAATAAAATTGAGAATATGTTGGTAAAAGCCACTAAAATAGAGACAGCATTGCAAATGTCTTGCCAGAGTTAATAGGCCTAAAATCCTATTTGGTCCAAGAGTCTGAGCGTCTACTGTTTCCAATCTTACAGAAGTACTGTTCACTTCTGTCTACTTGGCAACTACTATTATCATTAGGAAAAATACCTCTATGTCGAATGCACACAGGCCCTCTCAGAAGTCTAAAAAGGCCCATGCCATGTCCAGGTTTCAAAATGGCTAGACATCATTCTAAAAATGAAGATACGTGGAAGCCTAATTGGATATCAGCTGGCAAAAATAATTGTTTGCCTTCTGGGCCCCCTGTCCTTTTTATTTTTCTCAAATAAAGAGGTGACTTGATAATTTTACTGCTGGGTGCCTCTGTTTCCTCATCTGTAAAATGGGGTTTTCATCTTCTAGGACAGTTAAGAGAGTTAAATGAATTTATTTATATAAACACTCAAAGTGTGACTGCTATATATATATATATGTGTGTATATATATAGTACATGCTACATAAATGAGAGCTGTTATTCTAATGATCACTATTAATTTGTAACAGAAATGGCTTTTATGCAAATATTAGGGATGATTTTAAACACCTTCTCATCCACTAAACTCCAAAATATTTACAAGGATATAAATACTATGTCCCCTTTGATCCTGGCCCCCCAACGCTAAATGTTTCTCTGGAGGCCTTCTCTTATCAGCCTTGTATAGCTCTCCCTACACACTGCCAGGTAAGTAAAATCAGGTGGTCTTTCCATTCATTATCTATGACTGAGTAATAAGTTACCATGAAGTTACTGGCTTGAAAGAATACTTATTATCCCACAGTTCATGTGGGCAGGACTCTGAGCACAGCTTGCATTGATCCTCTGCTTAGGGTCCCCCCAGGCTGCAATCAAGTCTCACGGGAAGGCTTGACCAGGGAAGAATCTGCTTCCAAGCTCATTTAGGTTGTTGACAGAATTCACTTTCCCAAATTGTAGGACTGAGGGCCCTAGTTTCTTGCTGACTGTTGCCTGGAGACTGCCCTCAAGTCCTCAAGGGCACCCATGTTTTTTTTCAACATGGACTTCACTCAACGAGCAAGATGAGTCTCTGGGCCCATGATCACTAGGCAGCTGGGGTCTCATAAGACATGATGTGGTCATGTGAATGACATCCCACCAGCTTAACTGTATTCTGTTGGTGAGAAGACAGTCACAGGCCCTGCCTGCACTCAAAGGGAGTTGATTATACACAGCGTGGACGTGAGGAGGCCACCTCAGAGGTTTTCCATCACTGCCACAGAGAAGAAAGGCCGTGCCCAACTTCCATTTAGATTCTCCAGTTCGTTTTCTGTTCCGACCACAGAGGTCAGGCAAGATTTTATAGTCTGTTGATTAGAGGGATGAAACATAGGGAAGGCGAGGGAAAGTAGAAAGAATTGAGTTTAAGAAAAGGTCAAAGAAGAGACAGTTACTCTCTCCATGTAAACTGTGGAAGCGATGATGACAATGTCCAAAAACAGTTCCTTAAATTCCCAGAGTCCCTCCAAGATGGCTTTGGGGAAGACAGTCTGAGCAGGCGGGTACCTGAAGTATTCGAAGTCCAGGCCTAATTTAGCCATCCTTGGACCTACAGATTGGAATCATAAGAATGGAAATTGGCCCATGACCATGAACAAAACTATTTGCCATGTGGATTAATGAGAAGATACCTTTGACTTCCTTTAAATCCTTAAAGGATTATTTTCAAGATGGTGTGTGTGTGTGTGTGTGTGTGTGTGTGTGTGTGTTAAGTTGCTTCAGTTGTGTTGGACTCTTTGTGACGATATGGACCGTAGCCTGCCAGGTTCCTCTGTCCATGGGATTCCCTAGGTAAGAATACTGGAGTCGGTTGCCATGTCCCTCTTCAGGGGATCTTCCCAACCCAGGAATCAAACCCGAGTCTCTTACGTCTCCTGCATTGGTAGGAGGTTTTACCACTAGTGCCAACTGGGAAGCCTTATTATCAAGATACCACCCAATTATTCTCTATATTTTCTGAGAAGGGAATAGGGAGAAATGGGCTCAAATTTCAGCAAGAAATTTGTGTAGATCTAAGGGAAAAGGTCTTAACAGTAATGATGATTAATCACTGAAAACAGGCTATAAAAAATGCTATAAAATATCCGTCCTCTGAGTTGAAAAAAATAGGCTAGACACCTATCTAAATGGTGGTCCAAATTCAGTGAAGGAGATGGTCCAGACCTTTCCTTATGCACATAGTAACACCTCAAAAATAAACACTTCGTAATGCCTTAGTCATTACAGGATGCTATAAACTAGACTGAGTGGCTTATAAAGAACAGAAATTTATTTCTCAGTTTTGAAGGCTTGGAAGTCCAAGACCAAGGTGTTGGCAGATTCGGTGTCTGGTTAGAGCTTGATTCTTAGCTCACAGTGGCTGCCTTCTCCTTGTGTCCTCACAGGGCTAAGGGGCAAGAGAGCTTCTGGAGTCTCTTTTTTAAGGGCACTAATCTCCCTCAAGTGGGCTCCACCTTCATGACCTAATCATCTCCCAATGGCCATACCTCCTAACACCATCACATCGGAGGTTAGGTTTCAACATGTGAATTTACAGGGAAACATTTAGTCTACAGCAATTAAATATAATGAAAATGGTTTGTTGTTGGTGATGATCAATCCACTAGCAGTATTTTTAAAACTGAGATCCTTGGACAACCTGTGTCAATTTCACCTGAAGTATTGTTTAAAAAGCCAATTCCCAGGTTCATCTGTGGATGTAATGGATTAAAAATCTCTTGAGGTGGAGCCTGGGCATTGGCTTTTTTGACAAGTACCCCAGGAAGTGTTCATACAAATTGAAGCTTGTGAACCGGTGTAAATGAAATACAATTCATATCTGAACTTGAATTCCTTCATTCCAATCTTCCAATCTCATCCTTATACCACCACCCCCAACCCTAAATTTCAAATGCACAAATATTGTCTCCTTTGAGCAGCCAGAAAGCACCCTGGATCCCCCTGACTTCCATCCCAGATACGGTCAAGCAACCAGACTACATGGATATATTCAATGCTGCTGCCATGCTGGTTCCCCAGGGAAATTACATAATAGGTTTCTGGCACATATCACAGTTACTAGAGTTACAAATGAACCTCCATCCCATCTCTCTAGGAGACCTACGTTCTGAGCAAAACCACAACAATATGCCTGCTGCCTAGACCTCAGGGTAGGGAGTAGGGGCATGCTTGGAAAAGTATGTGTGGTTTGCTGCGTGGAAAGAGGGTACACCGTCCTACCCACTGCAGAGCTGTAGTCTGAAGTGTGTCTCTACAGACTCTACTTGAATTTTTGCAGGACCCTATTAAGGTCCCCAGGAGAGTGCTCATATGAAGTCCAAGAAATCTGAGGAAAATGTGGAGCTTACATGATGGACTAATTTCATTTCAATAAAATTCCCATATTACATTCAATGCGCCTGGCTTTATTAAGTTTTGTCATAAACGCTGGGAACACTTCCAAATTTAGGCTTGCACAATTATTTTTATTGGTGCGTTAACTAAAAATGGTATATGCATAAGTCAGAGTGTACATTTGACTTCATCTGGGGAGCTGAAATGAGCTTTAGTTTGATTTATAGTTATTTTACCCCTGTAAATGAGATACAGGAAATCGGGGTTAGAGTTTCTGATCACAGCATTCCTAAACCCTCTGCCGGTTCCATCCACAGCTCTGCTATGTATCTAATGAATTTAAATTCCAAATGTCTATCGGCAACCCACAAAGTCACCAAACAAAGAGGCTGGCTTGTTTTCAGACCCAGAGCCATCCAAACTGGTCCAAAAAAATAGAGGTTTGTTGCACTAAAGTGAGACTGGGGAGCTCTCGGTGCTTTGAAAGTTTTTAATTGCTATGGAAAAAATCCTTTCAAAGATTTTTCCCTTAACTTGGGCCCCTTGGAAACTTTTCATAGGGGAACTGTAAAATATTTATACAGCTAGCAGCACTGTTGAAAAAAAAAAAAAAGCAAGCAAGAAAGAAACAGTGCTGAATGAGCAGCAGACTTGAAGTGAGCCCTGCAGATTCAGGGCGTCCAGGGAGGGGAGGTTCCTGGGATTTCAACCCCCTGGGAAATAGAATTAATCCCTTCCAGTTAGGCCCACAGACAGGGTCGACAGGAGAAGGCCCTCTGTTTAGTTTAAAGCTCTGCCAGTGCCATTTTGAAACGTTTTTTCTTGAAACAAGGAGCCCCACATTCTCATTTTGCACCCAGTCCTGCACATGTCCGGGCTGGTCCGACTCACGGAACTCCCCCAGGACTTCTGTTTTCAGGCATGTCAGTATGGTTGTCCCTTCTCTTTTCTGTTGGTTTCTCTCTTGCTTTTCCTTTTCTGCAGGAATCTGTGATTCGGACCCACCCCCACGCCCGTCCTCAGTGGCATCAGCCCCACTTCCCATTGGTTCGTCAGGCTGGCATACATTCTGCCTGCGCCTCTTTGTGACCCCAGGGCATAGGAGGTGAACCATCCATACTGAGAGTTTCTAAAAAACATGGCATGGTCTTTGTGACTAGACCAAAAACTGGAGAATTTTAGAGTTGAAAGGAACTGTGGTGATCTCATTTTATAGAGTAAATTTAGTCCTGGAGAGAGGAAGGAAATTAGCCAAGGCTACTTTGTTTGTGAATATCAGGTTAGGGACATGGCTAGCTCATTCTACAACATCTGTAAAAAGGGGTTAGCATGGACAGAGTCTCCAAACAGCCCCCAAACTCCTGACAACTTCTGCTTCAGTATTTTCTCAACACTTTAATCAACAATGACATGATTAAAGAGAAGGCTGAAGAGATAATCACTTTCTTCACATCAACCTCTCAAATAATTTTACTTCCTCCCCCACACACTTTATTTATCTCTTACTGGTGAGGATATTTCATAGTTAAAAAAAAAAAAAAGCCAACAGATGTAAATTGCATGACCTTTTCATGGCTCCAGCCTACCCATCAGTGCTGACAACCAAGTAACCAATGGAAAAGGAACAGAAGAATGCAAGAGCTCAAAAAAATCCACAAAGTAGATAATTAACATGAGAGAAATCAAGATTGGGCTACATTACAGTAGCTAAAGTACGAAGGGGCAAGATGAGCTATGGTCCTGAAAGTTTCTAACAGAGGAGAATGGGTTACAGAATTACCACAATCTCGTCCATCAGAAGGAACTCTCTTGTCTCAAGGCTGACTTAATTGCCATAATTCAATTAACATACTTCCACTAATTATATATAAGCTTTTAAATGACAGTTCAACAGTAGCACCACTGAGAGTAAGCCATTTTTTTTTCATTTTAACTTAATCTTAAATTAATTATAAGTAAATTGCATTGATTTCTTTTTCACATCCTGCCTTTAACTGTTTTGTTGCAGAACTAGCACGTAATTTAAAACCTCTGGGTCTTAGGTAAGAGGCATTTAATACCACGTGAAATGATTCTGGTATTCATAAATATAGAGAGGCAAGCTTTTCCTTCCTTCCTTTCTCCCTCCCTCCCTTCCTTTTTCTCTATAGATGACAGTTCTAACCAAATGCTAAATGAGATAATAACAATCACACCAATGGAAAGAGCATTTACTTAGCAAATTCTTGACCTAGAAACAGTATTTTATACATGTCAAGAAATATTTGTTAAATTAATATCAATTACTTTGGCCACCTCATGCGAAGAGTTGACTCATTGGAAAAGACTCTGATGCTGGGAGGGATTGGGGGCAGGAGGAGAAGGGGACGACAGAGGATGAGATGGCTGGATGGCATCACTGACTCGATGGATGTGAGTCTGGGTGAACTCCGGGAGTTGGTGATGGATAGGGAGGCCTGGCGTGCTGCGATTCATGGGGTTGCAAAGAGTCGGACACGACTGAGCAACTAATCTGATCTGATCTGATCTGATTGGATAAGATGCTTTGGGCATGATAGAAAAAAGCTGAAAAGGCATCAAATCCCTAGTTCCTGATCTCAAAAGCATAAAAATTCTTTCAGGGAACAATATGTAAGTATATGAACATGACAGGTCACTCAAAACCTAGTTGAAAATTCATACACTAAAGGAGTCCATAGCATATAGTATATAATAAAAATATAAAAGGAATGCATTGGATGCTAAGAGGAATACCTAGTATACAATATAAAAATGGTAAATCAGATGATCTTTTCCACTGGGGAAGATAAGAAGATGGGTTATCAATATGAGTTATCATATCTACATACAAATGAGAGATGACAAATGCAAATTACTTGCTAGAAATCAGTGGACAGTGGATGTATCACAGCTAGAGACATTTTAACAAAGCAAAGAATGCCATACTAGGATTGCTGCCGCTGCTGCTGCTGCTAAGTCGCTTCAGTCGTGTCTGACTCTGTGCGACCCCATGGACGGCAGCCCAACAGGCTCCAGTACCCCTGGGATTCTCCAGGCAAGAACACTGGAGTGGGTTCATTTCCTTCTCCAATGCATGAAAGTGAAAAGTGAAAGTGAAGTCGCTCAGTCATGTCCGACTCTTCGAGATCCCATGGACTGCGGCCCACCAGGCTCCTCCATCCATGGGATTTACTGGAGTGGGGTGCCATCGCCTTCTCCAATACTAGGATTGAGCAGGTGCTAATTTGAGCAGAAGCACAGATTCATTCCTTAAAAATAATTTTTATCAGAGTTTAGTTGCCTCACAATGTTGTATTAGTTTTTACTGCACAAAAGAGTGAATTAGCTATACGTATACATATATTCCCTCTTTAGATTCACTTTTTAAAAAAATATTTTTTATTGAAGTATAATTTGATTTACAATGCTGTGTTAGTTTCAGGCTTACAGTAAAGTGATTCAGTTATATATATGTGTGTGTGCATGTGTGTGTATATATATACATATATATGTACACCTTATATATAGTTTTGGGCTTCCTTGATGGCTCAGGCAATAAAGAATCCACCTTCAGTGCGGGAGACCTGGGTTTGATCCCTGGGTTGGGAAGATCCTCTGGAGAAGGGAATAGCAACCCACTCCAGTATTCTTGCTCGGTGAATCCCATGAACAGAAGAGCTTGGTGGGCTACAATCCATAGTGTTGCAAACAGTCAGATATAACTGAGTGACTAACACTAGATATAGTTCTAGCACAGATTCCTTGTGAGATACCTTTAGAGTTGACTTCCAACAAAAGTATATATTCTTTACACCAAACTATACTCTGTTTTGTATATTTTCATGATTTTTGATTGAATAAAAAATATAGATATGTCAGAATTTTTAGATATTTAAGACTTCAAAGACAATTAATTACAGAAGAATTCAAAGAAATATTTTTTGCTTAAAGGTTATTTGTTCCACTTTTCTATCTACCATTTCATTTTATTCAGATCAAAATTTTCTCTTGTGCATTTTCAACTTAATAATGTTACAGTAAGTATGGAAAGTACAGGAAAACTCACATACCCAGTAATGAGATCAGATAAACTGGCTGAAGTAAGCTCAGTAGGTTGAAAAAACAAGAGACATTCTTAAACTGAGGTAGCTACCATGTTATGCAAGGTTTTAATAGCAAAGGAAACGCTGATCCAAGAGGATGAGCCTAACCCTTGTCAGGTCAGACTAACCATCACTTCCTTGTGGAAACTGCCACCTCTTCCCCATTAGACATGAGGTCTCTTTTCCTTACAGGACACCAAGCACTTGAACTTGATTAATTATTAGCAATCATTGACTGCTAGCTCTTCCCAATGGAGAAGGCAATGGCACCCCACTCCAGTACTCTTGCCTGGAAAATTCCATGGACAGAGGAGCCTAGAAGGCTGCAGTCCATGGGGTCGCTGAGGGTCGGACACGACTGAGCGACTTCACTTTCACTTTTCACTTTCCTGCATTGGAGAAGGAAATGGCAACCCACTCCAGTGTTCTTGCCTGGAGAATCCCAGGGACGGGGGACCCTGGTGGGCTGCCGTCTATGGGGTCGCACAGAGTCGGACATGACTGAAGTGGCTTAGCAGCAGCAGCAGCTCTTCCCAGTAGGCCACCATCTCCCTGACAGTCAGAAGAGCTTACGTTTGCTCACCACCATATTTCCAGTCTGGCACATGGAATGTCTTCTGTAAATATTCTTAGGGGGTAAGAAAAAGAAAGTAAAAGGTCTCTGTATTAGTTGGACATCTTTCAATTTCACCTGATAAACATCCTTTTAAACTTTAAAAGGCGATAAGGCTTAAAGGCCAATAGGTTCATAAAACCAAACCTTGGAAAGGCTGACCTAGAGACAACATTGCCTCACCTTCGTTTCTAGACATTCCAAGGAGGGATTCCAGCTGACTCAGCACAGATCGTGTGCCTAGACCTTGGCTAGAAGGACATGGTCCTTAACTGGCCCAATCTGGTCCAGTGACCACCTCTGTGGGCAAGAGAGAGTGCAGAGTGCAGTTCCCATCTCCCACCGGCTGTGCTGTGAGGGGAGGAGGACATTAAGAAACAGAGGGGAAGCTGATATGTACATTAAGCAGTGATGTTCACTGCTTCCAGACCAGGCCAGCAGAGGCGGTGTCTCCATAGTTTTGGTTTCTCAACAAAACAGTAGTCTTGGTATGGATGGCTTTTATTTTACTTATTTAACAGCCATAGGGATTCATGACAGCTCAAATTACCATTCTTATTTCTATCAACTCTTTCTTGAGGAACAAGTATGTCCACAGGCCAACAGCAATTTTACTGTACAAATTAACTCAAAGAATGCTACCAATATAACTACTTCTGATCGAATGACTTAGAAAATAAAGCCTATATCATGTTTTGTCTTAAGGAAGACTGAGGGAGCAGGAAGTGGCAATAGGGCTAGGGGGCAAAAACCTTCTACTTCATTCTTAAGGATACTTTACTGCCCCTATCCATGAAAGCACAGAATGACCAGTAATATCTGACTCTTCTGGGGTTCTGGAACTCCCAACTGTTTTCCTGTGTGCTCACAAGTGTTTTCTCACGCTGAAGCTACTCATGTAAATCAATCCCACTTGCACAGAGATGTATATGATGGGAGGATTTTTTTCTTTGTGAGTTATACTTTTAGCCCACATGTGGCTGCATATGAAATATCAATTTTTGCCCCACTTTTACCTTGCATGGCAAGTCAGGCCTCTTCTCTGTTTACACAAGGACAGAAGAAAAGTTTGAGGAAGGTAAAAGGGTCGCTGGGCCCATTATCCCGGCCGTCTACGGTTTTCTCTTGCCATTTCCTCTCATCCATCATTGTCCTCCCTAGAATCTCATCTATATCCCTTGAGATTTGGTTGTTTTTCCTAGGTAATGCTCCTTTTAAGGAACCTATTTTAAGATCATTATGTTCTCTGCAAAGCACTTTTGCCAGAACTTTCCTGTTGATACCACTTTTCTCTCTACTCAGGTTCTGTTTTCATTATTGAGGCCGTGCAGGGAATATTTGCATTCCTTCTGATTGTGGGGAATGGTGCAGTAATCTTACACCATATATATTTTTATATTGAAAGTCATAAGATCTTTATTTTGCATTCCCTAACCATGAGCCATCATACACTTCCCATCCTTCAAAGGGGCAACTCAGGAAAGCCTGTATCTCCACTAGACAATTCCCAGAGAAGACCAAGAATTGGGTTTTTTTACTTCTCATTTTGGCATAAGGGGATTATTCTTGTTTACTTTGGAATTGTTGTTGTTCTTTATTGCTAAATCGTGTCAGACGCTTTGAGACCCATGAAGTATAGTTCCTCTGTCCTTGGGACTTCCCAGGCAAGAATACTCGAGTGGGTTACCATTTCCTTCTCCAGGGTATCTTCCCCACGCAGGGATCAAACTCATGTCTCCTTAAAATTTCTAGCATCTCCAAGTATCTAATTCCCAGGTATTTTGTGCTTATAACACTGATGTCAAAGCTGTTGTCATTAAAAACAAGTACAGGACTTAGAGCGAGTAGAGGGCCCAGTTAGGAAACAAATCAGATATAGAGATATGGGGCTTCCCTGGTGGTCCAGTGGTTAAGAATTCGCCTGCCAGTGCAGGGGACATGGGTTCTGCCCCTGGTCCAGGAAGATCCCACATGCCATGGGGCAACTAAGACCTGTGTCACAATTTCTGAGCCCATGTGTTGAAACTACTGAAGCTTGTGTACCTTGAGCCTGTGTTCCACAACAAGAGAAGCTGTTGCAATGAGAAGTCCAAGCATTACCACTAGAAAAAGCCCATGCACAGCAATGCAGACCCAGCATAGCCGAAAAAGGATAAAAAAGGTATGGATACTGTTGCCTTAACACTTTGCTTTGCTGACTTAATGAAGGTAAGATGGAGGAATAGAGGTTTCACTGATTCTGGGGACAAAAGATTTCAGCATCTTTCATCCCTATATTCTTCAGGACACTGTTTCCAGAAGATGTGAAAAACAGTGTTCCGTGGTCAAATAGTTTCAGAAAACAGTGTTGCAGAATTCCCAGAACACATTAGTGCATTAAAGGCTCTGATGGTTTCCCGTTAAACAAACCTATTTAAGTTTATCTCAGTATTCCCTAAACTTACTTGAGCTTGAAACACTCAGCATGGTTTACCCAGAAACCACCTGCAGAATGGCATTCCTTGGACCACCAATTAGAAGACAAGGAAATACAATTCTATTATCTTAAAACTGATAATGCTCTTTGTAGATATTGAAGACATGAAGAATTTAATTGCCTTCTTAAAATCATTGCATCACTACCTCTCTCAGAGACTTCAGCCCAAGGGCTTACTGACTCAGAGGCAGACCTCTGAGGATAGGATCTTGGCATCTTCAGCAAGATAATAGGTGGGAGAGACAGATGTTACAAAGAAGGAGAGGATTTTTAAAAGTTTTCTTTACCTCCAGGTTGACCCTGTCTGGGGTTAGGTCTGATGGACTAGGTAGAATTTTACCTAAGGGACATCTAGGCAGGAAGAGGAAGTAGAGAAGGGAAGTCCATTTTTCTAGGGATGGGAGCATTTGGGGGCCAATTAGAGAAAGATGAAGGGTGAACTGATCAGATCTGTCCCAATTTCCCCTCCTGAGCCTTCGGACTAGAGAAGGGGGAGGAGACTGAGTAAATATGGAGTGCTCAAGTCCCCAGTCCTTACTTAGGGGAGGTGGGGCTTATCCTCTGGCAGGATCAGTGGAGTATTTAGAATGAGTTGTACTCTCTGTTCTGAGTTTCTGAATGACATGGATGATCCACCAGTTCCTACTGCCCCCAGATGAACAGTGAGTCTTCCATGGGGCCAGATAGGTCACGTGGCAGGGCTTTAAAAGTATCCTCAGCATCCAAGAGAGCCAAGATGAGGCCAAGTCAGCCAGGAAGGGCCGTGAAACCCCAACCAAGATGAGAGGAGTCAGAGTATAAGGTTCACCACAGTCACCTTCAGCACGTGTCCCAGCAGGAGCAGAGGGCAAAAGAGGGACACTATGTGGTCATCCCCCTCCTTCTACCTTAACAAGATCATCTGAGCCCTGCTCCCTGCCCCAGCTGTGTACCTGAGGCCACTTTGTAGAGAATTGGGAAGAAAGGGGCAGAAGAAAAATGAAAACTAAACCACTGCTTGGCAAGGCTGAGCTTTACCTATAGGGAATATTTACCTTTGGGGACTGGACTAAAATTTAAGCTGAGTTAGACAATTATTTCCTGCCTTTCCACCCATAGGGTGGGGCTTACAAGAAAGGTCAGATTATAACAGCAATATAAAGAGATTACATTTTCTCTGTACATCTGGATTTTAGTGGGACTGAAATTTCAGATATTGCTGTATCCTTTTTTGTGCATATATTCACAAAAGCTTATCTCAGGCCACCTAATTCCTAGTTTTATTTTATCTCAAACTGAAGGATTGCCATAGTACATCAAAAGTTTATTGTGTGAAACTGTAATATTAGTCTGCTTGGCTGTCTGTCTTATTGGCAATGAGCTACTTCACTGCAAAAGCATGATCTCATTCATTCCCCACCCTGCAACACACACACAGAATAACACCTTAGTAGATACTCAGTGTTAGTTGAAATGCATGAATGAGTGAAAGAATGAAAGAAATATGGTCAGCCTCTGCATCTCAGTTGATTCTCTACAAAGGGATCTCTCCTGGGTATTCTTTTTTGTTGTTAGTTGAAGCATAGTTGATTTACAATGCTGTGTTAATTTCTGCTATCCGGCAAAGTGATTCATTATACATATTATATATATATATATACACACACACACATCTTTATATTATCTTCCATTATGGTTTATCACAGGATAGTGAACATAGTTCCCTGTGCTGTACATCAGCCCTACACTCAGAGCAGCACTACTCACAATAGCCAGGACATGGAAACACCTAAATGCCCATCAACAGATGAATGGATAAAGAAGATGTGATACATATACACAATGGAACACTACTCATGTATCGAAAAGAATGAAATAATGCCATTTGCAGCAACATGGATGGACTGTAGTGAAGTAAGTCAGATAGAGAAGACAAATTCCATATGAGTCACTGATGTGTGGAATCTAAAGTCACCTATGGCATGAGTCACCTATCTGTGAAATAGGTTCACAGACATAGAGGACAGACTTGCGGCTGCTGGGGGGCAGGGTGGGGAGGGATGGAGTGGACTTTGGGGTTATCAGATGCAAACTGTTATGTACAGAATAGATAAACCTTGGTGTTCTTTACGATTGCAAGAAGAAAAATGAGGCTTCCTTGGAGAGCCTGGTGGCAGCCATTTTTCTTTATAGCCACAATGTCCTTTCTTCTATCTCCTTCATCTGTTTTCAATGGCTTACTTTCTTTTCCCTTTGCCTTTATTCCCTGGGAACTCTTTGGAAATGAAGGTGACACTGGCCTGGAGAATGGAGAAGTTGTCTTGTCTGGGAGTATTCCCAAATCCTCCTGAACTATGACTCAGGAAGTCTTAAATTTGTATGACAATTTTTGGCTTAAAGGAAAAAGAGAGTCTTCTATTCATAGTCTGATAACTTGATAATCTCTACATAAATTTTCTGCCTCTGCCTTCATCTTGTACCTCCTCTCCTTTTATCATTGTAATCTCTGTAGGTCAGATGCTGGCTACATGTCTTGTCTGAAGGACTTCTGCACCTCCTCTGTGTTCCCATGAGGCTTTTTGATGATACATTCTGATGGACTGCAATTGAATCTATGCCTATTTTCTCCTTTAGATTGCAAGCTCACTGAGAGCTTTCTTTTTCTTCATTATTGCATCTCCAGGTTTTATAGCATGGGCACTTAACATATGCTTGCTAAAAGATTAAACCAGATATTTTGAATCTTTAAAAGCAGGGGGAAAAAAAAAACAACTTACTTTCCATTGCATATAGGACTTTATATTTCTAGCTGCTCCATCAAGCCTACCAGATGTCAGAGAATGTCCCCCCTCATCCACACTACTTCTCTAGTTGAAGAGATGCCTGGATATTTCAGGGAGTGCCCAGGAAGACAATCAGAAATAAGCCCATTTTCATCTTCTCACTCTGACTGCTTTTATATGTGCCTTGTTCTTGGAGCCTCCTAGAGTTCCTAAAGATCCAGAACCCCAAGTTGCTCAATTGGGCTGGGCTCCCTTCAAGACTCACTGCATTGGAGCTACGCCGAAAACCCAAGAAAGACAGGAACAAGGTTCCCGCCTTTCTGCTTATGCCCTTCCCACAAGAGCTGGAAGATATGTGTGTGGGTAGCTATCTCTGAAAGTCAATCCTTGACCCCTTTTGGGTCTCAGTGCCAAAGGGAACCTTTCTCTAGACTCCCCACTGGGGACTAAAGATCTGTGTGTACTGGTGTCAGACCTGTGGTGTTCCTTTATATCATCCTATCATGCTGCATGGCCAAATACAGGTTGACTTAATTGTTTCTTCTATTACCTGAAAGCTTCATGGAGACAAAGATACAGTCTATTTGTATACTCTTACCATCTTGTTGGGCTTCCCTCATAGCTCAGTTGGTAAAGAATCCGCCTGCAATGCAGGAGACCCCGGTTCGATTCCTGGGTCAGGAAGATCCCCCGGGGAAGGGATAGGCTACCCACTCCAGTATTCTTGGGCTTCCCTTGTGGCTCAGCTGGTAAAGAATCCACCTGCAATGCGGGAGACCTGGGTTCCATCCCTGGGTTGGGAAGATCCCCTGGAGAAGGGAAAGGCGACCCACTCTAGTATTCTGGCCTGGAGAATTCCATTGACTGTATAGTCTATGGGGTCACAAAGAGTTGGACATGACTGAGCAACTTTCACTTTCACTTATCACCATCTTTTTACCTTCTTTACTTATCATTGTGCCTGGCATATAATAATAGTAATAATTTAGCAGTTATGATAATAACAAAGCTACAGTGAATACTGTACTCTTTCTGAACCAGACACTCTTCAAACTGCTTATACCAGTTCATTTGATCCTCACAGCAACCCTTTGAGGGAGAGACTATTAAGGATGGGCTTCCCAGCTGGTGCAGTGGTAAAGAATCCACCTGCCAGTGCAGAAGACAACCCGGACATTCTCTGGGTTGAGAAGACCCCCTGGAGTAGGAAATGGCAACCCACTCCAGCATTCTTGCCTGGAAAACTCCCATGGACAGTGAAGCCTGGCAGGCTACAGTCCATGGGGCTGCAAAGAATCAGACAGGACTGAGCACACACAGAGGCACAGAGAAGCTTACTAACTTGCCCAGGGCCATCTTGAAAGTAACGAGTAGAAGTGGAATTTCAACACAGGAATCTGACTCTACCGCTCATGTGCTTCACCATTAGAGACGACACTCCACAACCCTAACTAGAGAACACAGTACTACAGTCTACATTGTTACCCAGGCGACAGGCTCACTTGTGAAAGCAGATACAGTCAGACTGGCCTAAGGACACCACTTTCAGGGGGCTGAGGGGACTCCCAGCATGTTAGAGTTTATGAAAGAGATAGGGAGTCCGAACAGGATGTCGTCGGAGTAGAGAAGAATATAAAAGAGTGAATGGTTTAAGAATATAAATAAAAGTAAGGAAGGAAAGTAAGGGGTACAGTTAGAGGTTGATATAAGTGGGTGAAATATGAAGGATACAGAGATATGTCTAAAGGAGATTTTTTAACAAATTTCTATGCAAAGCTATCTTTAGAATTCCCCCACCACCTCTTCTAGAAAAGGACCTTCATTATTTTTTAAATTTGGCTTTCTTTAAGTAAGATCCCTTACTGAAGCTGGGAGTCTTACTACATGGAGTTCCAGAATTGACTTAATTTTATAAGCAGTCTGAGTTATGTGAGTTAACTGTTACGGCCTCAACCCTGTCTCTGCATCTCTTGGGGGAAGAATGAGGAGAAATGGTGATGGTTAGAGCTTAAAAGTGGCTGTACTTAGGATATCCGATCAAATTCCCTCTTGTTTTGGAATTTGGGATATGTGCATTCAAGAGACTTCGAAAGGGAAAGAGGGAAGGAAAGGAAAAGATGTGCCAAAATAAGAATAAGAGAAAGTGAGAGAGGATGTAGAAAAACCCGCTTCTTTGATTTGTATGGTGTGATTTCTGAAACTGCTCCAGCCTCTACATAAATCTATAGGATTTATGTGGCTTCATTAATCACACTTTCTTTGAAATGGAATTTTCTGCCTCGGAGCCTTTGAACGTTGACATCCAAATACAATATATTTTTTTAAAATCACCTCTGGATAAAGGCAACACTGTTGAGGTAATTCCCCCAGATTGTAGGTGGAGTCTGTTTGGTCCTCAGATCTTGATGATAATATGTTGAAAATAGAACCTCCCTTCAGTACAGAAGAGTTCTGGCATGATTAGGATCCCAGTTGCAGACAGGCTGGGCCAGGACTCCATGGAGAGGAAAAAAAAGAAAGAAAAAGAGTTCCTTGTCTTTGATGAATAACGACAAGCAGCGCCATCTAGTGACAACTCATATTTATACTGGAGTCTCTTGACAGTGACCTCTCTGCCAATCTCTGCTCATTATCAAACAGGCTGGAAAACAGAGTTCATCTTTCTGATGGCAATGTGACTTGAAATTAAAAGCCAGGGCTTAGGTGAAGACATGAGTGTGTTAAAACTTCTCACAATCAGAGTTCGCATCCAAGGCATGTTTTTCAGTTTGCTTTGCGGGGCTGATTTTTGAATGCTGTTAAGTTCAAAAAACCAACAGAGAACAAAAAATGCATTCCTGGAAAGGGATGGAAGGAAACGCTGTCATCATCACCAGGAGTCACACAGATATGCATTGCCTTCTCTGCCTCCTCATATTCCCCCTGTTCTGCTAATCAACTGAAGCACAGAGAGATCAGGTGCAAAGTCAAACTGTCAGAGCAGCAGCAGTAGGATTTGAATCCCCACCTGCCTAGAAAAACTTTGATTCAGCTTTTGTGGGAATTTTCTTTCACAAGTCAGCTCCTAGGAAGGCTAGCATTTCCAGGCCTGGCCACAGATCTTCAGCTTTTCAGGGTGACATGATTGAGATAAGTCACAATACCTTAGGACAGGTAGGGGCACTGGAAAGGTGTCTCACTCATACTTCCTACTGACTGAGCTATAGAGACTGGAAACAGCCCGCACATCAACTCTCTGTGTCTGGATCCCATGGATGAAGTTGCAGCAGCCGGTGGTGGATAATCTCTTTCTACAAGTCACCACCAGCTACCACTCCTGGGGACACTGATGCTCCAATGAGTTGGGCCTTAAGACCTCCTGGCCCCACAGAGGAGATGGCAGTCACATCGTAGCTCTGCAAGGCTCCCTGAAAGTGAATTCCATCTATTTCGATTTGGTTCTAAGAAATCATTTTCTATAAGTTAGTGTATTTTTATTGCACAAAACAAACTACCTTCTTTATAATCAGGGACTAGATAGAGGTCGAGCCCATTTATTGGAGACTGTTCAATTAATGACTTGATCAGAAAATGTGAATTTGTTTTATTTATGGACACTCACTAAAGTATGGAATCAAAAAGACTGGAATATAAACTCTCTTCAATTCAACAGGTTAGTGGTAGAGATCAAGAAGATAGGGTCTGAACAAAAAAAGATTGATCTGGCTTACTATATTTTAGAGAGCAATAAGGAGGCATTCAGCTAAAGCCATAAGCTTATGGTAATAAAGCAAGCATATGGAGTTTTGAATTTTTAGTTACTCAACTGCAGTCACACAGGTAAATATTTTATTTGAACAAATTCCATGGGCCCACTATAGAGATACACCAACATGCTGCTGCTGCTAAGTCGCTTCAGTCATGTCCGACTCTGTGTGACCCCATAGACGGCAGCCCACCAGGGTCCCCCGTCCCTGGGATTCTCCAGGCAAGAACACTGGAGTGGGTTGCCATTTCCTTCTCCAATGCATGAAAGTGAAAAGTGAAAGTGAAGTCGCTCAGTCTTGTCCGACTCTTAGCGACCCCATGGACTGTAACCTACCAGGCTCCTCCGTCCATGGGATTTTCCAGGCAAGAGTACTGGAGTTGCCTTCTCCACACCAACATGAGGGACATAGATAACTTATACAGAGAATTAACACTTCCTCTTGCTATTATAGTTGATGTCCAAGAAAAGAAGTACAAGGAATTTTCCTGACTTTTCAGTGAGAAAAATCATTTCACAATTTGAATAAAAGCTATAGTTTTTTTCAGTAGTCATGTACAGATGTGACCGTTGATCCATAAAGAAAGCTGAGTGCCAAAGATTTGATGCTTTTAAATTGTGGTCCTGGAGAAGACTCTTGAGAGTCCCTTGGACTGCAAGGAGATCAAACCAGTCAGTCCTAAAGGAAATCAACCCTGAATATTCATTGGAAGGACTGCTGCTGAAGCTGAAGTTCCAATACTTTGGCCACCTGATGGGAAGAGCCGACTCATTGGAAAAGACCGTGATTCTGGGAAAGACTGAGGGCAAAAGGAGAAGGGAGCAGCAGGACATGAGATGGTTGGATAGCATCACCGACTCAATGGATGAATTCGAGCAAACTCAGGAGATAATAAAGGACAGGAAAGCCTGGCATGCTATAGTCCATGGGGTCACAAAGAGAGGGAGATGACTTAGGGACTGAACAACAACAAGGCAATAACACTGTCATTGATTGGTGAAAACTACAGCTGCCAAAACCATGTGATCCAAACCAGGATTCTTTTAGAGTATAATATTTCATCCATAAAGTTAAAAAGTTGTCAGGGACTCTAGTTTGTTGAATGGCTTACCTTTGCCCTGTAATCCTTTATAGCTGACTATTTTTAGTTAATTTTTTTTTTAATTGGAGGCTAATTACTTTACAATATCGTGGTGGTTTCTGTCATACATTGACATGAATCAGCCACGGGTACACATGTGTCTCCCCATCCTGAACCCCTCCTCCCTCCTCTATCCCCACCCTGTCTCTCTGGGTTGTCCCAGAGCACCAGCTTTGAGTGCCTTGCTTCATGCCTGGAACTTGTACTGGTCATATAGTTGACATTTTTGAGAGATATTTTTTGAAAGATTAGATCAGAGTCACTCTATGTCAGCAGGTATGCCTGCCTGCTAAGTTGCTTCAGTTGTGTCCGACTCTTTAAAATCCTATGGACTATTGCCCACCAGGCTCCTCTATCCAAGGGATTCTCCAGGCAAGCGTACTGGAGTGTGCCGTGCCCTCCTCCAGTAGGTATGGGCTTTGGTATAAAATGCAGACAATGTGAGCATGGAAGCAACAATGGGGTCTCTTGAGATATTTGTAAAATGCTTTTTAAAAAACTAAAAGCAGATATTGTCTTGAAGTTAATATAATTAAAACTTAGAATTTCTTCTGATCACTCAGGCTTTAACATTTCTGAAAACCAATTTGATATGGGTTTTGGAACTAGAATTCAATTTATTTTAACATGAGCAAGAAAGCAAGATAGGAAACCCAGTGTCAGCAAACTCTCTGTTGATGAAAACAAGTCCTGATTTCTATGATCTGCAATCATGGTAACATGTGAAGAGGAGTGAACCAGGATGGTAAACTTGAATAAAGATCTGGTCACTTAGTGGATTCTGACTTGTGCTACCCCTGGTTCAGAGTCTATATTATCACTTTTTAAAATTTCTGAAACCATGGCAAGGACACTGTTTCCTAATAGAAATCTCACTCTAGAGTTTCTACCAATGGAGGTTGATGGAGGAGGAGAGCACCGGGCACCTTGAATGAATAAGAATAACTATTGTTACAACCCTACTACACGCCAGTGTTGAATTTGTATCACAAGCCTCAGTACTATGTTTTTTATTTGTTTGTACATTATTCTTTTAATTCTTGCATGAACTGCCTCCTCTTCATTCATTTATTTTACTCTGAGTACTTAGGTAACTTGCCCAAGTTCAAGGGGATTTTTGTCAGAAGACTCAGAAGACTTCATGCTCTCATCTGGCCAAGGTGGGAAAGCAGTCAACTGGGGCAAGAAGGCCCTCTTTGGTGGACACAGAGGAGAGAGAACATAAAATGCTCTCTTATTCAAGCAGTTCCTCCAACTATGTCCCTAAGATCCAGAGTGAGTCCAGAAAGTCTGATACCCTCCACTACCCACTCCCCAGCTGCTTTTCTTTCTTCACAAGTCACTAGAGATGTTAATAGTTTGGGAACTGAACTCATGAGTTTGTTGGGTTAGACAGCCACCACATGGTGAATCAAGTAATGCAAAGGGAAAATAGTAAGGTGGCTCCAGAGCTGGCAATTTCCTCACTTTGGGACTGGCCTCAAGACCAAGGGAAGGGCACGTTTTGTGCTGTATCACTCTATCCCTGTGGACGTAGCTGATTGGTCCAGTAATGGACACCTGACCCAAACTAAGCCAATCAGATCTTTCCCCAGGACTTTTGTGTACTGGCACTCAGGGGCTCTCCTGCAGACAGCAATGCTGTCAGTATAAAGATTAGGTTTTGCTGTCACCTGCCACACTTTCTGCCATATAGAAGTTAGCTTGAGAGAATAAAGATGACATGTTGAAACAGATATGGGATGAGATGGAGAGAGTGTGTCTTGATCATCTTTAATAGCCTGGTTCCTATTGGTTCTGAAGCCCCATTGTTCCCACGCCTAGATCCATGCCTTTCTTTAAATCAGTACATGTTGTTTCTGTCACTTGTAACCACTGAATCCTGGCTGATACAATTTCCTTCCTCAAATGATTAATTCATTGCATTTTCAGTCTCCTAGCAGAACACAAATAACCTTGGCTTGGGCTTATTTTTTTATTTTTTTAAAGTGTTTTAAATTAAACAATAATTGCAATAGTCTTCTTAGAAGCATTATTAGTTCAAGCCAGCTGAGAAGGTCACTCAGACTTGAAGCAGAGGCCAGGCTCGACCCTTTGGAGATGGGGAGGCAGAATTCCTGAGAAATATGGGCCTGAAGGGTGGGGTGGGGTGGGGCAAGAGAATAAACCACAGGAGGAAGAGATTCAGAGTATAAAATGGTTTTGAAAGTCTGGGAGGAAACAATAAACACATTTTTTAGAACATTACATTCTGAGGGTTAGCAACCTATGTGTGTGTGCTAAGCCACTTCAGTTGTGTCTGACTGTTTACCACCTCATGCGCTGTAGCCTGCCAGGCTCCTCTGTCCATGGGATTCTCCAGGTAAGAATACTGGAGTGGGTTGCTATGCCCTGCCCCAGGGGATCTTCCTGACCCAGGGATCAAACCCTCATCTCTTATGTCTCCTTCATTAGCAGGTGGGTTCCTTACCACTCTCACCACCTGGGAAGCCCTGGTCAATCTAGGTCCAAAGTCAAATAGAAACTGTTCTCTTTTTGTTTGTTTGTTTGGAAGAGATGGGCAGTATTTATTGCAATTTTTCTAGAATATTATTTCTAAGAATTCACTCATTCTGAAAGAACTAAATAGAATCTGTGCCTACCCTGAGCATATATTTTTATTTGAAATCCTTTTTAGTGTTACATAAATAACAAACAAGAGTTTTTGATAGGCCATCCATGAAACAGGCCAAAGGCTTTAAAAAATACCTTCTAGTGAGCAGTAAACTTCATTATTACATACTTATATTTGACATTTTCAGGCTGTATTGTTCATGTTTTTAAATCCTGGAGAAAGACTCATTAAAGTTGTGTTACTCACATTAATTCAACATTTAGCCATTTATAATACAAACCCCAGTCTTTTGGAAAATGTCATTAAAAAAGTTTCACCATATATGGACATTATTTATTGCTTGAGCCCCATTGTCTACTTAGAATATGCCCTTTATCAGACCCAAATGCCCACTTCAGAGAATCTCATTTTGAGCAACAACTGGCTCCTTACATTGTCCAATGAGGCAGGAAAGTTAAATTACAGCCAGTTCATATCATAGAAACAAAATGTTTCCTGCAATTACTGATAAGGGACAGTTCATTTTCTCTCTGTCATCCTGAAAAAAAAAAAAAAAAAAAGAAAGAAACCTCCTAACAACAATTCATGCCTGGTTAAACAGGATTTCCACATCTACCGCTGATATCTTTCCAAATAATTCAGGGTTGTTATTACTGTACAGCCCTGGCAAGGCTCAAAAGCAAGCAGACTTGACGAGTCTGCTCAAAGCAGAGCTTAAGTAGTTGTAATTAATAATAATTACATGCCCACTACACTCCAGTCTTATCATATTATCCGTCAAGGCAAATAAAAAAACCCACACACAACACACTTGCACCAGGGTTAGTGCATTAATAAAGACACTCTGCATATGTCATCTTTCTAAAGTTTAAAATCTTTGCAGTGGTTTCTGTTTGATTGATTTTTATTATTTATTCTATGTCTGGTTGCAAAATTTTATTGGATGGACTTCAGCTTGGGATCCGTGCTATTCTCTTTCAAAAGTTCTCTCCCCTCCTGCCGTGACTCGGATTCGAACCGAGGTTGCTGCGGCCACAACGCAGAGTACTAACCACTATACGATCACGGCAAGCTACAGGGGAGCTGAGCACCAGGATGCCTTTAAGAGCCATTGCAATATTAAAATTTGTGGAAACACTGCCATCTATTGCCTAAATACATACATATTCTTAACACCGGCGAAGAGGTTGCAGTAATCTCCAATTATTGAAAGGAACAATAATGAAGTGATTGAACATGAAATGAATATTGTCTCCTTGGCTCATGGGCGAAATTGTATTATATAAGACTCACTGGACTCACTGTCAAGAAATGATAATCAAAGTAACCAGACTTCAAGATCCCAGCCTGTTGACTCATGCTTCCTACTTTTAACCAATTATGAATACAGATTTCCCACCCTCAACCGCCACCACCAATTACATTGCATTAAATGACATATGAATCTGAGCCTCTTTTGTGGTTTCTCCACCACGAGCCTTCTTTCCATATGCTTAGGCAGCAGAGATATAAAAAAAATACGGCAAGAACAGAATGGACTGAGGACCTGAGTGAGTCAGGAAGGCTTGCTCTTCCTATTAGCCAGGGTGAGCACGCTCTGATAAAGGAAAGGCCTTCTTTCAAACCCATTGATCCCTAAAGCTTTTTTTTTTTTTTTTCTGGGATATTTAGGTCTTGAAGTCACAATAATGCAAAAAAAAAAAAGCTTCCTAATAACATTAGCTTCCTAATTTCTTCCACCCAAAGCAACTGGAGAGCTCCATGCTAAGGAAGATTCAAGGAGGCATTTTTAAGAAATTTCTTTGTTTTAAAAATTAAAGTAGTCTGGACAAGATATTCCTCAAAGGTTGAAAACCATAAGAGAAAACACATCAAAACCCTCTTTCTAATCACTGGAGTGTTAAGCCTTCTGAATGAAGAGGCCCGGAGCGGCTGGGGTAGCTGGCACTGTATATAGGGTGGCAAGGACTGAATTCATCTGTTGAGTGGGTGCCAAGAAATCCAGTGCTTCTGAAAAAGGGGTATTTCTGCAGATAAAAGCTTCAGACACAAACGGTCACCCCCCGCACCCCCCCCCCCATCGCCTATAGCACCTTCTGCACATGTGCATGCTAGTCTTTTCAGTTGTGTCCCACTCTGCAACGTTATGGACCCGCCAGGCTCCTCTGTCCATGGGATTCTCCAGGTAAGAATACTGGAGTGGGTTGCTCCCCTCTTCCAGGGGATCTTCCCAACCCAGGGATCGAAGCTGAGTCTCTTATGTCTCCTGAATTAGCAGGTGGGCTCTTTACTGCTAGCACCACCTGGGAAGCCCATAGTCCCTTCTATCTTCCTTCAAGCTCTCACAAGTCCATTATCCTTCCATGGCAATGGAAGTGCTGCCCTGAGTCCCTGAGCCTGCTCTCTGGCCTGACAGGGAATACAGGTGGGTGAATCTGGTCAAAGGTCACTTTTTGGCAGGGTGCAGAGCATGTCTTCTTGCAGGCCAAAAGGAGGTTTCTGAAACACTATCTTTCGTGTTACACCCTCATACTCTTTGCTATGGGCACATACCAACAGAACAAAAGGGATATCTCTGTTTTTGTTTTTGTTTTAATTTAAATCAACTCTCAGAGTACAAATTGTGGAAACAGATTTTCTGAAGTCTGTATGCAGGTCAAGAAGCAACAGTTAGAACTGGACATGGAACAATGGACTGGTTCCAAATTGGGAAAGGAGTACGTCAAGGCTGAATATTGTCACCCTGTTTATTTAACTTATATGCAGAGTACATCATGAGAAACACTGGACTGGAAGAAACACAAGCTGGCATCAAGATTGCCGGGAGAAATACCAATAACCTCAGATATGCAGATGACACCACGTTTATGGCAAAAAGTGAGGAGGAACTAAAGAGCCTCTTGATGAAGGTGAAAGAGGAGAGTGAAAAAGATGACTTAAAACTCAACATTCAGAAAACTAAGATCATGGCATCTGATGCTGGGAAAGACTGAAGGCAAGAAGAGAAGGGGATGACAGAGGATGAGATGGTTGGATGGCATCACCGACTTGATGGACATGAGTTTGAGCAAGTTTCAGGAGTTGGTGATGGACAGGTAAGCCTGGTGTGCTGTAGTCCATGGGGTGGCAAAGAGACGGACCCGAATGAGCCCCTGAACTGAACTGTGGCTGTGCCGCTTATTAAATGGGGGAACTTGAGCTGCTCCTTAACCCTTGTGCCTCAGTTTTTTCATCTGCAAAGTGGAGATATTATGGTACCTACTTCATAAAATTCTTCCAAGAATGGAATAGGTAATGACCTGCCCCAAACTTCAAGTAGGCCTGTCACATAGTAAACACTGTAGAGATGGTAGTTCTTTTATTTTGTTTAAATATATTTTCAAAGGAAATTTTGTAACATTCCATAAATTAAAAAAACAAAAACAAAAACAGGATCATGTTCCTCAGAGATCATTATAAAATAATCTATGAAAACAAAATAGAATTAGATTCTGGCCAAACATTCTGAGCCCAAGCTCAGCTCTCCATTAAAAAGGAAGGTGGGCAAAGTAGGAGAGCTGTTAAAAGAAAATAGCCTCTAATCCAATCTTCTCCTCAGCTCATCTGAATAGCTGGGAGGAATGTGAAAAGGGAATAACTTTCCCTTCAAAGGATGCAATACGATGGTGTCACGGTCATTACCACCCCTCAGATTACCTCACACATTATGTCTGTCAGGCTAGGTTATGCTATGGTAACAAAACCCAAATCTTAGTGGCTTAGAATAAAGAAGGCTTTTCTGTTGCTGGCGTTCCATGTTCACTGCTCTGTGTCTCCTGACTCCAAGACTCATGCTAAAGGAACAACTTCTTCCAGGAACACTCCTCGCTGTTTTACAAATGGAAAGAGCTCTGCAGTGTCTGAAACCAGCAACTAAAAGCTCTTCTCAAAGCTCAATGGCTAGAACTGGTCACGTAACCCTGCCCTGCTACAAAAGTACCAGGAAGAGCGCTGGGCCAGATGCCTGCAAGTCAGAGTTGAAAGTCTTGGGTAAACAGGATTCTTGACTTCCAGCCATGGTACTAGTGGAAAAGCGGCTTGGGGAAGTCTGGGAGGATGCAGACCTCAAGACAGACACGATTACAGAGCAACATTTCTGAACACAGGAGCGAGGTCCAGCCTCTGAATGGGGTTCACCACATAGAGCCTCTCTTGGGTGTGTATATGAGCTTCCTCTTAGTTAGCAATGTCAGTCGTCTCGTGGTAGACTCTGAAATGTTCCCACCTGTTAAAGTGGAGTGGGCTTTTGTACAACTACCAGGCTTTCCTCCTGACCAGCACTGCCTTGTTAGACATATACATTCAGATTTCTTCTATAAACACCAATATGTACAACCCCCCTCAAAGCAGTAAATTGATGAAATCAAAACATGGCTTCTGATTGCCTTTTCAACTCCTTTGTAATTTATTGATGACTTTATTGTGTCAGCTTTCATGTTATTATCACCCTCCCACTAACACATCTCCCACAAACTATGGTTGGGGACCAGCTATAGTGCAGTCATTTTTCTGAATCTTAAAGATTCAAGAAAGAATAGGAGAGACATGTATCACTATTTTAAACAGTTCTGTTTAGTGAGACAGATACAGGTGAATGACGGTTAAATAACAAGATAGAATATGTAAGGTGATGTCATGAAAAGGAACACACACACACACACACACATGTATACTGCTTAAAGTTAGCTAAAATTAGACTGAAGCAGAGAAAGCCAGGGAAGGCATGGTACTTGGTGGAGAACCAGAGTGAAAGAGTGAGAGCGAGAGGGCCTGCTTTCCATGTCCTTTCTCCAGTCCTTCTACCTGCGTAATCTTGGGCTAGTCACCAGACCTCTCTGGATCTCTGTTTCCTCATCAGTAAGGTGAGGGGAATTGGTCTAGAGGAGCTGTCGGATTGTTCACACTTCCAATGCAAACATATATTTAATTTAGAGAAATACATTCACAAACAATCTGTGCTTAGTCACTAAGTCATGTCCGACTATTTATGACCTCATGGACTACATCCTGCCAGGCTCCTCTGTCCATGGGATTTTCCAGGCAAGAATAATGGAGTGGGATGCCATTTCCCACTTCAGAGAAACTTCCCAACCTAGGGACTGAACCCACATCTCCTGCATTGACAAGCTGATTCTCTACCACTAAGCCATCTGGGAAGCCCTCACAGAGAGTCCCCAAGTGTAAAGATTTTGAAGGGAAGAAATCAATCAAAATAGATGAGTCCTTATAACTATACGGTTTTCCTTAAGTTCACAGAAGCTGTCCTTTTTGTCAACTTCTAAATGTCACAAACCTCATTTCCCTGCCCATGGCAACATATTTTAAATACAGAGGGGTTGGTCTTTTGATTTAAGTTGTGTGTAAAGAAGGATTTCTTGCTGGCGAGGAGCATTTAGCTACAGGTTTCATTCCCAAAGAAGAAGACTGCAGCCTTCCCTTTGCAGGAAGTTCTTAAAAATAAGACTTTTAGGTAAGAAAATAAGATTTTAACCAGCGTTGTCTCAATGTTAGAAGGGATGGAGCAACAGCATTCCTGCCTTTCCTCTCGCTGCCTGAACAAGATGCTCTTTCTGATGGAGTCGTTACTTTCTCTGATTTTTCATAATGACTTCTAACAGGGGAGCGGGGACTGACAAGAGGCCCTGGGACTGGGGGAGGCCTCCACCTCCCCAGCTGAGTCCTTCCTCCAGTGTCGCCCCTCCTTCCTTTTTCCCAGACTCGGCTCTGTTTTTCTCCTCCTCATCCCGCTTCGTAGCTTGCCTACTCCCTCACTGGGGGTAGGGAAATGACAGTCAGATCCATCACTGGGCTGGAGGCCAGGCAATCCGCTGGGTTGGGACTGGCCTAGTGCCCAGTTTTCAGACAAAGACAGGTTGGGAACCCCCTGCAAAGAAGTCCCCTCCCCTCCCAAGCCCCGTTTCCAGTCAGGCCCCAACCAGCCATGACCTTATAGGGACCTTAAAAACCACTCTTTTCTTGGGTTCTTTCTGTAACTTCAGCCCCATACCAGGGAACAGGGTTTGTGTGTATGTGTATGTGTGTGTGTGTGAGAAAGAGAGAGAGAGAGAGGAGGGTGGGGAGGAAGGGAGGGAAAAATGGAGGGAGGAGAAAGCTGAAAACTGGGTACACATACACAGGGGCATTCGGTATCTGTGAGAGAAACAAAGATGGCTCGTACACAACACTGAGAATATTTTCAGGGGGGAAAAACAGTGGCTGACAGCAGAGGAAAACCAGGTAAATTGCAGCTGCCGATTTTAAACTTTCAAGCATTTCACATGCTGAAAGTGAAATGACCTTACATGTGACCATCTCCATAGTGTTCCCGGCATGTATGAGAAAATCTTTGATTATGAGATATCACAAAACACGAGAGAAAACGCGTTCTTTTTCATAGTGCTTGTAACCGCAAAATGTTTTAACAGTTTACGTTTTGAAGGGTAAACTGCCTGGAGTGCTTTTCCCCCTTGCTTATTAATGAATTTGATTTAACCAAGGCAGAAATCTTGCTGTGGGGAAAGCAGGAATGGGGGGGTGGGGAGGAGTGGAGGGAGGGGTTGTTGGTTTAATTTTAATTTTTTTTTTTTTTGCCTGAAGGCACCATTAGAAAACTCCAGATGCAAAGCTTTCTAATAGAATTCCTCATCTGACACAGCCCTCTGGAATACGTGGGCCTAACCTTTACGATCTGGTGGGCCAGACCCCTGTTTGAAAACCTTTTGAGCGGGGCTGAGCCACTCGTGATCATATGAACAGCTGAAGGCCTGGGGCAGCAGAAAATTAGGGAAAGCGGTGGCAACAGGCGCCCCTGAGGAAGGGGGAGGGTGGAGAATGGGATTGCCTAAAAGTAGACAGCCGGGGCACACCCACAGTCAGATTTTCTTTTCCCGTCATATTAGGAACTTGAGGTTTTAAGGAAAAGAAGTGTTGGCAGAATGGGGACCATTTAGCATTCTGGATTTATGGCCATGAGGGTTCTAATCAATCACTGTGGGGCTGTTTTTCTTAAAGAAACTTCAACATAGGCTGCTGAAATTTCCGGGGCTGACAGCTTTGGAAATGATTTAATCTCTCTGTGCTGAAGTTTCCTTCATTAAAAGTGGATGGTGATAATAATGGGCTGTGCTTAGTCACTCATGTCCAACTCTTCGCAACCCCATGGACAGTAGCCCACCAGGCTCCTCTGTCCATGGGGATTCTCCAGGCAAGAATACTGGAAGAGGTTGCCATGCCCTCCTCCAGGGGATCTTCCCAACCCAGGGACTGGATAATAATAATAATAAATAATAATAACATCTACTTTATAGGTTTATTGTGAGGATTAAATAAACCTGCATTGTGCTTTGAAAGAGCACTGGGTATATAGTCAGTGCTTAATAATGATTAGCTATGTTTGAGTCAGACCAGACATGGGAGGGAGCCGCTCTGAGCTTCAGATCAGGATGAGGGAGTGTCAGAGGGGTGGAGGTATGCCAGGACCCAGAGGTGGCCGAGGTTTATCAACTGGACTCTGATTCTGAGGATAAGTGGCTTGTCAGATACCGGAAGGAAGAATGCCTGAGGGTCTGGTGGAACGGGCAGTTCCAACCCCAGAGATGGGGACACACAGCGCCCAAGACACAGTGAGAACGAGAGAGGCATGAACACAGCATCAGAACCAAGAAGACCCACAGAGTGGAGACTGCCTGCCCTGGTTTCAGGCTGTCACGTCGTACCTTCTGCCCAAAGAAGCCAATATTGGGACCAATTTAGTCAGGAGATAAGTGCGGGGATGGAAGGAAAAGAGCTCTGGGGTGGAAGTTGGAGGAAGAAGGAATAGTTTAGACAAGTAGGAGCCAAGAGTCATTCCTCAAAACCCCTCCACAGAGGAAGCTCAGGGCCCTGGCTCACCAGCTGGGCCTCTTTCTCTAGATCTGTTCCTTAGAGTGGGAGAAGGCAATGGCACCCCACTCCAGTACTCTTGCCTGGAAAATCCTATGGGTGGAGGAGCCTGGTAGGCTGTAGTCTATGGGGTCGTGAAGAGTCGGACATGACTGAGCTACTTCACTTGCACTTCTCACTTTCATGCATTGGGGAAGGAAGTGGCAACCCACTCCAGAGCTCTTGCCTGGAGAATCCCAGGAATGGGGGAGCCTGGTGGGCTGCCGTCTATGGGGTCACACAGAGTCAGACACGACTGAAGCGACTTAGCAGCAGCATTCCTTAGAGTGGCAATGATAAGTTGCTCTTTTTTTTTTCTTGTAATAACTTTTAATGGAGTCTAATCTTCGGAATGAAGCAGGGCAAAGGCTAATAGAGTTTTGCCAAGAGAACGCACTGGTCATAGCAAACACCCTCTTCCAACAACACAAGAGAAGACTCTACACATGGACATCACCAGATGGTCAACACCGAAATCAGATTGGTTATATTCTTTGCAGCTAAAGATGGAAAAGCTCTATACAGTCAGCAAAAACAAGACCAGGAGCTGACTGTGGCTCAGATCATGAACTCCTTATTGCCAAATTCAGACTTAAATTGAAGAAAGTAGGGAAAACCACTAGACCATTCAGGTATGACCTAAATCAAATCCCTTATGATTATACAGTGGAAGTGAGAAATAGATTTAAGGGACTAGATATGATAGATAGAGTGCCTGATGAACTATGGACTGAGGTTCGTGACATTGTCCTGTCACGAAGAGATCTGTCCTGTCTCTTTGATCACAGGAGACAGGGATCAAGACCATCCCATGGAAAAGAAATGCAAAAAAACAAAATGGCTGTCTGGGGAGGCCTTACAAATAGCTGTGAAAAGCAGAGAAGTGAAAAGCAAAGGAGAAAAGGAAAGATATAAGCATCTGAATGCAGAGTTCCAAAGAATAGCAAGAAGAGATAAGAAAGCTGTCCTCAGTGATCAATGCAAAGAAATAGAGGAAAACAACAGAATGGGAAAGACTAAAGATCTCTTCAACAAAATTAGGGATACCAAGGGAACATTTCATGCAAAGACGGGCTCAATAAAGGACAGAAATTGTATGGACCTAACAGAAGCAGAAGATATTAAGAACAGGTGGCAAGAATACACAGAAGAACTGTACAAAAAACATCTTCATGACCAAGATAATCATGATGGTGTGATCACTCACCTAGAGCCAGATATCCTGGAATGTGAAGTCAAGTGGGCCTTACTACAAGCAAAGCTAGTGGAGGTGATGGAATTCCAGTTGAGCTCTTTCAAATCCTGAAAGATGATGCTGTGAAAGTGCTGCACTCAATATGCCAGCAAATTTGGAAAACTCAGCAGTGGCCACAGGACTGGAAAAGGTCAGTTTTCATTCCAATCCCAAAGAAAGGCAATGCCAAAGAATGCTCAAAATACAACACAATTGCATTCATCTCACATGGTAGTAAAGTAATGTTCAAAATTCTCAAAGCCAGGCTTCAGCAATATGTGAACAGTGAACTTCCAGATGTTCAAACTGGTTTTAGAAAAGGCAGAGGAACCAGAGATCAAATTGCCAACATCTGCTGAATCATCAAAAAGCAAGAGAATTCCAGAAAAGCATCTATTTCTGCTTTATTGACTATGCCAAAGCCTTTGACTGTGTGGATCACAATAAACTGTGCAAAATTCTGAAAGAGATGGGAATACCAGACCACCTGACCTGCTTCTTGAGAAACCTATATGCAGGTCAGGAAGCAACAGTTAGAACTGGACATGGAACAACAGACTAGTTCCAAATAGGAAAAGGAGTATGTCAAGGCTGTATATTGTCACCCTGCTTATTTAACTTATATGCAGAGTACATCATGAGAAATGCTGGGCTGGATGAAGCACAAGCTGGAATCAAGATTGCCGGGAGAAATATCAATAACCTCAGATATGCAGATGACACCACCCTTATGGCAGAAAGTGAAGAGGAACTAAAAAGCCTCTTGATGAAAGTGAAAGAAGAGAGTGAAAAAGTTGGCTTAAAGCTCAACATTCAGAAAACTTAAGATCATGGCATCTGGTCCCATCACTTCATGGGAAATAGATGGGGAAACAGTGGAAACAGTGTCAGGCTTTATATTTTGGGGCTCCAAAATCACTGCAGATGGTGACTGCAGCCATGAAATTAAGACGCTTACTCCTTGGAAGGGAAGTTATGACCAACCTAGATAGCATGTTCAAAAGCAGAGACATTACTTTGCCAACAAAGGTCCGTCTAGTCAAGGCTATGGTTTTTCCAGTGGTCATGTATGAATGTGAGAGTTGGACTGTGGAGAAAGTTGAGCACCGAAGAATTGATGCTTTTGAACTGTGGTGTTGGAGAAGACTCTTGAGAGTCCCTTGGACTGCAAGGAGATCCAACCAGTCCATCCTAAAGGAGATCAGTCCTGGGTGTTCTTTGGAAGGAATGATGCTAAAGCTGAAACTCCAGTACTTTGGCCACCTCATGCGAAGAATTGACTCATTGGAAAAGACTCTGATGCTGGGAGGGATTGGGGGCAGGAGGAGAAGGGGACGACAGAGGATGAGATGGCTGGATGGCATCACTGACTCGATGGACATGAGTTTGAGTGAACTCCGGGAGATGGTGATGGACAGGGAGGCCTGGCATGCTGCAATTCATGGGGTCACAAAGAGTCAGACATGACTGAGTGACTGAACTGAACTGAATCTGTAAAAATACTGAATCACTATGTTATACACACAAAGTTAATCTAATAATGCAAATCAATTGTACTTTAATTAAAAATAAAAACAAAACAGTATTTACTACTTACTGTTGTTTGGATTAAATTGTATGTACTGACCTAAATTGTTATGTATGTTAAGTGAGATAATGTAGTAAAATATTTGCATAGATCCTGAACCATGTTAAATACACAGAAAATTATCACATTAAGACGTCAATATTATTACAAGATAGCCCTACTCTAAAAATTTTTTACATAACAATATTTGCTCTTATACTGACTGAGCTCTCATACATACAAGATGTTGGCCCCAGTCAGTGTGGGATTGGGGCAAATCCTTGACACATCTCTGCCAAGGTGTGACCTATATGTTACTCATCTCTCTCTCTCCCCCACACTTAACCATAGTGCCTAGGACAGAGCATAGGCTGACTAGATTAAAAAATTAGTTGGCTTGGGTGTGGATTAGAACTCTAAAGTTTGGTCTCCCTTTAGAGCTGCAGAATGAGGTACTAAATATTTAAGGCCTTTTAAATTGGCCTCTTTTCCTTAAGTTTAGGTGTTTTGCTATCAAGGAGCTTAAGTTTGCCTTTCCTGAAATAAATTTCACAAGTACACTTATGTTGAATGGCATATGGATCTTTGTCCAACTCTGACCTCCTCTGTGAATGTCAACAATTTGGGGGGCCATAATCTCCCTGAAGTGGGGCTATGAAATAAATAAGCACCACTACAGATCAGGAAGGGACTGCCTACCCAACAGATCAGACATCAATAATATGGAGATTAGAATATAGGAAAATACCATTAGCATCCCCTGATCTCAATTCTTCAATCACAAGAAAGACAGACAGACAGACCAGGGAACTGGACAGCTTGATGGATTAACACTACATTACCTGTTCATGCTTTTTTCTGCTTTATTCATGATGAAGTTTCTAATCTGAGAATATTCATGTAACCTCCTCTGCCTCATTGACTTTAAAAGGAATAATAAATCTGCTCCTTGTCTACTACACAAAAATATTAAGAGAAAAATGTGAAACGTTGACAGTGATTTGAAAGATGCTACACAGAGCATACAACTGCAATTATTTTTACTATTATAATCATTATGGTAGCCACTGCTGATGTGGAAGACGGATATTAAGTTTACAAGATGAAATCAGATTTCTACCCTAGGTAACCCTAGAACCATAAGGAATTTTGGATGAAAAACCTGGCCTCCTGACAGCTTTCCCTTAATTATCATCAATTCTTTGAGTGGGCTGAAACAAACAAAAAAAAGAGACAGAAAGAAAAAAAGGAGGGAAAACCAGCCTAATTGAATGTAGGATAAACTATTCATTAGCAAGCTAAATAGCTACGACATTTAATAACCTATAGTGCCTCATGAAAAACCAAAACATTGCCAAAAGTAATTGAAGTTTGTGATTCTCTAAACTGTTATTTAAAGCAGGGTTTGGCAAGGCTCTGTGGGTCTGCACCACTTTTAATTGCATTTTAAAAATTCAGAATGGTGACTGAGATCCTGTACTCGTCATTTGTGTGGTGAAATCCTTCATAGTAAACTTGCTTATAGTGAAGCCTTATGCAATGATTTTAAAGTTCAAAGCATGTGGGATCCATCTATATCAAAAACTGAGCTTTACTTTCTGACCCTTTAACTGACTGATTCCCAGCTGCATATAACTTCCAATCCTTTCCTTCTCTGTCCTGACTGATTTCTAATGTGATGGCCTGAATCCTTATTCCTACCAGCAAATCCTTATTCCTTCCAGCAAAACATTGCTGGAAGGTTACGATGGACTTGACCCAGAGAGAGAAAATCTCCCGTTGATGACTGAATGGGCCCTGGGGCAGAATCACCACCTAGCTGATTTGTCTGTGGAATAAGGAGCAGTTGACATGAATCCTAGAGACCATTAAATATACACAATACATTTAGTACAAATCTTTCGCACAGTACATTTATGAGAGGCATCTATGAATGCATGACCCTCATTATTACTGAAGGGCTTCTTCACGCCCTGCAATTTCCCATGAATAATTATTTTAAAATAGCTACAATTTGTTGAGCACCTATTAATATAGCTGCTGTTAAGTCGCTTCAGTCGTGTCCGACTCTGTGCGACCCCATAGACGGAAGCCCACCAGGCTCCCCCGTCCCTGGGATTCTCCAGGCAAGAACACTGGAGTGGGTTGCCATTTCCTTCTCCAATGCATGAAAGTGAAAAGTGAAAGTGAAGTCGCTCAGTCGTATCCGACTCTTAGCGACCCCATGAACTGCAGCCTACCAGGTTCCTCCGTCCATGAGATTTTCCAGGCAAGAGTACTGGAGTGGGGTGCCATCGCCTTCTCCATATTAATATAGCAGGTACCGCATGAAACATTTCATGGGAATTAGCTCATTTTATCCTCATGGGAACCTTAGGTATTACTTTGAGTTGCATGCCTGTTCAGTCATGTCCAACCCTTTGTGACCTCATGGACTGTAGCCCACCAGGCTCCTCTGTCCATGGGATTTGCCAAGCAAGAACTGGAGTAGGTTGCCATTTCTTTCTCCAAGGGATCTTCCCAATCCAGGTTCCAAACCCACATCTCCCCCATTGGTGGGTGGATTCTTTACCACTGAGCTACCTGGGAAGCCCAGGCATTACTTTAAATGTTATTATTTTCTCTTTGGTACCAAGGTGCAGAGTTGGTTAATGACCTTACTCAGGACCACACAGCCTCAGCCACCAGAGCTGGGAGTCAAACCTACAGTGTGCTTTAGCAACATACTCCACTATTTATTGGGTTGGCCAAAAAGTTTGTTGGGATTTTCCCAGAAGATGTTCTGGAAAAACCCAAAAGAACTTTTTGACCAACTCAATACCATTCACATAATGCTGTGCCCATGGGTAAAATGTCCTGACTTTCCATTAAAATTCTTATGCTTCTTTCCATTAAACAGATTTAGTTTCCTCTCCCAGAAAGGAAATCACTAATAATGGCTTCCACAGGAGACTGCGAGGATTCAAAGAGAATAAGCAAAAAAAGCATTTGATAAAAAATCGAGCAGTACACAACCATGTGTTGGCTTTCTGGGGCTTCTATGACAAAGTAGCACAAGCTGGGTGGCTTCAACAACAGAAGTATGTTGTCTCACAGTTGTGGAGTTCTGGAAGGAGTCCGCAGGGCTGGTTCCTTCTGAGGCTGTGAAGGGGAGCCTGTCCCATGCCTTTCGTCTAGCTGCTGGTATTTGCTGGCAAGCCTTGGCTTTCCTTGGCTTGCAGACATATCACCCTAATTGCTCCCTTCAACTCCATTCTCCATGAGTGCATATCTGTCTCTATGTCCGAATTTCTTTCTTTTCAAATGTGGCAAGTAATATTGAATTAGGATCTATCCTAGTGACTTCATGTTAACTTGATTTTTCAATAAAGACCCAATCTTCAAATAAGGTCCCATCATGAAGTACTTTAGGAATTATGACTCCAACATATCTACTGGAGCAGGATATAACTCAACCCCCCAAAACCAAGGGCTGTTATTTTTATTTGTAATAATGGTATTAATAATGGTCCTAACAACAAACATGTAACTTTTATCCAATACAGTGTTTGCAACCTGCCAGGGAGTGCAGCCCCCTGTGCTTACAGGGAGGGAGTGTTTGTGATTCAACCAATTCTGGGTGGGGTGGCAGGCAAAGTTTTCAGAAGGCTTTAAACCAACTCGACTATCCTGTGACTCTTCTGTTTACATGTAGTCTGGGCTCTCTCCATCCCAGAAGAGGTAACGAGACAGTAGGAGGCAGAGTCACAGAAACTGGGGAAGGTAAGTCAAGGCTACATAGCTAGTTGCGGCAACACTGGGATTAACTAGCTTGCCAGTGCCGCATTTTTTCTTGCATGTGATGTGAGTTATCACTTTCTTGCTCCTCCTTGGCAATCTCACACCACCCACTTCCACCCATCATGCTCAGCTTACTTCCTATAGATAGAATCCCAAACCAATACCTCCATCTTCAGTTTCTTTCCTACGACACAATCCCACGTGTGTAATTAGCTATTCAACCTCCTTACCAGAAGTCCCAGAGTCATCTCAGGTTCAGGGTCCAAGACAGGTGTCCCCAGCCACCCACCTTTCCTCTTTCGCTATATCACCTTTCACAGGTAAAAGCACTCGGTTCCCTCAATATCCCAAGCCAGAAGACAACTTGCTGCCATCCTCATCCCTTTGCCTAGCCATGCTTCTCATTCCGTTTGTTCTAACTTGACACCAATTCCAATGCATTCTACTTCCTAACACTCTCAAGAATCTTGGATGACTCTGGGTTACACAGTTGGCACTGTAACTCTCAGTGCCAAGCACGGTGTCTAGTGCTTACCAGGTCATCAATTACTATTTATTGCATGAACTGACAGAAAATAAAAATCCCTCTGTGACTCCCCTTTATCCACAAAGTCCAAACTCTTTAGCAAAACTCTTAAGTATTATATGTCCCCAAACTATTATCCTAATTACATTTTTTTACTTTAAAAGAAATTATTGAAGTATAGTTGACTTATAATGTGTTAATTTCTGCTGTACAACAAAGTGATTCAGTTATACATATATACATACTTTTTTTCGTATTCTTTTCCATTATGATTGACCATAAGATATTGAATATACAATATTCAATAGGACTATACAATAGGACTTTGTTGTTTATCCATTACATATATAATAGTTTGCATCTCTAATCCCAAATTCCCAATCCATTCTTCCCCCACCCCATTCCTCCCCAACCCCATAATATACTTTTAAATATGAAATTTATTGCGTTTATATAGAATGCCATGAATATTGTTTTCATCATTATTTTTTGAATTTTTGTTAGCCAGGTGGGATAAAAAAGTGAAAGTCATTAGTTGTTTGCCAGTGTTGAATATGTGTTTATATTTTCTTACTTTGGACTCCTATTTCCAAAATCCTTTCCTGAACTAGTTACATTTTCTATATCCCCATCCAATTCCCCACACTAAGACCAGCAAAACAAAACTATTTGCCACTTTCCAAGCCTTGCTTATGATTTTCACGCCTCTAGTTATGAAAATTTGCATATTCAATATGCTGGCTTGTGATATCAGTGAAACAGCCAGATTGAGATATCAAGTAGTCAACTGAATACATGAGCCTAGAACTCAGAAAAGAGACTTCAGGTTGAAATAAGATGTATGAGAGACATTGGGTGTATATAAGTGGTATAAAAACCAAGGCAATAAATGAATTCACCTAGAGAGACTATACTAAGAATGTTCACAAACTCAACACAAGTTCTCAAACCAGACCTGTAATTTTAAGCGACAGTAGATCATTTAAGTAGCAATACTAGAAGGCAATGTCCCAAAGGAACTGACACATGGGTGGTTGTTGTTTAGTCACTAAGTCATGTCTGACTCTTTGCAACCCCCTGGACTGTAGCCTACCAGGCTCCTCTGTCCATAGAACTTCCAAGGCAAGACTACTAGAGTGGGTCACCATTTCTTTCCCCAGGGTATTTTCCTGTTTCAGGGATCGAACCCACCTTTCCTGCATTGGCAGGTGGGTTCTTTACCATTGAGCCACCAGGGAAGCCCTACAACACATGTTACAGGAAGCAATGAAAATAAAAGATTTGGATGTAAACATCATAATGGTAATTGCTAAAGCTCTGGCAAAATAAGAGTAGATTATTTCTGAAGATATTACCAACTTCATGCCAGACAGCAAGATTTGTTTTCATGATCAAGTGCTGGAAAACTCAGAAATGTAACCAGAAAAACAAAATAAAAACAAAATGTAGATGAAACAGCCACCATTTCCTTATACAGACATTTGACATTGATGTTTCCTCCTTATCCCCATTCCCTCTTTGACTTCTAAAAAAAATGAAATATTTCCTATGAACATTTTTACTAATGAAAAACTAGAAATAAGGTCAACCAACTCAAAAAAATAACACTGCTGGGACCACCTAAGTCCTTATTGTACATCCTCTGCCTCCTCACGGGGATAATCAATACCCTCATTTTTGTGATAACCTTTTCCTTGTTTTTCTTTATTGTGTTACCACCTATGTGTGTATTCCTCAGCCATAAGCTGTTTAACTCTTCCTGGCTTTGAACTTTCTATAAATGGGTCAGTACAGCATGCATTCCTGTGCAGCTTGTCGCCTGTACTCACTGTTGCATTTGTGAGCTTCAGCCTCGCGGCTGTGTGTAGCTGCAGACTGTTCGTTTGCAGTAGTGTGTATATAGTGCTGTTTTGTACTCACAATTTTTGGCTGGTATTTAGGAATGTAGATTTTCTATATTGATTTTCATCTAGCAACCTTGCCAAACATCTCATTAATTCTAATAATTAATCTGTACCTTTAGGGGTGAGTTTATATGTCCATAATCATATGTATCAGTTGCAAATTATGATCATTTTGATCATTTCTATTTCTTTTCCTTGTCTTATTGTGTTAGCCTATGTATACAGTACAAGTTTGAATAAAAGGGTGATAACAGACATTCTTGGCTTTTCCGTGATCTTAAAGAAAACTTTAACATATATTACTAAATAAGATATTTATTGTTAGTTTTTGTAGATATCTTTTACCAGGTTAAAGAAGTTAACTTCTATTGCTAGTTTGCCTAAGAAATTTTTTTTTTTTTGTAGAATTTAGATCATGAAATGAATATTCGATTTTAGCAAATACATTTTGGTATCTACTGAGATGATCATACACCCTTTCTTTTATTCAGTCAGTTTGTATGCTAATTTTTCAAATGTGAAACCAAACTTGCTTTCCTGAAATAAACCCAACTTGGTCCTTATGTGTTTTACTTTGAAGGCACTACTGGTTTGGTTTTCCAAGGTTTTCTATAGGATTTATGCTATGTTCTTGAGTGAGATTGGCTTGACATTATTCACTGTTTTAGCAGCCGATACTTATTTCTACTTCCTTACATATTTACCACTTTCTGTATTCTTCCTTCCTTCTTGCATCTCAGATGTTTTCAGTTCAGTTCAGTTGTTCAGTCATGTCCGACTCTTTGCGACCCTATGGACTGCAGCACGCCAGGCCTCCCTGTCCATTGCCAACTCCTGGAGTTTACTCAAACTCATGTCCATTGAGTCGATGATGCCATCCAACCATCTCATCCTCTGTTTTATTTGAGAGCATTTTCTCAATGCTCCAAGAATATCTTTTAGTATTGCCATTGGAGAGTCTGCTGTTCTGTGTGCCTGAAAAATGTCTTGATTTAATCTTCATTTCGGAAGTATATTTTTACTAGGCATAAAATTCCAGATGTCAGTCTTTTTCTCTCAGTTACTGGGCTGAGTTCGTTCCTTTCTGAAAGTTCGTTGATAGATTTAAGATGGTAATATATTTTAGACAAGAATTTTGATTATATACAGAAGAAACGATTTAGGTACCTACTTTGGAAATGGAAGTTCTCCATTCATTCTTAAGCTGTACTGATCTGTGTTTCTGACCAGTAAAGTCAGAGAAAACTTAACCAAAAGTCAAATAAATACACAACTTGTGGTTTGATCATGTAAATGGGATTGAGAAAAAAACCTAGTTCTTTGCAAACATATAGTATTTGAGTATATGGAAATGTAAAGGCCAATGAACTGAAATAATGTCTTAGAAGCTAAGTTCATGAGACTTATAATCAATCCCTTGCAGTACATATACTTTAGCGATGTCTTACAATTCTGTCTTTCATCCTCAACTAAACTAATTCTTCCAGGAAAATTTGTCATCCATTTACATATCTCTTAGTACCTACTATGGTAGGGAAAAATACTGGCTGAATTAAGGAGCTAAATTATTGTGGCAAATTTTTTTTTTATTTAAAACCTAAACTAATTTAACTGTTTATGTATTCTAAGGAGTTGGGAAAGTGAAAGTCGCTCAGTCATGTCTGACTCTGCGATATACAGTCCATGGAATTCTCCAGGCCGGAATACTACTTCTCACTAGGCTCCTCGGTCCATGGGGATTCTCCAGGCAAGAATACTGGAGTGGGTAGCCTTTCCCTTCTCCTGGGTATCTTTCCAATCCAGGGATTGAACCCAGGTTTCCCGCATTACAGGCAGATTCTTTACCAGCTGAGCTACAAGGGCTTCCCTTGTGGTTTAAGGAGTTGGGAAGGGACTATCGTAATTCCACTGAGAGTGATAGTAAGATTTCCCTAGCACTTTGTTTTCCTTAAAGGATTTTGGATGGGGGTGGGGGGAGGTACTGCCTGGAAAAGATGTTTCCTTGTTTATCAGAAGACAGTAAGGAGTCCTTGGATATACAAAGGGAATTCCAAAGCTGAGAATGGGGACTAGGCTAGAAATAACTAGAATGCTCTGCATAAGACAATGGTAAGAATTTTTATTTTGCCTTGAGAGAAGAGCAAAGAATAAGGAGAGTGGGAGAAAAAAGGTAGGTGGGGGTGGTAACTGTACTGGATGCAAAGTGCAAAATGACTTCTCAGACCATCCATATCTGATATTCCATATTAAGCTTTTCATGTTTCTGCAATGAAAAACCTCTTCTGTCTTTCCAGTTTCCAGGGATGTCAGCTATACTTACAGGAGTTTTATACGAGCATGTATGTGGAGTGGGGAGGTGCTGGGATGGTGGGGTACAGGTGCAAATCAAAGAAATGGAGTGATTCCCTGTTTGGGTTAATACTAGAGTAGAATATCAGAGAAGGCAATGGCAACCCACTCCAGTGTTCTTGCCTGGAGAATCCCAGGGACAGGGGAGCCTGGTGGGCTGCTGTCTATGGGGTTGCACAGATTCGGACATGACTGAAGCGACTTAGCAGCAGCAGCAGCAGCAGCAGCAGCAGCAGCAGCAGAGTAGAATATAGGAAGGCCACTATGATAACACAGTAAAGAAAAGGAAGTTGGTGGAATGGATACTCAAAGAGGAAGATTGCCATGAACTTTAAGTCCCTGAGAAATTTGATGCAATTTGAAGTCATATTTTAAAAGGCAGAATGTATGTCCACAGCACCTCTGTCATTATTAATATTTATACTAAAGTCTAAGAGCATGAGAGCGATTCCTTGTAGCTCAGAAAGTGAAAGTCAAAGTCAAAGAAAGTGAAGTGAAAGTCAAAGATAGTGAAAGTGAAAGAAAGCTCAGACTCTGCCTGCAATGCAAGGGACCTGGATTTGATTCCTGGGTTGGGAAGATCCCCTGGAGAAGGAAATGACAACCCACTCCAATATTCTTGCCTGGAGAATCCCATGGACAGAGGAGCCTGGCAGGCTACAGTCCATGGGCTCACAAGAGTCAGACACAACTTAGTGACTAAACCACCACCACAACCAAGGGCATCAGAGTGATGCTCCAAGCTTCATTGGTCTGTAGTCAGTGTCAGGGTCTAGTAAGAGTCTTATAATTCCCCGGCCAAGGTTTTATTTCTCCAGCTAGGTGGCAAGCATTCTTTCTCAACCTTAGATGTTCATTGGAATCACTGGGGGAGTTTAGGTTTACTAACGCCCAGACTGCACCCCAGATATTCTGATTTAATTGGCCTGAGATGGACCTGGGCTTTGGGACTTTCAAAATATCCCCAGATGATCCTAATGTGCAGGCAGGGTTAAGGACCACTGGCATTAAGCTACAAGAGTATTTTAAGGACAATCAGAAACATTCAAATGAGGGACAAAAAGCAATAGAAAATGTATGAGTTGCAAGTATGAGCATAAAGGAAGTTATTATTTTTTAATGCATTATTACATCATATAATCCCTGCATCTGTTAGGGCCCCAAAAATAAAACTGCAAATGACAAAAAATATTTCTTAGAGCCTCTATATACATAACCAAGAGCAAAGATCACCTATACCTATTCAGTCTACCGTTTACATTAACACAAGTTACTATTGGACAGCCTTAATCTAACTTTACTTTTTTAGGAAACTCTGGCCCAGAAAGCTGAAGTAGCAGGTAATGTTGTTGTTCACTTCAAGAACTTCCCTCAAATCCATTTATTCTTTCTCCATTCATCACCCCTTTCTCAGGGCAATTTGTTGCTGTCAGTCATGTCTGACACTTTGCAACCCCATGGTCTGCAGCCTGCCACGGATGGGATTTCCCAGGCAAGAATACTGGAGTGGGTTGCCATTTTCCTCTCTATCTCAGGCAATAAATATCTTCAAAAGATGATTTACTCCTTAAGACTCCTTTTGAAATCTTCCCAAATCTGTGTATACCCATATTGAAGCATAACATAATAAATGTTGCCCAATTCATATTAAGTGCTCCCTTATACTGCATTGAAAAATCTACCTTAACTCAGAGTCCCCAGACTCATAAATAACCTAACTTTGGCCTCCCTGCTCCTGGGTGCTACTAAAACTTTTTCAAAGTGATAATCTCTTTTCCTTTGATTAGTAGCAAACTGGACTTTTTTTTATCAGCTAGGCATAAATTATTTATTTACTGCTTATTCAGGGATGCTCATATATTTCAGTTGAGAAATGTCCAAATGTCTTCTTTCAAAACATCAAATATAATAGCTACTATTTGGCCAGTGCCAACTATGTGACTTATAGACATTGACTGTAATCCTTCAAGGTTAGTATTACTAAACATAATTTTTATATATGAGGAAATGGGAGTCAGAAAGTTTGGAACCTGATGGAAGTTCACACAACTATAGTTAGAGCAGGGATTTTGATCCAGGGGTTTTGGATTCTCAGGCCTGAGTTAGCTCCAGGGCAGGTACCTCATTGCCTTAAGGCCAATCAGATCTACTCTATCTAGCTGGAGTAATCATCTGAAGTCTTACCAATTTCTAATGAGTCAACACTAGCTAATACCCTTCCAATGAGACACCACAAATACATCCAGATAATTGAAGTAAAAGAGTTGATTTATAATTTTTTCAACTACTTTTCTATGTTTTAATTCTTCAGCTGGACAGTGTTTACCAGATTATACTTTATTACATCTTTGTGTACCTGATACACTTTATAACATTCTTTCTTTTAAAATGTTATTATGAAACATTTTTAAGATAAAATAGCAGAATAGTATCCTAAACATTTAATGTGTTTATCATCCAGCTTCAATGTTGATCAACCCTTGGCCAATCATGTTTTATTTATATTCCCATACACTTCTCCTCTCTATATTACTGTGAAGTAAATCAAAGCTGAAACATATTTTTATGAATATTTTACTATGTACCTATAAAATATTAGGATTTCTCCAGTATGTATCTCTGAAAGATAAATATTAAAAAAAAAAACAAAAAACCACAATACTCTCCTGGAGAAGGAAATGGCGACTCACCCCTGTATTCTTGCCTGGAGAATTCCATGGACAGAGGAGCCTGGTGGGCTACCATCTATGGGATCGCAAAGAGTCGGACATGACTGAGCAACTAACCCTTTCACTTTCTTTTCATCTATCTATCTAACTCTCTATCAAAAAGAAAAAAAAGAAAAAAGAAACCCCAAAAATACAATGCCATTTCAGGATTTCAGGTCTAAAGTAAGTTTGTTAATGTCCAAACACCCAATTGCCTTATAACTTTAATATTTTAGAATTTGTTGGTATAATTTAATTAACTTCTAGTGACTCAAGATTTCTTTCATCTTCCATTTAAGTTTGAGCATGAAAACTCATCCTAGTGGGGATATTTTTCTTATAAGGCATCTTCTATTGCCCACCCTCAGTCCCACCATAGTTTCAGTTCTCAGTGTTTTAATTTGAATTTTCACAAAACATAGTTTTTTCAGGCATGGCCTTATTTCTTTCAAGTTCTGAACTTATGTTCCTATTTTAATTTGCATGTCTGGGCCAGATAATATCTTTATGGGACTCAAAGCTCCTTGAGGATGGGAGAGGATGCAGTTAAGAGGTATTATCAATACAAATTAATCTGGGAGGTCTGCTCCAATTTTTCATGTTTAAGTCAATTAGTACTTGGACATATAAATCTGACATTTTTTCTGTAGCAATTTACATTACTGTTCTTAGAAAGCATTTCTTTCTTATTCCTTCATGGTTATCTGTGCTTCTAATGAGCAATAAAAGATCTGTCAACAGCTGATGTGAACCAAGAGGGGAAAACTGAGGGTTTAAGTAGTTAAAGACACGAGCTCCTAAAGTTCCCCAAGCAATTTTAATCAAAGCTCACTTTTACTAGTTTGTTGCTTCTGTAGTATTTTTACATTAAAAAATTACAAAAAGAAAGAAAAAGAGAAGGCTAGGAGGAAAGGAAGGAGAGAGGAAGGAAAAGAAGGAAGGAGGAAATTAGATGATGTTAAAGTAAGTTGCTGCTGCTGCTAAGTCACTTCAGTAGGTGATGATAAATTCATCTCGCCTTTCTCCTGGAGTGATAAAGTTAGGAGCCTTACAGGTCCCCTGGTGGTGGTAGGTTAGTTGCTCAGTCGTGTTCAACTTTTATGACCCCGTGGACTGTAGCCCGCCAGGATCCTCTGTCCATGAGATTTCCCAGGCAAGAATACTGGAGTGGGTTGCCATTTCCTTCTCCAGGGGTATCTTCCTGACCCAGGGATAGAACTCAGGTCTCCTGCATTGCAGGCAGATTCTTCACTGCTGAGCCACCAGGGAAGCCCTATAGGTCACCTGCAGGACCTAATAAGGAACTCTCAGTCCTGTGTCTTTACAGTCTATTCTGCCCTATTCTCTTTTTGAAATGTCTATTCCTGATGAGGAGACCTAACTTGGTAGTAGCTCTATAAGCTAAACAAATTTCTGCCAAAACATGAGGCAGATGGTTATCAAATGATTTTGCCTTTCCCAATACAAAGATCACTGTGCCCTGCTGATGACAGGATTACGTCAGCACTAAAACAAATTAATAGGAAGAGGGGGAGAATCCCACTTGGACCATACGTGTGGTTAAGTAAGAGCAGGAACAATCAGAGCACTGGGTTTTCTTTAGATCTGTATGTGCTTTCTCAAAGGGATTGAAAGTGTTTGCCATTTGATTTGTCCTTTTCTACTCACACTGACTGCTCTGTACCATGGCGCTTGTTAGGAAACCTCATGGGTGCAGAACCCCACTACAGTGTGGCAATGACTTTAGAAGTCTCATTAAAGTGGGTTCCCACTCTGACCTCCAGATCTTGTTCAGGGTGTTTTTTGCATGAAAAGCTACTTGGTCCTCTCTGACTACCTCTGCTCAGAGACAATATCTCTGAAGCTACTCTTAGCAGGGGATAAAAGCAGACACCATCCAGGCTGTGTAATATATAGCGAACACTTGGCAGATTTCTTGTTCTGTGCTTAACTTTGACATGAAGCTAATCAGTTATGTTTGAAGATCAAATGAGGTTCCTGCCCACCACTACTAGATAGGGAGGATTTATCTCCAACCATACTATGATGTTCCCTTAATACCTTTCAAAAACACAAGTGCTTACATCCTAATAGGTTTTTAGCTTAAGATCTAATCATCCACTCTTGAATTAAGATGCTTGAATGAAGCCAACTCATTTGGAACTAAGCACTTTAATGTCAACAGAGACATATGGTATGGAGACGGAATTACAAAGGCTCTCTTCTTAGGCATCCATCAGGAAAGCAAGACTTAGACTCCAGCGTCTTTATTAGTTTACTCATTTATTTCTCAGTAAATAATTGAGAGTAATATCATCTTCTGAAAGCGGAAATGTTTGAATAATTACATGTTAGAGATAGGGTATATTCCCATTCCAAATGATTAAACCATTCCCTTGCTCTATAATTACTAAGTTTTTTTGTGAATGGCGTTACATTTTTAGACTGAAGAAAGTACAACATATATTGCACATATTGTGTAAATATACAGGTAGCCACGTGTGGAACAGTACATCTCAGTCTAATTACAAGCTGTCACTGAGGGTCCCTCAAAACCAATGAAAATGTCAACATAATGTAATAATAAAGTTATATCTGACTTGTCACATGGGGAAAACATTTTAATAAGGAATTGCAGAATACTGAGACTTTGAGAAGATTATCTTATTGAATTTAGATATGACAAATCTCTGCAAAGTACAAGTATTAATATGTGAATTTTGTTTATCTTGGTTTTGAACTGTGGTGTTGGAGAAGACTCTTGAGAGTCCCCTGGACTGCAAGGAGATCCAACCAGTCCATTCTGAAGGAGATCAGCCCTGGGATTTCGTTGGAAGGAATGATGCTAAAGCTGAAACTCCAGTACTTTGGCCACCTCATGAGAAGAGTTGACTCACTGGAAAAGACTCTGATGCTGGGAGGGATTGGGGGCAGGAGGAGAAAGGGACGACAGAGGATGAGATGGCTGGATGGCATCACCGACTCAATGGACATGAGTTTGAGTGAACTCCGGGAGTTGGTGATGGACAGGGAGGCCTGGCGTGCTGCGATTCATGGGGTCGCAAAGAGTCAGACATGACTGAGCGACTGAACTGAACTGAACTGAACTGGTCAAATTAGTATGTTCAAGAGTCTTGAATGACTTTAAGTTATTCGAAGCATTTGACCAGGAGGCAACCTTTTCTCCTGCCTATTAACTTATATTAACTCTGAAATATCCCTTGGCGATAGTAGGAAGGGGGTCTTTTAAACCACCCAGACTATGTTGGCTAATGCATTTTGATATCCTCTCCTCTTTTGGAGCATTTGTCACAATGATATTACTATTTGGTTAAAGTCCAAATTTCTTGCTGTAAGAAATAAGCTTTATAAGCTCTCTGAGATTAGTACTATTCCTATCTCTTCCACTATTTTTAGTGAAGTGCAGTACATTTTACTACCCATTAAGAATATTAAATGTCTTTCACTAAAGAGCACCTTCCTCCCAGAATAGTCTATTTCCAGTCCTGTTGATCTCAATCTTAGTTACATGTCATGTTTTGGCCAATAAAATATGAGTAGAATTGACACGTGCCACTTCTAAGGAGAGGCTTTAAGAGTTTTCACAGTTTCACCATCGCTCTTTCCCTTTGCCATTCTCTAGGCCAGAATACTGGAGTGGGTAGCCTTTCCCTTCTCCACGGGATCTTACCAACCCAGGAATTGAACCCAGGTCTCCAGCATTGTGGGCAGATTCTTTACCAGCTGAGCCACAAGGGAAGCCCAAGAATACTGGAGTAGGTATCCTATCCCTTCTCCAGGGTGTCTTCCTGACCCAGGAATAGAACCAGGGTCTCCTGCATTGCAGGTGGATTCTTTACAAACTGAGCTATCAGGGAAGCCCACCACAAGACCAATGTAGCCCAAATAGGACAGCTCCTTTAACCTGAGTCCTAAAATAAAAATTTGGAGTAGAATCACAGCTGAGTGGGGAAGAACCTGTAACAAATGCAAAAAAATAAACTTTTTTCATTATAAACCACCATGATCAGGGGGTATCTGTTATTGCTGCTTTACTTGCTTAATGTGATACAAATATCCAGTGACTATCAGAATGTCTGGCACATGGTGGGCATGCAGAACATATTTGTTGACAGATTGAGTGAATTGGTAGAGATTATATGATCTAGACACACAAGAAGTTCAGGCATATGCAGGTCTAAAGTAATAAAAATCTGGGTGTACATATTATTTCAACCACAGAGGTTTAGCTTTAATGTAAATGTAATTCAGTGTTTAATTATCTGCCTTTGAAACCTAAGCCACTTGGGTTAAATATATGTGTGTAAAAAGAGTCATGCATAATTGAGTGCCAACCGGTGAGGGAACAGTGGAGTGTCACCAGTAGCCAAGAAAGATTTCACTTGAAGATGTGAACTGGATGAACAAGTGGATTTATCAGGGCTTTTAGTTAGTGAAGGGGTGAGAAGAGGACATGGCAGATTTCTGAAGGGAAAATGCATGAAAACAAGAAAAGGGCTGGATTAGAGAAACTCAGGGATGGGATTTAATGAAGATGGTGCTTGAGGCAGATTAGTCAGGTGGCAGAGTGCAGATGGCCTGGATTACAGGACTAAGAGACTGGAAACCCTTAAGAAGCTAGTTCAAAAAACGTTAACATCATAAAAGTGGCAATTCACTCTCAACTTATAAATGCAAAGTCATCTTAATAAAAATACAAACAAGATTAAGTTTTTTTTTTTAAGGAACTAGAGTAGAAAATTCTAAATTCACATGGAGAAATACATGACAGGAAAATTCTGAAAAAGAATAATAAGGAATATTAAAACATATAAAATCTACATAATTAAAAGAGCAATTTGAGCAGGCAGCTCCATGCGAGTTTTAGTATTAGAAACATGTATAACTTCAATTGTAAAATTAGTATACAAGAGATGGAGTTAAAAAAAATCAATAGGAATATGGCAGAAACCAACACAATATTGTAAAACAATTATCTTCTAATTAAAATAAATAATTTAAAAAAATAAATACATTTTTAAAAAAATCAGTGGGAAAAGATGATTTAACTAGTTACATGGCATCCGCAAAAAAAAAAAAAAATTAAGTTGAACTTGATCTCACATCTTGCACCAGAATAAATTCCACACGGTTCAAAGAACTGAACACACTAGATTGAACCATATGACCATCTCTTGAAGGTACAAATAGTCAAACATTCATTTCCTATTTTTTACTTCACAAAAACTGAAGTCGTGGTGGTACTCAAAAAAAACCACATATTTTTTTGAATCTTGAGATGGGAAAGACTTTTTGAACTGTTACACAAAATTCAAAGGCCTATAAAACAATAGATGGCTACATTCAACTACTTAACAATAAACTTTTTCTGCATGGCAAAAATCACCATTAACAAAGTCGAAACGTTAAAGATGAACTTGGAACCATATTTTCAATTCTTATCATGAATATGGGAGTAAATTATCTTCAGATAAAGAACTTTTATGAGTATGCAAAAGGCCAATAATCCACTGGTAAAATGAGAACGGGATATGAATAGATACGTCAAAGGACAAAAAGATCAGGTGGCTCTTAGTCACATAAGAAGAGGCTCAGCCTACTCATTATATGCAAATGCAAATCAAAATTAAAGTAGGATAGCATTTTTTTTTACCTTATCAGATTCCAGAGATCTAAGAGTTTTATAACACAATGTATTGGCAAACTCAAACCTTTCTAGTGGAGTCTAAATTGATATAAATTCCTGTGGAGAGAAATTTGACTTCAGCAGTCAAAATTACTTTGTATACTTCAGCATCTGACCCAGTCATTCCATTTTTTGGGAAATTACACTAGCGTTGCACCTGCGCATGTGTGAAATGACAATGGCGACATCACTAACTGCAGCACTTCTACAAAAGCAAAGGATTGGAAACAGCCTGAATGCCCATTACAGGAAGACGGCTAAATAAGTTACTGCACAGGTTCATGACCCAACACTATGCAGTCACAACAAGCCATGAGAAAACTAAATCCTGACCTAAAATCAAATCCAAGGCCTGTTACATGATGAAGGAAAGCAAATGCTACAAATGGTAGCATTGAGCACTACCATTCATTTTGAAAAGGTTATATAACAATATATAAACACATATATCTTATAAAGAACACCTGAACACATATAGTTTTCATAAATATAAAATTTCTAGATAAGACTATACAAGATACTAATAGCATTCTTACTGTGGGAAGGGGAAACGGATAGCCAGGAACAGGAGGAAGTTACACTTTTCTTGTCTGTCTTCTGCACTTTTTGAATTTTGAACTATTTTCACATATTATCTTTCACAGAATTAAGTGAAAATTGATTGATCAGTTAAAACTGATGCCAACCTCTTATGAAAGAGCTGTTTCTACTGTAGATGAATTAATATCTGACTTGTGAAAAGCAAAACAAAACCAATCAGAAAACCCAAGCCCAACATAACAAATAACCATAATATTCTATGTGTGGATCAAATATGCAATTATAATAATTACATTTTAAGTAAATGAGTGTGTAGATAATTCATTTCCCACATTGTAGTTACAGTGAACTGTCTAAAACATAAATTTGATCATATCATTCCCTTGCTTAAAAGTCCTCCCATGGCTCCCCACTGACCTGAGCATAACAACATCCGAATTCCTCAGTACAACAATCAGGCTCTCTGTTGTTCTGGACTGTGCTCTCACTACTCCAGCTGCATTTCTCACTCTCCTCTCTACTTTTATTCTGAATTTGCTCTTGTCTTTAGGAACCAAACTCCACACTAGACCACAGCACATATCTCAGCTGTTAACGTGCTCTTCTGCCACTTTCCCTTTTTCATGCCTGAGAAAGGCCTCACTCTCCCCCATACCTTGTTTTTCAGTAATTAAATGTCAAGTGTCCCCGACCCCCTAAACTAGCTAAGTCCAGTCTTCTCAAAAGTCTCTTAACACCCCACATGGTTCACTATGCTTGGTCTTCATCCCATTATAGGAGTCCCCCTTTACCCATGGTGTATTGTTCCAAGACCCTAGTGGATGCCTGAAACTGAGTCTAGTACAAAACCCACACAGACTGTTTTTTCCTATACTGATGAGTGGGGGGGATATACAGCAGGAATAAGCTGGACGAAAGGATAATTCACCACCTGGGCAGACAGTGCAGGAGGATGCAAGATTTCATCACTCAGAGAAGTATGCAATTTAAAACATGAATTGTTTATTTTCAGAATTTTCCGTTTCATATTTTTGAACTGCAGATTGACCAGGGGTAACTGAAATTGCAGGTCAGGGTAGGGAGATCACTAATATTGGTAGCTGATACATTTGTCTCCTTCAGTAGATTGTGAGTGCTTTGAGGGACCCCTATGCTTGCTCTAGAAATCAGCAGAGCTTACTCGTGCTAAATGTTTCTTGAGTAAGACTATGGATAAACCAGTCTGTTGAAGGAATCCAACCATGAGGTGGCAACGGGGATGGAGTAACACAGGTGATGGGGAAAAATCACCCAAAGACAAGTAGAAAGGACTTGGCCACAGATGTGCCAGAGTCAATGAATCGACTTTGTCAAATTCCACCATAGCGGATATTCTCTACCAGGCCTAATCTTACAGATCAGTAGCAAGCAGGAGTCCTTCTGGTTCAACGGTCTTTCTTTCTCCATAGAAAAAACAGGCAATAATGTTTGTGCTCCCTTCCACATGCTATCCGGAGAAGGCAATGGTACCCCACTCCAGTACCCTTGCCTGGAAAATCCCATGGACAGAGGAGCCTGGTGGGCTGCAGTCCAGGGGGTCGCGAAGAGTCGGACATGACTGAGTGACTTCACTTTCACTTTTCACTTTCATGCATTGGAGAAGGAAATGGCAACCCACTCCAGTGTTCTTGCCTTGAGAATCCCAGGGACGGGGGAGCCTGGTGGGTTGCCATCTATGGGGTCGCACAGAGTTGGACACGACTGAAGCAACTTAGCAGCAGCAGCAGCAGCAGCCACATGCTATCAGTCAGTTCACCCTGATCTAAGGTACTGACACGACACACAGATGCTGAAGGCCGTGCCCTGTGATCTAGCTCTGTACTTTGTTCTCAGTTAGCTGTGGAAACTTTGGCTGTGGCAGTCATTCTATCAGGTTTTAAGCAGGTGCTCTAAGGCCACTGGCACCAAATGGTACAAAGGTGTACAGAAAGCATCAAAGGATCTTTCAGAAGAGTCCAATAAGCGACCAAGGGATGGCAAAGCAGAGAGAGTACTGGGCTTGGATGTCATGCATGTACATTCTTGCTGACACTTCCTCCCAAGAAATCCAGGCATTTGCCCCACAGAGCACCAAAAGTAGAGGGGACTGGCTGAGGACTTCTGAGAAACCCGGGCAGTGTGCCCAGGTACTTGGAAACATTTGTTATTGTTTCGTCACTAAGTCGTGTCTGACTCTTTTGCAACACCATGGACTGTAGCCCCTCAGGATCCTCTGTTCTTGGGATTTCCCAGGCAGGAGTACTGCATTGGGTTGCCATTTCCTTCCTCAGGCGATCTTCTTGACCCAGGGATTGAACCTGTGTCTCCTGCATTGGCAGGCGGATTCTTTTTATAAAAAATTAATCAATGTATTTTAATTGGAGGCTAATTACTTTACAATATTGTGGTGGTTTTTGCCATACATCGATATGAATCAGCCACAGGTGTACATGTGTGGGAGGCGGATTCTTAACCACTGAGCCACCTGAGGTGCCCTGGTACCTCAAAAAATACCTACCTGCAATTTTGCATTCTAGTTCATAAAATATCTGATTATCTTAATAGAAATAGGTTTTAAATTATTTGCAAACTACATTATTCAAAAATATCGATGTGCAATCAGTGTTATGGGTTGATATACAAAACACATCACTGATTTCTACATCCCAGTCCAGTATACTCTGTGGCACACAACTGGATTCTATCAAAATGTGCAGAATCAGTAAGAAAAGTGTAGGCCTATTGGATCCTTTCCCTCGGTTTTTAGACTTTTCAAAAGGATTTTCATCTGGGAGAATTCTCTCTCCCCGAAAATGAGACTTTCTTGTCCACCAGATCTGTGGGGCCAGCATCCTGATAGAAAGTTCTGGGGCTTTAAGCACAGAGTCAGAGCCCATCCGTTTGCGGTATTAATTTTTCATTGAGCTATAGTCATTAAAAATCACGCAGTGCTGCCCAAAGGAAAGAGAGCACGCTGCGTTCGTTTGTTGCCAAGGCTGACCACAGTGGTTCCAGTGTGGAGAGCATGTGCGCCACAAATATTAGAAAGTTAATGTTCAGACAGTGGAGCAGTTTTTTACAAAACACAAGGATGCGAAACTTGTGATCATAACTTATATAAAATACAACTTATGGCCATAGCACGAAAAATTGCAACTACCTAGGAATGAATCTAACAGAATATATAGAAGTCTTTATGGGCATAAGCACCAAAGGATATAAAATAAGATTTGAATAGAGAGCTAAACCATGTTCTTAGACAGAGAGATTCAATATGTTAAAGATCCTATCTCTTTCTGAATCAGTCAATACAATTCGAGGGAAAATCCCAATGGGAATATTCCCCTTTGCATTTAATAAATACCCTAGAAAAACAGTCACTCTCTTCAGCTAGTCAGGATGGTGATGCTGTTAAAAAAGAAGATCTGTAAACCCGTTTCCCGTGGTAAGTGGCATAATTAAGCAGATTTTCCTCACATTTTACTAAGATGTGTATTTTGGGGGATTACAGGGCCATTCTGATAGTTTATATCACTGAAGTCATTTGGTTTTATTCCCTTCTTTTCTAAAAATACAACCCATGGTGACATCTGATGCTGCCGATCACATATTGCGTTTCTGCAACTGAAGTCCTGGAAAACAGGAAAGAAAAAAACAACCCACTTTCTCTCCAGCTCGTCACTAATGACCTACTTCATACACAATCAAACAAAATTGGTGGGATTAGGGAGGGAAAATAAAATGTAAGTAATAAAAATGGAAAAAGAAAGATCAGGGTGATAGTCTAACAACACCATATAGGTGATAATCTAATAAAGTCTTACAGAGAGTTTTCATTTGCATGATCTCATTTATGTATTGCAACAATCCTGTGAAGTGGATTGGGTATTTTAATTTAGTCTACCCAGTTTATTTTGCAGATAAGGAAGAAAGCACAGAAGAGCTCGCATTGTACAACTAGTGAATGGCAGAGATAGGTTATTTTTTCTCTCTAAGGCAAAGCAGTCTGTGGACAGAGCCAGAATTTCAGATTCAGGCAGGCTTGCATCCAAACCTAGAGAGTGTGTATTCTCAAAATGGAAAAGATAAGGAAAGTCTTCGTGGTGGTGGTGGTAGTGGGAACTGGGCTTTGAAGCAAAAACAAAATTTGAAATGTTAGAAGGAAGAAGGAAGGCGTTTCTGGTGAGGAAAAGGAGCATGCCAACCAGAAGTTAAGAAAGAACCAAGGCCCGGCCAGGAAATGATCTCAGAAACAGAGGGCTTATGAAGAGAGGATCACACGCAGGGAGGCTGGATGCAAGGGGCTGAGAGCTTGGCGGAAACCCTGCGGGCCAGCTCTGAGAGCTATTCTGATTGACCAGAGCCCTGAACATTTCAACAGGAGTGATAGCTTGCTTTGGGCTCTGCCACACCTTGATTCTTGTCCTGATTGCTTACTATCTGGCTCAGTGATCTTGTGAATTTATGCATCTTCTTATGTTCCCAGTTCCTCATCTGTAAGAGGCAGTAACATTAACTCATATGACTGTTATGAGGATTGGATGAGTTAATGAATGTGACATAGTACCTGCCGTGTGGGATTTACTCAATAAATATTGGGTTGGCCAAAAAGTTCATTTGGGTTTTTCTGTATCATCTTACAGATGATAAGCCTGAATGAACATTTTGGCCAAGCCAATATGATTATGGTGACTATGAGCATGAGAGTGACCTGAGGACAGGTTACTAGATAAACGAGAAAGGTCAGTGAGATGTTCAATAATCCATCAAAAATATTGCTTGTTCCCTTTTCTTCACCCCCTATCCAATAGACAATTATATTAAATACAAAAGAGCAGCTAAAGGCAAAAACAAAAACAATATCACTTGGCTGGGGAACCAATCCATCACAGATAAGACATGTTTTACAAACTCTTCACTGCAGCTACGCTGGAGAGGACTGCAAGGTTTGCGCTTCTTAGAGTTCATGTGGTCAGAACTGGAATCTTCCATTGCCTTCTACCCTCTACCCTCACCCCTTCAAAACTATAAGTGGAAGTATTATCCACAAACTGCCCATTCTTGCTGCTTCTAATATCCTTTTTCCAAAAGAAGGACTAGGAAACAGGAGGGAAGGTCTTAGAGATTTCATTTAGGGAAGAAAACAAACAAGAAGAAAGCCCATGAATTCACACTCAAGTGCTCCTCTAAATGTGAAGAACATATTTCAAAAAAATAAACACTGACTAATCACAAGGAAATCTGCTGTCAACTCAAAGGCCTCGGCGTAGATATTAACAACATGGTGAGAAGAAAATGGCTCATTAATGATTCATGAAAATTGCTGTCACCATCAAGCAAAGCATATTTTGCAATGGATAAAATGACTTGTTTAAAATGCACACACACGCTCGCTCGCTCTCTCTCTCTCTTGCTATCCAAACCCCCTGCTGCTTTTGTGCCTTTCTCCCTGCCTGTCATAGTGTAAGTCACCACTCGAGGGAGCCCAAGTTTCTCCCGTCCTGGGCTCACTCCAGGCACCAGGCACACTGAACCACAATGGGGGGAGGGGGACACATAAGTCTGTTTCTCTACTGCAGGTGTACGTTCTGGGTGAGATGATGCTTTCTGGTGGATGCTTAGCAGCAGCATCCCTGGCCTCTACCCACTAAATGCCAGCATCATCAGCAACGCTCTCCCAGGCATGACACTCAAGTATCTCCTGACAGCGCCAAATGTCTCCCAGGGTGGGGGCATATGAAGCTGTCCCACTGCCCCCGGTTTAAGCACTTCTCTGATGGAGCTCATGGGTCTCCTCCAGACTTTGGTCTCTGATGGAAAAGTGTTGCAGAACCGGGAGAAAGTCGAGACACCAGCTCTATTTGTCTCGCTCTCCTGCCAGCAGCCTGGGGAGAAACAGAGCCTGGCAGGGGAGGAGTGGTCCCCTGGTGGCCTCGAGCTGTTATCAGAGCCCCAGTATTTCAGGCAAGTTTTATTAGAAGAGGAAACACTGTCAAGGCCTGTCTGGGGTGGTGTGAGCTGAGGCGCTGCTATTCTCTTCAGGCCTTTGGTAGCAGCTCAAATGATTTGTTAATTATTCATTACTATTTGTCATAAAATCCTGAAGGACTGCCAAGTGGTAGCGTGTGGGCAAGACGAAAGCAGGGGACATGTCTTTTCTTATTTTCCAGTGACTGTTGGATGTGGAGGGGCTGGGCTGCCTGGAAAATACACACAGGAATCGTGGGCGCTTGCCCTGGAGCATGCAGATGGTGGGGCTGGCCCACGCTCTATCCAGCACCATTTTCTGGGCCCCGTCACACTCCCTGCTCCATTTGCAGTGGAGATCATAAGGCCAGGGGGAAAATGTGATGGACGCAGGGGCTTCCTGCCCAAACACAAAATCTGAGACACTGAGACACTCTGTTTCAGAACTTTCCCTCCTCTTCCCCTCAGGGGCGGACACAGGCTGCCAGCGAGGTTCCTTTCTTTGCTTTCTCTTCTCCCCCATCCTCCTTTGCTTGCACCCATGGCCCCTTCTGAGACGTCCCCTCCCTCTTTATTCTCCTTCATGGCTGCATTTGATATTCATTTTAATCATATAAAGATATGTGCTTTATGGCAGGGTCACTGGGGCCGAGGTGACAGGAGACACAGTATAATTTGCCCCAGATCTTGGAAACACCCAAGGAAGGATGGCCTTGCTTTCTTTCAGCCCTAGTGAAAGAAATTGGGAAGCTGAACCCTACCTTGCTTTTCAAGGAGCCAAGGCTCTGGAATTCAGCAAATTTTAGTGAACTCAGAAAGCTAAATTCCAGAGTTATAGACTCCCCACCCCAGGAGCTGGAACCAAGGATTTGATGTTCTGATGTGTAGGAAGGAGCCGCAGGACCCTGGGGTGTCAGGCAGAAGAGGCAGGCAAACAGCAAAAGCCCATCCTCACTAATGGTTCAAGAGGTTGGGGGAAGTAGTGTCTGCTTTCTTGATAATTTCAATAGAGTACATTACTTGGCAAGGTCACCCCAGCCCTGGGTCAGCAAGGACACCATGGGCTGTCCCGATGGAAGAAAAGGTGACAAGCTGTCTTCATTCCAACACAGCCTGTGCACAGTAGGCCACCGTCTCACACTTGGATCCAAGCACATCATCACGGCATAAAGAGGCCTTTAATATTTGCGGGTGACTCAGTGGGAAAACCACTGCACAGAGCAGCCTGAGAAACAACAGGAGAGGATGGAACTGGCCTCAGGGCTTCCAAAGGACCTGTGGCCACTGGTGCCATTAACAACCCTTCCTGAGTGTCTGGAGGTGCTTGTCTGTCTTCTGGCACAATAGAATTTTCTAAACTGTTTATTCATGTGGTATTTATTATTTATTTATCCAATAGTCATTCCTTTGTATAACATATATTCATTCATTCATACTTACTTATTCATTCAATAATATTTACTCATTCACTGAGTATCACTGATTCAATATTCATTCAGTAAACACCTACTGGGCACCTCCTATGGGTCAGGTACTGTTTTTGTCTCTTGGGATACAGCAGTTAAAAAAAAACAAAGATATGAGTTTGTGGAACCCTTGCAGGATACCAAGTAACTTCTCTTTGATTTAATCCTCACAGTAAATGTTTATGGGAGGCATTCTTGTTCTCATTTTACAGATGAAGAAACTGAAGCTTAGTGAGATCAAATAACAATGTCGGTATTAAATGGTAGAAATGATAATCAAGTCAGGTCTGTGGGACGCCAAGTCTGACAGTCATCCTCTGGAAATGTCACTTTGCCCAAGGAAAATTAGTTAACTTTGCAGTAGGAATTCAATAGTTTCCCCAGATCTTCTGTATGGAAATTAATCTCAGAGAGGGACAAACCAACTTACACACCAATTGCCAAATGCAGAAAACCAACCAACTTAGCCAATGCACTCATACTGACCAAGAGAGGATGGATGTGTGCTATGAAGCACTAAGTTATCAGATCTCAGTTGCAGAACAAGTATTTAGCAAGACTGTAAGTGAATGAATAAGGAGCTTTCAATTTCAAGAAGGACTTGTTAAACTTACAGCAAAAGGTAACCAATGCAGGGCTTCCCAGGTGGTGCTAGTGGTTAAGAATCCACCTGCCAATGCAGGAGACATAAGAGATGAGGGTTCGATCCCTGAGACAGGGAGACCCCTTTGAGGGGGGGAATGGCAACCCACTCCAGTATTCTTGCCAAGAGAATCCCATGGACAGAGGAGCCTGGTGGGCTATAATCCATGGGGTTGCAGAGTTGAACACGACTGAGCATCTGAGCAAAAAAAAAAAAAAGAAAACAGTGAAGATAAAATTCTTATATTTGACCTCCTTATGGGAGAGAAGAAAAAGCTAATTAAAATAAACATCTTTGCCAGTAAGAAAATGAGAAGATATGGTCTAAGGCATTCAGGGGCAGTGAACATTTCCAACATCTAGCATAATATAGACACAAGAAATACATACTGATCTGTGAATGGAGGTTCTTTGCTGACTTGGACCCCGGTGAAGTAGAGGGGTTTCCCATTTGGTTCGGAGAACTTTAAATTTGTTGTATGTTTCTGAGTGTGTGAGCCACTGCCCATAGGGCCTCTCACTTTGCTCCTTTACCTCTGCTTCTCTCAGGAAGGATTTGGAACTTGAGACATAATCCAGTTGAGTAATATGCTGGCAAGGACTGGACAGAAGTCAGAGTGAAGATAGGGTATAAATGAGGAAGGAGCTGACATTCATGAGAAAATTGCACATGTTAGGTTTTTGCATATATATTTCATTAAATTTCAAGACAACTTCAAGAGGTAGATATGATCTCACTCACAGACCAGAGAATGATGACTCTAACATGTCAATTGCCCCAGACTTCACAGCTGGAAAGATATAGAACCAAATCCTCCTCCTTTATTTTCTTCCCAAAAAAATCACAGGTCCTTTTTCATTTTAAGAATGTTATTGCTAATCACCATGATGAAATAGGCAGGGAGGAGCTCCTATAATAAGTGTGAGGTGTTACCAAGTCTAGCCTCAAACTCTCTGAAGATAGAAGTGAAGGAGGAGCTACCAATGGAACAATAATAACTCCAGGGATACTGGTAGCTTCTCTCCTCTCAACCTCTGTCCCATGCCCTTCCTCCTCTCTCTCCATAACTCTGATCACACCCCACCCGAACGCAGAAGGATGGACGTGCGCCATGAAGCACTAAGTTGTCCGATCTTAGTTTCACACAGGAAAACACACACGACAATCTCCACTTCTTGTTCTGCTCATTCTAGGTTGAATCCCCACTGGCCTGTGTCTACTTTCCTTGGCAGTCTCTTTTCCATTCCAGACTATTTTGTGAGTCCAGTTTTTTCTAAGTTGGCAGGTATGCAAACACTGGGAAATAGAGGGGCAAATTGAATTTGGCAGCTCCTTGTTCAGCTGAATTAACTGAATTCAGCTCCTTTAGCAGTGGGTTGACTCCTAGCCCTCCTATTAGAGGGCCCACCTTGAGCCTTCCTACCCAGTGGGCACACACACGGTTTTGACCAATCACACACTCTCAGCCAAAGGGTACAAGGTTTCAGTTTAAATGAGGGCCTCTTGAGTCATCTGGACTTGTCGCCTTCCAACTGCATAGCTTCAGCGGATTTCTAGGGCTCAGTCTCCTCATCTGGCAAAGAGATAGAGCAGCACACTGTCAGCCTGAAAGCATCAGCATGAAGATGACACAGGACAGTCATCATTGGTGTGGTGCTCCATAGACTTCTCTGATGACCAGAATCCCCCAGGCACTTGTGGATGGAAAGATTTCCAGGGCTCTCCTGGAAGTGTGGATTTGGTGGGATCAGGTTGGGGCTTATGTTTTTACCAGTTTATTGATCAATAGATTGATTGACTGATAAAAAGCTCAAATTATATTCTAATACTCAGAATGAGAAAAGTTCAGGGAACATGATTAGTGATTGATAGATATTCATTTATTGATGTTATTCTCTTTACTTCTGACCTTGACTAACTGCCCAAATCCCAGGTATTTAAATTCTGTAGCCCTTCCAGTTTGCTGTATTTCAAAACTCTTGAGAGGGCTGTTTCCTCAGGACCACCACTTTGGTTGGGGGCCTCTTAAGGTTCCCAGCTTCTCACTGATATGCTTTAGGAACTGAGTCAGTGAGGTTACCTTTGCCCAAGGTCACACTCTACAATGACTCCTCAATTCCAAGTTTCATCTGACATTCTTGTGCATTTCACTGGTTTCTTTGTTTAACACTTCTGCTCCTAAATCACTCAGTAGGTGCCTAAGGCTAATTTGTTAGAAGCTGCATATGTGGGCTCTTTGTTTAACTCTGTTTCCACTTCCCCTCCTCTTTTTATACCTGTTTTTTATTCCCCTTTAGGTATGAGAGTAAAAGAACCTGATTTACAGCCCACAGTCCTCAGGAAGGCCTCCCCCATCTGTGTTACTGGTTGCCCACCTTGGTTCTGCCTGGTAAGGTTTCCAACTCTAGCCTGTAAAAGACTGACAGATGAAGACTATTAGGACTGGAAATACATAATGAATTATGCTTTTTGGAGTTGAGTCTTCGTCATAGGTTGAATATTTGAAGTCAAATATTTTCCAAACATTCTAATTTTTTGTCATGGTTAAATAAGTATGCTTTCAATTGCTTTTTTTGGAAAGGACTCTATCAGGGATTACCACATGGAATACAACAGACGGGCAGGTACTACAGCAGAGAAGTGAACGGCATGACCCTCAGCAAGTTCATTAACCTCTCTGTGCCCCAGTGTATATGTCTGCAAATAGAGATAACACTAATATGCACCTCCTGAGTTGCTGTGATGGTTAACGCGAGGTCATGGAGGTGAGATGTTAAGCACAGTGCCCAGAATGGTGCTGGTGGTAGCTGTTACTGTCATTACAGTAGTCCACGTTGCAGAATTTGTGTGCAGCTCTGTCTGTTGGCTCTGTTTTCTCCTTTCTTTACTTGCTGGCTTCTCTGCTTGCTTTGGGTTCCTGCTCTCTCTTGACTCTGAATTGCATATGGTTTTTGTTTGCTGCAGTTGTGCTCTTTCAACTTATTCTGACTTCAAATTCATGATCCCATTTCCAAAAGGTAATCTTTCTCTCTTCCCCAGGTTCATTGCCCTGAAGAGAGAATGTCCCTCTGATCATCCTGCCTCACCTCTAGCCCCTGCGATGGATGAACTCTGTCGGGCAGGATGGTCGTCCCCAGACTGATGAGCATTAACAGGGTTAGAGGAGTCACAGGTACAAAATCTGGCTGCTAAGACAGCAGGGTTTGGGGTGGGTGATTTCATTTAGAAGGCTATGAGCAAGCAGGCAGGCAACGATTAGCATCTTGTAACATAAATTCAAGACCATATGTCCACAGCAATTATATTCAGAGTTTCTTTTACAAACTCTGATTTCTGTAAAAACCAGGAGGTAATGTCCAAAAGAACATGGGATAACAAACGGGGAATAGAACCCAGACTCTCTCCATAAGCTGTTGTAAGACCTTTAGTAACTCATTTGATCCCCCATGGGCCTCAGTTTCCTCATCTGTGAAGAGAATGGAATGGGGTAGATGAACTCTAAGTGTCTTTCCACCTTCAAGATGACAAAGAAGTGGAAATGAAAAGAGGCATGATGCCTAAAATCTGATCTTGGACCAGAAATGGTTAGATAATTGAGGCTGATGCCTAGTTTAAAGCATTAATTATATGAAAAATTCCATATGCATTGATATTCTTGGAGACAATTATCTATCCGGTAAGCATATGTTGAATTAGCATAAGGTTGCTATTAAAAAATACTGTGGAAATTAAATATAAACTTCTCTAATCATAGGAAGCAACAAACTCAAAATCACTTTCACTTAAACAGGTTTGATGACTAAAGCTCCAACTTCCTTCCTCATGGCACTGACATAGCACAATTAGGATGAGAAGTCTGCACGAAAGCTCAGCTGCCTCTAAGTAGACTGGCCTCCTCCCTGAGGTCAGGTGTCGGTTGGTCTTTAATCACTGCTGTCCTGTAGCCAGGTTTATTTATAAACAAGTTGGACAGTAAAATGTAAACCACATGTGGAATGTCCCCCGGAAGTGTTGCCAAGGTTTGGGACAAGCATAGGAAGAGAAATGTGTAGTCAATGACACCGGGAAAATGAAGATGAAGTTCTTTTTGATCACCAAGTTAGCAGAAGACTGTAAAGCTACTAAAATGATAGCCACTATTTAGGAAGAACACTAAATCTGTTCATCTTTGGACATTGTGTGCCTCAGACAGTGGTTCTCGTCTATGGTTGAACTCTCTAGAGAGTGCTTAGTCTTATCAGATTCTTTTCAACCCCACGGATGATAGGCTGCCCACAAGTTTTCTTGGTCCATGGACTTTTCCAGCCAAGAATGCTGGAGTGGGTTGCCATTTCCTCCTCCAGGGAATCTTCCCGACCCAGGAATCAAACCCACATCTCCTGTGTCCCCTGCATTGTCAGGGCAGATTCTTTACCACTGTGCCACCTGCTTGAAAGTAGAATTTAATGCTTTTCTGGTTCCACCTTTTGTTTCTTAAAAAGTAGAGAACACCTACTCTCTGCCCTCTTTTGCCTGTCAGAGGGCCTTTGAACTCATCCAGGAAGTTTGGTCTGCCACTCGACCAAACCAAATAGTAATTTTCTGTCTCAAAGTGACCTGATACACACCATAGTTCTGTCCAGTCTGAGCTGCCTCTCCTCTAGGAAAATAGGCTTTGTTACTCGAGGTTCCTGAAGTGACTCATCCACCGTGTTTGTCAGACCGCATCATCAAGGTCTTCTTGCCACTGCGTGCTAAGTCACTTCAGTCATGTCTGACTCATTATGACCCCATGGGCTGTAGCCTGTCAGGCTCCTCTGCCCATGGGTATTCTCCAGGCAAGAATACTAAAGTGGGTTACTATATATCCTTCTCCAGGGGATCTTCCCAACCCAGGGATCGAACCTGTGTCTCTTATATCTCCTGCACTGGCGACCGGATTCTTTACCACTAGCACCACCTCCTGCCCCTTGTTATTTGCAAACCTATTCTCTGCCTTCATCCCAGACCCAAAAGTTACATTTTTTTCCCCTCAGTAAGTTCTCCTGCCCTACAGACTGTCCTCACAGCTCCTGAAACAGGAATTTTCACACTGAAAAAGTGATGATGGGTCATCAACAATTTGCCTCCATCAATGGATTACTTATGGATCTTTGAATTGACTGAAATCTTGAAGTAGTTTTTGTGTCCTTCATGATAGACTACTTTCCAACAAGGTGTCTTTTTGACGATATGTTCATGTACATGAGCTCTAAGTATGCACATGTTGTTGTGTGTTCTGAAACGGTCTCAAACGGGGTCCAAAGCATCGGTGAAATTTTTTATTCTCAGTACTCTCTAGTCTGGTGCTACTCAAAGTGGGAGTCCATAGACTAATGTCCATCTGCAAGCTTTCTATCCCAGGTTCACTGGGGGTAAGTACAGAAATTGAGAGTAGAAAGGGTTTGGAAATGTCATGGCCATTTTACAAAGTGACTTTTATGTATTCTGAACTCAATAATTAAAATTTGGATCTCATATTTATATGACTTAAAATTCCATTGTCTAAGAGTTCATTTTCATTACAATTTATGGTCTCTAATAGATTTGATACTAAAGGATATCAACCCTGAATATTCATTGGAAGGACTGATGCTGAAACTGAAGCTCCAATACCTTGGCTACCTGATGCGAACAGCTGACTCTGGAAAAGACCCTCATGCTAGGAAAGATTGAGTGCAGGAGGAAAGATTGAGGGGTGGGAGAGGATGAGATCCTTGGATGGCATCACCGATTGAGTGGACATGAGTTTGAGCAAGCTCCGGGATATGGTGAAGGACAGGACAGCCAGGTGTGCTGCAGTCCATGGCACTGCAAAGAGTCGGACACAACGTAGGGACTGAACAACAACAACAGATTTAATTTAAATCAACCAACTAAACCAAAACTAGCTTTCCCCCAGATAATTCTAGAGCAATGCTTCTCAAACTATTTCAGGTTTTTTCCCCTAGCTTTCAGGAATCATAAGTTTCTCAATATTAAGGCTTTAAAAAGAGAACCCAATATTCAGCACCTCATGGTCTTGGTCTTTCCCTTACCCTACATACCACTCGAGAGCAGGGGATTTTCATAGTCTGGAAGTGGTGGGATAAACATTTCTCAGCTCTCAGAGGCCTCAAGTGTTAAAGAATCCCCACTCAACACTACTGGGGAAATACTGAATGATAAGGCTCTGTCTCAGTTGGGATCCCTGGGAATATCCAGTTTTGTAATAAATATTACACACATCATCTGTCACTAAGGGATATAGTTTTTGACCTAATGGTGGTAGAAAATCAATGCTCATCTGACACATGGCCAAGATTTTAAGACTATAATTAAAGGCATTCTTTTGGATTCTGTCATTTAGTAAGTTGTAGAGAAGAAAACCTTGATGTGTTCCAGTTCAGTAGAGGAGTCAATCCAAGAGGGGTAGGGTAGGGGGTAGGGGAGAGAGACTCAAGAGGGAGGGTATATATGTATACTTAGTTGATTCACACTGTTGTACAGAAGGAACCAACACAAAATTGTAAAGCAGTTATACTCAAAATAAAAATTTTTAAATGGCTGTTGCCGATTTTGGTACTTCTCTTCACCCTTCCACCCAAATGACACGTCTCATCTTCTTGTCTCCTCCAAGTCCCTCACAAGAGCATATGTTTCAAACATCTACCAACCAAACTACCAAGTTGCCTCAAAAGAGTGTGAATCTGAGACTTTCAAAGACCTCCTCCCATTCTACTTCAGCAAAAGGGTCAAATTTCTCAGCTCTTCCATCTCCATGCATAGATAATAGAAGTAGCACGCCCCTTTTCTTCAACCATAAGGACCATCAGGATGTAAAACGGCATCATAAATCCAAACTCAGAAAACACATTTCTTGACTTTTCAGTACAATTAGGAGTCAGAGACATGAGTCAATAGGAAGCTAAATGCAAATTTCAAACAAAATAAAATCAATATGCCTAATATGAGACTACTGACCCTACTTTCTAAACCAAATTTTAAAAGTGTGAAAAGAAAAAGATTGTATATGTTCTGATTGATTAATAAATGATAAGGATAAGGTAATATTCTGGAATTTTTATAAATGGTTTTCACCCAGGAAAATCTATTGGGAAAACACCCCCAAATTTAGTTGGTGAAAAGGAACAATAAATACATTTAACCAAGGAAATGAAAGACTTGTATACTGTAAACTATAAGACATTAATAAAAGAAATTAACAAAGACACTAACAATTGGAAAGGCATTCCACATTCATGGATTGGAAAAATTAATTTTGTTAACATGTTTAATTCTACCCAAAGCAATGTACAGATCAATGCAATTCTATCAAAATTCTAACGGTATTTTTTCACAGAAATAGAGCAAACGGTCCACATAAACAAAAATTTATATGGAATCACAAAAGACCATAAATAGCCAAAGTTGTCCTGAGAAAGAAGTACAAAGCTAAAGGCATTGGGTCATTGATTTCCAACTACATTACAAAGCTATAGTAATTAAAATACTATGGTATTGACATAAAAACAGACAGATCAATGGAACAGAATAGAGAGACCACAAATAAATCCACACATATATATGGTCAATTAATTTATGCAAAAGGATGAAACCGGACCACTCTCTTATACCACAAACCAACTCAAAATAGATTAAAGTGTTGAACATAAGATCTGAAACCATAAAACTCTTCAAAGAATATATAGACAATAAGCTCCTTGACATAGGTTTTGCTGATAATTTTTTAAATTTGACACCAAAAGCAGAAGTAACAAAAGCAAAAACAAATAATTGTGACTGCTTCAAACTAAAAAGCTGCTGCACAGCAAAGAAAAGAGAATGAAAAGGTAGCCTACTGAATGGGAGAAAATATTTGCAAGTCATATATCTGATAAGGGACCAATATCCAAAATATATAAATAACTCATATAACTTGATAGCATTTTGGCATTGTTATGTTTTACAAAGTGGAATTATGTGATATAAATTGTTCTGTCATCAGCATGAGAGAGAAAAAAAGTATCATGGATAGCATATCATGTCATTTAAGTCAATTTGTGTGTAGTATATAACTAAGATCCATCTAGTTAAAGCTATGGTCTTTCCAGTAGTCATGTATGGATGTAAGAATTGGACCATAAAGAAGGGAGCACTGAGGAATTGGTGCTTTTGAACTGTGGTGATGGAGAAGACTCTTGAAAGTCCCTTGGACTGCAAGGAGATCAAACCCATCAATCCTAAAGGAAATTAGTCCTGAATATTCATTGGAAGGACTGATGTTGAAGCTGAAACTCCAATACTTTGGCTGCCTGATGAGAACTGACTCATTGGAAAAGACCCTGATGCTGGGAAAGATTGAAGGCAGGAGGAGAAGGGGATGACAGAGGATGAGATGGTTGGATGGCATCACCAACTCAATGGGCATGAGCTTGAGTAGGCTCCGGGAGTTGGTGATGGACAGGGAAGCCTGGTGTGCTACAGTCCATGGGGTCACAAGGAGTCGGACATGACTGAGTGACTAAACTCTATTAACACATATTTGGGTTTCCCTTCAACTTTTCACTATCTTAATGAGGCAATGAACATTCTTGTATGTGAGACTTTCACAACTCTATGAGTGGATTGCTGTAGAAGAGTCCTAGAAAAGCCCTAGAAATGGAATTATAGGTTATGAGATAAGCATGTTTAAAATTTTGATAGACTCTCTCAAACTGTTCAGAAAGTAGCATGTGTATTTATTCCTACCAACAGGGTGCATGTAGATAAGGGGTGTTTTAAAAGTCTTTTATAATAATTTGAACCAGTTGCTGGCATATTACATCATCCTTGAAGATGCTAAGTGGTTAGTTTTTAGACCAGGAATGATTCCTGAATACTGACACCTTGGACCCACTGTCAATCTACATAATAGGTGAAAAAATTATAAGAAATAAAACTGAATAGGGATCCAAAAAATCCCTGTCTAATGAAAGAAAAGAAAACCTAGGTGTGGTTTAGTTTGAGTGGGTTGCTAATCTTGGAGACACTGACAGTAAATTTTGGAAGAAAGGGGCAAACAAGCACCCCATAGCATGATTATAAGAAGCTCAAGACTTGCGGGCCAGTGCTTCAGCGAGTAGCGGTGAAACTGTCCTTTTCTCCTCCTTTTTATGGAAAACGCCATAAGGTAATGAAACCCATTCTAGCAAATTTCAGAAATGAAGCCACAAGTGAGAAAGAGCCATGGAAGTGACAGCAAATCTATAGGCATCAGGATGCTGAGCCTTTGGCCACATTCCTTCCGACAGGCTACACATCCTGCTGAGACTTACCCCTGGGAGCTGTACGCTGCTTCACTCATGGGACAGTGCTTTGTACATGTTGGTAAAGTCTCGGGTGAAGCATTACCGCTGAGTACTATTTTGGAATAGAAACAGGACATCTGATACCTGCTTCAGATGTTGTCCCTCAGTGATGCTTTGTCCTTAGGTCACCTCTAAGTGTCTCACTTTCTTCATCTGTAAAATGGGCTCTGTGATGCTTCATGTACCTTCCAGCTAAAGACCACATGAAATCATAGATATGAATACAGTTTTTAGCATAAATTGGATTTCAAATGTGAAGTTTTGTTAGTAAATGAGGTTCTCCTATCACTCTTTATAAACACTATGGCAAAACAAAGAAAACTCATGGTCAATAAGTCAAAAGAAAAGATTCTGGACTTAGGTAGCGCTCAAGGTGGTTTCACAATCCTGAGAATATAGAAACCACGGATTGCGGGGGAAAGAGAAAGAAAGAAAGAGTGGGAGGGAGGGAGTGAAGGAAGGAAAGAAGAATGCAAAGAAGAAAAAAAGACGCTTTCTAAAATGGAAAGACAACAAAAGATGAAGGAAAATCATTTCTTTGGTGTGTATTTTATATGTCACACCGTTTTGGTTCTTTAGATATGGTGTCTTAATTTCATCTTCCCAGTAGCCTGAGGTATAGAAATTATTATCCGTATTTTGTTAGAAAAATGAGAGAGATTTTCAATATACCTTGCCCAGCATCACAAGGTAATTCATTACCTTGCCCAGGATTTGAACCTAATTCTTCTCAACTCCTAAGCTTGAGCCCTCTCAATTGCACCATGTTATTTCTAGATCTTGTCAGAAGCTCATAGAAAGAATCACATCAGATCCAATTTTTCAGTCTCCTTTAGAGAGATTCTACCTGGAGGAATCTGAGGGCTCTCTTTAATGTCAGCCCTCAAAAGTTAAGTGAAGTATCCCTGCCTGAGAAGGACGGTCTATTCTGTGTCTGGTGTTTATACATTCATTGTAATCTTTCTGGGTCTATTTGCATTTTCAATCCCAAACCCTGTTTTGGGTTAATGAGCCCCACAAGTTCCCCAGCCAAACGTACTGGCTTTCAGCTTAGCATAAGCTTGTATCTAATCAGTGTAGACGTTGAAACAAGTTCCATGCTGGCAAATTCCCAAAAGCAAAAGGAGGTAAATGAGAACAACATGAATGAGTCAAACAAGGGAACCACCATGGGGAAAGAGTTTAATCAACACTTAGAGAAACATGGCTGCCTCCTGCTGAGATGGAAATACATCTGTTTTGTAGATGTCTTGGTGCCCTTAACCATACCCTCTTCCCCAAGTACGAAGTCTTTCTGCCTTTCACACCATTCCTACTGGAGATTATTTTATAGCAAGAGGAGTTGAGAGACCTCAGATCCAGGTTTTTGATGAAGCTATTTGCAGAGCACCAAAGGAGACACAGACATTGAGAACAGACTTATCAGGAGGGCTGTGAGGGGAGGAGAGGGCGGGAGATATGGAGAGAGTAACACGGAAACACACACTGCTGCTGCTGCTGCTAAGTCGCTTCAGTCCTGTCCGACTCTGTGCAACCCCACAGACGGCAGCCCACCAAGCTCCCCCGTCCCTGGGATTCTCCAGGCAAGAACACTGGAGTGGGTTGCCATTCCTTCTCCAGGAAACATACACTACCATATGTAAAAGAGATAGCCAATGGGAACTTGCTGTGTGACTCAGGGAACACAAACCAGGGCTTGATAACAACCTAGAGGGGTGGGATGGGGAGGGAGGTGGGAGGGATGGATGTCCTAGTGGGAGGGGACATGGGTAAACCTATGGCTGATTCATGTCGACGTTTGGTAGAAACCAACACAAAACTATAAAGCACTTACCCTTCAAGTAAAAATAAATAAATTTTTAAAAAAGAAAAGAAAAGTTGGTAGCAGACACTGTCATTGCCTTACCCATGTCTCCATGGATGCTCACTGTGAACACTGTAAAGTGGTAAAATCCCTGAGGATTTTGTCTGAGTAGAGTATGATAGACCCAAGTTCGAGGCAAGTAGGGACTATTACAGAGCTAATACAATTTTTGGGCTCCAAGATCACTGCAGATGGTGACTGCAGCCATGAAATTAAAAGACGCTTACTCCGTGGAAGGAAAGTAACCAACCTAGATAGCATGTTGAAAAGCAGAGACATTACTTTGCCAACAAAGGTCCATCTAGTCAAGCCTATGGTTGTTCCAGTGGTCATGTATGGATGTGAGAGTTGGACTGTGAAGAAAGCTGAGCGCCAAAGAATTAATGCTTTTGAACTGTGGTGTTGGAGGAGAGTCCGTTGGACTGCAAGGAGATCCAACCAGTCCATTCTAAAGGAGATCAGCCCTGGGTGTTCTTTGGAAGGACTGATGCTAAAGCTGAAACTCCAGTACTTTGGCCACCTCATGCGAAGAGTTGACTCATTGGAAAAGACTCTGATGCTGGGAGGGATTGGGGGCAGGAGGAAAAGGGGACAGAGGATGAGATGGCTGGATGGTATCACCGACTCAATGGACATGAGTTTGAGTGAACTCTGGGAGTTGGTGATGGACAGGGAGGCCTGGCGTGCTGTGATACATGGGGTCGCAAAGAGTCGGACACGACTGAGTGACTGAACTGACCTGAACTGAACTGAATATAATGACTGCCCTCATACAGTGACTGAGCTGATGGGTAACTAGTTTGATGGACAAATAGCCAAAGACTAGGTTGATATATACCAATAATCATATCAGCATCTAACCCCATGGTTGGGATAACTCAGGCATGCTCTGTCATCCAGGGTTCTCAAGCTCTGGGCAACTGTTGTGATACAGCACCTCTGTTGGCATCCTCCTTTTTCCACTCTCACCTCCCCAGTCCTCTCCTGCTGTTTCCTGGGATTATCTCACAAAAAGTCTACTTGCATTAGAATCTTTGTCTCAGAGTCTCCTTTAGGAAAAAGCCTACACTAGACAAGAGTGACTCATAAACACTGAATAGTCATTAAGAAAATAAGCTTTCACAGGGAACTATATTCAGTATTTTATAATAACCTATAGTGGAAGAGAATCTGAAAAAGAATATATGTATGTATATACATTTATCCATTCTAAAGGAGATCAGTCCTGGGTGTTCTTTGGAAGGACTGATGCTAAAGCTGAAAGTCCAATACTTAGGCCACCTCATGAGAAGAGTTGACTCATTGGAAAAGACTCTGATGCTGGGAAGGATTGAGGGCAGGAGGAGAAAGGGACTTCAGAGGATGAGATGGCTGGATGGCATCACCGACTCGATGGATGTGAGTGAGTGAACTCCGAGAGTTGGTGATGGACAGGGAGGCCTGGCGTGCTGCGATTCATGGGGTTGCAAAGAGTCGGACACAACTGAGCCACTGAACTGAACTGAACTGATACACATTTATAACTGAATGATTTTGCTGTACACTTGAACTAACATAACATTGTAAATATACTTATATATCAATAAAAAATAAAAGAAAATAAGCTGTTGACCTTTCTCTTTATTCCTCCTGTTGGTTTTGGATTTCTTTCATCCATTCATTACTTTTCCTCCATTGACTTATCTCCTTAAGAGCCTAGAGTTTGGCTTGCTATCTGTAAATTGAGTGGTCTCCCCTCTTCCACTCATGGCCATTTCTTCAGATAAATGTCAGCAGTCAGGAGGTCTCTCTCTACTTGAAAAGTTAAACATGGCAACACATAGAATGTTAGGCTTGGGCAGCCAAGAAGCTGAGACCTATAAGGCCGTGACGTCTCCCAAAGAGACGCACCAATACTGCTGGGCAGCGTTCCTTCCCCTGCCTCGCTGTTCTTCCTCTTCACCCCACTTCCCTGCATGGGGGCCATGTGTACCTTTAGTTCCTAACCAGGTAACAGTCTGGCTAGTTACTCCTGAACCCCTTCACAGTTCTCCATCCCCAATGAGCCCACCTCCATCTTCTAACCTCTACCTTTTAACTAAGAGTTAGAATACTGAAAGTGAAAGTGAAAAGTGAAAGTGAAGTCACTCAGTCGTGTCCGACTCTTTGCGACCCCATGGACTGTAGCCTATCATGCTCCTCAGTCCGTGGGATTTTCCAGACAAGAATACTGGAGTGGATTGCCATTTCCTTCTCCAGGGGATCTTCCCAACCCAGGGATCGAACCCGGGTCTTCCGCATTGTAGGCAGACGCTTTACCATCTGAGCTACCAGGGAAGCACACTAGACAACTGGGACAACCCTAAAAGAAATGACCACCAGATTTCCGGAAACACCATGCTTTAGGAGATGACTCATTTCTCCCACAAGTAAGACTTTTTTTGGTCACTGAACTGAATAAATTCTTAGTTCATATGTCTTATTTTTGCTGAGTTTCTTTACCTGTATTAGAAATAGCGCCTGTTTCTTCATTTCAGACAAATCCCTGCCAATACAGTGCCATGGCCAAAGGCATAGTAAGCAGGAAGTCATCATACCTTTGCCCCATTCTGAAGGCAGTGGGGCAGGAGGGTGGATGCTCACCCCTCTGCCCCTCAGCCCCGTGCCCTGCCTCTGGGGTAGTGTCAGCTTCCTTCACTAATTCACATGTGCAGGAACCCGCCCACAGGCAATTCACAGTTCTTGGGAAGGTGAATTGGGAATGGCCAGTTTGGACATTATTTGTGTTGTTTTTTGACTGTATGGAAGAACACAAAACAAGGAACGCTTGGGAAGAGTGCTACAATGCATTACTCAAGCCTGGCAAAGCCTTAAGGGCCTGCGTTGTTTACCGCAACTGTTACGGCCACCTCCTAGTTACTACAGGGAATGCTGTTCACATCCATATTCAAATATGCTATTTCCCCCAAATGAACCACAACAGCCTCTTTTAAAGTTATTTTATTTTGATGAACAGATATTTGGACAATTTAAACCACACTTGCTATACAAATGACTCCAATAATGCCTCAGTTTAGCATGTAAATACATATTTAACCAATTTAAAAACACATTGACTACATAATTTGTATTTGTTACTGCTCAAAAAGAAAGGACTTTTTACTTAGTGTGCCAAATAATGTGAATTTGGGTGCTTTCTGAAAAAGGATGCATTATTCATGTGCAAGGGAAACAAAATCAATAAGTGAAAATTCAAATAAAAATAAAACACATTGTGATACTGCAATCAGGCAGTGACCATCTTGTGCATTATTTACTCAAGGAAAAGACACAGGAAATGGCCCTTTTGTAACTGGGCTATGGACTGAGTCATATTTAACTTCTGCTGAGGCTGTTTGAAAAGAAACAAAATTGTATGTTTCTAAAATGCTCTTCAGTTGCTTTTTGTTTGTGACTATAAACTGATTTAAAAATTCAACAACAAAACACATTTGGGAGAGTTTTAAGATGATATTATTTTTGTTATTGTTCCTATTGTTATCACATGACTTATTTCATTGCTACAGGGTATATAGAATACTTTAATGTTCTGAATAGGGTTCTAAGGAAAGCCAAATCTCTGCTCATAGAAAGTACTGGCCAAGCGTATTTAGATAGTTGGGAATAAAAGGAAGGGCATCCAACCTGGCACATCCCAGAAGCTTCCTTAATTTTCACATAGGCATCAATAGTGGTCAAGAGGTCAGATTATCTCCTGGTCAAATCTTGCTCTGATACCACCACTTATTCTGTAATTTTTCTCAGCTTCTCCAAGCCTTGGTTTGTCCCCCGTGAAATGGGGGTTTAGTGACAGGCCCTACCTCATAAGGTTGTCAGGTGGATTCAGGGACACTCTTAGCCTAGTACCTGGTACAGGGAAGTTACCTGAACAATGTTAGCAATAAGAATATCTAAGAGTGACACTGCCTGTCCTTACAGACAGTTGACTGGCCGAGCACATGACTCTCCTTTATCAGCAACAATGAGCACATGCACTTCTGTTTCTTGCTGAAGAACATTAGTTTAGACTCTCTGCTGCCCTCTTTCTTATCAAATACTACAAAAGAATGTCCCATAACTTTCATGGGACATTGCCTGAAAATAGCCTACATTTTAACCTTAGCTCAAGACAGATCTCGGAGAAGGCAATGGCACCCCACTCCAGTACTCTTGCCTGGAAAATCCCATGGATGGAGGAGCCTGGTAGGCTGCAGTCCGTGGGGTCACTGACAGTCGGACACGACTGAGCGACTTCACTTTCACTTTTCACTTTTCATGCACTGGAGAAGGAAATGGCAACCCACTCCAGTGTTCTTGCCTGGAGAATCCCAGGGACCGGGGAGCCTGGTGGGCTGCCAGATGTCTATGGGGTCGAAGAGAGTCGGACACGACTGAAGCGACTTAGCAGCAGCAGCAGCAGCAGCAAGACAGATCTAAAAGCTTCACGATAGAATTTATAGAACTGATAGTATCAAATTTACTTTGTTGCATCACATTTCATGCCTTAGATCACACTAAAGTGTGACAAGAAAACAGCTCTAGGGAATTAATTATTTATTTATCAAGGGGATGTCTACTTTGTTACATGATTTCCCCCTTTTTTGGAGATTCTTCAGTGTCTAAGACTAGGAAAATATGTTTCTGATTAATTCATTCCAGAACTGTATCTTGTGTGCTAGTTTTCATTGGGCACTGTGGGTACAAAAACTACAATAAGTGAACAGAAGAGACAAAATGCACTGCCCAGCGTAATGGAATTTACATTCTAACTCCTTAGCAACTGCTTTATTTTTATCTTACAGATGCTACAAAACTTACAACTGGCTTGACTCAGCTACTTGTTTTGGCTTTTAGAAAGTTCATAGCAAAATGATGCAGATCCTTGGACCATGCAACCGTGTGTGCAAACTTTTTATTCCAGTTTTCTCATCTATTTCTTTATTATTCAGCTACAAAATTGTGTAGGTTCCATAAACAACCTCAAGGCCTTCTGAGAGAAACAAAGCTAAGAATTTACTAATTCATCAAAGAATGAATAAACAAGCACAAGAATGCAAACATAGGTCTGTATGGATTCAAATAACTGTGAATCAACTTCACCTACATCCTGAGTGACCATCTAGTTTTACTTCCCTTTACCTCCCATCTTCAGCCTCAGGGCAATAATGTATTGAACTTCATTCATTAATTTAACAGATAACCATTGGCCACCTGCAATATGCTGAACTCTATTCAAAGTGGAGGGACGCTCTCTGAGCCTGTATCTGTATGGAGGTCTCAGAAAGACTTGTCCAACATTTGAAGACCTCTAAGGAGAGGATACAACAAGTTCATTTGGTGATTGCTTCTTGCATTGAAAGTCCATCTCTATTTAATATTTTTATTTGATCTAAGCCCTCAAGTTGCAGTTAAGGCAAATTTACCTTATTCTGTCCTTGGAGGAGATTCAAATTTTTAGTCATGTCTACTATATTGCTATGGATTGAATGTTGGTGTTCCCTTCAAATTTCCATGTTGAAACACTTATCCCCAATGTGACTGAGTTTGGAGGTGGTGCCTTTGGGAGGTAATTAAGGTTAGATGAGATGATGAGGGTGAGGTCTTCTTGATGGACCAATGCCCTTAAGCAGAGAAGAAGAGACCAAACAGGGATGATCACTCTCTCTCTTTTTGTTTCTATTTCCCTGTGAGTCTCTCTGTCACATTGTCTGTATCACCAAGTTAGGCTACTTGAGGACATAACCAGGAGGAAGGCCTTACCAATAACCAACCATGCTGAAACCCTGATCTCAGACTTCCAGCCTCCAGAACTGTGAGAAATTTCATTTCTGTTGTTTAAACCATCTAGTCTGTGATATTTTATTACAGCAGCCCAGATGAAATGAGACATGTATGATAGAAGAATTCAACTGACGGAGGATCTTGTACCCGACTTCACTGACTAAACTGCACAGTACACCACAAAAGATGGGGTTAATGTTAATAGTTGTGTTAGCATCTCTGTTTTCAATAATATTGTGAGACTTCTAAGTCTCAGACACTGCCAGGAGCTAGGGATGCAGCAGTGACTAGTAAATGTGATCTCTGGCCTTAAATTTTAGTACGACATACTGACAAATAAGTATGTGTATGCCAGTGTGTATAAGTATAAGTGTGCCAGTGCAGGATACACAAAGAGACCCAGGTTTGATCCCGGGTTGGGAAGATCCCCTGGAGAAGGGAATGGCAACGCACTCCAGTATTCTTGCCTGGAGAATCCCATGGACAGAAGAGCCTGGCCATCTACAGTCCATGGGGTCGCAAAGAGTCGGACACAACTGAAGTGACTTAGCATGCACACATGCATGCACTGACAAATAAATATATAACTAAGAAATAGAGTTGTAAGTACTGGGGCAAGGGGAAGGATACAGAGCTAGGGGCACAGAAGAAACACACTGACTTGAGGAGTCAGTGAAGACTTTCCAACACGGTAATGTCTCAATGGAAGTTGTCAAGATAAATCACAGTAACCCAGGTGAAGCATGTATATGGAGGGAATGTGTTCCAGAGCTGAGTATCCGTGTGTTTGCTCAGTCACTCAGTCTTGTCTGACTCTTTGCAACCCCATGGACGGCTGCCCACCGAGTTCCTCTGTCCATGGAATTTTCCAGTCTAGAATACTGGAGCGAGTTGCCATTTCCTATTCCAGTGAATCTTCCTGACCCAGGGATAGAACCAATTTCTTCTGCATCTCCTGCACTGGCAACCAGATTCTTTACCACTAGTGCCACCTGGGAAGCCCACACAGCTCCTTGATGTGTGATGTGAAGTCGCTCAGTCATGTCCGACTCTTTGCGACCCCATGGACTGTAGCCTACCACACTCCTTTGTCCATGGGATTTTCCATGCAAGAGTACTGGAGTGGGTTGCCATTTCCTTCTCCATAGGATCTTCCCAACCCAGGGAATGAACCTGGGTCTCCCACATTGTAGGCAGACGCTTTACCATCTGAACCATACAGCTCCTTCAGTTCAGTTCAGTTCAGTCACTCAGTCGTGTCCAACTCTTTGCGACCCCATGAATCGCAGCACACCAGGTCTCCTTGTCCATCATCAACTCCTGGAGTTCACCCAAACTCATGTGCATCTAGTCAGTGATGCCATCCAGCCATCTCATCCTCTGCCGTCCCCTTCTCCTCATGCCCTCAATCCCTCCCAGCATCAGAGTCTTTTCCAATGAGTCAACTCTTCACATGAGGTGGCCAAGTATTAGAGTTTCAGCCTCAGCATCAGTTCTTCCAATGAACACCCAGGACTGGTCTCCTTTAGGATGGACTGGTGGATCTCCTTGCAGTCCAAGGGACTCTCAAGAGTCTTCTGCAACACCACAGTTCAAAAGCATCAATTCTTCGGTGCTCAGCTTTCTTCACAGTCCAACTCTCACATACATATATGACCACTGGAAAAACCATAGCCTTGACTAGATGGACCTTTGTTGGCAAAGTAATGTCTCTGCTTTTCAATATACTATTTAGGTTGGTCATAACTTTCCTTCCAAGGAGTAAGCGTCTTTTAATTTCATGGCTGCAATCACCATCTGCAGTGATTTTGGAGCCCAGAAAAATAAAGTCTGACACTGTTTCCACTGTTTCGCCATCTATTTCCCATGACATGATGGGACCAGATGCCATGATCTTCATTTTCTGAATGTTGAGTTTTAAGGCAACTTTTTCACTCTCCTCTTTCACTTTCATCAAGAGGCTTTTTAGTTCCTCTTCACTTTCTGCCATAAGGGTGGTATCATCTGCATATCTGAGGTTATTGATATTTCTCCCGGCAATCTTAATTTCAGCTTGTGCTTCTTCCAGCCCAGCGTTTCTCATGATGTACTCTGCATATAATTTAAATAAGCAGGGTGACAATATACAGCCTTGACGTACTCCTTTTCCTATTTAGAACCAGGCTGTTGTTCCATAACCAGTTCTAACTGTTGCTTCCTGACCTGCATACAAATTTCTCAAGAGGCAGGTCAGGTGGTCTGGTATTCCCATCTCTTTTAGAATTGTCCACAGTTTATTGTGATCCACACAGTCAAAGGCTTTGGCATAATCAGTAAAGCAGAAATAGGTGTTTTTCTGGAACTCTCTTGCTTTTTTGATGATCCAGTGGATGTTGGCAATTTGATCTCTGGTTCCTCTGCCTTTCCTAAAACCAGCTTGAAATCTGGAAGTTCACGGTTCAGGTATTGCTGAAGCCTGGCTTGGAGAATTTTGAGCTTTACTTTACTAGCATGTGAGACGAGTGCAGTTGTGCGGTAGTTTGAGCATTCTTTGGCATTGCCTTTCTTTGGGATTGGACACGGCTCCTTAGGAAAAGCAAATGTCCAATATGTATGAATAGCGAGCAGGGAGGAGATCCTAGGACAGAACTTTCAGGAGCCGCAACTTTCACAAATAGGGGAGAACAGTCAGTGCCATCAGCACTGAGTGGCCCAGAGGGAGCAGGAAGCCCAGGAGGGTCCATTGCCAAGAAAGTCAAGGCTAGAGACTGTTCCAAAAGGGGAGAGTGGTGGCCTGCCTCAAAAGCTGAGAGTAAGGAGGAAACGGTGCTCAGAGATGAAGCACAAAGGTAAAGGAAGTGGCTGGAAAATGTGAGGAGGGCAGTTTCAATGAAGTGGAGGGATGAGGCATCATTTCTCCTGCTTCCATCTACCTTATTGACCATAATGAAAAGATATTTGTTTAGACATCAGGCTCACCCAGCTGAGTCCTTCTTTGCACAACTCTAGCAGGTATGGAATATGTGTGCATATAGGTACACACACACATCCTTTTAAACATAGTTTACATGTCTTCTGGATGTTGAACTCCTATTATTTTTTTTTTGAACTCCTATTATTTTTCTATCATGAAAACCATGAAGTTAATTTTCAAAAACTGATTTACACAGGGGATTCATGATGCTTTATCTCTGATCTACCACTTAAATGCAGCTCTATTTGTGTTAGTTTTTCCAAATGCATTTTTTTTCCTGGCTTTCTTTTTACCCCTCTCTAAGAAGCGAGGTTTCATATGCTTAGATACCAGGGTAAGTTTTGTCTGAATCAGACAAACTGGCTTTAGGAGGCTGAAAAATGTATTCCATTAGATTGAAAATGTGCCCTGGATTCAGGCAAGCTTTGAGCACATACCCAAAACTGCCTTTTCATCACCTTCCTTTCCCTTATAAGCATGGCAGAAATTTTAAAACTGAAATTGTTAAGGTAACATTTGCCTCGCTGAGATTCAGCCAAAATTGATAAAAGGGCAGAAAACTCAAAATGATCTGTTTGCGTTACAGTTACCTTTTTTTGCAATTAGAATATTTAAAGAAAGTAAATTTCTGGCAGAGAAAAGCACCTTTCAGATCTAATCGAAAGAAATAGGCTGTTTAAATTTAAGATCTTTGGGAAAATAAACTGGTAACTCTCAGATCACAGAAGACAGGACCCTGCTGACTTAAGTAGTCTCAGTATCTGATGCCTGGCAGTCCCCCTCCCACAACTCCTTAGCAAACTCTCAGAAGGATGACAACTAGGTGATTCTAACTGGAAAACAGAAAATCAAAGAACTAAAAACCCTTGCTGGAACCCATCAGATGCGTGATTAAAAAGGAAACCAGAATGCTTCCTTCCTTCCTTCTGCACCTCACACACCTCCCACGGCTAACTCAGCAGCAGTACCATGGTTTCCTGAGCTCATCATTAAACCCTCCGCCAAGCAAGTACCTTTAGACTGGATTAACAAATTTGTTCAGCTTTCCAATTTGATTATTTTTTGTCTCCTTCAATCACAATGTAAACAATGTTTATGAATATTTTAAAGGACACAAAGAAAAGCAGGTTATCTATTTCTGTGCCCTGTGATTCACAACATTTATATAAGACGGTCACTGCCCCATGGTAAACTGTGAGCGGTGTTTCATCAGTGAGACGCTATTCAGAAGCCCAAAATAATTAACAATAACTGAGAGCTTACACGTGTTTCAGAAAGAGTAATAAAGAGTTTGTGCAAAAATGCTGTGTGTGCCACACAGATGGCCACATCCTGGCAGGAGACACTCATTTCTCCAGCTTCTAGGAATGTTGTCCTTGGTGAGAGGGAGCTGCCCCACCCACCCAAGGTGATGCCCCCATTCCCAGAGACAGCCTGTTTCCAATGGCTGGCCTGTGCTGCTACATGGACATTCAAATGCCTTGCCTCGAATTGGGATAATTCAGAAGAGCTATTCCAGTTCAAGAGTTCCCCTGGGGATTGGCTGAGGTCTTTGCTGAAACATTGATGGACATCATAGTTCATCTTTTTCCTCTGCCCGATCCTGGTTCCCTTACTCCCCCATAGGTACTCTCCCAAGAGCATTCCCAGTAAAATTCCTGAAAGCCAATATCCATTGAAGACTGTTTCCTAAAAGATTCAACTTATAATCGCATGGCAGACTGTTTGCAAACATATGGCTTTCCCTCTCTGTGGGAATCTTACAACTCCATACCTGTTGACGTCAGGCTGAGCCATGTCATTTACGTTATCACTGAAATGTGAGCATAAGTGAGAAATGCCACTTGTGAGCAGAAGCTTTTAAGAGTCATCAGGTGATTCTATCACTTTTCTTTTCCTTCTGTGTGTCATGATAGGAGCATATAGAACTGGAACTTTAGCATGAGTCCAGCAATAAAAGGTCTATACAGCTGATGAGAAGTGGTCCACCACTGACATGTAACGTGAGTGAAAAATAAGGTTACTATAAGACACTGAGATTTGGGGATTATTTAACACTGCCACATAGCTGACTAAGCAAGGTGAGATAATAACCTCACCAAATTATAACCTAAAATGATACTTTTAAAAGTACCCCTTATTGAAAGATGTATATTATCATATGTGAAATAGATCGCCAGTCCAGGTTCAATGCATGAGACAGGATGCTCAGGGCTGGTGCACTGGGATGACCCTGAGGGATGCGGAGGGAGGTGGGAGAGGGGTTCAGGATGGGGAACACATGTACACCCATGGCTGATTCATGTCAATGTATGGCAGAAACCACTACAATATTGTAAAGAAATTAGCCTCCAATTAAAATAAATAATTTTTTACAAAGAAAAAAAAAAGTACCCCTTTCCCATTCTTTTAATTCTCAATATCTCTAACATTTAGACTTGTCCTTGAAAGTGAAAAGTGAAAGTAGCTCAGTCGTATTCGACTCTTAGCAACCCCATGGACTATACAGTCCATAGAATTCTCCAGGCAAGAATACTGGAGTGGGTCCCTCCTCCAGGGGATCTTCCCAACCCAGGGATTGAACTCAGGTCTCCTGCATTACAGAAGAATTCTTTACCAGCTGAGCCACCAGGATGCCCCAGGAATACTGGGCCTATCCCTTCTCTAGAGGATCTTCCTGACCCACGAATCCTAGGAACATCTTTTTCTGCAGCTGAATTTCAACTGCCTACCAAAATGTAACTTCATCTCTCTTGATCCTCTTCCTGAGCAAAACAAGGTCAAAAAATGAGTAAGAAACCTCTGAGTCTCCTTGGATGTTACAGTGGATGGGGGAAGCAGAGGGCCAAGAAAAGAGAGAGGCATCACACCAAAAGAGAGAATTTCCTTAGCAGATTGTGGCAGAAGGAAGAAAGGAATGGAAATTTACCATCTTTGCACTTACCGTTGCTCAATAATATGAGGATGGGGGACACTACGCTAAGAAATACGGCAGGATGACCAAGACCCAAAGGTTGGCAGTATTTGAGTGGAGAAATTATGGGAAGTTTTCTTCTATTTAGTTCTCTGTGATTGCAAAGCCATTTCTTTTTTTAACTTTTTTTTTTTCAAAATCACAAATATAATTTATTCATATAACTTTCTTGACTTCTAATGACCTACAGATTATAACACAGACTTTTATCCCATCATATCAAAAGTACTCTGTAGATTTGCCTTTTCTGTACTATGGCATCTTGGTCCCCAAGCCATAGTGTATCTGGACTGTTCTCATGACCAAAGCAACAATGGCCTTGGGATAACCTCTATTTTGCACATATTTTTCTCTCTGTTTAGAGCTGCAGAACTCCTTCTCCTTCTTCAAGAAGTAGCAAAGATATTTCTAATGAACACATTCTTCTGTGGCTAAAAGAAACCAAATAGTTTCCAAAAAAACAAATATCCATGGTCAGGCAACTGCTACTGTCTCAATCCATGTGCCCATGTTACCTGATGGGTATCTGGAGGCTAGCTTAGGTGATGGGGAACAGAGCTGGAGGGAGATATTCTCAATCCAGGAATAAAAGCATGCATCAAAACCAGGAAGAGGGACAAAGGCATGCAAGTGTCAGGCAGTGTGGAAGAACACAGTATGCCGGGACAGCAATAGCCTTGCTGGGGTGCAGGATAGGAGCAAAAGGAAGAATGATGGGAGACAAGGCCAAGACAAAGTCAGGGCCTGGTGTGAAGGACTCAAGGTGATGAGGGGGGCCTCTCACTGTCTACTGTCTGTCAATTGCCCTGTGGCATTCTCAAGACCCAACTTGCTGTATTAATTGTTACAGCCACTGTGTAAAGCAGTATGGAATTTCCTTAAAAAACTAAAAATAGAGCTACCCTATGATCCTGCAATCCTCCTCCTGGGCATATATCCAGAGGAAAATGTAATTTGAAGAGATACATGCACTCCAATGTTCACTGCAGCACTATTTACAATAGCCAGGGCATGGAAGCAACATAAATACCCATCGACAGAGGAATAGATAAAGATGTGGTCCATACACACACACACACACACACACACACACACACACACACACACACAATGGAATATTACTCAGCCATAAAAAGAATGAAATAATGCCATTTGCAGCAACACAGACGGACCCAGAAAATATCATATCAGGTGAAGTAAGCCAGGCAGGAAAAGACAAGTATCACATGTTATCACTTATATGTAGAAACTAAAAAAAAAAAAAACTAACTTATTTCACAGAAATAGATCCATAGACACAGAAAATACGCTTATGGTCACCAAAGGGGAATTAAGGTGGGAAGGGATAAATTAGGAGATCAGGATTAACATATACACACTGCTGCTGCTGCTAAGTCGATTCAGTCGTGTTCAACTCTGTGCAACCCCATAGACAGCAGCCCACCAGGCTCCGCTGTCTCTGGGATTTTCCAGGCAAGAACACTGGAGTGGGTTGCCATTTCCTTCTCCAATGCATGAAAGTGAAAAGTGAAAGTGAAGTCGCTCAGTTGTGTCTGACTCTTCGCGACCTCATGGACTGCAGCCTACCAGGTTCCTCCATCCATGGGATTTTCCAGGCAAGAGTACTGGAGTGGGGTGCCATGTACTAAATATAAAATAGATAGCCAACAAGAACTTACTATACAGCATAGGGAACTATGCTCAATATTTTGTAACAACCTATAAGGAAAGAATCTGAAAAGACATATATATATATATCTGAATCACTGAATCACTTAATATCTGAATCACTTTGCTATATACCTGAAACTGGATGTGAGAGTTGGACCATAAAGAAAGCTGAGCACCAAGAATAGATGCTTTTGAACTGTGGTGTTGGAGAAGACTCTTGAGAGTCCCTTAGACAGAAGGGAGATCAAACCCATCAATCCTAAAGGAAATCAGTCCTGAATATTCATTGGAAGGACTGATACTGAAGCTGAAGAACCAATACTTTGGCCACCTGATGTGAAGAAATGACTTATTGGAAAAGACCCTGATGCTGGAAAAGACTGAAGGCAGGAGGAGAAAGGGGAGCTTGTTGGATGGCATCACTGATTCGATGCGCATGGGTTTGAGCAAGCTCTGGGAGTTGGTGATGGACAGGGAAGCCTGATGTGCTGCAGTCCATGGGGGTCACAAAGAGTTAGACACAATTTGAGTGACTGAACTGACTAATACCCGAAACTAACCCAATATTGTAAATCAACTATATTTCAATAAGAAAAGTTAAAAAACACACACAAAGGAACAAAATCCTGGTGGGATGATCTAGAAATTTCTCCTATCCTAGGAAAATTGCTCTTTAAGTATTTTTATGTTTCCCTGACACGGTCAGAAGATTATTAAATCAAAGGCCCAAGATTTTTTAAAATTCCAAGATAATAATGAGATGTGACTTCTATTTGCCCTACAAAATCTGCATCCATTTATTTCATAAAGGATACTCAAAATATCAAAATCATAATGATAAAGAGTTAAGTTAGTGGTGATTTTGTTCCTGAGTCCATGTTTTATGAATTCATAAATGTTCATCCCATTTGATAGTGTCTCAGAATCTCATGTCTTATGGTGGAACTTCATAGCTTACAAGGCTTCTGCAAGTTTATGACCACATTAAAATTACTCTTCTGAAGAGTGTTGTGAGAGAGGTCTTGCTGGGTCCATTTTACAGCTAAAGGGACTGAGAGCTGTAACATGAAAATGGTGTGTCCTCCCTGGAAATGCTTTGAATCTGGTCAATTCTGACTTTAAATTGAGACCCTGCTACTTATCAACTGGGTAGACTACTTAATCTCTTTGAACCTCATATTCTTAATGTTTGACAAGGGATGATGAATACGCCTCACAGGGTTTTATAAACATTTCAGTGAGGTTTCAGCCCATGATAGCAGGGTTATGGCAGTAGTGACTATTCTTACGGCTCAAGGGGCAGAGCTCAGGTTTGAATGCACTTAATTAAACTAAGGCAGGGCTCTCTCTCCTTTGTTACAACACAGACATGTCCACAAGGAGGGGGTGGAGGGCAGGCAGGACCTCATTTGTCAAGCCTCTAAGAGATTTCGCCTGACTCCTATTCTTCAGACTTATGTTGTTCTACCATGTTTCAGGAGACACAGCCACTACTCCAATAGAAAGTGGACTCTGTGGGAGAGGGAGGGGGTGGGAAGATTTGGGAGAATGGCATTGAAACATGTAAAATATCATGTATGAAACGAGTTGCCAGTCCAGGTTCAATGCACGATACTGGATGCTTGGGGCTAGTGCACTGGGACGACCCAGAGGGATGGTATGGGGAGGGAGGAGGGAGGAGGGTTCAGGATGGGGAACACATGTATACCTGTGGCGGATTCATTTCGATATTTGGCAAAACTAATACAATTATGTAAAGTTTAAAAATAAAATAAAATTGTAGTTGGAAAAAAAATAAATAAATAAATAAAAAGAAAAAAAAAGAACAAAGAAAAAAAAAAAAAAGTGTCTTATCCCATTATATGAGGGGATAGGGTTATAGATTTTGTTGTAGATTTTGGATTACCAGGAATAAGCCCTGATAATTGAGGCAGAAGTATTTTTGGCTTGCTAAATGTGATTTCACAGATTTTGAGAAACATGTTTCCATGTAAGTCAATCATTAGGTCTTTCAAAAGAGGAAAGTCTCTGAATGTACTTCATTGTTAAATTCTCCCACAAGAGTATAACCTTAATGCTGAAATCAAGAATGTGTTGATTATGAAACAAACATTGTGGGGCAAGGATGTTGTAACTCCTTTATCTGTTCAACACTAGGAACAGAACACTTGGGCTCCTACGCAACTCAAAGTAGATGTCCGTTCATTTTTCTTGGATGAATATTGAATCTCGAAAAAAAGATGGCTGAATGGACCTTTTGCAGAACAAGGATGAGTGTGTCTGGCACAAAGTGAAAAATATGAAAGACTTTCTTTCATCTCCACGTGAGGCTCTTTTTCTTCTTCCCTCTGTACTCCTCCTTTATAGGTAAAGCTTATTTCATAACATGGGGAAGATCTTTTGAGGCTAAAGGATTATTATTTATTTCTCATTAATTAAAGTGGCAGAAACCCTTTGAAGTAAATCAGTTCTTTTAAGTTAGATCAGATTTCACATCACTTAAAGCCACCATCACTGAGCAGACCCATGGAAGTTCACCTCTCCTTTAAAAACATTTGAGGGTTTGGCTGGTACATGAGTGATTTTCTTAGGAGAGGGGTTTTCCTGGTTTGTCTTAAGAATTCCTGGTGGGATGTTGCAGTGGAATTCACATTTTCAGTCCTCCACTCATCAGATAAATACTATTTCTCCACATTTAAATTCAGCAAAAGCCAAAAATTATAAAAACAACAGCAATCCCTTTCCTCATGTAAGGATTCTGTATTCAGGATAATAAGGACCCCTGTTATGTTTGATTCAACACTTTCAAAATTCTTATTAAGAAACACTGAACACTCTTGGATTAGTTGTCAGATTTCTTGTTTTCATTTTTGACTCTTTTTATCATATTACATGTCCAAGCATAAACATCACATTCTAATTCCCGCCAGCATCATGGAATCATGAAGGGGGTCTTTCATTTATTGTCGTGGGCAGAGGTCCTTCTGAACCTGGACTGGCTTCTTCCATCAGAGGATTAGACTCTTCCCATGTTAAGAAAGTTGCTAAGATGCAGTGCTACAACAGATGAAGCAGTGGTTGTTAGAGTATAGTTGCATGGTTTTGACTCCTTCTTTTGTGGCTAAGAAGATGTCTGCTTTTATTTCTGAGAGAGATACTCAGCATACCCACTCTTCGCTATTCAATGATCTCACCTTGTGTGTGCATACTCAGTCATGTCTGACTCTTTGTGACCCCATGGACTGCAGCCCACTAGGTTCATCTGTCCATGCGATTTCCCAGGCAAGAATGCTGGAGTGGGTTGCTATTTCCTACTCCAGAGGATCTTCCCAACCCAGGGATAAACCTGAGTCTCCTGCATTGGCTAGTGTATTCTTTACCACTGAGCCAGCGGGAAGCCCTTCAGCAAAAGTTTATGGACCTGAAAACTACTTGGGTCCTTTCCTCTAGGCATGAACCATATTATAGAAAGACTGGTTATTCCCTTGCTTCTTGAGTGCTCAGTCTTTTGAGGCCCTTCAGACCTGGCCATTCCCAGTTGCCCATTTTCTGCTCTGCCTAAGGAAAGATCCCCTGGAGGCCTTTCCCACCACGATACTCAAAGTCCTCCAACAGCAGTACTGTGTTGCTTTATTTTCTGCTTTCAAACTATGCCTGTGGCTCTTAAATTTTTGAAAAGGCACTTACTGATTCCAAACACATTCTCCTTAAATCTTCAATGAGGCAAAATGTTTAAAATCTTCAAATCACATTGATGCAATCTTTTAAGTGTGTTTGTGATACAGACAATATGATCTGCTACCTGGTCTTCTCTCTGTACAGCAGTCCTGTTAACATCCATCTTCCACTTTCCAGTGAAATCAAACAATGGGGAGAAAGTTCCGTCCAAGGAAGGTTACTATTGCAAGTAGACTGTATCCACAACTTGTGGGAAACAAAGCAAATGATGCCATGTTCATGGTTCTGAGAGATTGCAGGGGAGGCAAGCTGAAGCCAAGGGGAAGGAAATGTCAAGTTCATCTCATACATCCCAAACATACATACAAGGATTCCAGGATCAGCAGAGTTCCTCAGTGTTTTTGCCAACATCACAGCAGCAACAGATTGAAGAGAAGTGAACTTTATGTCTAAGGAGGGAACTTAGGGACAGAGAACCAGAGAACTCTGGACTCTTTGAATGGGTCCAATGCGTAATTTCCTGAATTCTTCACTAAAGACTGCTTGTATTTTGAGGGCAAAGTAAGACATTCCAAGCCCTGACTGGGAGCTAACATGAATCTGTACATTCTTTCAGGTTTCCAGGTACAGTATAATTATAAATAAGGACTGGCTGAACCAAGGTGACCCTAATTATCTTTATTAAAAACACAGATGTAGAGACAATAGAAGCTAGTGTATAAGAAAAGCTGATTCTTAGACCAGAACTATGTTTAAAGATAAACTGCTAAGTCACTTCAGTCATGTCTGACTCTGTGCGACCCCATAGATGGCAGCCCACCAGGCTCCCCCGTCCCTGGGATTCTCCAGGCAAGAACACTGGAGTGGGCTGCCATTTCCTTCTCCAATGCATGAAAGTGAAAAGTGAAAGTGAAGTAAATCAGTCGTGTCCGACTCTTCGTGACCCCATGGACTGCAGCCTACCAGGCTCCTCTGTCCACGGGATTTTCCAGGCAAGAGTACTGGAGTGGGCTGCCATTGCCTTCTCTTAAAGATAAACTAAGGGCTTAGAAAATTCCAGTTTTGGTATACTGTCCTGTATTTAATTTTTTACAGATTATCTTAAATTTCTCCTGCTCTAATTCAGAAATTATTACAGTGTAGTGATTAAAGCTGTACTACCAAATATAGTTTGCATTCCATGTTCTCCACTTACTAATTGTGGAATATTGGGCAAGTTATCAAAACTTTCCAAGCCTCAATCTCTTCACTTGTACAATGGGAACAATAAAAATCTGCCTGGTGAGAGAGAGGGCTGTTATGAGAATTCAAAAAGACAAAGCATCTGAAGTACTCAGCTCAGACAAGCAGCAGACACTCTCCATTGTTGCTATCATTTAATTTGGACGATTTGACTTTGCTGATTTCAGCAGAAGTGAACCCACAAGAATGGCTTCACCTTGAGAACCTGTTAGCTTCCATTTTTCCTTTCCACCACCTCAGTTCCCTCTTGTCGTGACATAGAGAAACTTGGCACATTGCGTGTGTTTCACAGCCCATCCAAGTCATTTCCATATCTCTGAATAAAGGAGGTGCCAACACACTCCCAATGCATTTACTGTTTCCCAGCAAAGACAATGCCCAATTAGGAATATTGAAGAGTCTATGTCCATACCACCCTGAACGTGCCCAATCTCATCTGATCTTGGAGGCTAAGCAGGGTCGGGCCTGATTAGTACTTGAATGGGAGAAATATTGAAGACTCTCCCTCTCAGAGCCAGATTCCTCTCCGGTGATTTTCTCAGCCAATAATGGATTCAGGGATTTTTTAGGCATCTTGGGAAATAAAGCATCCACCATTACATTTTACTTTGTCTTCTAAGAACATAAAATGATCCACACTTACTGCTTGGTTTGTGACACTTATAGTGGGCACTTTGTATGTTCTTTTCCACAAATTGAAGTATCCACAAAGGTCTACAAAGCTTAGTTCATTGTTGTCTTTCAAGACCAAGCTATACAATGTTCCGCACACTCAGAAGTACTATATAATCATTCTACAAGTCACGAGATGCCCACAAAGTCATGAGAATCTACACAAGGGTTGACCTTGCCCAATGTGCATGACTTGAATGGAATGTCAAATTTCACAGAAAAATACTTTAAGAATGGAGTCTTAAGTAATATGCCAGTTATCCAAGTCTCTGGATGCTTTTTGGCTACATTGCAGGACTTGTGGAGATCTTAGATCTACCAGGGATTGAACCCGGGCCCATGGCAGTGAAAGCGCCGAGTCCTAAACACTGGACCACCAAGCAGTCCCTAGGTTTCTAGTTTGTATCTTGTTACTAGGAAGGAACCCTGCCAAATGTCAATTTGGGATTATTTCATTCTATAGGCTGTCAGTGTCATGCCATTGGTGTGGGGGGAATCCCCAATGACCTGAACGTGGAGCAGGTGCTAAGTGACACACATGTGTAAGTACAGGTACTTTCAAGCAGTGTCTTGAACATTAGTGCAAGTCATTTTGGCCAAGGTGGTGCTGCTGATTCCTCCTGAGAGAGTTCATCAGGGTCTGAGAGGTTGTGTCCTAGAGAATCACTCAGTCTCAGTATAGAGTTTGGGATCTCTGAGATTCTTTTATCCTCAAAAGGAGGCAGGGAAAGGGAGGAAATGAACTAAAGCCTATTGAACCCCATTGTGTCAGACACTGTTTTAGAGACTTTTCAGATGCCATCTTGTAACACATGAGGCACTTTATATGCCTCACAAGAACTCCCTTTGAGAGAATTCTGTAACATATTTGTATTCATCTTCCAGCATCCATTCCATGGAGTCACCATCCCTCATACATACACTTATGCCTTTAACCCTAGTGAGTTGTCAATTACCAAGCCTTAAGTTCTCAGATATAGAGGTGGTTATTTGGGACAGGCTAGACAGAGAAGAACTGGAGAAGGCAATGGCACCCCACTCCAGTACTCTTGCCTGGAAAATCCCACGGACGGAGGAGCCTGGTGGGCTACAGTCCACAGGGTCGCTAAGAGTTGGACACGAATGAGCAACTTCACTTTCACTTTCCACTTTCATGCACTGGAGAAGGAAATGGCAACCCACTCCAGTGTTCTTGCCTGGAGAATCCCAGGGACGGGGGAGCCTGGAGGGCTGCCATCTATGGGGTCGCACAGAGTCGAACACGACTGACGTGACTTAGCAGCAGCAGCAGCAGCAGACAGAGCAGATATCCTCTGTGAGTTACACCTGCTAGAAGAGCAGAGGTCTCTTTCTTTTCATTGACTGAATAATGGACATTTCCCCTGATACTGTTGATAGGCATCCTCAGGATGACATAACAAAAAGAGAGAAGTAAAACTGAGTGATTGAGAAAGTACCATAACCTTAATATATCATTCGTATTATTTGAGCTCGTGGTTCTAACTTTGCCTGAAACTGAACAGACTGCTGTGGATTCCCACTTTTTGCCCCTGAATCCAGTTTGTTTATGTCACTGGTAACTTAAAGGGTCCTAGACAAACAAAAGAGCTATTATATTCATTTGATGAGTGAGCAAACCAAGATCAGAGAGAGAATAAAGTTTTCTTGTCCCCAAAGTGGCAGGGCTGAGATTGAATCCAGATATTTTATCTCCAAAGTTTGTGTTCTTTCTATCCTGGTGCCTCCCTGGAAGGTCAAGAGGAGTTGTAGAACTCTTTCCAGATGTCTGAATTCCCCAAGAGTTGAATTATGTCTGCAAAACAGACCAAGGGTAGTCAGTGATTTTCACATTTGGTGTGAGCCAAAATGGGCCCGATCAGGAAAGCTCACTAACAGAAGACTCTGGAATGGAACCAACCAGCTTGCTCTGCATTATTCCAACTTCCTACTGGGCAGCGCGGGTGAGCAGGGAGGCCACAGACTAGCAGAACACTAAATCCCAGCTGAAAGACAAGCAGATACATTCCCAAGGACAACTTCACATGACGAGAAATAACTTAGGCCATCCCAGATGCAGAACAGGGATGGACAGAGGAGTGGGGCATGGACTTCAGGGGAAATCAGGGTGTCCAGTAGTTTGAAATCAGAGGAAGTATGATGTGGATCTTTGTAGTGGGAAGTATTAACTACAGGAGCTGGTCTAAGAATTGTCTGCAAACATGCACAGCGATGGAAACACTCAAGATCATATTGGTCAATTCAGTCACTTGCCCACTCATTCATTCATTCATTCACTTTTCCAGCAAATACTTATTAAGCATCTACTATGTATCAGGCTTTACACTAAGAACTGGGAACTCAATGATTAAGATGGGGTTCCTGCTTCAGGGTTTTATATTTGGAAGCCATGTATGCCAATAATCCATGAATGTGTATGCATGAGTGGGGTGTGTGTGTGAAGCGGCAGAGAGAGAGAGAGATGGAGAGAGATCTGGACTGTTGATATTGATGATTTCAGAAAAACAATTCATGCCGGTAGAGATATTTCCTTCTAAAGAGTCATGTTCATGATGATACCTTTAGATGGAGGAAAGCCTTATTTAACCCATCTTTGTGAGTAGAAATTCTGATGGCTGGCAGAATGCCTTGGGGATGAGGACAAGGATAGTAGAGGTAGAAGGAGGAAGATACAGCCCAAGGAGAAAAAGAACTTCTGAAATGGGACCTGTGAAGGTTGCCAAAGACAGCCATGCCCACTCCTCTGCTGAGTCCTCACTTGAACGAGGCGTTCATCTTGGACCCAGGACAATTACTAGAACTATACTACATCAGACAGAAGTCAGCTCTCTATGGGTAACTGATTGTAACACTGTATAGAGCTTCGTAGACTGTAAAAAATGGTTTTCATGTGTCAGTACATCATCTCACCTGATCTTTATAGCAACTTGGGGGCAGGGCAGATTTGACTAATTCACTTTTCAGATGTGGAAAATGAGGATCATGGAAAGGAACTGATTTACCTAAGCTCACACAGCAGGAAACGTGGCAGGCTGGGACCTGAGTTCCAATCATTTGTGTACAAAGCTCATGACTTCCAATTAACTGGACACCTAACTTCTGCTTCATCCCAGGAGTCTCTGGACATCAGAACTGACTGACCAAAGAGGCTAATTGACAATCAGAGGGCTATTCAAGGTAGTACAGTTCCTTTTTGAGGAAGAATCCTAGCCTGAGGGTAGTATATCCTATCAGCCTTTTGGGACTGGAAAAGGTCAGTTTTCATTCCAATCCCAAAGAAAGGCAATGCCAAAGAATGCCCAAACTACCGCACAATTGCACTCATCTCACACGCTAGTAAAGTAATGCTCAAAATTCTCCAAGCCAGGCTTCAGCAATATGTGAACCGTGAACTTCCTGATGTTCAAGCTGGTTTTAGAAAAGGCAGAGGAAACTGAGATCAAATTGCCAACATCTGCTGGATCATCAAAAAAGCAAGATAATTCCAGAAAAACATCTATTTCTGCTTTATTGACTATGCCAAAGCCTTTGATTGTGTGGATCACAATAAACTGTGGAAAATTCTGAAAGAGATGGGAATACCAGACCACCTGATCTGCCTCTTGAGAAATTTGTATGCAGGTCAGGAAGCAACAGTTAGAATTGGACATGGAACAACAGACTGGTTCCAAATAGGAAAAGGAGTACGTCAAGGCTGTATATTGTCACCCTGTTCATTTAACTTCTATGCAGAGTACATCATGAGAAATGCTGGACTGGAAGAAACACAAGCTGGAATCAAGATTGTCGGGAGAAATATCAATAACCTCAGATATGCAGATGACACCACCCTTATGGCAGAAAGTGAAGAGGAACTATAAAAAGCCTCTTGATGAAAGTGAAAGTGGAGAGTGAAAAAGTTGGCTTAAAGCTCAACATTCAGAAAACGAAGATCATGGCATCCAGTCCCACCATTTCATGGGAAATAGATGGGGAAACAGTGGAAACAGTGTCAGACTTTATTTTTGGGGGCTCCAAAATCACTGCAGAGGGTGACTGCAGCCATGAAATTAAAAGATGCTTACTCCTTGGAAGGAAAGTTATGACCAACCTAGATAGCATATTCAAAAGCAGAGACACTATTTTGCCAACAAAGGTTCGTCTAGTCAAGGCTATGGTTTTTCCTGTGGTCATGTATGGATGTGAGAGTTGGACTATGAAGAAGGCTGAGCACTGAAGAATTGATGCTTTTGAACTGTGGTGTTGGAGAAGACTCTTGAGAGTCCCTTGGACTGCAAGGAGATTCAACCAGTCCATTCTGAAGGAGATCAGCCCTGGGATTTCTTTGGAAGGAATGATGCTAAAGCTGAAACTCCAGTACTTTGGCCACCTCATGTGAAGAGTTGACTCATTGGAAAAGACCCTGATGCTGGGAGGGATTGGGGGCAGGAGGAGAAGGGGACGACAGAGGATGAGATGGCTGGATGGCATCACTGACTCGATGGACGTGAGTCTGAGTGAACTGCGGGAGTTGGTGATGGACAGGGAGGCCCGGCGTTCTGCGATTCATGGGGTTGCAAAGAGTCGGACACGACTGAGCAACTGATCTGATCTGATTTGACTCAAGAATTTGGTTAACAAGCATTTCCTTGAAGAGAAGGGACTGAAGTGAGATAATGTAGAAAGTTCCCAGCACAGAGCTAGTCACATAGTAGGTACCCAATTATTGCTACACTCAAGATCTATACCCTGTCTCTCCAGCCATATTTCCTACCATTTTTCCAGTAGTCACACTGATGTACTTTAAATTCCTCCAGCACATGTAGTTATTACAGTGATCTCAGTATGAAAGTTGAGTCAACAGAGACACAGAGAGGTTATGTAACTTGCCTAAGATCACACAGAAAGTCAGCAAGGTGGTAAAGAGTCAAACTTAGGAAATCCGGCTTGAGAGCATACACTTCATTCCCATGCCTTTTCCAAGGCACTGAGTAGATGTATAGAAAAGAAGAAAATTCATCAAGAGGCAAGAACATGCTTACCTCACAATGTTGTCATAAGACATTCATGAATTTATTCACAAAAGCAACTAGAAGGGACTCCCTCAGCAGTCCAGTGGTTAAGATCTCACCTTCCAATGAAAGGGTTGCAGGTTTGATCCCTGCTCAGGGAACTGAGATCCCACATGCCTCAGGGCAAAAAACCAAAACATAAAACAGAAGCAATACTGTAACAAATTCAATAAAGACTTTTTAAAATGGTTCACATTAAAAAAAAAAATCTTTAAAAAGCAATTCGAGTATGGCTGGCTCAATTAATGTTAGCCATTGTTTCACTCATCACAGAGTTCACATCAAGAACCAGTTTCTCAGGGAAACTCCTCAGTGCCTGCTATCTGATCAGTTCCCCTTATTACACCCTCCTATAAAAAGTCAGAGTATCCTATGGGACACTTATCTTTGTCTGTAATTATACATGCATTTTTGATTTGTTTCTTTCATTTTCTTCTGTAACCCAATGCCCAACCTTTACAAAAACAAACAAACCAAAAAAACCTCCAACAAATCCCAACATAAAAAGTATTTCTTGAATGAATGGATGAGTGAATGAAACATTCCTTGCCGCCCTAGAGTCCTACATTTTTCTCCTCTGGGTGGGAGGAGAATATTCTTCTTTGTTTCCCTTCATGCCATCTCAGACTCTCACGCATTTCCCATAGCTCATCTACATGGTGTTTACAGGTGCCTTCTGAAAACCGCCTACTCCCTGGTTTCTAAACTCAGCTAAGCTATGTCTCTGAAATGTCAGCCTCTCCCGTGAAATCTCCTTCTCAAAAGCAGCAAGAAATTTAGACAAGGAAAGTTTTCAGTGCCTCTCCACATTGTGCCAATTGTATAATGACTCTGTGGGATTCAGTTTATTTCCAAATCTAGACCCACTCTGAACAAAATGGAGGCTTCTAAACTCATCCCAGTGGATCTCAAACCCACTTCTGACTTTTAAAGATTACAGATTTTTCTGGTTTTAATGAGTGCCAAGAGGGAACAGAAAGTTCCAGAAAATACCGTGGTGTCGTTTCTGTCCATCGTGTCCTTTTCTTTTCTCATCGTGATGTGGTCTTTTCTTTAGAAACTGTATTCTCTTCCTGCTCCATGATTGTACTCTTTACAAATACCTGCCTTTCCTTTCAAAGAAGCTGTTTTGTTTCTGGTTGCACATAAAATGAAAAGGCACAGATTTCTTCAAACACACGTTTTTGGCTTCCTTATTACAGAGATTTTCTCAATATCTGTTCTTTGCTTGTGTTCTCTGCTCCCTTAATCTTAGTTTAAAAATTTTCTTTCTTCTGAAATCACCCTACTCACCAGCATGAATATATGAGTTTTAAACCCCACTTTGCTATGTTATTTTAACTTTTTCATTTGTAAAATTGACTATACTTACACTACAGGTTAATTGTGATCCTTGAAAATGAGATAATGTAGAATGGCCATCATCAAAAATATACTAGATAACAAGTGTTGGAGAGGATTTGGAGAAAAAGGAACACTTGAGCACAGTTGGTGGGAATGTAAATTGGTATAGCCAGTATAGAAAACAATATGAAGATTTTTTTTTTAATTAATAAGAATAAAACTACCTGGAGAATTACCACATGATCCAACAATTCCACTTCTGGATGTGTATTTGAAGAACATGAAAATATTTAATTCAAAAAGTTAAGCATCTCCATGGGCATTGCAGCATTATTTACAAAAGCCAAGATATCAAAACAACCTTTGGATTCATTGATACACAAGTAGAAAAAGAATATGTGGAGTATGTGTATGTGTGTGTGTGTGTGTGTTCTCAGTCACTAAGTCATGTCTTACTCTTTGTAACCCCATGGACTGTAGTCTGCAAGGCTCCTCTGTCCATGGGATTATCCTGCAAGAATACTAGAGTGGGTTGCCGTTTCCTCCTCCATGGTATATATGTGTGTGTGTATGTATATATACACAATGAAATATTATTCAGTCATAAGAAATATTGAAATCTTGCCATTTGGGACAGGACCGATGGACCTTGAGTGCATTATGCTAAGGAAAATACATCAGAGAGAGAAAAACCAATACTGTATGCTCTTACACTTATATATGGACTCTGAAAAAACAAAAACAATAAAACAAGCTCATAGATACAGAGAATAGATTGCCAGAGGTGAGGGTGGGGGTAAGAGAAATGAGTGAAGGGGATCAAAAAGTACCAAAAAAAGAGAGAGAGAGAGATAGTGAATGTGTAGCAGTTATAAACAGGGCATTTCCTTGCTTCTGTTGAAGCTCCAAAGCCAAGAATGATAGGTGGCAAGGACCCTCTCTTTCTAAATAGAGATGTTGGACCATCTAAGCAGGATTTCCCCCCAACTTTTCTGTGTCCTAAGCCTACTTCCCCCTGTAGGGGTGCCTTAAGAAGCATCCAAGGGGAGGATTGTCTCAGAAGAACCACAGAGGAAAGAGCCACTGCTGCTGCTGCTGCTGCTAAGTCGCTTCAGTCGTGTCCGACTCTGTGCGACCCCATAGATGGCAGCCCACCAGGCTCCCCCGTCCCTGGGATTCTCCAGGCAAGAACGATGGAGTGGGTTGCCATTTCCTTCTCCAATGCATGAAAGGGAAAAGTGAAAGTGAAGTCGCTCAGTCGTGTCCGACTCTTCGAGACCCCATGGTCTGCAGCCTACCAGGCTCCTCCGTCCATGGGATTTTCCAGGCAGTACTGGAGTGGGGTGCCATTGCCTTCTCCAGGAAAGAACCATAGTGAGCACCAAACCTGGATAACAGTAGCAGCAGGGAAGCTAAGGTCCTTCCTCCTCTCCCTGTATGTTGGAGGGGACAGAGGCTGTGGGGTGAGTAGGAAGCATGCAAAGACAAATAAGATGGAAGAATAACTATGACCCAGGCAGCGTCATTTCTGCTCTCACTGCTGCACTACAGAATTCACATGTCAGGCACATGCTGCCCAGGGAAAGCGGCTTTGAATGGGACGAGACATTGACATTTGGTATTAGAACAGTCTGACAATTCAGGTATAGGTTTCTGTACTACTCTCTTATCTAAAAGCTTTGGGGCCGTATAGGTTTCAGAATTCAGAACTCTTCTTGATTTTTAGAAAGGATGAAAGAAAGTGAAAGTCAATCAGTCCTGTCTGACTCTTGGTCGACCCTATTAATTGTAGCCCACCAGGCTCCTCTGTCCAGGGGGTTCTCCAGGCAAGAATACTGGAGTGGGTTGCCATTTCCTTCTCCAGGGGATCTTCCCAACCCAGGGATCAAACCCAGGTCTCCCACATTTCAGGCAGACCCTTTACCAACTGAGCCACCAGGGAAGATACAATTTACTTTTTGGTGCGCTGCGTGGCATGTGAGATCTTAGTTCTTCAACCAGGAATCAAACTCACGCCCCCTGCATTTGAAGTGCAGAGTCTTAACCTCTCGACCACCAGGGAAGTCAAGAATCTATTTTTTAGAAAGGATATATATTATTTATCCTGTCATCAGTATGTGTAGGGCTGCTGCATAATCGAACACATCAATACTTTTGCTGTAAAATATACTGCTATCCACAAGAGGGGGCAGTACATAATACCCCCCCATCCGTGCACGTCACAGTTTTTCACCAAATGACTTTGTAACAAACTTCCAAAAAGTTCTGATTTTTAGAGATTTGGAGATTTAAAACTGTTGATAAAGAATAATTTCACCAAAGTGAAAATTTTTATGGATGCGTGAATGTGACCTGAGAAGCCAAAGTGCCTGGCTAAAATACCCTCCAGGGGCAGGCCATCTAACAGTGGGGGTTGCAAAAAGAGTGATGTGGCAACTTTTCTGCTCAAACCATCAAATTCCACTCATTCAGGTAATCAGTTCCTTCTGTAAGTAAGTGTGTGCTTTATTTGTGCTTTTTTCACACCACAGGTGATTAATAAATTTAACTCTCCTTTCTCCTTCACTTCTTCATAAATACTGTCAGATTGTCCAGATCCCTCCGCAGATGGGAAGCTTAATGGAGCTTAAGCTTTAGCATCCCACTCTGCAGGGATCTGAGGATGTAGGGAGGAGGTTGGAACAGGAGCACCACCCTTGTCTCGGAATATGAAGCAAATAACTAGTGGGACCTATTTTTGGAGAAACTGTAAAGGTAATAAATACGTGCTTTTTGTTATTTTTGAGTTAAATATGTAGATTAGGTTTATTCTAAATAGTCTCATCCTCTACTTTTTCCTCATGTCCCTTCCTCACTTCTCTTCTAAAATGATAAAGGTTTCCTCCCGAAGCAGAGATTTTTTTCATCAAGTTTTGCTGTAACTTGGCGAGAATTTGGGTGGGGGTGCTGGACTGAAAGAGAAGTGTTTTCTGGAAAGGTGGGTGTTGGGAGGGTAGTTGCTGACAGGAGGAAAAAAAAAAATGGGTTTGTTGGGTCTTTGAGGAAAAAGAGAGAGAAAGACATTTAAAAGTTACTTTTTGATTGGATGGTAGAAAGAGAGGAAAGGGGGCCATGGAAACAGGTGAGGGCCTTGGTCTCAATAGACAAGTACCCCATGGAGAGGAATTGCCAGCACCGTGTGGCTTCTGAGGGTCAGCCTCCATCACACAGGCTACTTGCAGAGGAAATGGACAGGTGACAAAACTCTTTCTTTGTGACACAAGTTAGGCACAGGAATCCAAACAGTTTGACATATAAGGCTCACAGAGTAAAGCAGTGATCAATCCCATGGATGGGGCAGCAGATGGGCAGAGTGGGCATGGATGGAATTTTCATCCCAGAACCCCTCACTCATTTCCCCTGGACACTTCCCATGCCTCTTCCATAAATCTCCTTTGGGAAATGTCATTGTCTTACATCACTTCATCCTTCTGAAAATTGTTGATTAGTCTAGGAGTGAGGATCTATGCCGACCCAATCCAATCAAAGCCTTCCTAGCAGCTTCAATAAAATCTAGAACTGACATTGACAGATTCTCTCAGACGATGAGAGTCGTATGACACAAAGTCCAGGAAGGGCCAGGCCCTGGGTCTCATCTCATGGAGTAAGTCTCCCTGTAGCCAGTGGGAATGAAGGAAACACTTACTGTAGCTGGGATGTGAGCCTGAATGAGAAGCAGGTGGTATCTGGCCTCTGGTTCCAGTATGCACCAGCTCTATGCCTCTGCTTCCTGCACTTCGGTTCATCCACATTTCCTAGGACTCCATAAGCCAGAAAGTCCCCCCTTTTACCTATACTAGTTCAAGCTGAGTTGAGTTACTTAGTACCAAAGGAATCCTAATGTGCAACTTAATTAAAACCTTTGATTAACTGGGCATTGGAAACTTTTTACTTCAATCCTGTTCATAAACTAAAACTTATTAGTTTGGTCTCCCAGCATCTTTCATTAAAAAAAATGAAAGATATGGAATGTAATGGCTCTTTAATGATTTAGTATCTCCTTAGGGTTATCAGTTATTTAGAGCAGCAAGGATGAAGGTATAAGAAACATAGACACACTGACCTCAGGAAATAGAAGAGATATTACTTAAATGTTTGAAGGGAGTTGTTTTCTTGAAATGAGTTGTTTCATTCAGTAGGCAGTTTTCAAGGGCTTAATCTTTGCTGGGCACTGTTCTTAGCACTAGGGATGTTTGTTAGTTAGCATTAGTTATTCAGATGTGTCCAACTCTTTGCGACTCCATGGACTGTAGCCCGCCATGCTCTTCTGTTCATGGAATTCTCTAGGCAAGAATACTGGAGCGGGCTGTAGCCATTTCCTTCTCCAGGGGATCTTCCTGACCCAAGGATTGAACCCGGATCTCCTGCATTACAAGCAGATTCTTAATTATCTGAGCCACCAGGGACGCCCACTAGGGATGTTATCAATCACCAAAGTGGACTAAAATCCATACACTGGCAAAGTTTCTATCCTAGCCTCCTTCACCCACTGGAGTAAATCAGAAACCTTCTGGATAATTTAGAATGCCAGTTAGTTGTGTGCTAATTAATTTGGAAGCCTAGGTACCTTTGTCAATGGCCAACCACACATGTTTTGCAGAAGGTGGATGATCAAGAGCCCACTCCACCCAAGACAATATGGCAAAAATTAGTTCCTTACCTTCCATCAAGGAGGAACATACCACCATTTCTTGCTTCTGCTAAATCAAGTTCCATTTCATCAAATAATTGAATGATAACAACCTATTAATTCCCACCTCCTTTTAGCTCTGGTATTTTCTGAAGCATATTTTTATCTGTGTCACTAACACTGCTGTCACAGGCCAGTGAAAGTCTACCTGGCAAGTGGCGAGTATAACCTGCACCAGGTAAGGAGTAAGCGCATCAGCAGGACTCTCGGTGCAATTCCTTTCCTTGGTTTCAATCTGGAAGTCATTCTGTTTGTCAGAAGGCCAGGGGGTGATGAAACAACACCCCCCCCCCCATCACTGTAGCACCAGGGAAACACATAGAGGGAAAGAAAAGACTGGGAGACGGAGCCACAGGACCAGCCCATGTCGAAGACGGCCCTTCCTGGTTAAAAACTAGCAGGTGCAGGCAGTTTTCTGAGCCTTTTTTTTGGAGGAAGCAGCTTTTCTTCACCGTGGAGTTAGAAGGACTCATTTTAAATCTGAGGTGTGATTGGTTAGAGGTTAAGCCTTTGAATTATCTGCAATCAGCCATGAAAGCCCTGAGAGAAGAAAGCAACATCTTTGTGCAGACAGACTTGCACTGGGACAAAAATCCACAGGGGAAAGAGAAAGGAGAAGGAAGAAGGCATCCGATGGAGACCTTAGGGTCCAAGGAGACCAGAAAGCCAGCCGGTGCTAGACCAGACATCATTTTCTTTGACACTGTTGACTCAAGAGTATGCTTACGTTTGAAGCAAAAGTTTCATTTATTTCAAACCAGCGTGTTGGAAAAGAAATTGGATATTAATATCAGAACCACATATGTAGTATCTGTAGCTTTTGTGCATATAGAATGTATCATAATCGCAGGGGAAACTGTATGGATTCATTCCACAGAGGACATTCAACTAATCTCTCTTTTGTCTCTTTGTATCAGTTTGAACGTCTTTTTCCAGTGGAAAGACAAATACATTTCTATTGTTTTCTATTGTATAAAATTGCAGAATTCATGAAAGCACAACACAAGAAAAATCACATTTTAAGAAAGCAACGAGCCTTATCCCATCGTGGAGGAATAACCACTATTAAATAGTCGATGTGTAGCCTTTCAGCTCTTGTTTCTACATGTGTTTGTTTCTTCTTAGGGATCGTATTGCAATATTGAATTGTAACCTTTTGTTTTCCCTCCTTGGTACTGCGTAATGAAGATTTTTCCCCATAGCATTAATATTTCAGATGATTCTAGCTTTAACAAAGCTGCTTCAGTTCCCTGTAACTAAATTTGTGTCCCATGTCTGGGCTAATTTCCTCAGTGAATTGCTAAGTCAAAAGATGTGCCAGTTTTAAAGAATTTTTTTTTTTTAAATAAAAAAACTATCTGTCCTCCAAAGAGTTTGTGTTGTGCCTACCAATTTGCAACCTAAGCAGCAGTGTTCTAAAGTGACTCTTTGTCCTTCCAATACTAGGAATAATCCTTTTTTTTTTTTTTAAGCAGTTACTTTGGAGGAAAATGTTGTTCACTAGTTAAATTTAACCTAGAGATTGTCATATTGAGTGGAATACGTCAGACAAACACAAATATCACATGATATTGCTTATATGTGGAATCTAAAAAAAGACTGCAAATGAACATATCTACAAAACAGAATAGTGTTAGAGATGTGAAAAAGTAATGGTTATGGGGGGAATTGAGAGGAGGAATAAGTTAGAAGACTGGGATTGACACATACACAGTACTATATATAAAATAGATAACTAATAAGGACCTACGGTATAGCACAGGGAACTCTACTCAACACTCTGTAAAGTCCTATATGGGAAAAGAATCTAAAAAAGAGTGGATATATGTACAACAGACTCACTTTACCATACACCTGAAACATTGTATTGGGTTAGCCAGAAAGTTCATTCCGGATTTTTCATACGCCCAATGTAGCCCAATAAATCAACAACACCTCAATTTAAGAAAGACATTTCTTTGAATACTAGTGAAGATTTGCTTATGTATTCATAGTCCTTTGGTATTTCTTTTTTATGTATTACTGCTGAACTTTTTTCATAATATTCTCAAATTATCTTGTATAGTAATCTTACACTTTTCATCACATAAACTGTCCATTCACTTAATTTATATATAAATTATAAATTAATATACATTTATTATATGTTAAGGAAGAAACACAAGCTGGAATCAAGATTGCCGGGAGAAATATCAATAACCTCAGATATGAAGATGACACCACCCTTACAGCAGAAAGTGAAGAGGAACTAAAAAGCCTCTTGATGAAAGTGAAAGAGGAGAGTGAAAAAGTAGGCTTAAAGCTCAACATTCAGAAAACGAAGATCATAGCATCTGGTCCCATCACTTCATGGGAAATAGATGGCGAAACAGTGGAAACAGTGTCAGACTTCATTTTTCTCGGCTCCAAAATCACTGCAGATGGTGACTGCAGCCATGAAATTAAAAGACGCTTATTCTTTGGAAGGAAAGTTATGACCAACCTAAACAGCATATTGAAAAGCAGAGACATTATTTTGCCAACAAAGGTCCGTCTAGTCAAGGCTATGGTTTTTCCTGTGGTCATGTATGGATGTGAGAGTTGAACTGTGAAGAAGGCTGAGTGCTGAAGAATTGATGCTTTTGAACTGTGGTGTTGGAGAAGACTCTTGAGAGTCCCTTGGACTGCAAGGAGATCCAACCAGTCCATTCTGAAGGAGATCAGTCCTGGGATTTCTTTGGAGTGAATGATGCTAAAGCTGAAACTCCAGTACTTTGGCCACCTCATGCGAAGAGTTGACTCATTGGAAGACTCTGATGCTGGGAGGGATTGGGGGCAGGAGGAGAAGGGGACGACAGAGGATGAGATGGCTGGATGGCATCACTGACTCGATGGACTTGAGTCTGAGTGAACTGTGGGAGTTGGTGATAGACAGGGAGGCCTGTCATGCTGCTATTCATGGGGTTGCAGAGAGTCGGACACGATTGAGCAACTGAACTGAACTGAAGGTATTTTTATAGTATATTTATATTTATATATAATTACATATATAGTATTTTAACATGATAAACTTTATTGACTTTTTCCATTATGAATTTTGCTTTTATGACACAATCAAATATTTATTTTTTCCTTAATTGTTCTGTAGTTTCCTTTACATTTTTTTCTTTTTCTTTACTTTTTGCATTTTACTCTTGAAACATTGATGCTTTATTTTAGTGTATAGCACAACTCTTTGAATGCAACTAATGATCTTTTTTCTAAATAGTTTTTTCTAAAGAGTTCTAAATAGTTTCTAAATATTCTTTTTAAATAGTTGCCCAACTTATTTCCCCACTGATCTAAAAGGCACTCTTGTCACATAATAATAACAGTTATGTAGTAATTATTGTATAATACTAATGGCAAATACTTATTGAGTGATTATTATGCACCTATTTCAGGGTATTTTATAATCATTATTTCATCACTTCATGTTAAATCTATGAAATAAGTGCTTTGAATACTTTAGAAGTAGATTATTCCTACTTTTATACATAAGGAAACAGATGCTCAGAAATGTTAAATGACTTATCCAAGCTCACACAGCCAATAAGAGGCAGAGTTGAAGTTAGAATTCACTGAGTACACCTGCTAAAGACTGCATAGACCCTGTGCTCCACTGCTTCAGACACACTGTGAACATTTTATGTACTTTGGTTTTAATTCTGAGGGTTTTTTACCTCTATTATTTGATCTGTATGATTTCTTAGCCCAGAGTAAGAATTGTTTCTTACTAATTTATAAATACTAAATAATAAATACTAAATAAATAAAAATAATTTATAAATACTAAATTTATAATCTATTTTGATAAGATTATTTTCCTATTTTTTCTTTGCAACTTCTTGACAATTCATCTTACCATACAAAATTTCTAATTATTTTTTCAAGTTAGGAAAAAAGCCCTCTTTGATTGAATATATTTAATTTATAAATTTATTTTGGAACACTGATAGTTTTTACAAAATTAACTTGTTTTATCTAAGAATAAAGAATGAGATTCTCCACGATCAAGTTCTTAAAGAGTTTCTCAGTAAAATCAGTACTTTCTTCATCTATACCCTATGCATTACTTGTGAAGTTTACTCCTAATTTTGTCACATTTGTTACTATTGTGAGTGAAATTTCTTCCCATCATGTTTTCTAATTCAGTATTTCTCAAGATGTCCCCAGGGGAGCGGTAGTCCTAAGAAATTATCCTGAAGAGTTTTCATGATCTGAATGGTTGAGGAAACACTTCTCAAACCCTACGTATATGTGGCTGGTGAAACTTTGAGAGGCGGCTAGAGTGTGAAATGTTTCCTGAATGTATTTGGTATAGTGTATAGTGTATAGTGAAGTCGCTCAGTCGTGTCCGACTCTTTGCAACCCCGTGGACTGTAGCCTACCAGGCTTCTCTGTCCATGGGATTCTCCAGGCAAGAATACTGGAGTGGGTTACCATTTCCTTCTCCAGTGGATCTTCCCGACCTGGGGATCTTCCTGACCCAGTGATCGAACCCGGGTCTCCCTCATTGGAGGCAGCTTTAACCTCTGAGCCACCAGGGAAGTGGTGGTGCATTTGGTATAGAAACTTAATTTTGAGGAGCATTTTTTTATTACAGAGGATAGCAATTGTAATAACACACTCTAGGAAATTTTGCTCAACGGTGTCATTATGTATTATTTTTGCAGATTATTAATATTTTGAGCCAGATATTGATAATATTAAAAAAGTATCTTCATATTTTTAGGTAGACCTTGGTTGGCATATATCTAGATGACTATATGGTTTTTTCCCCCGCTTTCAAACTACTGATGTTATGGATTAAACAATAGAAATCTTAACATTGAACTAAATCAAATCCCTGTAGGGAAAAAACCCTTTTTGATTTTTTGATTCACCAATTTATCATGCTTTTAATATAGTGCTGAATTCAACATACTAATATTTACATAGCTTCTTGCATCTCTATTTATGTTAAATTGGATAAGTTGTCTTCTATATTCCCTTCTGTTTTCCTTTCCTTCCATCTTCCTCCCCTCTTCCTCCATTCTTCTCTTTTTTCCTTCTTTTCTTTCTCTGTCATGTTTTAGAGGGTTAAGCTAGCTTTATAAAATGAATAACTTTTCATCTTTTTTAGCTCCCAGTATGGAAATTCTTAGAAACTGTAAAAGAATTTTCCTATAAATTCAAATGTAAAGTGTTTATTTTTAAATAAAAAATCTACATTAATTTTCAAAGGGGGTTTCCTGATGATATGATGGCTTGGGGTTTATACTTCCTGACCAAATTTTTGTAGTTGATACATTCCTTACAAAATATCTCTTCCTTCAAATATGCCCACACAGAAATATATAGAATACTCTTTTTATTATTAAAAATACCTCTAAACCCTATCTTTACACATTTATGATTTTTTTTCTCCCCAAAGGACCAATTCTTTATTTTTCATTCTATCATTTTTCTCCTTTTAAAATAATTATTTTATTCTTTAAGAAAAAATTTTTTCCCACTCTTTGAATTTATTTTGTTGTTTCACCCCATCTCCTTATGTCAAGACTTAATCTATTTATTTTAATTTTAAATAAAAATAGAAATGCAAAAGAATGAAAAGCTACAACTTTTGTTTGATTATGATTTGACCAAGCCCTGTAAGTTTTGATACTAAATCAGAATACAGGTGGCAAATGCAAATTATGCAGATTGTTTTATCTCAAATCCATCTTCGACATTCTCTGTGTGGCCTTTAGAAAGTTACTTGGCCTCTCTGTGCCTCAGTTTATCTACATGTAAAAGGAAAATAATAATATTCACTTCAGAATTTTTGAGAGAATTATGAGATAATACATGCAAAATAATTGCATTAGCGACTGACACACGTAAGTGTTGAGTAAATATTTATTATGTTATCTTTTTATTTTCTATGCAACTTGTACTTTTACTCTGAATTTCATTTACCTCAGTTACTAGGTCTCTAATGATTTCTATTAATTGCTAGTGTTCTTTCCCTACAGCTAGAGAATTTGACCTATAAAATTTATGGCAACGTAGTTTTGAGGGAGATGGATGAAGGAGGGGAATTATGTGTATTGAACATTGTTAGACATTGTGTTGATGTGAGTGGTTGCTTTCAGAGCTCTAAAACAGGAATGCAGGAATCTGATTCATGTTGGTCTTTTCTCTAATCCTGCAATTCCTCCACTATGATACTATACTTAAGTTGCATATTATGTGTTGCTTTGGAGCCAAAATGCACACCATCTTCCTGGGTTTGCACACCTGCTTGGCTCTATTCCAAAAACTAGTTTACTGAAAACAGGAGAAAGACATTGTGGAATTATTTAGGTGCTGAAAAGATATTCCTAATATTCCCAGATTCATTTATGAAAGAGGAAATGGCTTTCGCACAGGGCTTTTAAGCTGCTTAACAAAGATGAGGACCTTGCCTCTAAAGCCGACTCTAGGATAGATTTCTCATGAAAAAACTAAAAAAAAAAAAAAAAAAAAATGAGATGAAGAAGAACTGAATGAAATGTGGTAAACACTTAGCACTCATTTCACTGAAAAGCTGGCCAAAGTGGTCAGATCTGATGTGTGCTGAAAGGTCTTTCTGAGCCAAAATAGCCTTTTTATTGGCCTCTTCGATTCCTTTCCTGAAGGTGTTCTCAGTCTTGGCTGCTCATTTTTAACCACTTGTGCGTGTGTGTGTTAGTCACTCAGTCGTGTCTGACTGTTTGTGAACCCAAAGATGTAGCCCTCCAAGATGCTCAGTCCATGGAATTCTCCAGGCAAGAGTACTGGAGTGAGTAGCCATTCCCTTCTCCAGGGGATCTTCCCGACCCAGGGATGAAACCCAGGTCTCCTGCACTGCAGGCAGGTTCCTTACCATCTGAGCCATCAAACATACTACGTTTATTATATTTCACCACTTGGGGAATTTTAAAAAATATATATGGAGGCTGGGTCTCAGGTGAATCAGAATCTCAGTGGAGCAGGGGCCTCGGGCATTTGTAAAATAATCTTCAGAGGAGTCTAGTGTGCAGCCTTGGTTGAGAACCACCAGGTAAAGACATTCTCCCCGAAGTCCAAAATGAAAGTGGAAGATGACATGCTGAGCCATCTTCCAGTATGGCAGAGAACAGAAGAGGCCATGGGACAACTACACTTCCAAAGAAAACCTGGAGTTATGAGACTTAGCCAGAAAGAGAAAACTAGACCAATGTGTAAGAGACATTGGGCAGTGACCCCTAAAGTGGGAACTTGTGGAACATGGGGAAGGACACGGGGGTGGGAAAATATAAAGGGTCAGACAGAGGAAGGGGGCTTCCTGGGTGGTGCTGGTGGTAAAGAAAGTGAAGGTCGCTTAGTTGTGTCCACTCTGCAACCCCACAGACTATACAATCCATGGAATTCTCTAGGCCAGAATACTGGAGTGGGTAGCCTTTCTCTTCTCCAGGGAATCTTCCCAACCCAGGGATCGAACCCAGGTCTCCCGCTTTGCAGGGAGATTCTCTACCAGCTGAGCCACAAGAGAAGCCCAAGTATGCTGGGATGGGTAGCCTATCCTTTCTCCAGGGGATCTTCCCAACCCAGGGTCTCCTGCATTGCAGGCAGATTCTTTACCAACTGAGCTATAAGGGAAGCACATGCCTGCTAATACAGGAGACGTAAGAGACATGGGTTCAATCCCTATGTGGGGAAGATCCCCTGGAGTAGGAAAAGGCAACCCACTCCAGTATTTTGCTTGGAAAATTCCCTGGACAGAGGAGCCTGTCAGGCTACAGTCTGGGGATCGAAAAGAGTTGGACATGACTCAAGCGACTTATCACATGGGCACAGATGAAGGAAGGGAATTGCAAAGCAGAGAAGAGAGGAAAGGTAGGCAGCATCTCTGAAGGACCCGGAGTGCACAGGATGCTGTGCTGAAACAGTTTGCCTCCTGAGTTCACCCACTTCTCAAAACCACTCTCTAAAACATGAGCTATTTCCCCCAAGTTAAAAATGAGGAAACAGAGACTTAGTTATTAAACAACTTTTCACTAATGCAGTGGGCAAGGAGGCTTTGAATCCGTGCATTCCTCTACTCAAGTTTCTCTAATATGGTGACAGGGCCCCTACCTTCCTCAGACCTCCTGAAACTGAATCTTGAGCCTGGGAATGGGAATTGTAACAAGTTCTCAGGTGTGATCATTATGCCCCTAATTGTTAGAGGCCTGATGTCTCACACTCCAGCTCTTTAGAAATGTCAATGACTCTCTCAGGGATCATGTGAAAAGGCAGACTGACTCAGTGACTAGGGGGAGGCCTGAGATTCTGCATTTCCAACAAGCTTTGGGGCAATGCTAAAGCTACTGGTGTGCAGACCACACTTGGAGTAAGGAGAGCTCTACCCCCTGCCCAGTACCGCATCCCCACAGTCAGGCTTCTGCAAGCAGCCAGGCTGGCTGGGATGTTCACAGGCGTGTCTGCTGATGGCTGCTCAGCTGGCTTCTCACCAGGGGAGAGGGCTCACCTCGCTCATCTGTCAGAGGGAGCAGCCAAAGCCACTGGCAAGCACCTGCTCCCAGCCCTCAGGAAGCCAGCACTGAATTTAGCCCCATAGCAGCCGAGCTGCGGAGAGACAGGATTTACAGGCAATTGCCTGCAACCACAGTCTGCACCAGCCCCAGCACACCGCCTGTAACCAATTCTGTTTCTGCCAAATAGCTGGACCTGGGAAATTGCAAGGAAAAGAGCTTAACCCCAGGAAGCCGGGGTTTGGGATCTTTTTAGTGTTATTTTTTCTTAATCAGTACATTTGGGATCTATTACCCCATGACTTTTAGTTTTTCCCAGTGTGTGGGCTTTATGGGATTTCACCTTCATTGGGGAGTATTTCAGACTTAGGAGTTTAATTCTGTTATCTTTTTTTTGCTTGATCATAAAAACAAAGGCACTGACCAAGAACTTGTTACTTTATGAGGGAAAGAAATCCTATTTCTCTGCTATCTCCCCCAAAAGGCTTGGCTGTTTCTGAAAAATTAATCACCCTATCTTTTACACATTTAAGCTCCTTGGCATTGCATGAGAAATTATCTGTTCCGCACTTGAATCAAGCAAAAGCAACTCCATACGCTTGTCCTTAATCTCTCTTAGTTTTCTTCCAATTAGATGCAATCTTTTTTTCCAATACTCTAATTAATACTTCCACATTAAATATTAGGCCTTGTAAAAGAAAAATCAGCTGTAATATAGTCGCATCAAGCCAAACAGGATTTTCAAGCCCTTGCCCTTAATCTTTCTTTCAATTTTCTGCCATTTAGAAACAATTTTTTTCCCCCCCAACACGCTAATGAATGCAAATGATATTCGTGATTAGTTAGTATTATGCTAATCTGAGCCTGGAATTTACCTAAATCTGCATGGTGTTGTCTGAGCACCAGATTGCTTTGGGTTTCTGAGGAAAATTACATTAGCCTGCCAGATGTACAAAACATGATAGAGTAGAAATCTGAGCAAATAATCAAGATTACATTAGTTTTGTTTCTTAATGAACAACTGTTGGCATTAGGGATTACAGACAAATTATGGTTTTCCTCTCTGAGCTCAAGCAGCTAAGCAGCTGTTGTGAAGGTCCCCTTTTCCTGACTACCCCTAAATAGATTGGGAGCCACTAGGGCAGGGGGAAAGCATCTAAAATTTCACATAATTTAATTTGTTCCATTACCAAGTAATCATCACTCCAAGGCCCACAGCTAACCTCCAAATCCCCCCGACCCCCCTGCCCCACTTCTCTCTGGAATGCAGGAGCAATTCAAGTGAGTATCTGGGGCAGAAACTCAATGTGTTTTTCTTCTCTCCTGGCTTTGGAGGGACATGGGTTACACGCCTCCAAGGCGTACCTGCTTTCTGTACCCTGTGGGCCACTTTCCAAAAGGGTGCCTGCCTAATTCCTGCTACTTGGGTGACACAGATGGAATGCGGCTGATAAGGATTCTGTAGGTAACACAGTACATCTGGCCACAGTCTCATAGGCTGGGTAAACCAGAAATTTGCAGAAAACAGCAGCCATCTGAGCTCAGACCCTTGTCCTGTGTTACTTGATCTATGTCTGTGAAGTTTCACTATAATGAAATCCTTGTCCTGCAGTGGATCTGTGGCATGTGGCATGGTGGTGGTACCAATGGTGTATAGGTAGGAGTGTTTTCATAGCCCATGGCCCTGTTCCTGAGCATTTTTTTCCTTTAATCAGCAAAATAGAACTGTTGGTGTGGATTTTTCTGCTCAATCCAAGTGCTCTAAAAGCATAATGCCTTCTTCTATGTGCTATTTTCAGGCCAAGAGTCACATGCTCTCTTACCACTGGGTCTTTATATATGCTGACCTCTCTGTAGAAATGAATCTTCTCCCCTCTCTCTTTTGTCGCTGGAGAAACTACACCATCTCTAAGATGAATTAGGTACCTCTCTTATGTAGCTTTATGACAGCCAATACCTCACTGACAAAGGACTTGTCCCACTGCATTCTCCACTCTATGGAAGCTCCATGAGGAAGGGAAGGAAGTTCATCTTGTTCATACAGAGTTTTTGGTGCATTCTCTGTGCAAATTTGTTGACAGAGTGAGTAGATTTATGCTGTTGCAAATGCAGTGTAAAGAGGAAGGCAAAGGTTTGAGTCTATAAACCATTGTAAAATGGATGTTTGTAATAAAATATTGGCAACAAGGTCATCACAAAGCTATGTATGTTTTGTATAGTGGCTAAGGACCTGTCAACCCATGGCCTTATGTTTTGGAGGAAGATAACTAATGAAGAACAGGTGTTTGTGTTTATGGGCACAGGCAGCTCTTGACTTGCTCTAGTTGGCTAAGCACAGCTGCCTTGAGAATGGAACTTCTCTTCCTGCCTCCTGTCTCCACCTTTGTGATCATTCCCCACCCGGTGAGAGAACTATTGCTGGTGAGAGTCTCATTTTTTTTTTTAATCAACACCACCTATTATTCAACTGGATAGCCTAGATTCCCTAAGATTCCCATCATGAACCAGTATCGAGTGGTGGGATGCCGGATGCACTGTCAGGATAGAAAGAATAGAATAGAAAAAAGAAAGAAGAAGAGGAAGAAGATGTCTGTTGGGCACACCTGCAGTCGTAACCCTCAACCCTCACTACCTCTGTCCCATAGTTTCGGGCATGGGAAGAAACCCAAAGAGAGGAAGATGGAGAGAAGGGGAAACCAAGTCATCAAGGAAGAAAAGCTTCTTCCTTCCCTGCCTTGTCAGTAGTAGGAAGTGAAAGAGGAGAGGGACAAGGAGGAGGGAGGAGTAAAGGGTACCAGCTGTTCCTCCTCCACCGCCCTAGCACTCTCCAGGGGCCCCAGGCTGTACTACTGGTTCTCAACTCCCCTTTCTGAAGCAGACTAGTGGAGTCTACTCTCAGTCCCTTAGAGATGGGGAATTCCTTCTCCCCTGTTGCGAAAGGGGCTGATGAAAGGAGGAAGGGCCCTTTCCGTGAATCAGACAGGTGCTATGCACCTAGTGCTGGTGGCCTGGAGCCACTGTTGCATCTGGTACACCGTGGGTGAAACTGTCTTTGATGTGTCCTTTGAGGGCCTACTGCACACGTTACAGAATTTCTGACTGACTTCTGGTGAGCTTCAGAGCCTGGCTCGTTTGTAAGTGATGTGTTTGTTTAGAGGCGCCTCTATGAAAAGCAGAGCTGACTTTATAAATGTATGCATTAATTGATATGTATAGAATTTATAAATTGGGTATCCAAAGCACCAACGATGAGCTAAGAAACTGGCACCTAAGGCAAGCTCAAGTTCATTCAACACGTCTTGTCGATGACCCCTGACCAAGGATACGGGGCCTGGGAGAAGTCAAAAGAAGAAACATAAGGCCATGGTAAACCTAATCTGTTTCCCAGAAATTTACCACTGAGTTCAGCAAAAACATGAAATCAGTGACACCTGTATACAGACTTACATGGACAGGAACTCAGAATCTAGAGGTCACTTTGTCAGAACAAGTAATAAGTGGAGTCTTTCTAGAACTGAAGTCACTGACTTAATAGCTAAGAATCATTTCCCCTACATGTAGTTTCAGTGGCTTTTTTGGTGGGAAGGAGAAGGTGATTTTAATTTTTAACTTTATTTTTTGCTTTTCCTTATGTGTCAGTTCAGTCAAAGTCGGTCAGTTGTGTCCAACTCTTTGGGACCCCATGAATCGCAGCACGCCAGGCCTCCCTGTCCATCACCATCTCCCAGAGTTCACTCAAACTCACGTCCATCAAGTCAGTGATGCCATCCAGCCATCTCATCCTCTGTTGTCCCCTTCTCCTCCTGTCCCCAGTCCCTCCCAGCATCAGAGTCTTTTCCAATGAGTCAACTCTTCGCATGAGGTGGCCAAAGTACTGGAGTTTCAGTTTTAGCATCATTCCTTCCAAAGAACACCCAGGGTTGATCTCCTTTAGAATGGACTGGTTGGATCAACTTGCAGTCCAAGGGACTCTCAAGAGTCTTCTCCAATATCACAGTTCAAAAGCATCAATTCTTTGGCGCTCAGCTTTCTTCACAGTCCAACTCTCACATCCATACATGACTACTGGAAAAACCATACCTTGACTAGACGGACCTTTGTTGGCAAAGTAATGTCTCTGCTTTTCAATATGCTATCTAGATAGGATTTATTTATTGTAAAGTATTGCAGTTATATTTTATATGTGGTTAATGATATTAACATGAAGACTTTCTATACACTGGGCAGGCCTATGTATATTAACTCAGTGAATCCTCATAACAGCCTTCAGAGTAGACCCTGCTACCATCTCCCTATATAACAGTTAAGGAATCTGAGGCACAGAGAGGTTACATCATCTACATTTATCCTGCTGGTCAATAGCATATTTGGGATTTGATCCCAGGTAATCTGACCTTAGAAGCCCAGACCCTTAATGGCTTTTGCAAATACATGCCATTCTGACTCCCAACATTATCTGAAACACCCTCCAAAAACCACTTGTATATTCTATGCTGTCTTCCATTTTAATTTCAGCTGCCCCTCAGTTCTCTCCTTTAAAAATATTATAAAATGCAGATTACTGAGAATATGAAGTTTCCATATTCTAAAGAAAATATTTATACTTTCTCACTTTCATCCATTCCATATGGGGCCATGCAAAGTGCAATAGCTATTACCTTACAAAGCACCTCAGATTTCCTTCTACTAAGAATTTCAGGGGGAAGAAAATTCTTTAAGAAAACACCTATTTCATCATCATGGTTTTTTTTTTTCCTACCAAAAGGCTATTTCTTTATGTTTTTAGTGGGAAATTAAAAATTAAAGGTGTACACATTATTTTCCCCCTCAACTTCTTCCATCTCATTTTATCACATTATTTGCAAGATGAAGGCCTGTCCTATAAAGCGTTAACTCTCTGATGAAGATAAGAATTCAGCCTGTGTTATAAATATGAACCCAGCCCAAGAGCCATCACCTCCTTTGCGTCCTTCCTGTTCTTCTTCTAAGGGCTGACCAGACTGATTCTTTTATCCTTCTGTGTCTGTGTGTGCTCAGTCATGTCCAACTCTTTGAGACCCCATAGACTAGCCCTCCGGGAGCAGCTCACAGGAAAAAAATTTCAGTAGAATGATCTACGGCCACAGACCTCCCAGCAGTCACTCTTTTCTCATGAGTATGGAATTCCTTTAAAAGTGTGGGGTTCAGATAATAGAAGACCTCTAAACACAAGAATCTGAAGCACGTGCATGCAGATAGCAAATGCAACCTTGGAGAACATTCACCGTCACTTGGTATTTTTCAAACCATGTATCATGACCCACTAGTGGTTCAATATATCAATTTAGTTAGACAACACCTTTATTTGAAAAGATGAGAGAGAATAAAATAAAAACTATTAAAAGCACATTACAGGTATTAGGAGTAAAGAGAGTTCTATGAATGTTGAATTTTCACTCTACATATTTATGTATGTGTATATTAGGTTATGATGAAAGGCCCATAAAAGTTGAAAATTACTGCATTTCATTTGCTTCTTACAGTGGCTCAAAGAGGCAGGCAGAACTCAGGGGTTAAATGGCTTCCTTGTGCTTACAGACCAGCTCAGGAACATCATCTAGTTCTTTGGTTCTCAGTGCCACTGTCATTCCACGGCCCCCACTGATTCAGGACAAGAAAATAAACCCAAACAAAAGAAAGCTGTAACACTGTTAACCCAGCAGCAAATGATGCTTGCAGGGTACTGGAGGCAGAGCAGGACAAAGGATTCAGAAGTCTTTCAGCCTTTTTGAAACTCTCAACAGTACATTCAAAGGAAGGTTTCCAAGAACTTCTAATCAAAAGATGAATAAGTTATGGGATCTAACATACAGATGGTGACTATACTTATCAGTACTGTCCTGTACACTTCGAATATGATAAGACTGCTGCTGCTGCTAAGTCGCTTCAGTCATGTCCGACTCTGTGCGACCCCATAGACGGCAGCCCACCAGGCTCCCCCATCCCTGGGATTCTCCAGGCAAGAATACTGGAGTGGGGTGCCATTTCCTTCTCCAATGCATGAAAGTAAAAAGTCAAAGTGAATCGCTCAGTCGTGTCCGACTCTTAGCAACCCCATGGATTGCAGCCTACCATGCTCCTCCATCCATGGGATTTTCCAAGCAAGAGTACAGTAGATCGTAAATGTTCTTATCATACACAGACACAAACACAGGTAATGAGGTGATGGAAGTGTTAACAAACCTTATTGTGGTAGTCATTTCATAATATAAAATACATCAAATTATCACCATATACACCTTCAACATATATAATGGTGTTAAGTTTATCTCAAGAAAGCTGGAAAAATAATGAACCCAAGAACTGTTTCTTCATATTTCACAAAGCCTTTCAGAAATGGTAGGTTTATCCAGAATGAGGTGACTAACTAAAACGTCAAGTTCCTTTTTTCTGGCTAGAATTGCATCAACCCCATGTGGTAACATGGGTTGTGATGTGCTGGTCAGATGTTCCTTGATGTCTCTGGTTAATCCCAGCATGGGGAGGGGCCAATGCATTGACTCCTGCTCATGGCACTGCCTGTTATTAACTGTGTAAATTTGGGCAAACTGCTTAAACTCGCAGAGCTTCCACTTCTTCTGCTATGAAATAGAAGTTACATCTACTCTTCAGTATTGTTGCAAGAATTAAATAAGATCATATACAGGATATGCGCAGCAGAGGAGCTGGTACCTAGGAGTGTTTAGAGATGGTCATGTCTTTAAAAATGCAATAACTCACAGTTCAATAAATGCAACTCGCTCAGTTAATGCATTCTTCCCAAATATACGGTGGAGGTGGAAACAGACCGAAGGAAGTACCCTTGGGGGTGATGGTGAAAACTGATACCTTTGGAACAGCTTAACCCCTATATGTTGCCTGTTTGCTGAGAGACTGGGATGCTGGTTTCTTATTTCTTCCTTGGAGAAATGGCTTTGGTCAAAACCTTTTGGATGCTCAATTATTATTCACTTTACCCATTGATAGTCCTTTGGCCAAGCGTTTAGAGAATATTAATCAATACATCAGCAACATTTCACTACACCCATGCTGTTGTTTAAAATTCCCTATTAAAGCTTAGAAAAATGCCTATCAGCACAAGCAAATGTTTGCAAAGCACCTGGTAAGAAAAGCACTTGCAAGGGAGATAAAGTGAAGGGAAGCATCCCAAACCGACAAATGTGGCTGGTTCTGAACTGATTGATTGATTCGTTAATTAATTTATGATGGCACAACAATAATTACAAGCTACTGTTTGTCAGCCAAATCACTTGTGATGAAGTCAAAGGTTCACATCTGTGTGCATGTCCCAAGGATCAATGCATCACATTAGCTTGGTTGGCTTTTTTCCCACTAAAAGTTAACATGTGTCATCAATATTCCAGCGTTTGTGTGTGTAAACTAATTGATCGAACATTCATGCTACATAAACATGTGGCTTGTATAATGTGGGGTACCATTTATAAACATCTTTGGTGCCAAGAAAATGAATAGCCTCACATAAGGTAATTAATATCTTATTGGAAAAATAAAATGGCAATTTAGTGTTATTCCTTCTACTTATGGATAAAAAAAGCAGTCCTGCCTCTTCAATGTCTTGGTCATTATTGTATGAGATAGTATTCTATAGTTTCTCCTAAGAGCAAATCTGAGGAAATTTTACAGAGGAGAAAGACGTTTGCGTGAGGTTGTTCAGATTTATCAACAATAGCTAATGAATTGTGACTCTAGAAAGTTACAAATTATTTTCCTCTGCAACGCATGCTGTAACACACATACTGTTGCTGTTGAGTCATTCAGTCGTGTCTGACTCTTTGCGACCCCATGGACTGTAGCCCACCAGGCTCCTCTGTCCATGGGATACTCCAGGCAAGAATACTAGAGCAAGTTGCCATTTCCTTCTCCAGGGGAACTTTCCAACCCAGGGATCGAACTCACATCTCCTGCATTGACAGGCAGATTCTTTACCACCAAGCCAAGGAAGCCGTAATATATATGATGTTATTTTTAGCCTTATAGTCTCCCATCTGTATCTACCCCAGGTCCACATTTGAGAAATCCAAGTTTATTTTCCTGTGCATAACCTCTACCAGACTAGCTGTCAGCATCAGCATTAAACCTCGACACTTGGTTGGAACACTGAAAAGTAAGGCAAACCCTACTTATTTAGTAGTCACAGCTTTCACTGCTCCTTCAAGCCAGAGGCTCTGCTTTCGAAGAATGACAGTGTTCCTAGTTGTTTGCAGTGATGGGAGTGTTTGGGAGCAAAAGTTATGATCCACAATTTTTTCTCCCATGTCTCTCTACCATGATTTCACATTAAAATATCCAAAAAGAAACGGGAGGGGGACAGTAAACAAAAGCAGTTGCTATTATCACTAGTTTCTATTAGATGTAGAAATGAATCTTATATACAGGCAGGGGGAGGGTCTGGCCGAGAGGGCTCTCATATTTTCCAGGGGACTCCAGAATACTCTTCCAGGTTCACAGGTCTTAGGAGGAGGGGTGGGTAACCTTCCGGCTTTGGAGATGAAGCTGCAGAGTTTCTAACGCTGGAGCAGCACTTTTAGAGCTGGCATCAGGAAAGTGTTCTCAGTTTTCATTTTGACACAGACTTGCAGTCTTTGAAAAGGGCCCAATCCACGTAGATGACTGTTTTTTCACTTTACCTCCTTTCTCAAAATTATTTAGAAGCTGTTAGTGTTGTCACTTCAGTCATGTCCAACTCTTTGCAACCCTATGGACTGTAGCCCACCAGGGTCCTCTGCTCATGGGATTCTCCAGGCAGGAATACTGGAGTGGGTTGCCATTCCCTTCTCCTGGAGATCTTCCTGACCCAGGGATAGAACCCGGGTCTCCTGCATCACAGGCACACTCTCTACCGTCTGAGCCACCAGGTTGGGTACTTTCTTTCTCACTTTGCCAAAGACCCCTGTCCCTCCTAACCTACTGATTCCATTTGAGATTTTGGTTATTCTCAGTGTGTTTTCTTGAGTCCTCATCCAAACACCAGATGTTAAACTGCTAATCCATAACCGAGGGCTTTTCCAATATTACAATAAAGGTAACACATGTGGAAAGATGATTGAAACCTTAGAGTGGGAAAATAATCAATTCTCTTAAATGAAACTTATATCATCAAAAATAAGAAATTCAACAAAAAGTTCACTTATTCCAAAGTCTTCTTGCTTTAGTCATTTACCCCTCAAAGTATATTAGCCTTTTCCAAAATCTCCACATCTGTAGACCCCTGAAAGGTCTTAGTCACGTTGATAAAGGCAGAGTTGAGAAAATAGGAAATGGCAAATGCTGATAACAATGGTTATTTCCCTGTTGGCTGACTTGGTGAAAACCATGGGCCTGTCTGTTGGAAGGGAAATACTATTTTGCAGTTTTAGCTCCTGGACCTTATTCCAACTCTCACTGTCAGCTTTAAAACTTTGTGGCTAATTTCACTGTAATTCCTTCATGCTTTTAGCACTTAAGTTTCATCTTGACAATGGCAGCATGGTGTTCATAACTTGGGCCACAGATTAGGTACTCATCAACGTTGATCAACTCAGAACTTACTGTGTCTCTTAGATGAATGGGTTAGCAAGGGTCTTGATGCAATTTAACAGTTATTCATTAAGGGCATTTTATGTGCAAAATACTGTTTGAAAGTGTTAGTCATGTCTGATTCTTTTCAACCCCATGGACTGTAGCTGCCAGGCTCCTCTACATGGAATCTCCAGACAAGAATACAGGAGTGGGTTGCCATTTCCTTCTCCAGGGGATTTTCCCGACCTGAGGATTGAATCCAGGCCCCCTGCATTACAGGCAGGTTCTTTACTGTCTGAGCCTCCAGGGAATTTGCTAAATAAGACTTGGTCCTCATCCTCTTGGGGTTTATAATTTTGGTTGTACATCTGAGCAATAAATAAGACAAATCTTATATCCAAACATAATAAATGTCATATGAAAAAGTACAATCATTTGTATGGAATACAGGTTAAACATAGCATAGAAACATCAAATATGCTAGGGTGTCTCAGTTCAAACAGTTGTTGATATTGTTACTTCTAACAATTGTGAAAATGAGAGAAAAAAAATCCCATTTAGAGTATACTGTGCTGTCCATTACATTATGGGATAAGCTAAATCATTCCCATTATAATACATGCTAAGTGTGAGTTGCAATAATAACTCCATCAAGGAATTATTATAACCTGAGTTTTTGTGGTACAAGAACAAGCTTATATCAACGAAAAATCTAAGAGATGAACTGCAAGGTGGTACAGATGACCCCTGGGAAATTTTCCTTACGTCTTCGCCTTAAATATACAAAAGTGGGTGGTGGGTATTGCTATCACTGCTGTTGCATGGGATTGGGTGAACTAGAAGTGCACTGTTAGGTGAAGGATTAAGCCCTCTGAATTTAGCAGTAGAATTTGTGAAAAGCATCATGTAACGTTTTAGACAGCGAGAATTTTCTCTGTGCCTGGTGGAAATTTACCATTATCTCACGCTCCAGAACACTGCAATATTCTGGGAAGCTTTTCTCCACCTACCCATGTTTAACACAACCAGATAATAATATGTGTACCTTCGATTGGTTTTGCATTTTACAGTTTTCAAGCATTTATTATGTATTATCTCATTGGAGCCTCACAAAAACCCCATGAGGTAAAGAGATATCATCAAAACTCGAAAATGGAAATGCTTTGCTTGCCAATTTCTTTCCAAAAAATTTCCCCCAGATGGCTTATGACTATAGCGAGTCTAATTGTCTCGAGGAAAGATGAATGGAATCACATTTCCAAAGAATTCAGCCACCTCCAATACTGGAACTGTATAATTCTCAGATTCAGCTGGAGAGGTGGTGAGCTGGGCCACTGGACACACAAGGAGAGCTGAGCCTTGGGAAGAGGTCAGGCTGCAAACCAGAGGGGTAGGCAGGTGCCAAGGAAGCAAGGGCAGAACACCTCACTGTGGTCACAAATCCTGAGTCATAACCCAGGTCACCGCATGAGACTGTTGACTGGTGGGTTTTGGGGGAAGTGGAGCAGACAAACCTCAGACTTTGTGAATTTCAGTGTTTTTTTGCCCCCCTATTAATGGCATACACTTCAGTAAGTTTCTTGACCTCAGAGTCCAGCAGCCCCATCTGTGAAATGGGACTGATAATTCCTGTTTCATTGCGCTATGCTGAAGACTGAATGGGATGACAGATATAAATTGCCTCCCCAAGTACCCAGCAAACACCTGACAAACAAGAGGCTTATAATAATCATTGTCTTCTACCTTTAAAAACAGTATTTTAGTTTAAATTAGCTTAAAATTAAGTTAATATGCAACATTGACCATTGCATATTGCTAAGCCCCAGGAAATACTTCAGGAGGCTCTGATTTTAAGAAATCTGCTACAATCTACAATGAAAAAATACTGAATTTTTAGGATTCATTTAATGCAGTGGTCCCCAAACTTTCTGGTAACAGGGCCTGGCTGGTTTTGTGGAGGACAATTTTTCCACGGACTTGGGGAGGAAGGTGGTTTGGGGATGATTCAAGCACATTGCATTTAATATTCACTTTATGTATATTGTGATTATTATATCAGCTCCACCTCAGATCATCGGGCATTTGATCCAGAGGCTGGGGACTCTTGATTTAACAGACACAATTCCCACCAAAAAAGTTTAGATGAATTCAAAAAGTCAACATGGTAATGAAAGCCCCAAAGGCCACCTCATGTGTTTTTGGAGCACCTACTAAGTACGCAGACTGAAAGCCTGTATGGTCACCGTTTGTTGTAGCCCCTGTGCCGTGAACTTGGTATTTACACTGCATTCACCAGGTGCCTCACTGACTCCATCTCATTCATCCTCACGACAGGTTGGAGCGACAAGTAATGAGTATGATTATCTGCACTTTACAGCTGGCTCTACCAGCCACAAGAGGAGCAAATTCATTTGCCAGAGGTCACCAAATCTACGTTTCCCAGGATTCAGTCCTGTGCTCATAAACATATCCATTATGTTATAACCTCAGAAAATGAACATAGCACCGAGGAATTCTTAAAATGCTTTCTGAATAAAGTCGTATTTTAGAGAGGTGCTGGGTTGAAATTTGTGTTAGAACATAAGAAATGAAAAGTGTTATTAAAGCTGTCCATTACATGATATGCTAAATCTGCCCCATTATAAAGCATGCTCAGTATAAGCTGAAATAACAGTAATGATCATAACTAACATTTACTGAGCTTTTTCTGCTTACTCTTTGCTAAGCACTTAAAATCCAACAAGATTTTAAATGCTGTGTTAGTAAAACACATAATATAGATATACATATGCCTTAAGAGAAGTTCTTGTGAAAAGAACTTTTGCACTGAAGTGCACTACCCTATTTTGCACATTGAGACAGAGGAAGATAATTCTCTTTCACTGGGCTGGTATATTTTCACTGGTATAATTTTCCTATATCCAAGTTCATTTTCTCAGCCCCTCAAAATATATATTATAAACCATAGTATAGAAAAATGTCACAAAATAATCTCAGAATTAAAAAATGCCTACAAGATAGTGCTTGACACCATTCATCATCTTCCAGAAATACACTGTAGTTTCAATGACGTTGTAAGCATCAGATATCTGGGTTTTTTGTTGTTTTTTTTTTCACTAGTCTCTAAACTGGAAAATCAATACCAGCTTTCCCATAGATTGAAGAGATAACACTTCTTGAGAACATGACCTTTTGCTTCCAAAAACAAACTGAAAAAAAGGATAGACAAGCACTTTGTTTCCTTACTCACTGATTAAATTAATAACCATCTAATCACTATTTATTAAGATAGGATCCAAAAGATATTTTCCTTATGCAAAGTGCATATGTTGAATTTGTTATGCAAGCACATAAGTGAAAAGAAACCATGAAAAATGAGATAAAAATCATTCTGACGGAAAAGTGTTTTGGAAGAACATTAACATATTTGTATTTAATTACATCTTCTGTACAGTTTATTTTTATTTAATACTAAAGTGGTATCACAAAAGAAAATATACCACTAAAGAATATAGGTATGGAAGATGTATAATAAAAATCCAAATCTACCTTTGACAAAATTTGAAATATTAACAAAGTATGAACATTATTTACAGATGTTGAAATCATGTTTTTCACTCAGACATCACCATCATCATTATCATCATTTTGTTTTTTGACTCAGAAACTGATGTTTAATAAATTCTTAGTCTTTATCCACATCATTTATTGCACAGGAGATGGATAAGGTAATGGTAATGTTAACATGTTAACATTCACCCACAAGACTAAGAGAAAGTATTGGAAAGATATATTACCTACCTTGGACAGTGAGTGACAATTCTGCAAATGTAATATCTACATGTTTACCGATGTAATAAAAGAAACAGAAATCATTCTGAAGCTTTCACTAATATAGGTATCCCCCGCTTATAACATTGGGACCTAGGTTTGATTCCAATATGGAGAAAGAGTCTTGCTTGCCTCTCCACCTAGAACACTGTCTGGAATATAGTAAGTTCTTAAATATTTGTTGAATGAAACATAAGTTTTATAGCTTTTAATTCTGGAAATAAATGTATAGACATAATATCTTCATGTAACTAGTTGACATGGTTGTTATCTATATTGTGTGTATTAGTTTCTATTCCATCTCTAAAGGAATATAATAAAATTCAAAATTAAATTTTGATTTTCAGGTATACATTTGCATGGCTGGTAGCTTACAAAACAGTGTGAATGTATCAGTAGGCTAGGTATGAAGTTTCTCATAAATAATTTTAGCATGTTAATTAGATTGTTTAGGAACTCTTGTAGTGAAGTAAAATAAAATGCAGACTAACTTATACTAGTTCTAGCATTTGTAAGAAGACACATTAACTTTATAATTTTTAGTTAAAAATAATAGTAAACCAAAGTTCAACTTCTCAAAGACTTTAGAGAAATATTTGCTGTGAAAAATAGTCTCTTCAATGTTGTTGTATCTATACTGATATTTGTTATCAAGTCACTTAATTAAAATATGTATTGAGAATCAGATCAGAATAGGATTAGATTTTTAGAACAATAAAGTGATGAGTTTATCACCCTACTAAAATGGTCTTAAACCAAGTGACAAAATTATATAAAATACCATATTTTAATATATCAACTTTTCAAAAAGTAAATTAGATTCTTTCAAGAAAAATTAGAAGTATATTAACCTGGGTAGATTCATTGGTGTTCAACCAAGAATCACCTTTGTGCCTTTGATAACGTAAAAACTGGTTAAACTTTCATGTTCACTTGCCTGTTTTCTTTGATTAAATTTATAGGACCATGAGAATTTCAAGTCTCATAAACTAGCAATTAGTTTTTAAATTAATCTTATGGATTAATATTTATATAATTGTCTTTCATGATTAAGGAAAATTACAAGTGTTCTAGTCCAATTCTGCGGGATCAAAGGATTAGACTTATGAAATTTAGAAAAAAATAATGTCTGGTGCATATTGTTACCCTGAAGTTCTAAATAGCTAACAAATAAGTCCTAAGTCTCACAGAGAACTTTAAATAAGCAGTACAAAATAGAATGGAAAGTCCCAACATTGCTTTTTGTTAGTTTCATTTTTTCAGTAGTTCAAAAGGAAACATATAGCATCATCAGTAACCATTAATGAAATAGCGCTATTTATGATACACATCTTTAAAACATTTCAAGTGTTATTTCTTTTTAAATAATGTGAAAGGTCATCAGCAGAACTCTAAATATAGCCAACCAACTGTAATTTAAACTGCTTACATGAGCTTTCTCTTTGAAAGAACTTCCATGCAAAATACTGTAAAGAAGTAAAACATACATGGATGCCTTATTTTTAAAACTGCATATATGCAGATTTTCTACACACATACACACACACACACACACACACACACACACACACACACAAACTCGTTCTTCTTGTGCTTGTTTATTTTTAGCTGTCTCAATAAAATGTTTTTCCATCCTCTGTTTTACTAAAACATGCCTATCTAGGAAGGGAAACAGATGTAGAATTGGACAACCACGTCTTGTTTGGGTTTTTTCCCTGTCAAGTAGAATTTATGATCATTGTCACACAATAAGAGAATCTAAGTGAAACGGACAATAAGTCAGGAAGCAATTGCTGGATACTTGAACACTGTAGCTTTGGAATTCAGGATTTGGTTACTAAAACTTCATTTGATTAAGCCAAACAAGGATACAATATCCTTTCTTACACAAAAGCCTCAGAGTAATTGTAAAAATAAAAGAAGCAGTGTCATGGTGAGAGAAGAATCACAATAAACTCCTTTGTAAGAATCTTAAAACACCTTTAAAAATTATTCCTTAAACCCCAAACAGGGAATCATTGTAGAAGTAATTCACATGCACTTTCTCCCCCTTCTGCTAGTGATAAGCAATAATTTCATTTAATTAATTAGGTTTTCCACAAAACATCTGTCATTCCAACTTTTCAATGACACATTATATGTTAATTGCTTAGATATTTTTTCCAAAATTAACCAACTTTTTAAAAACTGAATTGTCCTTAGTAAGAAACTTACATACTATCCATGTAACCTAACAAAGATTAAATATGAAAATACTTCATGCAAACATTTTTCATTTAATATTTTATCTCTGAACCTGTCCCTAAACAAATTCTGCATCTTCTCAGGCAATAAGAAAAAGATTTTTTTTTAAATGAATAATCAGCTTACACACACCTTTGACAATAGTACTCACAACATACGTCTCTTGGGATGCTAAAATCTCTCTGTCCAGAATTAGAAAAATGAAACTTAATGGCAAAATATTTACAGTGATTATCTCAGCATACCCATATGAATCTCAGTTTTTAAGTAAAAAAAAAAAAAAAAAAAATAGAGTAAGACCTTTGACTTTTTTTCCCCAACAGAAAAAAATGTTTCATTTATTAAAAAATATTGATTTTAAAACTTGCTTCTGGAAACATTCTTAAATGATAGTGAAGAGACACAGTAACTATTCAAATAACGCTTCCAATTCTTGGTACAGTCACACCCAGCAAAGCTTTTAAATACTCATTTTGTAATGTCTTTCTCCAAATATCTGCCAGTTATTTTAAGAGTTCACTGTGCCCATGCACATGCCAGGGCTAAAGTCTAATGAGATACAACCATCCATGGACATGTGCCACCGCAGAGCTTTTATCCCTTGTAAAATGTACTCCAACTGGAGTAAAACGGTTGAGGGAGAGGAGAGATAGAGAAATGGGAAGAGAGAGAGAGAGAAATGCAGAGAGGCTTTTGTCTCTCCTTGAGGAACTGGCCTTTCTTTCTGAAACTCAAAACAGCAACAAGTAGCAGCGGCAGAGAAATTTTCCTGCAGGCTCCCACATTTCACATTGGTGAGAAAGTACAGGGAAGAGTTGCCGTGTCAGAGAAACTTCTGCACACTGAGCTCCCAGGAAGAGCCCAGAAGCAAGAGCACAGCATTCACCTTCCAGGAAATTCAAACATGTTAATAAGAAACCCTCTTGCCCAGCAGAACCAGAAGCCCAGACTCATCGGAAGGCTTTCTCCTCCATCTGACCACTGGGGCTAGGCTGGCCATACCCTCCCCTTCTAGAATAAAGTGCCCATTGTCTCACACTGTACTAATTGAGGGAAAACAGCCCTTGCAGTAAGCATAATAATTATCAAAGCCAGCAAGCAAAAGCAGTCAAGATGTAAATGAAAGGGGCAGAAGGAGAGGAGAAGAAGAAAGAAAGAAATGGAAGAAAGGAAGGAAAGAAAGAAAAGACAAACAATAATGCTCAGATGAATTAACCCAAGGATGAATTTAATATTCATACTGGAATGCTTTCCTGCAGAACGTTTGCCCATTCATGTCACGACTATTGCATACAAGAGACCATTGTCCACACAACAGAAATCAGTAGATTGAAGTTTTTCGTGTAGCAATTTTTTGATCTGAAAAGTTTCCTTTCCCAAAGCCATAGCCTTGAATCCCAGCATCCTGATTAAAGAACATTACAACTTCTCTCGTCTCAGTATTATTTTTAAAGTTGAATCACCGGATTTTTCAATGTCCTGAATTTTTATGTTGTTTTTCCTCTTCCCCAAATTTGCAGCTGGACAAATATGGAGATAAAAAAAACCCAGCAACAACAAACCCACACACATTTGCCCGAGCAAAGAAAAATAATGAACTGAATATGCATATCCTCATTAACTAAATTTAATTACGCTGAGTGGCATAGTAATCAGTGGTTGCTCCAGTTACAGTATTCACTGAAAGGGAGGTGGATTCCAAATTAAGGCGAAGCATGGGGGACAGTCGCATACTGATGAGGGAACCGCACACAACATGATACAATACGCTATCTAAATCATTATTCACAGACGCTGCAGAAAGAAGTACATTACCCTGTTCTAAGACTAATGCAGGAACAATTAGCCAAGAAGGCTCCAGTCCCCCACTGACTGTCCCACCTCCATACATTTCACACCAGCCAGCCTGGGCCCGACTGCACCATTTGCATTTTTTTTTTTTCAAAAAGTGAACAAAAACTCACACTGTCTTTTTTTTTTTTTTTTTAAAGAAGGCCTATGTCCCTGGCCACAATAGCAGGGAAATCCTATCTTACACACTGGTGTGCGGAGCCACGCCAGGCTCTCACAACTTCAGCCTGAACTTTCCCCAGGCAAGGGAACTTTATAACACGTGCATTGAACAACAAAACAGGGAGGTGAAAAGTTTGGTGGTGGGGGGGGGTTGGGTGAAAAATAATGGGATCACATCAAACTTACCATCCACCAGGTCCTGGCCGACATGTCATAACATAGCTGCCATTTTATGGAGCTGTCCGACGTTTTCCCAGCCATTATGCTGTCAGCGGTCTTCATCAGATGCAGCTCATTGGAAGATAAGACACCTAATCAAGGAAACATCGGCGGTGGCTTTCTGGACTACATGTAGGCCAATCCTTATCACACTGCATCATGGGAAAAGCTCCTTTATTAGCAGGAGGAACTACTGCAACCTCACAGATAGAAAGACAAGGATCAGTTCTTTCCTTTTTTTTTTTTTTTTTGGTCTAAAGGGATTGGTGAAAGTAGCTAGCGTTCTTTGTGTATCATGTGTACAAGAGTTAAGTATCTTGCAAGTGGGCGGCTAACTGCTTTGCTGGGCTATGCAGACTAAAGTTTATTTGCATTCTTCTCTGTTGTATATTGTTTGACATGGTCCATGGTCCTTGCTGAGCAGATGAAGGGAGGGGAAGGGGGTGGGAGGGAGGGAGGGGAGAGGGAGCCGTAATTGCTCAGAATTAATATCTCCCCCAACAAAGACATAACAGTTTCATTGACACAGTCGGAACATGGTTCAGATGTCAGTGCGCACACGGGCGTGCGGGTGTGTGTGCCCGAACACACACACACACACACACAGTGGAACACACAGGTAGCAGCTGCAGCTGGATTCAGCCGAGGTTGCCAAAGGCTACAAACTCCACTCTCATGCTGGACATATGGAAGCAGTTTAACTCTTTGAAATCTCTATTCAAGAAGAGCCCTGCCGTCTGCAGAGATAAATCAGCTTTGAGAACACTTTCTCAATCAAGAGGCATCAGGTTCAGGGCTCTCTCCCATGTGAGGATAGCCTGGAAATATTATTTCCTTCATCTAGGAAAAGCTGATAAAAAATGAGAGGAGAAGGGCAGGTTTGCCTGTAATCTCAGCTCTGGACTTAATTCCTCACTCAGTCCCTCTCTGTCCTTCTTGTAGAAAGGGATTCCTTTATTTTCCCAACTGATCATTTTTTCTTCATCCTGGACTTAGAATGAGTTCTTCCAATCAGCATGCACAGAAAACAGGAACCAGCCTTTGCTCAGAAAACCACTTGCCCTGAATAGCTTTTCTTCCTTTCTAAAGAGTAAAAAGAAAATCTGAATATTTCAGGGAGAAGGAATCATACAATTAGAAATCCAGGCCAAGAAAATACACTCCTGCTCTTCCTTTTAAAATACAAAAAAGCAAAGATAACCTCTGTGAGTGGTGGTACTGATTTTCTGGGCCTCTACAGTCCACCCCCAAAACCAAGCCACACTTTTTAAGGCATTCCATCATCTTTTTTTCCTTCAGTGTGCACTAAAATTCTCCAAATGACTTTTAGGCTTAGAATTTACATTTGCTACAGACAATTTAAAAGGACAAATTCCTACTTGATTCAGATAGAGTGAAGGGAGCAAAAAAAAAATTCCTGTATTACCGGCGTTTTCTTTTCTCTGCATGCGATGCGTGTGAGGTTGCAAAGGCAACTTGTTTCAGCCTGGGAACTTCAAAGAGGAAAAGTAACTGCTGTGAGGAGCCCATTTTTACATTCACGGGGGAGGCCTGTCAGCCACGGTCTCATGCGGGACAGGAGCTCACAGAGGCCTGCCTCTGGGCTGGCAGCGAAATAATCTGCCCTTCACAGCCCTGGTGGATCCTCTCCTGGCCTCTCCCTCCTCACGTCGTTGGTGTGTTTATTCTCAGACGAGTGGGTGGGGGCAGGGGACAGGAATGCCCACCCAGGCCTCTGCCTTTGAAGTATCCCATGACCCCAAAGCCTCCTTTTTTCCTCCTTTCTCTTTCTCCACCTGCTTCTTCACGTCTTATTATTATTTTTTAAATTTTGAGCAATGATTGTATAATAAGTCCAGGAATGGAAATCATGCTTTTCTGTTTTAATTTTCTCAGCGAACAGCAGCTCGGCCGAACGCCTCCTGTGTGTCCGGCAGCCCGCAGGGGACACTGGGGCTGCAGAGGTTTATGAGATATAGTCCATGTCCCATTCCTCTCACAGCCGTCTTTACCCAAAGTTGCGACAGGCGGGCTGAGGGGAGGGGATGGGCCCAGGAAGGTATTTCGTCCTGCTGCTCAGGGCCAACATCTCCCTGTACCCAAGACCTTGCTCTACATGCATTTCCAGGGCCTTCTTGGGGGCCAGCTTGTGGGGCTGGATATGAGGCTAGTGTGGCTTGCACACTTCCTCCCTCTTCCCTGCAATCAGACCCTGCCATGGCCCTGTCACCCGTCTCAGCTGCCCTGAGTGGATGGAGGACCCGCATCCTCCTTTTTCTGCTGCGCTGCCTTCGAGGGGCTCTGTAGGGGCAGAGCCCGATGGTGGGGTGCTGGTTTGAGAACACTCTTCAGCCGCCAGCCCTTTGCTGCCTGCCTCAGAGTCCTTGAGGAATCCTGGGCTGGCTAATGCTCAGGTCTGTCTGCTGAGAGTGTCCGCTGACACTGTCATTTTGTGGGGACACCTCTGTCAGTAAGTTAACAACTGCACGTGGGAAATAATGAGATGACGGGGTAGCAGAAGCCGGTGGGGCAGAGGCTGCGGCGCTTCTCTACAAATGTGTGACCCGTGGGGAACACAGCCATGGGGGCAGAAATAACAAATCTGTGTGTCTCACTTGCTCGGCTGGAAAACGCCAGGGAACAGGAGACTGGCGGGGGAGGAGGGGGCGGTCCCTGGCAGAGCTAGAAAGGGGGTAAACTCAGAATTGGGGTCATAGTCAGAAGACGCACACCTAGGGCTGATCACTCACCATTTGCGCGCCTGGAGGATGTCTTTCACCAACGGGGAGCTTCTGAGTGTGCCCATGTAGTCCACACACAGAGAGACCAGCCCAGCAGGCTCACGAGTAGAAGCCAGTGTGACTGGATTCATTAGCTGAACTAACCTCACCTGACTCAGGTCAAAAGTTTCCTCCATGTTACAAAATAATGAACTACGCTCCCAAAGCACTAATGACCAATGAGGAAGGCTTATGGGGAGGTGAGAGTTCTATCCCACCTGGCTTAATTCCATAACATTCCTCCAATCTTGGGCTATTCCCCCTTAAATTCCTCTTTCCAAAGCCTTAATCCCTACCCAGTTCTCTCCCCAACCCCTAGTCTCCCATCCTCTGTTTCCAGCCATGCTGCCTGTAGCCACCTCCCACAGTTTCTTCATTTCACTCAGTAAAAGAAAAGCTCCAAAAAAGCCAGACCTTTAGCCCTAAGCAATGACCAATTATGTCCTGGGGGCTGGGGTGGGAGGTTGGATTCTTTCTCACAGACAAATAACCTAGAGATCAGCCCAGAGCTCAGGTGGAGGACCCTAACATTTGCAGACAGGCTACTATGCCCAGCAAGGCTTCCCTAGTGGTTCAGGTATAAAGAATCTGCCTGCCAATGCAGGAGATGAGGGTTTGATCCCTGAGTCTGGAAGATCTCCTGGAGAAGGAATTGGCAACCCACTCCAGTATTCTTGTCTGGGAAATGCCATGGACAGAGGAGCCTGGCGGGCTACAGTCTAGTTAATGTTAATGTCAGTCGCTCAGTACTGTCTGACTTTTTGTGACCCCATGGACTGTAGCCCACCAGGCTCCTCTGCCCAGGGCACTTTCCAGACAAGAATACTGGTGTGAGTTGCCATTTCCTTCTCCAGGGGATCTTCCAGACCCAGGGATCGAAGCTGAGTCTCCCATATTGCAGGCAGATTCTTTACTGCTGAGCCACCAGGGAAGACCTATAGTCTGTGGGGTCACGAAAAGAGTTGGACAGGACTCTTGGAGTGACCATACAACAACAATGCCCAGCACTGCATTGGGGTATTCATCGTCTCCTCTTTGAGAAGCAGTCTGGGGTGAGGTCAAGGATCCTGAAGCCACGAGCCTGGGATTCAAATCACAGTTTTGTTACCTGCTAGCTGTGTAACCTGAGGCAAGTCAGTCAAACCTCATTGCCTCAGTGTTCTCATCTGGAGAATGGAGTTTTTAATAAGAAAGACCTTATAATTGACATGAAAATTTCCATCAATTAGTGTAAGTACAGGGCTTAACCTCATGCCCAGTGGACCAGATCTATGTGTGTGGTGGTTGCCATTAGACTTTATTTACAGATAAATAAGCAGAGGCCCATAAATTGACCAAAAGCACATAGATAAAAAATTAAGGGGAAATGAGAAAGGAAGAAACAATACCCTCCCTCCCTAAAAAAGAGAGATGTTTTTAAAACAACATATAAAAAAAGAGCTATAAAGATAATTGAAAAAAAGAGAGAGAAATAAAGGGATACAGAGATAAAAAGACAGAAGGACAGACAGAGAATGAGAAGCAAAACTGAAGCCCTTCTGGTGCCCCCATAGCCCCTGGTAGGGGCTCTGAAGTCCACTCCGCTGGCACAGACCCTCCACAGGGTCCCTGCTGGTCAGTGGTCCAGACACTGCACAGCACCTAACTCCTAACTCCTATGGGACCCATGGATGGGCGGTGTTACTACTGAGGGCTCTTGACCCATGAAGGCTACAAGTTTAGATGTTGTTTGAAGACTCATTTCCTTAAACTCTTGTGACTTATTTAATTTTTAGGTTTCTGGCCCTGATATTCAATTCTAATCTAAAGCTGAGTATGTTAGCCTTGTGCTCAATAAATAGTATCCTTTCTAGGGTCATTATGAGGATCAAGTAAGACCGTGTAAAGCTCCATCACAAGACGGAGTTATTTTTAAAATCAGGACAAATTACAGTGTTGTGTTATCTGCTCCAGCTCCATTCTCAAGGTTAGGGAACTGACACGTCCCAGAAGTCACACTGAAAGGGAGGAGCTAAAATTCAGTCTTTGCTTTCTGACTCCTTCATCTAGTGCCTCTTCCCTTTCCTACCACCAAGAAGAGAGACAGGATGAAGATGTAGTTTGGAGAGTTTATTTGTTACTTTGCTGGTTATTTTATTTGTTTTGCTTTTAATGTGCTGGACACTACACTGGAGAATGAAATGGTCAGCAAAGGTGAGAAGGAACAGAGAAGCCCAGTGAGAAGGTCTGGGTAAGACCGATGACGATTTTAATTTCCTAAACTCTCTGCTTGAGGAGGGCAGGAGGGTGATGACTGAGTCTGCACATCACCCATGCCCAGAGGCTGGCACACAAACACTCAAATACTTGTCAAATGAATGACTGAGTTCAGACAGTGGTGATGCCTGTGGAGAGTTATTACAGAGAAGAGAATGGCAGGTCTTCTGTGTGTGGGCTGAGGGAGAGAGGGGGCCTACAATGCCTCCCAGGGTCCAGGCTTGGGATCCAAATGGAAAAACGTGGGAGCATGGCAAGTCCGGCTAATAATAGGAAGTGATCATTTTCCATGAAGAACCTGTTTGGAAGAGTCAGACACATTCTCTGATCATTTACCTAGACCTGGCAGAAGAAGCCAGGCTGGGGTCAGGAACGTTCAGTGAGCCTCCCACTGGGACCAGGTCAGGTAAGGCTATCAGAGAAGGGAATGAGAGGCGTGTGACAGGGAATGACGCCAAGGGATCTACATCATGATGATTCTCCTCCCAGGGAAGCAGTCCCACTTTGCAGCCTCTGTGAGGATTCTGGGAGAGACAGTGGTCTTTTTCTACTTCCCTTCTTCCTTGGGTGCTGTCATCATACATTGCAACCCCCTCAAGTCAGAGCCCTCGCGATCTGAGCTCAGGGAAGAAGGGAATACTCCAAAGGGTGGACCGAGAAGGCTTCCTGCCCCAGGGGCTGCCTCTCCAGTACCTGAGCCCATCAAAACAGTCAGTTGTAATCCACAATGTTACACGTTGCTGACCCTCCTGGTGAGGGTGTCAGAAGGGGGTCATGGCCCCTGGGCATCTCCTTTCGCAGGAAGCCCAGACTGAGCCAATCCCATGCCCACCCACTCAGAGGGCGCCACTCCCCACCCCATGCTGCCGTGGCTTCCAGCTGCCTTCCCACTGTGTCGTCCTGACCTGAGCTTAACTGGTCTCATTCCTCCCTAATGAGTCCCAAAGGAACTCCCTGAGCCCTGTCCAGCAAGCCGGACAAAAGGCCGTTTTTGAAGTGAGAGGCAGACTTCTTACCTGTCCAAACAAGGAGAGGGAGGCTTGAATGGAAACAGCCGGTTCTTGAAGTTGGAGCCATCGCAGTAATGACCCACCTGCAGCTTCTCCTACAGACAGGTGTTAGTTTCCAGAGGGTGATTTGACTGAAATCACAAACAGTCTTAGCTTCCCTTATAAACATTCCTTTTTAAAAATAAGTGACTCTGGAATTGAAGTGTGCTCATTCTTACTAGCTTTTCTCAAGTAAGTTTCCCCACAAATGACACTTTTTCTGAACATAACAGTTTGAAATATTTTGTTTTATGTACCCATTTTCGAGAATATGCAGCACCTCTGGCCGCTAACCCAGGAAGACTTTTGACTTAGATGCTGGTAAAGAAAAGAGGGTTTGCTGGATAGCATGATTCCATTTTTGATCAACAGTTCCTATTGTATTAGCATATTCATTTATGCATATTGACACAATAATTAACAGGAGGAACTTGCACTGTATATATGTTTGTACTCTGAAATTTTATAATACTCATATATTACATTACATTTATAAATAAAAATAAAAAGTAAGGTGAAAAGTGCATGGGACCTTTCTGTACTTTTTTTTTTTTTTGCAACTTATTGGGAATGTACAATTACTTCAAAAGAAAATTTTGGTAAAAGAAAATAAGTAAATACACTTCCAACTAAATATTTAAACTTGTGACCCCTAAGCCAGGGATGGATGCTCTATAGAGAACTGTCTGTTGCTATAAGCATCACGAGTCCATGGCATGGTACTTTGCTTTTGTGCTTTGGAAGGCAAAGAATAAGATAAAGAGGCAGTGAAGGCAGAGTAACAATATATTGCCATGTTGCCCCTTTTGAACAAGGCAAACCTTGCCAAAAGATAGGAGAGTTTCACAGCTAAGATTCCTAAGAACACTCAGGCAGGCTGTGCAAGTTCAGCGTATGAATAACACAGGTAAACATGAAACCCCCAAGTCCTGATGGAAAGCAGCGATAGGCGGCCTGGAGTGCCCTCCAGTGAGAAAGTTCTTAACAGGGAATAAAGGTGACTGCTGGTTTCTTAATCGCTGTGTCAAAGCCTCCCCCTGCAAAGATCCTCAAGGCAGGGTTCTCGCTCCCAGGCTGCCATTAAGACAAATCTCAGGCTACATACAGTCCATGGGGTTGCAAAGAGTCGGACACTACTGAGTGACTTCACTTTCTTTCTTTCCATAGTTCCTTTCAGAGAAGGAAACGGCAACCCACTTCAGTGTTCTTGCCTGGAAAATCCCATGGGCAGAGGGGCCTGGTGGGCTACGGTCTATGAGGTTGCAGAGAGTCAGACACAACTGAGGAACTAACACAACACACATGCCTGACCTCCCCAACATCCACCCCCTACACTCTTCTCTACATGCTATAGACAAGTAAAGGCTGGTACTAACCAACTTAGGGGAAGGGCCAAGGGGAAAAGAAAGCCCCCAAGGCAGTCTGGGGGAGCATATATGTATTTGGAATCTCAGAAGGGAGTGATGGGTGGATGGCAGAGCTTCACTGTTTCCCCTCCTTTTCCCAGACACAGTTTATCCAGCAAATATTTATTGCGCCAGGCACTGTGCCATGTGCTAGTGAGTAAAAGTACTACATGCTGCTCTCCCTGGAGCTGTTTATCATCTAGGGCTGGGGTCAAGGCGTGCTGTCAAATACAAGAATCAGATCAGATCAGATCAGTCGCTCAGGCGTGTCCGACTCTTTGCGACCCCATGAATCACAGCACGCCAGGCCTCCCTGTCCATCATACAAAGTGACATTTATGATATGGGTGCTTTGCCAGAGAAGTACCACGAACAGTTGTAAATGGGAAGGCGGTGGGTTTGCAAGAGTCAGGGAAATGGGGAAAATCTTTCCAGAAGTGACCAAAGGAGAGAGCTGAACACTATTCCTCACAATGACATTCAAGGCAAGGATAATTCTCTTCCCTGTACAGAACTGGAGGCTCAGGAAAAATTAAGTCATGTGTCCCAGAGTACATTCTAAAATTTGGAATGCAAACGGGGTCTGTCACACTCTAAAACTAATCATTGTTCCTGAAGTTCACAGGGCTTTTATCTCAGAAGCTGATACTATGTTTCAGGTTTTCAGTTCAGTTCAGTTCAGTTCAGTCGCTCAGTCGTGTCGGACTCTTTGCAACCTCATGAATCGCAGCACTCCAGGCCTCCCTTTCCATCACCAACTCCCGGAGTTCACTCAGACTCACATCCTTCGAGTCAGTGATGCCATCAAGCCATCTCATCCTCTGTCGTCCCCTTCTCCTCCTACCTCCAATCCCTCCCAGCATCAGAGTCTTTTCCAATGAGTCAACTCTTCACATGAGGTGGCCAAAGTACTGGAGTTTCAGCTTCAGCATCATTCCCTCCAAAAAAATCCCAGGGCTGATCTCCTTCAGAATGGACTGGTTGGATCTCCTTGCAGTCCAAGGGACTCTCAAGAGTCTTCTCCAACACCACAGTTCAAAAGTATCAATTCTTCAGCGCTCAGCCTTCTTCACAGTCCAATTCTCACATGCATACATGACCACAGGAAAAACCATAGCCTTGACTAGACGAACCTTTGTTGGCAAAGTAGTGTCTCTGCTTTTGAATATGCTATCTAGGTTGGACATAACTTTCCTTCCAAGGAGTAAGCGTCTTTTAATTTCATGGCTGCAGTCACCATCTGCAGTGATTTTGGAGCCCCCAAAAATAAAGTCTGACACTGTTTCCCCATCTACTTCCCATGAAGTGATGGGACTGGATGCCATGATCTTCGTTTCCTGAATGTTGAGCTTTAAGCCAACTTTTTCACTCTCCTCTTTCACTTTCATCAAGAGGCTTCTGAGTTCCTCTTCACTTTCTGCCATAAGGGTGGTGTCATCTGCATATCTGAGGTTATTGATATTTCTCCCAACAATCTTGATTCCAGCTTGTGCTTCTTCCAGCTCAGCGTTTTTCATGATGTACTTTACATAGAAGTTAAATAAGCAGGGTGACAATATACAGCCTTGACGTACTCCTTTTCCTATTTGGAACCAGTCTGTTGTTCCATGTCCAGTTCTAACTGTTGCTTCCTGACCTGCATACAAATTTCTCAAGAGGCAGATCAGGTGGTCTGGTATTCCCATCTCTTTCAGAATTTTCCACAGTTTATTGTGATCCACACAGTCAAAGGCTTTGGCATAGTCAATAAAGCAGAAATAGATGTTTTTCTGGAAGTCTCTTGCTTTTTCCATGATCCAGCAGACGTTAGCAATTTGATCTCTGGTTCCTCTGCCTTTTGTAAAACCAGCTTGAACATCAGGAAGTTCACGGTTCACATATTACTGAAGCCTGGCTTAGAGAATTTTGAGCATTACTTTACTAGCGTGTGAGATGAGTGCAATTGTGCGGTAGTTTGGGCATTCTTTGGCATTGCCTTTCTTTGGGATTGGAATGAAAACTGAGTTTCAGGTTCTGGTATTCCTTAAAACAAGCTGACAGGGTGATCACCTCCTGGAACTAGAAGCTGGGATGAAAGCATCTTTGATTCACCATGTTCGAGGGGCAGTTCTGTCTTGAGGAAATGAAGATTAGAACTGAAAGTTCTGCTTTCAGGGTCCTCCCAAGCTCCTCCTTTTACAATGCACCCAGGAGGACTGCAAGCCATAAAGACAGGATTCCTGCTGCCATTTATCATCTTAATAAATGGGAACCCACTCCAGTACTCTTGCCTGGAAAATCCCATGGGCAGAGGAGCCTGGTGGGCTATACCCCGTGGGGTCACAAAGAGTTGGACATGACTGAGCGACTAACACACACACACACACGCACAAAGTTCCTCTGAGGTACCATTTACATACAACATTCTGTACAAATCTTAAGTGATGAGTTTTTGCAAACATATTCACCTGGATAATCCACATTCCTATTAAGATACAGAACATTTCCAATGCCCTGAAAAACTCCCTGTTGCCCTCTCCAAGGTATACCCACTCCCCCAAGCCATACATGGCTACTGTTCTGATTTCTATCATCATTTATGTATACCTTTTCTAGGCATCTGTATACATGGAATGATTCAGTATCAATTCTTATGTGTCTGGCTTCTTCCCCTCAACATAATGTTTTTGAGATTTATCTGCATTATTGTACAACACTGGTTTGTTACTTTTTACTGCTGAATCTTATTCTATTGTATGATTTTACCACAATTTGCTCATCCAGTCTCCTGTTGATGGACATTTGAGTTGCTTCCAGGTTTTGACTATCATGAGAAATGTTATGAACATTCATGGACAAATCTTTTTCTGGGCATGTTTTTACTTTTCTTGAGTAAATAAACAATGACATTTTGGGGCATAAGATAAATGTATACTTAATAACAAACTGCCGTACAGCTTTCAAGAAGAGTTGTATCATTTTACACAACTTTGGGGGATGTACAAAAGCTCCTATCATTTATTTTTCTGGAGTTGAGCTGTAGGAGTTGCTTGTATATTTTTGACAGTATGGTACTGGCACAAAGACAGAAATATAGATCAATGGAACAAAATAGAAAGCCCAGAGATAAATCCACGCACATATGGACACCTTATCTTTGACAAAGGAGGCAAGAATATACAATGGATTAAAGACAATCTCTTTAACAAGTGGTGCTGGGAAAACTGGTCAACCACTTGTAAAAGAATGAAACTAGAACACTTTCTAACACCATACACAAAAATAAACTCAAAATGGATTAAAGATCTAAACGTAAGACCAAAAACTATAAAACTCCTAGAGGAGAACATAGGCAAAACACTCTCTGACATACATCACAGCAGGATCCTTTATGACCCACCTCCCAGAATATTGGAAATAAAAGCAAAAATAAAAAATTGGACCTAATTAAACTTAAAAGCTTCTGCTTTTAACAAAGGAAACTATTAGCAAGGTGAAAAGGCAGCCTTTAGAATGGGAGAAAATAATAGCAAATGAAGCAACTGACAAACAACTAATCTCAAAAATATACAAGCAACTCAGCAGATGAATGAATAAGAAAGCTGTGGTACATATACGCAATGGAGTATGACTCGGCCATTAAAAAGAATACATTTGAATCAGTTCTAATGAGGTGGATGAAACTGGAGCCTATTATACAGAGTGAAATAAGCCAGAAAGAAAAACACCAATACAGTATACTAACGCATATATATATGGAATTTAGAAAGATGGTAACAATAACCCTGTGTACGAGACAGCAAAAGAGACACTGATGTATAGATCAGTCTTATGGACTCTGTGGGAGAGGGAGAGGGTGGGAAGATTTGGGAGAATGGCATTGAAGCATGTATACTATCATGTATGAAACAAGTCGCCAGTCCAGGTTCGATGCACGATACTGGATGCTTTGGGCTGGTGCACTGGGACGACCCAGAGGGAGGGTATGGGGAGGGAGGAGGGAGGAGGGTTCAGGATGGGGAACATATGTATACCTGTGGTGGATTCATTTCAATATTTGGCAAAACTAACACGATATTGTAAAGTTTAAAAAAAAAAAAAAGTTCCTATCATTCCAAATCCTTGTCAACTCCTTGTGTTGTCAGACTTTTTAACTTTAGACTTTTTGGTGAGTGTGAAGGCATCTTATTGTGGTTCAACACGCATTTACCTGATGACTAATAGTTTGGAGACCTTTTTCACCCAGCCATTTGTATCTCATCGTTTGTGAAGAGTCTACTAAACTCTAATGTCAATCTTCAACTTTTTATTATTGAGCTGTGGAAGTCCTTTGTCAATTCTAGATACAAGTCATTTGTTAAATATTTGTATTATGAATATTTCTCACAGTCCAGAGCGTCTTTATTTTCATTCTGATGAAGTCCAATTTATCTTTTTTTTTTCATTTTATGACTAGTGCTTTCTATTTCCTATTGAAGAAATTTTTACTTACCAAAGGTCATGAAGATGTTTGTCTTCTGTCGTCTAGATGCATCATAATATTAGTTTTTATATTTAAGTTTATGATCCATCTAAGGTTAACTTTTCTGTTTGGGGTAAGGTAGAGATATAAATACATCTTCATATGCAGAGGTGTTTTTGTTTTTCATATGAATACCCTAATATTTCAGAATAATTTATTGAAAATAGTTGCAATGCTTTTGTACTTTTGACAGAAAGCATTTGGTCTTATACATGTGGATCAATGGCTGGACTTTATTTGTTCCATTGCTAGATTTGTCTATCCTCTAACAAAAGACACACATTGTCTTGATTATGGTCACTTTTGAAAAGTGTAAGCCTATTAACTTTGTTTTTCTTTTTCAAAAATATCTTGGCAATTGTAGGTCTGTTGCATTTCCATATGCACTTTATAATTGTCCTGTCAATATCTGCTTAGATTTTTTACTGGGATGGCACTGACTGTTCATGTCACTTCAGGGAGAACTGACATCTTAACAATTTTGAGTCTTCCTATATATGAATATGTTATACATTTCCCTTTATTTAGATTTTATTTTATTTTTCTCAGCAATATTTCATAGTTTTCTCTGTAGAGGAGTCACATGTCTTTCTTTAAATTTATTTCAAATTTTGGGATGCCATTGCCAATGGAATTTTATATTTTCCTTTCCAACTGTTCATTGCTAGACTGTAAAAATACAATTGATTTTTATATATTGACTTCCAATTTTCAGAAACCTTGCTAAATTTGCTCATAACTTCTTGTTGTTGGTGGTGTTAGTATGTGTGTGTGTTTTGGAACATTTCTTAGAATTTTCTTTATATGCAATCATGTTATCTGTGAAGAGAGTTGTACTTTCTTCTTTTCAAACTGTATGTTTTTTACTTCTTTTTCTTCCACTATTTCAGTGACCATAGCCTCCATGTACAATGTTGAATAATAGTGGTGAGAAAATACCTTCTTGTTCCCATCCTTGAAAGAAAAGGCTTCAATATTTCATCATTAATATGATGGAAACTATAATTTTTCCCAAGTGACCTAGATTGAGGAAATTCCTTTCTATTCCTAGATGGATAAGAGTATACATTTTTTTAAAAAAATCATGAATGTGAGTTGAATTTTGTCAAATGCTTTTCTGCAACTACTGAGAAAATCATAAAATTCTTCTCCTTTAATCTCATAATATTGTGGACTAATAATCAATTTTGGAATGTTAAGCCAATCTTGCATTCTTGTAATAAATCCCATTTGGTGAAATATTATTCTTTTTATACATTGCCAAATTTGACTTGCTAATATTTTAATATTTTGTATCTGTAGTCATAAGGGGCATTTTCTGTAATTTTATTGTAAGCTCTTTGTCTGTTTTTGATATCATTGCAACCAAGCCTCATTAAATGAACTGGGAACTGTTCTGTACCTCTATTTTCTGAAAGAGAGTGGTGTTATTTCTTCCTTAAATATTTGGTAGAATTCACCAGTGAAGCCATCTGAGCCTGGAGTTTTCTGGAAAAGTTTTAAACTAAATTTAATGTTTTTAACAGCTACAGGCTATTCAGACTTCCTATTTATTATTGTGTCAATTGTGACAAATCATATTCTAAAGAAATACATTCATTTTATCTAAGTTTCCAAATTAATTAGTAGAAAATTATTTATAATATTCTCATTATTGTTTTCATGTCTGTAGAAAATATCATGATATAGTTCACTCATGAAATTGGTAATTCTTTAAATTATTTACAGTGTTCTCTTATTATTATCTTCATATCTGCAGAATATATCACAATAACTCTTCTTTCATTCTCAGAATTGGTCATTCTTTTTCTCTCTTCCTTTGCTCAGCCTGCGTGTGTGCTCAGTCACTCAGTTGTGCCTGACTCTTTGTAACCGCATAATCAGCCTAGCTAAGGTTTAATTAATTTTACTCATCTTCTCAAAGAACTAGCTTTGAATTTGTTTCCTCTATTGCTCATGTTTTCTGTTTCATTTATTTCCACTCTTAGTTTTATAATTTCCTTTTTAAAAATTGCCTTTGGGTTTAATTTTCTCTTTTCCTATTTACTTAAGATTGACCATAGATCACTGATTTTATACATTCTTTTTTTTGTTATATAGTCACTGAAACCTACTAGTTTCCCTCTAACCACTGCTTTAGCTGCATCCAACAAACTTCAATATATTATCTTTTATTATCATTTATTTCAAAATATTTTCTAATGTCTTTTTTTTTTGGTTCATAGATTATGTTCCAGCGTATTTTTACTTTTGCAAATATTTGGATATTTTACAGACAGTTTACTTATGTTGAGTTCTAATTTCATATTGGGTGGCCAGAGAACATCTGCTATATAATTTCTTTCCTTTAAATTTATTGAGATTTGTTTTATGGCCTAGACTATGATACTATTATTCCTTGCTTTTAGACCCTTAAAAAGTGGTCCTCTGAATCTCTTGCTCATGTCTTCATGTTCCCACCCTTTTCCACACTCTGATCTTTAAGCTTCTCATTTTGCTGAAACACCTGTCAAGGGCCAGACTCACAGCCTTGTCTTCCTTACAAGCGTCTCTTCTTTTTATGTAAACTAGACTTCAGATTTTTTTTCAAAGACTTGCAATCAGACTGATTCTTTGAAAGATAGCACTTAGGAATATATTCCAAACCTCTAAGAAAATGGAAATCTGGGAATTAAGTTTATGTTTTTAAATATCATAGAGAAATACATGAACTGAGAATAACAACAGTAATAAAATAACAATAATGAACTCTTTAACATTTCCTCCAGTGATTTACATCTTAAATAGTATCTGAAACGAGATCATCACAAGGGAAAGATAGCCTAATATTAGTATCTTGAAGGTGTGGGTTGTATTCACCACCCCCAAACATCTGTTTAGCCATGTTTAGTGGAAAGGAGAAGACACTGCCATTGTTTCTCAAATGGAAACTCAAGTATGTTCCTGTAGCCACTTAGCACTATTGCTGGGTAGCAGTAAGATGTGTGAAAGGGTAAAATCAAAACGGAAGTAGAGTGGAAATGACTAGTGCTGAGCAATTACGTTCACTGGTATTATGTTCACTCCAGGAAGCCTCTCATTTCTGGGCACAAAGAAGACTATACTTCCCAGACTTCCCACATCTAAACAAGATCACATGACTAGTTCTGGCCAATGGGATATAAACAGAAATTATGTGAGTCACTTCATGTTATGGTTGGAGAAGGAAATGGCAACCCATTCCAGTATTCCTGCCTGGAGAATTCCATGGACAGAGGAGCATGGCAGGCTACAGTCCATGGGGCCACCCAGAGTCAGACACGACTGAGCAACTCACTCATCACTCAGGTTAAGGTAATAAATAGCACACAGGCATCCTTTCAACATCTTATTTTCCTGACTTGGCAACGAATGATATTCCAGGTAGGAAAGTCATTGTCAGTTTAAGTTCCTGAATGGCTATGTGGATGGCATCACCAACCCGACTTACTTTAGATATACATCAATATGTAAAACCTTTATTTTGTTAAGCCATTGTGGTTTCAGGATAAAATTGTTGCTGCAACCCAACCTAGCTCCTTCTGACTCAAAGCATCATCCCTGGACCAGCATCAGCATCACTTGGAGACTGAGGTAAGCTCAGTCTCTACGTTGGACCTCTTGAATCAGAATGTGCCTTTTAAGAAGATCTCTGGACAATTTATATATTAGTTTTCTGGGACTGCCATATCAAAACACACACACACACACACACACAGAAAAGGTGGCTTAAACTACAGAAAATGATTTCTCACAGTTCTGAAGTCCCAAGTCAAGATGTCACAATAATTGACTTCCCTTGAGGCTTCTCTTCCTGGCTTTCATGGCCGGCAGCCGTCTTGTGTCCTCACGTGGCCTTTCCTCTGTGTGCATGCACTCATGGTGTTATCCTAATCTCCCCTTCTTATAAGGCCACCAGGCAGATTGGATTAGGGCCCTCCCTGGTGGCCTCATTTTAACTTAATTACCTCTTTAAATACAGTTACATTCTGAGTGGGTGTTTAGGTATCAACATATGAATTGGGTGTTTATTTGGGTGTCTAGAGTATCAACATATGAATTTTGGGGGAACACAAATTTTCCCTAACAATTCATATATATTAGGAACACTGACCTAATCTAGCCAAATGAATAGCAAAATGTCATCCTGAGACTATACAATGACTACTGTGGTCTGATTTGTGCTTAATTTAACATAACTACAAGGTTCCTTCCTGACTTTGGGTGTTTTTTCATCATTTAGACTTAACTTCCCATCAGTTTTTGAAATAAGTAATCCTCAGATTGCCCCCTTATTCTGCTTCCAAGGGTTGATAAGAAATCAATGACACAGCTCTGAAATGCAGATTTTTTTTTTTGGTAGTATGGTTTAAGGATCCTTATTGGATGCTTCCAAAATAAAACAAGAGCATATGTTATTTTCTTTTGCAGAGCTCCAACCTCTATCTACTCATAGGCATCACACAAGGGAGTTTATCTGTTGAATGCTGGACATTTAGACTAGACAGACATCTTCACAATGGTGCCAAAATCCATATACTGAGGTCTAAATTTAGATTTAGAAGGGAATCATGCAAAGTTTAAAAACATACTTTGTCATTTCAACTCACAGATTCTTAGGGATGTAGACGTGTAAGCCAATAATTTGCCCAGGCATGGGTTGACTTTACAATGTGCCCACCAAGTTACTGTGTACTCTGCATCAACAGCTCTAGTTCCAGGGGTCCTCTGTCTTCGATGCTGGCCTTCTCTCTCTTCCCACAGAGCTGTTTTTTAATCCATTGTTATCCGTGTGGTCATATCCACTGTTCCCAGCCATGACCCTTTTGTCATATAGAAACCTAGTGCTTTCTCATAAAATTGCCTTTCAGATATTTTGCTGAATAATAGCTCCCAATTTTCTCCTTCTCAGGCTAACCATACCTATGTGACCTTGGGAGGGGGAAAAAAAAAGGTAATCAAATACTCGTTTAAATCCTAATACCATACTTCTTAATAAAGTGAACAAAACAAAGGGTCCCTTATAAGACTTCTTTTCTGTGACTCTGAGCGTTGATCCTGCATCTCTGATTGGCAGGTCATTTGGTATTATTTTAAAATTTCACAAATTGCAAGTTCAGAATACCATTAAATCCAGAGAACTGACACCAGACAGCACAGCACAGGAGTCTAGAACCATGCTATCCACCACGGCAGCCACAAGCCACACATCTGAATGGTCAGGCAACTCTTTGCTTTAATTTCAATTCTGCCACTTGGAAATGCTACTTAACCAGTAGAGTCTTCATGTTTTTTCCTCTGAAAAGTGGGAGTAGTAATAGAACTCAAAAATAGAACTCACTTTACATTACCGGTTCTTGTTATGACTTCATGTGATAATGTGAATAAAGTGTTTAATACACTAAATACACATTCCTTCTCAGAAGCTGAGAGATTAAGTAACAGGATTAATGGGAAACATCAAGTTGGGGACAGTCCATTCAAACTTTATCAATTTTATAACCAGAGTACCAACAAACCTGATGATCAGTGGTAGCTGGGAGAGAAATTGGACTGCACAGTAGCCAGGTTACTATGGCTGGAGGCTGTCATCTTAGATATTAAAAAAAAATGCACAAAAATAATAGAGTGGAAATGCTGGAAGTTAGAGCAAGGCTAAAAGGAGATGTAACAGTGCGGTCAGAAGTGGAGGGTATAGCCATGGAATGGGCCATGAGGGTGGGCATGGGAGGAGTACTACCTGGAGGCCTTGCAAGCCTGGGGTTGGAGCCCCAGGGTCAGTGTCCATCTTGAATATTTAAAACTACAACCAACAGGGGCTCCTGCGGGCATTACAACAAGCTAAGGCTTCTTTCCCTCTCCCACTTAAAGATTAAAATTCTATTCTCACTATTCCAGATTCCTTTGCTAAGGATAAACTGTGTGTATATGAACCAGCACAATTTCCTCATTAAACCAACATCATTTCTCTTTGACCAAGTGCACATGAGCTAATCCACATTTACAGAAACACGAATGATTGTAGAGCAGACCACAGTGGGGAAAGGAACTGAGCGTGGAAGTGGAAAACGTTAAGGTCAAGCCCTGGCTCACCCGTAAAAGCCTTATCAACCACATGTATCATTCAACTTCTCTGGACTGCCAAGTCCTCTCGCCTGTAGGGTAGTGTTCCACGCCTGATAGTTGCATGGATTCTTTGGAGGTTCAGATAAGAAACTGTGGAGCGCAGCACCAATATAAATTTCCTGGGAGGATGGAATTTGAATGAGGTCAGTTTGGCTCAACTGTGACAGAGAGACATGGGCGTTGCCAGCTACAGTTCAGCTCTTGGAGTTCTTAGATGATTTAGGAGATACAGGGTATTTCTTTGCTTCCTTCTCCTTACATCACCAAGAAACTGAGCCCCAATCACCCCCTCATTCTTGCTGCCTCACAGGGGACTCAGAAACCTTGGACAGGTGCAAGAATCTCTGATCAAAGAAGCCCACAGATCTTTGGGCCAACAGAAACCTATTTTGCTTTTGATTTATGCATTTTCCCATACTTTCTGCAAATGAAGCAACACTTGGGAAAAAATCCTCTTCCCTCCCTCTCTCTGCTAGTCCCCCAAGGCCAAACCCACTCATAAATCCTATCTGGGCACCACCCACCCCCATTAACTGTTAAGGTCAGTGTTTCAGAAGGGACCCATTTTCTCTGCCTGTTCTCCCCTAAATGCAAAGACATGATGGAGAAGAAAGATGACTCAATACTGCTTTGTTTTAGGCACTTTGGAGACAACAGACCAGTTTTGCACTGGGTTTTTTAACATCTATCACTTGAGATAGAGAGCCTTTTCTCTGGTACTACTGTCCTTATGCAGTCTACCCTTCTCTCTCCTCTATCTCCTCCTCTAATTTCCCCACTTGACTTACGTCAGACCACATTCACAGATAAAGAATAGCAGCTTCCTGCCCTCCCAGGGGAATGTCACTTCCACAACTACAAAGGGAATGTGGTCATTAGTTTGTTGTTACTCGGTGGGGCAGAGCCTGGATCAAGCCTGGAAGATGCCAGAAGGCTGGCTTCTCGGTGGTCTCATCTTCGCAGATGTCACTGTATAATGGAAGAAACATGAAGTGAGAGTCTGCGGTTCCTTCTGCTCCTAGAATTTCTACAATCAGCTGTATGAACTGGGTTAACTCACTTCTCCATAGGCCTTCACCTAGTCTCCTTATCTATAAAGTAACAATGGTGAGTAATGATGATGTTACTATCATCTAATGAGAATTTACTATGAACCAGGAATGTGCTAAGCTTTTTACACGAATTTCCTCACTAGTATTATTTATCACATTTCTATGGATAAGGAAATCTGCCCAAGGTCCTGGAGTTATTTTCTCTGTAGAAGTGTGATTTACATCCAGGCTGTTCCACTGTCTGTGTTGGGGACCTCTGTGTGTACAATCATTATTTCTTCTCTGAAGACTTGTTGACCAAATAATTATAATGCATATTTTACTCTATTACTTTCACTTATCACACTGCAATGCAGAGAAGTTTGAGGGCCTGTATCTCCCATTCAGTTCAGTCAGTTCTGCTGCTGCTGCTGCTAAGTCACTTCAGTCATGTGCTACCCCAGAGACGGCAGCCCACCAGGCTTCCCCGTCCCTGGGATTCTCCAGGCAAGAACACTGGAGTGGGTTGCCATTTCCTTCTCCAATGCATGAAAGTGAAAAGTGAAAGTGAAGTCGCTCAGTTGTTCCTGACTCTTAGCGACCCCATGGACTGCAGCCTACCAGGCTCCTCTGTCCATGGATTTTCCAGGCAAGAGTACTGGAGTGGGGTGCCATTGCCTTCTCCATCAGTCAGTTCAGTCGTGTCCAATTCTTTGCAACCTCATGAATCGCAGCATGCCAGGCCTCCCTGTCCATCGCCAACTCCCGGAGCCTACTCAAACTCATGTCCATCGAAGACAGTGATGCCATCCAGCCATCTCATCCTCTGTCATCCCCTTCTCCTCCTGCCCCCAATCCCTCCCAGCATTAGGGTCTTTTTCAGTGAGTCAAATCTTCACATGAGGTGGCCAAAGTATTGGAGTTTCAGCCTCAGCATCAGTCCTTCCAATGAACACCCAGGACTGGTCTCCTTTAGGATGGACTGGTTGGATCTCCTTGCAGTCCAAGGGACTCTCAAGAGTCTTCTCCAACACCACAGTTCAAAGGCATCAATTCTTTGGCACTCAGCTTTCTTCACAGTCCAACTCTCACATCCATACATGACCACTGGAAAAACCATAGCCTTGACTAGACGGACCTTTGTTGGCAAAGTAATATCTCTGCTTTTTAATGTGCTATCTAGATTGGTCATACTCTTCCTTACAAGGAGTAAGCGTCTTTTAATTTCATGGCTGCAATCACTATCTGCAGTGATTTTGGAGCCCCAAAACATAAAGTCTGACACTGTTTCCACTGTTTCCCCATCTATTTCTCATGAAGTGATGGGACCAGATGCCATGATCTACGTTTTCTGAATGTTGAGCTTTAAGCCAACTTTTTCACTCTCCTCTTTCACTTTCATCAAGAGGCTTCTGAGTTCCTCTTCACTTTCTGCCATAAGGGTGGTGTCATCTGCATACCTGAGGTTATTGATATTTCTCCTGGCAATCTTAATTCCAGCTTGTGCTTCTTCCAGCCCAGCGTTTCTCATGATATACTCTGCACAGAAGTTAAATAAGCAGGGTGACAATATACAGCCTTAATGTGCTCCTTTTTCTATTTGGAACCAGTCTGTTGTTCCAGTTCTAACTGTTGCTTCCTGACCTGCATACAGATGTCTCAAGAGGCAGGTCAGGTAGTCTGGTATTCCCATCTCTTTTAGAATTGTCCACAGTTTATTGTGATCCACACAGTCAAAGGCTTTGGCATAGTCAATAAAGCAGAAATAGATGTTTTTCTGGAACTCTCTTGCTTTTTCAATGATCCAGTGCATGTTAGCAATTTGATCTCTGGTTGCTCTGCCTTTTCTAAAACCAGCTTGCCTTATGATCCAGCAATCCCACTGCTGGGCATACACACTGAGGAAACCAGAAGGGAAAGAGACACGTGTACCCCAATGTTCATCACAGCACTGTTTATAATAGCCAGGACATGGAAGCAACCTAGATGCCCATCAGCAGATGAATGGATAAGAAAGCTGTGGTACATATACACAATGGAGTATGACTCAGCCATTAAAAAGAATACATTTGAATCAGTTCTAATGAGATGGATGAAGCAGGAACCTATTATACAGAGTGAAGTAAGCCAGGAAGAAAAACACCAATACAGTATATTAACGCATATATATGGAATTTAGAAAGATGGTAACAATAACCCTGTGTACGAGACAGCAAAAGAGACACTGATGTATAGATCAGTCTTATGGACTCTGTGGGAGAGGGAGAGGGTGGGGAGATTTGGGAGAATGGCATTGAAACATGTATAATATCATGTATGAAACGAGTTGCCAGTCCAGGTTCGATGCACGATACTGGATGCTTGGGGCTAGTGCACTGGGACGACCCAGAGGGAGGGTATGGGGAGGGAGGAGGGTTCAGGATGGGGAACACAGGTATACCTGTGGTGGATTCATTTCGATATTTGGCAAAACTAATACAATATTGTAAAGTTTAAAAATAAAATTAAATTAAAAAAAATAAATAAATAAAACCAGCTTGAACATTTGGAATTATGTCTTCCTAAGATTCTGTCCTAGCACAATTCTTGGTACATAATAGCTAGTGAGGACATCATGAATCAGCAAACAGCTTCTGCACATCATATCTGAAAGCACTAATTTGACTTAGTAACTAACTGCGCACCATTCTCCCTTTGAATTTAAGCTCTCCCACCCACCATTCTCCCAGAGTGGTGCTTTAGCCTCCAACCTTCACTCATGGGGAGGGGTGAGGAACAATATGTAGAGTTCACCAAAGGTATGAGATAATTTCCATGTGATGAAAAATAAAATGTTTAGTTTAACCAACATTATTTTAGTATCACTGCTATCTGCTCCTTCAATATATTTAGACTTAAAGGTAATAAGTTATAAGGAAACACAGCCAGAAAAATGCATAACTCAATGAGATGTGGTTTCCAATAAAAGACAGAAAGTTAGGCACAGATTTTAGCACATTTAAGGGAGATATGCTTTAAGTCTGATTTTATATAGCTTGAGGAATTTATTTCCATACTTATCACATGGTACTAAAGGACCCAAAATAGATAAATCTTTGGTTATGCCAGGAAAGCAGTTCATCTGTGATTATGGAGAAATACACATTTAATAGTCCTTACAATTTAGCATCAGCACAGCCATTTAGACTGATAATGTACGAAACCCTCCTTTTTCCTCTCCTCAGGCACAGTGAATGACTCCCTGTGCTGGATTACCTTCCACTAAGCAGATTTCATAGCTCCAAGCCTCAGTAGGGAAAATGTGAGGCTGAACCAATTTAAAAAATAAAAACCATCCCGGAGCTCACAAAACCACATAATTAAACTGAATCACTTAGCATTTTGATTGAGTGTTTGAAAAACCTGATACAAAGACTCAGAAATTGCCCCAAAATGCATCACAAACATGGTGATGCTTTTACTTATGTAAACTCTAGGCAAAGATGAATGCAGAGAGAGGAAGATGAATAGAAATGTAGGGACAGATACTATTGCTATTTCCCCAATCCAACTCCATCAATTATTATTTTTGGTGTTTAATAATTTTCATTGCCATTTTACATTTTAAATAGCAAATTGTCATTTTGCTTGTAGAAATATGCAGCAGTGTAACCACACTGTTTCTTTCAGAGTGTCTATTTGTACAAAAGTACACAGACCACTGGTGGTGATCAGACGATGGAGTTTGACACTACATTTACCCTAAGATATGTCATTCAGTCATTTTTGGTACTCAGTATTTCCATCAGTAAAAAAGGGACTGCCTGACTACCTCAAGATTAGAACTTAAAAAAGGAAATTCAGCTTGTTAGTCAAAGCCACAGTATAAATACTAAACCGGTATCGGGGACAGCACGTACTGCAGTGTGCTATCATTGCACTTATTTTTTGACACTGAACCTGAATGCATTTTTCCCATCCACTAGCTCTGCCAGCCCCTGCCTCCCCATCAGTGCCATCCGCATGCACTTGGTAGTATCAGTCTTGTCCTCAGTCTTCTCATGTTACTTTGCTTTCAGACAAAAGTCTGTCTGTAGCCAAGTGTGGTTAGGTTTCATCCACAGAGATCTGGCACAGGAACCCAAGATAGAAAGGTGCTTGATGGAAGCAAAGAATAAAATTAAAATGAATGCTTTCATGGAGGCTAATAACCTCAGGGAGGAAACTGGAAAAGCAGAGAAACACAAAAGAGAGCCCGAGAGCAGGGATGCAAAAGACACAAAGCAGAGGAGAGAGAAGGAATGAGCATGTTTTGGGGGGCCAGGGTGTAGATATATAGACAATGGCTTTTTTAAAAAGTTAGTTAATTAAAATATTACCTATAGAAATCAAACTGCACTCACTATCTCTTCCACATAAAACAAAATTTCTTTTCCTTCAAGTAGAAAAACAAGGTAAAAGAGATACCCAAAGAATTAATGTTAAAACCTTTTTAAAATGATCAGAAAAAAAAAACATTAGAAATAATCTAATGTTCACATCAGAGTATAACCTGCCAGACATATTCATAGCTTGTTTATTTAGGTTTTGACTTTTATGCAAAAGAAAATATTTTATATGATGTTTTATAATTTTCTTTTTTGATTTAACAGCACATCAAAACTAGCTCCCCATGTCAGTAAACATATATCAATGTCATTATTCTTGATGGTTATCTCATTTTTCAATGCATGAATGAATTAAGTTTCATTTAACCAGTCTCCTGTTGGACACACAAGTGGACTGGTTTTTGGCAATTACAAATAGTGCCTTATCAATTAGCTTTCACCGGATACAAAACCACCCCAAAACTTCACAGTTTAAAATAACAACCATTTTGGGGGACCTAATTCAACTCAAAAGCTTTTGCACAGCAAAGGAAACCACAGACAAAACAAAAAGACAACCCATAGAGTTGGAGAAAATATTTGAAAACGATGTAACCAACACAGGATTAGCCTCCAAAATTTAAAAACAGTTCTTGTGGCTCAACATCAGAAAAAGCAAACAACCCAATAAAAAAAAAAAACGGGCAGAAGACTTAAATACGTATTTCCCCAAAGAAGACATACAGATGGCCAAGAGGCACATGAAAAGATCTCAACATTGATAATTATTAGAGAAATACAAACGAAACTACCATATCACATCATATCAGTCAGAATGGCCAGCATCAAAAAGTCTACAAACAATAAATGCTGGAGAAGGCGTGGAGAAAAGAGAACCCTCCTACACTGTTTTTGGGAATGTGAATTGGTATCACACTTAAGGAAAACAGTATGGAGGTTCCTTAAAACACTAAAAATAGAGTTACTATTATGATCCAACAATCCCACTCCTGGGTACATGTTCAGAGAAAAACAAGGGTCAAAAGGATACATGCACCCCAGTGTTCACTGCAGCACTGTTTACAATAGCCAAGACATGGAAGCAACCTAAGTGTCACGGACAGAGACTGGATAAAGAAGATGCGGCACATACATGCAGTAGAATGTCAGTCATTGAGAAGAATGGAATAACACCACCTGCAGCAACATGGATGGACCTGGAGATACTAAGTGAAGTAAGTCAGATTGAGAAAGACAAGCGTCATATAGCGCTTATATGTAGAATCTGAAATGATACAAATGAACTTCTTTAGAAAACAAACAGAGTCATAGACTCAAAGAATGAATTTATGATTACCAGGAGGAAATGTGGAGGAAAGGGATAAATTGGGGAGTTGAGATGGACATGTACATGCTGTTATATTAAAAAACAGAAAACCAACAAGGACCTACTGTATAGCATAGGAAATTCTGCTCAATATTATGTAATAACCTAAATAAGAAAAGAATTTGAAAAAGAATAGATACATGTATAACTGAATCACTTTGCTGTACACCTGAAACTAACCCATTATTAAGCAATCATGCTCCAACATAAAATAAAAATTAAAACAACCATTTTTTCAGCTAACAGTCTTTGAGGAAACCACAGGAGCTGTCACAGGTGACACAGCTGGGGCCTCTCTTCACACGGCTTCTCATCTTCCAGGGGGCTGTCCTGGACTCCTTCACATGGCTAAGTTCAGGCAAAATCACTCAGGTCTCCTGGACCCAGCAGAGAAAGCAGCTGAGCAGGAAGAGAAAGCCCAGCAGAGTGGGCAGTGCCTTGCCTCAGGTCTGAAGCCAGAAGGACACAATGGGAGCTTAACTAAGTGGAGTTCAAGTCTCGGGGAAGGTGGAAACTGCCTACATCCCATTTCCAGTTGCCTGTGTATCACTATATTTAACATATTATATATTTAACTATATTTAACATATAATGATAGAAATTGTATGCAGTTGAGTAAGCGGTGTACAAGGTAGGGTCTTACTGGGTGGGAGTCTAAGGAAGAGTCTGGAAGGGTTGTGCTAATGGTCCTAGCAGTTGGGATTCCAAGGCTACAGAACAGGGGCTGGTACCCAGTGAACCTTCAGTAAATATGTCACATGAACATCTAATAGGGTTACTAGACAGGGGAGGAGACTGCTCAGGACACTGTGTGTCTTGATTTTGACAAACAGCAGATGAAAGTCTGTGAGTATATCCTGTGCTAAGGGCACTATGTGGGGTGGGTAAGAGCTCTATTATGTGTATTTTTACCTGATTGACCAAAGGCAGCCATACTATGGATTAATAGTTCAGGGTATATGTCAAAGGGCTCTGCCTTTGTTTTTTTTCTGGTTTAATACATTCACAAACAATCTGAAATTTTATTTCTCCAAAGTGATTTCTTTTTAAAAAAATTTTTTGACAGACCCTCACGGTGCTAGTGGTAAAGAAACTGCCTGCCAAGGTGGGAGACGTTAGAGACACAGGTTCAATCCCTGGGTTGGGAAGATCCCTTGGAGAAGGGCATGGCAACCCACTCTAGTATTCTTTCCTAGAGAATTCCATGGACAGAGGAGCCTAATGGGCTACAGCCCATTGGGTCACAAAGAGTTGGACACAACTGAAGCAACTTAGCACACACACACATGCAGTGTTTGATTTAAATTATTTTAATATTACTTAAATATAGACACAAATAAGATTCAATGTTGCTGATGGCTTTTATATAACTCCAGAGCTAAAAGTTAAAAATAAAATGCAAACCCCATGAAAGTCAAGTGAATGGCATTAACATGACAGGTGATGTTCCCTGGCTGACATGAAATCACTGGTTTAGGTCACATGGTCCTGACAGTGGCAGTGGGTGCTTTCGAGCTCAGCAAGGTAATCCTGGAAGGGTTTGGGGATGTCTGTGAGTCATCTTTCCACATAGCCCGAGGCAGTGTAGTCAGCCTCAGTTCAGCTTGGCACACACACACCTAATTGCCTAATTTTCTTTTCTCATCAGCCTGGACCACTTGTTACAAGGGCAGTCTTAAACACAAACTCATGCACCAAATACCACATTGGTCTCAAGACAACTAGAGCTTTCATTTTTTTATATGTTCATTGAAAAGAAAGCAGAAAGTTTCAGATTCCTATAGAGAACTCATTCAAACAAGAACGGCTGAGCACCAACAAGGTGCTGGGCAGCTGCGAGATGCTGTAGGTACACTGAGGAACTACACCGAGCACGCTCCCACCAGCAGGATGAACGAGATGCTGTAGGTACACTGACGAACTACACCGAGCACGCGCCCATCTGCAGGATGAACGAGATGCTGTAGGTACACTGGTGAGCTACACCGAGCACGCGCCCACCTGCAGGATGAACGAGATACTGTAGGTACACTGGTGAGCTACACCGAGCACGCGCCCACCTGCAGGATGAACGAGATGCTGTGGGTACACTGGTGAGCTACACCGAGCACGCGCCCACCTGCAGGATGAACGAGATGCTGTAGGTACACTGGCGAACTACACCGAGCACGCGCCCACCTGCAGGATGAACTGAACTGGGGATGCTGGGATTTGCAGCTGACACAGGGTTGGGGCAGGGGAGCAACACAGGAAAACAGGACCTGGATTATAAAGAATCCTTACATTTTTTTCTCATTGTAATATTTTAAAATTCCTAAATCAACTACATTTATTGTTTAGAACTTGCAAGTGATACGATGTCTGTAAAGCAATAACTGTAAGCTAGTGCCCTCTAATCCAACTCTTCAAGAGTCACAACTGTGCTAACTTGAACCTTACGGACTTTTCCATGAGATCAGAAAGCACTGAACAAATTGATCGTGTGCAGAATTCCTTAGTCTCTTGCCTTCTTCTCCCCTCAGTGACATTTTCTAAAAGGATTCCTTCTTCTATGAGAGAATCTTCCTGGATTGAAGCTACAAGGAATCATAGAGACTGGCCAAAACTCTTCAATTTTGTAGAATCATTACCTTGTTCTAAGATTCGTGAAAAGAACTGAAGGTACTGTATACAAAACATCCGGCATACAGTAGACACTTAATAAATGTTGACTGCCATTATTATAATTTAAAATATTTGTTGTTCTTAAAATGTACCAGCTCTTTAGCGTTCTATGTCCTGATTATGGAGTGATGGCAGTTCTTTTTCCAACAATCCTGGAAAAAAATCGTCTTTTCATGTGGCTGCCCATTGGGGATTACAGCTTTCCATAATCTTTGGAACACCACTTCGTGGTTGCCCTTGCATTTAATATAATATCCCCTTGTCCCCACAGAGGAGATGTTGGAGGAAGGTAGAGGTTTGGTCATTTGAATTGAGACAGGGTGTAAGTGTCAGGACCATATTTCTTTTCCAACTCTAAAATCTAATTTCCTCAGAACTGTGTTTAACAGTTCAACATTTACAGCTCAAGTTCCTGGCATCCCATCCGCTCACATTCACCACATCACTTAGGTAATGCTTGGAAAGTACTCTGGAGGAAATGGGCCCAGAAGTGCTAAGTAGAATTACACGATACGAGTCGACAGTGGGGAGCCACAGTGAATAGATAAAATCTCCTGTCTGCACTACATTTCATTTTCTCCAGTGGATTTTATGGAACCCTCATGTGTTACACTGGAAATAAAGCAGGAAGTCACATTTTTATGAGTAATATGTGTGTTGAATATTGAAAAAAAAGTAACAAAGTAGTGAAAGGGATTATTTGCACTCAGTTGGGCATAATAAAAACAGTCGGAAATTAAGGGTCAGTCACTTTCCATTAAGTACTATTTTTAATAAATAAAAAATAAAGATAAGAGGAGGTAAATCGCGATGGGGAAACAGCTTGGGAAAGTTTTCTTATTCAGGGAAAGTAGTTCTGGAGAATTTAAAAGGTTCTTTGTACATGAAGAACTTCTTAAGAACATTCACCCATACATTCCTTTGCTCATTAAATCAACTTTTACTACATCCTTCAGAGAGCCAAGTGCTGGGCTAGAGACTGATGTAGAAGGTGTGCTCTCCTGGAGGCAAGGTAAAGTGTGTCCCTGCAGGACACAGAGAAGGAAATCCTCTGAGATGTTCATAGAGAGCGTCTCTGGAGGAGGTGACATCCGAACTGTCACAATGATGAGTGTTTTGTAGGTGGAGAGAAACAGAAAGGGATTCGTGGTGGTGGAACAGCAGTAGGAGAAGCACAGAGGTGAGAAAGGCAAGGACAGGTGAGGAAACAACAAGGTTTAATGACCTGGAACCATCATGTTATGTCTGGAGGTGAGACCAGAACAAGACACTAGCTCTCATTTTGCAGCACCTTGTAGGGACTGCTAAACGTGAGCGTCCGTCCTCCCTTCTTCAGAGAGGCCTATGCTGACATATCTGTGGAAAGGGTGTGTTCCACTCAATTAAATTCAGCAAATATGCCCAGGGCCATCCTGAGGACATGGAGATGAACATAAAAAGATTCCCATGGTCCAATGTTTGCAACGCAGTGGCACAGTGTTCTTCCACATGCTTTCAGTATTCACTTCAATCATCCGTTGCTCTATCAGTGGGTGCCACATGCTGTGCATCACTTCTAAGATCAAGGGCAGGACAGCACCTTGGGAGGTGTGTGCGAGGTGTGGGGCTCTGGTGCTGGACTTCCTAAGCTCAACTCTCGAGTCCCACAAATACTAGTCTAGTCGTGTGACTTCAGGCAAGCTACCGGGTTTCCTCCTCTGCCAAATTGGAACCCTCATGGTTCAGACTCACAGGGCTGTTGTGTAGATGAAGTGCGAGGAGGCAAGCACACCACTCAGTTGGCACCTGGCAAGTTATAAGCAGTGGAGAAATGGGCGCCATTGTTACAGGCACATCAGATCTATGCTCCACGGAAGACCCATGCCACTCCTCAGGGAAGAAACCACTTGCGCCCTCGGCTCCTGTTCTGGGGCTGCTCTCTGTGCACTCAGAAATAGGTAAGATGGTAGACTATATGTTACAAATATTTTGCCACAATTAAAAAAAATGTTTTTAAAGCAGGCAAACGGGTCAATGGCCAAATTTATGCCTTGGGCCATAGTTTGCCAACCCCGGTCTAAGGTTGGGGGTGATGATAATCAAAGAATAGAAAGAAAACTTTTGTGTTAAGAGCTGGTGAGCGCTGTGGAAGCAGGGCATTTTGGAGGCCTCTCTGAATCTGTGTGGGTGGTGAATCACAGACACTCAGGACACATCTGATGAATGAACTGTAGTTCCTGAACAGCAAACTCGTGGAGAGGGTTGAGTCTGGAGTGAATCAAACAGGGAGGGAAAGAAGGGAAGGAGTAACAAACATCATTTCCATTGGAGGAAAACTGGTTTCAGTAACACCGAGGCTCTCCCCCAAAATTAAAAGTTCCAATCACCCACATTAAAGGTATCCCATGTCCAGGGATCCTGTAATAAGCCTCTGAAAAGCCACCATGTCTGTCTCCTGTACAGAGCTGCTTTCTTTTCTGTGTTCATTGCATTAAATGGTGTTTTTCCCCCATAGCAGTAAGTTGAATCACTATGCAGTTACAGGAGAAGGCAATGGCAACCCACTCCAGAACTCTTGCCTGGAAAATCCCATGGGTGGAGGAGCCTGGTAGGCTGCAGTCCATGGGGTCGCACAGAGTGAGACACGACTGAAGCGACTTAGCAGCAGCAGTAGCAAGGCCATGTCAGAAAATCTTTTGGGAGGATTTCCAACTCTCCTGCTGTACTGTAAATGCAAGGTATCTAGGTTTAAAATAAGAGAACAAAGTCATCACCAGTGGCCTGAAGACCCACATCATATGCATTCTCTTGGCGCCATGTTACCTGAGGGGGGAATGGGTGACAAGGGGGTGGCTTGGTTTCCTCATGTATAAACCCTGGAAGCTGCCACCTCAGGGACAGCATTCATGTCCTCCACTTATGCCCACACTTCCCCATTCTCTCTGAACTACCTATGGGCACAGTTGTTCTATTAAACCCATTTCTTTAAAGTACACCTCCCCTCAAGTTTGGAAAAGATTTTACTGAGAAGTGGAAACGACACAGAATCACATTATCAAGGAGCATCTAAAAAATTTCTGGAGCCTTCAGAACTAATGCTCAGTTCTTAGCCTTCCTCTCAGAAAGCCAGACCCGGGTCGGGCATGGGGAACTCTAAAATCCATTTCCAAAGCCAAGACCTGCCCCCGTTTTATAAGGTTAAATGTTGAAAGTGGATTTGATCGCTGGCTCTGCAAAAATGGAAAAGGAAGAAAAGGGACAAAAATGTGGCTTTTCGGGGTAAGACTTTTATCCAAAGCAGGTACACTGTTCAACCCAAGCTGAGAGACAAAGGGCGCCTTGTGTGGCTCCCTCCACAGGTGGTTCTCAAGCTGCAAGGGGAGGAAAGGAGTCAGGGAATGTTTTCTGTGTGCCCGGGAAAAGAAAGAGCGATTCACGAGAGCTGCACACAGGACCTGGCTCTGAGGTGCGCCTGCAGGCCCAGCTGGGCCAGCGGTCGTGTTTCATCGTAAGGAGAGGAGGCCTGCAGGGAGCCAGGCCTGAGGGAGGCAAAGGTTTCCCCATGGCCCAAGGGCAACGCAGCCTCTCCTGAAAACATAGTCGGAGCAGGCAGGAGTTCAGCAGGTCCCTGTGCAGGCCTCCCCAGGTCTGGGTGCCCAGCAGGGAGGTGCAGGTGATGAGAGACAAGCCTTCTGCTTGGCAGTCTGTTCTCTGAGGCACTTCCGAGCGCAGTGGACCACACCGTCCACCACACAGCCACTGGCCAAAGGCCCCCACTGAGGGCTGAAAAAGTGGCTGCTCTGAGATGAAGTGTGCTGAAAATCTAAAGGCAATTCCAAGAAAATGAGCTCAAAATAAGGAGCTGTGAAATGTCTCAATAATTTTACAATTGGTTTTGAGCTTTTGAATTGTTATGAGAGGATATACCAAGTTAAATAAAACATATGATTGATTTACCTGCATCGTTTTACTTTTTAATATGGTGACTGCTAGAAATTTTTAAATGGTATATATGGTTCACATTATATTTCCTTCGGGCTGTGCTACCTTGCAGAATGCTCAGCCAGAATGGCTCTGACATTCTGAACTGATTTTCTCTGGGGTATTGGATAAAGGAGAGATTAAGAGGCAGGGACACATCGAGTCAAGAATGTGCTTATGGCCCCGAGCCCTGCAGCTCCTGATTTGACGAAGCTCATTCCTAGAGCGCCAAAGCAGCCTGTCTCCCTCTCTGTGCTTGTGTCCCTCATGTCTGATTCACACTGTGGTCCCAGCACCCAGCCTGGCGTGGAGAGTGGAGACAAACCCAGCACCCACCTTGGGTTTGTCCTAGGAAGGGGTATCTTGTCGGGTCTCGCTTAAGCTCCCTGTGTGTGTGGTCATCTGTAAGTCACCCCAATGGCTGCTTCTGGGGACTGACAGGCTATCAGTGAGGGGGACAGAGAACACTGGGTCGCATGTCTCTCATTCTCCAGCAGCATACTTGAGCTCGTGGCACGTGGACAGGTTCCAAAATGGCAAGTAGAAGGTGCAAGGCCCCTGTGGCCTAGTCAGAGCCATACACCGTTCCTCCTGCCACATTCTGTCGACCAGAGCCATCATCAGGCCAGTCCAGATTCCAGGGGCTGAGGAACAGACTCTCCTTCCTGACGGAGGAAGCTTCAGAGTCATATGGTAAGAACTATGCCTCAAGGGAGGGAAAATTCGGTTCATTTTTAAAAACCAATCTATCACAGGGGCTGTCTACTTCCCTTGGTTATCCCTTGTCCATTATAGCCTAGACTCCAGCCAAACTGTAATCCTCACTTCCCAAACACGATGCCAAACACTTTCAGACATCTCTGTTCTTGCTTGGACTTGTTGTTTCTTTGACCTAAACTGCCTTTTTCATCCCCTCATGCCTTCACCCTTACTTAAACTGTCTTTGAAAGGGTAACTTACAAATCCAGATTTAAAGGAGCTGATTGAAGATGTATCCTCCTCTGCTCCTTCTTGAAAACCTAGGAAAAGGATATAAAGGGGATTTTTTATAAAGATGCATAAACCCACAAAGGCAAAGAGAAGAGAAACTGACAGCTGGTAAAGTATTTCAACAAAATGCAGGGATGTGGAAATCAGATGCATCGTGCCTAACTGAGCAGACCAGAAAGGGATGTGTGCCCAAAGGAATGGCAGTCAAGCGATCAATCTCCTGCAGAACCCGAGCATCCAGGAACCAGGGGCTGGGTGCCCGGCAAGGCAGGGTAGGAGGCGCTGAACTGTGCATTTGTTGAACGTACAGGAAGCCACTGATCCCTGGATCTTCCCATCCTTCCCACACAGGCAGGTGAATAGCCTTCTTCACCCAGAGGCTCATAGGTTTCATCCTCAAGAGGCTTAGCCTGAGGAACTCTGGAGTTGGGAAGAGCAGGCATAGCTTATGGCGCCATTCTGAAAAGAGAGATTAAGGAGATGTCTTTGCATGAGAGGGTGAAACTTTTAGCTGCATGCCCAGCCTGGCTTTGGAAAAGCTGGCAACCAGCTTTATACATCCTGAGCAAGAGCCCAGAAGATTCCTCTTTAGGGAAACAGACCAACTCAAAAAGAAGATGTAAAAATACTGACATTTGTGAGCTGCTCAATAAAATATCAAGATAGCTGCCTGATTCCCCCATAGGGAGGCCTCCAGGAACAGGCCTAGCTAGCTCTTCCATACAGGTTGTTCCAGGCAGCTTGAAACTGGAACTATTTGCCAAGGTCAAGAGACATTCGAACAAAGCCTCTACTATGACAGACAGCAATAAAACCAACAATAACCAAAGAGATGGGGAGGTGGGTGGCAGAAGTCGGGTAATAAGAAAGGCAAGGCTAAGTTTGTATAAACAAAAGTCAATATACACTACTTTTCTCTGAAAATATTAAGCAGTAGCATCATAAGCATATTAGTTAGAAATATATTGGTAGCAGAATTAAAACTGGAAAGTGCTGGAAATCATTGTTTCTAAGGAGGAAAAAGAGGGCTTGGCTGATTTCATGAAAAGTCATAAAACTATTAGATGGACTCAACTCTGTACATGCATTACTTTGTCAGGAGAAAAAAATATTGTTTTTTTAAATAAACAACACCTACTTAAACATCCTGTCTTCTGAAAAGACTTCCCAGACTCCCAAGCAAGCCCATGGCTATATTTTATGTGTTTTCCTGTGACTACATTCAAAGAACTATGTTCATAGTTTATTGAAAGTCATAAATGAATACACTGAGGAAAATACAGTCATACTTTTAACCATGTTTTATCTGTAATATATCTGTTTGACTGCTTACCTTTTTACTAGGCTTTATGCGGAGAAGGCGATAGCACCCAACTCCAGTACTCTTGCCTGGAAAACCCCATGGACGGAGGAGCCTGGTGGGCTGCAGTCCATGGCGTCGCTGAGGGTCGGACACGACTGAGTGACTTCACTTTCACTTTTCAGTTTCATGCATTGGAGAAGGAAATGGTAACCCATTCCAGTGATCTTGCCTAGAGAATCCCAGGGACAGCGGAGCCTGGTGGGCTGCCATCTATGGGGTCGCACAGAGTTAGACACGACTGAAGCAACTTAGCAGCAGCAGCATGCTTTTTGAAGTCAGAGCTAAGCCTTAATTTAGCATTGGGCATTCAGAAGATGTTCCCTACATATGAGGGGTAGGGAATGGAGATTAAATTACATCCACTTCATAAGGCAAAATTTTCTCCCTTTAATTCATTTTCTATTTTATTTTTAATTTATCAATTTGTAATTAGTCTTGTTCCTAAAAGGAATCTACACTGACTTGTTAAAACATATCCAGGTATTAAAAAAAAAAACAGTGAAGAAATCAGGGCGCATGGGAAGCCTGTCTTTAAAAACTTACACCAACATACTATTTAAAACAAGAAAGAAGGAAGGACTGGGGAGGAAGGGATGAGAAACACAAGCAGGACAGAGGAAGGAAGGACATTTAATTCACTCAAATGGCCAAAAGAATTTGCCCAATGCTTGCACTTCATATCCGCCCCACCATCCACTCTGGAAATTTCACAGCCAGCTCTTCGCTCAGGCTGTCTGTCCTTCGCACTAACCAGTCCTTTCCATTGGCCAATGGCTGGTACCGACTCATTCTATGAGACCAGGCCAGTCAAGGTGTAGTCCGTGGATGTGTACCTGTCTGTTTTCTGCATTGTTTTTAAATTGGGGTATAATTGCTTTACAATGTTGTTTCTGCTGTACAATGAAGTGAATCAGTTGTATGTACAAGTATACGCCCTCCCTCCCTCTTGTACCTCCCTTTGACCCCCCATTCCAACCCTCTGTTATCACAGAGCACCAAGCTGAACTTCCTGTGCTATGCACGGCAGCTTCCCATTAGCTATTTTAAACCACTTAATTGAGGTAAGCCTGCAAGTTGAAAGAGAGCATTTAGATATGTTATAATATGTTAATTTCATATCTTTGTACTCTAATAACAAAGTTGGGCTTGATTTTTAAAAAATTTTACTTTCCTAGTCAATCATTTTATTGTATCTGCAAGGTAGACTGAAAATTAAAAAGAGAAAAGCATTAGCCCTTTAGTATAGTTTGAAAAGCTACTTTAAGACTCCTTTCAGATATCACCTCCTCCAGGAAGCCTTACTATTTTCTCTCAGGTTCAGGGAGAGTGCTTCTCCTTGGCTATACTTTCACAAAGCCAAGCAAGTTTCTGACTTTGTGCAGTTCAAGTATCCGTTTGTAACTATTTCCTCCAACAACTGTGAGCTTCTTGAGGGCAAGCACTATATCACCATATCTTAGTTATCTTTGCATCAAGGAAAAAGCCCACAGTGGATGTTTAATAAATGTTTGCTGAATATAAGAAACTGAGCAGTCTTGCTTGGGTATACATGGCCAATATGGGATTCAGTAGTACCTGCTTATCTAAGTTTCCACTATTAATCAAATCATCTTCTAACTGACAATCTTTCTTTAAAATATGTTTAATTATTAGACAGCTATTAGATTAGATCTGATAGGCAAACTGCCTAAAGAACTATGGATCGAGATTAATAACACTGTATAGGAGCCAGTGACCAAGACCATCCGAAAGAAAAATAAATGCAAGAAGGCAAAACTGTTGTCTGAGAAGGCCTTAAAAATAGCTGAGAAAAGGAGAGAAATGAAAAGGAAAGGAGAAAGGGAAAGATATATCACACTGAATGCAGAGCTCCAAAGAATAGAAGAAAAAGATAAGAAAGGCTTCTTAAGTGAACAATGCAAAGAAATAGAGGAAAACAATACAACGGGAAAGACTAGATATCTCTTCAAGAAAATTGGAGATACCACGGTAACATTTCATGCAAAGATGAGCACAATAAAGGACAGAAACAGTAAGGACTTAACAGAACAGAAGAGTTTAAGAAGATGGTGCAAGAGTATATAGAAGAACTGTACAAAAAAGGTCTTAATGACCTGGATAACCACCATGGTATGGTTACTCACCTGGAGCCAGACATCCTGGAGTGTGAAGTCAAGTGGCCCTTGGGAAGCATTACTATAAATAAAGCTAGTGGAGGTGATGGAATTCCAGCTGAGCTATTTCAAATCCTAAAAGATGACACTGTTAAAGTGCTGCACACTGGAAAACTCAGCAGTGGCCATAGGACTGGAAAAGGTGTTTTCATTTCAATCCCAAAGAAGGGCAATACCAAAGAATGTTCAAACTTTTGAACAACTCATTTCACGTGCTAGCAAGATAGAACTCAAAGTCCTTCAACCAAGGCTCCATCAGTATGTGAACCAAGAACTTACAGATGTACAAGCTGGATTTAGAAAAGGCAGAAGAATCGGAGATCAAATTCCCAACATCTGTTGAATAATAGAAAAAGAAAGAGAATTCCAAAAACATCTACTCCTGCTTCATTGACTATGCTAATGCCTTTGACTGTGTGGATTACAATAAACTGGAAAATTCTGAAAGAGATGGGAATACCAGACCACCTTACCTGCCTCCTGCAAAAGCTGTATGCAGGTCAAGCAACAGTTAGAACTGGACATGGAACAATGGACTGGTTCCAAATTGGGAAAGAAGATTGCCAAGGCTGTATAGTATCACCCAGCTTTTTCAATTTGTATGTAGAATACATCGTGTGAAATACTAAGCTGGATGATTCATAAGCTGGAATCAAGATTGCAGGGAGAAATATCAATAATGCAGATGACACCACCCAAATGGCAGAAAGGAAGAGGAATAAAAGAGCCTCTTGATGAAGGTGAAAGAGGAGACTGAAAAAGTTGGCGTAAAACTCAACTTACAAAAAACAAAAATCATGGCATCTGGTCCCATTTAGTTCAGTTCAGTTCAGTTCAGTCACCCAGTCGTGTCTGACTCTTTGCGACCCCATGAATCGCAGAACGCCGGGCCTCCCTGTCCATCACCAACTCCCAGAGTCTACTCAAACTCATGTCCATCGAGTCGGTGATGCCATCCAGCCATCTCATCCTCTGTCATCCCCTTCTCCTCCTGCCCCCAATCCCTCCCAGCATCAGAGTCTTTTCCAATGAGTCAACTCTTCGCATGAGGTGGCCAAAGTATTAGAGTTTCAGCTTTAGCATCAGTCCTTCCAATGAACACCCAGGACTGATCTCCTTTAGAATGGACTGGTTGGATCTCCTTGCAGTCAAAGGGACTCTCAAGAGTCTTCTCCAACACCGCAGTTCAAAAGCATCAATTCTTCGGCGCTCAGCCTTCTTCACAGTCCAACTCTCACATCAATACATGACCACTGGAAAAACCATAGCCTTGACTAGATGGACCTTTGTTGGCAAAGTAATGTCTCTGCTTTTGAATATGCTATCTAGGTTGGTCATAACTTTCCTTCCAAGGAGTAAGCGTCTTTTAATTTCATGGCTGCAGTCACCATCTGCAGTGATTTTGGAGCCCAAAAAAATAAAGTCTGACACTATTTCCACTGTTTCCCCATCTATTTCCCATGAAGTGATGGGACCAGATGCCATGATCTTTGTTTTCTGAATGTTGAGCTTTAAGCCAACTTTTTCACTCTCCTCTTTCACTTTCATCAAGAGGTTTCTGAGTTCCTCTTCACTTTCTGTCAGGGTGGTGTCATCTGCATATCTGAGGTTATTGATATTTCTCCCGGCAATCTTGATTCCAGCTTGTGCTTCATCCAGCCCAGCATTTCTCATGATGTACTCTGCATAGAAGTTAAATAAGCACAGTGACAATATCCAGCCTTGATGTACTCCTTTTCCTATTTGGAACCAGTCTGTTGTTCCGTGTCGAGTTTTACCTGTTGCTTCCTGACCTGCATATAGGTTTCTCAAGAGGCAGGTCAGGTGGTCTGGTATTCCCATCTCTTTCAGAATTTTCCACTGTTTATTGTGACCCACACAGTCAAAGGCTTTGGCATAGTCAATAAAGCAGAAATAGATGTTTTTCTCGAACTCTCTTGCTTTTTTGATGATCCAGCGCATGTTGGCAATTTGATCTCTGGTTCCTCTGCCTTTTGTAAAATTACTTCATGGCAAATACATAGGGAAACAATGGAAACAGTGACAAACTTCCAAAATCACTGCAGATGGTGACTGCAGCCATGAAATTAAAAAACGCTTGCTCCTTGGAAGAAAAGCAATGACAAACTAGACAGTGTATTAAAAAGCAGAGACATTGCTTTGCCAACAAAATCTGTATAGTCAAAGTTATGGTTTTTCCAGTAGTCATGTATGGATGTGAGAGCTGTACCATAAAGAATGTGATTGCCAAAGAATTGATGCTCCCCAATTAGGCTGTTGATTGTGCTCTCAAGATTCTTGATAGTCCTTTGGACATCAAGGAGATCAAACCATTCAATCCTAAACGAAATCAACCCTGAATATTCATTGGATTGTCCAATATTCATTGGACAAATGCTGAAGCTCCAATACTTTGGCCACCTAATGTGAAGAGTGACTCACTGGAAAAGACCCTGATGCTGGGAAAGATTGAGGGCAGGAGAAGAAGGGTATGACAAAGGATGAGACGGCTGGATGGCATCACTGACTTAATTGACATGAGTTTAAGCAGACTGTGGGAGATGGTGAAGGACAGGGAAGGTTGGTGTGCTGCAGTTCATGGGGTTGCAAAGAGTTGGACACAACTTAGGAACTGAATATTACTATCCTGGGAGCCATTCTGACCAGTTTGTTTAGCATAAAGTTGTAAATCCTTTCTCTGTATTTCATTTTGTGTTGATTTCATAGATTAACTCTTGAGTAATTTTTCTAATTTTTGAGTTCAAATGAAATTTTTGCTCTACTGCACTGCTCATATGGGAAAATGAAACCATTTCCTTGTATCACTATGAGGAAAATAGCATGTAGTATATTCATATAACAGTACTATACATAGCACATTTTAGACTTACAGTAAGTATTTATTTCCAGGTATGGCAAACTTTAGGCATGCAACTTCTTCCCCTTGTATCTGAGGCAAACATTGCTAAGCAATCATACTTTACTATATTAACCTAAACCACCAGGTTTCCCTGGTGGCTCAGTGGTAAAGAACACGCCTGCAATGCAGGAGATGCAGCAGGAGATATGGGTTAGATCCCTGGGTCAGGAAGATCCCCTGGAGGAGGGTGTGGCTACTCCAGTCTTCTTGCCTAGAAAATCCCATGGACCTGGAAGGCTGCAGTTCATAGGGTCACAAAGAGCCAGACACAACTGAAGAGACTTAGCATGCCTGCTGCATGCACCCACTGGCATAAAACAGACCTAGGCTGCTATTCAGCCACCATCAACTGAAGAGAAATGGAAACACACACCTTATTTGTCACCCTCAGTACACATCATGCAACTTAGGATGTGAGTGTAGTCTAAGGCTGAAACGAGTGATGATCCCAATTCCAAACAAGATTTTAACAAGTATAGGATAGCAAGTCTAGTCAGCTTGCATTAGAAGGTATAGAAAATGAGAACATACTTCTCTTCAGATTTCCTGAAGATGCAAGAACTATCACACTATGGAAGGAGAGGCAGGAAGTCCTTCTGGATGATAATGCAGTCTCTGATTCTAAGAAACCAGAAGAAATGTAAACAGGTTACAGCTGGATTAAGATCTAACATATCAGACTTCCCTGGTGGTCCAGTGGTTGGGAGTCTCCCTGCCAATGCAGGGGACATGGGTTCAATCTCTGCTCCAGGGAGATTCCACATGCCATGGGGCAAGTAAACCAATGAGCCACAACTACTGAGCCCACATGCCACAACTACTGAAGCTCGAATGCCCTAGAGCCCATGCTCCACAACAAGAGTTGTTGTTCAGTTACTCAATCATGTCTGACTCTTTGAGACTCCATGGACTGCAGCACACCAGGCTTCCCTGTCTCTCACTGTATCCCAGAGTTTGCTTAAACTCAGATCCATTGAGTCAGTGATGCCATCCAACCATCTCATCCTCTCTTGTCCCCTTCTCCTCCTGCCTTCAATTCTTCCCAGCACCAGGGTCTTTTCCAATGAGTCAGCTCTTCCCATCAGGTGGCCAAAGTATTGGAGCTTCGGCTTCAGCATCTGTCCTTCCAATGAATATTCAGGGTTGATTTCATTTAGGATTGACTGGTCTGGTCTCCTTGCTGTCCCAGGGACTCTCAAGAGTCTCCACCAGCACCGCAGTTCAAAGGCATCAATTCTTCAGTGCTCAGCCTTTTTTACTGACTGGCTCTCACATCCATAGATGACTACTGGAAAAACCACAGCTTTGACTATATGGACCTTTGTAGGCAAAGTAATGTCTCTGCTTTTTAATACACTGTGTAGGTTTGTCATTGCTTTTCTTTCATGGAGCAAGTGTCTTTAAATTTCATGGCTGCAGTCACCATTGGCAGTGATTTTGGAGCCCAAGAAAATAAAGTCTGTCACTGTTTCCATTGTTTCCCCATGTATTTGCCATGAAGTGATGGGACCAAATGCCATGATCTTTGTTTTTTGAAAGTTGAGTTTTAAGCCAGCTTTTTCACACTCCTCATTCACCTTCATCAAGAGGCTCTTTAATTTCTCTTTGGTTTCTGCCATAAGGGTAGTATCATCTGCATATCTGAGATTATTGATATTTCTCCTGACAATCTTGATTCCAGCTTGTGCTTCATCCAGCCTGGTATTTAGCATGATGTACTCTGCATATAAGTTAAATAAGCAGGGTGTTCAATATACAGCTTTGATGTAGTCCTTTTCCAGTTTGGAACCAGTCCTTTGTTCCATGTCCAGTTCCAACTGTTGCTTCTTGACCTGCATACAGGTTTTGCAGGAGGCAGGTAAGGTGGTCTTGTGTTCCCACCTCTTTAAGAATTTTCCACAGTTTGTTGTGATCTACACAGTAAAAGGCTTTCGTGTAGTCAAAGAAGCAGAAGTAGATGATTTTCTGAAATTCTTTTTCTATGATCCAATGGAGGTTGGCAAGGAGTCACTGCAATGAGAAGCCCAAGCACCTCAACTAGAGAGTAGCCCCTACTCGCTGCAACTGGAGAAAGCCCACACAGTGATGAAGATCCAGTGTAGCCCAAATAAATAAACACAACCTAACCAACCAGTGCATTTCCCTCAAGAGAGAAGAGCTGGTCAACACCTGATTCCCAATAACTACGTGACAATGTATGAAACCTTTGTGTCACTCCTTAGGATGAGGCCTGGAGAGCGAATGGGTGCTTCAGACATAAAACTAAAATGAAAACCATATAAAACTGTATTAGACAGTGAGTACAATTAAGTAATAAATACGCATAGCATGAAAAGACTGGATGGGAATACATCAAAATAAAGGCTGTGGTCTCTCTTAGAATGTAGTTATAGACATTTTTTTTCTTGTTTTGGGGTTTTCTATAAGCAGTTTTATTAAAAATGGGGAGGGAGGTTCAAGAGGGAGGGACCAGCTATATACCTACGGTTGGTTCATGTTCATGTATGGCAGAAACCAATAAACATTGTAAAGCAATTATCCTTCAATTACAAATAAATAATTTTTTAAAAATAACATTAAAAATGAATTAACTCTTTCACATCCTACAATAGTCTAAATAAAAGAACACTTAAGAATAGGGCAAACAGGGCTCTCTTTAGCTGTAGGGGCCTGAAGCAGGGAAGTTGAATCAGTAAGCAATGAGCATTTTGTTGGTTTCCTGAATCTTTCCTGGCTAGGTACAGGAAGAGAGAAGACAAACCCATCTAAAGGAAGCCATATGCCAAAAGCATAAAAAACTGAGATTCCCATATCCCCCAAGAAGGAGAGATCTTGATATCTCAATGAGAGAAGTGAGGATTGATCCGTTAACTGCTATTTTAGTGTGTGTGTGTGTGTGTGTGTGTGTGTGTGTCTTTCAAGGTCAGAGGTAAGTCTGGACCATCTGGGATGAGTCTCTTCTTTGCATAACCTGGTTTGATTCCAGAGCACACAACAGTATTACCACATCCACACAGCTTATGAACTGGAAGTTTGTGAATCCTCTTCAAATATGCCAGTGTCAACTGGGGGTTTCTGAAAGGGCCCATTTAAACCTGACCATCACTATAATGCGTTACTGAGACAGCAGCATGCAAAAAAAGTATCAAAGGAAAACAAAAGAATGTTGTCCTTTTATTGTAATCCGTTGGAAGAGAGGTGACGAGTGCTTTGAAATGAAGCATTTAACAGGAGAACACTGAATACTGGGTCACTAGGAGGAAGCAGTCTTGTTTAATCTACAAGATAAGGGCCTGTGTTGCCAGGTGCATTGCTAACTCTTTCCAGAAACTTGGTGTCTGGGTTGGAAATGACCTGAGTATCTCTTCCCCCAGAGGCTTTGGTTTTCTAATTATTAGTGGAATGTGGTATAAAGGCCAAAGTTGTGATCTTTTATTAGGTTACAAGTTCATTGCCAGCCTGAGGTATTATATTTTTTATCCATTTTCTTTAGAGTAACTGCCTTAGAGGTCTCCTTCATGTTGAGTCCTAATGCTTTTTTTTTTTTCCTCCAAGTCTCCTGAAACCTAGATAAACTCAACACATACCCACATCCTCTAAGGTACAACTGTCAGGGGCTAGATTGACAGGGCAGGCTGGGCACTCACTGAGCCCATGAGAACCTCTCATTAGCACACACGCACCAGCCACGAGGCAGGGCCGGATCCCTGTGAAGTTGCGAAAATTCAGACACTAACTATTGATGCTGTCAGATGGGCTGCTAGGAAGGGCTATTGCCATGTGAACCTCCTTCTCCTTGACTATCTGTTCACCCTTTCAGCTTGATAGTCAGGAGTTCTTTTCTGTTGGTTGGTTTTGTATGTTTTAGGGGACGGGGAGCATGATGGGAAAAGGTACTCATTTCTATACTGTTGCGGCTACTAAAAGGCAAAGTTGAGGGTAACTGCCAAAGGCTACTCCTTTCTCTTCTTTTTGTTCACTTGATCTGTTTGGACCAATGCACAAGGGAAAAAGGCAGACAGAATGGCTCTGAAAAGTTGCACTCTGTTTTAAAGCTGATAAAAGGATATGTTTCAGCTTAGGAGAAAAATACATTATAAAGTGCCTGAGCAATTAAACAAATGGTATTTGCAAACATCTGTCGTCCAGTACTGTTGCCTGTGTTCAAACAAAGCCTCCCAGTGTCTTTGGCAAACCAGGGTGAGATAAGCTGGGTGCCATTTGCTAAATGAACTCTTCCAGATTACAGTTCTATGGCCTGAGGGAATTCATTTAAACCCACATGGGAAAATTAATTGCCAAAGAGGTAGTTATTCCCTTAAAAAAAAAAAAAACAACCCTAAAAACAAACAAAAAAACTGGACCCTGGAGTGAAGTTGGCAGTAAGTCAATGAGTATTTTATTAACCTTTGCCAAACCATGTTTATTATTTACATCTGAATCACAGAATCCTAAAGTTATAAAAGGGAAAAATGAGACTTCTGGTTGAGAATGGCTTCTAACAGGACTACTGCTTCCCTTGCAATTTCTCCAGTCCATACCTATAAAGATAAACCTAAAGATAGAAACTTTCAATAGCATCAAAGATGACCAGTCCAATGCACAATATGGGGAAAATGGCTAAAAATGCAGACGCATTCTGAACTTTGGCTCTCCTATTTAATAGTTGCGTAACTTTTTCTCATCTGCAGAGTAGAGATGATGGGGACATTTTCATAGGCTGGTTATGAGGATTGGAGAAGATATGCCTGTAAAGCCTTCACCACTATGCATGACACCAAGTAAATACTTAGTAAATGTTAGCATGAGTAGCATAGCTTCATGGTTATTAATGTTGTCATTATAAAACAGGATTTCCTCTGTCGTCCTGAAATTGTAGCAAATGGAGAAAGTAATGGCAAAGAATGTTCTAGATTTACTGAGACGTGCTCATTTTAGAGGTGCTCCTATTCCTAGTCCCAGTCCTATCTGCAACTAATATAAAGGAGAAACTGGCAGAGAAGTGTGTCCTCTGGGTGAGTATTTGGAAAAAGAGACTATAATAATCTCCCCTTCCCCATGGGGGAAGACACCTGATGTTTCTTCTCTAAGAGGTTAAGGGAGGGAGATCCTAAGAAAAGTTCTAAGTTTTGGGGTTTACAACACCCCATTTTTCATTAACTAAAAGACTTAATGACTATCCTTCCCCTGAAGGTTGGTGAGGCAATAGGTCTGCTGAGTATCCAATGTGTCCCTTGGTCTTGGAGAAAAGACAGGAAAGAGATGGTAGAGTTGATGGAAGAAGTGACTGAGAGGCAGCTTAGATTTCCACTGCATTCACGGCAAGGCTAAACGAATGTTCCATGCTTGGGTGGACACCACCTTGAGATGGCTGGCCTTTTTTCATTTCATCTATGTCTCAACAAGCAGCCCCATCTACCATGTAAAAGCAAGAGGCTGTTGGAATCAAAAGTGGGGAGAGAAACCCAATCCCTCAAATCAAGGGCTCTACAGAGTCCAGGATCCTTTGTCTCCCAGCTCCTCCAAAGAGACCATCAGAAAGCCAGAGCCAGCAAGGGGAAACTGGCCACACAGAAGTGTCAACGATCCACTAGCTGCAGTCAGAGAAGCGGAGACAATGAACAGTGAAAGTACCTGCTTCTTGTCCTCTGTCCTGTCCTTCATTCCTACTTAAATCCCTTGAGAGGAGACAGCTCTGTAGTGCCATCTTTGCAGTAGGGATGGGGATAGAACGAGCTTCGAATTGCATGTAAGACTGACACTTAAAACTCATTATGAGTGAGGCTTATTAATCTGTTCTAATAATCAAAAGTGACTGAAAACACTGCAGAATCTGAGCAAAATACCAACAAGGGAACCATCACCCAGTGGTGGAAATGGCAGTTAACAGCACATATTTAGAAAAACTTTCATATTTTTGATTCATTATGTGAGATTTCTCAATAAAGTATCAGTTCAGTTCAGTTCAGTCGCTCAGTCGTGTCCGACTCTTTGCGACCCCATGAATTGCAGCACGCCAGGCCTCCCTGTCCATCACCAACTCCCGGAGTTCACTCAGACTCACGTCCATCGAGTCAGTGATGCCATCCATCCACCTCATCCTCTGTCGTCCCCTTCTCCTCCTGCCCCCAATCCCTCCCAGCATCAGAGTCTTTTCCAATGAGTCAACTCTTCGCATGAGGTGGCCAAATATATGTTATTATTATTACTAGTTATAAGGCTGATAGGGCAAGATTTAAAAAGAGAACTGCTGGCTTTAAATCATGAAACAGAAATTGTCTGAGAAAAGGCATAAACGATGCCAATCGTTCTACCATGAGCCTACTGATCGAGATGATCAAGCTGACACAAACCAGAAAACAGGGCTACTACCCTTCTCTATCCACTAGGAATGCTCTGTGAAAATGTTTTTTCCACAGTAGTCCTCATCAGCATCTTCTTGTAACCAAGCAAGTAACAGACACACACAAAAGACCTTGCTCAGAAATTTAAGGACAAACCGTGGTGCTGTCTGAAATCTAGAGCCCGCATCACAAAGTGCTGGTACATGGAGGGAGCCTCGACAGTGTACCCTGATCACTATACTTCTCCATTCCTTTTCTTGGCTCAGAATACCAGAGAATCACACAGGAAAAGAGGCAGCATCTGTTGAGAGCAGAGGTTCACTAGGTCAAAGTTTCTATAAATGAGAAACACAACATCTAAAATGAAAATTTCACTGTATGGGATTAGTAGTAGATTAGACACTGCACAAGAAAAAGTGCTGAACTTGAAACATCAAAATAGAAACTATTCAAACAGAAAGACAGAGGAAGACTGGAAAAAGTCTTAGTAACCTGTGAAACAACACAGAGTGTTACAGTGTATGTTTAAAAGTGATGGGGCAGACAAAATCTTTTGAAGATATAATGGCCAAAGTTTCCAAATTTGATAAAAATAATAAACCCATAGATTTAGGGTATTTAATAAACGTAAGCAGCATAAACACAAAGAAAACCACACCAAGACACACTGTAATTAAACTGCTGCAAACAAACGGGTAAAAAAATTATAACACAATTCTCACCAGAAAATAGGCATGCCAGAAAACAAGGGAATGGAAGGGGCTGAATGTGTGTCTTGTGGTGTGAGGTGGGGGGTACAGAAACCCTATACTTAGAATTCTATATTCAACAAAAACATCCTTCAAAAATTAAAGTGAAATAAAACTTAACCAGACAAACAAAAGTTCAGTAAATTCATTACCAGTAGGCCTGAATCATAATAAATATGAAAAGAAATTCTCAAGTAGAAGGAAAAAGATTTACTTACATCAAGATCTATAAATGAAAAAAAGAAAAGCACCAGAAGTGGTAAAGAGATGAGCAAATCTTTAAAATATTTTTCCTACTTTACAATTTTTTAAAAGACTATTGACTAGTAAAAGAAAGGTAGTAACAACATAGTGAGGTTTATAACACACGTATCAGTAAAATATATTCCAACGAGATCCAGAAGGGGAAAAAAAAAAGCAAAACAATATATGATTTTTATATTATACATGAAATAGAATAATATTTAAAATTAGACTAATAAATTTAAAAAGGCATATTATAATTTTGAAAGAAACCATTAAAATTAAAAAGAGGTATAGTTAGTAAACCAATAGTGGGGATAAAATGAAATATTAAGAAAACACTAAATTAATCCAAAAAGGTAAGAAAACAGAACAAAGGATAGGACAAACAGTAAATAAATAGCAAGATGACAGATTTAAACACAACTATAAAACTATAAAAGGGTTCCCTGGGTAGCTCAAATGGTAAAGAATCTGCCAGCAATGTGGGAGGCCTGGGTTTGACCCCTAGGTTGGGAAGATCCCCTAGAGAAGGGCATGGTAACCAGCTCCAGTATTTGTGCCTGGAGAATTCCATGGACAGAACAGCCTGGTGGGCTACAGTCCACTAGGGGTCTACAGTCCATGGGGTCTCAAAGAGGTGGACACAACAGTGTGATTCACTCACTTTCACTCATAAAAGCAATTACATTAAGTGTAAATGACCTAAGTGAGTAGCTCTAAAACTGTGGTCTACTTGTCCCTTAACAGAAATCAACATAGAACATCAAACTGTACTGGCAATCACTGTACTGTTCATTATCATTAAATGCACAGAGAAAAGAGTCAGTCTCACTTAAGAAAATGTTTCATGTAGCAGTACAAATTATTGACATTATTAAATCATGACCATTAAGTACCTCTTTTATAAAATATTCCCGCCTCTTTGTCTTTTGTAATATTTCACGGCATAAAATCTATTTTGTCTGACATCATTATAGCTATATTATCTTTCTTATGATTACTGCCTGCATGGTATATCTTGTGTAATCCTTTTATTTTTAATCTATTTATGTTTTTGGACATAAATTTTGTCCCTTGTAGGCAGCAAATAGTTGGATCTTGCTTTTTTTATCCAGTCTGACCTTCTGTGCCTTTTGATAGTTGTTATTCAATTTATAATAAAATAGTAATTGATACGGTTATATTTACAGTTAGGAAGATATAGCAATTACAAGTCCAGTCTCATCTAACAACAAAACCTTAAAATAAAATGGTGCAAAAACTAAAAGAATTGAAAGGAGAACTCACAGTTCAACAATACATTTGATCACTTCAATAGTCTACTCTCAATAACTGGCAAAGTAACTAAACAAAAAGCCATCAGGGATAGAGACTTGAACAAACATATTAATCAACATCCCATAACTGACATTTGTAGACCGCTGCATCCAAAACCAGCAGAATATACATGCTTTTCAAACTTACTTGGAACATTCTTCAAGAGGTACAATATGCTAGACCATAAAATAAATCTCAAGACATTTTGTAAAAGTTGAAAAAGTATACTTTTCAACCATAATGAAATTAAATTAGAAATCAATAGTTGAAATAAATTTGAGAAATTCCTAAATTCTTCAAATTAAACAACACGCTTCTCAATAATCTTTGGTCAAAAAATATGTCATGAGGGAAATTAAAGTATTTAAAATTGAATGAAAAACTACAGCATATCAAAATTACGGAATATAGCTAAACAATACTAAGAAGGCAATTCATAGCTTTGAAAAATCCATGTTAAAAAAGAATAATGGCTTCAAATCAGCAATTTAAGCTTTCACCTTAAGAAACTAGAAAAAGAAAAGCAAACTAAACTCAAGATAAGCAGAAGAAAATAAATAGAGTGGAAATAAGAAATTATAGTACAAATCAATGAAATAGGAAAAAGGAAAATTCTGAAAAAAATATGTCTTTTACAAAAATCAGAAAATTTACAAAAAAGAAAAATTGGTTTTCAAAATTAAGAATAAAAGAGGGGACATTGCTACTTAAACTACTGAAATGAAAAGACATCTAAGGGAATACTATCAACGACTTTGTGTCAACAAATTAGACAAGTTGGATGAAAAAGACAAATTTCTAGAAAGATAGAAATTCCCAAAACAGACATAAGAAGAAACAGATTCTATTTGTGTTTTTTTGTTTTGTTTTGATTACTCTAGGAGATTAAAAAAAAATACTGCTGCAATTCATGTCTAGAGTGTTCTGCCTGTTTCCCTTCAGGAGTTTTACAGTATTGGGTATTACATTTAGGTCTTTAAATCATTTTGAGTTTATTTTTATATATGGTATTAGAGAATGTTGTAATTTTATTCTTTTACACACATCTGTCCAGTTTTCCCAGCACCATTAATTCAAGAGACTTATCTTTTCTCCATTATATATTCTTGCCTCCTTTGTCGTAGACTGATTGACCATAATTGTGTGGGTTTATTTCTGGGCTTTCTATTCTGTTCCATTGATCTAGAAGTCTGCATTTTGTTTGTTTGTTGTTTTAACTTTTAATTTTATATTGGAGTATGCTTGTTGACAATGTGTTAATTTTGGATGTACAGCAAAAGGATTCAATTATACATATAATGGGTCCATTCTTGTTCAAATTCTTTTCCCATTTATGTTGTTACATAATAATGAGCAGACTTGCTTGTACTATACAGTAAACATCTGTTTTTTGCCAATTCCACACTATTTTTACTACTGTAGCTTTGTTGTATAGTTAGAAGTCAGGAAGTGTGATTCCTCCAGCTCTGTTCTTCTTTCTCAAGATTGTTTTGGCTATTTGGGGTCTTTTGTTTTTCCATATACATTAAAAATTTTTTGTCTTAGTTCATGAAAAATGCCATTGCTAATTTAATAGGAATTGCATTGAATCTGTACATTGCCTTGAGTAGTATGGTCATTTTAACAATATTGATTCTTCCAATCCAAGAACACATATATCTTTCCGTTTGTGTCACCTTCAATTTCATTTTTCAGTGTCTTATAGTTTTTTGAGTACAGCTCTTTTTGCCCCTTAGGTAGATTTATTTCTAGATATTTTACTCTTTTTGATGCAATGGTATATGAAATTGTTTCCTTAATTTCTCTTTAAGATAGTCATTGTTAGTATATAGAAATACAACAGATTTCTGTATATTAATTCTAGCAATCTTATGAAATTCACTGGTGGACTCTAATTTGGAAGCATATTTAAGATTTTCTATGTATATTATCCCCTGGAGAAGGAAACGGTAACCCACTCCAGTATTCTTGCCTGGAGAATTCCATGAACAGAGGAATCTGATGGGCTATAGTCCAGAGTCGCAAAGAGTTGGACACGACTAAGTGACTAACACACACACACGTATATTATGATCTCATATGTGAACAGTGACAATTTTACCTCTTCTTCTCCAATTTAGATTCCCTTTTTCTTCTCCAATTGCTGGGGCTAGGACTTCCAAAACTATGTTGAATAAAAGTAGTAACAGTGAGCATCCTTGTCTTATTCCTGACCTTAGAGGAAATGCTTTCAGCTTTTCACCATTGAGTATGATGTTAGCTGTGGGTTTGTCATATATAGCCATTATTATGTTGAGGTATTTTCCCTCTATGCTCACTTTCTTAAGAGTTTTTTATCATAAATGGATATTGAATTTTATCAAAAGCTTTTTCTGCATCTTTTGAGATGATCATATGATTTCTATTCTATAGTTATTTAATGTGGTGTATCACACTCATTTGCAAGATTTTGAAAATTCCCTGCTTCACAGAAATAAATCTCAAACTACTCAAGGCAGTCTTCAGACTCAATGCAATCCCTATCAAAGTATCAATGGCATTCTTCAAGACAAAAAAATTTAAATATATATGGAAACACTGCTGCTGCTGCTGCTGCTAAGTCGCTTCAGTCGTGTCCGACTCTGTGTGACCCCAGAGACGGCAGCCCACCAGGCTCCCCCATCCCTGGGATTCTCCAGGCAAGAACACTGGAGTGGGTTGCCATTTCCTTCTCCAGTGCGTGAAAGTGAAAAGTGAAAGTGAAGTCGCTCAGTCGTGTCCGACTCTAGCGACCTCATGGACTGCAGCCCACCAGGCTCCTCCATCCACAGGATTTTCCAGGCAAAAGTACTGGAGTGGGGTGCCATTGCCTTCTCCATATGGAAACACAAAAGACCCCAAATAGCCAAAACACATGTATTGTTGAAGTTGGTTTGCTAGTATTTGAGGAATTTTGCATCTATGTTCATCAGTGATATTGCCCTTACAATTTTCTTTTTTGTGATCTCTTTGGTTTTGGTATCAGAGTGATGCTGGCCTCATAGAATAAGTTCAGAAATGTTTCTTCCTCTGCAGATTTTTTGGAATAGTTTCAGAAGGACAGATGTTAACTCATCTCTAAATGTTTGGTAGAATTCACCTGTGAAGCTATCTGGTCTTGGGCTTTTGTTTGTTGGCAGTTTTTAAATTAATGATTTCATTTTAGTACTGATAACTGGTCTGTTTACATTTTCTATTTCTTCCTGCTTTTGCACTGCAAAAGAAGCCATAAACAAATTGAAAAGACAACCTATGGACTGGGAAACATATTTGTAAATGATGCTATTGACAAGGGATTTATTTTCAAAATATATAAACAGCTCATTTAGTTTAATATAAAAAACACAAACAACCCAATCAAAAATGAGCAGAAGACTTAACCAGACATCTCTCCAAAGAAGATAAATAGATGGCCAACAGTCACATGAAAAGATGCCTAGTATCATTAATTATTGTTGTTTAGTCACTAAGCTGTGTCCAACTCTTTTGCAACCCCATAGACTGTAGCCTGCCAGGCTGCTCCATCCATGGGATTCCCCAGGCAAGATTACTGGAGTGGGTTGCCATTTCCTTCTCCAGGAGATCTTCCCAACCCAGGGACTGAACCAACATCTCCTGCATTGCAGGTGGATTCTTCACCACTGAGCCATGAAGGAAGCCCTATCACTAATTATTAGAGAAAGGCAAATCAAAACTACAGTGAGGTGTCACCTCACACCAGTCAGAATAGCCATCATTAAAATGTCTCCAAATAATAAATGCTGGAGAGAGTGTGGAGAAAAAGGAACCCTCCCATGCTGTTGGTAGTGATCTGAATTGGCATAGCCACTATGGAGAACAGTATGGGGGTTCCTTAAAAATCTAAAAACAGAGTTATATGATCCTGCGATTCCACTCTTGGGCATACATTTGGAGAAAACCATAATTTGAAAAGATATATACACCCCAATGTTCACTGCAGTAGTGTTTAGAATAGTCAAGACACGGAAGCAGTCTAAATGTCCATCAGCAGAAGAATGGATAAAGAAGATGTGGTACGTATATACATCTGAATATCACTCAACCATAAAAATAATGAAATAGAGCCATTTGCAGCGACAAGGGTGGATCTAGAGATCATCATATAAGTGAAGTGAGTCAGAAAGAGAAAGGCAAATATCATGTGATATAGCTTATACGTGGGATCTAAAAAAATGATACAAGTGAACTTATTTACAAAACAGAAACAGATGCACAAATATAGAAAACACACATATTTACCAAAGAAGAGGAGGGGAACACAGGAAGAAGTAAATTAGGAATTTGGGATTAACATAAACACACTACTATACATAAAATATATAAACAGCAAGGACATACTGTATAGTACAGGGAACTATATGCAATAGCTTATAACAATATATAATGGAAAAGAATATGAAAAAAGATATATTTATATACTATATAATATGTACATATGTTACTGAATAATTTTGCTTTTGCTGTATAACTGAAACTAACAACATTGTAAATTAACTATTTCAATTAAAAATGGTTAAAAATTAAAAAAAAAAGAAGAAATAGAAAACCTGAGTAGATCTCTAACAAAGTAACAAATTGAATAAGCAAAAATTTTCTAGCAGAGAAAAGCTTAGGTCCAGTTAGTTTCACTGGTGAAATCTATCAAACATTTGAATAAATAATATCAATACTTCCTAACTATTTCAGCAAGTATATTAAAAATTAGGATTATTTATAAAACAAAATACCACTGTAAGAAAAGGAAACAAATTGATACTCACAACATGAATGAATCTCAAAAATATAATGCTGACCAGAAACCTGTCCAAAAAAAGGACATACTATATAATTCCATCTATATGAAGTTTTAGAAAAGGCAGACCTATAGCGAGAGAAAGCTGACCACTGTTTTCTGGAACTGGGAGTGAGCTTCCCCAGGGGACTTTCTGTGGTGACTGAATATTCTGCGTCTTGACTGTGCTGGTCGTCACAAGGTATGGCACTAACCGAAATGTGGGCTTCCCTGGTGGCTCAGACAGCAAAGAATCCACCTGCAATGCAGGATGCCCAGATTTGATCCCTGGGTCAGGAAGATCCCCTGGAGAAGGGAAAGGCTGCCTACTTCAGTATTCTTGCCTGGAGAATTCCATGGACAGAGGAGCCTGTCAGGCTACAGTCCATAGGGCCATAAAGAGTCGGACACGACTGATGAACACTTTCACACACATACACAGCTAAAATGCACATGTAAAAGGTTACTTTATATTTCATGCAACTTACCTCAGTAAAACTGATTCTAAAATGAAAGATATAAAATATTATCTGACTTTAAAATTTTAAATTATATTCATTATAAAGTAAGTGGAAATATGGAATGAAAAAATAAAAAGTTTCTTGCTTCAAATGGGTAGAGGTGTTAAAAATACTATGTTTTAAATGAAAGTCACAGTGAGGAAAATACAGGTGAATGCTTCTGAAATTTTAATCAATAATTATTAGAAGCATTAAATGCACACTACATATCTTCAAGAATATAATTAACATTATATATCATATATGAAAAAGTGAACTGTGCAAAAAATTGTGTTGGTGATATGCTGTATATGTAAACAAATTTAAAGTTAGTCTTCTGTGTGTGTATGTGTGCTCCGGCACTCGGTCACGTCTGACTTTCTGTGGCCCCATAAACTGTACCCCCCCAGGCTCCTCTGTCCATGTGATTTCCAGGCAAGAATACTAGAGTGGGTAGCCATGCCCTCCTCCAAGGGATCTTCCCCACCCAGGGATCAAACCTGCATCTCCTGCATTGCAGGCAAACTCTTCACCACTAGCGCCACCTTTCTAATATATACTTATTACAAAAACAAAGGCTTATAGAAACACACAAAAACACTGAAGTTTTAAAAAATTAAAGTTACACTGGAGTTTGTAATAGTAAATAGGTTCAGCAGCCTAATACAAATGAGTAACATTATCAAAGTTTTCTGAGAAATAAAAGAAAATACATAATGTTGATTTAGGAAAGACTTTTTTTTAATAATATAAAACCCCAGATATCTTATAATGCTTAAATTTCAAGTTAATTTAATACTTCCATAAACCATAATGATTGTGGCAAATTTTATTATCCATATTTGTCCTCACCAATATCTTCCTTTTAAAATGATTTTCCTGTTAAATGTGAACTTGACACTCTTCTTTCACTGAATCTGGGTAGGCTTATGACTTCTGAAATAGGTCACAAAAGGTGATACAGCTCTTACCTGGTTCTCTTGGGCCACTCTCTCTTCTGGAACTCAGCCATCATGAAGTGATGAAGCCCAAACAGACTTATGGAAAGAACCATGTGGAGGTCCTCAATGACAGCCCAGTTGCAGTCCCAGCTGAGAATCAGCATCAACCATCAGACATGTGAGCAAATGAGGCTTTGGATGACTGTAGTTTCCAGTAATACATCCCTTCATAGTCTTCAAAACTTTCTGGCTGAGGCCTGACACACTATGGAACAGAGAAAAACTGCTGTGCCCTTTCTAAATTCCTGACCCACAGAATCTGTGACCATAAGGAAATGGTTGTTTGTTTTGTACCACTAAGCTTGGGGTTATTTGTTACACAGCAGTAAAGAAAAACCATAGAGAAAAAAAGAGCCTAGGCTAAAATATAGAAACATGTTGAATAAGTTCAAAAATAATATCCAGAAAATACAGAGTTATTAACACTCAATAAGGAAAAGCAGAGTCCAGTCAAATATTCAAATGCCATACACAAGGAACTTGGAGAAGAAAAAAAGAGCAGATGCTCACCTCTATTAGACTGACACAAATTTTAAAGATTAATAGTACCAAGTGAGGCTGTGTGTAAACACTAAAGAAGTTTGGAAGGCAATTTGGTATTTTCTATCAAGATTTAAAATATGTACATCCTTTGACTTGTCAATTTCACTTCTAGAAATCTACTTACAGAAATACTAGCAAATGAATGTAAAGATTTTTGTACAAGTGTTTACTGTAACATTGCTCCTAATAGCAAAAAATAGTATATTTGATGTTCATTGTAGAGGCATAGGTAAATATATTATAGGATACTGATATCATAAAATCGACACTAAAGGTTGAAAGAATGGGGGAGACTACTATGCCTTGATATGGATGATCACTAAAATACATTGTTAACAATGAAAACCACAGAAAAATTAGTTTGGTCTTCCCTGAAAGCCAAACAATTGTGCATGTGAAAATAGGTTGTTGGGTAGGTAGGTAGATATGAGATTTGTGAAGATAAGGAAGAGAAATGATGGATACTAAGCTACTGTCTGTGTGGATCACAATAAACTGTGGAAAATTCTTCAAGAGATGGGAATACCAGACCACCTGATCTGCCTCTTGAGAAACCTGTATGCAGGTCAGGAAGCAACAGTTAGAACTGGACATGGAACAACAGACTGGTTCCAAATAGGAAAAGGAGTTTGTCAAGGCTGGATATTGTCACCCTGCTTATGTAACTTCTATGCAGAGTACATCATGAGAAACGCTGGGCTGGAAGAAGCACAAGCTGGAATCAAGATTGCTGGGAGAAAGATCAATAACCTCAGATATGCAGATGACACCATCCTTATGGCAGAAAGTGAAGAGGAACTCAAAAGCCTCTTGATGAAAGTGAAAGAGGAGACTGAAAAAGTTGGCTTAAAGCTCAACATTCAGAAAACGAAGATCATGGCATCCGGTTCCATCACTTCATGGGAAATAGATGGGGAAACAGTGGAAACAGTGTCAGACTTTATTTTTGGGGGCTCCAAAATCACTGCAGACGGTGACTGCAGCCATGAAATTAAAAGACACTTACTCCTTGGAAGGAAAGTTTTGACCAACCTAGATAGCATATTCAAAAGCAGAAACATTACTTTGCCAACAAAGGTCCATCTAGTCAAGGCTATGGTTTTTCCTGTGGTCATGTATGGATGTGAGAGTTGGACTGTGAAGAAAGCTGAGCACCAAAGAATTGATGCTTTTGAACTGTGGTATTAGAGAAGACTCTCGAGAGTCCCTTGGACTGCAAGGAGATCCAACCACTCCATTCTGAAGGAAATCAGTCCTGGGTGCTCATTGGAAGGACTGATGCTAAAGCTGAAACTCCAGTACTTTGGCCACCTCATTCGAAGAGTTGACTCATTGGAAAAGACTCTGATGCTGGGAGGGATTGGGGGCAGGAGGAGAAGGGGACGACAGAGGATAAGATGGCTGGATGGCATCACCAACTCGATGGACATGAGTTTGAGTGAAGTCTGGGAGTTGGTGATGGACAGGGAGGCCTGGCATGCTGCGATTCATGAGGTTGCAAAGAGTTGGACACGACTGACCGACTGAACCGAACTGAAGCTACTGTCAGTAGCTGCCTCTGGGGAACACAGTAGAAGTGGGGATTTTTCACATTTTGTTCTAAATGGTGTTAAGTGCTTGGAGAAAAAAAAATAGCAGGAACAAAAGATAAATGCTGGTACCAAAACTGAAAAAGACACATGTACCCCAATGCTCACTGCAGCACTATTTACAAAAGCTAGAACACGGACGCAACCTAGCTGTCCATCAACACATGAACAGATAAAGAAGCTGTGGTACATAAATGTAAGAAACGCATGTGAGTCAGTTCTAATGAAGTGGACAAACCTAGAGCCTATTATTCAGAGTGAAGTAAGTCAGAAAGAGAAATATAAATATCAAATACTGATGCATAAATATGGAGTCTAGAAAGATTGTACTGATGAATTTATTTTCAGGGCAGCAATGGAGAAATAGACATAGAGAACAGACTTATGGACATGGGGGGAGGGGAGGGGGGTGAGGGTGAGATGTATGGAGAGAGTAACATGGAAACTTACACCACCATATGTAAAGTAGCCAATGGGAATTTGCTGTATCACTCAGAGAAGTCAAACAGGGGCTCTGTGACAATCTAAAAGGGTGGGGAGGGAGATGGAAGGGAGGTTCAGGAGGGAGGGGACATGGGTTCACGTATGGCTGATTCTTGTTGAGGTACGACAGAAAACCACAAAATTCTGTAAAGCAAATACCCTTCAATTTTTTTTAAAAAAAAGTGGAAAAAAAAAAAAAGAAATGCTAGTGAGGAGGTTTATTAATCAAAATATATTTCTCATCTTTACACACATGAAATTACAAGAACATCTTTGGAAATAATACATGCCAAATTTAGAATAGTGTTTACTTCAATGGAGGGAAAAGGGGAAAATCCTTTAAGAGTTTTAAAGCCAGGAGATGTGGATACCTGAGGCCCTCTTAGAGATTATCTACCACAGAGATCACCCAAATTACTGAAATTATTTTCAAATATCAAAAAATACATACAGAAAATGAATGGCAAAAATTATAGCACTTTGTATGGATTGGTATTTTCCATATTGTGGGTAGGTTTTCCATATTGAGAAGATTTGAAATACTTTGAAACACTTAAGAACTCCCTAAATCAGACATCAACTTATAGTGTAATAGACCACCCCAAATTTTTGATACTTCTTATTTTTAGCTACCATTAAAACATGGATCTATTAAATGGAATGAGGGTTATTTGGCCCAACTGCTACACAGCTTACATAATTTATAGAATGAAATTTATTAACTTGATGGTCATTCCTTATTCATCAAGATTACTCACCCATAGTTTCAAGGCTGAACTATAAAAACTCCACATTGTAATAGATCCTCAATCATTCAACGTATGCCAAGAATCAGCACTAGCTAGAGGGCCCACTTGTAGTTACAAAAATAATAAACTTCAGTATTAAGAAGGCTAAGTTTCACCTGAACCATTCCACAGTTTACTACTAACAACACACATAAGCACTTACGCACAGCACCATCTGAATGTTTGGATTTGTATAATCCAAGTTTCTCTATTTCTTGAATTATTCTGGCTTTTTTACATGCAAAACACATTACTATTTGGGTGTTTGATCTTTAAGCAGAGGCACGTTTTTGTTTGGAGAAAAGGACTAATTTGAAAAATACTAGGCAACCAGAGGACATATAAAGAATGTGCTGTGACTGATACAAGTATTTTTTTAAGTAAGCTTAGATGTATTTTTTTTCCAAAGCAACACACATCCTCTATCCTTCCTCAGTCCTGTTTGCTCAGCTGGATGTCCACAGGGTCCAATTTTCCCTCCAATTGCCCTTGCACGCTAATATAATTGCTGCTCATATGGGTAATTGGTCAGCCTAGAGCAGCATTTGTATGCATTTGTTCACTTACAGTATCTGGCAGCTTCTCAAATGATTTTGCAGTATTATAATACTGTCATGTGTTTTTAGTTTTTGTCTCTTTATAACTAGCTAAATAGAGGTGAATCCTTAAGAATGCTATATTTTAAGTGTTTCAAAAGCAGGCATATAGAAATACAAATTCTCTTTTTAAGCAGCTCATGTTCCTTTTCACTTATCAAATGAAGAGTAAATGAACTGGAGTCTCAAATGGATAATGTTCTGTCTTACCTTCCCTCATTGCTTTCCTCCCTGTGTATGTGTGCTCAGTTGCCTCAGTCATGTCCGATTCCACAACCCTATGTACAAAAGCCTGCTAGGCTCTTCTGTCCATGGGATTTTTCAGGCAAGAAAACTGGAGTGGATAGCCATGCCCTTCTCCAGGGGATCTTAAATTAAGTAGATTCAAACAAACTTCAGCTTAAAAAAGAAAATGACAAGCCAGTTTCACTTAATATGCCCTTGATGAATCAGTAAAAATAATAATTTTACTAAATCTCAGCCTTTGAGTACATTTTCAATAATTTGACAGCATTGGAAGTAAACACGAGGCACTCTATCTGTATTCCCAAGTATGACTCTTCATTCTTGAGGGAAAAAAGCACTGGTGTAACTTTTGAGTTGCAAGCTGAACTAACCACATTTTTCATGGATAGCATTTTTTACTTGAAAGAATAACTGGCAAACTTTCATTTTTCAGACAAGGATATATGGCAAATATTTTCTCAAGATGAGTGAAGTGAACCTGCCACATTAAGGGAAATCACTGAATCTGTGGTTACCAATAATAAAACTCAAGTTTTCACATGAAAATTAGGATTTTACCAAATGTAATGCATGAGCTGAACAGTGTTCTAATACTTACTTTTCCTGAACAAGATCAGTGGTGATATTAGTTTTAAATTTTAATTTAATCTAATTTTTATTTTTATAGAATGAACGTGTCAACACTTGAAAGATCTGTGTTACTCCAGTAGCTTCTAAATGACTAATGAACGATGTCACAGAATCATGTATGGGTTAAGAGAACTTTCCAAAGTGAAAAAGAGACCAGTGGCTTTTAATGTAACAGAGTTGGAAAAGTCCTTGGTATTGTTTCTGGTTCTACAATGTAACTAAACTTTAAGGAACAATAACTTGTTAAGATTTTTATATTATCAAAGAAGAATATACACAGACAATTGAAAAGACTATTAAAATATTATTCCTTGTTCCAATTCCATTACTTGAATGAGATGAGATTTTTCCAGATACTTCAGCCAAAATAACAATGCAATGGATTGAGTGTTCTATGAAGATCCAACTTTCTTTTTTAAAGCCAGATATTAGAGCTTTGAAAAAAAATTTAGAATCATGACTCTCTAAGTAAAAATCATTATTTACGTTAACAAGCAATAGGTTTATTATATGTTTAAATGAATAAATAAGCATTTAAAATACTTCTCAGTTTTAATTTCTAATATAGTCAATATTGATAAAGACATTCTATATAAGCAAAGACTCTTAGGGGCATGTAATAATTTTTATGAAAATAAAGAAGTTCTGAGACCAAAAACTTGAGAATTACAATTTATCATCACTGAGAAAGCACAATTATCGTATACGCTGCTTAGAATCAGAGCAAAGGAAACTGAAGAAGGAACAAGAGTAAAGTTTTACAATCCTTTAAGACTTGTCAGCAGGCAACAATTTGCTTTGAATTACCAACGCAGCAAAGTTTATAGTCTGACCTGAAATCCTACTAACTTATTTATCTATTAATTCAAAGTATTTATCAAATTATTTTTCTGGTAATAAAAATTTAAGAAGGGGTTTTAAAAATAAGAGTTAAGCCCCTATCTTTCAATCTCAGGGCAGTTTCTTCTACTTCTTTCTTCCTAACACACACTGATTTGTGTTTTCAGATGATATTTTTGACCCATTTATACTCATTAATATGTCTCTGTTCTGATTTCTTGCATATACATGTAAAGTAACTAGTCGAGACTTAGGAAGGTATTTTTAGAACATAACTAGGTAAGAGCAGAAGCTCTAAGTAATACCCCTAGAAAATAAACAATGCCTAGACATATACTCTCTGCATTTTACCTTACATAGACTACTCCACAAAGAGAAAATATTTCCATAAAATAATGTCTGACACAATAAATGCTAAAGGGATGACTGAATATAGTCAGCTAGGTCATCTCTACACAAATATGCCTAACTAGAAATACTCTGTCAATTTCAACTCCACTGTGTATACTGAGTTTTTCTTGAATATGTAAACAATTCTGAGATTATGAAAGAACAAAATCCTAAGGGTACTAAGTACGAATAATTATCCAAATTATATAAAACTAAACAAAGTGGCCAGTCATACTGAGAGTCCTAAATTCTAGAATTTGGGTTTATTTTAATAAATACAGAGGTGTGAAAGAAAAATAGTCCTATGTTTTTAAAAAATATTTATTTAAAAATAAGATATCTAAAAATACAGTACATAATACATTTTGAGAGAAGTAAAAACTTCACAATTGAAATTAAAAAACAATCTGCAAAGAAAATAGAAATATTACATGAATAAAACTAAGTAAAATAAATTAAAAACAAAACAAAACATCGTTCTTAAGGTAGATAGATACATGGTTTGTTTTCCATTCAAAAACCAGTGTAGACTTTTCAACAAGTGTATCTCGGATACATGGCTCCCACTTATCATTTTCCTCCCTCTTCTCAATCTAGTTTCATATCCCTCAACAATATTTTCTTTATTACCTTTAGCACAAGAAACGTCAGTGACAATTTTTCTTTAAATGCTGTTAGGGGAACTGACAAGGTAACACAGCGGACATGCAGCAAAATAACACTCAGATTTAAAGAGATGCACTGAATGTAAAAATGCCCAACAAATTTAAGAACAGAATCTTCACATGGCACTTGGAACATACCACTATCAAAATAAAAGTCTTTTATTTTAAGGAGGATATGATATTAAACATCACGAGGTTGACACAAAATTTTAAGAGCCTCAAAATATCACAAATTTTGCCTATTCATTAAACTTGCCAGTCGCATTTTAAAAGACTAATTCTAGGGACACAAAGCCCATACAAGCAAGATCATCTACACTCAGTTCCTGCAAAAGTCTATTTTATTCCCTCAGGTTAAACTTACAACTCACTTGCCTGAGTATCTCCAGTTGTAGAGAAAATTCTTCCTATGATATCATTTAGTCACTTTATTCTACCTATGCTAAAGCAGACATTTCTTTTTAATACTCTAGAGGACAACAGTTGTGAATCTTCTACTACCCAATAACTTAAATAAATGACTGCATTTAGCCACATTAAATTAAGTAACACATAAACAATCTGAGTAACTCAGAACTGATACTGCAGCAACAAGATCTGGAAAATATATTTGGATAATTAGAGACAATGTTGTTTCTTCCCAGTTTGCGTTTAAATTTTGTCTTTCCCCCTAATAATATATACATCTGTATTTCAATATATCATTCACGTGATCCTAAGTCACATTTCACATTAGTTTTAGGCATGATTTTTTTCCATTCAGAATTCACTGCAAAACCATATATTATATCTACATTCAAAGACAGAACGATTTTAGTTGATTGAAAACTATGCGGAACATTCTCAAATGTGATTGTCTACTCTCCTAATACGCACACTCAGTTATCTTCTTGCCAGAATTTTTAATCAACTCAGCTACATTTTTTAGGGACATTAAATGAATGCTTTCAAGGTTTGTGGGGAAAAGAACAGGGAAATAGGATAGTAAACATAACAGTATTACATTTGGATGATTACAACTACTTCTAAAGGATGTTGTCTTTCATTTTTTACAAAATGAATCACTAAGCAGAATTAGTTTTTAAAATACTCCTAACTATAACTTACGTGAAGTGAGTAACAACATCTAGGTTTTTTGGGGGGACGTAAAGTTCAATTTCTTATTAGTTTTGTTTAAATCAAAGTTTTGCATTTCCTCTTAGAGAAGCATATGTGTGTGTGCGTGCATGTGGTGTGTGTGTACACACATATACATGTGTATATTTTACCATTTCCTTTAATTTTATCTTTATTTGCAAAATAGAAAAATGGCAATATCATTCTTTAATACCACTAATACACACACAGAGATGCAGAAACCTTCATCTGTTATCAGAATGGGCCCTTAACTTTTCCTTTTAGCATTTTGCTTCAGAATTTATTAAAAGGGCCCAACAAGCCATACAGTTCATTTGTAGGACTAGTAGAGTTCTTATTATTTCTCATTTATTCCTGCAGATTAAGACAAAAAAAAAATCTTGTGAAAAGTGTTTTAATTAACTTCTGTAAGTTCAACCTACCATACTACATTTTAAAGTGGCCAATCTGTATGAAAATACAAAATTAAATGTCATACTAATTTTCCTAACTAAAAAACAGAAAGTCCAAATGAGAGACATTTAAAGCCAAATAAATTGAGGCAGTAGTGTGCAAAAACTAACATCTATTAATCAGAATTGTTCTTAGTAACATCAAATTCTCCTTTATAAACACAAGGATGTGAGAAGAAAACCCTCAGGGAACTGAAAAGAAAATTAACTCTTTGGTACGGGAGTTAAAAATGTCACTCAAGGCTAAAGTGAGTAGCACCAGGATGTTTTAGTTATTGAGGTTGTAAAACACTAACTTCAGGCACCAGTAGTGCAAATACCACCCAACACATACTGGCAAGAATGAGCTTGCAATATGCAGGCAAGCTTTCCCTTTAGTTAACAGCCTACGCAATTAAACCCTGTACTTAGTCAACAGACAAGCAAAGCCACAAAAAGAAACACACCTTTTGTTGCTACTGTTTTGTCCACATCTCTGTTTATATATAAAGCTATCAACACCAAAAAGATCAGAGCGCTGCACGACTGTGGTAGGCACCGTATTACATGTTGCAGGAATTCACAATACCAATAGCTATGGAGACCCTCAAGATCTCAAAATATCTGAAGTAGTCCAAACTTTAAAGTGAAAAATCACCCTTCATATACAAACAGTTGATTTTCTCTCTGTTGACAAATTCTACTTTAATACATGGTATCCTTTCTCCATAATAGGAGACCTATAATAAGGTCCTAGTTTTTTCAGTCAAACTTTAGGCAACCTATTCACTTCTCCTTGGCATTAAATAGCTATACTACCACATAATTCTTGGAACTTCCTGACGGCAGACACTATACGATTATGATGTTTAAAATTAAAAAGAATTTCTCAAAGGCATCTGACTAGCTGACAAGAATCAGCAATATAAACTCCTTAGGTAAAATAACTCAAACTAAATGCTTACATGCATTAACAACTCTTACAGTAAAACGGTATCAACAAGAGATAAGGCTAAAGTGATTGTAGCAGGGAAATTCTGTGTCCAGTAAACCCTGCTGTTAAGATGCTGATTATACATAGTCTGTCTAGCTCTCTCTCTCTCTCATTATGGTCCTCTACTCTCTTTATCCAGTTTTGGCTACTCACTCCTCATTTATACCTGTACTCTATGGTAGTAAAAGGAAAAAGGAAATAATATAGCAAAAAAAAAAAAAAAGATAATGGAAAATACCGAAAATACTAACAACATAAGAATAAAGATCACTATTATTTCTGTTTCAAATTAGCATAGCAGGCAGCATACTATAACATCTGAAGAACAGACAAAAATGCACTAAATTTAGTTGTTAAAAATTGCACAATGATAATGAAAGGAGACATAAGAGAAAACTTTCCTGAAGTTAAACCATCACCATCCCAAACACAGCAGAAATGTTAAATACTGACTGATATACAGAACAACAGCATTGGTTCACAATACTTCAAGCAAGTTGGTTCTATTACTTTTTCATGTTCTACTGAAGAATATTCTAGGATTCAATTGAGAATGGCTAAATTCAGAGTTCAATGAATTTAGTGATTTACAGAGAAATTCAGAGGATTCTTAGGATCTAAAGTAATAAATGTGGACATTAAATACTACATTCATTCATTTATTAGTTATATGGCTACTAACACTAGCAAGTAGAACATACTAAATGTGTATGACTTACTAACTACATTTGCTAATACTTATTTTTTTAAAGCAACAGTAGGAGAATTGGGTAAAAAAATCTCATATCTAATAATAAATTATTTAATGTTTATAAGTATAAACTGTACCAAATAAATTCTAGATATATCTACATATATAGAGGTCATGTCAAAAACTTATTTAATAAAGCAGCAATAGTTTAGTAAACTTGAGTTAAGTAGTCTACTCATACAGGAAGCACTAAGGGAAGTAGACAGTAGAGAAATGTCCAGGGAAAGACTAGCAGCTCTGTTAATATTAACGCTTTTGTAAACTACAGCTGCATATATTGTGATTTTATACCAACATAAGTGAGAATATTCAAACCACTCCATTATCTAACACATAGAAGGCTACATGCTTAAAAATCAAAATTACTTCATACGTCTTGGGTGGAGGTGTTCTCCTAACTCAAGTCTTCATGATTAGCATCAAAACACCCTTTGGGGTGAAACATACCTTCAATTTATTATTTGTACAAAAGTGGCCTGAAAAAGCCTGATGAAGAATAGTTAAAATTAGCCACGATCCTAGAGAAAAATACCCCTAAGCTTTAGCAAACAATCACTAATGCCCATTCTGACAGAAATTTTAACTTAGCTGTTATACTAAACTTTACCTATGCTTATGTTTTCTATTTCTATTATTTAAAACTATGTTTTCTTCTGCTTAAAGAGATTAATATATTACTATTTTAAATATACCTATTTCTTAAGTTAACCACAAATATTTTTAATACAATTCTTAAGCAAAATAGTTATTTTTCTTACAATGGAACATCAGCTGATTTAATATTTTTAAAATTTTGAACTCAGTCAATTTTTGCCCACAATCTTGAGCCTATAAAATATTTTTGTTTGCATAAATAAATAGCAACAAACATAACTGTTCAAGAGGTGTAAGTTCTAACAATCACTTAAAAATCTTTCATTTCCAGAAGCCCAATTAAGAACATCCTTTAACATACATTTCACTTAAAATGAAATGGAATGTTTATAAGGAAATACTTCATTCAATATATAGATTACATCAATAATCTCACTGCTCATAATTATTTTCTAATGTTCAACATCATTAGTTATTTTCATGGTTATCCAGAATACGTAATAAATCGGCTACTAAAGGTACAGTTCTAACTCACAGTAGGATAATTAAAAGGAATGAAGAAAATTATAGAAAGAATTAGTAATCTCACTATTTTAATGCAGTTGAATCAGTAAAAAAACAAAGTCATTCCAAAACTGGGATTAAAAACTAAATGTATTTTTTTATATATTCAGTAAAACACACTAGATGCTTGCTTGCTATAAACTACAATAAATTTTTTTGTAGTAAATTGGTAATTTTAAGGTAATGGTTTTTTCAATTCTAAGGTTTAATATGCCAAAATAAGGTTCAAAATAAAATTCATGAAATGGTTTCATATGTATTTATCCTCATCTGATATAAATCTGACAGTAAAAAAAATACAATATGAATACACATAAATGAAGAAAAGAGGTCATACCTGGATGAACTAGACATCAAAATCATAAATAGGAACACATTCATTTTCATAAACCCTTATATTTTTTACACAGACTTCCCTTAAATTTGTACCTTTGAAATGTTCAGAATTTGACTATACAATTCACTTGTGGGGCAATAAATCTCTAAAGCCAGTATAATTACATCAATTAGCCAAAAGAGGGCGCAGAGAGAACACTAGAGTTTATGCACTCCCTAGGAAAGTGCCAGGTGGCTTCTCTCACGTGGTCTACCAAGAATCACAAAACCCAGTCATGTGTGCTAACTTGAAAACACTTAAAGTTACAGCATAAGTATATACAGCTATACTTTATATAGATTCTTATATAAATATATTGATCTGTAGCATTTCTGCCATTCAAAGAAAAATAAATATATGCCTTGCCTAGTGTATTAGTTTGCATTTCAGTAACTTAGAAGAATCAGCTACAATGGGATCAGGATCAGGGAAAGTAAAGAGAAAGAAGCAAAAAGAATGTGCCCTATAATTGGGAAAGCTAAGAAAGCCAGAAACAGAGACCCTTAGAGTAGGAAAGAGACCACCTCTGGTTCTCATCACTGAGGCAGAGGTTGGCACTGACCTCCCCAGTACCTTTCAAGGTAGCTACTGCTACTACATGAAGTATAAATACATCCAAAAAGCTCTTTAGGAGTCCTCACTTGGCTACGCTGTTTTCTCAGGGTCCTCATTTGAAAGGAATGTACACAGCATAAGGCATTTGACTGATATCTATCTACATTATCTATACTCCTTATAACTTCTGTCACCAGGCCAAATTTGGTCAATATGTTAGCTTGCACAAAACCCTACCCATTTATTTGCCTGGCATGAATATACTAATTCTGTGGTTCATTAAGCTCTATAAATATATTTCTTATATTAAATTTACTATGCAACTTATCAGCACCAATAAATATTTTTATCTGCCACGTCTAAGTTTTTAAATAATAAAGCATTGTAATCAGAACATGAGAGACTTGGCACTTAAATCTCTGAGAAGACCTTATTCTATCACTTTAGAAGACTATTTACAGTTTCTAAAAACTAAACACAGCAGAGTTAACTAGCTGACAATGGTTAACCTTCTGTTCCATGATTTCTCAGGTATGACTCCTTACTATCAAAATTAACTAAAAAGAAAATATTGCTATGCTCCAAGAACACTAGACACCCCTTCAATCTTCTCTTCAAGAGAAAGACTGAGTACATAATTTCTTTAGAAAAGATACATGGATTTTGCAGTATTCTAATGGAAAAAAATTTTTAACTGAATTTTTTTTCAAAATATACTAAATATTTTTTTCACACAAATGTTCTTTACTTTCCAAGAGACCATCACTATCAGCAATTCAAATTTTTATAAGGCTAATCATGAATACAGATCACTATATTTTCTTTTTTTTTTTTGTGGTGGATTCATTTTGATATTTGGCAAAACTAATACAATTATGTAAAGTTTAAAAATAAAATAAAATTATATTTTCTTATTTTAAGGTCATTTCCTAACATTAGCTCCAACGAAGGTCTCTCCATCCAGATTACATATGGGCAATTAAAATTTAATTTTAATTTGGGTGATTACAGGTACACAAAAGTTACTTACTTTTACTAGTAACTTTCTATAAAGTTTCAATATTAGTTGGCCAATATTTATTACATAAAAATCTTAAAGGTGTCATTTTAGATCTAATAGGTACAAGTATAAAGTATACATTTTTTTCAAAAGCACAATACTCCTCTTTATACTATACATACATATTATCTAGTTTACTAGCATTTAAAAAACATAACACATTCTAATATAACTACAAGAAAAAAGGTATCAGTGGAATTATTGCAAATTCTTTACCCTTTTGCTCATCAAAATCTTAGGGTAAAATAGGAACACGTCTCTTTAGTCAAAAATTCTTCCTTGGAGCAAACATCTCAACAAAAACCAATAATTACAACAGCAGAGGGAGAAAAAATGGGAAAGTTAATGTGGAAAAAAATTAATTTTTACTTTGAAATAAGGTAGGTAGTTGGTATTTTACTTTAGTGGTGTTTTTATTTAGTTTTTGGTGAAGAGAAAAAAAATCAAAAAGCTACTTCTAAGAAAACACAGTCCTTTTTTTGTGCTGCTGCTTTTGGTTTTTGTTGCTGTTCAATCTTATATGCTGCATTTTAAAAAAATCTTGCAGCACATATAAAAGGGAGTATATCATATTTTAAACTGTATTTGAAAAAGAAAATTTACATAAAAGGTACATCAACTTTTGTAAAATTTGAAGAATTAAATTCAGATTTGGTTAGTACTGCTTAAGAGTGAAAATTTTAAATAAACATCTGAAGTTTCCCATAAATTGAAATCTGTAACACTGTTAGTACTAAAAGAAACTATGTACAATTATTTCATCCCAATCAGTGCCTTTTGAGTTTAATAACAAAAGCATTTAAAGAAATCCCTGTGGAAAGCTAATTTGAAAGTAAACATGCTTTAAAACTTAAATATAGATCTTTTATTAGTCCCACAACAGGATCAAGATCACTATTAAAATAAAGCCTGGGGCACATTATGATGCTTAAGATTGGTGGGTGGATTTTAATTGACTTGAAGACTGTCATAGTTCTATTATCAGAAAACCTGTAACGCATTTCCAGCATGGAGGACCCATCTGTGCCCACCATCCATCTGTTTAGACGTGATTGGCAAAGTGGTAGGGAACTCGCAGTGGTTGCCTCCGCCTGAAAGGAATAAACCACAGGATCTTCCAACGAGTGCCAAAAACTTCTGAGAAGGTCTGCTGCCATGGCTTTCGGGGCCTCGATCTACAGAAGACAGCATTATTAGTGAAAGACAGCACTCCCATGGTGCACTTCAGTCAGCTAAAACAATACAGGTTGGCTGGGGATCCATTACTGGACTCTGATGAATTGTGTCCCAGCATCACAAATACAGCTTTTCTTTTATTATGGCATGCAGCTGAGTTTTAACTCTGGATAGTAGATATTGTATCTGTGTCGTCAATCAACCTAGGCAACTTTTGAAGCAGAGGAGAATCTCAGGATTAACAGAATGTGTGTCAACAACACAGTAGCAAATCTCTTTTGATGTACTTTCAGGACAAATAATTTAACTTACTTTAGTTAGACAAGGGACAAGAATGATCAGTACTTATTTTGTTTGAAAACTATTACAGCTAGAAGACCCCTACTGTAAGACTGGGTCATGCTTGTCTAGCTCAGACCTTAGACAAGGTACCGAGAAAAAGCCATCATTATATTATCTTTTCACTACATGCACACATTTTTCAAATGTAACCAGTTGTTCACATTTTTAAATAAGAACATTACAGAGTTCACTTTTATACTTACATTTCTTCACAACAGTTTGACATCTTTTCAATAGATGTTGTATCCTATCAAAAATTTAAAAAATTATACTCAGGTATAACAAAGTTTTCAAGGCTTTATTCTATATCTATTTTATGGGCTTTATTCTATATCTACTTTATGATGTTTTTAATCATATTAAGAGAATATTCTGAAGAAATAAACAGTCGGTACTAAGAACTCTAAATTATCTATGTACATTGCTGAAATTCCCTTGGAAAAACAGAATCAATATTACCTTGTGCTAAAAAAAAAAAAAAAAATTCAATTACAAACCCCATTCCCCAAATTGTAGGAGTCTCATTTCATTAAAAAATACCTTTTATTACATTTTCCTTGTTGATAATTCTTTTAAAGCCTATAGTTAATTCAACTGTCACATGCATTCAAAATTAAATATCAAAATATTAAATTAAAGACACTAGTGAACAGAAAACTTTAAAGAGTCAAAAATTGCTACTGGTTATGGATTTCTGTAAACCAACACAAAATTCAACAATGCAGTGTATGCATTTACCATGCTACCACACTATTACTTGAAAAGTAAAGCTAACTGATTAGTATTTAGTAAAAACTGCTTCAAAAGAAAAAACAGTCCCTTCATAATAATGCAATTTCTCATTATGTGTTTTCTAAAAGGCTGTTAACACAAATATATAAGAAAAAGAACTCAATAAAGAGAATAAAGTTTCTAGACATACTAGTCTAATTCATGTTAATGGAAGACTTATCATTAGTCTGAGAAACTGGGATGGATAAGGAATATAGAAATCATTAAAAACACAAGTTACATAATCTTATTTTATATATATATTTACATTTTAAAAATACTTTTAAATAGTACAAAAGAAATTTATTCTTTTTAAATATACAAAAAAGTTAAGAGTTTTCCTCCCTTTACCCTATTTATTAGCTTTCTCATATACAGCAGGTGGGCTGCACTATTATTAAGCAGTACTATTCATGCAAATATTTCTAACTGCAACTCCAATTCCAAGAACTTCTTTACATGTGATTGTCTTCCAATACTACTACTAAAAAATATCTTTGCTTCAAAAAATTCTTTAAAAGAAGTTACATGAATGGCTCATAATAGTAAATTCTTACATATGAACAGCTGTCTAACTTCAGTTGGCCCACACACAGGAAAACAAATCTATGGTTTTTTTAGATGACTAGTAACCAATAACAGAGTTTCACTTGCAGATTTGTCAGGAATGTGTGAGGAGGTTATAGATTAGTTACTCTATATTCACTAATTTCCCTAGCATTTTCTGAAATTCATGATATCCAATGACAATTCTACTCATAAGTAACCTTTCCTAGTTCTATTGCATAATTTGCTCAAAATAATGTTTTACTTTGTGAAAACATAGTCTGCAAATACATGTAAACATTGATTAGAGACTCAGAGGAAAGTTGGGGCTCTGGTTCTGTATCTGAAAAAAAAGTGAAGAAAGTAATTTAAATAGTTTCTTAGAATTGATGGCGACAGGTTATTATGAAACAATTAAGACAGCGTGCAAAAAAATATGAAGGAAGAAACAGAAAAGAAATTTAAAAGTGTTATGAGGAAAGGTGTATAAATGGCCCTGAATCACAGGTGTGGATAATATTTGAAACTAAAAACTATTTCAGGATAAGGAAAGCAATTATAAGGTTAGACTATTATAACTAGCTAACAGTACGGGAAATTTTTTACCATGCCTAAACTCACAACTTGATTATAATTTTGAGGAATGTGTTTGTGACAGTAAAAGATCAACTTAAAAGACTTTGTATTTAGACTTCCTATGGGGAAAGCTCTTACTTTCAAGTGCTTTTGTTGATATCTTTCTAGAATCTGGTTCAAGAAATAGCAGGAATACTACCTTTCAAGTCATCATAAACAGTTATTCTATCAAAGGATGTAGTGGTTTACCATGACTTTATGAACAGGATTTGTGAGGCAACCTATAAAGGACTATTTTTTTCCTTCTAGAAAGGGCAAATGCTTAGCTCTCAGCTATCCAAAATACTATTATAAGAACAATAAATGGCCAAACATGTCACGAAGTTTTTGCACTGGCCTTTATACAACATACTCAGGGCAACAAAAGTTATCAGCTATCACATTCATACACACAAGAGAAACAGTAAACTAGAAGAGAGATTACTAGTGAAGGAACGGTGACAATTACAAGTTATTTTCAAGTGCCAAACTACGTTCAGTATACTTTTTGTTTTGATTTATTTAAGCAGGGAATTGTGGAATATTTCACAGAAAAACTAAAAATAATTTAAATAGATTTTGTTGCAAATAATTCTATTGAACATAAAAGACTCAATACCTTTAGTGACTATCACAGAAGGACCACTAAGATAATTACTATCTTCAAGGAGTAATAAATAATACAATCTTTTAAACTCCTGCTATATGTAGGACAGCTATCTAGAAAAAATAAAATTCCTCAAGGAATGATAAGAAACACATTTTTATTGTGTGTTGTCTACAATCAAAATACCTTATTTCCAATGAAATATTTATGTCTTGTTTATGGTCTAATGATCAAAATAGCCAAGACTTGTGTCAGTCTGTATAACTGAGATAAATGAAAATCCTTTCCTAGTTTAAAAACCAGAAGTTTTCTAAAAAAAAAAAAAAGAATAAACTAGAAACAAGCAAGACTTACAGAAATATAGTCCTCATGTATTTTTATCAAATATACTTTGTCTTCTCCTGATGGCTGACCTTACTCTAAGAAATGATTTTTCAGTTTGAGTCTAAGGAAATATGTTTGACTATAAAAGAACGATGTATCTCTCAACTAATTAAGATTATAACTGAAATTTAAAAAAAGTTTCTAATAGGAAGGGAGAGGGAGGTATTATTGCCTATGGGAAAAACTGGGGGTGAGAGAGGCGAAGAGCAAGTATTTATCACCAAACATTTCCTGGTTAACAGATCTGAGAATCTAGTCCTCTTGGGATAGACTGCTTGATGATACAATTCATCCAACTAACTCACTCTGCCTTGAGTTCATCCTCACCAAGCAACACTTTGCTGTGTACATAGCTGTACAGGAGAGTGTACTGCAGAGTCCTTTGGTACCTGACAGTCGTACATAAGGGAATAAATAGTCACCCTGGCTTATATGACTATCACTTTTGCACCTAGAAGTGAGAGTTACTACTTCTAGGCCTGATTAACCCTGGAAACATTTTCAAAATGGAGTTTTCAAATCTATCAAAACAAAGGTCAGAGGGAAATAAGAACGTTCTATCAGAAAGAAGACAGTTCAACCTAACTGCCTGCTCTCATTCATCTTAGTATAGGTCTTCTTGATAGTTTTTACTCTGCTGCACAAACCTGACTCAATAACTGCTGATTTAACCTGGAGTAAAAAACACTTTTAAGGAAAGTTTATTTCAACTAAAGATGACATACCTGTTGTGTCTACTAATAATTTCTGTAATTCTAAAACAGACATTAGTTGACTTCCTATAATTTCTGATCAACATACAGAGAGCAACTCATTTCACTTTGTATCTTTCATAGCACCAAACCACACAGAAAGTGGATACTCAATAAATGTTTGCAGCACTAAACTAATCGAACATGGACAGAAATAACATTATTTATCTTTTTTTTTTTTTCAATCCAGAGAGAGAAAACTTCCTCCTAACCTTAGACCTCTCTTATCCTTTAAAGTCAAACTCACTATATTACTCACTTGGAAGAAAAAGTTCTTTAAAAATCCATCTTTCACAAAGGATCAGCTATATCTTTTATTAGAGATCTTAAGTTCATATAAACATTTAATCAATCATGAAACCAAACTGATAAGGCAGTAGATCTTACATTTATAGCCACTGAAAATTTCTTTCCAAAAGAATTTCTATACTCCTTTTGTGTGTGTGCTTAGTCGCTCAGTCGTGTCCGACTCTTTGTGACCCCGTGGGCTGTAGCCTGCCAGCCTCTTCTGTCCATATGGATTCTCCAGGCAAGAACACTGGAGTGGGTAGCCATGTCCGTCTCCAGGGCATCTCCCCAACCCAGGGATCAAACCCAGGTCTCCTGCATTGTAGGTGGATTCTTTACCATCTGAGCCACCAGGGAAGTCCAAGAATACTGGAGTGGGTAGCCTATTCCTTCTTCAGGGGAACTTCCCAACCCAGGAATCGAACCAGGGTCTCCTTCATTGCAGGTGGATTCTTTACCAGCTGAGCTACTCAGGTTTTTAATCAGCCTTTTTCTGGCTGTTCAAATACTACTACTGGGTTTTTGTAGGAATCAAATGAATTAATATGTTAGAGCCCTTAATAACTCAATAAATGGCAAACCTAAGTTTTTACTGTAGGACTTAGAGATATCTCAGTTATATTAGATTGTAACTAGACAAAATTATGTTTAAACAAAAGAGGTTTTCATAATTAAAATGACATGGACTGTGGAAGACTACACAGATAAAATATAATGTCCACAAGGGACTTATAATCTGGTTGAAAAAATAAGTAGTAAGTATTATACATAAACCATGATTCATTTACTCATTTATTCCTCTATCAAAAATTTAATAAGTACATACTATACAGTAACAAATAGCTTACAGGCTAGTGACAGTTAAATATATAAGAAATAATTATAGAGAAATATACAGAAGATATCAGAGAGGACGATCATGTATAACAACATATAAGTAAGTCATACACTATTCTAAAACAGCTGAAAACTTATGTTTGCAATCAACAATCAACTCAAGGTCAATTATCCTTACATTTTTAATACAAAACTATACTTTTAAGAAGATTTTTTGTTATCAGTAGAAGATGGGCTAATGTGCCCCTTTGGCTTGGATTTGAGGAGTAAGTAATATAGGGACAGAATGTGACAGAGAAAAACGTAAGAATCACTGTGGAAAAAGATCTACAAAGTTAACTGTAAATATCAAGTTCACTGTTTTCTCCAATCCTGTAAGTTGTAAAGTCAGAGTAAAAATTCATGTGGATTCAGAACATGAAACAATAAAGTAGGGAAAATCACAATTAAAAGGGAAACTCATAAATGTTTAGCTTCCTTACCAAAAAAAAAAAAAAAAAAGCATCTACTTAATCACTGAAGCAATTAGTCATGCCTAAAGAAAATTAAAATGCACTATTCCTATTTTAAAAAGTACAGAAATAGACCTAAGTTGTTTTAAATGACTTTTAATCTTATCAGAAATAGTTAATTAATTACACTGAATAAAGAGAGAGGATGTAGTATAAATACATTTACACACAGGAACAGTTTTATGCTAAAGAGCAATCCAATTCCACACATAATAATCATGATGCTAGGAGGCATTTTTAGAAAGAAAGCTTTTCTATTACTAGGCAATGTAACTTAGCATGTATTTAAACTAATTCTTTTGCTAGAGTGAACCTAGTTTCCATACAGGTCTCTATTGTATCCAAAATTCAAAGAAATATTATAGCCAATATTAGAATATGACACTGAAAACATATAAAAAGTAACATTTTAAATTTTAATGATTTTTCTAGGTTTTAAAAAGCTACACAAATACTTCCTGTAATATTATAATTAGAAATGCTGTATTAGAAACATATTTTGTTTTTATTAAATGAAAATATAATTTAGAAAGGAAAACAAAATGTTGCACAGAACTCCCTTTATAGAAATGTAAGTGAGCTAGGTTCGGCATAATTGGCAATGATATCCATATTTGCAATGCTGATTTGGAGCTGAGTAAACCAAACAATTTGTACAGAGATTGTACTGAACACTTAATTCATCACATTGATTCAGGGGATACTTAGCAAAATTTCATGATAACTCTTAGGGCTACATTTTTGGGTACATGTCTAAAAGGCAGGTAAGTTCACTAACTCTGATTAGTAAGAATGCTATTTAATAGATAATCTCATTTAAGCTAATTTAACATTTTGAACATAAGATACTCTTCACTGTAAAACATAATCAAGTTAAAATTAAAGTCACTCCTGCATCTGTGAGTCTGTCTATGTTTATTTAGGTGATCATGAGTGAGAATTTAGGGAGGAAAACATTTTCTCCTTTTATTTTGAAAAGCTTTGCTCTAAGCTATCCTCAGTAATTTAAGTAGTGGTCCAAAAATAGTACCTGTGAGACCAAATATAAAAAGCTCAAAATTTTTTTCTTTGGGAACTTAAAGCCTTTTACAAAATTGCAACTAAATATATCTTCCTCAGCCTACCCTCAACCTCACCACAACTGAGAAAAGCACTGAGCTCCAGAGACGCCATCAAAAGCTTCAGCTTTTACACAAACTCCACGGTGCCCTGAAAATAAAAATGCATGTATACAAAACTGAGATAAACTGTCAGAACAGTGTCATGGTATACAATAGCTCACTGTCAGACCCTCACCAGAAGGCGCTGTACCAGCTGTTACAGGCTTCTTGATTAACTCTCTCCAAGCCCAGTGACTGAAAACATGACTGATACAATCACCCAGCACTATTAGTATTGGCGCTCATCAGAATGGACATTATTCTTGGCTGTGTGTGAACTACTGCATGATAAGAAATACTGACAACAGCAATTACACTAATAACATCACTATCCATTTCATTCAGGAACAAACAAAAAGGCTAAATAGTCTAAGTGAGGAATAATTAGAATAATCTGTTCCCTAAATAAAGAATGTTTCAAAGCAGACTTTGAAAACACTTTTAACCTCAATATTAATTTTAGTCAAAAGGAGAAAGAATATATATTTAAACCTTGTTTTTTAAAATTAAGTCTAAAATAATCAAAGGTAATCCTGAAAAACTGGGTTTAAGATTAGTCTATTTCATAGGAACATCTGGCTGGGTTGAAATCTTTTAACCTTGGAAATGGGATCACAAATCGAATATTTTTAAATTTAAGTAATTTCTAATTATTTTATCTGGGTCACAGTAATTTGTCTTACCAGGTCTAAAATGACACTGGATTATCATTAACTATGATTATCCTGTTACCTTCTACTATCAGTAAAAAGATGGGATTTTCCCTCTTCTACAGGAAGGAAATGGTTTATTTTTCCAAGTAAGGGCAGATGATGGGGAAAAATTACCAAAAATGAACATGTAGCTTCCTCAAAACTTCAATCTAAACCTAAATAGAGACAGCATTTGCTCTGCTTGTTTGTTGTCTATTTCAAACTATATAATTACATAATTTCTATAATGAAATGATATTCCTACCAATGTTTTCCAAAAATGTATCTTGGTCTTTGAGGTGCAGGAGTAGGGGAAGGAGAAACACATCAATGGAAGGATTAAATTTACCATGATTCCTTCTCCTCCTTTTCTTTTTTAGGCTACCTGACAAATTTGTCACTACTTTCACATTGTAAAGAGAGATCCATGGATTTTGACAGTGACAAAAAGATGTCCAGATGTGAAATATCCTATAGGTAGTATCAATTTTTTTCATTAAATTAAACAGGAGGCATATGTTATAAAGAAAGGAAGCAAAATCTATATTTTAAACTTTAACATTAAATCTATTTTAAATATGAATAATTCACTAGATTTAAAATTAAATATTGAATACATTAACGACTTTATATAATTAAGCCCTAAAGAACCTTAAATCAATGTGGGAAGTAGTGCATTCTGGAAACTTTAAAAAAAAAAAACAACTTTTTTTCATTAAAAAGAGTGGTACTTGAAGTACCTTATGAGAACCCTGGTAAATGCAATTGAAATTTACTATAATTTTTAGGGATTTAGATTCAAGAGGAAGTACAGTAACTAAAGGTTGGACTGGCAAATGGAATATATAAACAGCAGGTAAATTTTATAAAGAAAGGAAGCAAAAAATCTTCATTTTAAACTTTAATTTTAACACTAAATACTATTTAAAATACTAATCAATTCATTATATTTAAAATTAAACAATGAATATATAACAACTTTATATAATTAAGCCCTAAAGAATCTTATATCAGTGTGGCTAGTAGTGCATTCTGGAAATGAAAAAAATTTTTTTTCTTCAAAGAGTGGTACTTGAAGTACACCATGAATGCCCAGGTAAATGCAATTGAAATTTACTTTTTTTTTTTTTAGGGATTTAGATTCGAGAGGAAGTGCAGTGACTAAAGGCTGAACTAACAGAATGTATTCTGTCTCTTAATACTTGCATTCTTTTTCAAATGTTTCACAAATGTTTAATTTCTATAGACATGAGACCTGTCTACTATACTGTATGTATACAGAAAGAGATGAAACTTTGGGAGAGAGCTTTATTAACAACTGGAATTTCTACTCAGGGGCTTCCCGGGTAGCTCAGCCGATAAAGAATCTGCCTGCAGAGCAGGAGACCTGGGTTTGATCCCTGGGTCGGGAAGATCCCCTGGAGAAGGAAATGGCAAACCACTCCAGTATCCTTGCCTGGAAAATACCATGGACAGAAGAGCCAGGCAGGCTGCAGAGTACAGGGTTGCAAAGAGTCTGGCACGACTGAGCAACAAACACACACTCAGGTTTAGAAATGTCACAACCTTAAAACCAATATCCCTATCTTAAGAAAGACAATGAAATGTGGTTCAATATTATAGCAAAAGAGAACATACAATTTGAAAATTAATATTAATGTACTGGTAGTCTGAAACACAGAAGGGAACCTGATACTGTATATCCTTGAAAAAGCATAAATAACTATATATATATAAATTATATAACTATACTATAAATAACTTTAGGTCCAACTCAGAAGTGAATCAGATATGATAAGTAGTTTTATATCCAACTCAGAAGTGATACAAAAATTTGAGAGCAGACATTCTTAAATGATCTTGAAGCCTACGCTGCCAAACCCCATTTTCTGAAGCTACTAGGACTGCTTAGGTGAGAAGGAAATTGTTACTGTCAGCTATAAGCCTGACGACTCTCAGAAGTAACTTGTAGTCTTAACAGCAATGCTATCAAATGTCCATTTCCAGTCATTAACCATAGGAAATTAGGGAAATCAGAGAAACTTCATTTCAGGAAATATAAATATGATTTGGAAAAACTCAAAAGTAGAAATTTTTAAATGCAAGCATAATCTGGCAATTTAGACTCAACTAATGAATGGACTATAAAGTGATAATTATGAATGGGTATAAAAGCAGAGAAAAAAGATTTTAGGGGAAGATCTATCCTCGTCCACAGGAATATGATCAATATCATATTATTTATCAACACCATTAGATATCACAAGAGATATTAGAAAATAAATCAAGCCACTGAATAACAAAGGTATATCTAAACAGATATCATCCAATCCATGAATGACCAATAAACACATGAAGAAGTGTTAAATATCATTAGTCATCAAGGAAATGTAAATTAAAACAACTGTTTATTATTAAAACCTATAGAACAGTGAAAGTGAAAGAGGAGAGTGAAAAAGTTGGCTTAAAGCTCAACATTCAGAAAACAAAGATATGGCATCCGGTCCCATCACTTCATGGCAAATAGATGGGGAAACAGTGGACACAGTGGCTGACTTTATTTTTCTGGGCTCCAAAATCACTGCAGATGGTGATTGCAGCCATGAAATTAAAAGACATTTGCTCCTATGAAGGAAAGTTATGACCAACATAGACAGCATATTCAAAAGCAGAGACATTACTTTGCCAACAAAGGTCTGTCTAGTCAAGGCTATGGTTTTTCCAGTGGTCATGTATGGATGTGAGAGTTGGACTATAAAGAAAGCTGAGCACCAAAGAATTGATACTTTTGAACTGTGGTATTGGAGAAGACTCCTGAGAGTCCCTTGGACTGCAAGGAAATCCAACCAGTCCATCCTAAAGGAGATCAGTCCTGGGTGTTCATTGGAGGGACTGATGTTGAAGCTGAAACTCCAATACTTTGGCCACCTCATGAGAAGTGCTGACTCATTTGAAAAGACCCTGATTCTGGGAAAGATTGAGGGCAGGAGGAGAAGGGGACGACAGAGGATGAGATGGTTGTATGGTATCACCGACTCGATGGACATGGGTTTGGGTGGAGTCCGGGAGTTGGTGATGGACAGGGAGGCTTGGCATGCTGCGGTTATTGGGGTCGCAGAGAGTCAGACAAAACTGAACGACTGAACTGAACTGAACAGCTGCAATTAAAAAGACTGGCAACAATAAATATTGATGAGTATGTAAAGTAACCAGAATTCTCATACACTGTTGGTGAGATTGCAAAATGGTACAATCACTTGGGGAAGAGGCCGGGCAGTTTCTTATGAAATAAAAGATAAACCTATCTTAGTTCAGTACAGTTCAGTCACTCAGTCGTGTCGAATCCTTGCGACCCCATGAATCGCAGCATGCCAGGCCTCCCTGTCCATCACCAACTCCCGGAGTTCACCCAGAATCGTGTCCATCGAGTCAGTGATGCCATCCAGCCATCTCATCCTCTGTCGTCCCCTTCTCCTCCTGCCCCCAATCCCTCCCAGCATCAGAGTCTTTCCCAATGAGTCAACTCTTCGCATGAGTCGGCCAAAGTACTGGAGTTTCAGCTTTAGCATCATTCCTTCCAAAGAAATCCCAGGGCTGATCTCCTTCAGAATGGACTGGTTGGATCTCCTTGCAGTCCAAGGGACTCTCAAGAGTCTTCTCCAACATCACAGTTCAAAAGCATCAATTCTTTAGTGCTCAGCTTTCTTCACAGTCCAACTCTCACATCCATACATGACCACTGGAAAAACCATAGCCTTGACTAGACGGACCTTTGTTGGCAAAGTAATGTCTCTGCTTTTGAATATGCTATCTAGGTTGGTCAAAACTTTCCTTCCAAGGAGTAAGCGTCTTTTAATTTCATGGCTGCAGTCACCATCTGCAGTGATCTTGGAGCCCAGAAAAATAAAGTCTGACACTGTTTCCACTGTTTCCCCATCTATTTGCCATGAAGTGATGGGACCAGATGCCATGATCTTTGTTTTCTGAATGCTGATCTTTAAGCCAACTTTTTCACTCTCCACTTTCACTTTCATCAAGAGGCTTTTTAGTTCCTCTTCACTTGACTAGCAATTCTTTTCCTAGATATTTACCCAAGGATATGAAAACATGTTTCCACAAAAATACTTGAACAAGAACGTTCATAGCATTTTTATTGATAATTACCAAATTCTGGAACCAGACCAGTTGTCTATTAATAGAATATATAAACAAATTGTGGTATAGTCATATAATGGAATATATTCGGTAATAAAAAGAAATTATCAGTACATGTAAAACATGGATAAATCAAAAAACATTATGCTGAAAGAAAGAAGACCTAGATAAATGGATACGAATCAAGTTCTGTAACCAATTCTGATCTATGATAAAAAAAAAAAACCAGATCAATGCTGCTTCTTCATAGCACATAGATCTGACAAGAGGCATGAGAGAACGTTCTAGGGTAACGGTAGCAGCTCTACTGTGAAAGAGGGTTGGGATGTGCATGTATGCATTTATGCCATTGTATGTAAATCTTGTCTATGATACATTTGGAGTAAATTTACATAAATGTATGAGTTAAGGGCTCAACTTCATTCTTTTGCATGTGGATACCTAGTTGTCTCAGCAGCATTTGTTGACTTTTCCTTCCCCCATTGAATATCTGTTCTAGATACAAATCCCGTATCGGTACTCATATAAATGGAGTCATACAAATCTGTAACCTTTTGTGACTGGTTTCTTTCACTCAGCATAAGGCTCTCTGGGTTCATCCATGTTGTTGCATGCATCATACTTCACTTCTTTTCAAAGCCAAATAATATTCCGTTTTATGGACACACCACATTTCATGTATCCATTTAGCTGATAGATATGTGGACTGCTTTCACTTTTGGCCTATTATGACTAATGCTGCTATAAATATTCATATACAAATTTTTGTGTGAACATATGTTTCAATTTTCTTGGGAATATACCTAAGAGTGGAATTGCTGAATAAAAGATAATTTATGTTTAACTTTTTAAAGAACTGTCAGAATAGTTTCTAACGTATACGCACCATTTTACATTCCCACTAGCAGTGTATGAGGGTTCTGATGCCTCTGCATTCTCACCTCTGATATTATCTTTATTATACCCTCCTGGAGAAGGCAATGGCACCCCACTCCAGTACTCTTGCCTGGAAAATCCCATGGACGGAGGGGCCTGGTGGGCTGCGGTCCATGGGGTCACTAGGAGTTGGACACGACTAAGCGACTTCCCTTTCACTTTTCACTTTCATGCATTGGAGAAGGAAATGGCAACCCACTCCAGTGTTCTTGCCTGGAGAATCCCAGGGACGGGGGAGCCTGGTAGGCTTCCGTCTATGGGGTCGCACAGAGTTGGACACGACTGAAGTGACTTAGCAGCAGCAGTGGGTATGAGAGAACTTCCCTGGTGGCTCAGTGGTAAAGAATCCACCTGCCAATATAGCAGATGCAGGTTTAATCCCTGGGTCAGGAAGATCCCCTGGAGAAGGCAATGGCACCCCACTCCAGTACTCTTGCCTGGAAAATCCCATGGACGGAGGGGCCTGGTGGGCTGCGGTCCATGGGGTCACTAGGAGTTGGACACGACTAAGCGACTTCACTTTATTTTTTCACTTTCATGCATTGGAGAAGGAAATGGCAACCCACTCCAGTGTTCTTGCCTGGAGAAGAAGTGTTCTCTCCCCTCCCCCGGACATGACTGGTGAGCTGCCGTCTATGGGGTCACAAAGAGTCAGACACGACTGAAGCGACTTAGCAGCAGTAGCAGCACCCCCACCAATAACAAATGAGAAAGCCTATTTACATCTGAAATGCAGTGTATTTCCAAACTTTTTTTGGAAGTTTTTTTTTCTTGTTTTGTTTTTCTCAGTGTTATTTTTCACATTTTTAAAATCTTTTCTGTTGTGACAAGTCCACTTTGGCTAATAAACACATGCAAAAAAAAAAAAAAGCCCTTTACTTACTAATAAAATGTTTATACCTGCAACTCTATTTTTTGGAATTTACCTTAAATCAGTAGTTAAAAGAGAAAAGTAGAGATGTTCAAAGAGCTATTTGTAATATAGAAAAAAAACTGCATAGTAGATACTGATCAAGAGAAAAACGATTAATTAAAATATGATGTAGTCACTAAAAAGTACATCAAACTATCAAAAACTATAAACATGAAGTTTGAAGCCATATAAAACTACTTTAAGCTAATTTTAAAAGCAGGATACCAAATTACATGTACATTCTGTACATTGATTATAACTACTTTATAATTACACAGGCATACAAAAATGGTACTATATAAATGACTATGGGTAAGTTTCTCTTTATATTTCTAAACTTTCTGTAACTTTTTAGAATTAAGTTCATAATTAGGACATATGTTCATAAATACATTACATTAAAAACATACTTACTGTGATGATGCCAATTAGTTGAGTATAAAACAGTCCAGTTATTCCAACTAACATTGTAATGCCCATAAAGGCAGCTAGTCTCATTATGGCCAATTCATGTCTGACAACAAAGAGGTCCTATAAGAAAAAGAAAGTCTTAAAAACAATTCAAAAATTACTTACAATTGCAATAATAATCAAGAACTGAGCCATAACAATTTCCCTTATTATCTTAAAAGAACTATACTTCCCTTTTATGAGTTTATTCCACTTTTAGAAAATATATAAATATCTGAAATTATCAAAACTAATTGTTTGTAGTTCACAGTAGCAAGCTGAAAAACAGGATTTTACTACTGTATTATCAAATAAAAACTCAATCCTAAAGTTGCAAATTACCCATGCTCATTTGGAGCAAAAACAAAACATTCTTCCAAAAAAAAAAAAAAAAGATGGTGCACAATTTCTGGTTCATCAAACAAAAGTTTTATTATGGCACTGCTAAAAAGCTTGAATGTACAAGTCTGATTCATAATATTAAAGTTCAAATGGCCAAGATACCTGGAGATTATGTATTTTGGTCAAAATGAGAGGGACACACAAACAATAGGATCACATGAACAGCTCTCCTCAATTCCCCCTCATTCATTGATTCATTCACTCATCCAGCTACCACTGCCAAGCACTGAGCTATGTAGGAGAAATGTAAAAATGATAAAGTTATGTTTGTGCCCTCAAAAAGTGTGCAATTTATTCACAGAGAGAAGCCAACTTCGCAAAACCCCAGAACAATGAGCTATATGGAATCTATATATGGAATTTAACAGGAATGTGTGCACAGAGGGCAGGAGAAACACAGAGGAATGCCTGGACTGGAAGGTTAGAAAGAGAAAAGATGTGAGGGGAAGCTGATTTTCCAGCCCAGGGCATGAAGAAGAGAATCTTGAAAGTGATCCAAAGAAACTGTGGCAGGAGGTCAGGAAAACAAGGAGAAGCCATTTCAATTACCCTCACAGTTCTTTCATTCTCTCTCCCTCCTCTGGATAGACTAGTCCAGTCAAGGGAGACAAAGCGGAAGAACAAAGACTTCTGGAAGCCTGTTGCTGCGAAGCTTTGGAGTAAAAAAGTCATGGTGGATAAAAAGCAACAAAGGAATGGGAAGGACCCCAAAACATAACCATCCACATGCTTTTTTTTAATACTGATTCAGGTTAAGGCTTAACAGTACTCTGGTAGCAATACCAGCAACAGGGAGGTCACTGAACATAATGATCTTGTTAGAAACAAAAGAACTGATGCTCTTCTGTGTACCACAGGGATCATCCACCAGGCTCAAGCACAACTCTGAGTCCACACTCAAACCACCCAGTTTATTAGCCGGGAAGAAATTAAAATTCACCAAGACACTTACGATGTTACATAATAGTCACATATTAGGCAGTCATTTCAAAACTTGAGTAAAAACAGAATAGAGAATCCCTACAAAACATGTAAGGAGGAAAAGATGGGACTATAAATGCCACCACGAATTCAGTACAGTAAGCTCTTCTACGATGCTTTTTCAAAGCACAAATATGTTCCAATATGACTGATATATTAAGTAACAATTTGACCATAGCGAGGCTCTTGTGTTTGTTTATACGTGATTTTATCTGCAAGAAACCCAAGATGAACAATAAAATCTTCACCCAAGCCATCCTGGAATACTCAAAATACACACTGTCAAACATCTACCCGCTACCTCAACTTGTCATAAGTGTTATAAGTCACATTCATCCACATCTGGTATTAAATTGCCCCTCCAATTTCACATGACTCTCCTCCCATCACTTGTAATAACTCACATAAGGCAACCCTTCTGGATACTCACTTCCACGAGAAAATTTTAGGTCTCTTCTAAGGTAAAACGCTATGTTCCTTATAGCATATCTTAACTAGTTAACATGTAAAACCATGCTGCTGTTTTTATTAGGTGTCCTTTTTAAGTGTCACTGACAAAGTTTTTGAATATTTTCATTTCTCTGCATAACCCCTATGGTTTTCTTTGAATGATTTTGCACAGTGGGGCAAATTTTAGGAATTCACACACTGTGCTATGTAGAGCTCACACTAATAAAAAAACATATGGTCCCCAATTTACAATGGTTCACCTTATGATTTTTTGACTTTAAGATAGTGCAACTTCAGATATTTTCAATTTAGGATGGGTTTATCATGATGCATCCCACTGTAAGCCAAGGAAAATCTGTGACACATGTGACCAAATAAAATGCATCCTCTTTTTCCCCAGTGAAAAGATTAAAAAACTCTTTGCCAACTAGAATTTATACCTCTTAGGGATGAAAAGATCTATGTAAAATTACATTTATCTACTTAGATATACATTTATTATTAAGAGTATTTGTGTAAAATAGTAAAATAATTCAAAAGTTGCTTTTTATCACTTTTTCAAAAAATGTATTTCAATTTTATACACACATAATTAACATTAGTACTAAATCCATATTTTGAGGCATTTAACACACATCTCCAGAGCACAACATCTTTACTTCTACCTTCGATTTTTCTTTATTTTTTTTTTTAGATACAGTACTTTTGAATCCAAAAATTGGCTTGGGAAATTTTATCTAAATCACAAGTACCCATTTGCTATTCGAAGCTTTACTACATAATCAGTGTTAAGCCTGAATTATGGCTCTCCAAAAACTTGTATGTTGAAGTCCTCATCCCACCCCATCTTCAGTACTTCAGAATGTTACCATATTTGGAGAAAAGGCCTTTAGAGAGCAGATGAAGTTAAATGCGACGCTTAGGGTGGGCACTAATCCAATCCGACGAGTACCCTTATTAGGAGGAAACTGAGAAACACAGAGAGACACATGCATGTTGAAGCCCATAGGCGAGACCACACGAGGGCACTGCGACGAGGGGCCACCTGCAGAAAGGCCTCCAGCGGAGCCAGAACTGCTGACGTCCCAATCGTGGGCTCCCAGGCTCTGGAATTATGAGAAAATGTCTTTCTGTTGTTGGTGTCCCCAGTCTGTGGTAAACTGTATCAGCCCTAGAAAACTAATAATACAGTAACTGTGTTTATAGTTTTCATTTCTTCCCATTTTTGTTAAGAAATGAGTTTATACATAGATGAACACGGAAAACACAAGTTCAGTTTAGAGAAAAGAACCTGGACATCTGAGAACATACACAGGCTCTCCTCACTGCATTTCTTCCCCGTCATATCCAATCCCTCATCCCTAACTTAAGGGAAAGGTCACTGATTGGTTCTTCAGACATTTTCGATGCTATGTTTCTATTGCTTATTACAATATCTTTTCATACTCTGAGTCTACTTTTTCATTCTCTTTATGGCAACTTTTGATAACCCCACATTCTTAATGTAGTCCAATTTATCAATCTTTTCTTTTAGTGCTTTTTATTCCATATTTAGTAAATCTTTCCCAATCCTGAGGTAATAATGACATTCTATATCATCTTCTAAAGCTTTTAAAAGCTTTATAATTTTGCCTTTCATATTTGGGTCACTAATCCACTTGGAACTCATTTTTGTACACAGAGAAATACATGGTTCTGAATTTACTTTTATTGTATGGATATTCAATAGTTCCAAGATGGTTTATTTAAAAACCTGGCCTTTCCTCAGCGATCAGAGGTCAAGTCTCCATACATGCATGAGTCTGATGTGGGCTCTTCCATTCAGTTTTCTTGGTTTATTTACCCCCATACTTGTGAGCACATCTTTGTTACCCTGGCTTTGTACTAACTCTCCATATCTAGGTGGCCAAATTATCCCAACTTGTTCTTTTTCAAGAATATCTTGTTATGGGGTTAAGAGACACAAACTACGAAGTGTTAAATAGATAAGCAACAAGGATATATTGTTCAGGATAGGGAAATTCAGCCTTTGTATTGTAATAAATTTAAATATTTAAATATTATAAAATATTGAATCACTAAGTGTGCTACATCTGAAAATAAGATATAATGGTAAATTAAGTATACTTCAATTAAAAAAGGAATATTGGCTATTCTAAACACAGCTGACCATTGAACAACACGGGGGTTAATCTGTACGTAATTCATAGTAGGCAATCAATACCCACAGTTCCTCAGCATCAGGAGATTCAACCAACCGCTGGAGTAGTTACTACTGGAAATACACACAGGTAAGCAGTGCTGCATAGTTCCAATCTGTGTTGTTCAACGGTCAACTATAATTTATATTTCCATAATAACTTTTGAATCAGATTTCAAGTTATGACATACACACTCAGATACACACACACCTGACATATTCTCTCCACTAAGAGTCACAATTTTCCACTAGAGGTCTTGTGCGTCTTCTGGTCAGATTTAATTCAGGAACTTCCTATTTCTTGATTCAATTATAAACAGTTCTGCTATTAATTTCACTGTCTAAAGCACTGCTTGCTGGCATTCAGAAGTAAAACTGATTTTTTAAAATATTTTACTAGAGTCACACTTCTTAAACTTTCTTTAAAAATCCCAAAGAATCTATGAATAAATTATTTACACAATCATGCCATCATGACTTTTACATTATATTTACACAAGAGTAACGATGGGCTTATTTATTTCAGCAGTTTTACTGTTTCTTCTTCTTGCTTCACTGTATAGACTAGAATTCCTAGCACCGTGTTTCATAACAATGGTTACGGGGGCACAGAGGCATCAATACTTTGTCCCACAACTTGGAGGTCAACATTTTATCATTAAACAAGCTACAGCTGCTGTGTTGTGTTCTGTGTGTGGTTTTTGGTTGTTGGTTTGTTTTGGAACCATTTATCTCACTCAAAAAGCTCTCTAGTTCTAGTTTGCTAAGAGTTTATACATGAATAGAGGCTGAATTGTATCTTTGTCTTCATACACTGATACATGTAGTCTTCATACACCTGGGGATTTTCCCTAATCTGCTAGTGTGATAAAGTATACTGATTGATTTTTTAGTGTAAAAATAACCTTTCATTCCTAAGATAAACTTAACTTGTCTAGGCTGGTTATATATAACCAGATACAGTTGGCTAAAATTTTGTTTAGGGGTTGTTTATCTATGTTCATAATCAGACTAGTCTAATTTTCTTTCTTTTTCTTATTATCTTTGATAGGTTATATATCCAACATATGTTATACACATAAAATGAGTTGGGGAGAGTTCCCTTTACCTATTATTTTAATAAGTCGGCATAAGACTGGAATTATCATTCCCTTTCATACATGACAGAGTTAGAACTCACTAGTAAATGTGTGGATATTCTTTTCAGAAAAAGTTTTAACTACTCACTCATCATCATGGGATTACCCATGTTTCCAGATTGTTCCTGCTGCTATACTATGTTAACGATCAGGAAACTCAGTAATGCACAGATGTCAGTTATCCAAACTGACGTAGAGAATTAATACAATCCCAATAAACGTCCTCCACCAGTAGAGTCCTACTGGTAGGAGTTTTTCACTTTCTTTTGATTTGTAAACTGCCAAGTAAGCAGTTTCCAAATTTCATTGGAAAAATAAAGGCAAAGGACAGCACAGCACTCCTATATAAAAAGAACAAGGGGAGGATTTGTTCTACTGCGTGCATTCTCAGTAGGGGCAGTACTGCCCCCAGGAGAGAGAAAATTGGTTCCTGGAGGATAAAAAATCTTAGCTATTACAGTGATTTGTGGCCAAAATCAGTCCTAGAAGGCAATGGCACCCCACTCCAGTACTCTTGCCTGGAAAATCCTATGGACGGAGGAGCCTGGTAGGCTGCAGTCCATGGGGTCGCTAAGAGTCGGGCACGACTGAGAGACTTCACTTTCACTTTTCACCTTCATGCATTGGAGAAGGAAATGGCAACCCACTCCAGTGTTCTTGCCTGGAGAATCCCAGGGACGGGGGAGCCTAGTGGGCTGCAGTCTATGGGGTCGCACAGAGTCAGATACGACTGAAGTGACTTAGCAGCAGCAGCAGCAAAATCAGTCCTACCTGATAAAATCTTATTCCTTTAGTATTTAACTTCACAGAGAGAAAAGGAGAAAGCGTCTAAAAAGGCTCCTGAGGGGAACAGAAATAATGGAAATAAAAAGGCTGAGAAACACTCCTATACTATATAACAAGATTTATTATAAAACAACAGTTGTCGATTTTCCCGGGAGCGCAGTGGATAAGAATCCACCTGATTCCATCCCTGATACAGGAAGATTCCATGTGCCATGGAGCAACTACCCGATGTGTCACAACCACAAGCCCTTGCTCGGGGTCCACAAGCCACTACTACCGCAGCCCATGCTCTTAGAGCCTGTGCTCTGCAACAAGATAGGCCACCGCAATGAAAAGCCCACACACAGCAGCTCCAGAGTGGCCCCTACTCACCACAACTAGAGAAAGCCTGTGCACACCAACAAAGACCCAGTGTAGCCAAAAATACATATTTTATATTTTAAAAAGCCCTAAAAAAAAAAAAAAGTTGTAACACATAACATTGTACATGAGGTGGTGACCAAAACCATCCCCAAGAAAAAGAAATGCAAGAAGGCAAAGGGGTTCTCTGAGGAGGCCTTACAAATAGCTGAGAAAAGAAGAGAAGTCAAAGGCAAAGGAGAAAGGGAAAGATATACCCACCTGAATGCAGAGTTCTAGAGAAAAGCAAGGAAAAAAAAGAAAGCCTTCTTAAGTGAATAATGCAAAGAAATAGAGGAAAACTACAGAATAGGAAAGACTAGAGATCTCTTTCAGAAAATTGTAGCTACCAAGAGAACATTTCATTCAAGGATGGGCAATAAAGGACACAAACAGTATGGACCTAACAGAAGCAGAAGATATTAACAAGAGGGGGCAAGAATACACAGAAGAAGTATACAAAAAAGATCTTAATGACCCAGACAACCACAATGGTGTGATCACTCACCTAGAGCCAAACATCCCGGACTGCGAAGTTAAGTGGGCCTTAGGAAGCATCAGTACAAACAAAGCTAGTGGAGGTGATGGAATTCCAGCTGAGCTACTGCAAATCCTAAAAGATGATGCTGTTAAGTGCTACACTCAATATGCCACCAAATTTGGAAAACTCAGCAGTGTCCACAGGGCTGGAAAACGTCAGTTTTCATTCCAATCCCAAAGAAGGGCAATGCCAAAGAATGTTAAAACTATCATACAATTGTACTCATTTCACATGCTAGCAAGGTAATGCTCAAAACCCTTCAAGCTAGGCTTTAACATTACATGAACTGAGAAATTCCAGATGTACAAGCTGGATTTTGAAAAGGCAGAGGAACCAGAGATCAAATTGCCAACATCTATGATCTTCAAGGTCATAGACAAAAGCAAGGTACTTCCAAGAAAACATCTAGTTTGGCTTCACTAACTATGTGAAAGCCTTTAACTGTGTGGATCACAACAAACTGCAAAATTCTTAAAAGAGATGGAAATACCAGACCATCTTACCTGTCTCCCGAGAAACCTGTATGCAGGTCAAGAAGCAACAGTTAGAACCAGACGTGGAACAATGAATGGACTGGATCAAAACTGGGAAAGGAGTACATCAAGGCAGTATATTGTCACCCTGCTTATTTAACTTACATGCAGAGTACATCACTTGGAATCCCGGGCTGGATGACTCACAAACTAGAATCAAGATTGCAGGGAGAACTATCAACAATCTCAGATATGCAGATGACACCACTCCAAAGGCAGAAAGCAAAGAAGAACTAAAGAGTCTCTTGATGATGGTGAAAGAGGAGAGTGAAAAAACTGGCTTAAAACTCAACATTCAAAAGACTAAGATCATGGCATCCAGTTCCATCACTTCATGGCAAACAGAAGAGGAAAAAGTGGAAACAGTGACAAATTTTATTTTCCTGGGCTCCAAAATCACTGTGGATGATGACTACAACCACAAAGTTAAAAGACGCTCACTCCTTGAAAGGAAAGTTATGACAAAACTAGGCAGTGTATTGAAAAGCAGAGATATCACTTGGCCTACAAAGGTCTGTGTAGTCAAAGCTATGGTTTTTCCAGTAGTCACATATGGCTGTGACAGTTGGACCATAAAGAAGGCCGAGTGCTAAAGAACTGAAGCTTTCGAACTGTGATGCTGGAGAAGACTGAAACTAGAACACTTTCTAACACCATACACAAAAATAAACTCAAAATGGATTAAAGATCTAAACATTTAAGACCAGAAACTATAAAACTCCTAGAGTAGAACACAGGCAAAACACTCTCCGAGAGTCCCTTGGACAGCAAGGAGATCAAACCAGTCAATGCTAAAGGAAATCAACCCTGAATATCCACTGGAAGAACTGATGCTGAAGTTCCAATACGATGGCCACCTATTGTGAAGAGCCGCCTCATTGAAAAAGATCCTGATGCTGGTAAAGATTGAAGGTAGGAAGAGAAAAGGATGACAGAGGATGAGATGGCTGGATGGCATCACAGACCTAATGGACATGAGTTTGAGCAAACTCCGGGAGATAGCATAGGATGGGGAAACCTGGCATGCTGCAGTCCATGGGGCTGCAGAGTCAGACATGACTGAGCAACTAACACACACAGAGCTTAGTCTTAAGATCTCTTTTCTTGTCTATCTATACTCACTCCCTAGAAAATCTCCTATCAGTTTCCATGGCTTTAAATGCCATCTTTATACCTAAAGGCCCCAAACTTATATATCTAGCTCACACCACTCTACTGAAATCCAGACTTCTATATCTATCTACTTAACATCTGTTCTTGGATACTGAATTGGTACTTCAACAGATACAAAATTTAACTTTTTCCTAAAATTTAGTCTTCCTCCAGGCTCCTCCCTCTCAGTAAATGGTATCTCTATTCTTCCAGTTCAGGACATAAAACCTTGCAATCATACTTAGCTTGTCACTTTCTATCTCATATCCCACATCCCAATCATCTCCAAATCCTGTTAGCTCTTAAACTATAAGGCACCACTTTTCAACACTTTCACGATTACCCTATCCACTGTCACCTTGTTGGGACTGTATTTTAATAGTCTAGTAACTGATCTTTTTGCTGCCATCATTGTCCCTAAATTTATTCTTCCTAGCAATCAGTTTTCCTTCTAAAATGTATATGAGTTTGTGTAATTTTGCTAAAAATCCTTCAATAGATTCCAAAGTCCCAATCTTTAAATTAAACCTCCTGAAAAAACAAAGCCTCCAACCCCAGCTCTCACTGCTCTCAGTTATCTCCTACTACTGCTGTCCTATCTCTCTCCACTCAAGATACACTGGCCTCCTTACCGTACCTTGAAAATATCAAGCATGCTCCCACCTCACATTCTTGGCATGGGTGCTTTCCTCTCTCTGGAATGCTCTTCCTCCCAGTATCAGTTACATGCTTGAGTTTCAGATCTCTGCTCTAGTGTCAATATGGGAAAGGCCGCCTATGACTGTATCAGCATTACTTTCTATCCCTTACCCACCTTTATTATGTACTTCATAATACTAACCTTGTATACCATATATTTGCTTATCACCTGGCTCCTCCAATTAGGATGTAGGCTCCTTAATTCAGGAACTTTATTGTGGTCTCTGCTGCATCTTCAGAGCCTAGAAGAGGCACTGTGCACAGAGAAGACACTCGACAAATATTTTTTAAATGATTCATGAGCGTTCTTCAAAATTTTTGAAAATAAAAAACTGTTTTACAAAGAAAACTTTACATCCAAAGTGGTAATAGTCTTAATCAGTAGAAAGCAATTTTATTTATAACTATTGTGGAAAAAGCAAGAGAGTTCCAGAAAAACATCTATTTCTGCTTTATTGACTATGCCAAAGCCTTTGACTGTGTGGATCACAATAAACTGTGGACAATTCTGAAAGAGATGGGAATACCAGACCACCTGATCTGCCTCTTGAGAAATTTGTATGCAGGTCAGGGAGCAACAGTTAGAACTGGACATGGAACAACAGACTGGTTCCAAATAGGAAAAGGAGTACGTCAAGGCTGTATATTGTCACCCTGTTTATTTAACTTATATGCAGAGTACATCGTGAGAAATGCTGGGCTGGAAGAAGCACAAGCTGGAATCAAGATTGCTGGGAGAAATATCAATAACCTCAGATATGCAGATGACACCACCCTTATGGCAGAAAATGAAGAGGAACTAAAAAGCCTCTTGATGAAAGTGAAAGTGGAGAGTGAAAAAGTTGGCTTAAAGCTCAACATTCAGAAAACGAAGATCATGGCATCCGGTTCCATCACTTCATGGGAAATAGATGGGGAAACAGTGGAAACAGTGTCAGACTTTATTTTTTGGGGCTCCAAATCACTGCAGATGGTGACTGCAGTCATGAAATTAAAAGACGCTTACTCCTTGGAAGGAAAGTTATGACCAACCTAGATAGCATATTCAAAAGCAGAGACATTACTTTGCCAACAAAGGTCCGTCTAGTCAAGGCTATGGTTTTTCCTATGGTCATGTATGGATGTGAGAGTTGGACTGTGAAGAAGGCTGAGTGCTGAAGAATTGATGCTTTTGAACTGTGGTGTTGGAGAAGACTCTTGAGAGTCCCTTGGACTGCAAGGAGATCCAACCAGTCCATTCTGAAGGAGATCAGCTCTGGGATTTCTTTGGAAGGAATGATGCTAAAGCTGAAACTCCAGTACTCTGGCCACCTCATGCAAAGAGTTGACTCATTGGAAAAGACTCTGATGCTGGGAGGGATTGGGGGCAGGAGGAGAAGGGGACGACAGAGGATGAGATGGCTGGATGGCATCACTGACTCGATGGACGTGAGTCTGAGTGGACTCCGGGAGTTGGTGATGGACAGGGAGGCCTGGCGTGCTGCGATTCATGGGGTCGCAAAGAGTCGGACACGACTGAGCAACTGATCTGATTTGATTATTTGTAAGTTATTTTCTGTTTTTGGGGTTTTTTTTTTTTTGCTGGCCTAGCATGTGGGATCTTAGTTCCCCAACCAAGGATCAAACCTGTGCCCCGTGCAGTGGAAGCACATAGTCTTAACCACTGGACCACCACAGAAGTCCCCATTTTCTGTGTTTTTATGAGACTAGCCTGAAAATTAACATGAGAGGTATCTGTGATCTTTCTGCTACTGTGAAGGGGTTTGTCAGCCTCCACATTACTACACTTTGTGCCAAATCATCCTCTTTTATAAGGGATGGCACTATGCAGGACATTTAGCAGCATCCCGGCTAAATGCCCGTAGCACTCTCCCAGTTGTGACAATCACAAGTGTCTCCAGATATCCTTATCAAACTCTCCCTTCTTTCCCCACTGTACTCCTGGCAGGGGTTTGTTTTCTCTGTTTTTCAAAAATGAAAATAGCTAAGATCACAACTAAGATATCTAAAATATACAGATTTAATTTTGAAAATGGCTAAATAAGCAACTTCACATGCTGAGGTTAGGTTCATGTGGCACTTGCTTTTGCATAAAGTAAAATCCTACCATATATGTACAGTTAGCAGCACTTTCTGCAATGGGCTTCAGCTTCAATTTTATCATTACATTCAAAATCACACACAAAGAAGTTACAGGATTATACTGTACAGTACTCTCACCTCCAGTCCCCAGGTAAAATGTACTTTTCAGTTTTGTTAAATCCTAGTGGAAATTAATATCTGAATGGAAAAAAAAAATCACTCTCAAGGCTCTTGCTGAGTGATCAGAATCATACATTATATATTTGGATACAGATATAAATGCCGCTTTCTCAGGGAGCAAATTTCACTGGCACCTGACTGCCAGGTTCATGACTGAGGGTAAAATATCTCAGAAAAATAATTTTGTCTGCCTTCCTATCTTTTAGCAGGAAAAACTCTAGAAAAGTTAGAGCAAATTGGTAAGAAAGCAGGATACCATACTTTCTTGCTATATGTGTTTGATAAAAAATGAGAGATGAGTGAGATTATAAAATTGCCGTCAGCATTTAACCACTTAAACTCACAGTGACTGAAATATTCTCACAGAGAAATAAAACTGCTAAGTTTTTACACTAAGTGTAATAATATTCATAAGTAATTAGCTATATAGAATTTAATGAGGACATACATTCAGGACACCTGGCACTGCAAGGCAAGGTCAAGATTTAGTATAAGGTTTCTTTGTTCCACCTGTCGGTAAAAGCACAAGGATATACGACACACAGAACTGACAACTGTTAGAACAGTAGGGTATTCTTATATAGTTGTTTTTTACATATATTAACTAATTACACATCTGACACCATACCTTCCAAGCAAAAAAAAAAAAACAAGGAAAGAAAAATTTACCAAGAGATGCTACTTCGACTAGCATTTCAAGAAAGAGACAAAAAAAACCCCAAATTATCTCTATACTTGTTAATGAAATAATTTTCATTTCATATTTATCTCAATTTCACACTATTCTTGGCTATTCTTGCCAAAAATAAACTAAATACATATTTCCAGAAATTGTATTCATTCTAAAATTTCCACACTAAATGACTCTATATAAATATAGAGTAAAGCCTAAATCATTTTTTAAAATAGCAATACATAATTGAAGTACTCAGTATACTTTAAGATTGATTATATAAGAAGATTAAACTAAATTATAAAGAGATTTATTAATACTCAAAGCTACCTGCAACCAAGTCCTCTAGCTACTTCTATTCTTTGTTAGCCAAAAATCTATGCAAATAACTCCATGGCAAGGTTCTATCTGACATCAATCCCTAGCAACACTATTAGATAGGAGCTAATTGGAATAATAATAAAGCATCTTCCTAGCAGAAGAGTTGGCTGGACTGCTAAACATTATTTATTTTCCTCTCCTGAATACTGGCAACATGTCCTTTATTGAAATTCTCTCCCATCCTTTCCCACTTCTGCCACTTACCCCATAGCCTTAAATGCAGTTAATATATTAGTTTTTGCCCTTCATATAAAAATAGATACAAAAGAATCAACTAGAAATTATCTGAATCTACTTCATCTAAAAACAATTTAAAAGATGTTACTTCAGAAATGATTAGTTGCATAAACTCTATGCTAATAGTTACAAATTATTGAAGAAAGAAAATAATCTCTTATTTTCTCACATAGAAAGTATAGAGATAGTACTGCCTACAATGTGTGATTGTCAGCATGTACATATTTTTTAAAATATTTTTAACTTTCTATAATGCTTTTATAACATGTATTTTGACAATCTTTACATTAGATTAACTACTAAAAATGTGCTGATTCAATTAAAAATGAAAACAGCCAAGTATGAATTTACCAATCAGGAGATTCAATAAGATTTCTCTGGAGATTTTGTGGATGTTTGACTATTTTTTAAACTGCTGAAAAATCTTCCTCAGGGTAAAGTGCAAACAGTGAAATAGTAACTTGATAAGTACAGAAAGAATACTCACTCAGGGACAGACAGAAATGGACCCAAACACACCTCTGCCAGGTGGGATAATTCTCTGCTTAGACAAGTTACTGGACCTCTCTGAATCTCAGTACCTTTTCTGTACAATGGGAACCACACTACTTATCCTCTCATGGTATTTTAAGAGAGTTGACATTTTCCACTACTTCAATTGTTACAAACCAAGAAAAATATAAAGTAAAATTTCTGAAATAAATGAATGAAATATTCATGGATCAATAAATAATGAACTATAGAAAGCATACTCCCTAATTATAGTGATATTTTCCCTCATATTTAATTAAAATGTTATAATTTTCTAATAACGGTTTTGGTAAACAATTAGCATACAATAAGATCAACTACATTTTTGTAATTTATTTTGTAAATAGTTAAACTACATTTTTATAATTTAACAAGATGCCAAATGACCAGACATTTGCTTATAAACATTTAAAATTTATTTAAAATGTAAAAAATAGTCAAATACAGACTCTGACCAAAGAAAATTTATTTTCTTTAATATCTGTCCATTTTATTAATTTAAAATGCCAAATTGCTCCCCAATGTAGAAGTTTTAAAATCTTTAAGATGATTTTCATTCCAATCATACTTAAAGGAAGACATTATTTTCAAAAGGATTTTAAATAAAAAATAACATTATAGTCACATGATAAATACAAATGATGGTTGAATTAATCTGACATCTAACATTTGAAAAACTCCTACAAATATCTCCAAGTTTATAATTTTTATTAATTTTGGATTCTATGATTCTAACTGAAAATATTTTATTTATCCCCATTTATTTAGAAAGACACCTATTACTTATGTTTCTGCAATTTTCTAAATATGAATTTTTGTCTTAATATTACCTGAGAATTTAGAGATTTTTTTAGTTACTATTCACAAAGAAGATGGTAATACTAATTCTTCTTGGGTTTGTAGGCCTTCTTTAGTATAAGACTTAGGCTATAAATCAATATTTACAACACAAAAATAAATCCTGATTTGGGGCACTAATTCACGGTGAATAAATTTCTTGTCTTCCTTTTTTCTTATTACCCCTTTCTCTAACTAAGGGATATATTAAAGCATTTCCTTAAAACTTCACATAGTAAAAACACATAAATCCTTGAAGCCCATGATAGGTGGATATTTTAAAAGTAAAGATTAAGAAGAAATCTAAAAAGCATTAAGTTACTCTCAAAAACAAAGGGGTTATTGCAAAGCTATTAAAACAATCCAGCAGAGAATGTACTTTCCTCAAAAGGCAAAGCCAAGAAAAGAGAGAAATGGAAGAAAATCAGGTTCCAAACCCTTTACTTCCCAGAGTTTGTGAACCGGCCTGCTTTCTCTCAATTCTTTCTTTCCTGTGCATTTAACCGATAATCTACCAGTTTTCTCCTAAATACAGGTTAAGTAACATCACCACAAGTTTAAAAGTGAGTCTTTTTCTCTTGTTTAATGAATACTTTCACATTTAAGAAAAAGAAAAAAAGAAACAAAAACCTAAGCAAGAGTTGTTAACACTTTCTTTTCCCACCTAGAGAATAAGCACTCAGCTTTAGAACTGAAGATGGTCTAGAAAAGACATATGCTGCCATCTATCTACCTGAAGGGGCATAAAGAAAATACAGACTAAAGCTTTCACTTCCTCTGGCTGACAGAATACAGGGTCAAAGACCACGGCATACTTTGTACTTTTTCTCCACAAGAAAGAAGCACAGTAACCAGTAACACGATCTCCAAAGATAATTAGGGATATCTGGGGATCTTTATACCACAGCCCAAATAACAGAAAGAACAGCAAGTTTTATGAAGAAGGTTCCTGATACTATCAAAACAACTTTACATACAAAACAAAGAGCTGGATATACCTTTTTTGTTTGTTTTAGAGAAAAATGAGTCAGGCAAGGGCTTAGGAAAAAATGGACGGGGCAGGATTGTTTGAAGAATATTCCACTACAAAACACTACTTTATAAAAAACACCAGTAGTGATTTTTGTACTGAAATTACTGGTAGTTTTCTACCTTTATAGAAAATACGATGTCATTACCAAAATAATAATAATAATAACCTGCTATAGTAAGGAGAGTTTTCTATTATTTAGACTTAAGAATATTTTCTATAGAGTTTATCAGTATCTTAGAACAAATGTGACCTTAAAACCAATTTCCAATTAACTGCCTCAAGCCTTTTAGCCTTTTGTTATTCTCTTGTCCAGCAACGATTTCCTTCGTTTCTCCATCTGGTTTAACTCTACTGATACTATAAAGTCCATCACCAGCTTAATTCTCTACAGTACAATAACAGCTCTCAAACCTTACAGTTACAGGAGCATTCTTTTGTACAACTCCAAAGGATACTGTTTACACAGATTACGATATGAGGGCTGTCTCCTGGAGTTGTGCAGTTAGGAAGCAATGATAAAATCACTAGGGAAGAAATTTTTAAACAAAACTGTATGCCAATGATACTTATGAAAGAGGAGATTGTATGAGAATAACCCTACCAATAAGAACACTACTAAAAATCAGATAAGACCCAATTAATTGGTAAATAAGCAGCTGACTGAAGACACTGAGAAGCAGCCAAATTAGCCAGGACATAAACGACCAACATCCCAGAAAAGGTAGAAATGCACTAAGGTGAGTCCTACATCCCACAGTTTTTTACCTAAAGGTAACTGTCAACTCATAAACAGGACTGTACAAAAGGTCAAGCAGAAGTGGAGGCTCAGAGCCGTCTACACTCCCCCAGCGCTGGGAAACAGCACGGCGGAAGCCACTGTACACAGTGAAGTTTCCAGCTGAAGAAGCCCTGAAGGGCTACAACATAAGAGAACGGAGAAACGGAAACTAGTTCTTCATGAAGACAAAACCCAAATCGTAAGCCCTTACAAAGTCTCAACAAATGTTGTAAATTTCATCTTCAAAATAACTGCTGTATTAAGACCACTGTTCTGTTACTTAGCCTTAGAAATATTTATTACACAAATTTTTGGCTGGATCAAGATGAGTCCTCTCTTACTGACTGCCCACAAAGACAAGTAAATCATATCTTGAAAAAGAAAGCATCAACCAGGTGCTTTCATCAACCAAATGCCTAGTATCTAACAAAACTTATCAGATGTATCAGAAAAAAGGACAAATATCTGAAACTAAAAGAGAGAAGAACAAAGTCAACAGTAACAGACTCATAATTGGATTTCAACACTGAAGATATCAGACACAAACATTAAAAGAACTTGCATTAAAATGTTCAAAATTTAATGCCAAAAGAAGAATTTCACCAGAGAAGTGATCTATGAAAAACCAGAAATTCTAACAGTGAGAAATATTGTACAAAGCCAGTATTAACCAGATGTAAAAACCAGTAACACAAAAAGTATAGACCCATATATCTGATGAACAAAGATGTAAAGTTCCTCAACAAAATATTAGCAAGCCAAATTCAACAATATGTTAATAGGATCACACACCATGATCAAGTGGGATTTAATTCCAGGGATGAAAGATGCTTCAACATCTGCAAATCAATCAATGACTGATTGTATCAATACACTACATTAATCAGATCAGACCAGATCAGTCCCTCAGTCGTGTCCGACTCTTTGCGACCCCATGAATGGCAGCACGCCAGGCCTCCCTGTCCATCACCAACTCCCGGAGTTCACTCAGACTCACATCCATCGAGTCAGTGATGCCATCAAGCCATCTCATCCTCTGTTGTCCCCTTCTCCTCCTGCCCCCAATCCCTCCCAGCATCAGAGTCTTTTCCAATGAGTCAACTCTTTGCATGAGGTGGCCAAAGTACTGGAGTTTCAGCTTTAGCATCATTCCTTCCAAAGAAATCCCAGGGCTGATCTCCTTCAGAATGGACTGGTTGGATCTCCTTGCAGTCCAAGGGACTCTCAAGAATCTTCTCCAACACCACAGTTCAAAAGCATCAATTCTTCGGCGCTCAGCCTTCTTCACAGTCCAACTCTCACATCCATACATGACCACAGGAAAAACCATAGCCTTGACTAGACGGACCTTTGTTGGCGGAGTAATGTCTCTGCTTTTGAATATGCTATTTAAGTTGGTCATAACTTTCCTTCCAAGGAGTAAGCGTCTTTTAATTTCATGGCTGCAGTCACCATCTGTAGTGATTTTGGAGCCCCCAAAAATAAAGTCTGACACTGTTTCCACTGTTTCCCCATCTATTTCCCATGAAGTGGTGGGACTGGATGCCATGATCTTCGTTTTCTGAATGTTGAGCTTTAAGCCAACTTTTTCACTCTCTTCTTTCACTTTCATCAAGAGGCTTTTGAGTTCCTCTTCACTTTCTGCCATAAGGGTGGTGTCATCTGCATATCTGAGGTTATTGATATTTCTCCCGGCAATCTTGATTCCAGCTTGTGCTTCTTCCAGTCCAGCATTTCTCATGTTGTACTCTGCATATAAGTTAAATGAACAGGGTGACAATATACAGCCTTGACGAACTCCTTTTCCTATTTGGAACCAGTCTGTTGGTCCATGTCCAGTTCTAACTGTTGCTCCCTGACCTGCATACAAATTTCTCAAGAGGCAGATCAAGTGGTCTGGTATTCCCATCTATTGAAGAATTTTCCACAGTTTATTGTGATCCACACAGTCAAAGGCTTTGGCATAGTCAATAAAGCAGAAATAGATGTTCTTCTGGAACTCTCTTGCTTTTTCCATGATCCAGCGGGTGTCGGCCATTTGATCTCTGGTTCCTATGCTTTTTCTAAAACCAGCTTGAACACCAGGAAGTTCACGGTTCACATATTGCTGAAGCCTGGCTTGGAGAATTTTGAGTATTACTTTACTAGCGTGTGAGATGAGTGCAATTGTGCGGGAGTTTGAACATTCTTTGGCATTGCCTTTCTTTGGGATTGGAATGAAAACTGACCTTTTCCAGTTCTGTGGCCACTGCTGAGTTTTCCAAATTTGCTGGCATATTGAGTGCAGCACTTTCACAGCATCATCTTTCAGGATTTCGAATAGCTCAACTGGAATTCCATCACCTCCACTTGCTTTGTTCGTAGTGATACTTTCTAAGGCCCACTTGACTTCACATTCCAGGATGTCTGGCTCTAGGTCAGTGACCACACCATCGTGATTATCTGGGTCGTGAAGCTCTTTTTTGTACAGTTCTTCTGTGTATTCTTGCCACCTGTTCTTAATATCTTCTGCTTCTGTTAGGTCCATACCATTTCTGTCCTTTATCGAGCTCATCTTTGCATGAAATGTTCCTTTGGTATCTCTGATTTTCTTGAAGAGATCCCTAGTCTTTCCCATTCTGTTGTTTTCCTCTATGTCTTTGCATTGATCACTGAAGAAAGCTTTCTTATCTCTTCTTGCTATTCTTTGGAACTCTGCATTCAGATGCTTATATCTTTCCTTTTCTCCTTTGCTTTTCGCTTCTCTTCTTTTCACAGCTATTTGTAAGGCCTCCCCAGACAGCCATTTTGCTTTTTTGCATTTCTTTTCTATGGGAATGGTTGATCTTCTCCAAGGACACAGAAAAGCACTTGACAAAATTCAATATCCATTCACAATAAAAACTCAACAAGCCAGGTATAGGGGGGAACGTATTTCAATATAATAAAGGCCATATATGACAAGCCCACAGAAACATCACACTCAATAAAAAGCTGAAAGATTTTCCTCTAAGAGCAAGAATGAGATAAGAACAACCATTCTCATCATGAATATTCAACACTGGATATCAAAATAATTAGGCAAGCAAAATAAATAAGATATTCAATTAGAAAGGAAGAAGTAAAACTGTAAATTATTATAAATTTTTGTAATTATAAGTAAAATTATTGGCAGATTACATAGTAGTAAGACCGGGAGCTGACTGTGGCTCAGATCATAAACTCCTTATTACCAAATTCAGACTTAAATTGAAGAAAGTAGGGAAAACCACTAGACCCTCAGGTATGTCCTAAATCAAATCCCTTATGATTATACAGTGGAAGTGAGAAATAGATTTAAGGGCCTAGATCTGATAGATAGAGTGCCTGATGAACTATGGAATGAGGTTTGTGACATTGTACAGGAGACAGGGATCAAGACCATCCCCATGGAAAAAAAATGCAAAAAAGCAAAATGGCTGTCTGGGGAGGCCTTCCAAATAGCTGTGAAAAGAAGAGAAGTGAAAAGCAAAGGAGAAAAGGAAAGATATAAGTATCTGAATGCAGAGTTCCAAAGAATAGCAAGAAGAGATAAGAAAGCTTTCTTCAGTGATCAATGCAAAGAAATAGAGGAAAACAACAGAATGGGAAACACTAGAGATCTCTTCAAGAAAATTAGAGATACCAAGGGAACATTTCATGCAAAGATGGGCTCGATAAAGGACAGAAATGGTATGGACCTAACAGAAGCAGAAGATATTAAGAACAGGTGGCAAGAATACACAGAAGAACTGTACAAAAAAGAGCTTCACGACCCAGATAATCACGATGGTGTGGTCACTGACCTAGAGCCAGACATCCTGGAATGTGAAGTCAAGTGGGCCTTAGAAACTATCACTACGAACAAAGCAGGTGGAGGTGATGGAATTCCAGTTGAGCTATTCCAAATCCTGAAAGATGATGCTGTGAAAGTGCTGCACTCAATATGCCAGCAAATTTGGAAAACTCAGCAGTGGCCACAGGACTGGAAAAGGTCAGTTTTCATTCCAATCCCAAAGAAAGGCAATGCCAAAGAATGCTCAAACTCCCGCACAATTGCACTCATCTCACACGCTAGTAAAGTAATACTCAAAATTCTCCAAGCCAGGCTTCAGCAATATGTGAACCGTGAACTTCCTGGTGTTCAAGCTGGTTTTAGAAAAAGCATAGGAACCAGAGATCAAATGGCCGACACCCGCTGGATCATGGAAAAAGCAAGAGAGTTCCAGAAGAACATCTATTTCTGCTTTATTGACTATGCCAAAGCCTTTGACTGTGTGGATCACAATAAACTGTGGAAAATTCTTCAATAGATGGGAATACCAGACCACCTGATCTGCCTCTTGAGAAATCTGTATGCAGGTCAGGAAGCAACAGTTAGAACTGGACATGGAACAACAGACTGGTTCCAAATAGGAAAAGGAGTTCGTCAAGGCTGTATATTGTCACCCTGTTCATTTAACTTATATGCAGAGTACATCATGAGAAACGCTGGACTGGAAGAAGCACAAGCTGGAATCAAGATTGCCGGGAGAAATATCAATAACCTCAGATATGCAGATGACACCACCCTTATGGCAGAAAGTGAAGAGGAACTCAGAAGCCTCTTGATGAAAGTGAAAGAGGAGAGTGAAAAAGTTGGCTTAAAGCTCAACATTCAGAAAACGAAGACCATGGCATCCAGTCCCACCACTTCATGGGAAATAGATGGGGAAACAGTGTCAGACTTTATTTTTTGGGGCTCCAAAATCACTACAGACGGTGACTGCAGCCATGAAATTAAAAGACGCTTACTTCTTGGAAGGAAAGTTATGACCAACCTAGATGGCATATTCAAAAGCAGAGACATTACTTTGCCAACAAAGGTCCGTCTAGTCAAGGCTATGGTTTTTCCTGTGGTCATGTATGGATGTGAGAGTTGGACTGTGAAGAAGGCTGAGCGCCTTAGAATTGATGCTTTTGAACTGTGGTGTTGGAGAAGACTCTTGAGAGTCCCTTGGACTGCAAGGAAATCCAACCAGTCCATTCTAAAGCAGATCAGTCCTGGGTGTTCTTTAGGACTGATGCTAAAGCTGAAACTCCAGTACTTTGGCCACCTCATGCAAAGAGTTGACTCATTGGAAAAGACTCTGATGCTGGGAGGGATTGGGGGCAGGAGGAGAAGGGGACGACAGAGGATGAGATGGCTGGATGGCATCACTGACTCAATGGACATGAGTCTGAGTGAACTCCAGGAGTTGGTGATGGACAGGGAGGCCTGGCGTGCTGCAATTCATGGGGTCGCAGACAGTCGGACATGACTGAGCAACTGGACTGAACTGAACATAGTATTACATATAGAAAACCTAGAGACCACCAAAAAAGTGTTAGAACTAATAAATAAATCCATAAAGTTGCAGAATACAAAATTAATATACAAATATCATTCACATTTCCATCAACTAATAATAAACTATCAGAAAGTTAAGAAAATAATCCTATGATAACCATATCAAAAAGAATAAAATACTTAGGAATAAATTTAAACAACAAGGTGAAAGATCTGTTTGTTGATGAAACTTATGAAAGAAATTGAAGACAACTAATACATGGAAAGCTCTTCAAGGCTCACAGATTGGAAAAATTAAATACTCTTAAAATGGCCGTAATACTCAAGCAGTCTACAGAGTCAATGCAATCCCTATCACAATTTTGACTTCATTTTTTTCACAGAAATAGAACAAATAATTCTGTGTATAGAACCACAAAATGTCTCAAATGACCAAAGTCATCTTAAGAAAATCCAAGCTGGAGGCATCTCATTTCCTGATTTGAAAATACATTACAAAGCTATGACAATCAAAATGGTATGATACTGACATAAAAGACACTGAGATCAATAGAACTGAACAGGCAGCTCAGAAAAAGAAGACAAAAAACATTCTTACATGGTCAATTAACTTATGATGAAGAAGCCAGGAAGAGTCAACAGGGAAAGGACAGTCCCTTCAATAAACGGTCCTCGGGAAACTGGACAGTAACATGTAAAAGAATGAAACTGGACCCAGACTTTATACTACACACAAAAATCAATTCAAAATGAATCAAAGACTTGAATGTAAAATCTGAAACCATAAAATTCATGGAAGAAAGGGTTTTGGGTAAGCTCCATTACACTGGTCTTGGCAATGATTTTTTGGATTCGACACCAAAAACAAAGTTACCAAAGCAAAATGAACTAGTGTGCCTACATCAAACTAAAAACCTTTTGCACAGCATAGGAAGCTACCAACAAAATGAAAAGGCAACCTATGTGATGTGTAAAAATATTTGCAAATCATCTCTCTAATATGGGGTTAATATTCAAAATACATAAAGAACTCATATAACTCAACAGAAAAAAAAAAAGATTAAAAAAAATGGCAGAGTACTTGAATAGACACTTTTCCAAAGATATACTGATAGCCAACAGGGAAATGAAGAGGTACTCAATATCACTAATCATCTGGGAAATCCAAATTAAAACCCTGAGATATCACCTCACACCTGTTAGATTAGAATGGCTATCATCAAAAAGTAAAAGGTAAGTGTTAACAAGGATGTGGAGAAAGGGAAACCCTTTTGCACTGTTGGTGGGAAAGTAAACTGCTCTAGCCACTATGGAAAGCAGTAAGCAGACCTCTCAAAAAATTAAAAAGGGAACTATCATATGACCCAGCAACTTTACTTCTGGGTATATATGCAAAGGAAATAAAAACAGAATATCAAAGAGATATCTGCACCTCCATGTTCACTGCAGCATTATTCATAATAGCCAAGATATGGAAGCAACTGAGGCATCCATTAATGGACAAATGAATAAAAAAGATGTTTCACACAGACACACACACACACACACACACACACACACACACACACACGATGGAATACTATTCAGCCATGAGAAAGGAGGAGATCCTGCTATTTCTGATAACATGGATATACCTTGGTGGCATTACACTAAGTGAAATAAGCCAAACGGTATCACTTACCTGTGGATTTTTTTTTTAAGTTAACTCTAGAAACTGAAAGTAGAAAAGTTCCCAGGGGCTGGAGTTGGGGTAAAAGGGAGAGATAGGTAAAAGGGTCCAAATTTTAGGTGTAAGATGAATAAGGTCTAAGGACCTAATATAAAACACGGTAACTACTGTTTTATCACCATACTGCACAACTGAAATTCACTGAGAGAGAAGACTTATATGTTCTCATAAAAAAGATTAATATGTAAGGTGACAGATGTATTAACTAGATGTGGGAATCCTTTTAAAGTATATGTGCTGTGCTAAGCTGCTTCAGTCATGTCCAACTCTTGGCGACCCCATAGACTGTAGCCTGCCAGGCTCCTCTGTCCATGGGATTCTCCAGGCAAGAGAACTGGAGTGGGTTGCCATGCCCTCCTCCAGGGGATCTTCCTGACCCAGGGATCAAACCCAGGTCTCCCGCATTGCAGGCAGATTCTTTACCGGCTGAGCCACCAGGGAAGCCCTTCAAAGTGTATACATACATCAAATTATCATAATGCACAATTTAAGTATCTTATAAATTTATACATTAATTATGCCTCAACAAAGCCAAAATAATATAAATAACTAAATCATAAAAGCAGTTAGAGAGAAAGACACATTACTTCAATGAATGAACTATAAAACAACTGACTTTACAGCAGAAATGATGGAAACCAGGAGACAAGGAAATAGTATCTTTTAAAACCTGAAAACAACTCTAAACCTATAGTTCTATGCCAAGCAAATAAATCATTCAAAAATGAAAGAGAAATAAAGACATTTTCAGGTGAACCAGAAACTGGCAAAATTTGTTTCAGTACATTTCCACCAAAAGGCAGGAAAAAATATTCTCAGAAAGAAGCTTAGAAACTTATGAAGTCATGAAGGATCAACAAAGCATCAATATGTCAGTAATTCTAAACAAATACTGACTTTATATAATATATGTATTATAACACATAATTTATAAATGAAAATTAAATCTTATCGTTATGAGTTTTATTTCTACATCTATTTTATGCCCCACAATACCAAAAATGATGATGATAGGAGGGGTTCTAAAGCTACTCCATTTATTATCTTGGTAATGTTTAAAGTACCAATTTATATTAAACTTCAGAAAACCAAGGAAGAATGTTTTGATCTCTGGGAAAACCATTTTTAAAAGAGTAAAAGCCTCAGAAGGGATATGTTGGAAATTTCTTTTACTTGAAAATTTCAAAGCAGATAAGAAAAGGAGAAAAATGGAAACAAAGAACAGAGGGGTAAAGTAAAAAATAAACAGTAGAATGACAGGATTAATATCAGTCTAAATAAATGAAATAGACCATTTCAATTAGAAGACAAAGATTATCAAACTAGACTTCAAAAACAAGAGAAATATTTGGTGTCTACAAGACACAAAGACAACTGATAAAGGTTGTAAGTAAAAAGTTGAAAATACTAACGAAAAGAATAATACAGCCAAACTAATAACAGAAAACACGACAAGGCAAGAATAATTACTGCAGATAAAAAGGTATAATTTATAATGATACCAGAGTAAACTCATTAGAACAGTATTAGAATTCTAAGATTGTATATACCTGGTGTGTCACTTCAGTCGTGTCTCTTTGCAACCCAAAGGACTGTAGCCCACCAGGCTCCTCCGTCCATGGGATTCTCCAGGCAAGAATACTGGAGTGGGTCGCCACACCCTTCTCCAGGGGATCTTCCCGACCCAGGGATTGAACCTGAGTCTTTTAGGTCTCCTGCATTGGCAGGTGGGTTCTTTACCACTAGCGCCACCTGGGAAGCCCTATGTACCTGGAAACATAGCTTTAAATTATCAACATCTTAATCAATGAAATGATTAGAATTCATTTCAGTGAATGCTAAGTACTATTGAATATTCATTTGCCTTCAGATCCTTGGAATATTTAGGGCTATATATTCCAAGGATCTGAAGGGAAAGTTCAATCCCTGGGTCAGGAAGATACCCTGGAGAAAGAAATGGCAACTCACTCCAGTATCCTTGCCTAGGAAATCCCATGGACAGAGGAGCATGGTGGGCTACAGTCCATGGGGTCGCAAAGAGTCGGAGACGACTGAGCAACTAACACACTAGTAAGTTTAAGTAGGTTAAAGACACCAATAATAAACATACTATATAAAAACAGTAGTAGTCAAACAAAATAGTCTTTTCTTATACTGGATAACATTATGGTAAAATTCTCCTCTCCATTACCTAACTTAAAAATATTATGAATCACTTCATTCAGAAAATACACCATAAACAGGGTTAAAACACAAAGGATTCTTCAATAGGATGCCAAATGCTCTCAGAAATATCATAACATAAACCCTTTGGGTTTCAATTTCATTATATCTAACATGAAGGTAATTATAAAAACATCCTACTTAATACAACAAGGATACTATAAACCTTGAACAATTCCTGCTCAGCACTACTAGCTAAAACTCTGTCAGGTCCCTAAAACTATCTGTAATTTACAGCTATTACCAAAGTAGCTTTATTACAACCAATATGATAGAGCTAATTATTTGATTTTCATCTGGTAATCCTACTAACAAAAATTTTGATTTTTAAGAATTTTTAAATTATCTGTATTGTTTCTACAAGTGATTGCTCTAAAGAAACTCAGGTTTGAATTTTTAAAACCCAACTTGTACTGCCTTTTTATATTTTCATCCTGGACTTCACATTTCTTAATAAACCTTTACTACGCTGCTAGTCTTTCGTCAGTATGCATGTAAATACATGTCTATGTATATGTTTCTAAGTATATCTTAGAAACATCTGTATCATCTGTAATCAGTTTTTCCATTTTAACAAAAAGGGCTCTTTCCTCTAAGTGATAGTAATTTTTCCAGAGTTTCTATCTTTCGTTTGGAGAGACAAATCAGTTTGTAATTTGTAATGTCTTAATCCTTCACTTAAATATTACCATTATATTCTTATTTGAGTGTTGGAACTTTTTCATTCTGTCATTGATCTCCTAGTAATATTGTTAAACAGTCTGTTAAATGTTCATAAAAATTAAAAGGGCAAAGAAAATCTGTTCCCTTCTTCTGAGAGCTTTCACCAAAATCAAATGTAACATAAATTGAAAATCTCTTATCTCCCAAGAACTTTTACATGTGTTATCTCATTAAATCTCATTGCTATTCACATTTTTCAAGTGGATATTATAATTCAGAAAGGTTAAAGGATGTGTCAAAGCTTATACTCACAGTAAGAAAAGCCAGGCTTAATTCTAGGTGTGTCTATTTATAAAATCAAGATCTTTCCACTACCAGAAGCTGGTAAATGCAAGATAAAAAGCCCGATACCTAATCTTTTAGGCTTATCAGGACATATGCCTCTGTCACAGCTACTTAGCTCTGCTGTTGATTACAAAGGCAATTGAAAACAAAACATAAACAAATGAGAGTAGCTATGTTTCAAACAAAACTTTATTAATAAAAACAGGTAGCGGGTCAAATTTATCCCAGCACCCATACTGTGCCAATCCCCCCACAGTGCCACGGTGCATTCCCTCCTCGAGAAACTCTACTAGCCTTTCATTAATACCACTAGATTCTACCTCTCTCTCCATTCTTAAAACATTCTGATCTTAATCTTACAGCTACATTTTTATTTTAAAGCGCTTATTAGGCTCAATCTATTGAATATTTGAAACAGGTTACTTGGAAAATACATATAACCTTTTACATGTTCTAACTACAATACCAAATACATCAGAAATTAATCTATTATTGAGATTCAAACCCAAGGAGTCTGGCTTTAAAGTCACACTCACATCTAGGCCACCTCACATGGTGTAGGAATTATAAGAAATGACACGTGCAGAAAGCACTTTGCTGACCCTAAATGACTCTTTAAATATTAACTGCTGTTGTTTTAGGGCTTCTGATCTGGATGCTTTGAGTGACCATTTTTTTGTACCTGGTTTTATCAGAAAGTAAAATTAAAATATAAGAGAGCATAAAAAAGAAATTCATCTGTAAGATAAAACATTTCTAAGACTATAGTATTAGTATGCACTAAATTCTCAGTGTGATAAATGCCAAACACCTATATTTACAGTTCTCCCCCTTAAACTTTTTTGAGTTATTTGCATCTAATTTTAATTGCCCATTCTGCATTTAATACGTAGAATTACCTTGACAAGGCCCACTAATATATGCAACCAAGCAACAACAGTAAATATCCTTTTAATTACACAAAATGATCATGCGTACAAAAAAGATCTCTAAATACACAGAACTCAAAGACCTTCTCTCAACTGTTTCATTATTACAAAATTTAGTTGTATGTGCCATCACTAAGCTTGTTATTTTTAATGGAAAAGACTTAAAGAGTATAAAATGACTTAAATAGGAAATAAAAAAACACCCTTCTTCATCAGAAATTCTATTCCTCTTCCCTGTCTCCTTCCCTATCTTGCTTCCTGTAAGCACACATACTCTCTCTCTCTCACACACACACACACACACCCATACACAGTGCATTCTAAAAACACAATCTAAGTCAAAATGGCACACAGGATCAGGCCGAAATACAAGGTCTACAAACAAAGCACAAAAGACACAATTCAGAAAACACAAACCCAGATTCAAATCCCAGTCTACAACTCAAACCAGGTGAATAATCACTTCCTAGCTTTGTGCCTTCGGTAACTACCTTATTTAACCACTGTTAGTCTATTTCCTCATCTATAAAAAGTGGAGGAAAAATCATACCCACCTCATGTGATTGTGGTGAGCATTTAAGGGAGAATTATAATCACATGTCCATAGCACAGTGCTGACAATACAGTCAAGACTTAAAACTCCTGGTTGATGCTATTACTACTACTACCTTTAACACCACCGTTCTGGGCAAATCTTACTAACATATATTGTAGTTCCTCTACAAAGTGGGAAAAGCATTGCCTCAAATGGATATATAACAACAACTTTTTAAAGCATCTGCAAATTCACCTTATCACCAATGTTAAACGTTGGAGTTGGGGTGCGGGGGAACGAATCCTTTTCTTAAAATGTTCCTTTGAGAACTTTTAAGAATTAAACAAGTCTATTTTCACTCCTGAAAAGAAATAAGAAGCTAGCCTCTTTCACTTTGCTTTTCATTACTGTAGATTTAAAATGAAAATATGTATACATTGAGAGATCTAATATGTCACTTTTTAAAGAACTTGACACCAGCAAGTAATCATAAATAGATTTGGTTAAAAGGCAATATCAGAATAGGTCCATTTTCTCAATTCCAATACATTTTAAAACGCACCAATTTGAGGGTTTATGTTCATTACTCTTGTTTTCGATTTTCTACACTTTTAAAAGCACCGCATGTTAATAACTATATACTACAGCTGTTCTAACATTAATGGATATAAACATTTCTTACCAAATTACGCTTTTTTAGCGGAAGAAAGTAATAATAGTGGCAGAAAGAAAACATCAGTGCGTAGCAAGTAAGAAGTTCAGTGTAGAAACACAATTGCAGAAAAAGCCAATGGTTATCTTCACCAACACAATTGTTAATCCTGAAGAAAAAAAAAAGAAAAAAGAAAAAATATTTCAAACTTTAATAAGATGTTAAGTTTAGGATGGTAAAACTAGATATAAGCACAAACAACTTCTTAAGTGCTTAAGTTCATAGAGATAAGCCAAATCCACTCAAACCTAAAAGCAAAGAGTATATAAGAAAAGACATGACATAAACACACCATCTCACATTTGTAAAGCACATTCTACTTGTCAAAGAAGTCCTGTATATGCTTCCCCATTCAACTCAACAACAAGCCAGCGAGGCAGGAAGAACAGATGGCAATCTCCTTGCTTCACTGATACAAAAGAGGAACAGAGGAGTTAGGACAATTGCCAGAGGATGTACAGTTAGGAGAGACCGTGGTCAAGAGAACAAGAACCCTCTTCTGTACACTGCTCTTTCACTGCAGCATTCAAGCTATGGAGATCAAGTTGAATGATACGAAGCAAAGTAACTTAAGCCTGCCATTCTGACACACTGCTAAGCATTCACAACTTTTCTCACTTTTACAGTCTAATCCTTGGTGGCTGAAAATAAACATATATTCAAAAGTATGTATAAATTCTTAGAGCTACAAATTATATATATATATTATATATATAAAACCCAAAAAATTATATAATACTGAGTTTTTCAGTGTGAGTGATTATCACTTACCTGAATACTTCACACAGCTTTTAAAAGCAAACCCTATTGCTATTGTAACTGTAAACAGATCATTGAAGTTTATAAAATCATTTGAGAATTAATCTGAATAAATTCCAGGCACATTTTTAAAACACCAACTGTATGTTATATACTAAACTATCTTGTGATGGAATTTTAAACCTTTTTACATAGTAACACAGTGCTCTTATTTTTTCTGAATTTCAAGAAATTATCTTCTAGTCAAATAATCATTTTATAGTGAAAACCATCTTCCCACTAAAAGCTTGCTGATAACTTGTGCTATCAAAAATAAAGGAAGCTCTAAATGATTAGCATTACTAGACAAAACTAAAATTTACCCTTGAGACAACCTCAGATAAATGCAGTTATAAATTTAAGAAGATTATTATGCAGCTAACTTTGTATACATGTGTGTATAAACATAAATATACATGTATATAGATATATTTATAAAGTGCTACACCATACCAGTTTAAATATTTATGCAGAGATCCCATGCTAGAAAAACAGAATTAAATACAATATCTTTTCACAGATTTTTGTGACAGCTTTGAAATGAGATACAATGCAGAACTCTCACAGCATGTTTTCAAATATTGTTTCTCAACTGAACATTTTCTTTAAATATTACAAGAGAGCCCCCTACTGACCAAAAATGTTGGCAGTCAGCAGAATCAACTCCCACTTTTTTTTTTGCTTCTGCTGCTGCTGCTGCTAAGTCGCTTCAGTCGTGTCCGACTCTTGTGTGACCCCACAGATGGCAGCCTACCAGGCTCCTCTGTCCCTGGGATTCTCCAGGCAAGAGCACTGGAGTGGGTTGCCATTTCCTTCTCCAATGCATGAAAATGAAAAGTGAAAGTGAAGTCACTCAGTCGTGTCCGACTCCTAGCGACCCCATGGACTGTGGCCCATCAGGCTCCTCCATCCATGGGATTTTCCAGGCAAGAAGTACTGGAATGGGTTGCCATTTTTGCTTCTAGCTAGCATGTAATATTAATCCCTATATCTAACACAGAACACTGAAAAAAAGGCTGAAAGGAAGTGAAATGAGGTATAAGGTATATGAAATGTTACTCTTTAATTAAATTGGAAGGGAAATACAAACAATGAGATGTATATGGTTTACATTACAATTAGAAACAATAACAGCTACTATATTTAAATTTAAGTACTATCTATATGTCTTATACTATACTAAATGCTTTACCTATACTGCCTCATTTAATAAGACCACTTTAGTTCTTTTGTATATTTGGGTGCATGTTAATTTTCAGTTTTCTGCTCAAATATCTCCTTGTTAGAAAAATCTCTGAAAAAATGACCCTGGGAGTTGATAGAACCATATGATCAATTAAAGGTCTCCTTATAAAAAGGCTTTCTTAAACTGTATAACTCTGATATAACCTTTGTTTAAATCTGCTAAGTACCAAGATCTATTTTTTACTACATTTTTTTTTTCAAAAGTGAATTATTCATTTCTTACCATGGGCAGTGATGATCCATTCTCCTAACACAGTGGCCGCAGCGGCTGCAGTGATGGGAACGCTTCGGTCTCATCAAATTACACTTGTTACACAATTCCCAGAACTCCCTTTCTAGACAAGGAAATTAAAATTCATTTAGTAAAGGAACATGAGTAATGTTGAAATTTAGCAACAAGTGTTTAGAAGAGTTATAGGAAGTCTTCAAGACATGTGCCTAAGTCTCTATTGTAAATGTTTGCCGTAAACATTGCTTCTCTATTCTCTGCATGTTTTATTTTGTACATTTCTAATTTTAAACATTATAAAATAAGACTGTTAACAGTCAAACTAAGGGATAAAAATACAGCATATTTGGGTTTAAGTATATTGCTGTAAGTAAAACCTAATGACAAAACTCTTATTTAGAATCAAATTATTACGTTAAAACAGAATTTTATTGAAACAAGTTAATTTCTAGAAATTTATTATCTAATGGTTCTAAAGAAGAGATAATGCTGAGTACTGGTTTCATAGATTAGTAAGTCAAAATCAACTGCATAAACAGAGACAGCATCCCCCCAAACTTCCCACACAAAACCATTTTTTGAATGGATTTATTTGGGAATATTTATGACAAAGGGATTGAAAAACAGTTCAGATGCATTTAAGAGGTACTAAAATAGTTTCAGAAGTGAAGAAGATTACAAGAAAATTACTCTTTAATGGAAATAAAGGAGTCCTTTACAAAACTCTATCCTACCACCAAGTAAGTTTCCTCTAGCCTGCTGTGAATGAGCACACAACTAGGCTTGGTGCTAAAAACATGAAGTTTACAGGAATAAAGGAAAAAGTAATTTATTTCCATTAAGAACTGCTCTAGCTAGAGCCATTAAAAACTCTACGGGACTGTCATCTACCAAGACAACTGTTATACAGAATATATAATCTTAATATCTCTTGACATGGAATTTTACCTTTATAACAATTCTTAAACTTTGTATCACTTATGGACAACTATACCCTAACCTCACTAAAATTATGGGTATAGTAAAATCAACCTAATTTCAATACTCCAAATGAATATTAGTATATGCAAAGTGTGACCGAGCACACCTTAGATAGTCACTAAATCCTTGCTAAAACATGACAAGTTTAATTTTTTTTTAATGAAAGATTCTAAACATAAGTAACAAAAGAGAAGAGTATATAGTTTTCAATTTTTTAAAAAGATACCCTACTTTAATTCCATTATTTCTAGTTTAATGACCAGAAGTAAGATCAATATACTGGAATTTTATAGTAAAGTGTTGGAAAAACATTCTGCTACAAACATCTCTGGAGAAATCAATAAAGCATGAATAACAGCTATAACAAATTAATTGCTCTCAATGAAAGTTGAGATATTTTTTACATTTAAAATATTTCATTTTAAAATAAAATTCTCTTCCATTTCTTACTTACAATTCTTATTTTAATGAAAACATACTACATGAGAGAGCAACAATATTGAAGCTTAATTTAGGTACAATTAAACTACTGTTATTTAACTGTTGGTGAAATAGAAACTCATTTCATATGTAGCATAATACAATGTCACATACATATCACTTTTTTTCCCCACGTAACTAGATGTTCCCCAATATCCCAAAGTTAAAACTCTGAATTCACATATTTCAAGAAATATGTGAAGGTAAGCCCATTTTCATTGAAAGACAACATGAAAACTATGTTCTCAAACCAGCTCCTTAAAAAAATAAATATGAGGTATTCACTATTGGCAATTTCAGCATAATATTCCAAAGAATAAATCATTTATTTCATACTTAAAATGCTGTACTCTCAGGAAAAAAGAGAGAATTTGGCTATAGTCAGAGAAAGACTGTAATTCATTCTGTGGTGTAAACTATGGTTGGCAAACTACAGTCCACAGGTAAACCCAGGCCATCACCTGTTCTGGGGTGATCCATGAGCTTCCCAGGTGGCATTAGTAGTAAAGAACCCACCTGCCTAATGTAAGAGATGTAAGAGATGACTGGGTCAGAAAGATTCCCTGGAGAAGGGCATGACAACCCACTCCAGCATTCTAGCCTAGAGAATCCCATGGACAGAGGAGCCTGGAGGGCTACAGTCTACAAAGAGTCGGACACAACTGAAGCGACTTAACATGCACGCGTGAGCTAAGAGTATTTTTAACAATTTTAAATGATTGACAATAACAATAACAATAACAATTTGTGGCTTGTAAAAATCTTGGAATTTAAATTCCATGTCCATAAAGAAAGCTTTATTTAAACACAGCCATGCCCATTCTTTTACATACTATGTATGTTGGCTTTGGGGCTACCATGACAGAGCGGAGGAGTTGTGACAGAGATTATATGGTTCATAAAGCTAAAAATATCTATCTTGCACTAACGCTACAGTAGAATTTGCTGACCTATGGTCTGGACCATAAATTTGTTCAAACAAAGAGTTTGAGTCACTTAATGCTCAATTTAAGATACAAAAATCTAAAATGAAGATGCACATTTTATACACACAGCACACACATTTATGTTTTTAGAAAGGAAAAAAAATCACTATTTTTAAAATTTGGAAATTTAAAGTATCATCTATGTTTTTTGCTTTGCAGAACAAGAAAAAAGCCATCCATCTTAACCTACCCTATGTATCCAGAAACCATTTCTAAGTCTTCTCCCTTTTTTCTTCTTCAGGATTTATTCAAGTCCTAATAGGATCTTGGTGACTGATACATTCTGGTGTCTGATGATTACCTATAAGACTTTTGCACTACCCATCTAACAAAATAAAATAAAAGCCTATGGGAGACAGTATCCACCTGCTAATTTATGGCAGCTATATAGAAAGTTAAAAATTAAGATACATTTTTTAAAGGAAAGAAAAATCAAAACATAAAACAAAAGAAAAAAGGTAAAATCTATAAATGATCCTCTTTAATATAAGGTAAATAGTATCATCGGAGGAGGCAATGGCACCCCACTCCAGTACTCTTGGCTGGAAAAAAATCCCATGGACGGAAGAGCCTGGAAGGCTGCAGTCCATGGGGTTGCTAAGAGTAGGACACGACTGAGCGACTTCACTTTCATGCATTGGAGAAGGAAATGGCAACCCACTCCAATGTTCTTGCCTGGAGAATCCCAGGGATGGGGGAGCCTGGTGGGCTGCCGTCTATGGGGTCGCACAGAGTCGGACACGACTGAAGTGACTTAGCAGCAGCAGCAGCAAACAGTATCATATGGTTTAACAGGGAAACTTATTAATGCTGTAATTGCATGAAAGACTATAAAGACAGATACAGTTTGGTTTGGTTTATCCCTCAAAAAGGAACAAATCACCTTCCATTTGAGTCTTTCGAAAGACTCACATATTAGGGGGACTTTTTTCAATGACTATATTTCAGATCACAAAGTAATGTTTTGGGGAGAAAAATATAACCTGAAACTAACAAAAATCAATACAAGGATTGGGTCTTTATTTATTTAGAGGTTTTCTGGCAGAACTGGTTGGCAATGCAAGAAATAAATGAACAAACAAAACAGAAACCAACTCAAGAAACAAAAAACAAACGAGTGGTTGCCAGAGGGAGAGGGGTGGGAGTGGGGCAAAATAAGTGAAAGGGACTAAGAAGTACAAATTTTCAGCTATAAAATAAATAAGCCACAGGGATGCAGGGGTACAACAGGGGGTGTACACAACAATAAAAAATAAAAACAAAGCGGCACTAGTGGTGACAGACACGGAAGTCCAACGTGCACGTTAAGAGCTTAATGATGACAATGTTCTGAGACTGACTGTGGTAATGGTTGTACAAATCTGTGTATATATAAAAGACACTAAATTGTACACTTTAAACAGGTGAATTATACGATGTGTGAATTACACTCAAAATTGTTTTTTAAAAGTTAAGAGACTAAATAAAATCATTTCATAAAATTCAAAAATTACAGAAAGTAATATTTCTGTATTTCAAACACACATGTAATTTAAATAGACATTTAATAGTTTCATTTGACTATTCCATCTACATATCCCAAAGTTTATAAAATCGAATTTTGGGGATCTTCACACGGAAGCATTCTCCTATATTCAAATTGCCTCATACTTGGTGGGTCATACAGAAAGGCATGTAAAATATTTCAGAAAGGCATGTAAAAATTTTTAAAAGTAGCTAAAATAATAAAAGCATTAGGGTTTAAGTTTCCTTTTCTAAGGAAAACTGCTCACCCTTAAAACAACGCCGAATAAAGGTCACTATTTTGTAGACCCCAACACCTTAGTCATTATTTTTCACTATTAAATTTTTATTTTTTTAACTAAGTTAAAACTGTATCTAACAATCATCAAGTAACTGAGCAAAAAGCACAGGATAGTTTTAATTAATTTCCTTCAAACCAAAGTAAAGATGAATAAAGAGGTAAGATAATTCATCTGTAAGAGGATTCATGGTAAAAAAGATGATGGAGACAAGGATCTGGGCTTCACAGCAACTCTAACAACCTACTGTATGACCTGGGAAGGACAATCCATGCTCCTGATTTATCCAGTCTACCCACCTCATACAACCACCGTGAGGATCATATGACAGGAGATACCAAAAGACTTCAGAAACATCAAAATGTGATAAATAAATGTGTGGATTTCTTTTTTTTTTTGGGGGGGGGGGGGGGTTGGGCAAAGGGGAATTCTCCACTGAAGAAAAACAGCCCAAATGTCAATGAGAGCAGATATAATGCAGATAATCAAAAGGTTGGCAAGATGCCATGGTGTCCTCCTCACTGGAGCCTATAAATTAAAGGTAACACAGCAGCTTCAGGTGGATTCAATCTGGCCCTCAGGTATAATCTGTTTGGTATTCATTAAAAACAATGCTTTTAAAATTTTGAATTTGTTGCTAATATTTTTTGAAATCATAAAATGTCTCATAAAAATTGAGATTCTGTGTTTTCTCTTCAAAAATTCCAAGATCTAAAAACACCCGTCCTGCCTGACAATTTCAGTGTAGCTGATGAGTGCCACTTCCTTTAGATAAGATAGGAGATTTTCAAGGTGAAATAGTTCCTCCCTGGCCCCTTTCACTGATTTGTACTATCTGACAGATGTAGGCATTTGAATATTTGACCACAGCAAACTGAAGTTTTCATCAGAAATGAGTCCTGAGTTAGGAAAACCCTGCTTCCTTGATTTTCTGGGAACATCAGGTTTTAGAGTTGAAGTAGAGTTTTAGGTTAGTTGAGAAGAGAGTTTCTATACAAATTACAGACTGCCATCCTCCCTGCCCAAACACAGGCGTACACACACACACAATAACCGTTAAGTGACAGTGAAACTGTTCTACAAATTAATAAAAGCTAAATACTCAAGATTATTTTCAGAAATGTCTACAGCTACATAAATATTAGTGTCATTCCCCCTTAATCATTAAATGTGCAAGGTCTATTAAGCCCCAAAATCATGGATCTCAAAAAACAATCACGAACTCTAAGGAGGCTAAATGACTTGCCACTTAAACTAATTTTGCAAAGAATGACTACATTGCTTTCCAACCTTCTATGCATTAGATTCACCTGGGATCTTTGAAAAGCATGGATACCTGGCTCTTACCCCCAGACATTCTGATTTAATTAATATGGGATGTGATTTGGACATTGAGGTTTTTTAAAGCTCCCTAGGTGATTCTAATGTACAGCAAGTTCAGGAACTACTGAATTACTATAAAAATTCTCTGGTTCTACAATGCATAAAAAAGACATATAAATTTGTTCCTAGAAGAAAGTACAGGGTTCTCAAAAATTACATAGCAAATGTTCAAAAGCAAAACTCAGGAAAGAGGCTAAGGGAGGTTTACTATATCTGGCAAGCAATACATTTTTAATTTATTTCTGTGATCTAAATGGTTACTATGCAATAAGGTGACCAAAAATTACTTCTATTGACACTAGAACAAAAGGCTTTCAAATTTTTCACTGAATTGTTCCAACTTGGAGAAATACAAGCAATAGCATTATAATACAACAGATATTTATTTTGTAAATATTTGTAAATACATTGTAAGCAATATTATAATATCATGAGGTAAGTGGCACCATCAAAACTCCTCTACTAAATAAAGATGTAATTTTTCAGAGAATATCATTCAACAAATATTTACCCAGCAATTATTACTAAGTGACAGAGACTGTTTAGGCCCTAAAGATATAGTACTGAACAAAATAAGAAAACAAAACAAAAAATCTACACCCTCACAGAGGTGATACAGATCTAGAGTAGGAGTAGTGAGAGACAAATAAAGAACTAAACTGAAAAGGAGGGCCAGAGACGGCAGATACGAGGAGTAAGCTGGGACTTGTGGCTTTAAATTGAGAAATCTGGAAAGAAAACACTTGAGAAGAGACACGAAAGTGCTTAGATGACATATGTAATTAAAGTACTAAAGGCAATAATATACATTAATAAAGAGGATAATTCTGACATAGTAAAACTGATGAATCTGAAGCGCACCATACCTCCATGTGGGATCTTTGGGTTCTCAGGGAGTCTTCCTGGATCAGTTATTGAGGCCCTCACTAAAGCAACCAGACAAAACATGGCAATGCCATAGAATACTTGAAAATAAACAAATGAATAAAATTAGTATTTACCCTTCAAAATGTTTTTTGACAAGTATGTTTAAAGGCTAAAAGTATATTTTAATTAACAGCATCAGCCTAAATTCTCAGAGATAAGATGGAAAAACAATTAACTCATTTCATTCATCAAATAATACTGCCAAGAGGACTTTCTAAAATATACTAATTTTAAATAGTTATTTTGCATAACAATTGATAAACGTGTTGTAAATCAGATTATTTATTAACAGAAATTAATGGTATATTAATTAACAGAAATTAATTTGTTTTAATTACTACATATACTATATTTGATAGAATCAAAGCAGCATTTTTAAACTATTCTACAATTAAACTTTTTCATTAACTCTAACTGGCTAGCTTCAAAATTACATTGGATTAGCGATGTTCAATTGCTCTTTTCAATAGATCTTGAGATTCTTAACATGAAAATACAGAATTTAGTAACTTTTGTATTTTACAATGAATAAAACTTCAAATTATATACATTTATACATGTACTTTAATTATCTAAATTTAAATTGTATAACAGAAACATTAAAAATATACACACACCTACATAAATAGAACTATTGTGCCAGTGTAGCTTTAAACAAAATGGTATTTGTAGATTTTGTAGAGTTAGATATGAAGATATGCCAATTACCTTACCCTGCAAAAAATATAAAGATCATTCTTTTAAAATGAGTAAATAATTTCATATTAATAGCACTGAATAATATTAAAAGGAAGGTTATTATAGTGGTATTACACTCCAAAATTTTTCACAATGAGAAAAAATCTTTAATTATACAAGAAAATAAAGATTTAGAAACTTACTTATTATTAATATGCCTGGAATATGTCCTTCTTCATAGTGAGGAAAGAGGACAATCTTAGGAATTAAAAAAAAGTTGTATAACCAGACAAAGACAATCAAACCCATGCAGCACCAACCATGTGGGTCAACAACAAAGTGAATCCGGAGACCCATTCTGCAGCCCCACGACTGCCTACCAATCCACAAGCGAAGATGAACCTAAGGAAAGGGAAGAAGAGAAAAATTACCTAAGGAAAGGGAAGAAGAAAAAAATTACTTACATAGGAAAAATTATCGGACTAAAACAAAACTACCTTATTGGCAACTATAAAATAACACCAATTTTCTTTGTACATATATTTTTGACAATATAAAACCCTTTGGAAAACAAAGGGAAGTTTTAGGCTATTCAAATTTCACCATAAGCTTCCAATAATTTAATTTCAATTTTCATTATGGATTGAGATCACAGAGTAAACTGGTATTACCTTCTGAAGTTAAACACAAGTCTGTCCTTAGCTCAGCAATTCCATGTATAAGTTCAAGGGACATAAGTACATATATTCACCAAAAGATATTATTAAAACTACAAAAAAAATCTTGTACATAAGACTAGCTGATGGTCATCCAAGTCAAGAGTACCCATCTCATGGTGGGAAGCATGTTTACTGACTGGAAAGGGACACAGGGGAAAGTTTGAGGAGCTAGAAATGTTCTATATGTTGACCTGTTGCTTTATGGTATGCATATATGTAAAAATTCACTGAGCAATACACTTAAGATTTGTTCAATTTAATTCTTAAATCATAATAAAATGCTTAAAAATCATTTTGAAAAATTATAATAAAAAATGAAAAGTAAATACAAATTGCCAGAAATACTTAAGTTCATGGAATGAAGCCCAACTAATATTATTAATACTACCAATTCAAGAAGACTCCTGCTTAAAATGTGGGTTTTTTTCAGTTCGGTGTTAACAAAATGCTAATACGTCTCACAATGAGATGGTTGAAGTTAAGATATTTCCACACAGGTATGAAAAAGTGACTTAAAATACGTCCTTTAGTGGATACAACTTATAAACCCTCAATAATAAATTACTATGTAAGGTCTGGGTTTCCCATGTGACACAGTGGTAAAGAATCTGCCTGCAATGCAGGAGACATGGGTTTGATCCCTGAATCAGGAAGATTCCCTAGAGTAAGAAATGGCAACCAACTCCAGTAGTTTTACCTGGAAATTTTCATGGACAGAGGAGCCTGGCATGCTACAGTCCATAGGGTTGCAAAGAGTCAGACACAACTGAGCGACTGAGTATACATGTAAGGTCTAGGTGGCAACTTTTTTACATAAAATACAATGGAATAATACAGTAATAAACTAGTTCAATATTTCTCAAACCTGTAAGCAAGCGGGAATCAGTTGAGGAGCTTTTTAAAAACACTTATTCCCAGGCCTCATTCTAGATCTACTGAATCATAATCCTTTACAGAGTAATGCCCAAAAACCAATAAAATGTTCTGTTGATAAAATGGTCTCCAGGTGTCTCTGATACAGTTGACTGGTATCCAGGAACCACTAATCCAGGAGCTTCACTATGACTTCAAATGTAGAGCAATGAGTTGAACTCAGTTCAACAAATATTCAATGAGCCTCCACCATACACCAGTCACTTGTTGGACACTGTAAATACAATGATGAATAAGACATGATCTTTGCTTGTAGGAACTAACAGTCTAATGGAAGAAAAAGTCATAAAATGGGTTTAATATGATATACACCCAGGGATGTGGACAATATATTCCTGTAGGCACAAATGGGGACTAATTAAATCAGGACAAGACTCCCCGAAGCAGAGTTCAATCTTAAAAGAAGAGTAAAAGTTATCCGACCAAAGAAAAGTGACAACAGCACTCGAAACAGAAGGAAGTGCAGGAGGCATTTAAGACTAAAACCTGTTAGGGGAGAGCAAGCGGGAAGAAGTAAGGGGCTGTATCATGTGGGTGTAAAGATGCCATTCTTAGACTAAGACAAAGATGCCACTCAAAGACAAATTCCTGGAAAACTACTAAAGCATGGGGGCAGGGTAACACAGTGAGGTTTATACTTTAAATAAATTATTAAAGCTCTGGTGTGGAGGATGAAATTAAAGACGACGATTCATTTGGGTTAAGAGAACACAAAAGTCAAAGTTAGTTTTGGAGAAATTAGTTGTAGGATCAAACCAGTACGCTTTTGGAGGGTATCTCCCAGATTTCTAACATATATCAGACTACTTCATTCTAGGAATAATTTATCATCAGTTGAAGAGCCTCACAGAACTACCCTTTAGAGGCCTTGCCAATGTTCTTTAAAGTTACAAAGCTACCAGGACAAAGAAAAAAAAAGATTAAGGATTACTTAATTCTTAAAGAACACTCTTATCCTATTATCCCTAGAACCTTGAAACACTGGAAATGCAGGGGAAAAAAAAGACAAGAACTCAAATGCAACACCACCCAACTCTTTAAATCAGATTTGGTCTCTTAGTATTTACGCATGAATTTTAAAATTGAAATAATGCCTAGACCTTTAAAAAAGTAAAGGTTGAACTTCATTACCTTTTAACTAAAAAATTAAAAGATCTATCAGTATCATCAATGTAAGGAAAGCCACAGAGGATAAAGCATGCTATTTAATTTTCTAGGCATCATTATTTTAAAAAGTCAATGAACTCAAATGCAAATGATAAGCTATCAACATACCTAAAAAAGAGAAACATTAAAAAGAATGTGTATTTTTACAATCTTGCCAACTATCAAGTGCTAAAGGAAATGACAGAAGTCTGTCTCTCAACATTATCAGTATCATTAACTTCACGCATCTTCTTTCTTTTAATGTTTTAGTTCCATTCAGAACTAAAAAACAGACAGTGAATTTCAATAATTATATAGAACAGAGTCATTTCATTACTTATTTCTAAATACATTAGTATCAGAAACAGAGATGCATAAAACCCAGCAAAACAAGTAGCAAAATTATCAAACACTTTTAAACTCTATTTTCACTCTCCTCTACCAGAGAATAACAAATTTTTCTTATCACTGCAACACATTCCTCACAACACACACAGAACACACACAGAAGTCGCTCAGTCGTGTCCGACTCTTTGCGACCCCATGGATTGTAGCCCACAGCACAGTTTAAAACGTGTCTGTTTTTCCTGGATATAATCATACACAGACAACAAGCTCTAAAAGAACAAGAATCCCCAAGGAAAAGTGAGCTAAGGGTAGAAATATATAAGAATGAACAAGTAAGATGTTGAATATTTTTTTAAAAAATACCTGATCAGTGAAAATTAGTGCCACTTAATCCTTACAACTGGACTGTAGAGACAAAAACAGTAGCCTTCCAAGAGCTCCAAATCAGATTACAGCCAGAAACATGTAACCGGTAGGGCTGCAGGATGGCGCCTCTCAGTTAATACCTACCAGGCGTGGCTCACGGCTGAACAGAAACTATTACACATCCTGAGCAACAACCAAATTGAACACTATGTTGCTACATGGTTTTAAGGGTGGCATCTGTAAATACTTTCATCAGCTAGAGAATTCAATACATTAATTTGTGTATTAGGTGATGAGCTCATAACTCTTTGATGTAACTAGTAGACACACCAGTACTTCAACATTTTTGAAGATTGCTATCTGGTAACTATACTTGGGAGCTTCATTAATAATATAATTTATTAATAAGTAATAATTATTAATACTTCATTAATATAAATTACTACAGCACAACTTTTTTTTTCAAATAAACTATAATTCAACTCTAATAAACTAGACCATGTAAATATTTACAATGTTCAACCTACTCTGGTAGGAAACCACCTTTCCTTTTCTGCCTTCTTCAGGCAACTAAATTTTACCATGTATTTTCTCCAGGAAGAATATTGAAGTCACTACGAAAAGTGACAGAAAACTATGACGGAAAATTGTAACACCAGAATGCAGATTTTGGAAAATGATAAAAGTGAGCCAAAATAATTTACAAGAAATCGACCCAAATGAATATCTCTAAATTCACAGTTTTATACGACTCACCATGTCAGCCAGTGGTCTTATTATTGTTCCATGAATAAGAATATATATACCTCTCTCATTCCTTCTGTCCAAAATGTCCCTGCCATTTTGTCTGCTCTATTCAAATTCAACTCATACTTCAAGGTTAATTTGAATCTCACTCTCCATATGAAATTTTTTTACTGGCACCTAAGTTCACAGTGAATTTCTCTTTCTCTTCGAAATTTCAAATAAAAAGAAAAACTAACAGAAAAATATATATAGTAAGTGATTTTATAATCTTAGAATGAGAAAGATTTTTAGTAAGACCCCATCAGCCATGTTTGATCACATGAAGATTAAAATTTCTGAAGCTCAAAACACAGCAGAAACAAAATTAAAAGACAAAGCATCTTTGGAAAAAAGAATATACCATATTATTAGTAAGAGTCATTAAATACATGGACAGGCAATTCACAAAGGACAAAAAAAATCCAATGGTTAATCACTGCTGACTAGAAAAATGTGAAGTCTCTAGTTGTGTTTTTCATCCTTTGTATTGACAAAATTTTAGAAAGACAGATGACACCCAATGTTGAAAGGGCACAGAGAAAACGACACTTGCAATTCATTGCTGATAAGCATGTAAACTGATATAATCATCTTTGGAGGGCAATTTGGCAGTTATCTATGAAAATGTCAAACTCTCTGACCCAGCAGTTTTATTTCTAGTCACATCTATAAAATCATTCACTAGAGTGTACAGGTATACATGTACATATAAGTATACACATAAGGATGTTCTATGTAGCACTTTTTATAATCACAAAAATATGACACAACCTATATACACAGATAGGGGCTTCCCAAGTGATCTCAGTGATAAAGAATCCGCTTGCCAAGCATAAGTGAGGGAGGGGTTCGATCCCTGAGTTGGGAAGGTTCCCTGGAGGAGAAAATGGCAACCTTCTCCAGTATTCTTGCCTGGGCATCTGGTGGACTATAGTCCATGGGGTTGCAGAACACTGGACACAATTTAGCAACTAAACAACAACAAATGCCCATACAGAGAGAGGGAAATGGTCATATACTGTAAATCACAGTACATCCACAGCATAGACTATTTCCAAGCTATTGCAATTTTTAAAGAAGAAAAGCAAGTTGATCAAGATTTGCATATGGCTACCCACACAAGTGCTGAGTGAAAAGAAGAGAGTTATATGGTAAAATCTATGGGGGGTGGATATCTTCCTAAAAGGAGGGCAGGATAGAGGTGAACTAGGAAAAGGTATAAGGGAACTTTCTGGGGTGCTGATAAAGATCTCTATCTTGACACAAATTTGAGATATATAGGTTATAAATTTGTTGAAACCCAGCAAATGTGCACCTAATATGGGTGCGTTTCATGGTATGTCAATTGACCTTTAAAAAAAAAAATTCTTTAAACCAATGCTGAACTCTAGTTAATGATATGTGCACTGAAGTATTGGGGAGAGGGGGAAGGAAGTGCACAGATGACTGCAATTTACTTTCAAATGGATCCCAAAAAACACGGATTAATGGATGGACTCAGAGATGGATGAGCATCTCTGATGTAGTTCAGTAAAACATTAGTTGTAGAATTATGGTGATGGGTATGAAGGTATTATAGTATGAAATTCTTTCAGTTCTTCTGCTTAGAATCTTTCATAATTAAATGCTGGAGGGGAAAGTTACAGAAAAGTTTATGTAATGTGATTCTTTGTTAGAAAAAAAAATAATGTGTAAGTTATTTCTGTATGTGTGGAAGAAAATATACCTATGAAACTGTTAACAGTGGTTATCACTGGGCTGAGGAAGGAAAGGATAGAGAGAAGGAATGCCATCACATTTTGTGCATATATTTATGTGTAAGTCAAACTCCGGGAGTTGGTGATGGACAGGGGGGCCTGGCGTGCTGCAATTCATGGGGTCGCAATGAGTCAGATACGACTGAGCGACTGAACTGAACTGAACTGAAGCTTATTAAGAAATAAGTGTGCTTTTGCTCAGTCGCTTCAGTTGTATTCAACTCTTTACAACCCTATGGACTATAGCTTGCCAGGCTCCTCTGTCCATGGGACACTTCAGGCAAGAATACTGGAGTGCGTTGCCATGCCCACCAAAAATTTTCATTTTAGCCTCTCTTTATCACTACGCATTATCTTTATATGGAATGTTTTTCAAATTACTATCTTTAAAAATGTAGCACAGAAGCATTAGCAATAAAGCCATATAAGACATACAATTCAGAAAGATGTTTCAGTATTATTTACAGATTTTTTTTTTCCCTCTGTGGAAAAAGCCTTGTTTAAGAAAATGTGTAGTAAAATTTTAATATGAAAAACTTTACATAAAGTAACTTTAATTTTTTGCAAATGAAAAACTGTTAAAACTCATCTAACTCATAACACTTTAAGGATACTATGCCACAGAACTAAGAAACATATTCCCATTAAAATTAAATGCACTTACCACTTGCAAATTCACCGAGATGTGTTGTAATTTTTCTGGTACTTGGCTTTAACAGTTTTATCTTGATTATTCTTTTTTTTTTAATTGCATCCCAACAAATGGATCTCTCCTCAATAGCAGTTCTCCATGAGACTCTATTAATGGTTTAATAAAAATGATCTCACAACAATGATACAAACTGTAAACAACTAAATATTCTAACTGAAAAATCACCAATTACAAAAGTTTAAATTTAGAAATAAAATGATCCAACTCCACTTAATTCTGTCTTCATATCTAATCCCGCCAGCCCCCAAAAATCTTTATCTGACTGCCATTATACATTAAAGTTTTCTCTTTTGAAACTACCCAGTTCCCATAAAATCAAAGTAAGTGTTGTGTGTCCAGTATTTAGCTTCATCAAACTTCCAGACCACAAATCACAAAATAACAGTAGATTCTGAGGTCACTGATCTGACAAAATGCAATGTAATATCCATCAAGATGTTAGGCTAGGACTATCTAACCACAATTGATAAATGTAAAATAAAGAGCTTAAAAATAGAAGCACATATTCACTTAAATGTTTTAAGGAACAAAGTTATCCTCCTATAATGAAATCATTAAGAGAATCATTAAAGTTAATTTCTGCAGTTCAGGCTTAAACAGTAAGAGTTTAAGAGTTACTGTAAAGAGTTCTAGAAAACATAGTGATTCAGAAGTTCACTAATTCAATCACTTCTTGTTGTTTATATACCAAGCCTTGGCACTGCATATAGATTTAAAAAAGAAAAGAGACCAGCCCTATTCTCAACAGAGACAAACTAGTAAACAGGCGTGATCAACACCAACCAAGACAAAGTAAGATAGCGGGCAATGGGGCAAGAATGTGTCTCATAGAGGAAGGGTACTGGTTCATGGGACTTGTTTCAGGCATGTGAACATGTATGTGTCCACCAGGCTACAGTGAAAATTTTATTTCTTTTGGTGTTGCCACCAAGAAAAGATTTCTGGAGCAAGTGAAACCTGTGAAATGAAAAACGGAGGCTCTTTTGAATAAAAGAGCAAAGTAAGCAAAGGTATAAAGGCAGGCAAAGAAAATCTAAATACACTGAAATGACTAGAGTCATTTCATATGCAAGAATCGGATAAAACATGTTAAACCTTTTGAGAACAATCATCTTTAAGAAATACAGTTCAGAACATCTAGTAGTAAATATACAGAAATACATAAGATATGTGATTATATATTTTATATGTATAAAATATATAACTGAAAAAGTTTAATAAAGTGATATTTATCCAGACTATATGTGATACATACTGCACTATTTTATTGTATTTCACTTTAATGAAAATATATAATGTTGGTCACAGCCTACTAGACTGATTTCATGACCTACAAGTAGACAGAGTAAAAAACACTGTTAAACCATTCCAATGAGTTTGTACTTCACCCTGAAGACAGTAGTTTAGAAAACACTAAAGGATTATAGGCAAAAGAATGACATGATGAAATGTGCATTTTAGAAAGAAGAGCAACACTCTGAAGAACAAACTTGGGTGGCTGGATAAAGCTCCAAGACTGACTATATGAAATAAGCTAGGTTTACTGGTTATTCAGTTGAGAGATGAGGGCATATGGTAAGTACCCCAAAAGCAGTACTTTCTAAAGGAAGTAGGAAGGAGTAGGGGTGAGAATGGAAAACTTAAGACAGGAGGTATGCTGGAAAAGGGCAGAATAAGAACTTAAGAGGAAAACTAACAGGACTCGGTGGTCAATCACACATAGGGCAGATTCTAGGACGACTCCCAAGGTTTTGGCTTAGGGTCTGGGTGAATGGTGGTACCATTCCCCAAGAAAGGGAATAAAAGACAAGTTGTGAGTTTGCTATGCATGCTGCTTACCATAGCAATAGGAACCTATTACATATAGAGGATGTGGAAGAAAATATCAAAATTATTATCACTGCATTTTCATTCCCTTTATAGACTTTAACGGCATTTTTCTCCCAGGGTCACTTTTTCTATGGATCATGATTGTTTGATTGTGAAATGTAACTTGTTTCTACTCTAGCTTGCTAGAGTGGTCTCCATGGCTGCGTATTTGCTTCTCAGAGACAAAATACAGAATGACTTAGCAAAGGAGCTGTTACTCTAACAGCAATGAATGAACTCATCTTCTAGAAAAGACCTCAAACAGAATTACGTGTGGTACAAGGAAGTGCTCTGAAACATGGCCAAAGTCAGTAATTCTGCTAGGGCTACGACTCCAGGGTGGCTTCTTAACGTTATAGCAAAACAGTAGTTTCTGTCAGTAACATTAGGTAACAGCACAAGTCAACCATCCATGAGTCAAACCCTAGGCATTCACCAGCTTAAAATCAAGGGGAAAAAATCCTACTTTGTATTTACAGGTATTAGAACTACATCACAGCCATAGCACTGAAAATGAGATAAGCATTTTATCTATTCAGCATGGCCATTATTGTAGAATCAAATCTCACCCATGTGACATAAAAGCAATCCTAGTCTTAAAAATCCAAGAAATTTTGTGACAGCAAAGAATATCTCAAAGTTCTATAACTACAAAATGTTAATTATTTTTAACATCGCTATGTGTGAAAGACTGCAATTGATGATTTACATGGCAAACCAAAAAAAAAAAAATATCATCCCCCAAAGTGTCAAAATAAAATGGTTAACATATTATACAAATATATAAAATTTAAACCTTATAATTGCAGCTTTAAATGAATCTTAAAAACATATATAACTATATATATTTATATAGCTATTTAAATTCCAATTTTATCAACTCTGAGAAACTAGTCAAGTAATTCTACCTAAAATATCAGGATATAGATGTCATTAATAATTAGCCAAATAGGTCATGCAATTTTTTAAATATCACAGAGGTATTCAGTTTATTTTAACAGAGTAGGAAATTAATCTTAAATGTTTAAGAGAGTCACATTCAAATTATGACAGAGCCTTTTATTAGCTCTTCAAGCTTCAGTTTCTTTTCAAGCTTCAGTTTAACCATCTCTAATATGGTGATTAAAATATCAACACACAAGGTGACTGTCATACCTAAAGGAGAAATTGCCTGGCAAATAAGAAACACCTCCAACAATGGTAATTTTAAATGGGAGTTTGTAAAGGGAAGGAAGGACTTAAAGATGAATTTTACATCTAGTCTTAAAAACTCCAAGATGAAACAATGTTTCTGGGTTGCCATCATTAAAGCAGTGATTTGAGGTGGTGCTAGAGGCAGGTAAGAGACGCAAGTTCAATCCCTGGGTAGGGAAGATCCCCTGGAGGAGGGCATGGCAACCCACTCCAGTACTCTTGCCTAGAGAATCCCATGGACAGAGGAGTCTGGCGGACTACAGTCCATCGGGTTGCAAAGAGTCGGACACGACTGCAGTGACTTAGAGGCACACACAATTTAACTATACCCAGCCATCTACTTTTTCTAACACCAGAGTCTGAGAACTACTTCTCAAGGGATGTAAAACCTCAGACAGTATTCAGCCTTTTCCCTCGCATCATACTATAAACACGTAGGGAGCTTGTATTTCCACCAGGCAGGCATGCATGAGGTCTCTTCAAGCAAAAAACCAAAACCAGAGATTTGATCTAAAAATAGAGTGACTGAGCTAACTCTTTTTCAGGTAAAAGTACAAGGCCTGGTGAGTTAAGGAATGAAGCATGAGAGAAAATCAGGACCTGATTTCAAAAGCTAAGGAAAAATACAGAATTATAGTTGGAAATTCTGGCCCATCTGCTAAGGTCTCCAGCAAGACCCTGTGAAAATATGGGTGAACAAAGTGTCAAACCTGTACCACTGATGGTTTCAAGAATCCACTTCCTAGAACAAGTCTTTAAGTCACTATTTTCTGGGCAGAACTTAACATAAGCTGAGGCTCTTCTGTATATCTGCTTCATAGGTGAAAAAAAAAAGTAAATTAATAACATTATTAAAAGTATTGCAATACAGTGACTTCTAACAAAAAACAAACCTAACAAAAAAAACAAAAATAACTTAAAAGGTGTGTGATGATATGAATTAAAGACTAGCTAATATTGTTTCAGTCAGTACAAACAGCCTATGTGGGACTCTTCATTTAGGAAGAGGGACAGGGTGGCCAGGAAAAAAATGGTATTAAATGCAGGGTAGGGACAGAAGCTCCCTACCTTTGAACACAGGTAACTTCCACTCAAAAAAACAGCACAAGGAAAAAACCTTCAGCTACAAGAAAAGCCAGAAATAAGGCTCTGGCATTTCCTGGATGTGAATTAGGCATGTTCTTCCATGAGGAAAGGCAAGTCAGCTACTTACCCCTATCTAGTACCTGCTGCACCAAGAGCAGATTGGGGAAAAAAAAATACCAAAAGGCTAAATTACATTTCCTTCACACCAGGCTTTACCAAAGCAGACATGATTTAACACCAATAATACTGAAAGAAAAAATATCTCTCCTTGTTTGCTGAAGCTGAAAATCCTACAACAGTTAAAAAAAAAAAAAAAAAAAAAAGGTATTTATTCCATAATTACTGATAAAAGGCTTAAAATCAGAAGTCAGGTTGAGACCACAGTGGAGCATGTTAAGTTAAAATTAAAATTAAATGAATCAGTGAGTAGAAAAATACTAATTTTTACCTAACCTGCCCTTTTGTGGAAGTGGTAGCAACAGACAGAGAGCAGAAACTTATTCAGTTCTTAAATGGACAAAGTTAACCCACTTGAGAGAAAAATCACCAGGAAACAGGGGTCTAAAAGGCAGAAGACAAACTTTGCAAATATCACATTTTTTTGCCAGAGTACATCAAAAGAAGGAAATAAGTTAATAAACTACCATCACATTACTTTGGGACAGGTAGCTACCAATGCAAGTAATACTATTTTGTATCTATTAAGATATGGTTTTCAAACTAGGCTAACTCAATTTCAATTCAGTTCAGTTGCTCAGTCACATCCAACTCTTTGCGACCCCATGGACTGCAGCACACCAGGCCTCCCTGTCCATCACCGACTGCCAGAGTTTACTCAAACTCATGTCCATTGAGTCCGTGATGCCATCCAACCATCTCATCTTCTGTCATCCCCTTTTCCTCCTGCCCTCAGTCCTTCCCAGCATCAGGGTCTTTTCAAATGAGTCAGCTCTTCGTATCAGGTGGCCAAAGTACTGGAGTTTCAGCTTCAACATCAGTCCTTCCAGTGAACACTCAGGACTGATCTCCTTTACGAATGACTGGTTGGATCTCCTTGCAGTCCAAAGGACTCTCAAGAGTCTTCTCCAACACCAAAGTTCAAAAGCATCAATTCTTCAGCACTCAGCTTTCTTTATAGGCCAACTCTCACATTCATGCATGACTACCGGAAAAACCATAGCCTTGACTAGACGGATCTTAGTTGGCAAAGTAACGTCTCTGCTTTTTAATATGATGTCTAGGTTGGTCATAACTTTTCTCCCAAGGAGTAAGCGTCTTTTAATTTCATGGCTGCAGTCACCATCTGCAGTGATTTTTGGAGCCACAAAAAACAAAGTCTGCGACTGTTTCCACCATCTCTCCATCTATTTGCCATGAAGTGATGGGACCAGATGCCATGATCTTAGTTTTCTGAATGTTGAGCTTTAAGCCAACTTTTTCACTCCCCTCTTTCACTTTCATGATGAGGCTTTTTAGTTCTTCTTCATTTTCTGGTTCCAAATAGGAAAAGGAGTACATCAAGGCTGTATATTGTCACCCTGCTTATTTAACTTATATGCAGAGTACATCATGAGAAACGCTGGGCTGGAAGAAGCACAAGCTGGAATCAAGATTAACAGGAGAAATATCAATAACCTCAGATATGCAGATGACACCACCCTTATGGCAGAAAATGAAGAAGAACTAAAGAGCCTCTTGATGAAGGGAAAGAGGAAAGTGAAAAAGATGGCTTAAAGCTCAACACTCAGAAAACTCAACTTACCAGGTTCTTAACAAAAAAAAAAATCAATATTCTAATAATAAAAAAGATGTGTTTTTCCATTTCTTCTTGTCATTCACCTATATTTTTTAACATTTTCAACTTTAATAAGATGTATTAATGCACTGATTTTTCTCAATGCTAAAGTGCCATTTATTTTTAATGTGTTTGAGAAACTGAAACTGAGTCCTAATGTTTCACTACAGTAAGATAAAATGCCTTCATTCCTTAATACAAAAGTAAAACTGAGCTTAGGGGACAACCGCCTGGTAATACAAATAGCTTTTCCTTTGCCTTCCCTGTTATGTCTGGTAGAACTGATAACATCACTATGTAGTCTTCTACACTGAGAAAGATTTTATTGACTCACATTCAATTACAATTCCTGAAAAAAAAGCTCCATGGAGACATTACTAGACTTCTCAATTCATTTCTTCACTAATACATGACATTATTTTACCCATGTGCTTTTCCACAGGCTCTGAATCCATCTCTATGAATTAGAGAAATCAGGCAGTGAGTACATAAGAAGTAAAAAATTTTATGACTCACTGATTACTTCTTAAGAACCTACCTGTTAAGCTGATGGTTCCATGTTTGCATTTTAAAATGCTTAAATTTCTTTCATTAAGCAAAACACCCCAGAGGTAGGCAATGTGACACAGTCATCATTTCATTTAAAATACGCGCTAGTTCATTTATTCCAACTATGGCTTCAAAAGTATGTTAAATTAAACAGAAATCACAACAGTTTGAAAGGACTTAATATAACCCTATTGTTTGATCTCCAAATGAGGAATTCTGGAATAGTACTACACCAAATATTATGCTAAAAGTATGGAATTATACATTTTTGGTTCTATTTTGATATACTTTTACTAGTACTCCTTTGGGTATCTTTAACATGTTAAACGGTCTTAAATTATTTACAAACTTAGCATATTTCAAATAACCATGGGACAGCTAAAATAAGGCTTAAAGACTTTGGCCCGACTTCCTGGTTGCTCAGAAGTTAAGGAGTCTGCCTGTAACGCAGGAGACCAGGGTTCAGTCCCTGGGTCGGGAAGATCCTCTGGAGAAGGAAATGGCAACCCACCCCAGTATTCTTGCCTGGAAAATCCAATGGATGGAGGAGCCTGGCAGGCTACAGTCCATGGGGTCGCAAAGAGTCGGACACGAGTGAGTGACTTCACTTCACTTCACCTGGTTGTGTAGATGAAAAATGTCATTGGTCACTGACCTACCCATGAAACCACAGCTAGATAGTGACCGAGTTTTTCTTTCCACAACACCAAATTATTTGGTTCTTTCTTTCCAACTGATTTCTCATCTTTTCAAAAGTAGTTTTTGCCATGACAACACAGCACACCTAAACCAAAATAAAGCAACTCTCTGGATTTTATTCTTAAAAAAAAAAATGAGGAGTTGGAAGGATTTAACAAGACATTCCACCAAAACGCCTTTAGTCAAGGAATGGCATGTACTGAACAGTCATCAAATGAAAATTATCATTATTACTTTTTACTTCAAGGAAGGTAGTGAATATTTAAAGTATACATATTAGCATAACAGATCTTGGATCCATTTGACAAATATTTTTAACCTGCGTGCTTAATTATACTTACTGGTCTTTATTTTATACTGTAACTTTACACTATGATTTATGACCCGCCCACAACGACCTTGACTTTTTTTCCTCTTGTACTTTTATAGATGGCTATACTGAAATATTTTCAAATAATAACCGGTCAGGTTCCCTTCGCCCTAGAGGTACAGACATCCTCCACTGACTCACAAAGGATCTTAATACATGACCCAAATACAGCTTGAAAAAGACCACAGCATTAAATGGTTAAAATTCAGTGGCCTATTATAGTTGAATGGTAACAAGTGCAAACTGCTGCCATCCACAAGCCATTTTCTCAAAACCACTCTTGGATCTAAGGGAGGGAGGCAGAAGGTCAGCAAAGGAGCAAGTTGTTTCTCCTCCCGCAAATCCTCTGAAGCCTCAACCCAGCGATCTGGGAATGAATGAAAAGCTGTGATGGCAAGAACAAATCCCAGATCTCTAGCAGGTCTCCGGGCGTGGGTACAGAGACGGGAAACTAGAGTTCATACGTGAGAAGCTCAGGGCACAGATTTTTTACACCACACAAACAAAAAAACTACCCCAAACCATCTACACTGGAACAGGAAACCACCAAACTACCAGTAATGGGAGGGGCAGCTGGCGGGTGGCTGCAGCTCCCTGGCTGAAGATGCTGGGAGAAAGGCCAGACCCCAGGGGGGCAGGGCACGGAGAAGACCCGGGGGTGAAGGCAGGTGCGGGCAGGGGACAGCGTGCGGGGCAGGGCGCGGGGCTGGGGCGGGCGCCGGGCTGCCGTGGCGTTCCCGCCCCTGCACACACTCACCGGCGCCGGGGGCTCGCTCTCCCCGCTACTGCTCTCGCGGCTGCAGGCGGCTCTTCCCCCTTCACCTCCGCCTCCTCCTTCTCTAGTCCCGCCGCCGCCGCCCAGCCGGGCCTGCGCTCCCCTTCCGCTTCCGGAGCCAGAGCGCCGGGCCGGCGGGGTAGGTGCACCCGCCCGCGCGGTGGAGTGACCGGTTGCGGTTGCCGCCGCTGTCCCCACAGCGCGCCCGGGAGCCGCGATGGGAGCCGCCGAGGGCCCAAAGACCAGAAATCGCGCTTGGGGCGGGCGCAGACTCGCCGCGGCCACGTGCCTCCCGGACCGCCGCTACCCGAACGCTAGCACTTGCTGCACCTCGGCGCCGCCGCCTTCCCTGACTGCCACCTTCCCAGCTTTGCCCAGGCCCTCCTCCTTCCACACCATTGTCCCACTCTCCTGAGTGACTGGAGAGGGGCCTTTCTTTAAGGATCGCCTTTATCCTCTTTCCTTCGAAAGGGCTGTCCCGCGGGCCTCTCTACCCGTAACTCACACTGGATGGTCCCTGGTACCTTGCCTCAAATTACAGTCCCCAGCATCAGTGTCCTCTGGAAACCTGTTAGAAACGCGCCATTTCAGGCGTGCTGAATCAGTATCTGCGTTTTAAGAAGGGTTACGAGGGGTGCCTACACGTGCACCTTGAAGACTGAAAAGCACTGAACTCCAGTGTTGCCCACTGCAGACCCTCTGGTAACGAAAGCCAAAGTTGCCCCAGACAACCAAGGTTTGTCCTTTTCCTGTCGGCAACCAAAGTTCGTAGTGAAACAAGCTTAACTTTGTGTTTGTCATCCAAAAATTACTGGCTTTCCCATTCCTGCAACCTATGAAAAACACATTGACTCAACACAGCAAATAATCCACCTCTCAATCTCAATTCGTATCTTCGCCCAACACCAAAGACAAATTAAAACCTTTACTCTCCCCCTCACCTCTGCTGAACAGGTCTTTGGGAAGGTTAAAAAGTTTGCAGTATGCTAGATCCTCGTGCCTGTCTGCCACAGGAGGAATAATGTGTGGATTGTGTGTGTGGAGGGGGCGGGGCGGGGCGGGGGCTGGATTCTACTCGCCGAACTCTAAAATCTGAACTCTACAGAATGGCATTGAACGCTCTTCACAAACTGGTCCCTACCTATCCCTCTAGTCTTATCTCTACCTATCTTGCTTCTGAATCTACCCTTCTTAAAAGGCCCTCCATCTTCCTCTCATGATCTTAATTCTATCCAGACCTGAAACTCAGCTCAAATCCTGCCAGCCCAGAGTTCCTCTCTCTCAGTATCACACACTGTAGTTTATTTGGACCCTTATGTTACCTTGTATTGCTAGGTATTTTCAAATGTGTTATGTCCTGGTTTCTGAATTAGTTACAAATATAAGACCTTGCAATCTTAACGTCTTACATTGGTGGTTATTAAAGTGTGGCTCCCACACCAGCAGCATCAGAATCACCTAGGAACTTATGAGAAATTCATGTTCTCCAGCTGTACCCAGACCTAGACCTGTACTGACATAGAAACTTTGGGGGAGAAGCCCAACAATCGATGTTTTAACAGACCTGGAAAAGACTAGAGATCTCTTCAAAAAATTAGAGATACCAAGGGAATATTTCATGCAAAGATGGGCTCGATAAAGGACAGAAAGGGTATGGACCTAACAGAAACAGAAGATATTAAGAACAGGTGGCAAGAATACACAGAAGAACAGTACAAAAAAGATCTTCAGGACCAAGATAATCACGATGCTGTGATCACTCACCTAGAGCCAGACATCCTGGAATGTGAAGTTAAGTGGGCCTTAGAAAGCATCACTATGAACAAAGGTAGTGGAGGTGATGGAATTCCAGTTCAGCTATTTCAAATCCTGAAAGATGATGCTGCAAAAGTGCTGCACTCAATATGCCAGCAAATTTGGAAAATTCAGCAGTGGCCACAGGATTGGGAAAAGTCAGTTTTTATTCCAATCCCAGAGAAAGGCAATGCCAAAGAATGCTCAAACTACCACACCATTGCACTCACCTCACACACTAGTAAAGTAATGCTCAAAATTCTCCAAGCCAGGCTTCAGCAATAGGTGAACCATGAACTTCCAGATGTTTAAGCTGGTTTTAGAAAAGTCAGAAGGACCGAGATCAAATTGCCAACATCCGCTGGATCATAGAAAAAGCAAGAGAGTTCCAGAAAAACATCTATTTTTGCTTTATTGACTATGCCAAAGCCTTTGACTGTGTGGATCACAATTAACTGTGGAAAATTCTGAAAGAGATGGGAATACCAGACTACCTGATCTGCCTCTTGAGAAACCTATATGCAGGTCAGGAAGCACCAGTTAGAACTGGACATGGAACAACAGACTGGTTCCAAATGGGAAAAGGAGTATGCCAAGGCTGTATATTGTCACCCTGCTTATTTAACTTCTATGCAGAGTACATCATGAGAAATGCTGGGCTGGAAGAAGCACAAGCTGGAATCAAGATTGCCGGGAGAAATACCAATAACCTCAGATATGCAGATGACACCACCCTTATGGCAGAAAGTGAAGAGGAACTCAAAAGCCTCTTGATGAAAGTGAAAGTGGAGAGTGAAAAAGTTGGCTTAAAGTTCAACACTCAGAAAACGAAGATCATGGCATCTGGTCCCATCACTTCATGGGAAATAGATGGGGAAACAGTGGAAACAGTGTCAGACTTTATTTTTGGGGGCTCCAAAATCACTGCAGATGGTGACTGCAGCCATGAAATTAAAAGACTCTTATTCCTTGGAAGGAAAGTTATGACCAACCTAGAAAGCATATTCAAAAGCAGAGACATTACTTTGCCCACAAAGATCCGTCTAGTCAAGGCTATGGTTTTTCCAGTGGTCATGTATGGATGTGAGAGTTGGACTGTGAAGAAGGCTGAGTGCTGAAGAATTGATGCTTTTGAACTGTGGTGTTGGAGAAGACTCTTGAGAGTCCCTTGGACTGCAAGGAGATCCAACCAGTCCATTCTGAAGGAGATCAGCCCTGGGATTTCTTTGGAAGGAATGATGCTAAAGCTGAAACTCTAGTACTTTGGCTACCTCATGCGAAGAGTTGACTCATTGGAAAAGACTCTGATGCTGGTAGGGATTGGGGGCAGGAAGAGAAGGGGACGACAGAAGATGAGATGGCTGGATGGCATCACTGACTTGATGGACGTGAGTCTGAGTGAACTCCGGGAGCTGGTGATGGACAGGGAGGCCTGGAGTGCTGCGATTCATGGGGTCGCAAAGAGTCGGACACGACTGAGCAACTGAACTGAACTGAACACCTGCTTCTGAAAGAATTATCATTGTTTATCATAATGCTTTTGATGTAGTAAGATTTTTATAACTGGATTTGTTTGAAAAGAAAGAAGTCATAGTGATAGTCACTTTGAGGAAGAGGAAACATGTGAAGTTTTACCCCCCTTAAACCCTGGTACTGAAGTGCATATTATTTGGCTGTCTCTTAGTATACCCTTGCAAAAGAGAATAATTTGTGGCAAATGATCTCAACAGGTGCCAAAATGTTGAGACTTGGTTGATGAGCGTGTGAATGCCCATGACTATGGAAGTGTACATGCTCTTCATGCATCTTTAAAATATTATTAGGCAAATCAGTTCCACAGAGAATTTTCTAAGGAAGGCAAGGAAGGAGATAAGTGGCAGGAAAAACATTCTCAAAATCATGAGCTTTTTTTTTTTTTTGGCATGGGCAGTTAAGAAGTATCATCAAGGACCTATCCCTTACACTGAAGGTCACGTCATAATTTTATCATTCATGCTAAACATTGACTATATTGTGCTGCAACATATACACTTAGAAACCATGTATAGAGACAGAATAGGAAGATATGACATCCTGTAATCTTTTTGAGGAGCTTTTCTACTTACTGTTAGAGAAGACATATGCCATGCACTATTTTTCCCCCCTCCGGAATTCTAGTTTTCATGGTGCCTGTGACTGACTGAACCGTGATTATTAATCAAACTAATATTTATCTGGGAATAGAAAAAAGTAGAAAGGACAAGTAGCACTGCTGCCACTGCCAATTTGGCTTCTCAACAAAGGCACAGTCGGGGCATTTATGTGGATAAACTCAGCCAACGACTGTGTTTCTGTGCCTTGACTGGGGAGGACAGAATTTTACTGCAATTTCCCAAAGTCAGAACAAGTGCAGTCCAGAGTTTAATCAGTACTGGCTAATAGCCCTTGGCAGCTTGGGATGGATAGCGTTCTCCACCTGCCCAGCTGGGTACCATGCCCTAAGCACCCACATTTGATGCACATTCATGATTTCTTGGTTGCTTATAGTCATCTCCCCCATCTGTTTGAGTGGCAGAGTGCCCATTCCACAACAGTCTAATATTTGAATAGTTGTTCTTAACCTCTTTGGGGTTATGCATCTCTTTGAGCATCTGCAGAAAGTATTAGACTCTCCTCCTAACAAAATACACAAGTATATAAACATGTACATACATGTTTTATACCTTTAGATTTATACCTAGAGTTTCACAAAATGCTCTACCTTCCCATGTTCCCAGAGAACCACAATGAATTAATAAGTTTCACATTAAGAACTTTCCCTAGGAAATAGAGAGTAGGTAAAATAACTCTTTTCCCCAAAAAAATATTAATGATAACTCTAAAAAACACTGCATTCTTAGGAGAAATGCAATGCCAACCAGAGGTATGGACAAGTTACTATGGGAAGTGCTAAAGAAGCAGATAACAGTGTCAACAAGATGATTCAGGGTGGGTTCACAGAGAAAGTTCTTGCATCAGATAAGTAGAGTAAGATTTTGATTAGACAGAGGATCCCTCCAGGACGTGGGAAAGTGTAAGCAAAGGCATGGAGGTGTGGAATTGTAAGGGTCCCTCTGGTGTGGCTCAAAGGTAAAACACAGAGAAAAACAGAGAAGAGAATGGAAAGGTAGAAAAAAGCCCAATTATGGTGAGCTTCAAAGACAATGAGATTTCCAGTGAGGAGTCATTAAGCTTTCAGAGTAGAGTAATAGACCTGCCAACAAGGGTCCGTATAATCAAAGCTATGATTTTTCCATGATTTTCTACTGGAAAATCATGTATGGATGTGAGAGTTGAACCATAAAGAAGGCTGGGCACCAAAGAATTGATATTTTTGAACTGTGGTGTTGGAGAACACTCTTGAGAGTCCCTTGGACTTCCAAGAGATCAAACTAGTCAATCCTAAAGGAAATCAACCCTGAATATTCATTGGAAGGACTGATGCTGAAGCTGAAGCTCTAATCCTTTAGCCACCTGATGCAAAGAGCCGACTCATTGGAAAAGACCCTGATGCCGGGGAAGATAGAAGGCAGGAAGTGAAGGGAACGACAGAGGGCAAGATGGTTGGATGGCATCACCAACTCAATGGACATGAGTTTGGGCAAGCTCCAGGAGATGGCGAAGGGCAGGGAAGCCTGACATGCTGCAGTCCATGGGGTTACAAAGAGTTGGACACAATTGAGCAACGGAACAACAACAATAGACCTGCTGTACTCTGGAAAGACTTTTTTCGAGGGCAGTAGCATTATCAAAAGTTGTGGGGAGGTCTGGGGCATATGGAAAACTCTAAATATCCTAAAATGGAACCTAGGAGTGAAGCCACATGACTTTGCTTCAAGCTCTTAAGTTGCTTGATGTTTGCTCTAGAAGTTCCTACTAATTTAAACCAAGATGAAGTAAAATGCTTACAACTGTTTAGGTGGGGAAATGTATCCCAGTGAATGATCAGGTGAGTTTAGAGTCTACGAAGCTGAAAGAGTTAAAATCTATTTGGAATTGAAAGAGCGAAAATTAACTTGGACTGAAAAGAGGAAAAAAAAAAAAAAAAAAAGCCCTGCCACTAATCAGGCTGGGAGGACAGACACAGATGAAGGCAGCTGCAACGTTAATAGAAAACACTATTTCTGCCAAGGTCATGCAGCAGTTAGAAATTACAATAATGCCCCAGACCACGTGCTCTTTTCATTTCTTACTACGGAGAAGGCAATGGCACCCCACTCCAGTACTCTTGCCTGGAAAATCCCATGGACAGAGGAGCCTGGTAGGCTGCAGTCCAAGGGGTCACTATGAGTAGGACATGACTGAGCGACTTCACTTTCACTTTTCACTTTCATGCATTGGAGAAGGAAATGGCAACCCACTCCAGTGTTCTTGCCTGGAGAATCCCAGGGACAGAGGAGCCTGTTGGGCTGCCATCTGTGGGGTCGCACAGAGTCGGACATGACTGAAGCAACTTAGCAGCAGCAGCAGCAGCAGCAGGGATACCCAATTGCTCAGTCTTCTTGACACTTTCACTTGGCTGACAACACCCAATTCCTAGTAAATTCCCTCTTTTTCAAATCGCACCTCAGAACAACAACCAGTTGGAAACTGATCCCTGCTTCCCTCAGACCATCTTCAGAGTCCTTCAGTAAAAGCCCAGTTCACAAAGATGCTTTCTTCCACCCACCAGCCTAGTGGCAGGCACTCCTCTGATGTGTCCTCCCTTTTTCCAAGGCAACAAATCTGCTTTTGTTATGCTACAGACTTGTTCCTGGTAGTCCTGGACTGAGTAAGTTTTAAGAGCCCGTTTGATAATGAAAGCCACATGTTGTCAGGACTCAACAGTCAAGATTCTTCAGGAAAGAGGTCTCTCTTTTTGTGTCAAAGGCACAGCAAAGTAGCTGCCATCCTCAGCAGTTTCCCACGTGGATTCTTCCAACATGGGAGGAAGCGATGCTTTGGGCAGAGCCTGCCCCGAGCCTTTGGAGAAACGTGGATTGAAGTAGAAGGCTTTTTATTCCTTTGGAAAACTATTTTTGTGAGTGGTATTTCAGAAAACAGCTTATTCTAAGTAAACAGGATTAACAGAGTTCCAAGACAGAAATAAAATGGGCCTAGAAAGACAATGGCAAGTTCTGCCCTGATTCAATGCAAAGAACATATTAAAAATAGGGCAGTTTCGATGATGCTGACCTCTTTGCATCATGGGAGAAAGACGGAGTGAGATGTTCTTTGAGAGATGTTATTATGAAGAAAATAGCAAAAAGAGATGGAGAAAACTGACAAGACCATAAAAACAGAGAAGCAGAATATACAAGTCAGAATTGGAAACTTGAACAAAGTGAAGGGCAAGAGCACCAGGAAAATCAAGGGTCCAAAGAGGAGGGCTATCTCTGCCAGAAAAGAAACAGTTGCTTAATTCTCAGTTAGAAGCAAAGAAGAGCCAAAGGATGACCAAGCAGGAAATTTTGATGGGGACAGGAGGAAAACTAAGGGTTAAAACTGAATGTCTCCCATCTTTGTATAAAAACAAGAACAGGAGGTGCTGAAAGTGAAGTCGCTCAGTCGTGTCTGACTCTTTGCAACCCCGTGGACTACACAGTCCATGGAATTCTCCAGGCCAGAATACTGGAGTGGGTAGCCTTTCCCTTCTCCACGGGATCTTCCCAACCCAGGGATCAAACCCAGGTCTCCTGCATTGCAGGCGATTCTTTACCAACTGAGCCACAAGGGAAGCCCAGGAGATGCTGGGCTCTCTGAAAGGGAGAGAAAACATGAGCCTGTTTAGCACCAGGAATGGTGATGAGGAGACCGAAAGGGACAGCCCATGTGATTCATGTGGAGAGACTGCTGACTAGGAGAAGAACATCGTTTCTGAGTCCTTCAAAGAAAACCTAGGTGCCAGAGGTAATGAAAATAGTACTTCCGGCTGTTGTGCATAATCATGTTTATGGCTGTAAAACACTTTAGAGACTTAACTTTTGTTGGTTTCCAAGCCTACTAACTCAATGGACCTGATCTGGGTTCATGGAATCTACATCTAATAGATTAAAAAAAAAAAAGAGGACACCTGATATCTCACCGTTTGACACCTGCAGTGCTACAGCAGGGAGCCACGGCCTTCAGTGGTAAAAATATAGTTGACATGGGTGGAATAGCAGAGATACCAGGGAAAATTCCATAGGCAATGAGTGTTACATTCATTGAATGTATGAAGAGCATGAAGCAAGAGCATGAAGCAAGCAAATGCATAATTGAGGAATTCAGTGCAAGAGATGGTGAAAGATTAATGAACAGCTAGAATACACTGACCACATCTTCAGTTTCTTAAATACCTGTGCTGCTTTGGAGAGCAACGCCTGCCAAACTGATAGACATGCATACCATAGGCACACATGTCTTCGTTCTTTGCTCTCTTAATCAAGCAGTTAGTTAACTTTCACTGTGGGCTTCCCTGGTGGCTCAGCCGTAAAGGATCTGCCCGTCAAGGTAGATGAGAATTTGATCCCTGGGTCAGGAAGATCCCCTGGAGAAGGAAATGGCAGCCCACTCCGGTATTCTTGCCTGGAAAATTCCATGGGCACAGGAGCCTGGCAGGCTACAGTCCACAGGGTCACAAAAGAGTCAAACACAACTTAGCAACTAAACAATAACAAGAAAAAAAAAAAAAAAAAACACTTTCACTGTAACTGCATCACAAAAACAAAAAGTCTGTCCTAAGTTCATACCTATTCTAGCAAGCAACCCCCTTATTCCCTTCACCTTTTCCCAGTCCACTTCTGCTGTTTGGGGAAAACCTAGAGATATGACCCTATAGAACAATATAGGCAACAAAGAAATGGGTCAGCCTTAGGTTTAGAAAGTCCTGCACCCAGGATTCATCCTGTGGTCTGGTTCTGTGAATACCAGCATTCTGAGAGACTCCTTCCTGAAGCAATCTGATCACCGTGTGCTGTCATTCATTAACTGCACGGAAATCGCCAACTGTCATCATCAAAGTCTTTTACGGGTATGCTGTAGATATTAAAGGAGCATGTTAATATTATATCATGTGCAGCAACAGCTGATGCTATTTTTATGGAGGCAATATTAGAGAGTGTGAAGAAGTATCAAACTCCAACTCCCACCATCTCTGTTTCTTACAGCTCTCCTGAAGCCTGACGCGGGGCCACAACGTCAAGCAGCTTTAATCACAGCAAAGAATCATTCAACTGATCATTTCCACGGAAGCTGATCTTATGCCTTAAACTAGGTATGTAGTTAATGATTGTAGATGCCTTTCTCTACACTCATCACCCGACTTCTACTGTAAACATGAAGGCAGGAGGATTTTCTTTGAAGTTTCCCAGGGCCAGAGAGAACATTTCTCCTTCCTTCTAGCTCAGGCCAGCATGTGGGAGTGTACCCTAGGCGTCATATGACTGGCTTCTCTTAGGCCTTGTGTCAAGTGGAATGGGCCTTCTGGCCAGACATTACGTTTATATGTGCTCAGTTGTATCTGACCTTTTGCAACCCCATGGACTGTAGCTCACCAGGCTCCTCTGACCTTGGAATTTTCCAGGCAAGAACACTGAAGTGGGTTGCCATTTACTGCTCCAGAGGATCTCTGTCCTGATTTGTGAAATCTACTCAGAGCAAACTCAAGACTTATTGGGGCTGTCTCATAAGTCCCGCTTGCTCCCCTGAGATCTCCTCCCTGAGCCTATCATAAAGTCTGAAATTTCCAGCTCTGTACTTGAGAGAGAGAGAGAGCAAGATCCAGACGGTGACTGTTAAACTGCAAATAACTCGATGACATTTTGGAAATATTGTTAATTTTCTTAGGGGTGATAATGATATTATTGTCCTTAATTGTGTAGGAAAATAACCTCATTCTTGGGCGATGCATATTGGAGAATTAGGGTGAAACGTCATGATATCTGCAATTTACTTTCGAATGGGCCTACAGTATAAAAATATGTAGTGAACACACATCTACGCACATTCACACAAATGGAAAGGAAAGATAAAGTCAATATGGCAAACATAACAGTCGCTTCAACTGAAGTGGAGGCTGTGGACGTGTTCTGGGATCTTATTTTTTTCAACTATTTTGTATGTTTGAAAAATCTTCATGATAAAGAAGTGGAAAAAATTTAGATGCCAGAACATATTCCAAACCCAGTGAATCAGATGCCTTGGGTGTGAAACCAAAAAAAAAAGCCTTGCTTGTGAACACCTGATGTAGTTTGAGGCACGATAAAACATGAGAGTTAATGAATTATAGCGTTAAATGCTGATAGAGGAGTACGTGTAATAGGTATATTAGAAAAAGAGGCAATGATTTGGGGGAGAAAGAAAATTCAATTGAACACCTCTATTTCCTCTGGGCAAAAACTGCAGTTTAGCTAACTGAGCAAGGGTACTGCTATTCATAAGCTGCCTGAAAATGAAATTTGAGGAACTTAGAGTTTTGGAGAACAACAAAACCGGAGGATCAAGAAGGACTTAGAGAACAGCATGATGTTCTAATTCAAGAAGGACTGAGAGAACAGCATGATGTTCTAATTCAAGAAGAGACCTGAGCAAGTGTTCAGAGTTCCTGTGACCAGAATTCTGCAGTAGCTCCCACCTACTCATTATCTGCCCTGGTGGAAAGATCACCAGCAGAGCTTTAAAAATATATTGACAATTGCCTGATATCCCCAACGCCTACCTCTAATTATTGGAACAGAATTTCTGTATTTTAAATGCTCATGGACCATTCTAACACACAGCCAAGGTGAAGGAGTAGTTACCTGTACATGAAATCTGAACTCTCTAGTTGGTAAATTCGGTATCCTCAAGGGCAGGAAGCTGTCATAGCCATCTTGGTACCACAGTGGGTCAGCTCAGTGCCTGATGTTTAATTCATTCTGAATAGATGTTAACTGGATGAGCTACACAGATGAATGCACATGAATTAGGAGCCCTGGGCAACTGTAGACAATTTGAATATCCTAGAATCAAGGTGAGAGAGGGAAGGGAGCTCAAGGGTGAAGCAGAAAGGAGGAAAAGTAGACACCAAAGAAAATTCCACCTGCTTTGAACTATTTTCCTTAGAGCTATGCCTGGACTCATAGTCACCTTTGCAAATGGCCAGGGGAATTAGGAGGCTTCCCAGGTGGCACTAGTGGTAAAGGCCTCGCCTGCCAATGTAGGACACATAAGAGAAATGGGTTCAATCCCTGGGTCAGGAAGATCCCCTTGTGGAGAGCATGGTAACCCACTCCAGTATTCTTGCCTGGAGAATCCCATGGACAGAGGAGCCTGGAGGGCTACAGTCCATAGGGTTGCACAGAGTTGGACATGACTGAAGTGACTTAGCATAGCCACGGCCATAGCGCAGGGGAATGAAGAGCATAAAACCTCTTTTTTCAATCTCTGCACATGGAGGAGGCCCTTCAGTGATAGTTTCACCCTGTATTCTCATGGTCCTGAGACGCTCCAGGACATTATTTTTTTTAATGTTCAAAGATTGCTAAATCCAATGGATCCCAGGGCCGTTGATGGAGGCATCCTTTTAGTGTTTTATTTGAACAGCTGTAAGAGGTAAAATCTGTGCATCCATTTAAATTTTTACCTATTTCTTGTCTAGGGTTTAGGCAGGATGCAGGTTCCCTTGATTACTGGAACTGTGACATAAAGAGTCATGTACTGGAAACTCTTATTCCTGGGATATTGAACATAAATAGGCGTGTTTCCCTTAGCTGGTAGACAAGAGGAAATTGTGACCATTTCCTTGAGAAACATTAACCCAAGTCCACACCCAGAGATGGGTCACTGGTTGTTTCTTTTGGAGGAAAGGACGAGGAATGAAACGAAAACGGAGGGAGCAGGGCAATAAAATGAATATCTGAGCTCTCTCCCGGAAACGTGGGTGGATAAACTAGGGCCTGGCTTTGGAAAACTCGTATTACAGGAAAGTCCATTCCTTTGCTTAAGGTATGATTACTCACCCATTTCACCATTGCCAGCTCCTGAAAGTGAACATTAAACAAGGTGAAGAGGACCCACTGATGTATATTTAAAACCCCTCCTCTGTTCTTGAAATGGAAACTTGACTTTCTTGAGATTCGCTCGGAAGAGGTTTGTGAACATGATTTCTAAGTTTTCTTCCAGCTCTTCTGGCCTCCATGCTTTCTCTCCATTCCAACTGACCGGCTCCACTGTTAAAATTTTTGGCTCATGGAAATCTTGTAGAAGCTCAGGAAAATTCTAGATGATCTCCCCTGAAGTGTGTCCATAACCACAACAATTATGCACATTTTGGGGGGTCATGAGGCCCTCTGAATCTACTTTGTAAATTGATATCATCTAATCTGCTCAGAAATATTCAAAAACTCCCCACAGTCTATCAAATACATTTTTAAGACTTGTTGGCTGCCATTCCAAGTTCCCCACCCTATGTACCCCACAGACCTTTTTTCAAGAGTAGTTCCCAAAATTCGTTCACTTGTCTTTACAAGTATTGAGTTTTTATTCCTTACAAAATATTAAAATTATACATTGTAGGTGTATGTTCCTGAATATATACAAATATATAAAAATCTCAAAATATGTAAATATATAATACTATTATATAAGAAATAAAAAGAAATATATCTAATAATATTTTAAAATAATGTAATATATAAAACTTTAGAAATGGGAGACTAACAAAGATGTATAATATACAGGACTTGCTCACTATTATTGCTTTATAATTTGCATATATTATCTCTGCTACTATATTATAAGCTACAAGGTGGGAGGAAATGTGTTTTATCTATGTTTGCTTATCTGAGGGTCCTCAAAATAATGTCATGTACAGCATAAATTATCAGTGAAAATTCAGAGAACACATAACATTCTTAATTAAGAATCAAACTGACAGGTTAAGGAGACTATACACACCAAAAAAATAAATTATCAAAGCTAAGTTAACCACTCCCTGTAGGGAATACTTAATGTCCTACTTCCTAACAGAGATAAAATAGTATAGAAAAACGCCTCTAAAAACTGTTGTAAAAACAAGCTGGAATCCTGTATGGAGAAAGGAGTAACCATGGAGCAATTTATATACAATATCATGTTTGTAGTAATTAAAAACTCAGCTTTATTGTCACACTTTCACAGGTTATTCAGTCTAACATAATTAACCTCTGGCACACTTGCCTATTTTATTTTTTATCACTTATAACCATCTGATATTTTTCCATTTCAGTTGATTAATGAATTGATTGATTTTCAAGTTGCTTGTCTCCCTGCAGTAGAATATGAACTCTATAGGACCAGGGACCTTGTCTGACTTCTTTCCTTGCTGTGGACACAGCTATAGACTTACAGCTCTATCGTGCACAGAACTGGTGGACAAATACATACTTGCTGAGTAAAGGAACATATACACAAAAATAGTATGCATTATTTATGGATGTGTATGTACCTTTACAAAAATCTAAAAGGTATTGGAAGTGTAAACAAGACTGGGGGTGGGGTAAGTATTGAGTGCTCAGGGACTTGGGGGATACATCAGCAGGGTAGTTAGAGAAGATGTATATGTGAAGTGGTTCATACTTTTAAGAAAATAGACAAGAAGCACAAGACGACAAAATGTTAACTATTCTGGTAGTGGGAAATTGCGGGTCTGTTGTATTGCTTTTTGCACTTTTCTATGTCCTTTAAATGTCTCAAAACAATTTTTTTTTAAGTCTGAATATGAAAATAAATAAATAAATAAAAGTCTGAATAGAAAAGAGTGAATTTATCCTAGCTTTATAGGATCCAAAGCTCTCTGATGTGCTGTTACCTAAACCTGATCATCACGGTAATTCTGAAGTAATTATTACCAGCCTTATTTTATACAGGAGGAAAACGAGACCAAAATTGAGGAAGGGGGCTTGCCATGACCACCTCTTAAGTCAAGGCAATGCTTGGCTGAAAACCTGACCTAGGGATGACTTCTCTTTCAAGAGATAACATCACTGTCCTTCAAACATGAGGGCTAGACCAGAGGTAAAAAGAAATTAGCTTTGAGAGCTATAGGGAAGAGACCTAGAGGAGTTAAGTCTAAATTGACAAACAGCAAATAGGCAAACATTTCAATATAAATAGAAAATATGCCTCACATTATCTTAGTCAAGTTGCTTAAAATTTTTAGGCTTAATTTCCTCTCCTACAAAATAGGGTATTTACATACCTCATCTGATTCTTGTTAGCATTGTACTATTTATGTATTTACACATGACTTAAATTATACAATTTATGTAAAAGACTCAGGACAGTATCTGGCACTTAATAGATTGTTCAATATTTGTGTGTTTCCTCTGTTTCTTGTGCTGCCGTGTATTATGTCAAACAGTTAGACTGCCTTTTTTGTAAATAAAAATCATTGAATGTGGGCAATTTCGTGAGTTTCATACTGCTACTCTTTGAATGTGACCTCTGCTACAACCATCAACTAGCTCATCTTGAATTCACACATGAAGAAAGGGCAGAGCAGAATTTGAATAAAGCTGATGATTGTTTGGGGCTTGGGCTGGAGAGTCTATTTGCAAGGGTAGATAAAAGGGATTTGCAAGTGTGTGAGGAGGAGAAAGATAGTCAATTGGCAGAGATGGGTTTACATAATCAGGGTGAGGCAATGGCAAACTAGACAGCTGCTCAATAGCTTTTGGCACCAAAATATATTGACCAGCTGGGATATCGTTAATGCTTAACAGTTTTATCCGTATGACCATATCTTGGCCAATTAGGTTGTCTTTGACCACAGAAGGGTATAATATATTCTAATATAAATGTTGCATGTATATCTCTGTAGCATGTATTCTATTGTGTTGATGTGTTGTAGAGTATACACTAAATATAAATGCATTTGTTTCTTCAGAACACCAGGTTAGATGGTGTGACTAAAGAGGAATAGAATTAAAATAGACATTAATTTCTTTTTTAGAAAAATAATTATTATTCCAAGATATACATTCTTGGGTACACTGAAAGTAAAAGGATTCAAATAATATCATTTTTAAGATTAATTTTTAAAGTATGATTTTAGAAAAAGAAATATGGTTAAGGAAAGTCAGTTCTGCATGCTTTTCATACAAATAAATACACACAGGAGAAATGACTGACAGGCATTGATTGAAGGACCTTAACAGAAAGCGGTTTGCAGTGTTAAAAGAAACACTTGGACCAGTGTCATTAACCTATGAAGCCATTTCAGAAATACTCTTACTAGATAATCTCCCAATAGTGCCTTTAAATTATGGGAGAGGTAAAACAAATAAGGGCAAAATATAAGACAAATGAATGCTATAATATTTCCCAGAATGCATCATACATGAAAATTTAATACATTAAAATATTTGGAATCTTTTCAGAATTTGCAACTGTGGCATTTACAAAATAAAATTTGTAACAGAGTTTTTTTATGCAGTAGCACAAACACAGTCATATGAACACAGAACCATTACTAAACTACCTAAACCAAAATGCATGAGGAAAAGGATTTCACCTGTAAATTGTTTTTTAAATTTAAATCATTTGTGGTTTATTTGACATCTACAGAAATTCCTTGGTTATTTGCATCAACATCTCTGGATTAACCTTTAAACCTGATACTGATCATATATTTTCCTTCCCCATAATTTAGGCACTAGTTTGTTTACTGATAATTGATTGTTCCTTATCCGTATGTAAACCACTAAAAGTAATATCTGTGTTCCTTCTTCAAAGCTAGAGACCTGACATTACGAATTTTATATGGGAAGTATAAAAAGTAATGAGGCAACCAAACTCCAAACTCCTTCTACCTATGGACCTACTTAATCATCTGATAAAAGTCAAATAAAACGTGGCCTGAGAGCAAAGACAGCTACAAGGATCAGGAATCTTCTCTACAAATACCACATAGATATGTATGCATACATGCATACATATGTTGCTCAGTTGCCCAGTTGTGCCCAACTCTTTGCAACCCCATGGACTGCAGCCTCCCTGTCCCTGACCATCTGCTGGAGTTTGCCCAAGTTCATGCCTGTTGCATTGGTGATACCATCCAGCCATCTCATCCTCTGATGCCCTTTTTCCCTTCTGCCCTCAATCTTCTCCAGCTTTCCCAAGGCTAACTGAATTCTGCCAAGAGAAAGCACTGGTCATAGCAAATACCCCTTTTCAACAACACAAGAGACGACTTTGCACATGGACGTTACCAAATGGTCAATACCAAAATCAAATTGATTACATTCTTTGTTGCTGAAGATGAAGAAACTGTAAACAATCAGCAAAAACAAGACCTGGAGCTGACTGTGGCTCAGATGCATATATATATATATATATATATACATATATATATATATATATGTGTATATATATATATATATATATATTTGCTGATGCTTTGACAAGCTATTAAAGAAACCCATTTTATGGTCTAGTTTATTTCTTTTCCATCTTCAGATGGAGGGCTCTTACCAAAACTTGTAGACAATAGATCATGTAATAATAGTAGCAGAAAGGACCTTAGCAATCGTCTGGTTCAAGTCCCTTCTTTATAGATGAAAAACTTGGGGAAAAAGCTTCTGCAGCTCATTAACATGCTATACCCAATTAGTGGCAGAGTCGAGACTAGATCCCAAATGTGCACTGATGAATGGATAAATAAATATGACCTCTAACTCATTTTCACAACTATTTTGTAAACCATCTTTCTCTTAAAATATTATATACCCACTTAACATTTCAGACTGAGTAATCAGTAATTTTCCTGATAATAGTAAAATAGCTTTTCTTTTTTTTTATGTTGAAAATCCTGGGATAAAGGGATCTTGGACATGAAATTCTGCCCGAAAGCCAGCCTGTGCGGGGTAGCCATGCTGATGCTCTGTCTTCACCATGCACTGACATTTCTCCACCAGCATCACCACCTTGATCACCATGGCCAGGTTGGTGCAATTGAGCTGTAAGTGCCTCGTGGTGAACTTGGCAGGCAGGCAGTGGGAGCAGAATGTGTGGGGGTGCTGCGCAGCTTCAGGAAAAGGAAGAGACCCACATTTTCCAAAGCAGAGGTTGTTCTGTACAACCACTTTCTCACAGTCTTCATGGGTGATAGTCTAAAAGGCAAACACATCTCCATTAAATTATCTTGAGTCATTTCTTTAACATACATGATACAGAAGCTCTAGACTATTAAGTCTGAGGATGTTAGTTGCTGAGTCATGTCCGACTCTGTAACCCCACAGACTGTATGTAGCCCACCAGTCTCCTCTGTCCATGGAATTCTCGAGGCAAAATTCTGGAGTGAGTTGCTATTCCTTTCTCCAGGAGATCTTCCCGATCCAGGGAGTGAACTTGGTTCTCCTCTATTACAGGCAGATTCTTTATCATCTGAGCCACCATGGAGGCCCTCCCAAGCCTGAGGATAACTTAGACTAAAATTTAAAAATCTTTCCAATGTTGGATACATTTTAAATATCCAAGTGATGGTATCTTAAGAGCATAGAGCTACCTCAACTAAATTTCTTTTATTGGGTAAATTAATAAATTAACCTGTAGGAAATACCTAAGGTAATATGGAAAATGTTTACACTTGAATGCCAAACTCTAAGTTTGATGTTACTGGTCTGAAAAATTCTAATGGCTCGCTTCTTGTCAATAATGTGTCTTACCCTTCTACTCTTCACAGTGCATTGTGCATAATAAATTCTCAATACATATTTGTTCAAAAGCTCACAGATCAGAACATCAAGAGTTTAATCTGTCCTATTTTGCAGTGTTTATAGTACATTCAAATTTATTAAAGTTGCATGGAGTAAAGTTGCAGCACCTACACCTCTAAATCATGTTGTGTGACATCATCTCTGCCTCTCCCGTAACCCCAGACACCTAGCTTTATGTGCCCTTCAAAATATATGAGCCAAACACCTTACTCTTAATTTGATTAGCAATAGAATTCAAAATAAGGGTTCAAAGGAAATTTGATTGCCCGGTTCTTAGGAGCAATTTTCTAATTATACATGGGCCAACAAAGCAGTCATTATTATTTGATCATTGACTTGTCATTGCTACGTATCCTTGCCTTTTCAGAATATTTAACTGCCTTGCACAGTCAATTACCTTATAATACTGCCTGCTTAATTGGGTAGCTTTACTGGACTGTAAAATTTTACTCTGCCCTGCATTGCTTTTGGTTCAGTATCTCTGTGTTTAAGGACCTGATGCAATTTCTCAATTTTAATCTAACATTTGGAGTGTGGGCTTTGCCAGACCAACTGGAGGAAGCAGATAGTAGAATGCTCCCTGGTCTTAATAGTGTGGAATCAATCATCCTAACCACAAATCAGCCAACACAACATGAACTGGAAGACAGGCATTTCTAAGGGGAGGAAATGTGATTTCACATCAAGATTACTTTTTGAAAGCTTATGAGAAAATCTGTTGTATTAAATCATTTTTGCTATGGTAATGCTAGAAATAATCTGGCAACTTCTGTCTAACAACCTGGACATAGTTGATAGACCTATGAAGTATCTGGGTGTGAAATACAGGGATTAAGACCATCATACATGCAAGTATGGGGAGGAGTCCAATGTATCCCACTTATCTGCAGATGGAACCCACTTGCTCATCCATGTCTAATAGAGTGTAGAGATGCAGCTAGGGAGAAGTTCTGGTGATCACTCTAAGTTCCCAATTTCGTAACTGGAGGGACAGTCAATTAATTCTCCAGATAGACCACACCAGTTTAAAAACAAATAAATAAAACAAACAAAAAAAAAGGCTCTGTGTGATCAATATGAATGATTACTAACATTAGCAGTACCATCATACCATCTTTGCAGCATTTCCAAGGTTAGAAAGAAATTTAGGGAATATGAGCATACTTTGCCAAATCCCATGATGAAGGTCCAGGGACCAAATCTGGAAATTAGGTGAGACTCAGACTCCTGGCACACTCGTCCCCTGCTTTTCACCCATCCCAGCTGTCCACTCCCTCCTGAAAATCTGGATCCCCGCCCCCACCCAGAACAAATACCTGGCTGAAGGGCACTGTCCTACAGGTCTCCTGATGCACTTCATGGCTTTTGATAGGCAGGATGATCCCCTGAGAAGCTGGACTCATTCTGAACATGAAGTGGTGCCAGAATTTCTTGGCTTCTTCCCGGAGAGGAGATTTCTCCGTCGGCATCCTACCCTTGGGCTGAGTGAGGCCCCAAGTCCCAGGGAAGATCTGCTCACTGACCAAGCCCTGGGATGGGTGCAGCTCTCTCTCAGGCTTCTTCCAGAATCTCCCAAACCTGGACAGCATCTTTTCTCTCTGCCTCTGGCCCTCCTCTGCAGGGCTGGCACCTATCAGGTGTGGCACGGCCACAAACAGATCTGGCTTCTCCTCTGCTTCCTCCTGAGTGCCCATGGAGAGCTCTCTGCGATTCCTTTCTAGGAGCATGAGAGAGATAGAACTCTGCCTCTGGCGACCACCCCCGTGCTGTACAGCCTCCCCTAGAGGCAGGAGCACCAGCAGCTGAAGGAAGAGAACATGCATGCTGTCGGGGCCCGCTTCTTGAAGATTCACAGACTGTGAGGCCCAGAAAGAGGTTCACTCCCTGCAGGACTGTGACCGGGGAGATGCTATATATGGATACCTGCCTTGTGGGATGGGAAGGCAGGTGGTCAGTAGCCAGGCAGAGTAAACACATCTCTTGTTTGCTTGAATTATGGAGTGCTAATAGTGTTCTGTCTTCATTTTGGTTTTGTGTATTTTAGAAGGCTCCACTGAAAGCCAGGGACCCAGGGGGTAATTAGCTGACACTTTATCGTCTGAGATTTAAGGAGCAGTAGTAGTGAAAACAACACGTCTTTGCCTGGATTTCCCATCACTGTTATTAGGGCGAGAGTAAGCTAACATCTGTGGTGCATCTGCTTTGTGCTGAGATAGAACTGACATGTTTTTAAGAGAGAGTTCAGTTGCTCAGTCGTGTCCAACTCTTTGTGACCCCATGGACTGCAGCATGCCAGGCTTCCCTTTCCATCACCAAAACTCCCGAAGCTTGCTCAAACTCATGTCCATCAAGTCAGTGATACCATCCAGCCAACTCATCCTCTGTCGTCCCCTTCTCCTCCTTCTCCTCTTTAAGAGAGAAGTGTATCAGGTAAAAATTAATATATACGTTTAACCAAAGTTCAGGCTATTAGGCTACACACACACACACACACACACACACACACACACACACAGGAGCAGCCAAAGAAATACATAAAAGTTGTAAGAAAGAGAAAGGAAGAAATAGAGGAATGTTACGTTCATTGAGAAAAGGACGCTCCTATTACTGAGATATAGTTGGGGTTGTTGATTTTTGCATGGTAACAGTAAAGGGAGTATAGTCTCCTTTTCCACACATGGAAACTCACAATTCCCAAGTAATCCCCTCACCTTAAGAATCAAATACTTGGTGCTAAATCTCACAACTGGTTAATCATCAGATAAACTTTTTCAATTGTTCACACAAATCTCTCAACAGGATTCTAAGTAATAGACTGACAGCTCATTAGCCCTCGGTTAGGAGGGGGAAATGTCTTTCCCTCTAGCCACCCTACTGACATTTTTTTTTTTTTCTGAAAACAAAGAGCCAGACTTGAAAACGTGGATTCTATGAACCAGGTTTGATAGCTCTGGGGCGTGAAGCTGGCTGGCCCACATCATTTTCTTTATTCTGCAATAATTGATGACCAGGTTAAATAAAGATGGAGGCAAACACGAGTATTCAGGGATCAAAGGAAAATTTGTTAGATGACTATCATTTTAAAACATTATAAATCGACAAAGGTGTAAGAAAGAAACATTTCCACAAAAAAGAACCTCAGAATTTAGTTCCATCAGCCCTCTACAATATTTGAACAGTATTTCCATTGGGAATCAACCTAACACCTGTTTGCCTTTCTCCCCTTTTAATTCAATCATCATATTTCTTGCTTTCAGTAACATACATAATCCTGGAACATAACCTCTTTTTTTTCAGTAATGATTAATCATTTTTTTCTAAGAAGTGACCCATTGGAATATTTTTTCCAGAACTACTGTTCTTCTTAATAGTTATCCCTGATTTCTAAGAGTTCAGTTCAGTTCAATCGCTCAGTCGTATCCAACTCTTTGCAAGCCCATGAAACGCAGCATGCCAGGCCTCCCTATCCATCACCAACTGCCGGAGTCTACCCAAACCCATGTCCACTGAGTCCATGATGTCATCCAACCATCTCATCCTCTGTCATCCCCTTCTCCTCCTGCCCTCAATCTTTCCCAGCATCAGGGTCCTTTCAAATGAGTCAGCTCTTCACATCAGGTGGCCAAAGGATTGGAGTTTCAGCTTCAACGTCAGTCTTTCCAATGAACACCCAGGACTGATTTCCTTTAGGATAGACTGGTTGGATCTCCTTGCAGTCCAAGGGACTTTCAAGAGTCTTCTCTAACACCACAGTTCAAAAGCATCAATTCTTCGGCACTCAGCTTTCTTTATAGTCCAACTCTCACATCCATACATGACTACTGGAAAAACCACAGCCTCGACTAGATGGACCTTTGTTGACAAAGTAATGTCTCTGCTTTTGAATATGCTATCTAGGTTGGTCATAACATTCCTTCCAAGGAGTAAGCATCTTTTAATTTCATGGCTACAATCACCCTGCAGTGATTTTGGAGCCCCCCAAAATAAAGTCAGCCACTGTTTCCACTGTTTCCCCGTCTATTTGCCATGAAATGATGGGACCAGATGCCATGATCTTCGTTTTCTGAATGTTGAGCTTTAAGCCAACTTTTTCACTCTTCTCTTTTACTTTCATCAAGAGGCTCTTTAGTTCTTCTTCACTCTCTGCCATAAGGGTGGTGTCATCTGCATATCTGAGGTTATTGATATTTCTCCTGGCAATCTTCATTCCAGCTTGTGCTTCCTCCAGCCCAGCGTTTCTCATGATGTACTCTGCATATAAGTTAAATAAGCAGAGTGACAATATCCAGCCTTGACGTACTCCTTTTCCTATTTGGAACCAGTCTGTTGTTCCATGTCCAGTTCTAACTGGTGCTTCCTGACCTGCATATAGGTTTCTCAAGAGGCAGGTCAGGTGGTCTGGTATTCCCATCTCCTTCAGAATTTTCCACAGTTTTCTAACAGACAAAGCTTCAAATAAATCCTTTTACCTACAATAATGAATTTTTTTAAATGAACCATCATTTTTCCAGAAATCTAATCAGAAGAGATGTATTTTACTTGTACCAAATACCCAGAGAACCTATGCTAGTATTAATTAAGGTACAGTTGATCCCTACTAAATAAACATTAGTATTTGTCATTTTTAAGAGTATTTTTAAAAAATTGCCTGCTGCTTGAATTTCTTAATTTCCCTCAGCCATCCAGTGCAATAGACCTCTCAGAACTGGCCACTCTAATTGTATAATTTATATTAGCTGGCCATTTAATTATAAATATGTTGTGGGAGCTATCTATGATATGTTCCTGGTTCCTTTTTTTTTATTTTCAGTTTTTAAAAAAATCTTATTAAACTATAATTGCTTTACAATGGTGCATTAGTTTCTGCTGTACAACAAAGTGAATCAGCCACATGTATACATATATTCCCTCCCTTGCCCTTAAGCATCCTTCCCACTCCTCTAGGCTCCTAATTCCTTTTAGACTTTACTCTTCAGTGCCTGAAGTTCCACTGCCATCAATCACAGTATCCAGCATTTTCCCAGACTAAAGTCTATTCCAGAAATTCTCCTTGGAGTCTCAGGTTGCCTGTCTCTGAACATAGGATACAGTTAAAATAATTTCTTTTGAGTTTAAATTTATAGAAGGGTCACTTGGTGGGCCAGGCATCATATTAGACACTCTGCTAAGTCGCTTCAGTCGTGTCCAACTCTGTGTGACCCCATAGACGGCAACCCACCAGGCTCCCCCGTCCCTGGGATTCTCCAGGCAAAAACACTGGAGTGGGTTGCCATCTCCTTCTCCAGTGCATGAAAGTGAAAAGTGAAAGTGAAGTCGCTCGGTTGTGTCCGACTCTTAGCGACCCCATGGACTGCAGCCTACAGGCTCCTCCATCCATGGGATTTTCCAGGCAAGAGTACTGGAGTAGGGTGCCATTGCCTTAAAAAATGATGAAAACTTAGTTTCTGCCCTCAAGTAGTCTAGTGGTTTCACTCATTTGATAACTTTATTTTTTAGCTGTAGGAATGTCAGTTATCCATATTTAACCTTTATTTAGTCCTAAACTCCTCTTCTTCTGATATTAATTTTGGCGTTTATAAATGCCACTTAAGGACTGCTCAGGGAGCATTTGCTTTTGCTGTTGTTATTCCTGTTGAGAAATGTGTAAGTATCCTGAAAGCAAACCTAGTGAAGTAAAGCCTTCTGTGATGAGTACAATAGTGTGGAAGTTTGTCTTCAACCCTGGCTTTTGCAGCTAAGGGCAGGAGACATTCACCACTGTGTCCTTTCCTCTGTGCTAAAGCTGTGTATGTGATATATTACAGCTTATTCTCCAAAACAGAAACACTGTGGAGTTTTTCAGCAAAAAATATGCTGCCTCTGTGGATCTTTGGTGATATAAGCATGTAGTGATCTCCCAATTTGGATGAAACCAAATGGAGGTAGGTGTGGAGGGGGTCTCCAGACACAGCAGGGAGCTGTGGTGTGGAGACAGCCCCGCAAATTGTTGATGTCCTTAGGAGCAAATGCCAAAGCAGAAGGCAGGCCTGAGATCTCATGAGCCCAAGCCTGCCTAGGTCTGCTTCCTGAGACCACCCTCACGCCTGTGTGTGAGCCAGAGAGTGAAATTGTACTATTTTCCACTGACAACTTGTACTAGGCATGACCTGAACTCTGAGTTCCACTTGGCCTGTTGGTGTGGGCACTAGGCTGTCTTCAGGAGCTCCCCAGCGTGTCTGTGAGAGAACGGTAACAGACATGCTTTCTGTCCCTCTTTCAGACTCTCAGAAAGAAGCTAAAAGCAGTATAATGCTCTCCAAGGGAAAACAGTTCTTTTCTAAAAATCCCACACCTAAATCAACAAAAGGTGAGAGGCAGTATTCGGGCAGGAGGTAGGCATTAGGGCTAAACAGAGCGACAGAAAGGGGAATCTGGGTGGATGGATTTGTGGAGGAAATCTGTTTAGAGCACATGCCACTGCTTCACAACTATCTGTCTTTTCAAAATATAGAGTAGCAACAGGACCATCGGAATTTAGATTATTTCAAAAGAATTCAGAAGAAGGCAGAATCTTTCCTTTACCAAAGAACAAGGAAGGCAGCAAATTTAAGGTTTAAGAGTGAGTGATTTCGCCTTAAACCCTTTATCATCATGATTTAGTTTAGTAATTTATTTAAAACATAAAATTCTCCCCCTGCACTCTCTTCCCTGCCACTTTCTACAGGAAGAAAACATTAGGAAGTCCTTTATCTCCAAAGGAGGGGCTTTCATTTATCGGACTCATGAATACACTCATTCACACAGAATATATCTGAGTGTCAACTCTGTGCTAGGTCCTGGGGATAAATTAGCAAGAGTGTCCTTGTCCAAGCCTAGTGAAGTTTGCAATCTAGAGGGAGTTTATCCAAAATGAGTTACACAAGGAAAACCAAGGCAGACACCAATACTATACTGATGGGGGACTTTCAGGTCCCAAAGCACAGTGGACTGTGTTTCTGCTCACTTTACTTGATAAATATTTGCAAATAAAGATTGCACAATGTAGTACAGTACATGTCATGCAAATATTTTATTTTATTTTTGATTAGGTAATACATAGGTATAGTAACAAGATTGAGATCATAAAAAAAGTTGTATGATAAAAGGTAAGCCTTCCTTTGACCTCCCAGGCCCGCTGTCCTGCCATGCGGCCATCACTGTTGTCAACTATTTATAGTCAATCTTTTAAAATAAAACAAATAAGTAAAATTTTAAATTAAAATACTTTAATGTGCAAGAGCCACTGATGGACATCAGGGAAAGTGGAAATTTAAGCCAAATTTTAATTAAAAACCTTTGCATAAGTGAACAAAGATTAAACTATTAAAAAAAGTTACTTGTGTCCCCCCTGCCCATATTCATATGTTGAAGTCATAACCCCCAGTACCTCAGACGTGACTGTTTTTGAAAATAGGGCCTTTAAAGAGGTAATTAAATTAAAGTGAAGCCACTATGGTGGGTCCTAAACCAGTAAGATCGATGTCTTCATTAAAAAAAAAAAAGAGAGATTGGGACAAAGACACACACAGAAGAAAGACCACGTGAAGACATAAGAAGATGGCTGTCTACATGCCAAGGAAAGAAGGAAGCAATCTTACAAACACGATGACTTCGACTTGCCGCCTCTAAAACTGAAAAAACAAATCTGCACCATTTAAGCCACCAGGCCTGTGGTACTTTGTGATGGCAGCGATGGCAAACTAATACACCACTTGAAGAAAAAAAAATGTAGCCAATAGAAAAGGACAAATACCAAATGGTGTACCATATTATAAAACTTCTCTATTTCCACATTGAGGCACTGATTCCAGCATTGCCTTTTACGGTCAGATTATTGAGTTTCAGCGAACTTACTGCTCTGTGTCCAAATCACTCCCATACCATGAGGAAGCATTTTATTTTTTGCTACTGGGACTGTATCTATTACCGTGCACAAGTCATGGACAATACCTAAATATGACAAATAAGTTGTATCTATTACCGTGCACAAGTCATGGACAATACCTAAATTTGACAAATAAGTTGTATCTATTACCATGCACAAGTCATGGACAATACCTAAATTTGACAAATAAGCTACCTACCAAGATGGCAGAGAGGGTTCCTATAAATCTGAAAAGTAGGCCGAGGCGGCCGAGGCCCCCCTGCGCCCCACCCTCCACCATCCATCCATCCCTCACCACCCACAGCCTCTAGTTATAGTCAGTCCAGGATGTCTTCACTGATCCTAAACCTCTGTCATCACCTTCTTGCCATTTCTTAAAATTTACCCTCATCAACTTCCACTGCAGAAAGCTGAGAGAGAGTAACATAAGTGGAAGTGGCTTCAGATTTGAAGCCAGAAAAACTTTATCTGATTCCTGGCTCTGCCCTTACAGTTTATAAGCAACATGATCTCAGGGACTTGACTTCATGTCCCTAAACCTTGCCAGAAACAATCCTGCCTGTCCTGCCTTCCTCATCTGGCTCATTGCCTTTCTCTTCACCCCAAATCCTATTGTCAGCCTGGGTGACTTCAGGATGCACTTCAGCATCCTGGGTAAATTCAGGACGGGTCTGAACAAATAACCTGCCGTCAGTGTTACATGATGTCCTATTCAACACCCTGACTGCAGCCTGGTAACTTCCACTCAACAGGCCTCTCCACCCCCTTTACATTCTGACCCCTCTTATCCCCAGGAATTGCTCCACCTCTAGACTGAATGTCAGATTCCACTTTCTCAGGCCAACTTTCTGTGGCTTCTATTCTCTCAATTGTTTCCACAGCATTTGTTTTCTGCTTCATCCTTATAATGGTGCCAGCAGAACTGCAGTTGAATAATTACTTGTGTGAACATTTAATATTTGTCTCCAGTTTGGATTTTGAAGTCCACGAAAGCAGGGGTTCTGCCTTTATTAGTCACCATCTCAGGTCTTTCTTGTAGTAGATGTTCAAAAATACTTGTTTAAAATGAATGAATGAATATCTATAATTCTCTAGTCTTCATTGTGTGCTTGTTTTGAAGCTTTTAAAAATGCCTCTTTGATTTCACAGCAATTTCCAGGTTCTATTCTTCAGTGGTGTCTTCTGCCTTCCCAGGCAAATATTGGAAAAAAATTGTCCAAGCCCAAACTCCACTTCCTCACTTCCGCGGACATATCAACCCACTGAAGTCTAGCTTTTTGCTCCAGCACTCCTTTAAATCTTTCTTCCCAGGATCACCCATGACTCCGTGTAGCTACTGGAATGCTCTGCAACATTAAACTCATTTCTTAGGAACTTGGTCCTAAATAAAATGGTGAAAGAATGGGAGGTCAGAGTGGGCAAAAGAGCTACGAGAAACCTGAAATCTTAACCTCCAGGAGCTGACCTGTCATTGAACCAGCTTTCTGGTGAATAGAAGTTTTACTAAGAGTCACCTCACCCATAGGGTTTCCCTGGTACCTCAGATGGAGAAGAATCTGCCTGCAGTGCAGGAGACCCAGGTTTGAGCCTTGGGTTGGAAAGATTCCCTGGAAAGGGGAATGGCAATCCACTCCGTATTTTCACCTAGAGAATCCCATGGACAGAGGAGCCTAGTGGACCACAGTCCATGGGATAGCAAAGAGTGGGACATGACAGCAACTAACACTTTCACTTCACTTTCACCTCACCCAGAACACCAGGATTTATTTGCAGCTCCTTCTTTACCCTGCCATTTAGTGATTCCTCGGCGTTGGCTCCATTTGAACGCATGTGTGTCTTCCTCAGAGGCTCCTCAGAGGCGAGGTCGATGTTTGCTGGAGACTGCACAGTCAGCAACTTGGAGAACAGGAATTTTGCTGGATGCGTTTTTCTGCTTCTTTCCCCTTCCTGGCGCCTCACTCTACACTTAGGTTAATGAATGTTGGCTTCAACACATCAAATCCAGGAAAAATTTTGGACAGCAATTTCTGCCATGGGTCCTTGTCATGCTTTACTTTCTAAGAGGTATCACTTTGTCCTAGAGAGCTTATCTTTAATTCTCTGTGTTTAGACTTTATTTTAAAATCAAATTTCCACTAGATCTGAGAAGACTCAAAGTAAAACTTTATTTTCCAACCTGGCCACAGTCTCAGAATAGGTCTTTGAACATTGTCATACCAGCCACAGGTCCCAGGCAAATCTCTTCTGAAAGATGATTATACTCCCAGAAAAGGCAACTTCAGGCCAGCAAACTCTTGTGTTAGGGAACTTTACACAGCTCATAAATTGCTTTCCTCTAGTTGGAAGATGGGGATGGTGTATCACCAACAGAAATGAGTGTAGGGGGCATCTGTCTGAAAACTGTTCCCCCACTGGCCACCTTGCCAGTTTCTGCTTTTACAATGCAGGCAGATTGAGGGAACCATATTGTCCCTATAAGCTCATAACACATGGACAAATGATTAAAAACACATGGAAAACAGTTCCACGGCTAAGCTAAAATTCAGATGGGAACGGAAAATCAACTTGCAAAGCTTTCAACTGTCTCGAGGCCAAATGTAGGACAGAATGTAAAGAGAAGTTGCCAAAAGAGAGGGAAGTTTTGGGGAAAAGAAAGGCAAGCCATGGATAGGAAAGCTAAAACAATGGCACCTTGTGCTGACAAGGCTTCTCTAAACCTCTCCAAGAGTAGGCACCAAAACCAACCCTGGAAATATTAAGACCTTCCTTTCATGAAAGACTTTAGACAGATTTATATTTTCTACCCTCTATAAATAAAGGTTGGCTTTGCCATCTTGGCAACACCTATGCAGAACCATAATGTTAAGTATCTGTAACATAAATATTAAAATATTACACATTTTTCCCTCCGAGGTGTGGGAATTAAGTAATAAGGTGGCATGAGACAAACTGAAAAATCATGAGAATAAAGTGCTAAAGCAAAGCAGAACTTTCCAGTAAGGCTTGCCTTCTGTTGTGTACCTGACCCTGGGCCTGAGTTTGCTATAAAGTTGGGCAGGCCTTCGTCACGTTTGCAAAAGTTCAACTCTTGACTCAAATCTGAAACTCTTAGAGGCCTGCTATCCATGGCTAGTCACCCACATGACCTAAGGATTCTGCTCAGTGGGAAATCTTAGGCAAGAAGGTGACTTCCCGGATGTCAGTCTCAGCTGAACTTCTCTGTCCTTCAGCTTCTAGGCGAATCTTTCTTGACTCCCATACACTTCAAACGACCATTGTCTCCATTTAGTGGGACATTCCCTCGTGGCTCAGACAGTAAAGAATCTGTCTGCCAATGCAGGAGACACGGGGTTGAGAAGATCTCCTGGAGGAGGGCATAGAAACACACTCCAGTGTTCTTGCCTAAAGAATCCCCATGGACAAAGGAGCCTGGTGGGCTACTGTCCATGGGGTCACAAAGAGTCAGACACGACTGAGTGACTAAGCACGCATGCACAAACAACCAACACACGTGTTCTTTCGGGCCCTGATGAATCCTCAATATATGTAGCAAGTGTGTCACCTACTGAATATAAAAGGGAATTTTGAGAATACGGCCTCACTGGGGAACCATTCCTAGAAAATAACTATCACCCAAGTCCTTTCCAGTAAACAATCTTTTAGCAAAACAATCGTTTCTGTCAGTGGAAAAGCTATTTCCTAACTTTTCTTTCTTTATAATTAGATTTGGGTATAATAGATCTGCATTTGTAGAGATGTGGGTGGTCAAGGAGGCTGGACACAGTCGGGGAAAGTGAAGGGTGGGATGAATTGGGAGATCAGATGTGACCTCAATACACTGCCACGTGTACAATAAGTAGCTAGTAGGAAGCTGCCCTATAGCACAGGGAGCTCAGCTCAGTGCTCCGTGATGACTTAGAGGGGTGGGATTGCGGGGTAGAAGGGAGGTCCTGGAGGGTGGGGGTATATGTATACATATGGGTACTTCATTGTACAGCAGAAACTAGCACAACACTGCAAAGTAATTATATTCCAATTTTTAAAAAAAGATCATGCATGAAAGCAAGGCACACCGGAGTTTTAAAAAGAAAGAAATCAGTCTTCTAGGTTCTTCCAACAGCTGGAAACACCTCTATGTTCAACAAAGTGTCCTAAAACATGGGAATGTTCTCACTGGTAACATGGAACTTCAAAACCCCAGCTGTCCCACCCCTGCTTCTCTTCCCCTGTTTACTGTTTGAAATTGTCACCCTCTTCCAAGTACTGTGCATCACACACACACACACACACACACACACACACACACACACACACACACATACTTACAGCTCTTCAACTTTTACAAAGATGTGTTTTATTGAATGCCTAGTATGATCCAGGCATATTCTTCATAGTTTCACACTTAATTCACTCAACAATTTCTTTAGAAAGTTATTATTACCTCCACTTTCTAGATAAGAAACCTGTTAGAATACATAGCTAGGCAGTGGTGGGATTGAGATGTAAAACTATATAAAGCTTTTCACCCTTGTCAGCTTGCCTATTGTAATATGGCTATTAAACTTGTACACACAGTATTTTAAACTCTGCTATTTAAAATTAACTTTGTACAATAGAATTATTTTAATGGAGCAACAGAATATTCCATTAAGCATTCTTCTGTTGTTGGACATTTAAATCATATAAATTTGTTCCAATTTGTATTGCCCTGAAATAGATATCTTTGGGAGATAGTGAAGGACAGGGAAGCCTGGCATGCTGCAGTTCATGGGGTCACAAAGAGTTGGACACAACTTTGCTACTGAACAACAACAGTTCATATAGCTTTCCTTTTCTTTTGAAACTTTTCCATGATGTTGCAGACATTATTTCATTGTTTTATTTCTCTAAACAGTTTTATTGAAGGATAAATGAGATACAATAAACAACATGCATTTAAAATATATGGCTGGACAGATTTTGACACATACATACATATATGTGTGGGTGCATATGTGCTAAGTCACTTCAGTTGTGTCTGACTCTGTGCAACGCTATGTCACACAGAGTCTACCAGACTCCTCTGTCCATGGGATTCTCCAGGCAAGAATACTGGACTGGGTTGCCATGCCCTCTTCCAAGGGATCTTCCTGACCTAGGGATCGAACTCGTGTCTCTTACATCTCCCAAACTGGCAGGCTGGATATGTATATATGTGTGCATCTGTGAAACTATCAGTACAATCAAAATACTGAACACATCCATCCCCTGCTAAACTTTCTATGGGTCCCTTGGCAATCCCTTCCTCTGTCTTTTCCTGTCTTCCTCGGTCATTTCCAGATAACACCTCACTTCCTTTTTGTCAACATAGATTATGTTGCATGTTCCAGAATTTTCTGTTAGTGGAGTACATATACACTATGTATTCTCTTATTGTCAGGCTTCTTTCACTCAGCATAAATATTTGAACAATTATCCATGTTGTAGAAAGTTCTCATTTGCTTTACTCCTGCATAGTATTTCATTATAGGGATATGCTATAATTTATTTATCCATTCGTATGATAATAGATGGTTGTTGACAATTCTGGCTGTTACAAATAAAGCTACTTTGAATGTTTATGTACAAGTCTTTCAGTGGAGATATGCATTTTTCTCTCTTGGATAAATACCTAAGAGTGGATTGGTTGGATCATATACACGTTTAACTTTTGAAGAAACCACCAAATTTCTTTCCAATGTTGTTGGGCTATTTTATATTTCCACCAGCAATGTATGAGAGCTCTAGTTCCTTCAACACATAGTACAGTCAGCCTCTTTAATTTTAGCTATTCTAGTAGAGAGTAGTACTATCTTATTGCAACTGTAGTTTATAATTCCTTCAGTTCAGTTCAGTCGCTCAGTCATGTCTGACTCTTTGCAACCCCATGAATCGCAGCACGCCAGGCCTCCCTGTCCATCACCAACTCCCGGAGTTCACCCAAACTCACGTCCATCGAGTCGGTGATGCCATCCAGCCATCTCATCCTCTGTCATCCCCTTCTCCTCCTGCCCCCAATCCCTCCCAGCATCAGAGTCTTTTCCAATGAGTCAACTCTTCGCATGAGGTGGCCAAAGTATTGGAGTTTTAGCTTCAGCATCAGTCCTTCCAATGAACACCCAGGACTGATCTCCTTTAGGATGGACTGGTTGGATCTCCTTGCAGTCCAAGGGACTCTCAAGAGTCTTCTTCAATACCACAGTTCAAAAGCACCAATTCTTCTGTGCTCATGACTAATTAATAGGAAAACATATTTTCATGTAATTTTTCATCTATATATTCTCTTTGGTAAAGTATCTGTTCAAATATTCTACCTCTTTATTCTTATATTTTATATATTGGAATTTTAAAAAATAAAGTTTGCACACAAGTCTTTATCAGATTTATGCATAGTAAATATTTTCTCCAAGTCCATAGCCTATCATTTTTTTTTAAACAGTGTTTTGGGTAGGATGTATTATCCTTTTATATGCATTGTTGGATTTTAATTGGCAAAAAAACTTTTTTGGAATTTTTCCATCTATATTCATGAGGGATATTGATCTGTAGTTTTCTTTTCTTATAATATTGTTGTCATTTGCTTGTCAGAGTAGCACTGGCCTTAGAGAAGGAGTCAGAAAATATTCTTTACTCTGTGAATTTCTGACTTTTGTAGGTTTGGAACTATTTCTTTCTTAAATATTTGTAGAATTCAATAGTAAAACTATCTGAGCCTGGAATTTTCTTTGTAAGAAACTACAAATTCAACTTCTGCAATAGTTTTAGAGTTTTTTCAGGTTACCTATTTTTTCTTGATTGAGATTTCAGAGTTTCTCTCTTTCATGGAATTTGACCATGTAAGTTGTCTGTTGATACAAGTTGTTCATGACAGTCCCTTATTTTTCTTTTAGTAGCTATAGAATACACAGTGCTGTCACCTGGTGTTACTTTTCATTCCTGACATTAGCCATCTGTGTCCTCTTCTCATCTTTTCCTCATCAGTCTGGTTAGAGATTCACCAACTTCATCAATATTCTCAGAAAAGCAGCTATTGGTTTCACTGATTTTCCCCTACTGATTTTTGTTTTCTATTCACTGGCTTCTGTTCTGATATTTTTCATTTCCTTACTCATGTCTTCTCTCTTCTTGAAGTGGAAGCTGAGGCTAATACTTTCTTCCTTTCTAATATAGGCATTTAGTGCTATAAAATTCCCCATAAGTACTGCTTTAATAGTAGCCTACAAACTTTGATGTGTTTCCATTTTCATTCAGTTTACCATATTTTTTAATTTCCTCTTTGATTTCTTCTTTACTTCCTGCATTAAAGAAGTCTATAATTTAGTTTCCAAACACTTAAGGGTCTTCCAGAGATATTTCTGTTATTGATTTCTCATTTAATTCCATTGTCGCCAGTGAACATACTTTGTATGACTTGAATTTTTTTAATTAATTTATTTATTATTGAAGGATAATTGCGTTACAGAATTTTGCTGTTGACTTGAATTTTTAAAAATTTATTGAGACTCATTTTATGTCCCAGAATATGGCCTGCCCTGGTATATGTTCCCTGAGAACTTGAAAAGAACGTATATTCTGCTGTTTTGGGGTGGAGTGTTCGATAAATGTCTATGAGGTTAATTTGGTTAACAGTGTCCATACTTTTATAACCTTACTGATTTCCTGCCTACTTGTTCTATTGATCCTTGAGAAAGGGGTATTAACATTACTGACTATAATTAGAGATTTTGTCTATTCCTCCTTACATTTCTCTCAGTTTTTGCTTCATGTATTTTTAAACTTAGTTATTAGATACATAAATATGTCTTCTTGATTTATTGACTCCTTCAAATGGTAAGTTTTTATCCTTGATAATATACTTTGCTCTAAAATTTACTCTGATAACATAGCCACTCCAGCTTTCCTTTGACTAGTTTTAGGACAATGTATCTTTTTTTTTCCATTTTTCTTCTGTAGGGTAAGTTGGGATTGATCGCCTTTGGGAAGCAAAAATACAGATGGGAATAGAAGCAAAAGGTGAACTCATATACTTCATTGCTCGGAAAAAGTATTGCAGGTTACCATAAGGCCTTTAATGGAAGTGTCAGTTGATTTTTGTTCCTTTCTGTCTTAAGATAAACTAAATTTTATTGCCTAGCAGAATATATAAGACCCATAAAAACTGCTCAAAACGAACAGTGTAAGTTATGAGGACAGTATATTCATTTCCTGCACAATCCTGTTCTAAAGACTTATAAAATTACTTTTAAGAAAATCAAGGCATTCTGGATATTACAGGCGTCCAGACACATGCCGCCATCAATAACTGTTCTCCCATGATTAATGGGGGGAAAGAGGAGGAAGATCAATAAAGCAGCACTGTAAATTTAAAACTCTGTCAAATCAGCATTTTCTTTCCCTTAACCAACTGTATTAACAAATAAACAAAAACCTGAGAGAGACCTGGGGCAAAGACTGGAAAAAGTATCTTGGATGAATTGCATAAACATACAGCTAATACCTCAACCCATTTATAGTTTTCTAAAATACATTTTTATGTGGTGATTTTTAATAGAATTTTTTATTGAGATATACTTCCTATAACATACAATGCACCATTTTAAAGTGTGCACTTCGGTGGTTTTTAGCGTATTCACTGTGTTGTGCAACCATCACCATCGTCTAATTCCAGAGCACTTCCATTCCCTCGGAAAGGAACCCTGTTCCCATAAGCAGTTAGTTCCAATTTCCCCTTCCACCAATCCTCTGCCTAAGCTGGATGTTTCATATAAAGGGAATCACTCAATACGTGGCCTTTTGTGTCCATCTTCTTTTACTTAGAATAATGTTTTCAGGTATATGGTGAACTCACCATTGAAAGGTATTTTACTGGAATATAATAAACCATTTGCTCAGAGTGATAACAAACACATGGAATAATTAGAAGAGACCCAGCCTACAATCTGGAAGACTGTAGCTCTCTGGTGCTGATTTCTTCTCACTTTAACTTCTGAGGACTTCGGTCCTTTCTGCCGTATAATATTAGAGGAGATGGCATCAAAGATCTCTCTTCCTTATTCCTGTTACTCCAGAAATCTCAAAGACACAGAGACACACATTGCTTGTCTATTTGGAAAAAATAATTGTAACAAAATTAATTAGCTAGATTTGAAATCTTTCACTCCTAACCTGATCTGGAGATAGGAAATTTGAAACAGTTGTTATCAATAACACCTTGACCTGATTATAAATTCAGGAAGTTCACACCAATTTCTTAATCAGTTGAGAAATAAAACAAAAGATGGTCTGAGCTCTTTGTATCAGTGTGGCTTTCCCTCCGATTCTGAAAAGGGATAATGCAATCAATGACTTCCACTGTGACTTTCTCCTTGATATATATATATATATTTTTAAAAAGCTCCATGCTTAAAAACAACTATTAGAAATTTATATATACATACCATGATTTTATACTTTCTATCTCATCCACTACATATATCCAGTATCTACAACAGTATCAGGCACTTCACAGTCAATATTTGTTGAATGGATGGTGGATGGATGACTGGATGGATGGATAAATGGATGGAAGCTATAAAATGAAAGGCTGATCCAAATAGTAAGGATGAAAAATACATGTTCAGTTTTTTTCTCCATTTCTTCTTCAATGGGTAAAATAAATATAAAATGTTAAACACTAAAGGAATAGTAATTCAGAACTAGAAATAGCTTATTTTATTAATTTTGGTATAACAGTAGGTACAGTACAATTAATATGCTGCTTTGTCACAGAAATTAATCAGCACTAGTATATGGTTTAAATTATACAGAACCATACTGTTAAATATGTGCATATTCTTTTTGGCTGTCTTAAAAATAAACCCCAAAAATGTAAATAAATACCACCTGGTTCATTTTTACCACCCCTTGGAAGAAGATGGAATAATTGTCATATGTTTTTGAGTTTATGTTTAGCAGATTTATACTACATATATGTATGTTTTGTTAAAGACCAACAGTCACAAGATTCTGAAGAGCTATACATTATTGAGCTAGGTTAATGCCCTTGGATTATATGGGACTTTTCCTGAGTCAGTATTCAAATCTGGAGAGAAGAACTGGGTGACATTCAAGTCTTTCTTTCTGATTCTGTCTTTCTTAGCTACCAATCAACTCCCATCTCTTCCTACTCAATCCTTCTCTCCACTCTGCCCTTATCTATCATCTCCCTTTCCCATTCTATCATTACCATTACTCCATTTCCTTCCTTCCCACTCCCACCGTAACCTAAAGGATGACAATAATCAATCAAGGTGGAGAGAACCATGATGATCATTTACTACTACTCCCCCACCAGTCAAAGCCCAGTCATGAGAAGGAGATGAAGGTCATGCACCCACATATTGCTCAGCACCCACACTTGCTTGAATTTTTATTTGTACCTTCTTCCAGTTAGTTGGATTTTACCACTTGATTAATGTTTTCATGACCAGGAATGATTTAAACATTCTTCTAGTATTTCTTTCAGTTGCTATAAAAATCAAAGCATTCTCTCTTTGTGCTAACATTTGCAATTACATTTTAATATCACTGACACGGCAGAAATGTATAATAAAACCTACCACGCTGACTAGGTTTACACAGTTGCCATGGTTCTGGATTTCCAGTCAATACAGATCTAGGAATTCCTCATTCCTTGACCATTTACTTTGCGTCCTAGGACACAATCCTTCAGGTAAACAACTCCTTATTTCTTTATTCAGCATCCCATCTTTCAACATTGCAGAGGCCCATGGATCAGAAGGGCCATCAACTAATACAGAAAATGGGTTTACACCTTCTGATTCAACACCAGAAACTGCTTGTGTCATATGGAAGACCTCTATATCAGAGCAATTCAGATTCTACTTGTGATACCTAAGGTAAGGAGCCTCCTGACTCCACACTGATGTTGGAATTTTATAAGAAGTAGAATGTCTAAATCTCATTCCAATCTGTCTTTGTAAATATTTATTTTAACCAAAATCTTGATAAACAAGTACAAATAAAACACGCTTGTTTTTTATATCCAAAAAATGAGACTGAATTTCTTTAGTCACTTTTAGTTTCTCTCAAGGTATTATTATAATAAAATACACACCAAAACTTCGATCTGCTTGGTAGCTCTGTTTTGATTCTGAAGTGACTCTGGTACTCATAATAGCAAGTTACATGGGACACAACCATATTTTTCAGGGATTATGAAAAGAGGAAAATTGTGAGTAAATGTTTCAGAAATAAATTTCTAATTTCCTGTAATTAAGTTTTGATTTCAGAAGGGAGTTCTTGTAAGGCTGCAACATGCTTTACTGCTACAAAAATGTTTCATTCAGCTGCCATTATAAATTAATAAGGTACCTTTTCATTAGAGGATCAGGTTAACATGGCAATTCTACACATATTAAATATTTAAGGACTCAAAATTATATCAAAATCCTTTCTGAGAATATAGGCTTTCAAGGACTCTGTTTTTAGTACTATTTTTCTTTATTCATCTGCAAAGTTCATTGGGACACTTTTGAGGAAGCCATATTTTTCTTCCATATGTTAACCATCATCCATATATGCTTTTTATTCCAAATGTCCTTGAGAAATGCTACTCAGTACTACAAGCATGGATGAACAGAGGCTCATGTTGCTTCAAATGTCTCCTGAATCTGTAAAGCTGGGGAAATCCAATTGTTCGCTTTAGAATGGCACAACCATCTTACTGGAAAAGGAGCTCTGTCTCGTGGGAAGTGATGGGTAGACTTCTGAAGGACAGGTAACCCCTGAATTCTTACCTGAACTACAGCTTTGCAGATGAACTTCCATCTGCCAGATTCTTCCATCTAAAGCCTTCCTTTTTCACCACAGAGAATTCTCCTTTTTATCCACAGCCTCTCAGCTTTCACATTTGAAAGGACTCCAAAGGGACAAAGCAACCCTTTGCAGTTCAACCTTGATTTAATGAACTGGCAGGGTAAGCCTCACTCAGATGGAAGTGGTGGAAGCACCTGCAATATAGATTTCAGAATGTGTTCATTTGAAGTATTGGGGAAAAAAATCCAAGGACCATGAAATTACTGTTGACTGAAATATGAAGTCTCCAGAATAACCAAATTTATACCACATAATACCTTGAGGATTTATTTCAAAATGTACTGAGATGCAAAAAATTTAACTTTTCCTCTAAGAAACATTCATTTATCAATCTTCCTCGAACTATTGTTTTTCTTTACTAGATAGAATCCTTCAAACACTTGGATAGAAGAAATGTACCTCATCAGTCATGACACTCTGTTTTCTATTGAGTACTATGCACAAATCCTGGAAATAAATAGATAAAAACATCCCAAGTGGATACTTGTAGGGCCAGTTAGAGTTTCCTGGAGCACACATAACTGTGAGATTTTCCCTTCCTACAGTCCTTTGTGTGCCATTTTCCTGGCCTTTGAACCAAAACACAGTCCTTGCCATGCCTTGAACGTTGCGGGGGCCCTCTCCTCCAGTTGGTGAAGGTCACAGGTTCACCGCCAATCCACTCCCAGTGGCCAGCACGCACTTGGTCATTCAAACCTGACATGAACCAAAGAAGGGTGCCAAATGATTTTTATTACTTTTACAACTGGATGTCATATCAACCCACTGTTCTAAGCTCAGTAATCACATGCAATTGTGAGCCTACATTCTAAAGCATGGACTGGGACCTGGGAATCCTCTAAGACACCCTGAGACTATGAGGCTTTGGTGTAAGGCCAGGTAGGAATCCAAATCCTAGCTTCAACCACTTGCTAGGTGAACATATCTGGGCAGGTTATTTAACCTCTCTGAGTTCTCCAAGTATTAGTTTTCTCATCTCAGAAATGTATATCTAAGTAGAACTAGCTCTATGTTGAGGATTAAATAAGATAATGCACATAAAGCTCATGACATAGAAGTGTTAATAAATGGCACTTATTATTCATACTTCCTACAGGCAGAATACCTGTCACAGGGAAACAGATATACTCCTGTCTATTTATCTTCCTTGTGATTCTTGGGTATCATATTTGAAAGTAGCTTATTAAGTATTATTTTTAGTCTGGAGCTTAAGATTTTTTTAATCTGCTACAGTTCTAATAAAAAGCAGCTTTTCTCAATTTGCCTCTCTACTCCCACTGGCAATTTTTTTTTTTTCAAATTACACTTCAATGTTACAAAGCTCTTAAAATTTTTCTTAAGGAAGCATTCCTGGGATGAATTGAGAGAGTAGCATTTGATGTATATATACTGTGCTGTGTTCTGTGCTATGCTTAGCTGCTCAGTCGTGTCCAGCTCTTTGTGATCCTATGGGACTGTAGCCTGCCAGGCTCCTCTGGCCATAGAATTCTCCAGGCAAGAGTACTGGAGTGGGCTGCCATGCCCTCCTGCAGGGGATCGTCCCAACCCAGGGATCAAACCTGGGTCTCCTGCATTACAGGTAAATTCTTTACCACTGAGCTATTAGGGAAGCCCCCATATATATACTGCTGCTGCTAAGTCACTTCAGTTGTGTCTTTATTTATCTTGGACTCTGTGCGACCCCATAGACGGCAGCCCACCAGGCTCCCCCATCCCTGGGATTCTCCAGGCAAGAACACTGGAGTGGGTTGCCATTTCCTTCTCCAATGCAGAAAAGTGAAAAGTAAAAGTGAAGTCGCTCAGTCGCGTCTGACTCTTAGTGACCCCATGGGCTGCAGCCCACCAGGCTCGTCCGTCCATGGGATTTTCCAGCCAAGAGTACTGGAGTGGGGTGCCAATACTACCATGTTTAAAATAGCTAGCTAGTGGGGAGCTGCTATAATACAGGGAGCTCAGCCCAATGCTCTGTGATGATCTAGATGGGTAAAATGGGGGTCCCTCAAGAGGGAGGGGATGTATACACACAGCTGATTCATGCTGTTGTACAATAGAAACTAACACAACATTGTAAAGCAATTACACTCCAATTTAAAAATAATAAAAAAAATTTTCCCCTCGTCACTCTCTTTTAGAATAGAGATTAAAACAATAGAATAATAATAAAAAAAAAGAATCCTGTGCAATAGGATTACCTGGCAGCTCACAAACCAAATTTGACTGTGAAAATGGTCTTTGTTATGCAACATGTAACCTTCTCCCCACTGGTTCTCATTTGATATTTTGGGGTAGAATAAAATGAAGTACTTTTGATTGGGAATGACTTGTCTCCTTCTGGATTGTTTCTGTGAATTACTGATCAGGTGATGCTACGCCCCAAAACTTTGTGGGATTAGAAAGTTGACATCAGTCATTGTGGACATAGAGAAGATTTATCTTCTAGCCTTCACATAATACTCTCAGATGACTTCAGAATTACACACTCACTGAGTATCACAGAGAATTTAAGAAGCCGAGTGGGTTTATTATTATTTCCTTAAATACAGTATCTTGAAGAGATGGTGAGAATATTTACTTTAGGACATCCTGAGAATTCTGTTTCTAAAGTGGCTTGAAAAGATTTGTGACTACTGTTAAAATTGTAGAAAATATTAAAACTTTAGAAAAAAAGGATAAAATTAGGATTAGCTATAATTCTTAACCAGAGATAAAAAAATATTTCTAACTCTTTGGCTTATTTCTTTTTATGTCAATAAAAGAATGCCACTTCATGGCAGATAGATGGGGAAACAGTGGAAACAGTGGCTGATTTATTTTTCTGGGCTCCAAAATCACTGCAGATGGCGATTGCAGCCATGAAATTAAAAGACGATTATTCCTTGGAAGGAATGTTATGACCAATCTAGACAGCATATTAAAAAGCAGAGACATTACTTTGTCAACAAGGTCCGTCTAGTCAAGGCTATGAGTTTTCCAGTGGTCATGTATGGATGTGAGAGTTGGACTATAAAGAAAGCTGAGCACCAAAGAATTGATGCTTTTGAACTGTGGTGTTGGAGAAGACTCCTGAGAGTCCCTTGGACTGCAAGGAAATCCAACCAGTCCATCCTAAAGGAGATCAGTCCTGGGTGTTCATTGGAAGGACTGATGTTGAGGCTGAAACTCCAATACTTTGGCCACCGGATGCGAAGAGCTGACTCATTGGAAAAGACCCTGATGCTGGGAAAGATTGAGGCAGGAGGAGAAGGGGATGACAGAGGATGAGATGGTTGAATGGCACCATCGACTCAATGGACATGGGTTTGGGTGGACTCCGGGAGTTGGTGATGGACAGGGAGGCCTGGTGTATTGCGGTTCATGGGGTTGCAAAGAGTCAGACACGACTTAACAACTGAACTGAACTGATAAGTATATATTATGTGTATATATATCACTTGTATATATACTTTTTTATTCTAAATTATTTCATGCTTCATATGACTGTAGACTGTGTTTTTCACTTAGCACCTTGCCACAAATGCAGTACATTACATATTTTATATATAATATGCATCCATTGTTGAATGAATCTATAAATATAAGGCATTGTTATATATTTAATATTCTTTCATATGGCTATATTATAATTTATTAAACCATTCCCTACTTACAACTATTTTAAATTTTTTGCCTTTAGAAATAACATTTATGAGTTTCAAAAGATAGACTGTCTAACCATCTAACCATTGCTTATTATCGTAGACAACAATTATTTGACCCATGGAAGGGAGACCTTCTCTTTGTGGTCTTGCCTCCCTCCTCAGGGTAACACAGATACTTGCCTATCCAAAACGGCTTTCTTCCACTGATGTCCCAAAGCCATCTCATGTGCTGCCTGGAGATGACAGTTACAAGGCTGCCTTGGTGACTACATACAAACAGAAAAGTCAGAGCGTCAGTGACACGGAGTTCAGCATTTCAGCTGATGTGAGATGCATAATGGAAATCAAAGCTAGTTCATCTAGAAAACTGGTATATATGTAGAAAGAACTTTCCAAGATTTTAATACTCATTTTTTTATATTAATGAATATCTGTGGGGGAGGGGGTGCTTGCATCCATGCTAAGTCACAGGGTGGGGTAGATAACAGTAAAGAAGTGATACTGTATTATAATATCTGGGCTTTAAAGCACAAATCCTTTTCAGAAGATCAGCAGCTGTTTACTTATATAGATTAATTACTTAATGTCAAAAAATGACCCCTCTCATGGGAAGTTTATCTCTAAATTGCATAAATTTGGCAATTACCTGGTTAATTTGATTAGTAAAGTAACCCAAGCTACCAGATAAACTTACTGGAGGCCAACATTTTGAGCTTGATGTGTTTAGTCAAATCCCCAAATATATGTGACTCTTTTTCATCCTGCTCAGGGAAAGGAGGTCAGCCTCACTGGCAAACCTTTGTATGTTATGAAGAAATTAAAGCACCTGTTCTTACAAATACATATAAACGTTTTCTCCAAAATGTAGTTGTATTTTTTATATGTTTAAAGTTTACAGTGTAGTGCCTTGACTTACATAAACTGTGAAATTTGATTACCACAGTAAGTTTAGTTAGTACCCATTTCATATAGTTACCAAAAAAAAAAACAAAAAACAAAAAATGTTTTTTCCTTATGATGAGAATTCTTAGAATTTACTCTTAACACCTTTCACATCTATCACACAATAATCCTGTTACACATCACAGCCATATTCTTTATCTTATAACTGGCAGTTTATATCTTTTGATTACCTTCATCCAACTCTCCCACCCCAAATTCCTCACTTCTTAAAACCACAAACTTGATTCATCTGTTGATGGACACTTACATTGCTTCCATGTCTTCACTTTGTAAAAAAAAAATACTGTTATAAACATGGGTGCAGATACCTTTTCACCTTTTCAACAGAGTACTGTCGTTTCCTTTAGACATATTCCCAGAAGCGGAATTGCTGGATCATACTGTAATTCTATTTTTAACTTTTGAGGGGCCTCAATATTCTTCCATGGTGGCTGTACCATTTTACAATCCTACCAACAATAAGGGATTCCTTCTCTCCACATCCTTGCCAGCAATTGTTATATCTTGTCTTTTTCGTGACAGACACTAACAGGCGTAAGAATTCTTTATGAGTTATTTTTGCAGCTAGCTAAGTCATTCCTATAAGCAATATTTGATCCCAATTCTCCAACAGTGTTCATTTAAAACTCTAAAATACTCTAAGCAAAAAGCCAATAGATATATTCTTTTTCTTTTCTTTTTTGATACAAAAAGTTTCAACAACAAAAAAGGGGAAAAAATCACCACACGCTTCTTGCCTAGTTAATATCTATTGATGTTTTAAAAGTCAAGAACCATGATTAGTAATACATACTTGTCACAAGTTTATGTTGCTGAACTGAATTTTTTTTTCATTTTACCTACAACTATCCAAGCTTTAGATTCATTTCTGAATGCTTTTCCAGATCATGTATGGTGAACATAATTTAATCTATCTCTTAATGATATTTTTCCTACTAATACCATCCTTTCGTATGGTATAATGCAGTGATGACTCCTAGGCCTTCTGAGATATGTAGGCACTTTTCTACTTCTCTGAATGTCCTCATGGTGCTGGATTCAGGTCATGTGACTTGGTTCCGACGTTTCTATTTACTGTGGCTTCTGTCTGACAGTTACAACAGACATGATAGCCAGTTCTCTTCCCTCTCCCTCAGATCCAATATGGCAATTCTGATGTGCTGAGGGTTTAAAACACAGAATATAAAATGTGTATTAAAAATAGCCCAAGGGAGGGTTCGAGGGGCTGTTTCAATTAATGTGACATATTAGAGTGTGGGAGACCTGGGTTCTACTTCCTGCTCTGTCCCCAATTTCCTTATGGATGTAACTTCAGCCTCAGAGTCTTTATCAGGAAGGAATAGATTTTATTCAAGGACATTTAACACCTACTTCTGCTTTAAGATCCTTGAAACTATCTTTAAAATAAGACTTGGCAAAATCCATTTTAGCTGCTCAAGTGTAAGTTTGATTTCTTTATTGATGCTCTGAGAAGAGCAAGAGCAAGAGGAGAAGAGAGCTATGTTTAGAATAGGTAAAATGTTAGGCCACAGTTATTTACAAAAATAAATATTTAGGCATTTTCATTTTATAAAAATGCCTATCATTTCCTTTTGTTCCCATATATATACAAATAAAAGAGAGAAAATTAACCATATAGATACAGATATACTATAGAGATATAAAAGTAAAATATAGAGAAACATACAAATAAAAATCTTTTGACATCTTTGAAATCTGAAGACATTCAAAGTGTAAAATTAAAAACATAACCCTGAATTTTTCCAGTTTTAGAAGTAAACATCTACTTCGTTAGAACTTTTTGATTAAATATAGATATATTTTAGACCAACTCTTTAAGGACAGGTCAGCAGGGGTTCCAGACACTCCTGTGGGAAACCAAAATGGTTTCAGAGATAATGATCTATAATAATAGAATTACCAAATGTACAGTGACTGCCTAAGGAAGTGAGCAGATGAGATTATGATATGCAAATTCAAGAAATACCTAATCTCGGAGTCTGGTTCCTCTGGGCTAAAAAAATAATAAAACACCAATGGGGAGGAAAGGAGAAAGGAGATAAAGATTGAGTTGAGTTAGCAATCTGATTAGGGGCAAAGGATAAAGTAAAATTTGCTGTGCTTCTTGAAACATGCATGCTGTGAATGACCATCTGTAAAGGACCATCAGGTAGCAAGAGAGCCTGAGGAAATATAAATCAGAATTGAAAAATGGTCCCTGAGATCTAAAAAACACACTAGATATGTATTAATTCTAATTATAGACTCTAAAACCATCTCCTAAACAGTATTCATGAGAAAGTAAATAGCCAAGTTATAACATGTTGCAACTATTAATTTTATATCATAGAAAGAATTGATAATTCCCAGGGGAATATTCATTGTTCAGGGCAAAGAGGTTAGAGAAGAAGAGGATCAAATGAACCTGAAAAGTAATGGGTGAAGGGAAGCAGAGGCCCATAGAATGAATGAAAACATGTTGAATGATAGAGGAGGTCTTGGGGTTCAGAGGAAAATTATACTAAGGAGGTAGGCTTGCCATTCAAAAATGTTCCTTTTAAAGTGACTGATCCAAATCTTTTAGTTTGTTTTTAACCTACTGCTAGATATTTTCTGAAATGCCTCTATTTTTAACTGTTCTTAGGATAATCATTTTTCTTGTCCTTTTGAAATAAAATGCATATTGAAGCATCATACAAAAGTCATCAGGTCAAATATTTATACCTATTCTTCACTTAAAATTAGAAAATTTGAAGCATTTTTATGATATTTTAAAAATCTCATAGCAAATATTTTTTCTTTACCTCTTATACACCTTGGAATACCATCAGAAGTGGTATTTGATAGATACCTTAATTTCTGGAGCAATATGGTACATACATAACATACACTTCAAAATAGTTTATATTACTGATAGATAATGAGTCACTTTCTAAAATATGATGGAAAATCTCCAGTTGCCCCCTAAAAACTTTCTCTTGTTCTGAAAATTTTTTCAGTTGTACATCTTAAAAAAGGTCTCAGTACAATAGTCTAAAGCAATTCCCTGAAACCAGTTTACAAAATTAATTTCACAAAGATATGAAAAAATTAATTCTGAAACTGCTTATTACATAATGTTTGATTTGCTAAATATGGTCGCCAATCCCCCTAAATTAATAGGGGAGATAGAAAATTTCCATCACTCTTATACTAGATTTTATAATAGTTTACTGCAGAACAAAATACCTATGTATGTATTTCTTAATATCATTATTCTGTGATTATGATCTTCCAGATTTTTGGTGTCAAAAAACATTTGTTATGAAACCATGGCAATTTAAGGTAATCTTATTGATGTCATCATTTTGCTAACCCTGCATTAGTCTCCTGATATATTTTTTATTTTATTGATCCATCTAATTGCCCAAATCTGTTATATTTCTGTACACTAACAACAAAATATCAGAAAGAGAATTTGAGGCAATAATCTCATTTACTAGTGCATCAGAAAGAATGAAATACCTAGGGATACCTAATGAAGCAAAAGACCTGTACTTAGAAAACTATAAGGTGTTGAAAGAAACTGAAGATGACAAACAGGTAGAAAGATATACTGTGTTCTTAGGTCGGAAGAATCAATATTGTTAAAATGACCATACTACCCAAGGCAATCTACAGATTCAGTGCAACCTCTATCAAATTACCAGTGGCATCTTTCATAGAACTGGAACCAAAAAAAATTAAATATGTATGGAGACACAAAAACTCCAAGTACCCAAAACAATCCTGAGAAAGAAGACTGGAGTTTGAGGAATGATACACCCTAACTTCAGACTATAATATAAAGCTACAGAAATCAAGAGTATGGTACTGGCACAAAAACAGATACATAGATCAATGCAACAGGATAGAATACCCAGAAATAAACCCACACACTTATGGTCAATTAAATCTATGACAAATGAGACAACAATATACAATGGAGAAAAGATAGTCTCTTCAATAAAGAAAACATACACACAATAGAATATTACTCAGCCATACAGAGGAATGAAATAATGCCAATTGTCACAACATGGATGGACCTAGAGATTATCATACTGAGTGAAGTAAGCCAAGGAAAGACACTTATATATGGAATTTAAAAAATAATACAAATGAACTTATTTATAAAACAGAAATAGAGTCACAGACACAGAAAACAAACTCATGGTTATCAAAGCATCAAAGGGAGAGGGATAAATCAGCAATTTTGGAGTAGCATTAGTATCTATTAAAACCATAATAAAACATCCACTTACACCCACTAGAATGGCTAAAATCACAGAGACTGACGATGTTGCAGAGTAAATGGATAAATTTTGTCAATATTTGACCACAAGTTATCTTTCATTGAGTGTTCTGTTATCTAATTGCACTTTGTCCAACCTGTCTGGCTTCATAACCATCAGTGCCTCTTATATTGTTATAGGCTTGGTGCTATGAGATCTTTCATTGTTATATATTTCCAAATCAGTGGGCTGGGATTCCTATTTAATTAATAAATGATAGACTCTGCCATGCTGCTGACTGAGACAATCTCCTGACTTTCTTCAAAAGTTTGAGATGGAGAGGCTAAAAAATAAAACTGTGACATAGACACAGTTTATCATAAAAGAGCTATGAAACATCATTAAGGTCAGCCCAAATCTGTTCTGAACTACAGAACTCCCTCCAAGCTCCTAAAACAAAGCCAGGTAGATGTTAGACACTCAACACTTGAATGAATGAAGAAACACTAGAGTTCCATGAGGAAAACAGAAACATTAACAAAGAAGCATCAGCCAAATGAGAAATGGGGCTTCTTACTGTTCCCTGCAAGCTTGGGCAGCTGTAGTCCACGTGCCTTTCTGCTCTGTGATCAAGGAGTGGCAGTAGCCTGAATGATGGTGCCACCCAGCTGGGCAGGATTTATCTTCCACCTCCTGAAAAATAGTTGTCCATGCTCACATCATAATGGTCTTTACAACCTAGAGTCTATTCTCAACATAGAGAATCCTGTGAGTCCTCTAACGAAAATAATTTTGTCACTAGAAAGGAGGTCAGCCCTAATCCCCATTCTCCACTTTGAGAAACACAATGGCTTCTTATGGGACACGGTAAAGTCAGCCATGTTTTAGTTTTACACCTTTTAACATTATAATAATTGAATAAAATAAGTAAGCCTCTTTTTAAATTGTAGTGCTTAACTACTGTGTTTTGTGATTTTTAAAGCATCAACTGGCCATCTTTTCCTCTTCCCCCCTCAAAGCATAACACAGTAGGCAGAGGAAACAGCAGTGGACAGGGCGCCTCCTCTCCCTCTCCTGGCTTATGATGGGACTTGCTACAAGAAAAGGGATGTGGCTGCTCGGCCTGTGTCCCACCTTGGTGTGGGGGCTCCAGGATCTCCAGGCAATTCCATCGCACTTGTACAGTTTTTGGAGGCTTTCTTCAAAGTGGAAGAGTCCCTTTAATTCCGGTGTGCAGTTCTTTGGGAATGAGGGCAACGGGTCCTATGGGAAGGAAAGGTAATTTAGATCTGACACCCTGTAAACCGATCACACTGTTACCTCTTTTAGGTCATCATTTGCTGAATAGTGTTTTAACTGAGAAAACTATCCCCAAACTTGAAGGCTGTTTTTCAGCTCAGGAAACAGCTTATTGTAAGGAGAGTAGGAAGTGAAGAGATTTTCATACCTGTCTGGGGAAGTGTGAGCCGGTTGTGGATTCCTCCTTATCGGCTTGAGGCGGTTCTGCCACTTTGGTTGTCTTTTGGGGCTCACTAATAAAGGATATATTGGCCTTCCTTCTGCGAGCTGGGGAGCCGTCATCTTCCAGTTTCAGGGAAATCACCCCATGATACTTGAGGAAATCAGCAAACAACAGTGAAGACAAAACAAACAACAAGACAGAAAACAAAAACATTTGTTGTAAAAACAGGCAATCCAAACACTGGATCAAGATAAAGAGATAAAAGGATGTTTTCCTGACCACCCAAGCCTCTAAACAAAATTCAAACAGGATTGTAAGGAAAATATATAAATATAATAGTTATGAAAGGTAGTTTCACTAGATATTTTGCATCCATAAAATACAAAAAATTTAGCAATCCTCTCAGACTCAGACAGAGGAGCCTGGCAGGCCTGGGGGTTGCAAAGAATTGGACATGACTGAGGGACTGATCACATGCATTGCTTACACAGTATATACGCTTACGTTATAGATGATGTCTGTTCTATTTTTATAAACAGAGGATGGAGGAACCTGAAATCAACAGAGGAAATAAACAGGAACAAAATTGGCTTGAATAATAATTCATAATAGGGCAAAACCCTTCCAATAAGATTTTTTAGTAACTAAAAATTTCTAAACATATTTTTAAAAGAGTTTCCAAGCCCAAATAATGGGAATTTTTAAAAAGTCACTGGACTAATCACAACTTATCAGTGTTGACTCATCTATTCTTCGTCCCAGTTAGAAAAGACATCCTTGTTTTTTTGGTACATCTATAGTGCACAGAGGTCCAAGAAACACCACACACACACACACACACACACTTACTCATGAGTGTATGCCTGGTGAGAATGCTATGCTAGTAAATTCAAAGCCATGGTTTCTACACCCAAATAATCTCATTCTTTTTCAGGACCACGAGTCATTCCCTATCTGTCTTGATCACAAAAGGAACCAAAGCAGAAATCATAGCGATGAGTCAGAATATCTATCACTTCAGCCAGTACAATTAATGAACTATGCTGATGTTTGTATGTAAAAGCCACTTCACGATGGTCCAAGGAACCATGAGAATGTCTATGGCCCCCATTCACTGTAAGAAGCAAAACAGCTTCCTCAGCATTCCAGATTACTTACTAAGATCCTTTGATCCCTTTCATATGCACTCCACACATCAAAACCCAGGAGGTCCCCATCCTTACTGTTTTGCCATCCCCTCGGGTCCTAAGCTTCACTGGAGAAAGATCTTCAGAACCAAAGTCCCGCAGGGCGTCACCCCTGGTGACCGCTAGCTGCTTGGAAGTTGGAAGGGGTCTTCTTTCCAGATGAAAGGAATCAGAAGTGGTGGGTGAGGAAGCCCCTGGGGAGAGCAGGTGCCAAATGCCCTTCTCCCATGCACTGGGCATGTTTGAATTGAAGGCATATGAAGGATGGCACTGCCCTGGTGGCACACAAAACGGCAGGTCAGTCCATTTTACACAAACAGATAAGTGATCACATCGACGAAGCTTGTCATTAAATTCAGATGGATGATTTTCCCACCAGATGTTGTCTTGCTGCCATTTGCCAGAAACCCCTTTTCTCTTCATCAGTTTCCATACAGGAAAGCTATGCCCTTCTGCACATCTACAGCGTGATTATGAGTCATGAAATTCATTCATAAGCCACAGATGAAAATCACTGTGGTGACTTTATAATCATCCCATCTACTTGGGAAATAGACTGCCTTCATTTCATATCAACAGAACTCCTCCGTGTCATTGGGTTTATTCCCTGATCAAGTATCATTCCACAAACACTTTTACTTGTTCACCCTCTCCCCAGTCTCCATAGGTAGAAACTGGAATTGTTGGAAGATGTTAGTGAAATCAGATAACAGTTATTCAGATGAGACTTCAACTGTTAGAGCAAAGACTCAGTCAATCTTAATGGCTCTCCTTTGATTAAAAATATTGCCAGTTAGTATGAAAAAAGTCTAAACCCAGAAGCACGTTTGGATACCTTATACTTCATCTGTCAAGTGTGTACTTCATCTATGTATGTACTTACTGTGACCAGAAAAGTCTACTGGAAAAAAAAAAAGACTTTGGTGAGGCAAGGTGGTGTGAAGAGATGTGGAAATATGAGTATGGTAAAGGAAAGAGGAAAGTGTCTATATTTATTATAGAATGAGAAAGAGAAGTGGAGATAACTAAGCAAAGAAAAATATATGGCCCATAGGGCATGACCGGTGTAAAAACTGGAGTGTAAGACTAAGCATTGTAACTGGACACTTGTCAAATGCTAAAAAGACGAATAAGTAGAGGGTATTTGGCAGGAAAAAGTCAGCGTACCAAGGACTTTGGCTGATCTTTATTTAGTTCACAGGTTGTTCTTTCGCATATACCATCCAGGACCTGTTTGGCTCTGCAACCCAAGGTTATTCATTAATATTCTCCAGCTGCTCCTGAATCCCCACGCCAGCTGCACCTTTCACATCTATTTTCCTCCCATTCCTTCCTCCCTCAGAATTTTCGTGGTCACACTACAGCGAGGGCTCAGATTTTAGGCATTAAGAGCTCTCTTCCACAGAGGAAGGTAATTACAGCCCTACAAACTCGGGGCAGGGAAATAATTGTCGATAGATTCTCACCAACATTGTTTCCCCCTTGGTGAGAACAACAAACGGGTAGGGGAAAAAAAACAATGAGGCACTGACTTGTTGCTTTTCTCAAACGATCGTTCTTAGCAGGAGGAAAGCCACATGAAGCAGAAAGCAGAATAAAGGGCCTACATCATGACTGAGGTTGCTTTCTTGACAAGAAATGAAGCATTTTGATTTGAAAGCGTTATCCAGCACGCTGGCTGTTGAAAGTAAGCAGCTACAGTGCCAAGACTCCTCGTGATTTCAAGATGAGGATCAAAAGAATACCTCCTTTTGAGTCCAAAATTTTCACTGCAGTTTTTGTCTTTGTGCCAAGAACCGCATTCACGGGGGAGTTCAGAATTACTTCAAAGACCTCATCATCTTCCTCTAATCCGTCATAGGTAATTGCTATATTCCACATCTTAGTTGACATTCCTACAAGAAGTAAACATTTTAATTACTCTTTAATTGCTATTTCAATCAACTAGGTGTCAGCGAAATATATTAATTAACATGTCTGCAGCCAGACTGCAGTAGCCTGAGTGAGCCATTGTACAGCAACCAACTTGCTGAAGTCGTGCTGTTCTCCCAAATAATATTAAAAGACCACATTTGTTCCTGGACAATGATGATTCCGTTTAAATGCAAACACTGTAACAAAAAAAAGCAAGCTGCATTAGGGAAGGGATGAACAAAAAATGGTGAGCTGTTGAGACCCCAAGACTTTTTTTTTCTTTGAGAATTTTTTCCTGACCTGCCCCTTCTCATCTTAAGAATAAACAAGTACTGCAATCTTAAAATCTTAATAGTTTGAAAAATCTTAAGATGTTGATGCAGTCAGAAGTGATTATTGGATGGTACTCCACGCTATTCATGGAACCCTTGAAATGATTGATTTCTAACGACAGCTGCTTCCATCGGCTGCCCTACTTCCTGAGATACTTGTAGCCCACAAATGCTTTTTCTGATGATGTAATACTCCAGAGTTTGATATCCTCCTGTGGAGAATTTATAGGCTGAGGGGTTCTAGAAATAGATGGAGCCAAATTTTTTTCTCTCTCTCTTTCTGTCTGCCTCTGTTCATGGAGTTACAATCAAGCTTGGATCACAGTAACTTTGCGAACTTAATACAAAACAGTTTTGATGTTACAAATGTATCTCCAGCCATCCTGTCACCACTCAGATGGGATGCAAAGCAACCCCGGAAACACATAATTAATGTTGGAAGAAACTTCAGAGATTGTCAAATCTTGACCATTTTCCATGACATGAATAGCCGGACATCCACCCCAAGGATTTATTTAGAAGAAAAAGAGTTGGCAGGAAGAAAAGAAAGTATTGTTTAGTGGAAAAAGATGGCTCAATTTTAAGGGGGAAAAATAAACTTATGGTGTAAGATTCAAGAGCTAAGTTTTGAAACTTTATTCTGGATCATTTACTCATCAGCTATTCAAGTGCTTGTATTTCTATGTGCTATGTCTTTCAGTTGTGTCCGACTCTTTGCGAACCCCTGGACTGTAGCCTGCCAGGCTCCTCTGTCCATGGGATTCTCCAGGCAAGAATACTGGAGTGGATTGTCATGCCCTCCTCCAGGGGATCTTCCTGACCCAAGGATCAAACCAGCATCTCCTGCATTGGCACACCCATGAACTCATCTACATAAATAGTTAAACATGTTTTTTCTAGCATTCTCATGTAAAAATCTGAATTCTTTTCTCATTGTTTTCATCTGCCAACAGATACAGAACAGACAATAAATACTACACGTATGTGGGCTCCAGAGTTGGAAAGACCAGGAGGGTGGAATGGGAAAACAACATGAGCAAAGTCAGAGAGCAAAGCAGAGGCCTTAATCAGGAGGGCTGAGCAGAATAGCTGGCTGGAGTAGAGGAGTCTTGCCAGGGAAGAGAGGTGAAAAGGCAGCACTGACATCTTGTAGCCAGACTGCAGACAGCCCTGGACCCGAGGTGGTCAGATTCAGACTTTAAACCACAGGCAACAAGGAAGGCTCTTGAAAATGGGTGTCTTAGAAAACTGAAACTGAAAAGTGTTACGTGGGAAGATTTAGGGGCCCAGGCAGGCGAGCAAAGAAGCTAGAAGTTGGGAGTCCACATAGGTCGCTGTTGTAATAAACTGGCATGAAGAGAAAAGACTTGACGATGAAGAAAGCATATGAATACTAGGACTTTTAATAATTAGAGAGCTGTTTTGACTCTCAAAGCCCATAAAGTTAAGCAGTGGTCAAATAAAAATCCAATACAAAAAAGTTTTTTTCCAAGTCTCAACCATTTGCCCTCTTATTTTAAGAATTTTTTTTAAAATTATAGTAGCCCCATCCTCCCACCTTTAAAGAAAACCCCTTAAAGTTTTTTTTTTAAACCTTTATGGAGTAGAACCATATAATTAGAGAAAAGCTATTCAAAGTTTCATTGAAGTGCTTTTGATTTGTTTGCCTGCATTTCAACTCTGTTTCTATGTCTACCAGGTGTGCACATAGGAACTACTTTTTTTGGTTAATGAGGTTAGAAATAAGAATTTTCTTAGTCTTTCTTTTTCCTTCCTCTCCCACCTTCAAGGTGCAAAGTATTTGTGAAAGCACAGTGATTATAAACAATTTCAGAAGGCTTGAACTGGCCCCCTGTTCCCATAAACAAAAGGTGCTGAAGAGGAAAGAGAAGTGTCAGGTTATGCAGACAGAGCCCACTTTACAGAGTGAGTTAATTCCTGGATATTTTCCTGTAAAACAGATTTCACTATTGAAAGACATTTTCTCAATGTTTTTTTTTTTGCAAATGCCACATGAGAGAGCTGTTCCTTTGGAAAACATTTTGACTCTTAGGGCACAGTGAAGTCTCAATTAAGAATGCAGCAAAGCCTTCAAGAACACCTATTTTAAAGGAAAACAATCATTTTCTTAAGAATATTTGCACTTTGACTCAAGATTAGACGCAATCACAGGATGCCAAGTAGTCAGGGTTTGTTTTCGATATGGCGCAAAACCGCAAGGTGAGTATAGATCACTAGGGCTTTAAAAAGTCCCTCATTTTCTCTTCAGCTTCCTCCAAGAGCTCGCCACCCTTAAAATATTCACTCTGATTTCTCAATCTCTGTTTCTTCCCCAATCATAGAAACTGCTGCTTTTAAAGAAATGAACAGATTACTTTGGGTAAAAGGGGTGGGAATGGGGATGAAGACATCAGATCTGAAAGAGGTAAGGATTAACAACATGGGAGTAAGTAAGTATTTGCAGGATCAGTGGACAGGGGGAAATGTAACATTTTCTAAAGGAAGATATCAGTTTATGAAAGTTTCTGGCTAATGAGCTCCAAAACAATGAGCAGCCAAGTGCTGTTTCATTTATAAACTGTATTTACTTATTTTCTTCAAATGTTTAAATAATCTCTAAACTTCTAACTATTTAGAGCCTCCAGAGGTCTTTAGTATCTACTCAAAACAGCATGCAAACTCTTCCAGAAAAATGGGTATTTCTCTTACCTGGAGGAACCTGCAAGGGGACTGCTCAAAATCCACCCAAAGCCCAAATCACTCCTGATCTTGTCACAAACAGACCTCGAGTAATAAAGATGACAAACAACAAAGACTCTTGCCTCTCAAAAAGTGGAAAGACCGAACCTGCCTTAATCTGAGTACATACAAGTCACAATGCAAATGTATCACGTCCTTTCGCCTTGAGGTTTATCAGAACCAGTGCCTGTGGCAACTCAAGGGTAAACTTCAATACGTAATAGGAATAGTTCTTCTCACCAAGGGTGGTCAGGCTGAGGAACACACTGAGGCAAATCAGAAACTTAAGCATCATAGGAAGGAGGCCAATAGCAATATTGGGGTTGTTGTTGTTCAGTCGCCCAGTCGTGTCTGACCCTTTGCGACCTCATGGACTGCAGCATGCCAGGCCTCCCTGTCCCCCACCTTCTCCCAGAGTTTGCCCAAGTTCATGTCCATTGTATCAGTGATGCCAACCAGCCATCTCATCCTCTGACACCTTTTTCTCCTGCCCTCAATCCTTTCCAGCATCAGAGATTGCTGCATGTGAAATGTGAGGCTCTTTTTTAATAGGTTGTGTCACTCAGAAATTGCTACATTGGAGTCCTAAACTTATTTGGAAATAAAGGCATTACAGATGCAATTCACATGAAGTCATACTAGAGTGGAGTGGACTCCTAATCTATTATGACTAGTGTTGTTATGAAAAGTGGGAATCTGGACACAGACACACACAAGAACACCCGATTGAGACAAAGGCAGAGATCGGGTGATACAGCAGAAGCCAAGAAAGCCCAGGGATTCCAGCAGAGCATCAGATCATGGAAATGAGGATAGAGCAGACTCCCTCTCAGCCCTCAGAAGGAATCAACCCTGCCCACATCATGATCTTGAATTTCTAGCCTCCAGAACTGTAAGAAAACAAATTCCTGTTTTTAAGCTACCAGGTTTGCGATACTTTGTTAAGACAGCCCCAGCAAGCAAATATAGTCACCTAACATCATACAACTTGCAGCCATGTCCGACTCTTTGTGATCCCATGGATTGTAGCCCGCCAGACTCCTCTGTCCGTGGAATTCTCCAGGCAAGAATACTGGAGGGGGCGGCCATAACCCTTCTCCAGGGAATCTTTCCAACATCAGAATTAAACCCGGTTCTTCCACACTGCAGGCAGATTCTTTACTGACTGAGCCACCAGGGAAGCCTGAACTGCAGAAAGGCATTCTTTTCTATGTTTAATAGTAAGTTATCAGTTTTGGAGTGGTGGTGGTATTCAGGCAATTTTGTTTTGCCTTTGCCAAAACGTCATGGGTCAGTGGCAGACAATGGCAAAAGTTTTGATCAGGTGGCCGACTCTCAGAGTACAGAACACATCCTCTGCAGAAGAGCGCAAAGGTTCAAGCCCTGGCTGCCTCTCACAGCCTTTCCATTCACCCCCGGGCAGGTGATCGAGGTCTATCCCACACAGACGGTAAGAGAGAGAACCATGCAGTACAGTGAGGGAGAGCTACCAGCCCCCATCTTTAGCAGCCAGGGAAAGGGGGCATGGCTTCTACCTTGGTGCTCCCACCAGGCACAGTTGCCAAAAGTATGTCTTTTGGGCTAAATCCCCTTCTTCTGCTGCTATCTCCTCTAAGAAGTCTTCCAGGATTTTCCTCAGCCAGAACAGTGGCTCATCCTTGGAGTCTCAATGCACTCTATCAATGAGTTGTTCTCATGTCTGTGTTTCCCAAAGGTTAGAACATCTGTGGGGGCTTCCCTGGTAGCTCAGCTGGTAAAGAATCCATCTGCTATGCAGGAGACCCCAGTTCAATTTCTGGGTAGGGAAGTTCCCCTGCTACCCACTCCAGTATTCTCAGGCTTCCCTGAGGAGGCTCAGATGGTAAAGAATCCACCTGCAATGCAGGAGACATGGGTTTAATCCTTGGGTTAGGAATATCCCCTGAAGAGGGGAATGGCTACCCACTCCAGAATTCTTGCCTGGACAATCTCCATGGACAAAGGAGCCTGGCGGGTTACAGTCCACGGGATCACAAACAGTCAGACATGACTGAGCAACAAAACACAGCACAGCATAGAACATCTACGAGAGTAGGCTCCATGCTTTTATACTCACTTTGCACCAAGCAAAATTCTTCCAAAGGCCTAAAGCAAAATAGGTGCTATCTAATTAAATAATAGTTTTCCCTGAAAGCTGCTCGTATCAAGCTATTCCAAGACAGATAATTTAGAAATGCCCTTTAGGAATCCACATGACTATAACATTCTGAAATTTTCCATCAAAATATGAGGCAATTACATTATTTCGGCTTTGTGTCAGACCTTTAAATCATGTTTTTAAATGGCCTTTCTTCTGGATTTTTGGATGTTTGCTTTAATATTTTATACATTTTATTTGTTATGATCTTTCATCTCATTTAAAATAAATATCCACTAGTAATAAAATAAAATACAAAGCACAAAACCTCAAGGCCAAACTGATCTCTCTGGAAGCGAGGTAATACTGTTCCTTGAGGAGTTCTAGTTGGCTGAAGTTGCATAATAGTCTGTCTTTTCCACAATCTCTAGACTGTCTTACAAAAACATGAAACAAACTGTAGACACACAGCGTACCTGGGTCAAACTGCACCAGCTTAGATGGAGTCATGGTGAAATCCTTTCCAACTGTAGCTGACACTTGGTTGACCTCAAGAGGGAAAAAAGAGAAGACATTCTTTTAACAAAAATATGCTGTGATAGAGAAATGCTGAGTCTAATCTCATACTAGACTAACTCATGTTCTTAAATCTGTTCCTAACATAAACTATCTTTTATTATAATACATCATTTTGGATCCATCTTCCTTAAAGTTACCTTTTTCCCTAGACTAATATCAATGGAAGGACACATAAAACTTTTTATTTTTTGGCTTCTCCTTTATAAATAATTCAGTTGTTGGAGAAAGTAACGTGAATTTTAAACAATATTTTTCTCTTTGCTACAGATACCATTTTATTCCATAGCCTTCCCTCTACCCCAACATGGTCCTAAAATTGCGCCTTGGAGGAAAGGAAGGGGACAGAGGAGAGAAGAAAAAGTGGGCTCTCCTGACAAATAGAAGGCTGCTCTGTCAGTCACTTGGAGGGATCCCGCAAGCTCAGAGCGCAGCCTTCGGACCAAATGAATGAAAACAAGTCCGGTCCATTCTCCTGTCTGGAGGAAGCCATTCCCCTTCACAGACAGGAATGAGCACTCTGTGGGGATGACGGACCTGGGGAACAGCCACACAGAGGCCACCAAACCCTGAACTCAGGGCTTTAGAAGTTCCTTCAAATAAGTTGTTAAAAAAAAATTGCTCTAATCTAAAGAGACTACTGGCTGCTCCCCTGTTCCCCTTTCCTGGGGCTGAAGGACAGAGACGATTTAAGGACTCTGACATCGTGCCCTTAACTTCCCCCGAGGAGCCTAAATATATGTGAAGAACACATATTTAGTTTGAAACATGGTTGAAAAGAGTTCGAAAAAGAGGCTTCAGCTGGTTTGAAAAAGAGGTCATTGAATGAGATGTTTGGGAAAGTGGGTTACTCATTCCTTCACTTTCTTACAAGGGACGAAGGGCACAATTCAAAATGCACAAATTGCTATTTCTTTGGTCTCAGATGTGATCTCCATTTCTACCAAAGCCCCTAACATCTGCCAGTGGTCTGCAGTGGAAATGCTTTGCTCAAGAAGAGTACTGCCAGGTGAATAAAGATGCACATGTAGAGACCCAACATGTGGACACAGTGCGGGGAGGAGAGGGTGGGACGAACTGGGAGAGTAGCTTTGACATACATACACTACCACTGTAAACCAGCTAGATATAGTGATACATGGACATATATACACTAACATGTGTAAAATAGATAGCTACCACGTGTGAAACAGACAGCTGCTATATAGCACACAATGCTCAACTTGCTGCTGCTATGACCTAGATGAGTGGGCTGCAGGTGGGAGGGAGGAAGGCTTAAGAGGGAGGGGATATATGTATACATAGAGTTTATTCACTTTGTTATACAGCAGAAACTAATGCAACATTGTAAAACAATTATACTCCAATAAAAAAAAAAAAGAAGAGCACTGCCTCCTAAGCCCCTATTTGCCCTTTCTCTATGATGCCAAGGCTCCTCCCGAACAACCTTTCCCTGTGGAAAGGCAGCCCATTGTACACCTGTACCCACCATATGCTGGGAGTTACACTTCCCCGTGTGGTTCTTGCACGTGCAATTACCTAGTATTTACCACCACTGAGTTCACAGAATCCTACGTGGGAAAAGAAATGGGCTAAGGTGAAGTGGTTGCAGCAGCCAGTCGGGTGCAGGTTGGTGATTCAAACCAAGGCAACAACAGAGGATAGAAGCACTTTCTTAAGCAGCCAATCAGCTCTGGTCTAAAGTGGCAGGCTGTGCTGTGGGCAGAGTGGTCCCTGAAAGACTCAGGCTGTTTGAGAAAGGCCTGCAGACACAGCTGGCAGCTTTACTGTGCGTGCTCAGCTTCAGCAGACAAAAGATTCCCTGTCACACCAGGTCTTTTCTTCCTGCCTGGCAAGGTGAACAGTTCTGTGGCCCAAAACTCCAGCCTAGAGCATATGGTGCTTTCTCTGGAGGCCCAGATTATTAGGAAACCACCACGCAGTCTTTCTTTTTCCATAACCAATGTACTGGGAAGTTATAGGGGACATCAAGTTATCTGATCCTTTAACAATCATAAAGCACCCATAGGTCAGGAAAACAGAACCTATGCCCACTGGAAAGATAAATGCTGAGTCTGGTATATAGTATAATCTACGTGCACAAGGTTCTGAAGCTGATTTGAACTTACTGTAACTGAGACTTCACTGAGATGGCATTTCCCCCCAGAACCTAATATCACTGCTTTTTTTCCCCCCCTTTAGATTGAGGAGGAAGTCTTTACCAGCATTAGTATGTACAGGCTTTTCATGCTCTCATTCTCCCAATGTGCAGTTTTTCTAGAGACTTCTTAAAAACCTTTCCATTCTAGAAGCCATGGTTGTGCTCCATGTTCCATGTCAGTGGAAAGAAATAGCAGGTGACTAGTCCAAAATTAATTATTGAAAATTTCTTATATTTCAGGCTGCCTCTATTGCTACATAGCCTCTTAATTTTGCATGACTTGGGTGATGCGTAAGATAGGTGTAATCCCTGATTTTTCTCATCCACTGAGACCATAGGTGATCTTGGTGCATGCTAAGAGAAAGCCATACAGGGACTGAAGTTTGCAGACAACTTTCCTTTCCAAAGCAGAGTTTGGCCCAAGTTCACTAAGTTGGGTAGATCTTATGAAATCAAACTTCAAGAGTTAAAGACCAGATTTTAAAACTAAAGATGGGTTAGAAATAGAATATGTAGGAGCTAATGTATCTTGATAAATGATGGAGGGACAAAGAGGTTTTGTACTTAGACTTTCTGGAACAGAGCAACACTCCTGCAATTTGAAGTTTCCTCAGTTACTCTGAGTTTCTTTAAGGAAATAGTCAAAGGCACCAACCAGCAACCTAGGCTTTAGCTTGAAAGATGATAGTTTAGAGTTGTTACCTGTACAGTCACAAAGGCTGAATCCATGGAATATCCCCTTCTGGTAATCTCCAAGGGTAGCATGCCCATATTCTCACAGACCTCATATTCAGTCCGCGACCACTCAATATGAGACCAATTCAGTTCCAAACTAGGCATGTAAGAAAAGAAAAAAGAAAATCATGAGAAATGCAAAGTGGAAGCCTGTGGGGCTCCTCTGCTGGGTATAAAGCAACCACTGGTCCAAACTGGGAGAAAAAAGTGGTTCATCAACCTACACCAGTGCTGCAAACTCCTTGCATATGTTTGGTACCTTTTAGTTCACAAAGAACATCTACTAGCATTATCTCATTCGTTACTCTCAGTGCTGCTGTGAGGTAGACAGAGCATGTATTAGAATTCTATTTTATGAATGTAGAAATAAGATTAAAAGTCTATCCAAGGTGTGCAGTTATCCATGATAAAGGAAGGGACTCAAATTTGAGAGTGTTTGGAAGGGAAAGGAGCAGGTGGTTAAGTTCAAGGAGACGTTCATTTTTGGAAAGGACATTGATATGAAACTTCTCTCCTATATTTTGACCTCCTTCAATGGTACAACAAGATCATTTCCAGGCACAGATCTTCTCTAAACTCAGGTTCAGTTTAATAACAAGACGTCTTTGAGGAATGTTTAGGAATTAGAATGTGCATGTATTTTACAGGTTTACCCATCCCTCCTCTGTGTATGTGCAAGGACTATACTAACATATAGCTTGATTGCAGCGATACAACTGAATAAACCTGATGAAGACAGAATGGTCTTTTTTTCCACACTATGTCTAGTGAGTCCGAAATTTGATAGAAACTGACTTCTTTAATCCTCATAATACAAAGAGGTATTTTTTTGTCTTTTTCCTTTTCTTCAGAAAAGAACATTGAGCTTGCTGCTGCTGCTGCTGCTAAGTCGCTTCAGTCGTGTTCGACTCTGTGCGACCCCACAGACGGCAGCCCACTAGGCTCCTCCGTCCCTGGGATTCTCCAGGCAAGAATACTGGAGTGGGTTGCCATTTCCTTCTCCAATGCATGAAAGTGAAAAGTGAAAGTGAAGTCGCTTAGTTGTGCCTGACTCTTAGTGACCCCATGGACTGCAGCCTACCAGGCTCCTCCGTCCATGGGATTTTCCAGGTAAGAGTACTGGAGTGGGTTGCCATTGCCTTCTCCAACACTGAGCTTAGAGAGGTTAAATAACTAGCTTGAAGGCAAAATGCTATGACAAAGCTAACAGACAGCAGAGATAGAGTCCTTAGCATAAATCTGAAACCAAATGTTTTGTTCCTTCTCTACCATTCTTCTTCCCAACTAAAGTTCTCCATGACTCTTGTGATCTGAGCTCAAGCAGTGGGCTACAATTTTATCTTTATCCTGAAATATTTCCCTTTTTGAGGTGAGAAAACTTGAAATGGTTCACCTGAACAGTTCTCTTCAAAGATTTCCTTACATTTTTTTACCCGCTGTAACTGGCAGCAACATAAAAGACATGAATGGTCTTCACTATGATCATTTAAGTCGCTTCCATTTTTTTTGGTTTTATTCATTTTCCTTTCACTCTCCATTCATAAAACCCTCAGAGTTTGCCTTACTGTATTCCCAAACTTCCACTTAGATTCAGGTCTTTCCTCTAGACTTTTAAATTTACTTCTTACAGTGTTTTTCTTTGCAGAGCTAGAAATTCTGGGTGCTACCGAGTAGACCGTGGAGTTCACAAATTTCAAAGAACACGCCACACATTCCTGGGGATTATTCCTAACAGAGAGTAATAAGTTTGTCCTCTAATCAACCCTTTATGTCCTTGCACCAATCATGTGTCACAGCCACATCCTATATATTAAGTTCACTAGCAAAACAAACTCAACAGCACTGTGTTCTACTCTACCGACCAGCAGCCAGTGAGACAATGGTAGTGTGGAAGCATGGACTTATTCTAGAGCTTCAAGAATTTGTATTCATATATGTTTATTCAATCAATAGACGTGACATTTATTGTTATTGGCATGCTGGGCTTCACAAAATTTTGACATGAAAATAGGATACTTATATTAAATAATATTGGGAACCTCATGGGCCTTGATGAAATCGATTTCAAATCTGACAGGAGACAGATCAAGAAAGAAAGAAATGGCAATGCTTAAAGAATCATAAGATAACAAGCAACACGGATGTTATAAATGCCAATAGAAATAACATGTTGCAAAGAATTCCTCAAGGATCCAGCCAGATAAGAAAGGGGAACAAAATCAACAAGAATGATTGGAAGAGAAAACAGAAAGATAAAACAGGAAGGAAAAGGGAGCAGTGGGAACCAGTGAAATAAATACACAGAGATGGATTTCAACTAAGTCTGTGTAAGGTTCAAATGAGTTTCAAGGTTCAATCTTCTAAGAATCTATGTATTGCTAATGCTAACCACGACCAGCAAAAATTCATCAGTGTCACTCTGCAGGTCCAGATGACCTTGAGGCCTAAAATGAAGTGTGATTTGATTGCTGATCTAGATCCATAAGGGGATCATGCAGAGTGACATTCAGTTTCAAAGCATTAAGGGTTTTGGTGTTTGGGAACCTGCACACATCACCCTGATACATCATTGGAATGCTGCATGATGCTTAGAGGTTAAGGTTATAATTACACAATGTTCTATTTTACTTTCTTATAACTATTCCCTACAAACAATAAATGCCTATTTGAAAGCTATGAAATTTAAGCCAGGCTATATATTTTTCAGAAAAATATTTAAATCATGAGGCACTTGCATACCCAGAGGATATGTGTGACACATGCTTTGAAAGTGTTTTTTTGTTTTCTACAGTATTGTATTTAAGAAGGCCTTTCTACACTGAGCCTACAGTTGCTTAAACTCAACACAAACACTTGAAAGAAAAGTTAGAGATGTAGTCAGTCGCCTGGGAATTCTCCCTACAAGAAGCCATACAGATAGATGTTTGCTATCATGCAGATAACCAGATGCAGAAGCCCATTAGAGAACTGTGGAAAGCTCTGGATTGGGAGGTGTCAAGCAGATGGGGGTCGGTTCACATCTTCACATTTTAATGACCCCCCTCTTCTGAAGTTTACAGACACACTTTCTGTGAAACCCACATGGCAATCATTGTGAGTCAGCAGGATGCAAAAACTCCTCAAGCCCTGAGGTCAGGATTTCTTGGCCTGGGAACTACTGACATTTGGGACCAGGTTTCTTTGTGGTGGGAGGCTGTCCTGTGCACCGTAGGATGTCTCCCAGTGGGGACTTCCTCACTGATCTAGTGGTCAAGATTCTGCCTTCTGATGCAGGGGCACAGGTTCTATCTCTGGTCAGGGAATTAAGATTCCACATGCTATGGGGTGCAGGCGAAAAAAAAAAAAAAAAAAAGTTTAGTAACATCCCTGGCTTCTACTCACTAGATCCATTAGAGGCAGCCATGCCATTCCATTCCAGTTACAACAATCAAACTGTTTCCAGACATTTCCAAATGTCCGTCACGGGGAAAGTCATCCCCAGGCGGGAAACCTTCCTGAAGTGATTTCACAGACTCATCACAATGGAAAAGTCTATTTAATCTATAAGCCAAGTTTTGGTTCTCAACAACTGTCATGAATGAAAGACATAGTCTGCGGGGTATGCCCAGACTATTTAATTTCTATTCCTCCATCCTATGTCTTTCATGATGTAGGGCTGAAACCATCACAATACTGTAATTATCCTCTAATTAAAATAAAAATTAAAAAATAAAGGCAACAGTACCCAGCATATATAATAAAAAGATATAACATCTCACATGAAAAAGAAATTAAATGGGATGAGACTTCCAGTTCTTCTTTCAGTCAAAGACAAGACAAACTGTTTAATTACCCAATTTAGCGATCCACCTCCAAAGTCCAGCATGTGTGATCCACTTTAATCTGATTAACTCTCATTTCCAAAGTACATATAACATACTATTTAATTCACTTAGGTACTAAAGGTCTGCAGTTCATTGAGGTATCACCAAGTGCCTTGTAGGGTGACTGGGACATAGTAAGTGCTCAATAAATATTTGCTCAAGGAAATAATGAACTTCGTTTAACCTACTATTTGAAAAGCTAAATTGACCACTGAAACGTTTTTTCTTCCCAGCCTATTCACATATTTCACACAATTTGAAAAGAAAATCTCTAGGCCAGATGTTTTCACATGTTTTTTTCTAGCCCTGACTTATTCTGGATTCTTTAGGTCATATTGGATTGTATTAGCTTGAGAGAAAGATGGCATTGGTAAACGACCATTCTATCATAAAGCATGATGTCTTATTTTCTAAGGCACATTCATGCTTCTCAACATTTGACAGTATCTAGAAACAGCTTTATTTTTCACAATGGGAGGAAGGGGATACTGGTGTTTAGTAGGTGTCGTCCAGGGGTGTTGCTAAATACCCTTCAATGTACAGGACGCCCAACTCACCCTCCACCCAAGCCCCACGACAAAGAATTGTCTGGACCAAATAGTCAAGAGTGTTGAAGCAGAGTCAAAAATATACACTTTCTGATATTCTATTTTGTGGCTGTTGTTGCTCAGTCACTAAGTCGTGTCTGACTCTTTGCAACCCCAATGACTGCAGCATGCCAGGCTCTCCTGTCCTTCACCATCTTCCAGAGTTTGCTCAGATTCATGTCTATTGAGTCGGTGATGCTATCTAACCATTTTGTGTCTACTTGGTTCATTTATATGAAGGAACAATGAACCAAAAGAATCATTTGGAATCAAACTTTATTTTGGGATTTGGGACATTAATCCAGGTTAACAAGCAAATGTAAAAAAGGTACTTGGCTGCTCTCTGCCTCAGTTTCCTCACTTCCCCAAGTACAATAATAATAAGTCTGTACTTCAAAGAGGTTGAATGAACCTTAATGAACACTCATTAAGTACTCTGAGCTTCTCAGTGAAAGATTTTATAGTAGCTAAAATGGTGATTAAATTATTCTTATAACTAGATCTTCACTTATAATCAAGTAGCATATGACTTAAGAAAATCAAAATGTTAAAAAATATTTTCTAAGTATTCAATCCAAGACTTATCAATTCAAAGAGGATGCTATTAAGCTCCATAAAAATGCTATGAACACCTGTGTTTGCCTTTCTGTCTTTCTCTCATGATAATGGGGAAACGGTGCTTAGTCAGGAAGCAGCATAGTGAGTACCCCAAACAAGTGCTTTGGAGTCAGACACATCTCATAACCACTTATTAGTGTGTGATTATGGTCAGTTACTCAGTCTCTCTGGACCACAATTTTCATCATCTGTAAAATGAGGGAAATTACATTCATGTCAAATTAAAATTTGTTAATACGTATAAAGCACCTGTACACAGTGGGTACTTAATAAGGCCTATTTCCCTTTCCTTCCTCTGTGGTTTCTTAGATCTAATCTAGAGACAAATACTTTAACTTCTGGCTTGCAAGTAACGTGAAAGCTTTACCTAACCAAGAGTTTCAACCTCTTTCCCTATAACGTGTTTCATAAAAGTTGTTAAAGCATTTCTAAGTTCGCCTGCTAGGGAGGAGAAGGGTCAAGGTGCTTGGAATCATGGAGCAGCTGGGGAAGCAGCCACTGAATTATGAAGAACTTCAGCAGGGGTCAGCTTTCGTTTTGAAGCTCACCTTTTCTGCAGTGGGTGCAAGAAAGAGGTCAACACTGAATGCATGTTAAGAGACTGCCTTGGTCAGACGTCAGCTACATTCTGTGGTCTACAAAGGTGTTTTTGATGAATGATGTGGTCCTATGTGACAGAGTTTGGGTGGGAGGCAGACCATCTTGAGATTCACACTGGACATGAGAACGGCATGCTAAGGCATGGGCCGAGAAGATGAGCACTCACACTGAGGTCAGGAGGTCATGGTGCACTGTGGGCTCTGCCATTTATTCACTTAGTGGCTGCTGGCCAATTACTTAAATGCTTTGAACCTGATTTCCTTATCACCCTCAGAGAACTGCTTTGCAGATTAAAACGGAAAACATATGTGAAAGCACCTAGCACAGTGCCTGAAATTTAGGCACTTAACCAAATCTAAATTTTGATGCAAATTCCCATGGATTTCAACATTTTATAGTAACTTCTATTTACAAATGTCTCCTAAACATATTGCATGAAAAGCTTGTGCCATGAGCTATTCTGGGGCAGGGTGGTCTTGGTTTTATAATCAAATCATATTGAGATATGTTGCATATTATATCCCTCTCTTGAAGATTCCCAATGCACACACGCATCTTTGTGACTTTGGCAATGTGATGCATTAGTGAGTCATAATAACTTGATCACATCAAGATTTCCCAACACCATTTCTAATGGAAAGTCTATTGACCCTTTAGGACTGATGCACTACAGAAATGCTGCCATAGCAAAAACGTATGAGCAATCAAGACTCCGGGACAATTCTCACTGAACATGAGTCCTCCTTATTCTATAAAGAGCCTCCTTTCTGCTCCTGATTGCATCCACCAGTCCCTTTAGCTTCATTGCAGAATGTTTTCACCCCTTGAAATATACAGACTATTAACCTATTAATCCTAAACCAAACCAGAACACAAAGTTCACTGCATTCAGATTATTAACAAGAATATGGATTGTTCACTTTGTGAACATCTCAGAGTCCATTTCTAACTTATGGGCTTTAGCTGGCTACCAAAGGCCTCTGGAATACTATTCAGTCAATCATTGTCCCCCACATGAATGCACAACAGTAGTAATCACCACCGCAGGTCATGTTTGTCAAGGACTTTAAATAGATGCTCCCACGTGTTTTACCTCATTTGTTCCTCTAAATAAATTGTAATACTGCCCCTAATTTACAGATGAGATAACTAAGATAACTAAACACTTGACCTAGGTCAGTGGCAAAGTCAAAGCCCAAACCTGTTCTTTGGCTCTGAGTCCAGTGGTTTACCGTACATTATCTATCCCATTATCCCCAGTTCATTAGCCATGGAGTACACACTCATATTGAGACCTGTAATTTACATTTAAGCTCCTTGAGGAGTAAGTATTCTTCCTTTCTTGTTGCTTTGATGGCCAAAGATTGGAGAAAAATATGGAGCTGAGTCTGTTGCTTCTTTCCCCTTAGGCCAGTAGAGCACACTCATTAAGAGTGGGCAAGAAGTCCTTTAATGCAGTGAGGAAAACCACGGATTTGAGAGTCATAACTTCTGTACCAAAATCTTAGCTCCTTCTCTGATGAGCTATATGAGCTTGGAAAAGTCACTTCCTATCTCCTTGCCTCAGTCTCCTCACCTGTAAATTCTGGATTATGATGGTACCTAACTTAAAGGTTGTTGTGATGATTAAATGAAGAGCAATGAAGTAGAGCAGAAAGCTATAGTGTAAATGCCTGTGATTTATTCTATACAGGCAGCTAGGTTCCTGCTAGCCCTGGGAAGACAGATCATTATTCATAACATTGTTTCCTACTGGAAAAAAATAGTTCTTCTTGTTCCACAAAGTAACTACTTACAAATGAGGTTAGAGACAACTATATCCTTCAAAACCTATAAAGATAAGTGCTTAGTAACTTCTACCTGCTTTTCCCTCTACCCACTCTAGAGAAAACAACTTAACATATGTTGGATCAAATCAAAGTTATTTGGGGATTAACTCTCAGTGGACATATTTTGCATTATATTCCACTGACTCCAATCATTACAAGCTGAATTAGAAACATCTTCAGCATAGGTACCTGAAAATAGGTATCTAGTAGAAGTAGGAGTCTATTTTAAAAGTCTCAAGTAAAGTTATAAATTCTGAGGTTCTGAAATAAACTTGAAAATTATTCAAAATCATAAATTATCTTCAAAAGCAGTGTCCTTGGTTACAATGAGGAACTGGTGGCAGGAGGGGGGGGGGGGGTGGTATATGTAGAAACTTCCCTGGTGATACAGTGGTTAAATGCTGTGCTCCCAAAGCAGGGGGCATAGGTTTGACCCCTGGTTGGAGAACTAAGATTCTACATACTGCAAGATGTGGCCAATGAAAAAAGGAAGTTTGCGGGTGAAGCAATATCTATCTAGTTCTATTTCTGTGTTCCCATGTGGTCAGCATTAGTTCAGTAGCAAGTCTGATCAATATTTTTATGTTTATACGTTGAACTATTAAAAAGCAGTGAAATCAAGTTATTAATATTTTTGAGTAGGATTTTTTTTTAAAAATTCTTGAGAATTGAATACATTTGTCTGAAATTGCAAGTAGGTAACTTATTTTCCATAAAGATTATAATCCCAAGAGCCATTTTTCTGAGGCAAGAGCATTTTAATGGCAAGTGGGCATCTGTTTTAATTTTAAAGTGTCATGATTGAATTTTCATGTCAGGGTCCAGTTCTTCCTTGCTCACACCTATTTCCCAGATGCTTATACTGTGCACCTGGCCTATAGTAGCCACTCAATAAAAATCTGGACCAGATTTTTTTTTATATTACAGGCAATAGAGGTGCAATTCTGAGAACAGGTTTTGGTAAAGATGCATTTTTCTAGCAATGACCACAGAGACCTCTGCTGGCAGATACTGGGACTACAATCCAGGATCAGAAAGAAAAAGCAAAAATGAAGAGATCAGAGGTGAATTTCTCAATTTTCTTGTCTTTCTTTGTCCATACTCTGTCACAAAAGCCCCATAAGAAGCTGTGCTCATTATGGTGTGTGGTTTGATAGAGTCAATACTAAAACTAGAATAAATGAACAACTTTTCTCTGAGGTGAGTGGGAAGGGCATCAAACTTGGGGAAAAAAAAAAAAACATGGAGAACTGGATTGTGATTTCTGCAATCATTTAATAGCTGTTATTCAAGGTGTACCTTAAAAAAATCTAGAATAGTGACCTGGTAAGTGAAATTATGGTCTGTTAATATGGTTAATTTTGAGGATTTGATACTCTGGTTTTTCTGAGGGTCCTATATTTGACACAAGTTCAAAGTATTACTTAATACCTCCCCCAAGTCTTTTTTCCTCTTTTACACTACACTGTCTTCACCTTACCCATGTTAGGTTTATAACTTACAAAAGGAGTCGCTAGTAATTGCTTGGGTTTGGGGGGAAGAGAAGATATTTTGCTAAACTTTCCTAACTCCCTCATTCTCTAGATATTTTAGAAATGTAGATTTAGGAAATGGTGGGTCATAACACAGTCCTAGAGTGACCTCTTGCTGCATAATTTGTACATAAGCCTACAAGCCCAGTCCTGGATACCAGTGAATTGTCAAGACAGAAACCTCTGTGGGTGTGAAAGGATGTGCATTTGTAAACGCATGCATAAAATGAATGACCCAGCCCCAAAGAACTAAACTTTTTAACACTCCCATATTCTGTGATTATCAACAACAGAAGTTTAAACTTCCCCAGTGGCTCAGTGGTAGTGAATCTGCCTGCCAATGCAGGAGACACAGGTTTGATCCCTGATCCAGGAAGATCCCCTGGAGAAGAAAATGGAAATCCACTCCAGTATGCTAGCCTGGAAATTCCACAGACAAAGGAGCCTGGAGGGCTACAGTCCATGGGGAAGCAGGAGTTGGACACGACTTAGTGACTAAACAGCGACAATAGAAGTTTCTCTTTCCAAAATAAATTCTATGAGCGTGGGAAATCATCTATCAATTTGTCCTCTTAGATTCTGTTTAAAAAAGAACATTTTACTTTCCTCATCAGATACATTCTGGACATTATATGCAGGAGTATTAAATAAGCAAAAGAATTTACCTTTGAGGAGTGGCAGAGTTCCCTGTGGGATCCATGACTTGAAATTCCATGGTATCTGAATTTACTTCCAAAGATGGGTTTATGATGTAAAGAATGGTCTTACTGTTTAAATCCTTCTGGCTAAATTTCTCATGGATAAATTCACCTACAAAAAAGAAGTAAATGATTTTCATCAGTAATCAAATAAAATATTAGATAAGAGCTGATACAATATTTATGGCTGTTTTATTTTTAAACTCTTCTTTTAAAATATTTAAAGTAAATCTTTTAAAGAAATCAATAAAATGTAACCATCTTAAAACTCAGTCAATTAACTTAAATTACTTTGTTTCAAACATTGTACCTTAAATATGAAAACAGAGAGTGAATAGGAAAATCTAGCAATAAAATCTAAAATTCTGTGCCATCCTGTGATCATTATCTTCATAAAGTAGAAATAACATACAATTCAGAGAAAACTTACATCAAAAAATTGTTTTTAATGAACTTACATAGCTCAGAAATTCATGATATAAGAAAATGGGTCACAAATTCGGATTTGGTCCTGACAATGTATTTCTGTGAATACTTTACAATCTAGCTATTGAAAAAAAGTTATACATAATAAACAGTTGTGTATCAGTATCCAGTTCTCCCACTCAAGATGAATTTAGGAAAATTCAGCTTTAAATCCTCTTTAGCATGGATACTGATTTATAAACTGCATCTGTCAGTAAGCCTTGGGGAGTATTTACCAAATGGGCCTGAACTTAATTACAAATTACCTTCTAGATTGCCAACCACTGAGTATTTTAAAATGAGCAAGGATTAAGGAAGGCAGTACCTGTCGTTGAGTTCTCCAGATGCCCATGTTGGGGGCCTCGTAAAATCTTAAAGATGATCTGATTATCATCAGTGTCGGGGTCTGATGCCTTCAACACGTGGGAGGTGATGTAAATCCCGTAACAACCATTTTTCAAGAGCCCTACTTGAGAAGGGGAATGCAAGTGTGTGACGCGGGGGGCCGCTTTGTCCAACTGGTCCACCTGAATGATCAATAATCACACACAATGTTAAGCAAAGCCTTCTCATTCCCAAGCAACACCGGGGCTTAAATAGTTCAACAATGACAAACTCTCCTGAATTTCAGATTCCTTATCCTCCTCACTGGTTAACTTCTGTTAAAAGCTACCTCGTTCACAATATCTTCAGCAAATACCATAGAGCCCAGAAGAGAGGTTAACTTTCTGTTGGAAGCTTTGACTCAGCTTTATTTATTTGCCCACTGCCTGGCTCCCCCATTAGACCTAAGCTTCCTGAGGGCAGACACCGTGTCTTTTTTTCCCCTCAACTAGTCCCTGCACCTGGCAAAATGCCCAACCATTACAGGAGCTCAAGAAATACTTGTTGGATGAATACATTAAAACTGACCCAGGAACTGTATTGCAAACTTAATATTAGTTCTACAAAAGCATTTCCCCCTTCTCCCAGTGTTTGATAATTTACAGAAGCAATGCTATAAAGGTCTACAAATACACTGAAACTTTCTTTGTCGTGTCTTGGTTTAAATAGCAAAAATATTGAATAGCAGTACAAATACTTCAGTAAAAAAAAGTGGAAGGTGCTTAGCTATAGGTATTGAGTATTTGTTTTATTGATAGACAGAACCAGGTAACCAAACAGGTAGACTCAATTTGTAAAGGCTGTGATGGGCAATTACTCATGCGTGAAAGAGGGACAGAAGTTCAGACACTACAAAGGACCTCATTCGCATATGGTATGGCGTCATTAGAAATGACTCATCGGTTACGGAGGGAACATTTTTGGCAGAATTAGCATAATTCATCACTGGTACCACAAAACAGGTACAAGAACACAGTCTTTGTTCCCTTCATTTCTAATCACGCAAATCTTAACTTTATCCCCAAATGAAACTATTGTAATTCTAGCAAAGTAAAAAATGAGTGTTCACAATAAGACCATATATTTTGTGTGTGTTTATATAATAAACTACCAGTCATCTGTTGATAAGAAAAAGAGATGGGATAAACTAGTAACAAAATAAAGCCCCACAATTCAGTGTTAACCAATAAAAAATAAAAATCAGAAAGTTTCAGAATAGGAGACAACTACCATTTTTGTTCAAAACAAATACATATATATGTTCACACAGACACAGACAAAATTTTGGGAGCATGTGTACAAACATGTTCATTTATCTTCAGATGGGGAAAAATAACTTTGAGTATTTCTATATATGGACTTTTTAAACAATGAAATACTTTTCTGTTAAGTTGGCAATCTGCTTTTTTAAATAAAAAAGCAATCACACCTCACATTGGTAAATGTTTGAAGAAATAGACATTTTTATATTTTGTTGGAAGGAATGCCAATTAGTGAAAATCTTTTGGAGATAAACTTGATATATATATATATTAATAATGTGCATATACTGTGATTCAAAATTTCTACTTTTCGAGTATACCCTACAGAAATAGATGAATAGACAAAGAATATATATATTACTATTAATTAAAATATAATTTGTAATAGCAAATACTAAAAATTTCCATAAAACTTGGAAGTCCTACAGGGGAATTATAAATTATCTCTGCCTGAGATTGAGTGCCATGCAGCCTTTATCAATTATGTTATCAAGGAAGATTTAATGACATGTGGAAATTTTTATGATTGGAAACAGGTAATATGCTTAATAGTACATATAATATTATCTCTTTTTTATTTCAATAAAAGACTGCAAGCAAGCCACTGATCACAGTGGGATAATGAATTATTGTCTAGACCTTTTCTGTAGTTTATGGATTTTTTAACAACAATTATTTTGTAAGCTGAAGTAGCAACACACAGTTTCAAAGGTTATAGTCATTCTCCTTTCCTAAAAAAGTGAGGATGGTGCCCTCAGAGCTGTGAGATGGGGAGGCAGTTATCATGGCCTTTTGGGGAAGAAGCTCCAGGGTGACTAGTAGGAAGTACAGTCAGTGGCAAGAGAGGAAAAATAAAGATATTTTAAGACATGTGAGTAATCCTCAAAGTTGGTAAATACACTGAGTGTACGGGGTTTTTAAGTTATATTTTCCTTAAATATAGAAGTATTATAAAAGGAATAAAGGCCTGCCGTAATCATTTGCTTTTAAAAATGTTAATACCTACACTTCGGTCTTTGGGGCCCCTGCTGGGTCTTTGGTCCTACTCTGTTAAAATCCATCCTAAATTTCTAGTTTCTTCTTCAAAAGCAGGTCTTTTGGCTCAGGATACCAGAAGCATTTTAAAATATTAGAGTACAGACTTTTTTTAAAAAAAAGGCTATATCCTTATAGCCATTTGTGTTGGATTTACTAAAACTTATGTCACGCTTACTTGCATAGGAAGCAGTGACACTGGTCCTCTGTCCCTCACCCCCACCCCCATCTTCTTCTAAGAAAGACTTCAGAAATCATTGCACCGAGATTGCAGAATTTTGGTCAGCAACACAAAAAAAACCATAACTCAAAAAGATACACGTGCCCCATGTTCATAGCAGCACTGTTCACAATAGCCAAGACCTAAACGTCCACCAATAGATGAATGGATAAAGAAGATGTGGCACACAATGGAATACTACTCAGTCATAAAAATTAATGAAATAATGCCATTTGCAGCAACATGGACGGACCTGGAAATCATACTGAGTGAAGTAAGTCAGAATGAGAAAGACAAATATCATGTAGTATCACTTATATGTGGTATCTAAAGACCACACAAATGAACCTATCTATGGAACAGAATCACAGACATAGAGAACAGACTGGTGGAAGGGGTTGAGGGAGGGATGGAGTGGGAGGTTAGGATTAGCAGATGTAAGCTTTAATATATATTAATAGAATGGATAAACAACAAAGACCTACTATATAGTATAGAGAACTATATTCAATATCCTACAATAAATCGTAATGGAAAACAATACCTTAAGAAAGAAGGAATGTAAATATATGTATAGCTGAATCATTTTGCTGTACAACAGTGACTAATACATTGTAAATCTTCAATTAAAAAAAAGATGCAGAGTCTGAGACAGACAGACATGATTTCCTACAAAATAAATGTCAGATCAGTGCCTGTTGGTGTCAATAAAATACAACTGTGTTTTGTGTTTAAGTCTTGTAGCCTTGCCCTCAGTTACTCAGTTTGGGAACATAAGTGGTACACCTATGTTTAGGAGATTCAGTTTACTTCAGTTCAGTTCAGTTGCTCAGTCGTGTCTGACTCTTTGCGACCCCATGGAATGCAGCATGCAAGGCCTCCCTGCCCATCACCAACTCCCGGAGTTCACTCAAACTCATGTCCATTGAGTCAGTGATGCCATCATACCATCTCATCCTCTGTTGTCCCCTTCTCTTCCCACCTTCAATCTTTCCCAGAATCAGGGTCTTTTTCAATGGGTCAGTTTTTCCCTTCAGGTGGCCAAAATATCAGAGTTTCAGCTTCAGTATCAGTCCTTCCCATGAATATTCAGGACTAATTTCCTTTAGGATGGACTGGTTGGATCTCCTTACAATCCAAGGGAATCTCAAGAGTATTCTCCAACACAACAGTTCAAAAGCATCAATTCTTCGGTACTCAGCTTTCTTTATAGTCCAACTCTCACATACATACATGACTACTGGAAAAACCACAGTTTTAATTAGACAGACATTTGTTGGCAAAGTAATGTCTCTCCATTTTAATATGCTGTCTAGGTTAGTAGCTCTTCTTCCAAGGAGCAACCGTCTTCTAATTTCATGGCTACAGTCACCATCTGCAGTGATTTTGGAGCCTCCCCAACCCAAGAAAGTCTCTCACTGCTTCCATTGTTTCCCCATCTATTTGCCATGAAGCGATGGGACCAGATGCCATGATCTTAGTTTTCTAAATGTTGAGCTTTAAGCCAACTTTTTCACTCTCCTCTTTCACTTTCATCATCTTCTTTTTCACTCTCCTCTTTCACTTTCATCATCTTCTTCACTTTTTGCCATAAGGGTGGTGTCATCTGCATATCTGAGGTTATTGATTGATATTTCTCCCAACAATCTCGATTCCAGCTTGTGCTTCATCCAGCCCAGCGTTTCTCATGATGTACTCTGCATATAAGTTAAATAAGCAGGGTGACAATATACAGCCTTGATGTACTCCTTTCTCAATTTGGAACCAGTTTGTTTTTCCATGTCCAGCTATAACTGTTGCTTCCTGACCTACATAAAGGAGGCAGGATTTCTCAGGAGGCAGGTAATGTGGTCTGGTATTCCCATCTCTTTCAGAAGTTTCCACAGTTTGTTGTGATCCACACAGTCAAAGGCTTTGGTATAGTCAATAAAGCAGAAGTAGATGTTTTTCTGGAACTCTCTTGCTTTTTTGATGATCCAGAGGATGTTGGCAATTTGATCTCCAGTTCCTCTGCCTTTTCTAAATCCAGCTTGAACATCTGGAAGTTCACAGTTCATGTACTGTTGAAGCCTGGCTTGGAGAATTTTGAGCATCACTTTGCTAGTGTGTGAGATGAGTGCAATTGTGCAGTTGTTTGAGCATTCTTTGGCATTGCCTTTCTTTGGGATTGGAATGAAAACTGACCTTTTCCAGTCTTGTGGCCACTGCCGAGTTTTCCAAATTTGCTGGCATATTGAGTGCAGCACTTTCACAGCATCAGCTTTTAGGATTTGAAATAGCTCAACTGGAATTCCATCACCTCCACTAGCTTTGTTTGTAGTGATGCCCACTAAGGCCCACTTGACTTCACATTCCAGGATGTCTGGCTCCAGGTGAGTGATCACACCACCCTGATTATCTGGGTCATGAAGATATTTTTGTACAGTTCTTCTGTGTATTCTTGCCACCTCTTCTTAACATCTTTTGCTTCTGTTAGGTCCATACCCTTTCTGTCCTTTATTGCACTCATCTTTGCATGAAATGTTCCCTTGGTATCTCTAATTTTCCTGAATAGATCTCTAGTTTTTCCCATTCTATTGTTTTCCTTTATTTCTTTGCATTGATCACTGAGGAAGGCTTTCTTATCTCTCCTTGCTATTCTTTGAAACTCTGCATTCAAATAGGTATATCTTTCCTTTTCTACTTTGCCTTTTGTGTCTTTTCTTTTCTCAGCTATTTATAAGGCCTCCTCAGACAGCAATTTTGCCTTTTTGCATTTGTTTTTGTTGGGGATAGTCTTGATCACTGCCTCATATACAGTGTCACAAACCTCTGTCCATAGTTCTTCAGGCACTCTGTCTATCAGATCTAGTCTTTTGAATCTATTTGTCACTTCTACTGTATAATCATAAGGGATTTGATTTAGGTCATACCTAAATCAAATGATCTAGTGGTTTTCCCTGCTGCTGCTACTGCTGCTAAGTCGCTTCAGTCGTGTCCGACTCTGTGCGACCCTATAGAGGGCAGCCCACCAGGCTCTCCCGTCCCTGGGATTCTCCAGGCAAGAACACTGGAGTGGGTTGCCATTTCTTTCTCCAATGCATGAAAATGAAAAGTGAAAATGAAGTCGCTCAGTCGTGTCCAACTCCCAGCAACCCCATGGACTGTAGCCCAGCAGGCTCCTCCATCCATGGGATTTTCCAGGCAAGAGTACTGGAGTGAGGTGCCATTGCCTTCTCCAGTGGTTTTCCCTACTTTCTTCAATTTAAGTCTGAATTTGGCAATAAGGAGTTCATGATCTGAGCCACAGTCAGCTCCCAGTCTTGTTTTTACTGACTCTATAGAGTTTCTCCATCTTTGGCTGCAAAGAATATAATCAATCTGATTTTGGTATTGACCATTTGGCCTAATTCATCACTCAGTGGTGGCCAATGTCATATTTTCTTGCCAGAAAGAGCTCTTAAAAGCAAGAGACTGAGGAGGTCACCTCTTCTGCATTACAGATGGTAATGACTACATTACAGTCAGTTCCTGAGTTATTTTACTTCTCAGCTCAGAGACATCAGGAAGTTCAGGGAAATTATGGGAGAAAGTTTGAGGCTTTCCTTCTGAGGTTTTTTTATTTGTTTTGTTTACACAAAAGGCAAGAAAAACCTTGTACTTTGATGAAAAACTTTTGCAACATGTATTCAATAATTCCCTATCAGTTAAGTCTACAACTTCAAGAGATAAGGCTCTTGCAATAACCACACTCTATAAGATACTTTTGATGTTGGGAGACACTTGATTGAAGTTCTGGTACTCTCTTCAAACTCTAACCCCTTTTCCCTCCCTGTTCTGGAGTGTAGATGGGAACTCTTACACTGGCATTCAGAATTGACAATTCCTACATATTTGTAACCAAATAGAAGTGAAGTGAAGAGAAGTCGCTCAGTCGTGTCTGAATCTTTGCGACCCCATGGACTGTAGCCCACCAGGCTCCTCCATCCATGGGATTTTCCAGGCAAGAGTACTCGAGTGGGTTGCTATTTCCTTCTCCAGATAGACCAGAACATTATTCCAGGTTGGGTAGTACTATGACATTTCTCTACATAGCACGGGGTTGGGGGTAGTCAGGAGTCAAGAAAAATATGAACTGACTGAAAAGTGGGAGAGAACTAACAACAATTAAAACATGTAATAAAAAAAGAAATTAACTTTACTATGCACAAGGTATTTCTTACATACTCTACCAATAATATCAACACCTTCTCTCTTCTCCCAGTGTATCATAATCTCATTCCACTTTCTAGACTTCCTTTTAGTCAAAGATTCATCTTGTATCCACTCCGTGTTATCATAACTCCCCACTTTCATCCTCAGATCTCACTTTACATAAAGACTGTGATGGTTAATTCTACATGCCAATTTAGCCAGGATGTTTGGTCAAGCTAGATGTTCCTGTAAAGGCATTTGTTTTTAGATTGATGAGTATTTCAAAGAATAGACTTTGAGTAAAGCAGATTACCCTCCATAATGTGGGTGGGCCTCATCCAATCATTTAAAGGCCTTAAAAAAAAAAAAAAAAAAAGACTGAAGTCTCTTGAAGAGGAAGGAATTCTGCCTCCAAACTGCCTTTGGACTCAAGACTGTAACATCAACTCCTTCCGTAATCTTCAGGCTGCTGGCCTGCCTCGTAGATTTTGGAATGTGTCAGACTCCACAATTGCATGAGCCAATTCCTAAACAGAAATCAGTCTTTCTCTCTTCCTCTCTCTTTTATCATTTATATGTGTATAAATTATATAATCCTATTGATTGTTTCTCTGGAGATCCCTGACTAAGACAGAGATGAAAGAGCAAGGGAAAATTATTATTATTTTATATAATCAGAATGTATTCTGCATTAAGACAGATTTACATCTTTTATGTTATTGGTGGAAGTATGTAGAAAAGGGTGAACTGTATCCAAGGAGAGTGGATTCAAGGCTTTGAGAGCCAGAATATACTTGATGTGTTTTGACTAAAAAAAGAAAAACACGTTATGCCCTCCAAGAATCATCTTAACAGTCAACATAACTGTGACAGCACAGTACCACAGAAAGGACACAGCATGGGGATCAGGAAGACTGGAGCTCTTTATGTGCGTTTGACCAAATTGTTTAATTTTTGAACTTCTGAACATCTATAAAATGGAGACAATAAAACTCAGTTCATTGGATTTTTATGAATATTAAATGAGATTTATATACAGTGGGTCTGACCTACAGTTAACACTTTAAAATTGTAGATTCTATAATTATTTTTCTCATCAATACATGGGTAATACTGATGTAGCTTCATAAGTTTTCAGGTGTTTAATTGAAAACCATTAAAATTATAGTTAACCATTAAAATGCTCTTGGACTGCAAGGAGATCAAACCACTCAATCCTAAAGGAAATCAACCCTGACTATTCAGTGGAAAGACAGATGCTGAAGCTGAAGTTCTATACTTTGGCAGCCTGATGTGAAGAACCAACTCACTGGAAAAGACCCTAACGCAGCGAAAGACTGAGGGCAAGAGGAGAAGGGGACGGCAGAGGATGAGATGGTTAGATAACATCACTGACTCAATGGACATGAATTTGAGCAAACTTCGGGAGATAGTGGAGGACAGAAGAGCCTGGCATGCTGCAGTCCATGGGGTCACAAAAAGTCGGACAAGACTTAGCAACTGAACGACAACAACGCCAGTAGATAACATAGGCCAATAAGCATCATTATAAAAGTATAGTTAGATATTATAAAAGCAATTATAAGAGACTGAATACCTAATATACTTCAGGCAACATGCTAGTACCTTAGATACCTTATCTTGTGTAAGTCTTACCACAATGCTGTAAGGCATGTTTTTTTGTAGAATCAGAAGAGTCAAAAAACTCTTTTTAGTTCACACAGCTTTGAAAACACTGAAAGCAGAAATTCCAACCTAGGTGTCTGTCTCCAAATGTATTTTGGTCCTTTGTTTATTACCACTGACTCCAAAGGTCAATCATTATCTTGCACACAGGCAGCACATCTGTTTTGTGTTCATATTAACATGCTTGGTGCTTTGCTTAGTGCCTGGCATGCTGTAGGAAGGAAAGGAAACAGTTCGCCCGGAAGTCGTGTTCTCCTTATCTCTGGCCATGAAATGCGTATTTGTTATACTTGCCTGGATGGTGAATGATACAGGTTCTTGCCACACTCTCCCATCTACAAGAAAGCCATGGTTCGTCCCATCCGTGGCCACAAAAGTGAAGTGGTCAGTCCAAGAATCCCCTCCCAAGTGCCGATAGGCCACATGCCCACTGTCCACGTCCAGCTGAGTGAAATTGTGTGGGATCAGCGCCATCCCCCGCAGGTAGAGCTGGCCATGCCGTGGGAGCTGGGCCAGAAGAAAGGTGAGCTTCTCGGCTGGAGTGTCAGGGTCAGTCAACTGCAGGAGGTCAGGGGAGAGCAGGCCCGTGGCCCCTTCAACCAGTCTCAACCCCTTGTTCCTGGTCACCACGGGTAAGGCTGTGTCCACAGTCTCCAGTGTGATCTCAAAAATCCCAGGCTTGGTCTGAAGTCCATTGCTGACGATGAATCTGGCAAAGAGAGGCAAGGCAGCCTTCAACATGGATTCTTGTGTCACCATCTATTGGAATGAAATGATAACAATACACACCTTTACTCAAGGACATATTGTGTTGGGATGTGAAGGAAAGCTCAAGAGCGGATCTTTCAGGAAGACACTATTCTGTCCATTAAACCAGTCACTAGACAATGCATACATGGACCATTCTAACCCCCCAAGTATTACTCAGCAGCATGGATGGTAGATTCCCGGGATGGGGCAGGTTAGCTGTGCCAATGATATTTCTCAGGCTTGTCAATACTTAGTGTCATTTCTTGCCCCAAATAGGAATTTCATAGCCCAGACTCTTTTGCAATTGTATTTTCTTTGTGAGATTTTAATAGGCTCAGTTCTTAAGGCTGATCATTGGAAGCCCATCCAATAAAGTACTGAGTAGGCTGAATTTGGCTAATTCACTCAATTCACATATTTTTTTGTTTGTTTCCTCATTTGCCCATGACAAGATATGGGGGAGTTGTGTTGGACAAAGATTATTGCCCTGCTTTAAAGAAAAGAAAATTAGAGTGGAAAGATTCAGAAACATGGAAGATCATAAGGCAGGTCGGAGACAGAACTGGGACCAACACCCAGGTCCTCTGACTCCACACCTTCTGTTCTTGCCATTTTAGTGACTGCTGGTTTAACAATCCACTAAGAAAGAGTCATGGTGCCTAAGTATCACTGCAGACCTAGAAGAGAAAACTGAAATGACACAAATCCAAGCTGAGCAAGATGTTTCTTACACTTGAAGCTCTGTGACACCACGGCATGCTTCTGATTACATTGATCACTAAATCACATTCCACCCACACCGACAATCTCAAAATTAAACTAACCAAAATCACCCTTAGAACATTTCAATGTGTAATTTCTATACAAAGGACAATTGAGACTATGATGAAATTAAGCCAACAAAATCTGCTATTGAAACTCCAAAAAGTTAGGAAATCACTAATCTCAAATGGAATTGACACATTCACCACTGGCCAAAGAAACGCACTTCAAAACAATCATGGAATTGTGTCTATTTGTTTTTTTCCCACATACCAGTTCTGAAACAGTCATGGGGGATAGAAACACTCTTATGTTCCACAGATGTAAAAATCTCCTACAACACTGTAGTGTGTATAACACTGAATGATAAAAGAATTTTCTTCGGAGGTTCTTTTTTAAAATTAGAGAAGATATGGGGATTATATTTATTTTATAAATTTGACAAATGTGACTACCAAGTTTTTTATTCTCTACAAAAGATATCTTATCTCTCAGGGATAGAGGTTGATGCTTTGCTGTTGAACATGAAGGAATATGAAACCAGGTTGTGTGAGCGTGATGAGTCTGCCAGCCTGCCTGAGGCAAAGGACTCAGGGACAAGAGCAGCTGGATCAGAAGTTACAGGGAGATGAGTTTGGCAGATACAGATTTTGCTTTGAAGGCTAGGCTAACATTTTTGAGCTTTCTAATTATCAAGCTGGTAAGACTGCCTACTAGGAAAATAGGATGCGATGCATGGAAAAGGAATCCTCGTCCAAAAAGTTAAAACTGCTAAGTGAAATACTCAAAATAAAACACATTTTTGGACATGTCACATACCTTGATTTGTAAAGAACACAACCTGTTTGGTTTCTTTTCCCCCCATAGCTCAAACAAGAATATGGAATCAACTTTAGAAATGTAGATGGAACAAAATCATAGTTTCCTTAAAACAAAACAATATGTTTGGATAAATATATCCTAAGCAAATAGGTAATTTCATTGCTGGATCATGGAGTGTTTGCAAAATCTATTATTTTTTAAGAAGAAAAAAAAATCACACCTGAGAAAAAAATATTTGTGTATGCTCTTCACCTTTTAAGTTATTAGTCACCTTGACAATATCAAAGATCAGGTGATACACATTTTTAGGTACAAAAATCATAGTCTGTTTCTCAGGGGATGCTTTTCATGGAATTATGCCCTTACTCTATTGTTTTCTGGTTAACTCTGTCATGTTTCCTCCCTGGAGTCTATCTGAGCAGAGGTAAAAATTGGAGACTAGGCATCCTCTCAGGGCCTCCATTTTCATGCAACCTCTCCAGAAACACACTTCATGCCTTCAACTTTGCCCTCTTTCACAATATAAAATGGCTATCTATATAAAAACATGCTCTTTGGAGAGTTTTAAATTAGCAATTTATAGTTGAGTACAGACTTAAGCCAGGGAACATGTAGGCATGTCAAATACCGGTGGAGAAGGAAGAAAAAGAAAATAGGAGAGAAGGGGAGGGACAGCCATCAGGAGCAAGGAGGTGAAGCTGCCAGGGGCGCATCAGAGGTGGCCATGTTGAGTATCTGATTCTGACTTTCTCCTCTGGAGACTAAATTCCAAAAATGCCCAACTGGGTGCCCCAAGCTCAGTCTCAAAGTGGCTGCATTATCCACATACATGTGACCTGTCCGAGGCCACTGAAGTTTTCTCATGATCTAGGCAGTCCATCTTAGACTCCTCTCTGCCTCTGATGGGCATCTGACCACAATGAAAATCAGCAGTCTGCCCTCAGGCAGAGGGGAATGAGGGTGAGTGGGTTAGGGACCATTTAAGATAAGAAACATGTTTCCTGAGTCCGGTGTTCCCAGCTGGGACGCTCAGGCAGCTGTCTGCACGGACAGAAAGCTAACAAGCCAGTGGCCAAAAGGATGTAATGTCCCAACATGACTGGATCAAGTACATCTTTCCACATTCACAAGTAACAGTGCAAACTATTCACAAGCAGAGAATATTATCAGAGAGAGTGAGAGACGGGGTGAATTGGCCCTGGTTGGATTCCCAGTCAAAAGAAAAAAAAGCCTAGCAGAACCAGTGCGACAAGGTCAACGCTTTGTGCCTGTAAACGTTGACCAGATGATCTTGCAAATGGCCCACACCATCCCCCTCAGAAGAAACCTTCCAAATAGATTTCCAAGATTTATAACAATAGTGCCATTGCTATTATGGCATCCAGTCAAGCTTAAGAAGCCAGTGGTGTTGAGGTGGCAGGTCCTTCTGTGGGTCCATTTTGTTTAATTCCCTTTATTATGCTCCCCCTGAGAGGAAATGCAGCCAAGATGACCACTGTCTCATGAAATTTGGGGAATGACTCTCAGATCTGTGTGGGGTGCCTGCCTGGCCTGATTTCACCATTACCATGGTGCTTTCAAGCTTTCTGCATTTCCTGGCAATAGAGTTGGCTGAAGAATCTGCCATCTGTCATGGCATTTAAAAGATAAAAATGGAATCATAAATAGAGCCAGTTCTTCAGGAAAAAAAAAAAAAAAGTCCAACCGGCATGTCAAAATGGAGGACATTAGCATGTTCTTTTAGAACCCGGCTGCCAGCAGCTGAAGTCAGCTTGCTAATCACTTGGTGTCAGCTGTCCCAGAATGTGCTGCCAAATCCTTCTTCCAGGCCAGCAGCACCAAACAATACAGGAGAAATTTATGATTCACAAAATATTTTTGCAGAAGGTAAAATCTGACCATTAAACTCCCCCGTTTAATTAATGCTGCCAGAGCTTACATTAAAAAGTGAAGGGAGGAGGGAAGCTCTCTGCCACAGAATTTATCTCTTCTCCCCAGCCAAATTCCTTGCCAGATTTAACAGCAAGCAACATAAATTTAGGTGATTAGATTGGTTGCATATATTTAATTTTTAAAAAGCACCATGATCACACTTTCATTAAAAAAACAGCCTTTCAGCTTTGGTTGAACGCCACCTGACAAACAACACAATGGTTGGGTTAGTGAAATGACAAGATTAAAACAAGGGTCTTCAGCAGATGTGAGGCTCTTCCATTATAAATATGCAAAACTGCTGGCCAAACATCAGAATGACGCACATGGAGAAGGGTCCTTCCCACAAGAAAAGATTCTCCACAAGGTTTTTAGTGCAGTCAGATCTCTCCACAATGAGATCTCAGCCCAAATTTAGCTCTGATACTCAGCTATGTCAATTTAGGTGACTTCTTGCCTCTTCGAGACTCACTTTTCTCACCCATAAAATGGGAACAAGACATCTCTCTCAAGGGGTGGTGTAAGGCTTCAGAGTAAAAAGGGTCTAGGACACTGCTTGATGGGGCTTCTCAGGTGGCACTAGTGGTAAAAAACCCACCTGCCAAGGCAGGAGACATAAGAGACAAGGGTTCGATCCCTGAGTCGGGAAGATCCCCTGGAGGAAGGCACGGCAACCCACTCAAGTATTCTTGCCTGGAGAATCCCATGGACAGAGGAGCCTGGCAGGCTACAGTCCACAGGGTCGTACAGAGTCAGACATGACTGAAGCGACTTAGCATGCACACACACACTGCTTGATCCATTACAGGTGTATCAAGAGTAGCTTTCTTACACATAAATGAAGGGGCTGGATTAAATCAGTATTTTCCTACCCTTGCTGTTTATTGTCTCAATGAACCTGTTTCCTAATCTTGAGTCATTCAAACACCACCTTCACAATTTTTGCCATTTTCTGGTACTACTTGTACTCTTATTATGCTTTATATCAACTCATTGTTCTTCTTAAATAAATGTACTTGAAAAGAAACCTTTTAACGACTAAAAGACCAAAGTTTTCACTCATAAAAACGAAATCACCATAAACACCACAAAAATAAATACAAGAAACCAACTGTTTTTCATTCACGCTAGATGTTGTTGGCCAATGGCTTGGAGCCTGAGGCCTGTACGCTCTTTGCTAAAAAGGGAAAAACAGTCCATACTGAAGAGCTGTTAAGGACATATGAGCACAGGCCGCCAGAGACTTCCTTCTGCAAACAGAAGGATTGAGAGTATTAAAAAGGAGTTTCTCACTCTCGAATCTCTATTACTTAATGTCTCCTTTCTGTACCAGCCAACATCATTTTGCATCTTTGTAGCATTGGTGGTACTAATCACTCATTTTACAAAATTGAGTCACAGAGTTTCTGCTAAATGAAAACCTTGCCCAGAAGCTCTCTATGCAAAACAAACTAAAAGTCAAACCACCAACAAACTAAACAAAGTTATCTTAGTAACTTGAGATGTGAGCTGCAGAACACCATCAATTCAGCCCCTTCATGTGCTGTCTGGGAGAGGACCTCAGAGGCTCCTGTAAACCCTCAGATGCCTCAGAACACACTGGGAACAATGCACTGGACTGGATTGGACATGGCTAGTCCCAGCGGCATCGGAAGCACCTGGAGAGCTTTGAAAATACAGATTCCTAAGCCTGAAACTGGACTTACTAAGGCTGTCTCTCTGCAGTGAGGCCCAAGAATTTAAATTTTGTAAATCTCTCAGGTAACTCTCCTGAGAATCTAGAGACTTAGAAACTCCTGGGATGAATGATTTTATAAACACCCTCAAGTATGATTCTCTATGGATGTGAATTAGAGAGAGATACCGTTTTTTATTCTCAGCTCATCACTACCATCTAATTAAGGCCTAATCATTATTTCTCAACATCTTTATGTGTTCATTCTTTGGCTTCACCAGCAGAATCTCTGGTTTCTCCAATACAGTCATGAATGTCTTCAGCAGACTCTCCCATAGGCATGGATGGAAGCAAATAGGAACGGACAGGAAAAAGAAGTTCCAGAAATGGGTGTCAAATGAAAAACCCTGAATCTGATATACCTGCGCTAAGCTAATAAGCATCCACCCTCCATTAATAAGCAGGAAAAAAGGAATCATATTGCTCTTTATAACTTCTTCCTTCCTTCAAGATTAATCTTGGTATTGTAAAGATTGGAGAACAAAAAAAGGGGGCCAAGTCAAGAATATGGTAAACAATAACTACAAGAATAACAAAAACAATAGAAACATTATTATTAACATTAAAATAAACATTGAAATCTAATATTCATAATAGAAACCAATACTTATCTTGTTCTTCCTATGTGCCGTGTTTTGGGTTTTTTATTGGAATATAATAGCTTTACAACGTTGTGTTAGTCTCCTCCGTACAACACCATGAATTGGCCATATATATATATATACATGTACCTGCTCCCTCTTGAGCCTCCCTCCCACCCCTTCTCCCGTCCGACCTCTCTAGGTTGTCGCAGAGTATCCAGCTGAGCTCCCTGTGCTATACAGCAGCGTCCTGCCAGCTATCTATTTTCTGTACGGTAGTGTATGTCTGACAATGCTACTCTCTCAGTCCGTCCCCCATCCCCTTCCCCACTGTGTCCACAAAATCATTCTCTATGTCTGCTCATCTATTCCTACCCTGCAGATAGGTTCATCAGTATCATTTTTCTAGATTCCATATTAAGAACATTACACATAAGCTCATTTAAAGCTCTCAACAAGTCTGACATAGCCACTATGAGCTTCATTCCTTTTACAGAAGGGTTTATAGGAGCACAGGAGAAGGAATGACTTGAGGAAAACCAGAGATGTGGGTCATGAAAGACAGAACTGACCCCAATTTCGTGCTTTCATGACTGTACCGTATCCCAAGCCAAGGAATCAGTGTGAAAAGTAATCCTCACTTCTGATGTTTTAGTTGACACCTAGCAACACTCAAGCACTGAATTGGTATTAAGATAGTGAGCCACCAAATGATCATCTGCTTGTTAAGAACATTTGTCTAAAGAAAAAAAGGAGGTATTAGTCTACACTTCCCTGGATTTTTTTTACCTAACTATACAACTCATCTTTTCAAATCATCATTCCAAATACCAAAAAGGCAAGCAAAATAATCTTTATTGACATTTAAACATTGTTTATCATGGCAGACATACTGAATTAGATAAGATATACGATAGAGGAGAGTGGCATTTGGACACGGGTTATCCGTGTACTTGATAGTTTATGGGAGCCTGTCAAATAACATAGGAGTCTGCTACAGTTGTGTTATTTTATAGCATTCTTTTGAAGGTTGCATTCTGACATGACAAAAATCATAGTGGAGGACAGAAGCCCTGTGTGTATGGAAGATAAATCAACGCTCTCAGAGCCTCTTTCTTAATTGGAGAATTCAGGGTTAGATGTGTACCAAGGTCCCCCAAAGGCTGGTCCAGGATTTCTGGGTTCTCAACCCAGCCCTGGGAATCTGTATTTCTATCAAGAACCCCAAGTTCAGCCAGTTTTGATAACTGCTAAAGGATAGACCCTCTAGAGTTTTTCTTGCTTTATGTGACTGGAAACAGATTTCAGTATTTTAAATGAATGTAGACTTTCATTAATGTTGTATCTTTGCCTTTTCAACAGATTGTTATTCCTCCCAGTGATTTATTTGATACAGAATCCTTGAACAGGTGCACAGCCCCCAATTATAACACTGTTTCTATGGGGAAATATGATCCACTTTATGACAACATGATTTATGATATAGTTACCCAAACACATTGTATCAAAAGGCACTGTTTGCTTATGCCAAATGTTTACTAGCAAATTTCTTTTCCTTGGATAGAAAAACAGACTCAAATGAAGAGGTAAATTACTTTGCCACATCTCTCATTACTGGAGATCCTCAGGTCTTCACATGTCTCTTCACTGAACAGCTTGCATGGAGATTTGCTTAGGTGTTTATTTTTAAAAAACAAGCCCTGATTTCTTGCCTGGCTACTACTGTTAATTTAATTATGCACCCTTCTCTCTCATCCATTGAGGCAATGGATGAAGAGCAGATTTATACCCGAGCTGGAAAAGGACATATTTTTCCCTGCCTTTGTCTTTCTAAGCATTCGTTCAAAGAAGGTGTTCTGAAAAGTTTCCTCAGGGCTCACCTGAACGCGTCTCTGTGGACAGCTGTCGTGCTCTTATCTACATAGCAGACTGTCTGTCCTGCTATATCCATTTGGCTGAAGCTTGTAATGGGGACCCCAGGATAGCGGACGTACTCAACCTGGCCAAATTGCGGCGGGGAGGTGATGACGTAGAGAAGTTCCTCGGGCTTGTCTGTTCCATCCACAGCAAGGAGAGTGGTGGTCGTCAGGAAACCTCTGTCACCTTTAGACACCACAAGTGGTTTTGCCAGGATGACAATATCACCTGTGTGGCAGAAGAGATGGTGGTCAAAATTTGAAAAATAAAACATCCATAGTGAAGCTAAAAAGCAAAGGCCAAACTGCAGAAATCAAAATCTCAATTCTAGGATAAGTAAGAATAGAGACAGAGGTGTAGAGAAGGGATGTGCTGACATGAGGGGCAGCGGAGAGAGAGATGAACTGGGAGATTAGGTTTGACATACAAACATGCATAGGCAGGTGTGCTTAGGTGCTCAGCAGTGTCTGACTTTGTGCAACGCTACGGACTGTAGCCTGCCAGGCTCCACTGTCTATGGGATTCTCCAGGCAAGAATACTGGAGTGGGTTGCCATTTCCTCCTTCAGGGGTCTTCCCAACCCAAGGACTGAACCTGCATCTCCTGTGTCTCCTGCACTGGCAGGTGGATTCTTTACCACTGAGCTACCTGGAAAGCCCATACACTACCATGTGTAAAACATAGCTAGTGGGGAAGCTGTTGAATGGCACAGGGAACTTAGCTCGGTGCTCTGTGGTGACCTAGATGGGTGGGATGGAGGGGTTGTTGCTGGGAAGGAGGTCCAAGAGGGACAGGATATATGTACACATGTACACATAGAGGGGGTTCACACTGTTGTACAGCAGAAACTAACACAACATTGTAAAGCAATTATACTCCAATAAAAAAATACTTAAGAAGTGACAAAAAAAAAAACCAAAACACCCTAATATGATATAGTAAGGTTTCTATGACTGGGACTAATCAAAGAATTTGGCCAAAGACATGAGCAGATATCACAGAGAAGGGGCAAGACATAAGGCCAATAAAGATGCAAGATATGCTCATTCTCATGAATAGTCAGGGAACTACAGATCAAGATCACAATAAATTGCCATCTCATATCACTCTGATAGGGCAAGATGTGGACAGCTGAAGACGGCAAGTGTTGAAGAGGATGTAGAATCTTGCATACAGTTCTAGTTAGAGCGTAAACTGGTACACAGCCTAGAATTATTCTGTAAAGAGTTGGATACTCACATATGCCTAGACCCAGTGATGCCACTCCAGTGGTGTGCTGGAGAGAAACATGTGCACTTGTACCCAGGAGGTCTGTGCTAGAAAGGTCACAGCAGCTCTGTTTGGAACTGAAAATACTGGAGACAACCCAGATGCCTTTTCAGAAGGTGAATGGATAAACAAGCTGTGGCCTATTCACACAGCTGAATTTTGCAAAGTAGCAAAATGAATGCACTACAGCTACACGCAGTCACACAGATGTAGCTTATTAACATGTATCAGTTGAGTGAGCAAGTCCCAGAGAACTACAAACCAAAGTAATAAACTTAACGCAAAATTCAGGATGGTGGTTTTCTCTGGAGGATGGAACGGGTAGATAGGTAGATTCTGATACTGTTAATATTCCAGTTCTTGTATGTATGGTGGCTGCACAGGTGCTGTTATGTGTATTTAAAAGACTGTATGAGTGAGTGTCTGAATGAGCAAAGAAGTTGATCACACACAAAGGATACAGAGCTTCATAAACTAAAGGTTATATCAAATTTTGTTCACCTGAGGTTCATAAAAAAATTATCATAATTAAAATACCCTTGAGTTTCAACTTTGTGCTAAGTAAGGGAGAAAGACTCTTAAAACTTTACACCAACACTGTGATTAGCCATTGCCATGCGTCTAGGCTATAAATGAGGAAACTAAGGTGTACAAATGTTACCAACTTGGAAATGATTATACAATGAGGAAAGATAGAGCTAGAATTTATACCCAAGCCATCTGACCCAAGAGCACACACTCAAACATTTCACTATTTTTGTTTACTCTCTTTAATACTGGAAAAGACCCTGATGCTGGGAAAGACTGAAGGCAGGAGAAGGAGATGGCAGAGGATGAAATGGTTCAGTGGCATTACCGACTCAAAGGACATAAGTTTGAGCAAGCTCTGGGAGTTCTTGATGGACAGAGAAGCCTGGCATGCTGTAGTCCATGGGGTCGCAAAGAGTTGGACACAATTTGGCAACTGAACAATGACTAACTTCTAATAGGTAAAGACCAGTTCAGCTCAGTTCAGTCTCTCAGTTGTGTCCAACTCTTTGCGACCCCATGGGCCGCAGCATGCCAGGCTTCCCTGTCCATCACCAACTCCTGGAGCTTACTCAAACTCATGTCCAGTGAATCAGGATGCCATCGAACCATCTCATCCTCTGTTGTCCCCTTCTCCTCCCGCCTTCAGTCTTTCCCAGAATCAGGGTCTTTTTCAATGAGTCAGTTCTTCATGTCAGTTGGCCAAAGTATTGGAGTTTCAGCTTCAGCATCAGTCCTTCCAATGAAAATTCAAGACTGATTTCTTTAGGATGGACTGGTTGGATCTCCTTGCAGTCCAAGGGAGTCTCAAGAGTCTTCTGCAACATCACAGTTCAAAAGCATCAATTCTGTGGTGCTCAGCTTTCTTTATAGTCCAATTCTCATATCTATACATGACTACTGGAAAAACCACAGCTTTGATTAGATAGACATTTGTTGACAAAGTAATGTCTCTCTTTTTTAATATGCTGTCTAGGTTAGTAGCTCTTCTTCCAAGAAGCAACTGTCTTCTAATTTCATGGCTACAGTCACCATCTGCAGTGATTTTGGAGCCCACCCCCTCAAAAAAGTCTCTCACTGTTTCCATTGTTTCCCCATCTATTTGCCATGAAGCGATGGGACCAGATGCCATGATCTTAGTTTTCTAAATGTTGAGTTTTAAGCCAACTTTTTCACTCTCCTCTTTTACTTCCATCAAGAGACTCTTTAGTTCTTCTCTGTTTTCTGCTGCTAAAAATTCTATAGTGCACAACAAAGACTTACGTATCCCAAAATATTGATATTGCCATGACTGGGAAATGCTGTTTTAGATGATCAAATTCGTCTTTTCTATATATTATGCTTTTTAACTCAAAATGCAACTTAAGTTCAATGTAGAATCAACAGTCAACCTAATTCTACATCAAAACCTGAGCCGCAGATGCTTCTGAGGGAGTTAAGATGAATACATCAAAGAAGAAAGAGGAATGAACAAAGCCAGGAAACAAAATTCACCCACAGGATGAAGAACAGAGGATAGAGCTGAGAGGAGGAAAAATATCTAGGTTTGGCCTGAACCCAGTTTTTCAGCACTGTTTTTCACATTAGTCAGAGTATGGATGAGGGTCAACTATAGGCAATGTCCTTCCAAACGTCTCTCAAAGATGTCCGAGTCATTTCTGCCACCATGCAAATCAGAAGTCACGGCACAACGGGAAAGCATAACGTTATTTATAATGGCTCCCAAAAAGTGTTCAAATATGCTAATGTTAGGGTCTGATTTAGTCTAACAATTCAGTATAATTTCATTTAGAGATGAACAATTCTGATTATAAAGTTATACTGCAACCTAAGAAAATTTCCTCCAAAAGAAGGAAGGAAGGGAAAAAACCAAAGCAGTGAAGAAGGAGGAGGAAAGAAGGAAGGATAGGATTCTGTACAGAGATAAAAAATACCACCAAATTTTAAAAAAAGCTTCTGAACCACTGAAAGTTTCAACAGGTTACTGTATCTACTTGATTAAGTTTTCACAAATCCTTTTAGAAAATAATCACATGCCACTTGTAGCAGAGACTAGGGAGGACCTCACCAGCCTCAGTACTTTTTCTTCTGGATGTACTGTTCCAGTTTCCACTGCCCAGACTCCTTAAGGTGATTCAGCCACCAGGATGTACAAAGGGCAAGTACCCTACCTCCAAGCCTAGCCCGTGAAATTCTCCCATTTTCCTTCACATACCCATGTGTGCATGCACAGCCATGTCCAACTCTTTGAAACCCCATGGACTGTAGCCCACTAGGCTCCACTGTCCATGGGGTTCTCCTGGCAAGAATACTGGAGTGCGTTGCCATTTCTTCCTCCAAGGGATCTTCCTGATCCAGGGGCCAAACCCATGTCTCTTGCATCTCCTGCACTGGCAGCAGGATTCTTTACAACTGCACCGTGTGGGAAGTCCATTGTCATCCACATCTCATTCTCAAAGTGACTCCGAGCCTTTCAGAGACAAAGAAGCCCCTGGGTAGAATGAATCCCCAGGTGGGTGCATGGAACAGAATACTTCTGTGCTCCCCAGGGAATGCACCATGCTAAGAATGACAGGACAGTCTGCTGCCCAAATACATATGTTGTCTGCCCAGATACTTCACTTGCATTACATTTTGCCTGGACAAGTATTTATGAAGAATGTAGTCTTACTTTTGCAAAGAGAAATAAATGTGTACAGTACATGAACTTATTATGTATCATCAATAAAATAAGTAAATAAAATATATAGTCTTCTCCTTCAAAAAAAATAACCAAATAAGTCAATCTGGATTAAAATTTGTTTTAAAAAATTCAGGACAGCTGTAATTTTACCACATACATGAAGTAAAACTTACTGTACCTAAGCATCCAATTTAATTTAGCTCTGAGCTTTCTGGTAGCCAAGGCAAAAAAAAAAAAAAAAGCATTCTGTTAATCTATCAATCAAGCATGTACTAAGGATCTAAGACTTCGCTTGGTCCTGAGAATGTATAGATCTTGGACTATACAGATGAATGAGATAGGATCTTTACTCTCCTCACACAAGCTCTAAGCGAAAGTGTGCAGTAGTAACAGTTGAGAATCAAAGACCTACTCGCTCCCTTGCTGAGCTTTCAGTACTTTTTTTGCTCTCCTCCTTCTGCCATTTATGTGCTGTTGAGTCCCATCATGCAAATGGTCTGCTTAATTAATTCAAGAGAAGCTTACTATCAGGACTTCCCTGCTGGCCCAGTGGCTAAGACTCTGTACTCCCAATTCAGGGGACCTGGATTCAATCCTTGATCAAGGAACTAGATCCCACATGCTGCATCTGAGAGTTCTCTCCACAACTAAAGATCCTGCCTGTGTGTTCCAACAAAGACCTGGTGCAGCCAAATAAATACAAAATACATTTTTTTTAAAACAGAAAAGCTTATTATCTTACAGCATTTTCCCTCATCCCTAAAGAGTATGTGTTAGCACTTCCAAAGTGAAAAGAGTAACAACTTTCAACCTTTTCAACAACAAAATTTCTTTGTATTATTTTAAATTTTTAAAAAATACATTCATTTATATTTCCTTTATCATTACTGTATTGGAAATCTTTTCCCTTTCAAATTCTGTTTTTAAGTAATCATTCAATTCCTGAAGATAAAACTAGGGTGGCACATTGATTTGTAAAATTTTCCTTAAAGCATAAAACCTTGACAATTAAAGTAACCTGTGCAGCCATATTGCAGACAAGGCTGGATTTTTAATGGGCTTTTTGAAATATTGAAACTAACACATGAATTGGCTACTCTTGTAAACCAGGGAAAACAAGTGAGGAGCCCACGGATAAAATCATAACTGATGGAATTTCAAGTCTGAAGATGGAAGGGAGAAAGGAAAGGAGGGAAGGAGAAAGAGAGGGAGAGAAGATGGGAGAGGTTTACAGCAGCGCACGTCAGCCGTACGAGTTCGTTCCGATAAAGCCTGACAGAAATGCTCTACCTTTCCCCATGTTCTTGATGGTGATGTGACAGTCAAATGCCGGTGACCTGTTGTCACCGTCCCAGAGGCGGAAGGTGAAGCTGTCTTGGTTCTTGGAGTCCATGGCCCCGGTGTGTGTATATCTCAGCAAGTTCAAATCCACTTCTTCTTGAGTGCATTTCATGCCAGGGTACAGAGGGACCCAGTCCCTCCCTATCTGAAAGATGCCAGAATTAGTCAGCGGCCCAGGTTTCCCCCGCCTCCCAAGATGTGTTAGTGGACATCTTCCGTATCCTCTGAAAACTTCCAATATAAACGATTTTTCAGGGAAACCCCATATTCCATTATTTTGCCATTCTACCTCATATTTTCCATTGAAATAAATGTATTAAAATAATTTCAGACCTTGGGGAAAAAACTAGCTCTAAGCAAAGAATTTTTGGCAAAGTCATGTGGTAATTCAACTGCAGTGCTACTAAGGTATTTATCATAAGCCATCATAGCTGATTAAATATTTCAATTGATGAGAGCAGGTGGGTAATTGAGCTGTTGGAATTAATTCTTTAAAAATTAAATGTGTTTCACTTGGGATTTCCTTTTTTCTTTTTAGATCATTTAGATCATACCATTGTTCAATTAATAAAACCTGTATTTCAAACCAGTTTGTCACTGGAGTTATCTGAAGTAGATAAAACAAAATAGAATGGGTGTATTTAATGTCCCTATGTTTTTCAGGTTTCCTAAAGACCAAAGAAAATGATCAAAACTTCTATTATTCCCTACATTTATATCCTGAGTCAGCACAAAAATAACTACAAATATCATATATTTACTGTTAATTATACTCTTCTAAAAATAACCCAGCATTAGTTAAGCATGTATTCTATACAGAACTCAGTGCAGAAATTGTGGCATTTTCAATGAAAAGAGGTCTTTATGCTGAGGGAGAACAACTGAGAGTATTAGAAAATACAGTAATAATAAATCTGTCTCTGATTAATAATTCTGTTGTTATTCTCTTAAGATGCATAGCTTTCCCTAAGAGTGGCTTATAAAAGTCATCGGACATAATTCAAGAAAACCGTCATCTTAGAAATTTACTGTATGATATTATCAAGTGCTTTTCCTATGTTTTAAGAGACAATAACAGAAATTTAAACATTTGTTTTTTATTTCCTTTGACACATTATTTCACATGCCCTCCTCTCCCCGTCACCATGTTACCACTTCCTTTTGTCACTCTATTTGATAAAGTTCCCTCCTCTTTAATGGTTATGCCCAGCTGATGTTCACACATAGGTATGCTCTGCCCCAGTTCTCACTGGGTGAAAGTTAATTATATTCTAATAATTAGGTTCATTGTTTGTCTGTATTATAAGGTTTATTTGAAAATTTAATTTTTAAAGCAGACACTCTTTCAGGTTTTAAACCAGACAGCCTGTAATCTATGTAACTTTTTTCTTTATGGTCTTTTCCCAGAAAGTAAATACAGAAGAAGATACCTTTTGCTTTCCCTCATCTCCATCTAATTCCCTACTTGCATTCCCAAGTGTGAGCTTTGACTTGACAAAATCCATCTGCAAGCCCCCAAAGAGGAAGAAAATAAGAGTTGGACTCAAGGGGGGTAAAACGCAAGAAAGTCAACAAGAAAACAAAGATGCACGAGAAAGTCCAGGAGGCCGGGTCCCTGGTCTTGGAGAGACTTGGAGAACCCCTAGGGAGCTGGGAGAGCACTCTATGGTGCCATATTGGGAACCTGGACCCATCTGGATTTTTACATAACCAAAAACACTTTCGCTCCCATGCCACCCAAATGTGTGAGCTCTTACTGCATTTCTGCTTCATTACTCTCTGAAATGAAATAAGGCCACAGCTGCACCTCAGTTTAAATCAGTGATTTCTCTTCACTTCGATTCTCTATGGTGCCCACAATCTAAGACAATCAAGCTGTTACCCACAGAATAAATCCTTGCTGCTATTCTCAGGCTGTGTCTACATTTTATTAAAAATTAAGCATTCAAATAATCACATAGACATTTTGATGAGTTACTTGAGTGACCTTCTCAAGTGACAGATCTGTAATTTGTATTGAGTTGATCCTTGGGCATCACATACAAAGTCTGAACTAGTCTGGTGAGCACCATTTGTTAAAAGACTATCTTTTCTCCACTGCTTGGTCAAAATTGGTTTGCCATACTTGTGTGGGTCTATTTCTGAACTCTCAGAAATAGAGATTTCTGATGCCTTGGTGGCTCAGATGGTAAAGAGTCTGCCTGCAGTGTGGCAGACCGAGTTCGATCCCTGGGTCGCAAAGATCCCCTGGAGAAGGAAATAACAACCCACTCCAGTATTCTTGCCTGGAGAATTCCATTGGATGGAGGGGCCTGGCAGGCTACATGTAGTTCATAGGGTCAGAACAGTTGGACACAACTGAGCGACTTCACTTTTACTTTCATTCTGTTCCATTGATCTATTTGTTTATTCCTGTACCAAACATACGCTGTCTGGATTACTGTAGTTATAAAGTCAGTCTTGAAATCAGGTAGTGTCAGTCCTTCAATTTCATTTTTCTATATTGTGTCAGCTATCCTGGATATTTTGCCTCTGCAGATAAGCTTTAGAATCAGTTTGTTGATATTCACAACTGCTCTAAAAAATAAAGCCTATTTTTTAAAATAAAAATCTGATGGAAATAAAGATATCTCAAAGTATGCCTGATTCTCATCAGAAACTAGACAACTTGCTTTCCCCAGTAAGTTCCTATCCTCCAATTTAGGTACAATCCTAAGGAGAAATGAGCAGTGAAAAACCTTGATTTTGGTAGAATTTACCCTGAAATGAGTAAGTAAATTTAGAATAGTGTGAGTTCACTCCAAAATAGGAAAATTAAAATTTCTACTTTTGGGCAAAATATGATTATGACAGAATAAATTAAGTTATGCAAATCTGTGCATTGAAAAAATTTAAACCTGTTAACAGTCAATCTGAAAAATAAAAAAAGGCGACCAACCTTAAGTTGAAGTTGCCCATTTTGGGGAATTCTTTCAAATATATAGTAAACCTTCTCCCTGGGTGAGTCTTCATCTATGGCTGAGAGAACAGCACTAGAAATAATACGAGTTTCGCCCATATTTATTGTAATTTCAGCCTTCCTGTAAAAAAGAAGATATCTGGGTTGATACCGAAACAGCAGACATTGCTTTAACAGGGGACACTCATAATGACTATTACAGTGTTCAACCTTCAAAAATTAGGGAATGATTTTCAGTCTCCAAAGTACTAAAAATGGTGAGTCAGTCTTGTGAAACAAGCTCTCATTTCACCTTACCTGTGAAAGTCCTGAAAATATTTAGCCAGGATTGATGAATATGGCACGAGGTAATTACCTACTCCTCTTTACATGTATAGAACTTTATAATTTTATATTAAAACTTATTTTATAAACTGTTATTTTTCCAAAATTTTATTTGATATGAATATAACAACAGCTCCATGAAGTTAGTGGGCTAGGTATTCTCCTTCTAATTTTATAGATAGAAACTTAAAAAGATGAAAAGACTTACTCACAGGTATTCTAGTACCCTTTATGATAGACCATAATGAATTTGGTGATATTTAGGCAATCTGTAGCCCTCTACATTACTCTTTCTCCTTGACAATCTTCTGGGTAACTAGCATTGTTTTCACAGCAATTCATCTTTTCCAAGTGCCACAGCTGCCTGGTCAACTCCTGGCATCTTGAAGAGAAGGCCGGGGCAGGGAGCAGCTGTTACTTCTACCATAGAAACCGCTACCGTGGTTTCATGTGTCCTGTAAAGGGTGACCACCTTCACAGCCAATATTGCCATTTTCCCTGGTCTCACCAAAGTAAAGAAGGGATTTCTTTCCACCTGTTGCTTTTTGTTCTTGGTTTTGGTCATCACACAAGAACTAACTGTGACACTTTGTTTCTGAGAAAAACTGGGAAGTTTCCTTGGGATTAAGACCAAGGACATTTTTGTAGCAAACTGACCATTCTCAACAGCTTTCCAGTCCTCTGCTGAGAAGTCAAAGCCCAAACACCATAGTTCTAACCTTACTAGGTTTCTCTTGCCTCCTCGGAACTGACATCTTCCCTGGTAGTAGGAGGCAAATTTTGCTTTCCTCTTTATAAGAGACTATAATACCATTGAGTTAGGAGATAGATAGGCCCCTGGGCTGAACAGCTGCTGTTTGTCAACTGGAGTAAAATTGCAGCTTTGTTCTCACCCAGACACTCCAAGGACAAAGCTAGTGGCAGAAGCTGAGCTCTGCTGAAGTAAAGAGACAAGAGGACCAATCCCGAGGTCAAGGAAAACTTCTCTGCACAAATGCAGGAAGACTCCTTGGTGGTCAAAAGGCAGGGGGCACCAACTGTGTGAACATGTACCCACAAGCATCTGCAGTGAATCCATCTTAGTAAAAAGGTGCGCACACATGTTGGGGAGAATCCTTGAACAGGTCACATATGGGAAAAGAAACAAGATAATTAGCCAAAGGTAAACAAAGATCTGGAAGTACTGTCCTATATTAGTGATTTAAAATCACCCCCTTACTGCACTCCTCCTCATTAGGGTGGACACACACTCTTTCTCTACAGGTGTGTATTTCTGCCTTGCTTCACTCTTAAACACACAAAACGATTCTCTATGTGCTCTCCCACATGCTATACTGTGTCTCTGATAATAAACTTTGTACCTGTTTTTAGTTTTGGCCTCCTTGAGAAATGCATTTTTCACTGAGGATAAGAGCCAGAGTCACTTTGCTTCTAGCCTCTAGACCCTTGTCTAGTGGTGAGGATTCCTCATTTTCATCCAGGCTACCCAGGTTCAATTCTGGGGCAAGAGACTAAGATCTTTCTTCAGGAACACTCATTGCTGTCTCTCCAAGATCAACATCATTCTAAGAGATTAGAATGGTGGTTTGGGACTCATGGAGATTAGTGGTGATTTTATTTATTTATTTATTTTTGACCTCATGTCTTGTGGGTCTTAGTTCCCTGACCAGGTATTGAATTCCAGCCTCTGGCAGTGAGTGCATGGAGTCCTAACCGTTGGACCACCAGGGAATTCCCAGTGGTGTTTTTAATAGAAATAGATGAACTGAAACAGGAACCCAATACAATGAAGATGATAAAGAGTCTGGTAGAAAGAAATGGCAAGAAAATGAGCGTTCAAGAGAGAAGAAAGTGTGTCACAGTGTGTTACCCTGAAAGGGACAAAGGCTCAGTGTAGGTAATTTATTTGGGAAGTGACCTCAGAACAAGTGAGAGGGAGGGGAGGAGGAAAGGGCAACAACACAGCAGTTAAGATTGCTATGGGACTCAGTCCTACTGGGGATCTGTTGAAGAGCCACGTCGAAAATGCCACAAATTTTACCTCTGAAGGATGGGAGGCTGGGACCCTTACATTATCTACTACCTCTCATAGGTGGAGAATGTCCTCAGAGTGTTTTCCCCTGTGCCAGGACAGGGGCTGAACGAGCCACTGCTGCCCAGAGGCTGAAAAGCAGAGCACTACAGGTACTTTCGGAGAAGGCAATGGCACCCCACTCCAGTACTCTTGCCTGGAGAACCCCATGGATGGAGGAGCCTGGTAGGCTGCAGTCCATGGGGTCGCTAAGAGTCGGACACGACTGAGCGACTTCACTTTCACTTCTCACTTTCATGCACTGGAGAAGGAAATGGCAACCCACTCCAGTGTTCTTGCCTGGAGAATCCCAGGGACGGGGGAGCCTGGTGGGCTGCCGTCTATGGGGGCGCACAGTCAGACACGACTGAAGCGACTTAGCAGCAGCAGCAACAGGTACTTCAGGAGGGTATGGACAGGTGTAGGGCATATTCCATCACTAGAATCAAATGTAGGCTAAGGGGGTTCAACCCCACGAGTCAAAACCACCGACTATAGCATCTAAAAAGAATACCAAAGAAATGGTGTCAAATGCACTAACAAGGTCCAGCCAGATGAGAAAAGCCATTAGATTTGGTGGGAAAGCCATTAGATTTGGAGACAGTGGGCAGAAATGGAAAAAGCAAGCACAAGCTATTTCTTCAAACAGTTTGGCACTGAAATGAATGAGGGACTGGGTCATCAATGCAGTCTAAAACGAAGATACCTGCTAGCAATAATGATAATAACTGACATTTATGAGAACTTACTAGGTTCTAACCAGCCTTTCAAATACTTTTACATATTTTAATTCATTGAACCCCTTCAACAACCACATGAAAAGGATACTGTTATTACCCTCATTTACAAAGAGGTTGACAAAGAGGTAGCAAGAGGTTAAATAATACATTCAATATCAAATCAGGGCTTCCCTGGTGGCTTAAGTGGTAAAGAATCTGCCTGTAGTATGGGAGACCTGAGCTTGATCACTGGGTCAGGAAGATCCCCTGGAGAGGAGAATGGTTACCCACTCCAGTATTCTTGCCTGGAGAATTCCATGAACAGAGGATCCTGGCGGGCTGCAGTCCATAGAGTTGAACATGACTGAAGGACCAGAACTTTCACATTCTTTTTCCCCCAAGATCACACTACCCATAAGTGGCTGAATCAAGACAGTTTGGCTCCAGAATTTGCTCCCTTCACTATTAACTATATCCCCATGTCTTGTTAGCAGAAGGAATGAAAAGGGAAGAGATGGAAGATGCAGTTGAGAAAAAATAATGGAGCATGTTCTGAGAGAAGGCAAGAGGCGATATGCTCAAGGACACATATGGAAGGGAAAAGAACAGAAGGGAAAAAAGGAGAAACTTCAAAGCAGGGCTGAAGGAACTTTGGTGATTCTGTAGATGAAGCTATGCCAGGAGGTTTAACAGCAAGAATCTAGCAAGAAATAGTAAATCAGATAAGACTGAATGAGTGCCTTAAGTCATTTACTTTTCTGGGCTCAGTTATCTTAGTGAAGAAAACAATAGCTACTTGACACAATTTTGGTGGGGATTTAAATAAATATATGTGAACAAATCCAGCACACTGTTGTATAGAAAGCATTTAATAAACATCATTTTTCATCTCTCTCCCTCTTTCTTAGATGAAGTGAGGTCATCAGAAAGGAGGCTCTTTACTACCAAAATATCTTTCAAATATTCAATTTTATAAATCAAGATTATACCAATCCAAAATTCCAGCTAGAAAATATGGAAATAGTATGTGTATCACTGATTCATTTTGCTGTACAGTAGAAAGTAGTTTTAGTCACTCAGTCATATTTGACGCTTTGTGACCCCATGGACTGTAGACTGCCAGGCTCATCTGTCCATGGTATTCTCCAGTTAAGAATATTGGAGTGGGTAGTCATTCCCTTCTCCAGGGGATCTTCCCAACCCAGGAAGCAAACCTGGGTCTCCTGTAGGCAAATTCTTTACCATCTGGGCCACGAGGGAACACAACAGTGTAAAGGAACTATAATCCAATGAAAATAAATTTAAACAAATAATTATTCCTTAAAAAAGGAAAACATTTCAAAAGGAAGATGAGTTATAAGCCCAGAAATCAACACGATTTGAAAAAAATTTTTAATTTTTATAAATACACAAATCCTAAGGACATACACACAAAAATTTCTTATTGAATACTCTTAGTCAATCTGATGTCTGAGATGAAACTCTCAAAAAATTATCTCCAGCATTTCCCATAATGCTTTCCAAGGACCTCAGTGGCCATAAGGAAACAGCAAGATAAGGAAAGGATTTGTTTCTTTTCTGTAAAGTGAGGAGACTTTGGGAGTTTACACACTATCAAGAAGTTGTTCACTTCCTAATAAAAACTTAGACTATCTACTCAATGCCCATCATGCTACACCATTGACATGGTCAAAGAGGTACCAAGACGCACACAACTCCCTCGATCCAGGACGTTAGAAAGTTGAGCTTCCTAAAGTTTTGACCTTGGACAGTTCTCTACAGTTGCCAATGATAAGAGAAATGGCTGGAACTAAAGAAATATAACAGATGAAGATTCTGTAGCTATGATCAAACTGATCAGCTCCTGAGAAAGTTTGCAATGAATAATATCAGTACAGAATTTTTAAAAGGTGATCATCTTGACCTCAGGTGGCAACAGGGTATTGATCCCTATGGAACACAGAAGAGGACTGGAGGACAATGAAATATGAAGGTGAAAAAAATCACGGCAATATATTTCCCTCAGCCACTCTTAGCTCAAAGCTTAACCAAACCCACAGTAAGGACTGTCTTCAGTTGTATGATCACACTTTAGTTGAATTTATTTATTAATTACTCTCTTGTTTGTATGTACGTGTACACGTGCATGTGCTTAAATATTTAGTACACTGTTCATTCTGTATTGTATGTATAGTCATTTTGAATTACTGACAACTAAATAGAACTTTTAGAGGAAAACCAAATAATTAAAGGCTAATTTGAGAAATTTTAAGGAGGAGCTATGTTAACTAACATTTGCACGGAAGGTTCTAGGTGCTTAAGTCCATGGGAAAGTTGCAACAGGCAGGAGTTGTTAAAGACTTCTCTCTGGAGGAAACACATTACACTTGCATCTAGTATTCCAGACCTTAGAACTTCCTATAGAATCTCAAATGGACTCTTTTCAGGTAACTTACTTGCTCAGCATTGGTTTCTCATCATTAACTGGGGTGACCTCTACAAAAATGGTTTTAAGTATCTTATGTTTCCCATCTGACACCTGGACTGTAAAGTCATCAGCAAGACTCTCTGAATCATCATGCACATACATCAACCTCATTCCTGGACAAAGGGAAAAAAGAGAAAGTAAATCTTTCTTATGATTAAACCATTTCAAAATCTGTCGCAATAATTTGTTTTAATTTCCAAGGCATTGCTATTATCATGAGCTCATTAATCAGCACAATAAGGTAAAATCAAACTATTTTATAAAGTAAGAGTACCCTCCTAGTTCATTAAAAGTTCCTATTTAAATAAGTTAGTATTTGATAAAGGTCTTACTTAAAGTCATTGAGAAAAAATATATTATTCAATACACTGAAGAGAACAATGGTGACAGGGTATTTAAATGAAACAAAAAATTAGTTCATTACTCAGGGGAATTTGTATTTAGATCCCTACCTCAAGCCAACAATCAAATAAATTTTAGGTGAATCAAAACTTAAATAAAAACTATTTTTAAAGCCTATATAACATTCACATGGAAAAAATGGAACTTTCATATGTAGCTGGTAGAAAAGTAAAATGATGCAGCTACTTTTGGAAAACAGTTTGACAGAGTTTTAGGTTTGATCCCTGGGTCAGGAAGATCCCCTGGAGAAGGAAACAGCAATACACTCCAGTATTCTTGCCTGAAAAATCACATGGACGGAGGAGCCTGGCAGGCTACACCTCATAGGGTCACAAAGAGTTGGATACATCTGAGCACATGAGCAAATGGGATAAGATCAATTTTTCAAAAAGAGTAATGAAAAAATCCTTTAGGCTGCTATTTCAATGTGTCATTTCCTTAAAGAGCACATTATCACCTCAGAGAATAATGAGTTGTTATAGGTTGTTCTATATTTGTTTCAAATGTGGAGATTTTGACAGACAAATCTCTTCAAATTTAGTTCCATAATCTCGATTGTTTTAAAAAGGAATTTTTTTATTATGTGATTAAAACCTTGGGGTAAAATACCAAAATTCACAAATATTATTTTTACTGATGCTCTTAAGGTGAAAGAAAAGATATTATTTCTTTTTCAATTACCCACTCTGTCTAGCTGCGACTTCAGGTTCTGCATTAATCCAGAGCCCAGAGAAAACCCTTGAGGGATAAATGAATACAGGCGAAGGCCATTTCTTCAATTCCTCTTTCTGTGACTTATTACTATCTTTTCTGGGTTAAATTATTAAATCAACAACAACAAACACATTGAAATGAAACATGATATACCATTCTTGAGAAGTTCCATGGAAAAGTTGTAGACAAGTTCATGCTTCTGGCCAGGGTTGGCTAGTTGCTTATATTGAAAAAAGTTTCTGCTAAATGCCCTGTTGATGAGGAGGCCATGACGCGGTTTGTGGGTGATACTGAACAGCAAGGGGTTCTTGGGAATGTCCCGGTCAGTAGCACTGATGATGGAAGAATCCAGCTCTCTCATCTGACCCTCACACACCTAAACAAAGACAAGAGAAGTCAGCGGCATGTGAAATGAGACCTGTCTTTCTTTTGGCAAAAAGCTCAAAAAATAATTTTAAAATATCCTATAATAATGTTAAGAGATCGTCACAAATTTTCCATGAGGTTTGTCTGTAATGAGTCCTAAAAAGAAATTGCTAGTTTAACATGACCTTAGAAGACAATAAGAAATCTACTCATCTTTCTCAAGTGTTTTTCTGAAGATTTCAAAGTACTTTATCCATTTCCATGAAGGACTAAGGATATATATATAAACACATATATATATTATATATAATCTCATATATATGATTCATAATTCAAAGATCAAGGACTAAAGCAACCAAAAGGATGCTTGCTTTCTGGAAGTCAAAGAGTTCAGTTGTAAAACTGGGTGTAGACCCTGGCTGTCCTCACCTGCCATTTTAACCTCTGAACCTTGTTGCTCTCACAGTTCTTTTTTTCTGCTTTACAAATGGCATAAATATCTGCTATACACACTGGAGGATGATAGGTGTTTTTAATTTTTGTCATTGCAGCAAACACTGCTGTATCTCGATTACAGTCAACCACAGTTGAGAGGATGCTCCTGGATACACAACAGTATGTAGTTTAATGCTGGGTCCCTGATCTCTTCTCTGTCCTCACACCACTAATTTGCCTGAACAACCCCCCTTCCCACTTCAAGTTTCAGAATCCTTTAAGCATAAAGAGAACTGAATGTTTTTTATTTCCTGTAGGATCTAGTTATTTAGAAACATTTGTACCATTAACATGGTACTTAGTCATCTTCATCTTCATCTTCTTTTTCTCATAGCAAGGGAACAAAAAAGTATTTCTGCTTCCTACTGTGAAATACAGCAAGATCTAAATAATATTAGTATATAAGTTTAGCATTTGCTTATTGGGCACGTACAGAATCACTGTAAGAATGTGAATATTCTAAAGAATCAAAGTCCAAATGAGACGGTGATGGCCTGTTCATCATCAATTAGAAGACAAGGAAAAAATATATAGCACTACTAAATACAAATAAACAAGAAGTAGGAAAGGGTGGAGGAATCCAAGAATGCCTTTGTGGCTAAGTGGACATTTTACGTTTGAAGAAGACATGGGCTTTAGACTTGTGAAAATACTCTCTCTTCAGCCTCTCTTCAGGACTTTGAAAAGAGCCTTCCTACAACTACTTGGATGTACATAACAAGAATCATAATATCTGACATTTGGGCTAAAATTATGCGGGTTCCCTTTTATCTGGCCTACATTTTAAAAACTGAGATGGCATAATAATTTAATGCACGGTGATAGAAGTAGGGAATCATCTTTGATAGTAACTTGCATTTTTCTCCAAAAACTTTAATAAAGCAACCTAAAAAAGATGTTCTAATCATCTTTCTTTATAAAGCTCGGGACTCCTGGACTCGTGGTACAGCAGCCTTTCCCATTTACAAAATGGTAAATTCATTCACAAGATGACTTGGAAATTTTATCCAAAAGATGTGAGATTCTTCTTTGCACATTCAATAATGTATTGAGATTATAAATAAAAAGGTTTAGATAAATAGACATAAAACACAGTAACTCACTAGTAGACAGCTTTGAAATAGATTATAATAACTTTAAAATCTCAATTTTTTGTGCTACAAGTTGCAGCACAACGTGATGGAAGCCCAGCTAGCTATAAAATAAATACACTTTTCCACAAGAAAGCAAAATACATATGACTATTTTAAAAAATCACTTGAAGCTTAAAGCCAGCTCTGCCAATAACACATGGGGCTCCATATTTGTTACTCTTCAACAGCCTCTGTAAGCAATTCACAGGAGAGAAAAAAGGCATGATTACTTTCAGAGAAGAGCAGGAGACAAATTCCCAGTGGCCTAATTATTTCAGAAACTCCAACCTGAGATAGATACAAGAAAATAGAGGTAGGTATAGAAGGAGTCATTTGTAATTTCTTCTCTCTCTCATAATTACTGAAGTGCTCTCTGGAGAAATCCATGTGCCAACAGAAGAGGAATGGCAGGAGCTGGCTTTTAAGTCTCATCCTTTTAAGTCTTATATACCATTAAGACTTGGCAGAAAATTAAAATCAAATAAAGATTTTTGCATTTAGAAGTTGATGATTTTTAGTGAAAAATAAGGCAAAATAATGGTTTCAAAGCAACTTTGATCAATGTCTGGAAAAAGATGACAGACGTAACAAGACTAACATGAATGACACCTATTTAATAAGAATTTTCTAAGGAGATGGTTAGATAGCTTCACCAACTCAATGGACATGAATTTAAGCAAACTCCAGGCGAAGGTGATGGCACCCCACTCCAGTACTCTTGCCTGGAAAATCCCATGGACGGAGGAGCCTGGTGGGCTGCAGTCCATGGGGTTGCTAGAGTCGGACACAACTGAGTGACTTCACTTTCACTTTTCACTTTCATGCATTGGGGAAGGAAATGGCAACCCACTCCAGTGTTCTTGCCTGGAGAATCCCAGGGATAGCGGAACCTGGTGGGCTGCCGTCTATGGGGTTGCACAGAGTCGGACATGACTGAAGTGACTTAGCAGCAGTAGGAGACAGTGGAGGACAGAGGAGCCTGGGGTGCTACAGTCCATGGGGTTGCAAAGAGTAAGACATGACTTAGCAACTGAACAACAGCAAAATGTGCCTGATCATCATGATAGTCATGGCCACCCTAAAGGAAGATCTGATACACATTTTGCAGATGAGGAAACAAAAACACAGAGAGAAATAACTTACCCAGAACCCTATGACTACTAAACAGCAACACCAAGTCCCTCATATTCCAAAACCAGTACTCATTCATTTAATCAGAATGTTATGAGTAAATCTGGATTAAGTAATTGTATAAAAATTAGGATTGTTTAAAAAGAATGATATGCTTATATGAAAATATGAAAATATAGTAATCAAAGGTTTTTTTAAGTAGAAAGTAGGGTATCCATGAAATTAAAAGACGCTTACTCCTTGGAAGGAAAGTTATGACCAACCTAGACAGCATATTCAAAAGCAGAGACATTACTTTGCCAACAAAGTTTCATCTAGTCAAGGCTATGGTTCTTCCTGTGGTCATGTATGGATGTGAGAGTTGGACTGTGAAGAAGGCTGAGCGCCGAGGAATTGATGCTTTTGAACTGTGGTGTTGGAGAAGACTCTTGAGAGTCCCTTGGACTGCAAGGAGATCCAACCAGTCCATTCTAAAGGAGATCAGTGCTGGGTGTTCTTTGGAAGGAATGATGCTAAAGCTGAAACTCCAGTACTTTGGCCACCTCATTTAAAGAGTTGACTCATTGGAAAAGACTCTGATGCTGGGAGGGATTGGGGGCGGGAGGAGAAGGGGACGACAGAGGATGAGATGGCTGGATGGCATCATGACTCGATGGACGTGAGTTTGAGTAAACTCCAGGAGTTGGTGATGGACAGGGAGGGCCTGGTGTGCTACAATTCATGGGGTTGCAAAGAGTCAGACACGACTGAGCAACTGAACTGAACTGAGGTTATATTAATGATCTCTGATTTGTAGGTGAAAACATACAGAAAAGTCATATGCATACATACATACATATCATTGGCATGGACACAAATTACTTTGGTGGAAATTACTGAAAACTCAACGGATGGGGAGTGACCATGCATAGGGACTGTTAAAGAGGGAGAATTTCATAGTTCACTGTGTAAGTTTCACAACATTCTAACTTGTTTAACCACATATATTATTTTTTTAAGACAACAGTTGTCTCAGCAGTGATATGCTAGGCTATTTTAGCTATCTCTAAATTTTTAAATAAAACTAACAAATATACAATATAATGACATTTTTTAACTGCACAAAAATAATGGTTGAAATTGTATTTTTTTCCTGTCATATATCTTTATAAACAGCTGTATAAAAAAGGTGCCTGTAGTTTGTGAATTAAGAGTCCTTGCTATTGTAGCACTGGTTAAGGTAGCATGCTATGGAATCAGAGCACCAGGGTGCAAATCCCCTACTTTTTACTTACTGCCAAGCTCTGTGATCTGGGGACACTAACTTAACCTTTTTAGTCTCATTTATTGCAGTTATAACATGGCAATAATAACGCCATCACTTTAAAAGCCTATTATGAGGATTCAGTATGAACACATGTAAAGGGTTTGGAACAGGACCTACTCAAGTACTGCTTTCTATATACAGACAACTATAATTTAAACTACGCAATTACTATCTGTTAGCCATTATTATTATCATGACCATCATCATTACTATTAGAAAAATATTTATCAAGTGATTGCATTACATAACATAGGTTACTGCCCTCTTTACTCATTAACTTGATGTGTTAAGTGCACAAAGACCAATGTAAATAGATTAGGTGAAAATAAAAATTAGAAAATCATAAACAGAGACTAAAAATTCAAATTTCTTTCTTACAGTAATATTCTGCACTATAAAATCAGGAGCTTCATCATTTGTAGCGTTGATTATAATGTAAAATGGTATCTCCATGGAGCGTCGCTTCCCATCAGTGACATACAACACAAACTTGTCAGCCGTTGGTTCCATCCCCAGATGCCTGGACTGCACATAGTTAATATGTAAAGCCTTCATGTCTTTCCACTGAAACGAAGCTAGAGCACACCAAAATGGAGCAGGTAAATAAGAAAAACATATTTTCCCATTCTACTGGTCCTTAATCCTTAACCCAATAGCCTGTTTCTCAGCAGAGCAAATAAGAGATCATAGCAGTTGACCTAAGGATCGGTCATCAGGGACTTCTATAATGACTATACCCATCAACATAAAAACATATCCATCAATTACAAGGAAGAATTAAAATTTGCATGGAGAACAGAAGGGCTGTAACTGCTAACTAGGATGTAGGGACTTTAGACCTTCCCTTGATTAAAATCAGTGCTCCAGACTGAGCAGTTCTTGTCATATTTGAACAAGAAAGGAACTATCTCTTTCATATAAAGGCAAATCAAGAGTTCATCAATCGTCTGCCTGTTAATCGCTAAGTTGTCTCCAGCTCTTTGCAACCCCATGGGCTGTAGCCCACCAGGCTCCTCTGTCCGTGGAATTCTTCAGGCAAGAATACTGGAGTGGGTTGTCATTTTTCTCCAGGGGATCTCCCCCATCTAGGGATCGAACCCCAGTCTCCTGCATGGCAGGCAGATTCTTTACCATCTGAGCCACCAGGATGGTAGTCTATTGTCAGCCTACTTGACTGCATAGCAAGCAACTGGAAGGAATGAGTGAAATTAACTGACCTGCTATTACGGTATTCTGATATTGACTTAAATCAAAAGATAAAAACGCTCTGTGTTGTGTATTAAGTCACAGGTGGTGGTTTAGTCGCTAAGTCATGTCTGACTCTTGCAACCCCATGGGCTGTAGTCTGCCAGGCTCCTCTGTCCATGGGATTTTCCAGGCAAGAATACTGGAGTGGGTTGCCATGACCTCCTCCGGGAGATCTTTTTTACCCGGGGACTGAATCCTGGTCTCCTGCGTTGCAGGCGGATTCTTTACCAACTGAGCTAACTAAGGCCCCCACCCTAAGTCTCCCCGCAGGAGAAACTGCAATTAATGCAATAAATCTTTAATACATTAATCTTTCTTCCAACTCCATTGAGACATAATTCACATATCACTGTGTGAGTTTAACGTGTAAGACACGTTGATTTGATACAAGCATGTATGTCTTCTCTGAAAAAAAGGTCTATTCAAGTCCTCTGCTCATTTTTTAATCAGTTTGTTTAGCTTTTTGTTTTGAGTTGTATGAGTAACTTATATATTTTAGATTTTATCTCCTAACAGATATGTGGTTTGTAGATACTTTCTCCCATTCTAAAGATACTCTTTTCGTTTTACTGATTGTTTCTCTTCCTCTGCAGAAGGATTTTAATGTAGTCCCACTTATTGGTATTTTGCTTTTTCACCTTTGCTTTTGGTGTCAAATTAAAAAAATCGTCACCAGACCCACGTTAGGGAACTTACTGCCTATGCTTTCTTCTAGGAGCTTTATGGTTTCATGTCTCATATGCAAGACCTTAATCCATTTTGAGTTACTAATTTTTGTGTTGTAAGATAATGGTCCAGTTTCATTCTTTTGAATGTGTCTGTCCATTTTCCCCAAAATCACTTCTTAAAGAATGCTTTGCCCATTGTATTTTCTTGGTTCCCTCATTAAAAATTAGTTGACCATATATGTATGGCTTTATTTCTGGGCTCACTACTTGGTTATGTTGATCTATGTGCTTGTTATTTTTTTTCTGCTTTGATTATGATAGCTTTGCAATAATAGTTTGAAATTAGCAGGTAGGATGCTTCCAACTGTGCTCTTTTTTCTCAAGATTTCTTTGGTTATCTGAGGTCTTTTGTGGTTCCATACAAACGTTAGGATAATCTGTTCTATTTCTGTTTAAAAAAAAAAAGAGTCATTGGAATTTTGATAGGTATTGCACTGAATCTACAGATAGCCTTGGGCAATAAGGACATTTTAACTATATTAACACTTTCAACCCATGAACATGGATGTCTTTCCATTTGTTTGTGTCCTCTTCAATTTCTTTCATCAAGACACCAATTCTATGTCTTATACTTGGTATATAAATTTTTCACTACCTTGGTTAAAATTACTCCTATATATTTTACTGTTTTTTATGCTATTATAAATGAGATTGCTTTCTCTGCTTCTTCTTCAGAAAGTTTATTGTCCATGCATAGGAATACAACTGAGTTTTGCGTGTTGATTTTGTACCCTGAAACTACTGAATCTGTTCATTAGTTCTAATGGTTTTTGGTGAAGTCATTGGGAATTTCTATATATAATATCCCATTATCAGCAGATAGAAACACTTTACTTCTTCCTTTCTGGTTTGGATACCCTTTATTTCCTTCTCTGGCTATGATGTTTCAGTACTATATTGAATAGGAGTGATGCAGGTGGGAACTTTTGTCTTGTTCCTGTTCTTAGAGGGAAATTTTTCAAACTTTCACTGTTAAGTCTAGCTAAAATTTGCCACTTTCCTTTATCTTTTAAAAATTATCAACTCAGTTTCATTAACATTCCCCATTGTTTATCTGTTCTTTATTTGTTTCTGCTCTGGTCTTTATTATATCCTTCCTTCTGCTAAATATGGGCCTAATTTGTTCTTGCTTTGCTAGTTATAGGTTATTTACTTTTTTAACGCAGCACTTATCATTATAAAACTTTCCTCTTGGCACTGCTTTTGCTGCATTTCATATATTTTGCTATGTTGTGTTTATATTTTTATTTAAGATTTTAAAATTTCTTTCTTATACTTAATCTTTGATCCATTGGTTATTCAAGAATGTGTTAATTTTCACATATTTGGCAATTTTTTAGTTATCTCTAGTTATTGACTTTAACTTCATGGCATTGTGGTTAAAAAAAAAAAAGATACTTGGTACAATTTTTATCTTTTTAAATTGTTAAGACTTCCTTAGTGACTCATCATATGGTCTATCCCAGAGACTGTTTCCTATGCATTTGAGAAGAATGTGCATTCTACTTTTGTTGAATGGAATATATGTATGTCTGTTGGGTTCATTTGGTTTAATATATAGTTCAAGTCTAATGTTTTCTTACTGATTTTCCATCCAAATGATTCATCCACTGTTGAAAATGGGACACTGAAGTCCCTACTATTATTGTATTGTTGAGTATTACCCTCTTCAGTTCTATTAGTATTTGCTTAATATATTTAAGTGTTTCAATATTGTATGCATATACATTTACCACCATTATATCCTCTCAATGAATTAACACTTTATTATTATATAATGACCTTCTTTGTGTCCTGTTATACTTTTGACTTAAGAGACTATTTTGTCTAGTTTATGTATATCTACCCTTGCTCTCTTTCGGTTTCCATTTGCAAGGAATATCTTTTACCATCCCTTCATTTTAAGCCTGTGTCTGCCCTTGAAGCTGAAGTGAGTTTCTTGTAGGCAGCATTGAGTGGTGTCTTATTTTTCCTATTCATTCTACTAACACAACTAATTGTAAACCCAGTTTCTCTCGTATTGAAAATGGATATGCCCATAAGACTGTTCTATACATCAGTGTCTCTTTTGCTGTCTCGTACACAGGGTTATTGTTACCATCTTTCTAAATTCCATATATATGCGTTAGTATACTGCATTGGTGTTTTTCTTTCTGGCTTACTTCACTCTGTATAATAGGCTCCAGTTTCATCCACCTCATTAGAACTGATTCAAATGTCTTCTTTTTAATGGCTGAGTAATACTCCATTGTGTATATGTACCACAGCTTTCTTATCCATTCATCTGCTGATGGACATCTAGGTTGCTTCCATGTCTTGGCTATTATAAACAGTGCTGTGATGAACATTGGGGTACACGTGTCTCTTTCGAGTCTGGTTTCCTCAGTGTGTATGCCCAGCAGTGGGATTACTGGGTCATATGGCAGTTCTATTTCCAGTTTTTTAAGGAATCTCCACACTGTTCTCCATAGTGGCTGTACTAGTTTGCATTCCCACCAACAGTGTAAGAGGGTTCCCTTTTCTCCACACCCTCTCCAGCATTTATTGCTTGTAGACTTTTGGACAGCAGCTATTCTGACTGGCGTGAAATGGTACCTCATTGTGGTTTTGATTTGCATTTCTCTGATAATGAGTGACGTTGAGCCACTTTTCATGTGTTTTTTAGTCATCTGTATGTCTTGTTTGGAGAAATGTCTGTTTAGTTGTTTGGCCCACTTTTTGATTGGGTGTTTTATTTTTCTGGAATTGAGCTGCAGGAGTTGCTTGTATATTTTTGATATTAATTCTTTGTCCATTGCTTTGTTTGCTGTCATTTTCTCTATGGGGGCCTTTTAAAACATTATTTCTTCAGTATTTATCCTTAAATTTTCCACAAGTGTAATTTCCATTTATTTTGAAGTAAACTCCTAGGTGTTCTTTGGAAGAACTGATGCTAAAGCTGAAACTCCAATACTTTGGCCACCTCACGCGAAGAGTTGACTTATTGGAAAAGACTCTGATGCTGGGAGGGATTGGGGGCAGGAGGAAAAGGGGACGACAGAGGATGAGATGGCTGGATGGCATCACCGACTTGATGGACATGAGTTTGAGTGAACTCCAGGAGTTGGTGATGGACAAAGAGGCCTGGTGTGCTGCAATTCATGGGGTAGTAAAGAGTCAGACATGACTGAGTAACTGAACTGAACTGAAACTCCCATACATGGTAAATTTTAAATGAAAAATTAGAATGAAAAACAACAGTATTTGAAAGTATCAGTGATAATAATAATTCCTCAAGTGTAGTACTTTGAACATTTTTTAAGTCCTAACCCAGTTATTAAACACAACCTAATCAATGAGAGTCTCAAACAAAGGCTGATTATTGCTGGACATAAAACCATGACTTACCTATGCTGATGCCCATATTGCTCTTTTCAAAACCTGCAGAAGGGAGTGTGTTTTCAAGGTAGCCAAACTGGGGAGGAGAAACCAAAACAAATTCCAAGTCATCTGCTGCAGTGTCAGGATCAGTGGCAGACAGATGGTTAACAGTAAGGGCTGCTGAGAAGCCCTCATCTACAACGAATGTGGTACCTGCATACAAACAATAACACAATTATGACTTACTGTGAAATCCTCTAATCAGAATAGTGAGGACAAAAGGGAGTGATTGAAACTCCAATTCAGAGATGCCTCCTATACACAAATGTACTTCCATGGGAGATGTTCATTTCCTTTAGTATAATTCTCCTTATGGTGAAAATATTCAGAGGTAATCGGTGGAATTTAATTTGACTTATGGAATTATATTTTTTTCTTGTCTAAGAAAGCCAGACTATTACAGAAAGTTAGAAGAAATACTAAATGCTCCAGTACAGCCCTTTAGTCATTCTCAAGGAACTCTGATTTCCCCTGTGTCTCTATAGAAGTGACAAATGAAAATAAGAATTGCCAAAATGTTTTAATGATAAGCCACTGAATGTGGTTTATATACTCTTCAAGATCAGTTGTTACCTCTGTTTGTCAGAGCATTAATTGCCTGAGAACTATTATGAATTGCTCATAACGAGCATTTTTTTTATGCTGTAGTGCTTAATTATTCTGTGGGGATAATGCTTCCTTTCCAGAACACTGCTTGGGAGACAGTTTGCAAATTACAATAACATTCATACATATGCTTGCATTTCTTTTCTGAGAGTCAGAACATGTACATTGTGCCTACGAAGAGATGACTTCCTAAAAAGCAAATAAGGTTACGTATATATAAATAGTCCCACTGGTAATCTCATTCTATTCCAATAGAAATTATTATGGATAAAATAAATTACTGTCTCTACCAGGTAAGTGATACTTTCCCATGTGAAATAAAAACAGAGTATCTGAGGATTACAATGTTGTCTTCACTTTAAAACACACACACACACACTTGCATTCTCTCTCCATATGGATTTATCTAAATTTTTAAACAAGTTCTTCCTTTTTCCCTATAATCTTTCACAGATCTGAGGTTTCCACAAGTTTGTTTTGAGACAATTATTAGAGACAATTTTGTATGGTGGTTTTCTATTTTGACTATAATAAAGGGCATTATTTCACTGGACCACGGGTATGACTAGGTGAGATAATAGAAACGTAAGAGAAAAAAATATGGCCACCTATGGCAACTGAAGGCGGTTGGTTATCCACTGGATACACTGTGATGTTGAGATCATACATTGGAAAGGACTCATGAAGAGGAACAGATGGATGAGGTCCATTGTAACAGCAGCCATTCACAAAAGGACCAGCTTCTCTGTCCGAAACCACCAATGTAATGGTGTCGAAACAAGGCATCAGGCCAATCTCACCACCTGGAAGACACAACTACAGCTGAAAGATGACTTATAAAAAATGCAGAATACCAAGATGAAATCACCTTAGACTTCCTATACACGCATAGAATGGCAAGGAAAGGAACTTACGTGGTTAAAATGTGAAACTCAATTTTATTACTATGAAATTAAATAGAGTCATGAAAATAATGCAGAAATGCTTGCCCATCTGTTGCCTCTGGTGAAAACCCTGCCAGCCATCTATCACCATATGGAGGGGCAAAACAGGGCTAACAAGGGTCTGACAGTTCACAAATGAACAAGGGAGACACAAAGCTGGACTCAGGATGGCTTCACCCTTCTCCCATATTATTAGTGTTAGGACCAACCACAGGGAAAACAGAAGGCACCCTGTCCCTCCAGTCATTGTCTTCACATTTGCATTAACCACCTTAATTGAACAACCACTCACTGCAGAAGAAGCTGAATAGGTGAAATACAAAGATAACCCACATCTTTGTCACTTGCTTCAGCATTTTCTTCATTACATATAGTCAAGATGTTAGCAAAATAGCAACAGCACCTGGATAAGAAGAGACCCTAATTTTCATCTTCTTTTTACTCTTGAGAGCTTCCATCTATAGGATTCAAAATGGTCCCAACTTAAGTTGTGAGAGGAAGAAGGAAGAAAATATGAGGACTAGATACTTTATCAGTAAATAGGACAATCTATTCTTGGATTACTAATGAACAGCACAGAAGTAAGAATGCTTACTATCCAGGGAGGCAGAAAAGTTATGTAGACATGCTTTTGATAATTTTCATACATTTCTCTAAAAGTGTCAAGAGGGAAGCAATTATGTTTGAAGTTTCCATGAGACTAGGGCACACGAGATCAGGAATAACTTCACTTTTCACAAGACACATTGGTCAAATCTATAGAGCACTGTACTTGGAATTATTGCACCTGTTTAAAAAAATGACACAGAACATAAAAAGGAACAAAACTGGGTCATCTGTAGAGATGTAGATGAACCTAGAGTCTGTCATACAGAGTATAGTAAATCAGAAAGAAAAAAACAAATATTAATGCATGTATCTCCATGTTAGTAAGGTCATGCTTAAAATGTCGCATGCCAGGCTTCAGCACTACATGAACCAAGAACTTCCAGACATCCAAACTGGGTTTAGAAAAGGAAGAGGAACCAGAGATCAAATTGTCAACATTCACTGGATCATAGAGAAAGCAAGGGAATTCCAGAAAAACATCTACTTCTGTTCCATTGACTACGCCAAAGCCTTTGACTGTGTGGATCATAACAAACTGTGGAAAGCTCTTAAAGAGATGGGAATACCAGACCATCTTACCTGTCTCCTGAGAAACCTGTATGCGTGTCAAGAAGCAACAGTTAGAACCCTGAATGAACAACTGAGTGGTTCGGGATTGAGAAAGCAGTACAACAGGGCTGTCTGCTGTCACTCTGTTTAACTATATGCTGAGCACATCATAAGAAATTCCAGGCTGGATGAGTTATATGCTGGAATCAAGACAGATAGGAGAAACATCAATAACCTCAGATATACAACTGATACCACTCTAATGGCAGAAAGCAAAGAGGAAGTAAAGAGCCTTTTGATGAGGGTAAAGAGGGAGAGTGATGAGCCTACTTAAAACTAAATATTAAAAAATTAAGATCATGGCATCTGGCCCCATTACTTCATGGCAAAGAGAAGGAGGGAAAGGTGGAAGTAGTGCCAGATTTCATCTTCTTGGGCTCTAAAATCACTGGAGATGGTGACTGCAGCCATGAAATAAGAAGACAATCGCTTCTTGGCAGGAAAGCTATGGCAAACCTAGACAGTGTGTTGAAAATCAGACATTACTCTGCCAACAAAGATCCATACAGTCAAGACTATGATCTTCCCAGTGGTCATGCGCAGTTGTGAGAACAGGACTGTAAAGAAGGCAGGTCATCAAAGAATTATTGCCTTCGAACTGTGGTGCTGAAGAAGACTCTTAACTGTCCCTTGGACAGCAAGGAGATCAAACCAGTCAATCTTAAGGGACATCATCCCTGAATACTCATTGAAAGGACTTTTGCTGAAGCGCCAATATTTTGGTCACCTGACATGAACAGCTGACTCATTGGAAAAGTCCCTGATGCTGGGAAAGACTGAGAGCAGAAGAAGAGGGAGTCAGAGGATAAGATGGCTGGATGACATCACCGATGCAATGGACATGAACTTGGGCAAACTTCGGGAGATGGTGAGGGACAGGGACGCCTGGCATGCTGCAGTCCATGGAGATGCAAAGAGTCAGACACGACTGGGCAATTGAACAACACCACCAATGCATATGTAGGGAATCTAGAAAAGTGGTACTTATGAAAGTATTTGCAGGGCAGGAATAGAAATGCAGATGTACAGAACAGACTTGTGGACACAGAAGGGGAAAGAGAAGGTGGGGCCTATTGAGAAAGCAGCATTGACATTCATACACTACATGTGTAAAACAGATAGCTAGTAGGAAGCTTCTGTATAGCATAGAGAGCCCAGCTTGGTGCTCTGCGATGAGCTAGAGAGGTGGGATCGGGGGCTGCAGTGGGAGGGAAGCTCAAGAGGGAGGGGATGATTCACTTCACTGTACAGCAGAGATTAACAAACATTATAAACCAATTATTCCAATAAAAAAATGGCAGACAAGGAAATATTCAAAATGATATTACTGAGTAACCAAAGGATTAAAGAATGAGAAGACTGGGCTTATTTTTTAAAAAAGAATAAAGTTGAGACATTAAAATCAAACAATCAGCCTTCTACTTTAGGAAAAGTGGGGGAAAGACACCACTCATCTATTCATATTTATAAAAAAATTAATTGGCATAAAGCTTTTTTATGTAATACTCACTTGATAAATACTTATTTAATGCTTGTTGTATGAAAATTAGTGTTCTGTGTGCTCCAGCGGAGGGAAAGACAGACATGGTGAAAATGTCGAGACAGTTCAAAAAAATACCAAATGTTCAAAGACCTACTACATGTCAGGAGGGGACACAGTCTAATGGGAGGGAAAGAAATGCAGTCTGGTTAGATTATCACAGATGTGTGTATATATTAAGTGGAACCATATGAAATTGCTACTCAAAGCCATTTTTAACCTATTAAATGGAACATTCATCTATCTCAGCCTGCTTATTATGCATTAGGTGCTGAGGGTGAAGAAGGATGAGCGCATAGGCTGATGATGGCATGGGGGGCAGAATGTTCATGGCAGGGAAAGTCAGAGAAATCTTTCCAGATGGCCTTGCTCACTTTGTACTGAGCATTAAATAATGAATGGTTTATAAGGCAAATAAGGCAGAGAACTGGGAGATGGGAGAGAAGATGTGTAGGAAGAGGGAGTGGGGAAGAGAAATGGAAAAATAATTCTAGGAAATGAAAACAGCTTAACCAAAAACCCGAACAGAGTACATTCAGTAACTGTAATTTCAATATAAGGAAAACATGTGAAACATTCATAGAAAGAGCTGGAAAAGTTGGCTGAGTGTTAAGTCACAAAAAAAAACAGCTACAAAATGGGTCGAAGAATTCTTTACCTTGAAATGAGATACAGTCTAAAGATACAATTTATACTGAAAATAGTTAACTGGACTGGTATTTATTAAATAATTTTTGAATGGCCTCATATTTAATGATTGGAGAATAGCAAATTAGTAATAATTTTATATCATAAAATATTATTCAATGATTAAAACACCGTTACAATAACTTTGTAACATTTAATAATATTTTAATAAACATTTTTAGATGAGAATCCAAATGAAAAAAGGAACTGCACATACAACATGATTGCAACTATGTTAAAAATTACAATTAGAAAAAGGAAAAGAAAACATTGTAATACTGAAATGTTAACAGTGATTATCTTTCTGAGGTAAATAAGGTGATTTTTCAAAATTTTATCATAATTTTCTAAGCTTTCTGTAATGAGTATATATTATTTTCATAATCACAAAAATAAATAAGCAAATAAAATAATGGTGATACAATTGCTATCAGGCTTCCCTGGTGACTCAGCAGTAGGGAATTCACCTACAATGCAGGAGATGCAGGTTCAATCCCTAGCCAGGAAGATCTCCTAGAGAAGGAAAAGGCAACCCACTCCAGTGTTCTTGAGTGGACAATCCCATGGACAAGAGGAGCATGGCAGGCTACAGTCCATGGGGTTGCAAAAGAGTTGGACACAACTAAGCGACTAAAACTACAATAACAACAATTGTTCTTTGGTCATCTTGATAACCAATGTATGGAGGTAAGCACAGGGCCACTGAAATTTTAGCTCCTATTCTGAGTTTCTCTTTATTCATTCTAGAACAGTGCTAATCACTACCGAGTAACCGAGTGAACATTACAAGCAAAAGTATCATTCAAATAAAATATTTTTTGAATACAGTATTTCTGTTAATTTATTAACAAAAATGTCTATCTGAAAGAATTTGTACCAGAGTCCTACTAGGTCTTTGAAGAAAAAAAAATGTGTTCACACTCCCTTATATGGCCATCACATTAAACGAGAGTTATACGTATGTCTACTTGTTGTTTACTTGTTGGAACAAGTATGTCTACTTGTTGGAACAAGGCACAGGCTTGAAGAGAAGATGGCTTCATCTCACCCATAATGTATCTATGGCAAATGAGCCTTTCAAAGATGTTAAAGTTATGTAACAAACCATAATATTGGTCTCTAGATCACTTTTCTGATAGTCTGTTTGGGTAAATCAAAAAGAAGCACCTATTTGTGAACTCTGACATTGAGAGACATTGAGTAAGTGGACTATACTTCTCAGGAAAAGGAAAGAGCCAGCAAAACTTTTTCTAAGTCATGTACAGATGTGAGAGTTGGACCACAAAAAAGGCTGAGCATGGAAGAATTGATGCTTTCCAACTATGGTGCTGGAGAAGACTCTTCAGAGTGCCTTGGACAGCAAGGAGATCAACTAGTCAATCCTAAAGGAAATCAACCCTGAATATTCATTGGAAGGACTGATGCTGAAGCTCCAATACTTGGGCCACCTGATGAAAAGAGCCGACTTACTGGAAAAGACCCTGATGCTGGGAAAGATTGAAGGCAGGAGAAGAAGAGGGTGACAGAGGATGAGATGGTTGGATGGCATCACCAACTCAAGGGACAGGAATTGGCACAAACTCTGGGAGGAAGTGAAGGACACAGAAGCCTGGCATGCTGCCGTTCATGGGGTCGCAAAGATTAAGACATGACTTACCAATTGAAGACTTAACAGAGTGAGGATAAAGAGATATTATTTCAAGAAAAAAGATGTCTAGTGGAGTGATCAAAGTATGTCATACTAATTGGCCTTGAGGCAACTGGTATCCTAATAAGTTGTTTTTTTCCAAAGTGCATTTAAAAATATTATTTCAAAATGTTTTCCCCATGTCCAAATTAAACTTGAGCTATCTCAGTTCCCCTCCTTGAATTCCCTCCCACATCACTGCTTGTATTCTCTTTCTCTGTTTTTTCAAATAAAAAGATTTGAATTCTGACACCTCTTATTTCCTGTACCACTCACCTGGCCTGACACACTCAGTCATACTTCCCCCTGGAATCTAGGTTAGAGAGGCATATGGATGAGTAATCATGAAACAGTAATGGAGTATGATAAAAGTTAGTTAGAGGAAGTCCATGGCATTATTACTGAGGAAGTGCCTCCAACCCAGAAATCAAATTTGGCAGGGCTAGTGATGTCATGAAGGACAGAGGTGTTACTATCATTATTCCATGGGAATGGGGTTCATCTTAGGGTCTGGATTATACTCCTTTGAGTCTACTATGCCTACTATTGTGATCTGTAGATTACAGATGTTGACAACATTTTTTATGTGAATATTTTACATAAGGAACAAATGCCACCTAGATAGCAATATAATGCAATGCCATAAATGTAACTACAATGCTAACAAACAAGCATTTACTGTATTTTCAATCTGTGTTCATGACTGTCAGGTGCTATGGGCAAGTTACACAAAGCATAAAACATCATCTTTGCTCTTCAAGAAACCAAAGGGGCAGACCAGTTACTTCTTAGGAACTAGCTGATAATCAGAAAACTTCTCAAGTTAATAATATAATTACCTTAGGGAGCCTACTTCAGGCATTTTTGGTATGATATATGGAACCAGAGTGGGATGGCCAAACAGCCTTCTTCAAATTGACCAAAATAGGGATGGGGACAAGCCAGAGTGAATCGAAAGTCTATGGAAGCATCAGGAACATAGCAGCAATAACATTTGTTCTTTCTGTGAAATTCACTGTATTACTGAGAGATCTAGAAATACTGCTGAATATCGTGATAATATTTGAAAAATAGGATATGGGCTCCCACTGCAGCTTCTCTGGTTTTAATGGAAACAAACATTAAGACTGAGATTATCAGAGCCCACAGCAAGAAGTGAGCTAAGACTCTGTAATGTTGTTGCATCCCCACGCCCAGACTCGCCACGATGCTGTCACTTACCTGTGTGCTTGTACGTCACAGCCCCTGCGACAACATCTTCCTGAGAGAACTGATGTACTGTGACCCCAGCTCTCCTTACGGTCCCATGCTGAGGTTCTCCAACAATCATGAATATCAGCTTTAAATCATCACTGTCCACATCAGTAGCAAAAATGTATTCAGAAGTGATGACAACCTCTTCCCCCTCGGAGCAATGCATCATGGGAATGAGGTCCGCCTTTAGCACTGGTGGCTCGTCATTTACAGGGAACACCTAAGCAGAGGGGGCGAAAAATGCATGTTTTTGAGAAAAGAAAGCAATGACAAATTGTCCAACTGGTAACTCATTGCTCATAATTGGAATAACAGACTTTTTTAGTCTTCCAGACACGCAAAACAATAGCTATGGAATTTGGCCAAGCTGTTTGTATCTTTTAACTTTCCCCATATGAACCATCTTGGAAGAAATGACCCATATGAGAGACATTTAAGGTAGGAATGGGGCAGTATGGTTATGGTTTGGGACCCAAAGCTCTCGTTTGTTTCTAGACAGACAAAAAATAAATGTAATATAAAGCGTCTGTCACCCAAGCCCCTATCCTCCTTCGTCCAATCTATGCATATTCTGGAGGAAACCTAGTCCTTGTGGTCTGAGCATTAACATTTACTACATCAAAGTTATTTATATTTAAAATTACTTGGTGATTACAAAACTCTCCTTCCTTTCAACTTCCTGCCACCCAGGAAGTTTCTCTGGACATATAATAGGTAGCAGCTGCATTTCAAACATTTTGAGTTAATTCTGAAACTCCATAACTGTTAAATCAGTACCAGTTTTCAACGTGGTAGTACATTTTTCTCTCACTGTCATTAAAATAAAACCCTTAAGTAGAAAGGAAAGACAAGCAACATGAGATTGCAGTGACTGTCCAAAATTTTAAAAGATTTTGTATAATTTGAAAAAGTATGTTTTCTAAATAGGAATAAAGGACAGTCCGCCTCTGAGTTCACAACCGCAACTTGGTGTATGCTGCACATTTATTTATCAAGTTTGGCCTGTGAATACCCTCAACCCTGTATTTCCTTCCCTCATACTTCAACCAATATGATCTTTTTAAAAAATTATTATTTTTTATTTTGGCTATGCTGGGTTTTTGTTGCAGCACATGGGCTTCAGTGGTTGCAGTGTGTGAGCCTAGTTGCCCCACTGCACGTGGGATCTTTTCCCTTTCCTCTTTTACTTTCATCAAGAGGCTCTTTAGTTCCTCAGTTTCTGTCATAAGGGTGGTGTCATTTGCATATCTGAGGTTATTGATATTTCTCCCAGCAATCTTCATTCCAGCTTGTGCTTCATCCAGCCCAGCATTTCACATGATGTACTCTGCATTAAAGTTAAATAAGCAAGGTGACAATATACAGCCTTGATATACTCTTTTCCCAGTTTGGAACTAGTCCATTTTTCCAGGTCCGGTTCTAACTATTGCTTCCTGACCTGCATGCAGACTTCTCAGGAGGCAGGAAAGGTGGTCTATTATTCCCATCTCTTTAAGAATTTTCCACAGTTTGTTGTGATCCACACAAAGACTTTGGCATAGTCAGTAAAGCCAAAAGGAACAGACCAAGTAAATGGCTATCCAAAGATGGCATACAGGTATTATATTATGAGATGCTGGCAGATCATGGAGGACTTCTCTGAGAGCCATTAGGCCCCAACTTCTTTGGAGTAGAGATATTATGTTATTCATTTCTATATTCCCAGGCTGAGCACAGTGCCTACAATATTCAGCTTATTCAATGAATTTCTTCTGCTGACACACAGTAAGGAAGTAAGACAGGAAAAGGAGCGTAGTCCAAGTTCAAAGTGAGAAAATCTGAGTTGATAGGTGAATGACAAGACAAAGCTAGAGTGAAAACATCTTTAATTTCAGATGTATACTGGAACATTTAGAGGCTAAAGTCATGATACCTGGGGCTTACATTAAAATAATTCAGCAAAGAGAAAATAAATGAAGGAAATATGGTAAAATGATAGCAATTATTAAGAACAGGTGATTGATATATGGGACTTTATTATGATATTCTCTCTACTTTGACACCACCCTTTTGGCAAAAAGTGAAGAAGAACTAAAGAGCCTCTTGATGAAAGTGAAAGAGGAGAGTGAAAAACTTGGCTTTAAACTCAACATTCAGAAAACTAAGATCATGGCATCTGGTCCCATCCCTTCATGGCAAATAGATAGGCAAACAATGTGAACAGTGAAAGACTTTATTTTTAGGGGCTCCAAAGTCACTGAAGATGGTGACTTGCAGCCATGAAATTAAAAGACGCTTGCTCCTTGGAAGAAAAGCAATGACCAAACTAGACAGCATATCAAAAAGCAGAGACATTAATTTGCTGACAAAGGTCCATCTAGTCAAAGCTATGATTTTTCCAGTAGTTATGTATGGATGTGAGAGTTGCACCATAAAGAAAGCTGAGTGCTGAAGAATAGATGCTTTTGAACTGTGGTGTTGGAGAAGACTCTTGAGAGTCCCTTGGACAGCAAGGAGATCCAACCAGTCAATCCTAAAAGAAATCAATCCTGAATATTCATTGGAAGGACTGATGCTGAAGCTGAAACTCCAAAATACAATGGCCACCTGATGCGAAGAACTGACTCATTTGAAAAGACTCTGATGCTGGGAAAGATTGAAGGCTGGAGGAGAAGGGGACAACAGAGGATGAGATGGTTGGATAGCATCACCAACTTGATGGACACGAGTTTGAGTAAGCTCTGGGAGTTGGTGATGGACAGGGAAACCTGGTGTGCTGCAGTCCACGGGGTCACAAAGAGTTGGACAGGGCTGAGCAACTGAACTGAACTGAACTGATGTGGGATCTTAGCTCCCTAACCATGTCCCCTGCATTGCAAGGAAGATTCTTAACCACTGGACTACCACAGAAGTCCCCAATGTGATCTTTTTAAAATGTGGCTTTCATCAAGTCACCATTCTGTGCATGGGTGCCTGTGCATGGTTAGTCATGTCTGACTCTTTGTAACCCCGTGGACTGTTGCCCACCAGGCTCCTCTGTCCATGGAATTTTCCAGGCAAAAATACTAGAATGGATTGACATTCCCTCTCCAGGGTATCTTCCTGATCCAGGGATGGTATCTGAGTCTCCTGCATTGCAGGTAGATTCTCTCTCTCTTTTCTTAAGTCTGTATTTAATTTGTTACAATATTGCTTATGTTTCATGTTTTGTTTTTTTGGACAGGAGGCATATGGGATCTTAGCACCCTGACCAGGGATTGAACTCATGCCCCCTGCATTGGAAGGAGGCACTAGACCACCAGAGATGTCCCCAGGCAGATTCTTTATCACTGAAGCTTCACTGGCTTCCTAGGGACTTTCCTGGGGTATCTGACCTTATCTCATACAATGGGGTGCCTTTGTCACTCCATTCCACTCCACTGTTATCCCCAAGACACTGTGTTCCACACACATCAGGTCTTTGTACCATCTTTGCATCCTCATCCTGTCCCTTGCCTGGTATGTTCTCCCCTAGCTTTTTTTTTTTTTTTTAATTTTATTTTATTTTTAAACTTTACATAATTGTATTAGTTTTGCCAAATATCAAAATGAATCCGCCACAGGTATACATGCGCTCCCCATCCGGCTTCCTCTATGTTTAGGTTACATATGGACTCCTCCAGGAAAACTTCTTGACAACTGAGACTCACTTAGAAACTTTCTTCATTTACCCCCTTTTAGTACCCTGTTTGGAGAAGGCAATGGCACCCCACTCCAGTACTCTTGCCTGGAAAATCCCATGGATGGGGGAGCCTGGTGGGCTGCCATCTATGGGGTCGCACAGAGTCGGACACTACTGAAGCGACTTAGCAGCATTCTATCCCATTTACTATTGGCTTATTAAGGGACAATATCTCTGTTCAAGTCCTCAAAGTAGATTGAGTGAAGACCCTCTTTATTATCGTTCTTGACCCTATCTGATTAATCTCACTAACACATTCATGATAATCACCTTGCAGCAGTTCACAAAATAGCCTCCGCTTTCAAATGCATAAAAGTCCAAAGGTGATAGAATTAAAAACATTGCTCCTGGATAAAAAAAAAAAAATCATGCATAATTGTCCCCAAATTGCCCAAACTTCTGATTGGCTTTCAAAGGACATGCTCTTTTCTCTAAAAAGTAACACAAACAGATTCTTTTCCTCAGAGGCACAGCTTATTGTCATTGATAAAAGATAGTCACAGACAGAAGATAGAATTGGGATTTTCACCAGAAATTTTCTTTTCAGGAAAAAATGTAAGCTTTCTTGATATGTAAAAGTCCACCAATAAAGAAAACTCACCTTTATGAAGCTTAAATGACATACTTCTTTTCATCTAGGTTTAAGACCATCATGAGAACTAAGTGGGAAAATGAAAGGAAGGGACTATGCATTGAACCTGGCATGCGTAAGTGCTCCTGAATTACAATCACCTGTGAACAGAGCTCTGTGGCAGTCGTGAAGAAGAAAGAATGCTGGCCTGATGACCAGAGTGCAGAGGTCAGCCCAGGTCTACATGGTCAAGTTAATGGCTTTCGACAAGTCATTGAACTTTTTCAGACCTTTGCTATAAAATAAAGATAATTCCTTTCCTGTGTACTTTTAAAAACACTAGATGGGTGTCATCATTCTAAATTAATTATTAACTGTAAAATATCTTGCAAACACATTATTATGACCTTTAACAATAGTTTCATAGCATGAAGATCTGACCAACTGTAACAGAAATAGAATTTGGTACATTAAGAATAATTAGAGGGTCTTTAAGAAGCATGGTAAGTCTTCTGCAGACTTTCCTTTGTCACTAACTATAAGTATCTGCAAATCCTGTGAGTTATGCTTGTGGACATGGATAGTCACTCAACAAAGAAACTTGGGGGTTCCCATCAGGCCTTTGAGCATGTACTCAACCTTTATGTGCAGATTTTCCTTCATTTGTCAAAAGGGGGAAATTAATCATCTCAAACAGGCCAGGGGAATGTACAGTACAGGAATTCACAAAAACTCACATTGTGCATACAGATATGGCTCCTTGCACACAACAGGAAAAACCCCCATGATGCTAGCCTAACCCATCCAACTGCTAAACAAATAGTTTTGAATGTTACAGCTCAGAAATATTGAAAATAATTTATACAAGGAACCAATTAAGTCTCTTCTTCAATTAAGTCTCTGAGTTTGAGGGAAGAGCATTCCTATCTTTAAATGGACTGGAGTGAGAAAATAGTATGCCCATTTCACCAGATATTTTTGCTTTCTATTGCCTGTCCTGACACATTCCAAGACGTAAACAGGCACTTTCTTGCTTTGGTGACCATGTATCTTCATTTCTATCAGAGACCCCAAGAAGATTCCACACCCAAAACTTTGTTTCTATAGGAACCAAGGAGGAAACTTACTACATACCTCAACGTGTAGGACATATTCAGCTGCGTTTGTGCCATCTGTGACCTGCAGTACTATGTCATCCTGAAGTTCCTCGGATCCATCATGCTGATATCTGTGGGGATGATAGTTGTCACTAATCTCTCAAGGCCACAGTGAGTGCACTGAGATTCCTGTCACAAGAGCTTTCCCATGGTTTTGGCCCTATGTTCAATCAAATAAATATATAACCAAAATGCCAGTATAATCTTGAAGTCACTTACATAAATATTCAAGCATCCTTGATGGTAAAATTGCTCCACCCAAGAAAAATGTGTTCTGTGCATTCATAACTTGTCCCCAAATCAAAAAGCAGCCCTTTAAGTTGTCACTGTAAAAACGGGAAGCAGTGGATGCAGCTCTGCCTACATACAGAAAACACTGCCTGGGGCCAAGGGGACCCTGACACTGAGCAGTGACAGACAGAAGTGGGACGATGAGAGGACTCTGGTGATTCTCCCTCCTCCCCGGCTTTTAGGGCTAATCCTTCCCTTTAGTTACACTGTTACACAAATCAGTTTAGCTCTGCCCTGAAGCCTCATCTATGGATTACTCACTACCTCTCTCCTGCCATTTCCCTCTTGCCAATGACTAGGTCTTTCCCTCTCAACCTAAGAAGATTCTTGAATCTCTTCAGACTTAAAAATATTTTTTTCTTGATCTATTCTTGGCACTATTTTCTTTTCCTTCTCCAGTCAAGTTTCTTAAAGGAACTGTCTAATTGTAGACTTTCACTTCACTCTCCAGTCTACTGTAGTGATACACTGTAAGTTTTAAATAATTGTTGAACTGAGCCAAATGTTTGATACTGACTCATTCATGCACCAGTTAGGGATTCAGTTCCAGTGGTGGAGAAAGCCCACCTCCAACCTCCAGTTTCCCTCCCAACACTGCCTCCTATGCTTTGTTTTGTCACACTCCCTGATCAAAAGTAGACTGACATGTGATAATGTGCTAATTCAAATAAATTTAACCATGCTATTATCCTTAAAAGGGCCAAATAGGTCTAGGAGTACACATTCCAAAGTACGGCAATGGAATCAAACAGAACTTCTTTTAAAACCAGACTCTTCCACAAACTTGCTAAGTGACCTTAGTTAACCTCTTTATGCCTTAGTTAACTCAACTCTAATATGAGAACAGAACCATCTACCTTATCAGGTTTGGTTGCTGTGAAGTTTAATGAACAAGACATAATTGCAAGCCATGGAGAAGGCAATGGCAACCCACTCCAGTATTCTTGCCTGGAGAATCCCAGGGACGGGGAGCCTGGTGGGCTGCCGTCTATGGGGTCGCACAGAGTTGGACACGACTGAAGCGACTTAGCAGCAGCAGCAGAAGAATGCTTGAACTATAGCTCAAGAATGCTTGAACTATGTGCTGGCAAAATTGGTACCTTTTTTCTATCCATCATTCATTCCCTAGAAAGAATTACCTAAACAGAGCTCTCTTTCTAATGGGTAGGAAAGAGCTGAGATCTTGGGGTGGCGGGGAGAGAAAATTTTAATGAAAATAAGAGTAGTGAAAAGAGCTTAAGATATTGGAAGCTGTAAATAAAACAGTGTTACTAAACTTCTGGATGAAAATGCTCTTCCTGTACACAAATCCCCCTTCTTTGTCAATTTCCAAATGCAAAACTAAGCATTTGAGGCCTATACTTTATCAAAAAGACCAAAATTCTAGTTTGCAACTTGAATTTGTACAAGTAAGAAATTAACCAGTATGTCTGTCTACCTGACAACTGCGTTTGAGTATCTTGCATTATTTTGCAGAGAAAGAGTTTTACTAGATTTTTTTCTTTTTTAAGTGTCTTACATAATGACATTAGGCAGAGGAAAGGAACATCCTCAAGGTGACGGGAACTATTAATACTATAGGCCCACTACAGAACTATGAAGCAGGGATTACTCCATCCCTGACAATAAGAGGCCCAAGCACTAGTCTGTGTCCTGCCTAATCTACCCTACTTATTTGCCTGCAAATCACCTCCCCAGTAGAATGGATTAAAAAGTCACACTAAAGACATCAATCAACAGAATTCTATCCCAGAATTTCCAGGGTTATGAAGTTGGGTTTTCTGAAAGCCAAATTCAATTATGTAGATTAGCCTTATAGATTAGCTCAGACTCAATTCATCTAGTTTGACTGCTACCCTTTGTGATATGTGCTGTTGCAGCAAAATTAATATTCATGGCAACTCAATTTTTGCTGTTCAAATATTCATAATATCATTCCCATCAGTACAGCAAGCCGGAGGGGAAGAAAATGTCTGGAAGGAAAACTATAGGGTTGTTATTTCTAATGTTCAACTGCCCCTTGAGTGTATTAGGTGGCGTGTTGCTACTCCTGCAAGAATTGAATAAACTTCTTACACTGCCTCACAATTGATTCAAATGGGAGCCAAAGCATATAAAACAAAGAATCCAGGAAATGTTCTAACCTAAGTTTTAAGGCCTGGAGGTCTCCCCAAGGAAACGTGGTCCCTTTGTTTAGAGGGAATCCATTTAGCTCCACCATTCCATGCTGAGGTGGACTCTGCAAGGAGAGGTAGATGTTGTCCAGTTTGGTGTCCTCGTCAGAAACCAGGACATGCTGTGTGCTGATGACACATTGACCTCCCTCAGCCACTCTCAGAGGTTTGGTAAACACCTAGAAAGAAGGAGGAAACATTTAAAGCCTTGTTCACGAGATGTACCTGAAAACAGAACTCATGAAAGCAACAGACAACTTCTAGCATCGTCTTTACACATCAATCCAACTTTCAAGAATGTTCTAAAGGGGACAAACTCATAGATGAACATCTTGGCTAAAAAATATTTTTTGCTAAATGCTTTCAGTTCTAAACATTGATGGACACAAAGAAACAAGGCGGATCTAGAAACCTGAAAGCATCTACATTTCATTGATCTCAGATCCTGAATAGATCTGAGCAATCAGATCTATCAGCAGCAATCAGATTTATCATCAGTGTATGATATCTAAACTATGTATCTAAACTAAGAAAATAACATCTCTCATCATGTCCATATCTATCATTGCTTGGCACATATGTACCTTAATTTACAAAATGAACAAAACCTATATTAAATTTCCTGAGGGAAAGAATCCATGTTTTCTTACACCCTAAAAATTCTTAAAGACTTAAGTAACTGATTGGAGCATTTAAGCGTTAGGGTAGTGAGCATTTTAGAGATGGGAGTCGAACAGGAAAACTGAAGACTGGAAACTGAAGAATTCACAGGAAATAGATTCATTCAAACATTAGACTTAAATATTAAAGCCATAAAGATAATTTTCTATAATAGAAAAAACCCACTGCTCAATAAAAATTCATTTGAAAGTAAAAAGCAAATTTGAACAACTGGGGATATTTATCATTACTTTGGGCATTGGCAAGAAGTGTTCCATGGTCAAACACAACCTGAAAAGAGTCACATATTAATATAATATCTTCACCTTGGAGGTTTATAAGACTCATAATCATATTCATGCTCTGAGATCCTAGAGTAGGAAAATCTGTTAACTTTATTTAACCTACTATTTTCTCAAATTTGTATTACTACACAGAATCAAAAACAAGTTGATACAGCTGGGCTACAAGTCATGGGCTTTGAAGGCTCCTCACGAACAGTCTGGGATGACTGCTCTGCTAATGTGAGGACACAATGTTCTCCAGGGAAGCAGCACTCTCTTCAGAGCAGCTGCCACGCCTAGAAAGGAGAGGTTTCCCCAAGGAGAGATCTCGAAAAGGGGGTTGGGAGTGAGGGGGCAGGAAATGGGCAGAGGAAAGGGAAGTGAGCAGGAAATCACAGCGTCCATGTACAACCCTGCTCCATCCTCCCAGCCACCCACAGCTACCCCAAGGGCAGCCCTTGGGTCATAGAAATGATGATACCAAGCTCCCTGGGACGGCTGCCTTGTATTCTTTAACAGACGAACTTCTTTCAGCAAAGCAAAACATAAAGTAAGTGCCTTTTCTCCCTACAACCACGCACTCCCACCTTTCCCAAGAGTCTTATTCTCATTTGCCACACCTATATTTTCACTGATTGTAGGAGAAAGAAATCGGAGAAGGCAATGGCACCCCACTCCAGTACTCTTGCCTGGAAAATCCCATGGATGGAGGAGCCTGGTAGGCTCCAGTCCATGGGGTCGCTAAGAGTCAGGCACAACTGAGTGACTTCACTTTCACTTTTCACTTTCATGCATTGGAGAAGGAAATGGCAACCCACTCCAGTGTTCTTGCCTGGAGAATCCCAGGGATGGGGGAGCCTGGTGGGCTGCCGTCTATGGGGTCGCACAGAATCAGACACGACTGAAGCGACAGAAGCAGCAGCAGCAGCAGGAGAAAGAAATAAAGGGAGCTCACATTTAAAGAGGATTATTATCACTGAAACATGGTTCATGTGTGCCAGCCTAGTTTTGTCCTGAGTTACACCAATTAAGATCCCAAGATGCTAAATTTCAAGGAATATACTTTGCCTCATTCAGTGATTTTTAAATACATATGGTTTTAGAACAACTTTAGAAGACTAAAAGCATAAGGCTAACTTACTCTCACTTTTTCATCATTCACCTTCCAGTCCCTTCCTTAACCCAGTGTTTAGGTTTTTGGAACTTCAGGTCAGTATGGCATCAAGATTCTCTCATGGTTTCACTCAACCTAGCGGTCTGTGGATTTTTAACATCAGGGAACAGCTCCCACGACTATTTTCAAGGAGGAGACTCATTTAATTTGACTTTTATTTTATTATTCTCAGTTACTGTGGTACTATTTCATTTGTCTCATACACTGTAGAAAAAATACAGAAGCCCCTATGCCTCTTGAGTCCCAAGTCCTCATAACAATTCCATTTACCTTCAAATGACAGAGGTAACTATTCACTTCACTCTTTCTGTTGGTTTCCCCCCTCCTCCCAACGGATCATCTTTCTCTAGCAAGAGGTTTGGATATTTTACATAAAAAAACAACTTCTCTGTGATTGTTCTGGAAAACACAGTAGCTTCTTTGGATGCTGTGCTATTTCAGTGCATGCGTTTCATACACAGAAAAGGATGATCTGAATAATGTCTAATCAAATTCACAGACATTCAAAACTGTATTTTCAACATGGAACATGATCTGGTCCCCAGCAGGGAAGGAGACAAAGAATCCAGTTTAGATTATTTCGTGTGACCTCTTGGGGGGCCATCTTCTACCAAAACTTGCAAGCTCAGAGGCCTGAGGGGTCAGGCCGGTGAGGTAAATGAGTGTCCTGAGCTGGATGGATACTTTGGTGACTGGGGAACATGCCCTGTCCAGCTGCTGCAGAGTAGGGGTGGGGTAAGCTACAGAAGTCAGAAATCCAGAAACAAACACAGAATGATTTTATCGAGATAATTCACACACCATACAATTTACCCCTTGAAGGTGTAAAAGACAATGTCTTTTAGTATTTTCACATATTCAAAGTTATGTAACCATTATTATCAAGTTTAGAATATTTTTCACACACAAAAACAAATACCCTGTCTTTATTAGCAATTACTCCCTATTTCCCCACAATCCTTCCCGCTCCCACCCTCCCATCTCCCCACCTTCTCCTATGCTGTGCTGTGTCTCTGCCCATGGGATTCTCCAGGCAAGAATGGTAGAGTGGGTTGTCATGCCCTCCTCCAGGGAATCTTCCCAACCCAGGGATCAAACACAGGTCTCCCAAATTATAGGCAGATTTTTCACCATCTGAGCCACCAGGAAAACCCAAGAATACTGGAGTGGGTAGCCTATTCCTTCTCCAGGGGAACTTACCAACCCAGGAATCGAGCCAGGGTCTCTTGCGTTACAGGTGGATTCTTTACCAGCTGAGCTACCTGGAAAGCCCCCATGCAGTCCTAAGCAACCACTAATCTACTTTGTTTTCCTATAGACTTGCCTATCCTGGATCTTTCATATAAATGGATTTGTACAATATGTGGTCTTCTGTGACTGGGTATTTATCTTGGAAATAATGTTTTCCAAGTTCAACCAATTGGTAGCACATATTAGTACTTTATTCCTTTACGTTGAGGATTGATATTCCAGTGTATGGATTGCCACATTTCATCTATCCATTCAGCAGCTAACAGAAATTTGGGCAATTCATTATTTTCAAGTATCATTTAGACTCATCAGAACAGTTGTGCAGGTTGGATAAGTGCCTCAGTCCCTCAGCATGAGACTTCTGCCCCACAACTTCGGGCAGGTGCAGAGATGATGGGGAGAGCACAGGAAAGGGAGCATCCAGGCTTTCCTGGTTTCATTTCAGGTGGGGGCCTGAGAAGGTGGCCTCTCTCCTTAGGGATGTGACATGGGTGGGTTCTAGTCCCTGGTGGTTCCTAACGAATGGGTAATCACACTTTGTCTTTCCACTTATGAGGGAAGAAAAACAATCCTAGGAATAGCCACACTCATTAACCCTAGCACTCTGATGGGGCGGGGGCAGGTGAGGAACAAACTCTCATGATGAATCCTAGCCCTGAAGATAGAATGTGCAAGGTAGCATCGCCTTTGTGGTCTGGTTTTAATGAGAGACCCAACAAACATGAGGGAGTGGAACAGGATAGGATGCAAGGGTCCATCTTAATTCATTTTGGAAAATTAAAGCGCTTATTTAGATGACAGAGCAGCATAGCTAGTCTGTGGGGAGAGCAAATAAGCCTCTCTGGTTGCTAAGAGACTCCTAATTTAATCTCCTTCCCCTGATCAACACGTGAAACTCAGTATAAAGGAAAGGGGATGAAAGAGATTTTAATAAAACTTTGAAAATCATGCCAAATGATTTTCATGCCAAATAAAGCAACTGGAAAATCTCACCTTTTAGATAGAAAGTCCCATAGGAGGTGAACAACTCCCCTCCCCACGCTTGTATTCCCTACACTGTAGTTGGAAAATAGAAAAGTCCTTGGAAACAGCCTAAAGAGAAGTGAGCATTTCGAGTAAGTCTTTAAAAATCTTTTTCTCCTTAGGTCCTCCCTCCTCTTCATCCTTCATATCAACCACGATATCTACCTTTGGGGCCTGATTGTCCACCGGAAGAATCGTGATGTTAAAGCAGATCCCATATAGCGTCCCACCGTGCTGGTTACTGACGGAAAAGGCAAACTGGACGTGTCTTGGATGCGGACCTACATCTTGCATGGGTGGCATGTAGGCCACTTTCATATGGTTCACAGCGTGCTGCAAAGCAAATCAAGACAGACATGTGGGTACCAACTGCCAGGATCAGAGACATTTAAAGACCTGGGGCTAAGAGACCCATCGGGTTAACTTAATATGGAACATTGCAAACACTCCCATCATCAATACAAAGCTCTATCTTACAAATCACGTTTTCTAAAAATGGGAGGAAAAAGAACAAAGAAATTAAGAAACTATGGCAAGGGCTTAAAGTCAGCCAACTCTATAAAAGACAGGAACCTTGAATTCCAGCCCTATTCCACCATGAAGGAGCTGTGTGATATTGATCAAGCTATTTAAACTTCTGAGGCCCACGCACCCTGGAGCCCGAGCTCCACAAAAGAAGCCACTGCAATGAGAAGCCTATGCACCCCAAGTAGAGAGCAGCCCCTGCTCACCACAAATAGAGAAAAGCCTGTGCAGCCACGAAGTTCCAGCACAGCCAAGAGTAAATAATTAAATAAATAAAGTTATGAGGCCCCTGTTTCCTTATCTATAAAATAAATAAGGTAATAAAATAATAGAACTCATCATGAGGGTTGGCATATTCATTTCCCACTTCTAACTACCATGGGGTCACAAAGAGTTAGACATGATTTAGAGACTGAACAAAAACTGCAGTGAGATTCAACATATTGAACCTTAAACCTTAAACATATTGAATCTTGAACCTGAGGCGTAGCTGCTGCCTAAGCACTCATTATTACTGTCACCCCACTCAGGTCTTCAGAATATAGAATCATAGGAGTAGGGAGAAGGTTAAGGAAGGATTTTGGAAAGCAGTATGTTATGGGTTGAATTATGTCCCCCATACAATTAGTTAAGATAAGGCTGTACTGGAATAAAGTGGCCCTTAATCCTACATAACTTGTGTCCTCATAAGAAGAGACAAGGGAGAAGACAGCCACGGGGTGACAGAAGCAGAGAGTGGAGTGATCATCTACAAGCCAAGGAATGTAAGATTCCCAGCAAACCACTAGTTGCTGGGAAGAGAAAAGGGAAGACACTCCCACCCCACCCATGAACAAGGTTTTGGAGGATGGTATCCCTGCTGACACCCTGACTTCAGACTTCTCGCCTCCAGAACTGTAAGACTATACATCTCAGTCCTTTAAAGCCACCTAGTCTGTGGTCTTTGCCATAGCAGCCCTAGGAAACTAACATGTAGGTTATTAGATGAACTGAAATTGATAGAATGAAAACATATGCATCAGGTCCCTATATCAGAGCCCTAAACCAGGAACCTAAGTTGATGCAAAAGGCTTTATTGAATTATAATGAGATTTTATTATACAAACATATTCAACTGGATCAAGCATTTTCAAATACATGTCACTTGCTTAATGGGAATGTGCAAGCAGAAAGAATATAGACATCAGGTATTTGTTGCTTGTGACGGATGTCAAAGGCCAAAATCCTCAAGAAAAATGCTAGGAGCACCAGACCTTCTCAGAGGACACTTTCCTGTGTTTGTCAACATTTGAGCATAGCATCATACCTGAGTGAAATACTTTAACCCTGGAGCTGCAGGAGTCTTGGTTAGCCTTGGTATGCTGTCCACCATGAACAATTTCCCAGCATCTAAGTGTCTAAAGAAAAATACAAGAGAACACATCAGCTAATTTTCCAGGTAAAAATTAAGTCACACATTAGCCTGCAGCCACATTTTCTAAAGCTAAAAGTGCTCATGTCAGAAGAAATCAAATGTTCCATCTTTATATTCTCTCTTTATATCAGGGGCAGGGACTTAAGACTTACTAGCCTTAAGTCTAGTATCATGAATGCCATTCTCATCCTAACTATAAAAAGTATGTACAAAATTTCTGCTCTGACATGATGAAAGGGAATCTAACTACAATGAAATGCTGTTAGATACTCATCCTAAAAACATTTACTCACTATCATTTAGTACATAATTAAAGCCTAAGGTATATTCATGGCACTTTCTGGATTGGAATCATAGAATATGACCATTTTTGTAGCCTGAGATATCTAAAAATAAAGCTATGAAGACTCAGTAAATTGTACCTAAAAGAAAAAAGCATTCTCTTTAGAAAAAGGGATTAAAGACTGTTTTCAGCCTACTTAAGCTAAAGACACTACAAGTTGCAGGCCATTTACCTATTAACACAGCCTTTGAAGAAGGCAGAGACAAGTTTGAGATTAGAATTAATGCTGAACTGAATATAAGTTCATGTCTGACTAACAAAGCAAGTGAACTAAAGACTACACAGTGACACTTTCAACTCAATCCTAGAACACAACTTTCAACTAATAACCCAAGTGATGACTTTTCATAGAGATACCTGCGGCTGGAGGAGAAAAATGGAGGAGTGGTTATTGTATAGAGCAGCTCCCTGTCTTGTGATTCTGTATCTATAAAATGTAGATGTTTCTTAGTGATGTAGGCCACCTCCGTTTCCTTGACAACTAAATGCCGAGAAACTCCAGGAGCCTCTTTTGGAAGCTGGTCATTTACTGGAGTGACATGGATTGTCACCACCTGGAGAGAAATTATCTGTATCATTAATTTGAAATACCAAAAGGACACCAGAAAAAAGACACTCCACTATCATCCGATCAACTGTGATTTTCAAAAATTTTATAATACACTTCCAGTGAAAAAGTTCAGGAGCTATTAAGAGCATGAGCTAAAAATGGATCATTCTCCATCCATGTTTCACTGTATCTTAAGAATACAATTATCACAATTACATTTAATGCAGTCCTGAGTACTATCAAATGGGCATACAATGCACAAAATACATTCCTGGTTTTATTTTTTGTTGTTGCTGTTCAGCCACTGTCTTTTCTAACTCTTTGTGACCCCAATGACTATAGCATGCCAGGCTCCTCTATCCTCCACTGTCTCCAGGAATTTGCTCAGATTCATGTCCACTGAGTCTGTGATGCCATCTAACCATCTCATCCTATGCCACCCTCTTTTCCTTTTGCCTTCAGTCTTTCCCAGAATCAGGGTCTTTTCCAATGAGTCAGTTCTTATCAGGTGGCCAAAGTAGTGGGCCTTCAACTTCAGTAACAGACCTTCCAATAAATATTCAGGGTTGATGTCCTTTAGGATTCACTGGTTTGATCTCCTTGCAGACCAAGGGACTCTCAAGAGTCTCCTCCAGCACCACAGTTTGAAAGCATCAGGTTTTACTTTTACATCTCTCTTTACCAACAGCCTGCTCTTTCTCTTCCTCCTTCCACTCTGTCATAATTCCTTGAAACCTTGACATAACTTTTGGTTCCTCTTTTTCTACCCACACAGAACACATCACTAAGTCCTAGAGTTTGTATTTAGAAATTTCTCGAAACAGTAACCACATCCTCCTCCCCAGCTGTCAGCCGCACTATTCCTGATCTTGCTCCAGCTTGCATAATTTCTTCCTTGTATCATCGTAACAGCTTTCCATCAGCCCTAATTTCAATAACGAATCTTGACTTTCCATACCTCTAGTCTTATCTTTAAAAAAACACAAGCAAAATCAGGTTATTCACGTCCTTAAAGATCTAAAAAAAGATACAAATGAAGTTATCTACAAAACAGAAATAGACCCACAGACATATAAAACAAATATGTGGTTACCAAAGGGGAAAGGCGAGGGAGGGATAAATTAGGAGGCTGGGATGAACATATATACACTACTATATGTAAAATAGATAACCACCAAGAACCTACTGTATAGCACCGGGAACTATTCTCAGTAGTTTTTAATCTATCCAGGAAAAGAATCTGAAAAAGAATACATGTTGTGCTCAGTCATATCTGACTGTGTGTGACCCTATGGACTATAGCCTGCCAGACTCCCCTGTCCACAGGTTTCTCCCAGCAAGGATACTGGAGTGGTTTGCCATTTCCTCCACGAAGGGGTCTTCCCAACCCAGGGACTGAACCCACGTCTCCTGTATCTTATGCATGGGCAGGTGGATTCTTTACCCCTGAGCCACCTGGGAAGCCCCTGAAAAAGAATATATATACATAAATATGTGTAACTGAATCACTTGCTGTATACCTGAAATTAAAACAACACTTTAACTATACTTCAGTAAAAAAATTTTAAAACAAGAAAGTAAAAAGGAAATCTTAAACAACCACCCAGGAAGGATAGAATTACTCAAACTCCCTAGCATGGTATTCAAGACCCTTCACAGTTTGGACACACTTTTTAACTTTGTCTTCTGCTACCTTTTAACATTAATCTAGCACCCTGCTTGCACAAAGCAGACCCAGTCCTGGTTCCCAGACACACCTCTATGCTCTGGACCATGCTGTTTCTTCACCCTGGAATGCTCTTCTCCTGTTTTCTCTAGCAACTCGATTCTTTCGTACTCTTGAAGGTTCTTCTTGAAATGTTTTCCAGTTTCTCAGTTGGATTTCATTTTCTCAAATTTTCATTATCCCTTGACAAACACTATAATTTCATTGTCTTGCATTATTAGTTTGTAGTTTACAAGTGGTCTCTCCTAGACTGTAAGTTCCACAAGAGGAGGATCACAGTATAGTCCACATGGAATGTGCCAGTGCATGGACAGTCCTGAGTATTCCACTTGGTAATTACTATCTTGAACAAGTCATTCAACTTTTTTGATTGTCCATTTTCTTATCTATAAATTAGGCATAATATCAGCTCCACCACATCTAGCATGGTATTTTGTAGGTAGGAGGCACTTTATCACGTTTTCTCACTGAATGAGTCTACATGTCCTGTTTGTGATGTTACGAGTTTTATCAAACATTCACAGCTTTAGATCTTGCAAGGAGGGCAAGGAGATTTTGCCAAACAGTTTTTATCATCACTTTTTTTCTTTTTTTAGAATAATCCATGCCTGGTTGGAAGAAAGCAATTACTCTCCCTCGAAACGGAACATTTGCTTGGCATCATGAAAGCCTTACGCATGAAAGCATTAATATTCGTCTCCTGGTTTTGATTATTTAATATTGTCACTGAAACACAGATCAGCAATGCCAATTTTTTCTAAGAAAGTGGTGTTCACAAGAACCAATTTGAAAATGAAGAGAATTCCTTTTTAAAATTAACATACAAAGCAAAAATTAAAACATAGTTTAAGCTTTTGCTATAATATAAAAAAGACTGGAACATCAGCTCAGCCACCTACAAGCTTTTGCTGCCTGGGGCAAATCATTTAACCCCTTTGAGGCTCAGTTTTTCTGTCTGCCCATTGGGAATAATAAGAATGGCTACTACAATGAAGTGTTGTTAGGATCAAACAAGATATCTGACATCACAGAAAGTACCTGATGATAGGTGCTCAATAAATCAATTCCCTATCTCCATTCTTCATCACTTTTAGAAAAGCATATAGCATATTTCTTTGAGCCCCTTTTTTTTGGGGTGGGGGGGAAGGCAAGAATACTGGAGTGAGTTGCCATCCCCTTCTCCAGGAGATCTTCTCAACCCAGGGATTGCATCCAGGTCTCCTGCAAACACTTTACCGTCTGAGCCACCAGGGAAGTCAGAGAAGTCAGCTTCCCTGGTGGCTCAGATGGTAAAGCGTCTGCCTGCAATGAGGGAGACCTGGGTTCAATCCCCGGGTTGGGAAGATCTCCTGGAGAAGGAAATGGCAACCCACTCCAGTATTCTTGCCTGGAGAATCCCAGGGATGGAGGAGCCTGGTAGGCTACAGTCCATGGGGTCGCAAAGAGTCGGACACGACTGAGCCACTTCACTTCACTTCATAGCATATTTACTACTCCATTATGAAGTACTTCAATAATTAAAAACTAAACCCAGTTATCAAAATAATGGCACACAATGACAGTCATTTCTCTAGTTTCCTGGAATCTATGTCATAATTTTTTTTTTTCCAATTACAGTTTTTTGCTAATCTACAAAGTTCAGAAATTCTCTATGGGACCTCCCAGTCATGGTGTGGATCAGTGAGGCTCCACATAATTGAAAAACTGGATTTAATAAGGAAACAATACTTATTGTGCATTCAAAGAGACCATTTTCTATGCAAATTTATTCTCTAGTGTGCTCTTTGTACAAAAAGAATGTACAAGCAATGCTTTTTTATACCCCGGTAGTAATTCTTGGTGGGCCCATTTTTCAACATGCTTTATGATTGCCTAAGTTGATGTATCTTTACATATTTATGCATGTCCAAATAATTACTGTCTGTGTGTATTCTGTGGGTGAGAAAAAATCCAATTTTAACAAACTCCATAGAGAAATACACTGTTCTCATTCTTACTGAAATCTGGTTGTAAAAAAGACCTAATTAAATAGCCATTCCCACACAGTGGAAAACTAGAGTCCATACCGGTCACTGGGCTCTTGCCTGCTGCCTTCCTCACATGCCTCCAGTCTACTTAAGGCCACAAGCACCCACAGACAGACTGGTGGGAAATCAGAACATAAAGAAATAAATCAGTATATAAAATGACAGTGACTAACCTTGACCCTCAGAATACACGTCACAATATGACACTCCACCAGCTAGTATCTACCTTTCTTGTGGACCTGGATTTTTGATCCCTTCTCTGCTCTGAGGTTTGATTCCTATCTGATTCCTTCTTCTTCATCTTCCTTTGAGATTGTGTGTGTGCAAGCTAAGTTACCTCAGTCGTGTCTGACTCCTTGCGAACCTATGGACTATAGCCCTCCAGGCTCCTCTGTCCATGGGATTCTCTAGGCAAGAATACTGGAGGAGGATGCCACACCCTCCCCTCCAGGGGATGTTCCTGACCCAGGAATCAAATCTGCATCTCTATGTCTCCTGTATTGGTAGGTAAGTCTTTACCACTAGCACCACCTGGGAAGCCGATCCTTTGAGATTTTCAATGCAATTTTTCATCCACAATAATTATCACTTCGGTTCAATTCAATTCACTCACTCAGTTGTGTCTGACTCTTTGTGACCGCATGGACTGTAGAAGGCCAGGCTTCACTATACATCACCAACCCCCAGAGCTTGCTCAAACTCATGTCCATTGTGTCAGTGATGCCATCCAACCATCTAATCCTCTGTTGTCCCCTTCTTCTCCTGCCTTCAATCTTTCCCAGCATCAGGGTCTTTCCAAATGAGTTATTTCTTTGCATCAGAAGGCCATGGTATTGGAGTTTCAGCATCAGTCCTTCCAATGAATATTCAGGACTGATTTCCTTTAGGATTGACTGGTTAGATCTCATTGCTGTCCAAGGGACTCTCAAGAGTCTTCTCCAACACCAGTTCAAAAGCATCAATTCTTGGGCACTCAGTTTCTTTATAGTCCAACTCTCACATCTATACATAACTACTGGAAAAATCATAGCTTTGTCAGCAAAGTAATACCTGTGCTTTTTGATATGCTCTCTAGGTTGGTGATAGCTTTTCTTCCAAGGACAAAGTATCTTCTAATGTCATGGCTGCAGTCACCATCTGCAGTGATTTTGGAGCCCCATAAAATAAAGTCTGTCCCTGTTTCCATTGTTTCCCCATCTATTTGCCATGGAGTGATGAGACCAGATGCCCCGATCTTAGTTTTTTGAATGTTGAGTTTTAAGCCAACTTTTTCACCTTCCTCTTTCACTTTCGTTAAGAGGCTCTTTAGTTCTTCTTCGTTTTCTGCCATAAGGGCAGTGTCATCTGTGTATCTGAGGTTATTGATATTCCTCCCAGCAATCTTGATTCCAGCAGACCTGGGTCACAGAGCGTGTGGCATAAGCCTCTTGGAGGAGGTCACCATTAACCCCACCGTAGAGCCACCGAGCAGACGACCCACAACAGCAGAACAATTATACCAAATAAATTCTGGCACTGGAATTATATCCAATGCTAGTTTTGTGCACTCCACTCTCCAATCTGACTTCTGATAAATGCCCATCCCAGCTGCCTGTTCTCTCCACTGGTCACATTACGTTTCCTTCCTCCCACTTCACACACAGGCCTTTGTGGCATCTGCTTCCTTTCTTTCAGTTTCTTAGTTCTCTTTCTTCTATTCTTATGTTCGGCTCTCTATTTTACTGCTAACATTATGCTCTCCTAGACTAAGACCTCAAGTGTAAGCTTTATAAAGCTCTCTACTGAGAAGAATAAAGAAGAAAATATTTTCCTTTTATGGTCTGCTTTATTGAGGACTACTCTACATACAATGAACTGCATTCAATTTAAGTCTATAATCTGATGAGTTTTGACAATCACATATACCTGTGAAGACACCACCGCAATTAAGATACATAATAACTCCTATGGATTTGCTCTTTTTCTTGGTTGGTTGGTTGGTTTGATGGTATTTCATTGTATAGATATACCATAGTCTTTTAAACCAGTCTTCTGCTGATGAGTATTTTGGATACTGATACAAGCAACTCTACACTTAATAATCTAAGAAAATATTTTTCACAAGCAAATTGAGTAAGTGAGGCTTTATTTGGCAACAGTCATTATAACCAAGATGGAAAGAGAGAGGGGCTCCCGGCTAACACTTTGTTGATGGGTAGGTAGATTGCTCAGTAGGACTATCCACATGGGAAGGATGAGAGGAGGTAAGGGGCATCTCCGCTTACGCAACTTCCTCCCTGCTTTGACCAGAAATTTACATGAGAAAATCTTTGGTCCCTGCCCCTTTGAAAGGAAGAATTCTAACAGTATGGCTGAAAAAATCCAGGGCTTGAGTTTAATCTTCAGTGACCCAGGAACCTTCTGATCACAAAAGTTCCAATCAAGTAACCATTTCATCTGGTCTTGTAGTTGAACAGCTGAAAGTTACATTTTGTTGAATATTGGAAATACATTTTTATCTATTGGACATGACTAGATACTTGTACAAATTGGAAGATGCAATCATCAAACAGACCAGGTAATTATTTGCATTCCTTAAGAATCAGAGTTTCAGTGATGATATAATTATAACATAGAAACTCTTACCAGCACACACATATACAAAATAATTGTTTTGTTTTTATACACCACGCTAATTCCTGAAAACATTGAAAACTAAAGCTTTACACTTATTACCTCCCTATCTCACTTCTTCCCCAGTCCCTGCCAAATGGTTGGGTCTTCTTATTTCCTCCCAGTTTCATTACAAGTTGAAAGAATCAGTTAGTTTTAAAATCAACATACAATTCTTGGGGTTCTACTCTGAGGCAGGTACCAAGATCTTAAGACACAGAGATAAATATATCAGAATCCCTGTCATTAATGAGCTCACCATTGATCCAATAAAATAAGTAATGGCCTCACGTTATAGTAACTTGGTATCAGATCATGTAAAAGGACCAGATAGCCAAACCTGGGAAAATGGGAATAAGAGGATCAGAGAAGGATTCCTGGAGCAGATGATGTTATAGCTGAGAGCTGGTCCATATCTAGAGAAGCTAAAACTGCTAAAGACCAGAAGAGGGAGAGTTGGGGAAAACAAACCAACAAGCAAACAACTAGATGAATCCTACTCAACATATTGCTTCTGTATCAATGAATTTGTTTTTGTTGTTTAGCCACTTAGCTATGTTCCACTCTTTGTGACCCCATGGACTGCAGCCCACTAGACTCCTCTGTCCATGGGATTTCCCAAACAAGAACACTGGGGTGGGTTATCATTTCCTTCTCCAGGGGATCTTCCTGACCCAGGGATCAAACCCATGTCTCCTGCATTGGCAGGCAGATTCTTTACTACCGGCTACCAGGGAAATCCATCCAAATTTTATTTGTCCTCAAATAATTTTCCTCAAAGGATGTGGTTAATTGCTTCTATTCTTAAGAGACCATGTGAGAGATTCAGAGAATAATTTTGAATTCTAGTTCAAAAAAGATGAAGGTTGAAACAAAAGCAATGACAGTGGGGTGGGGTAAGTAGAGATCATTCAGTTCGATTCAGTTCAGTTGCTCAGTCATGTCCGACTCTTTGCGACCCCATGAATCGCAGCACACCAGGCCTCCCTGTCCATCACCAACTCCCTGAGTTCACTCAAACTCATGTCCATTGAGTCGGTGATGCCATCCAGCCATCTCATCCTCTGTCATCCCCTTCTCCTCCTGCCCCCAATCCCTCCCAGCATCAGAGTCTTTTCCAATGAGTCAACTCTTCGCATGAGGTGGCCAAAGTACTGGAGTTTCAGCTTCAGCATCAGTCCTTCCAATGAACACCCAGGACTGATCGCCTTCAGAATGGACTGGTTGGATCTCCTTGCAGTCCAAGGGACTCTCAAGAGTCTTCTCCAACACCACAGTTCAAAAGCATCAATTCTTCGGTGCTCAGCTTTCTTCACAGACCAACTCTCAAAACCATACAAGTAGAGATAGATGAGAGAAATTTCTCAAGTAAATTTAGTAATACTAGCTGACTGATTAGTTATACAGATAACTCAACAGAAAGAGGGTAGGGGTGACCACAGAAATTCCAGTTACAGTGGCTTTGCACAGCTTTAGTGAAATAGGCTAAAGGTCTTGTGAACATGTTGAGTTTAAAATAAATGTAGAGATGTCAGGTAGAGATGTAGGTACACAAGTCTAAGCTGGAGGATATTTAGGAGTCAGAAAGTTGGTGGTACATGAAAACAGCAAAATTCTTTTTCTCCCCATTTCTCTCTTTCTCCCTCCCTCCCTCCTCATGCCTTATTTTTCTTTCTCTCTTTTTCCAACCCTTCCCTTCTTTCTTTTCTCCCTCCCCACTCAACATACATTAAGAAGATAAATAAAAGCAGAGAAAAATATGATATGATTTTCTTAGAAGCACAACCATAATGGGGAATAAACATGACTGGATCTATAGAATTTAATCTGACTCATTTGTCAAGATTTACAAATAATTTTATTTCAGTACAATTTTCATGACTGTGGTCTTTACTAGAGAAAACTGACATCTATATTTGTGAGTATGAAAAATATGATCTGTAAAATATACAATAGCCAAAAAGTAAAAAGTAGTCCTGAATTTCCTATTTTCAAAAAGGCCTATAGTTTGCTAAAAGTGATATGGTGTGCTAGTCAGAAACATAGCACAGTGGAATGGATATAACAGAAGATGCAGAAATAAATCCTACCAATAGTTTTCATTTTGGACTATCAGATCAAGTAAGATTTCAAGAAAAAAGGAATCAATAAGTGGCACAGTTATATACATTGATGAAAAGAGGAGTCTGTTCTATGAAAAGGAATTTTTTTTTAGTCAATAAGCAGATGAATTGAGAATTTCCTCATTCATTTTTCCATTACTTCTTTTAGCAAGAAGCATCTACCTTCTTCAGTTTCTGAGCCATCCATATCATTCCTCCTGATCATCCCCTTTTGTTACCTTTATCCTGGCAGACAGATAAATAACGCAATCATCTACGTATTGGCTAATGTCAATGACGGTGACACTATGAGATGATATTATATAACCAATAGGGATCGGGTTCAAAATTTGCTTAGACCCCTACATATGCTAACTTCTAAAATAAGAGGTATAAAAGGCCTGCAAAAAGAACTGTATACAGTGTGTGTCAGTTATTTTCAGAAGACATTTGTCCATCCCTACCACCAACTGCCCTCTCCTCACAAGAAATCTACCCCTTTATAGCTGTCCAGACCCTTCTTTTTCTGTAATTTCTGTAGGATGATGGCTCCTTAAGCCTATTTTTATATTCTGTATATTTAAATAAAATCCTTGAGTGTTAATAAAACTCTTAGTACTTCAAAAGCAACAATAAATAAAAGCAAATATATTCACTGAGTACTTACTAGGTGCCAGAAGGTTTGCATACTCATATGTATTACATCATAAGTAAGTTGTTTTATCTGTTTTACAGATAAGGAAACTGAGGCACAGGTCAGTTAATGCCAAGAACAGGAGAAAAAGACAGTCTAACTACAAAGCCTATATTTTAACCACTACACATAAAATAAAGCAGTGGTTTTTCTTTCTTTTTTTTTTTTTGAGTGTTATGAAGCAAGCAAATCTCATAAGATACTCTTCATATGGGAGGGGGGTTCAGGATGGGGAACATGTGTACACCCGTGGCAGATTCATGTCAATGTATGGCAAAACCAATACAATATTATAAAGTAATTAGCCTCCAGTTGAAATAAATAAATTTATATTAAAAAAAAATTTTTTTTAAAGATACTCTTCATAAAAGGGTCCCATAGTTAACTAACTTTGGAAACACAGCATACATGGAAATTTACATAATCCACTTCAGTATTTTTGGGCTTCCCTTGTGGCTCAGCTGGTAAAGAATCCACCTGTAATGAGGTAGACATGGGTTTGATGCCTGGGTTGGGAAGATCCCATGGAGAAGAGAACAGCTACCCACTCCAGTATTCTGGCCTGAAGAATTCCATGGACTGTATAGTCCATGGGGTTGCAAAGAGTAGGACATGACTGAGTGACTTTCACTTTCTCACAAGTTTGAACAATGTGAACATAAGCTGTTCACGTAAGTTTGGGGGAAAGTAAATATTAAAAAGCAGTTATGTTGCAAGGAAATTGACTTAATTTTGCTTCTTCCATTGCTCCTCAAACTTTGGAATCTGTTTTCACAGAGTTCCTAATAACATCTTCCAGAACTGATATCTGTGGACAAGATTTTGAGAAAGTGTCCAGAGATGGACTCTTACCTGTGGCACTGAGAGATTTGGAGGTTCGTGGCTGTCCCACAGGACAAATTCAAATGAATCTTCAAAGATTTCTCCACCAAAGTGACGATAGTAAATAATACCATTGAATAGATCCCTCTGAATGAAGCCAGGGACTGGATAGCCTATGGAGTCCACAAAATACCACATAATTTTGTAACCATCTGCCAGGTGTTGGGGTAAAATAATTTTGGATTTATCTACAAGTTTTTTCTGCCTAGTATGTTGCATGTACCCAAGGAATATTTTTTTAAGTATAGCTGATTTACAATATTGTGTTAGCTTCAGGTATATAGCAAAGTAATTCATTTTTTTCCAGATTCTTTTCTGTTATAGATTATTAGAAGATACTGAATATAGTTCCCTGTGCTATACAGTAAATCCTTTTTGCTTATCAATTTTGTGTATAGTAGTTTGTTTGAGGAATCATTATTAAATGCTCTTATCAAAGCAGGAGGAGAAGGAGGTGACAGCTTAGACGATTAGATGGCATCACTGACTCAATGGACTTTAGTTTGAATGAATTCTGGGAGATAGTGAAAGAAGGGAAGCCTGATGTGCTGCAGGTCATGGGGTCAGTCTCAAAGAGTCAGACACAACTTAGTGACTGAACAACAAAAATCAAAGCTTATAAGTAATAAAGCATAAAAATTAAAGTTACTACTTCTGCCTTAGTATATAGAAAAATTAGCATCAGAAAAATATTTTCAAGAAACAGTCTTAAAGTCAGCCAAGATGGCAGAGGAGAGAAAGACCCTGAGCTCACTTCCTCTCATGGGCATACCAAAATTACAACTATCTTCAGAACACCCGTCAGTAAAAAAGTCCAGAACATAAACAGAGGAGATCTTCTACAATTAAAGTTATAAAGAAGAAACCACAATAAGGTTGGTAGAAGGAGTAAAATCACAATATGGTCAAGTTTCATACCCCAGGGTGGACAATACACACACAGGAGAATAATTACAAGTGCAGAGTTTCTCTCAAAGGACTAAGAGCTCTAAGTCTAAGCCCAGGGATCTTGCACTTGGGAAGATGAGTCTCCAGGGCATTTGACTTTGAGGACCTATAGGGTTATTTTTGATAGTCCCAGACAGCTGGGAGAAAAGAGTGTGTGCCTGCGTGCTCAGTCATGACTGACTCTTTGTAAACCCCTGGACTGTAGCCTGCCAGGCTCCTCTGTCCATGGGATTCTCCAGGCAAAACTACTGGAGTGGGTTGCCGTTTCCTCTTCCAGGGGATCTTCCTGACCCATGATCTGTGGGTCTCCTACATCTCCTGCATTGGCAGGCAGATTCTTTACCATTGCACCATCTGGGACATGGAGGAAATACAGATGTAACTCTTAAAAGGCACACCAAGAATCTCACATGCCTCAGGACACAGGGAAGAAGCAGTAATTTGACAGAAGTCTAGGCCAGAAATTAAGACACTTGCTCCTTGGAAGAAAAGCTATGAAAAATCTAGACAGCATATTAAAAAGCAGAGACATGACTTTGCTGACAAAGGTCCATCTAGTCAAAGCTATGGTTTTTCCAGTAGTCATGTATGGATGTTGAGAGTTGGACCATGAAGAAAGCTGAGTGCCAAAGAACTGATGCTTTTGAACTGTGGTGCTAGAGAAGACTCTTGAGAGTCCCTTGGACTGCAAGGAGATCAAACCACTCCATCCTAAAGGAAATCAGTCCTGCATATTCACTGGAAGGACTGATGTTGAAGCTGAAACTCCAATACTTTGGCCATGTGATGCAAAGAGCAAACTCACTGGAAAAGACCCTGATCCTGGGAAAGAATAAAGGCAGAAGGAGAAGAGGATGGCAGAGGATGAGATGGGTGGATGGCATCACTGGCTTGATGAACAAGTTTGAGCAAGCTCTGGGAGTTGGTGATAGATAGGGAACCCTGGCGTGCTACAGTCCATGGGGTCACAAAGAGTTGGACACGACTGAGAGATTGAACTGAACTGAACTGGATTGAACTGAACTGGACTGAACTTGACTATGCTGGACTGGACTGAACTGGACTGGACTGAACTGAAGTGGACTGAACTGGGTCAGAACCACTTGCTTGTCAAGGAGAACCTTCTGGAGAGACAGGAGGTAACCACTGTGGGGACACAGATACTGGCAGCAGTCATTTTTGGGAACCTGTTCTACCACACAGACACTGGCTCTAGCAAGCACCATTGTAGAATCCTCCCTCTAGCTTATTAGGGCTAAAACCAAGCCCCAATCCGGCCCACAGGCCTGGGGGCTCCAGTGCTGGGATGCCTCAGGCCAAGCAACTAACTGGGTAGGGACACAACCTCACTCAGGCTGTCTTAAGACCTCCTGAGCCAACAGTTGCCTCTGGACACAGCTCTTCCCACCAGAGAGTGCAGGACCCAGCACCAGCCATCTCTGGGTAGACACCAACTCCAGAATAGCCTGGACCCCAGACCCACTCTCCAGGGAGCCTACTCTAGCCTCTGAACTAGCTGTATCCACCAGTGGACAGGTAATAACTGCATAAAACCACAGATATGCAGCCTGCAAACACATCCTGACCAACTGGACCATGGTCCTGTCCACTAGCAAACCAACACAAGCTTCAGGATTCCCCAGACCCTGCATTCAATAGCATCAGGAAGTAGTCCCATGCACCAGGGATGCAAAACCAGCTCTAGGACCCCTAGGTCCTGTAACTAGACTCGAGTATTGGACTCTGCCTGCCAGTGGGCCACACTAGCCCTAGGACCTGGTTCTACCCACCATTGGGTGGTAACAGCCCCAGAGTCTCCTGGATCTTGACCCAACCCAACAATAAGCCAGCACTCATGCCACCTTGTGACCCGGTCCCACCAACCAGTAGCCAGCAACCTCCACACAACGCAGGGCCTGGCAACCAACTGGACAGGGGATAAACCAAGCATATAAGACTGTCTACATAGTCAGCCCAGCACAGTAGGAAGACACACACATCCCCTAGAGCATATCACTCGGGTGATGAGATGGGGATGTGTTGCTAGGACACATATGATGTCTCCTACAAAGGGCTGCTTCTCCAAAGTCAGAAAGCATAACTAACCTACCAGACACATAAAAATAAAGACAGCAATCTAGGTAAAAGGATGCAACAAAGGAACGTGTTTCAAACAAATAAGATAAAACCCCATAAGAATAACTAACCAAAGTAGAGATAGGCAATCTACCTGAGAAAGAGTTCAAGGTAGTGATTATAAAGATGATCAAAGAACCCAAGAGAAAAATGGATGCACAAAGTGAGAAATTTTTTTTTAATGAAAAGTTAAAAAATATGAAGGACATCCAGACAGAGATGAAGAATACAATAACTGAAGTGAAAAATATCCTAGAAGGAATCAAGAGTAGACTAAATGATACAGAGGAACTGATCAGCATGCTGGAAGACAGAGTAGTAGAAATCACTGCTGCTAAATAGACAAAAGAAAGAAGAATGAAAAGAAATGAGGACGGTTTGAGAGACCTCTGGGACAACATCAACCACCCTAATATTCACATTATAGGAGTTGCAGAAGGAGAAGAGAGAGAGAACCTATCAACATATTTGAAGACATAAGTCAAAAACTTCCCTAACCTGGTAAAGAAAACAGCTGTCTAAGTTTAGGGAGTACAGGGAGTCCTATACAGGATTCACTCAAAGAGGAACACACCAAGACACATTATAATTATAATGGCAAAATTAAATATAAAGACAATATTAAAAGCAGCAAGGGAAAAGCAACAAATAATTTATAAAGGAACCCCACATAAAGCTATCAGGTGAATTTCAACAAAAATTCTGCAGGCAAAAAGAGAGTAGCACAATATATTTAAAGTGATGAAAAAGAAAAACCTACAACCAAGAATATTCTACCCAGCAAGACTCTTGTTCAGATTTGATGGAGAACAAAGTTAATAAGTCATTCACACACAAAGATATGAGGAAGATTAAAAACCAAAAGTGGTAAAATCATCTATATCCACAATAAGCAGTTAAGGGATTCATAAAACAATTAGATGTAATATATGACATCAAAAGGGCTCCCCTGGTGGCTTAGCAGTAAAGAATCTGCTTGCCAACACAAGAGACACAGGTCCAATCCCTGGGTCTCCTCTGGAGAAGGAAATGGAAACCCACTCCATTATTCTTGCCTTGGAAATCCTATGGACAGAGGAGTCCATGGGGTTGCAAGGGCTGGACACAACTTAGCAACTAAACCCACCACCACCATGACATCGAAAGCAGTGAGGAGAGAAGAGTACAGAGTTATTAAAATGTATCTGAAATTAAGACACCGATGAAAGAAACTGAAGACAACACAAACAGAGGAAAAGATATACCTTGTTCATGTACTGGAAGAATTAAAATTGTTAAAGTGACCATATTACTCAAGGCAATCTACAGATTCAATGTAATCCCTATCAATATATCAAGGGCATTTTTCACATAACTAGAACAAATAATTGTATAATTTGTATGGAAACACCAAACCCCAGATTGTCAAAGCAATCTTGAGAAAGAAGAACAGAGCTGGAGGAGACACACAATGACTTCAGACTGTACTACAAAGCTACAGTAATCAAAACAGTATGACACTGGCACACAGCAGACACACAGATCAATGGAACAAAATAGAGAGCCCAGAGATAAACCCACGCACTTATACGCAATTAATCTACAACAAAGGAGGCAACACTATACAGTAGAGAAAAGACAGTCTCTTCAATAAGTGGTGCTGGGAAAACTGGACAGTTACATGTAAAACAATGAAATTAGGCCATTCTCTAACACCGTATGGCTTTCCTGGTGGCTCAGATGGTAAAGAGTCTTCCTGCAGTGCAGGAGAACCAGGTTTGATCCCTGGGTCAGGAAGATCTCCCAGAGAATTCTTGCCTGGAAAATCCCATGGACAGAGGAGTCTGGCAGGCTACAGTTCATGGGGTCACAAAGAATTGGACACATCTGTGCTTTGAACTAATACCATAGACAAAAATAAGCTCAAAATGGACTATAGATCTAAATGTAAGACCTGAAACCATAAAACCCCTGGAAGAAAAATAAGGCAGAACACTCTTTGACATAAACTATACTGAGGTTTTTTTTTTTTGGATCTGTCTCCTAAAGCAAAAATAAACAAATGGGACCTAGTTCAACTTAAAAGTACAGTGAAAGAAACTATCACCACAACAAAAAAACAAGATTTGGGAGAATGGCATTGAAACATGTAAAATATCATGTATGAAACGAGATGCCAGTCCAGGTTCGATGCACGATACTGGATGCTTGGGGCTAGTGCACTGGGACGACCCAGAGGGATGGTATGGGGAGGGAGGAGGGAGGAGGGTTCAGGATGGGGAACACATGTATACCTGTGGTGGATTCATTTTGATATTTGGCAAAACTAATACAATTATGTAAAGTTTAAAAATAAAATAAAATTGAATTGCAAAAAAAAAACAAAAACAAAAAACCAACAATCTCCTGAATGGGAGAAAATATTTGCAAATAATATGACAAATAAGGGATTAAAATCCAAAATACACAAACAGCTCATATAACTCAACTGCAAAGTAACAAAAACCCAATTAAAAATGGCAGAAGACTGGAATAGACATTTTCCCACAAAAGACTTACAGATTGCCAACAAGCATATGAAAAGATGCTCAATACCACTAATCATCAAAGAAATGCAAATGAGATATCATTTCACACCTGTCAGAATGGCCATCACAACTAAGAAATGGCTAACACAAATAAGAAATGCTGGCAAGAATGTGGAGAAAAGGAAATCTTGTACACCATTGGTAGGATATAAATTGATATAGCTACTGTGGTAAGCAGTATGAAAGTTTCTTAAAAAACTAGACATAGAATTTACCATATATCCCAGCAACTCCACTCCTAGATATATACTTGAAAAAAATGAAAACACTAATTTGAAAAGATATGTGCACTCCAATGTATACTGCAGCACTATTTACAATTGCCTCGATATGGAAGCAACCCAAGTGGACATTAATAAATGAATGGACAAAGAAGATGCGCCATTCACACACACAAACACACATAGTGGAATACGACTCAGCTGTTAAAAAGAATGAAATTATGCCACTTAAAACAACATAGATGAACGTGAAAGGTATTATGATAAATGAAATGTCAACCAGAGAAAGACATGACAAATGAAATGTCAACCAGAGAAAGACAAATACTATATGATATCACTTACATGTGGAATCTAAAAAGTAAAACAAACTAGTGAATGTAACAAAAAAAGAAAGAGACCCACAGATATAGAGAACAAATGAGTGACTACCTGTGCAGAGAGTGAAGGGAGAGGGGCAATATAGGGTATGGGATTAAGAGGGACTAACTGCTATGTCAACTACTATGCATAAAATAAATCAGCTTCAAAATACATTATACAACACAGGGAATAGAACCATATCTTATAATAACAATAAATGGAGTATAACATTCAAAAATTGTAGATCACTATGCTGTACACTTAAAACTTATATAATATTGTACATCAGCTATACCAATCTTTAAATAATCTATTAAAAATAAAATCAAATAAGCTTAAAAGACAAATAGTCTTAGGTAAAACTGCTTGACGCCTATTTTGTCAAGCTCCTTACCTATCTACTTCAAAAAGTAGTTGTGAAATTATTCTAACAAAATGTAAATAAAAGTTATTCATGAAAGTTTTTATGAATAATCTAGAATAGGTCAAAATATCTCTTCAACCTTATTTGTCCTATCACCTTGCATTTCAGACTTAATATTTCATAGTGTAACGGTTACCTTGAGGCCCAGTTCTGGAACTTTCTAGATTCCAGATGGATAGATCAACTTAACCTAAGTCTCAGTCTTCCCATCTGTGAAATGGGAATAATAATAATAATAGAATCTTACCCCATAAACTTGATGTCTCTCTTAGCACAAATTCTGACACAAATGATTTTAACTGCCCAACACTCACCTATCAGTCCTGGTGCTGGTTTCTTCATGATCTCTCCAGCTTGTGGGGGTTTCGTGATATTAAAGAAGATGTAGTCATCACTGGAGTCCATGTCTGAAGCTCTCAGCATGGAACCCTGGATTAGTATGGTCTGCCCCTCCTCCAGTTCAATCACAACATTTGTTATGAGAAATGGCGGACTGTCATCTTTGGGCAAGATGTTGATGGGAAACTTATGTTGGATGCTGTGCTGGCTGTCAAATATCCTGAAGACCACAAAGTCTTTGGTGGAGTCACTGTCATCATGATGATATCGAACGACTCCAGCCTGAAGGTCAGCCACGGTGAAGAGAAACCCCTTCCCCCCTGATGGAAAGAACAGAGATGAGGCAGAATGAGAAATATATGGAGGCAGCAGTTTAGTAAAAGCAGCACTACAGGAGCGGGTGTGAAATGGAAAGTAGGGCAGCCAATACTTTCCTCACCTGGAAAAAACCATAGATTGCTTAGTGGGCTCTGGGGCTCCAAAGACCCAGTTTTGAATACTAGCTAGTTGTAACACTTATTAGCAGGGTGGGCTTAGGCAAGGTATTTAATTTATTTGAGACCCATATATAAAACAGAGATAATAATACCTACCTAACATTCCCCCTTAAGAATGAGAGAGCTCAAACATTGTGTATCTACAATAAGTATTAATTGTTCTTCAATTCATTGTTATCAGCCGACAGCACTTCTTAGAGTAGTGGCTTCAAACTAGCAACATCAGCACCATTTGGGATGTCATTATAAATGCAAGTTCTCAGGCCCTACCCCAGACCTACTGAATCAGAAATTCTGCTACTGGAACTCAGCAATTCATGTTTTATCAAGCCCTCCAGGAGTCTAATGTGTGCTGATGTTTGTGAATCACTGGCTTAATGACCAAGAGCTTGAGTTGTGGTGGCAAATGGCTTGAGTTCACATGCCAGCTCAGCCACTTTCTAGACCTTAGACAAGTCAATTTCTCTTAGTCTCAAGTTCTAATTTGCAAAGTAAGAATAATAGTACCTTGCTTCATAAAGTGGATGTGCGATAAAGTATGTAGAATGCTTTGCACAATTGGGCACAAAGTAAATGCTTAACAAATCTTTGTACTATTTTCTGCCTCCTCTGAGCCAGAATATCATTATGGGGTATGACTCTCCGCTTCATTTCTATAATATTGATAAACATTGCTTCACTCTGCACAAACTACTAATATTTCAATTCTTTCTGCAGATGGCCCATAGCTTTTCCCACTCCAGATGGTTTTGTAGATTAAACATGAGTATAGTGAACACTACAGGTTACTTGCCCATCAGCCACTTTCTCCTCCTTCTCAGTACCAGAATCCTAGTCTCATTTGGAATGGCGACATAACCATTTAAAAATACTCAGGTTCCCAGACTCTGTTGCACCTAGGGGATAGTATGTAACTAGGTAAGAGATATAACTAGACTTCATTTCTTCAGGCTCCTGGGAAAAGTTGTTAAACAGAGCAAGCTTGGGTGGCATAGCTTTTTTTTATTCTTCTTTTTCTTTGCTCCTTCTCCTAATGCTCATTAGAAACCTAGATGTGTAGGTACCATTCTGTGACCACTGACAGGGCAGAAAAGAGCTGCTGGCATCATAAATACAGAATATCCACCTCTATGTAACTTGTCACAAGAAGAAAGCAACTCTTGAGGTTAAAGTTGCTATAGTTGGAGTTTTCTTACATGCAACTGAATACCCATCCTAATTTATACATCCAGCTTGAGCTAAGATCCCATTGTCCTAGGATTAGGCAAAAGAATTTATCATTTTTATTTCTATTTCATTTTTTTCAGAATTCCTAATCACATATAGTGGTAAACAAGAGTTCTCTTTCTGCTTTACAAATAGGTAAACTAAGATGATAACAATTAATTCCTCTGAGCTCATTACAAGGAATAGACTATATTACTATTAACTATGGATATTTTTATTAGGGCCATTACTTTGTTAACTACCACCCTTATAATTATAAAACCATTTCTTTTAAACTAAGGTAGCTGCTACTAATAACATAAGAGCATAATTACTACTAAAGTATTAACAACATGTTTTTCTGTTTTTCACTGCATTTCTCTGAACCAGAGAATTGAAAAGGACATATTTTGTCTTTCAGTTCAGTTCAGTTCAGTTGCTCAGTAGTGTCCGACTCTTTGCGACCCCATGAACTGCAGCACGCCAGACCTCCCTGTCTATCACCAAATCCGGGAGTTCACTCAGACTCAGGTCCATCGAGTCAGTGATGCCATCCAGCCATCTCATCCTCTGTCATCCCCTTCTCCTCCCGCCCCCAATCCCTCCCAGCATCAGACTCTTTTCCAATGAGTCAACTCTTTGCATAAGGTGGCCAAAGTACTGGAGTTTCAGCTTTAGCATCATTCCTTCCAAAGAAATCCCAGGGCTGATCTCCTTCAGAATGGACTGGTTGGATCTCCTTGCAGTCCAAGGGACTCTCAAGAGTTTTCTCCAACACCACAGTTCAAAAGCATCAATTCTTCAGCACTCAGCCTTCTTCACAGTCCAACTCTCACATCCATACATGACCACAGGAAAAACCATAGCCTTGACTAGACGGACCTTTGTTGGCAGAGTAATGTCTCTGCTTTTGAATATGCTATCTAGGTTGGTCATAACTTTCCTTCCAAGGAGTAAGCATCTTTTAATTTCATGGCTGCAGTCACCATCTGCAGTGATTTTGGAGCCCAGAAAAATAAAGTCTGACACTGTTTCCACTGTTTCCCCATCCATTTCCCATGAAGTGATGGGACCAGATGCCATGATCTTCGTTTTCTGAATGTTGAGCTTTAAGCCAACTTTTTCACTCTCCACTTTCACTTTCATCAAGAGGCTTTTGAGTTCCTCTTCACTTTCTTCCATAAGGGTGGTGTCATCTGCATATCTGAGGTTATTGATATTTCTCCCAGCAATCTTGATTCCAGCTTGTGTTTCTTCCAGTCCAGCATTTCTCATGATGTACTCTGCATATAAGTTACATAAGCAGGGTGACAATATCCAGCCTTGACGTACTCCTTTTCCTATTTGGAACCAGTCTGTTGTTCCATGTCCAGTTTGAGCTGTTGCTTCCTGACCTGCATACAGATTTCTCAAGAGGCAGGTCACGTGGTCTGGTATTCCCATCTCTTGAAGAATTTTCCACAGTTTATTGTGATCCACACAGTCAAAGGCTTTGGCATAGTCAATAAAGCAGAAATAGATGTTTTTCTGGAACTCTCTTGCTTTTTCCATGATCCAGCGGGTGTTGGCATTTAAACTGGGCTAAAATCATCAGTTAAGGAGTATATTTAGAAGGGTTCAAAAAGCAAATCTGAGATTTAAATAATGGCTCAAACATAAAATATCATTCGTAAATGGTTACCCATTGATTTGAGCATCTACTACAAAAGTCAATGGTTTCAAAATCTCTGGACCTAGGGAATATGATAATTCATTGAGAAATGGAGCCCAAGAAATACCATATATATCCTGTTAAATATGATTTGCTTTTGGAGAAAATAATTGTTGGGTTTGATTCTAAGTTACAAAGTTTGTTCCTTCACCTCTCACAGTAAGCCGTCCATGCTGCAGGCCATCCACAGTGACTACCTGGACAGCATGAATGTCATCATTGTCCACAATCTGAAACTGTTCCCATGTGATGGCCCTAGACTGTCCCTCCAGGAGATTCAGACCTACAAGAGAAAACAAACAAACAGACAAAAATGTCCTGGAAAGTTCTACAGCATGCCAAGATGACTACTTTAAGACAAGAGTAATAAATTACCACTCACAAAACTAGGTAAAAATTGTATCTTCAAAAGCTTCTCAAGAAAACTGTAATTTAGCTTTTAAATAACATTTTTCCTATTAGTAATATTAACTCTAACCTGATGACTGGTTCCTTATGATCTATCCTTTAGAAGCACAATGGTGCCAAAAATAAATACTAGAAAGAAATAACAGATGTTACGTTCACAGCGGTCTCTAGTTCAAAAATGTACACCAAGAATTTTTCAAAGGCTGTGTTCACATATTTTAAGTGGGCAAGAGTTAGAAGCGCTTTCACACATGAATTCTAAGAGCATAAGTAGCCCACAGGATAGAGTATTAAAGTGGTTAAATATTCATTAAATGTACAAATACAGAGCTACTGTGCTAGGGGAGTGTTTAATGGTGTTAGACAGGAAAAGTCTAACACTTTGTAATGAAGGTTGCGTTTTAGTCTAAACACTAATAAGGAAGGGACTTTTGTAACTAAAGGAATTTAACAATAAAAGCTTCTCCTTGGACCCAGCATGCTGAAGGGAATCTGGGGAGAAAGGGAAGTGCTGCTCAGAGCCAAGAAGACAGAATCCAGACTAACACTGTGGTTAGAGACAGGGAGCTGTAGTACCATCACCCAATCCCATTACCCAGTAGAGCTGGAGGGTCAACAGACTGAAGAGAATCTTGAAAGGGGGCAAAGCCTTTCAAAGAAATAAGTGTCTTTATGAATTATGGATTTCTCATGGTGTAAGCCCAGTAGTGGGATTGCTGGGTCATATGGTAGTTTTATTTCTAGTTTTTTAAGGAATCTCCATACTATTCTCCATAGTGGCTATATCCATTTTCCTTAAAGTTTACTGCAGCACAATTTACAATAGCTAGGACATGGAAGCAACCAAAATGCTCATCAACCAGTAAATGGATAAAGAAGTTGTGGTGCATATAGTCAATGGAATATTACTCAGCCGTAAAAAGGAACGAATTAGAGTCAGTTGAACTGAGGAAGGTGAACCTAGAGCCTGTTATACAGAGTGAAGTAAGTCAGAAAGAGAAAAACAAATATCATATACTAACACACATATTAAGATAATCACGATGGTGTGACCAATCACCTAGAGCCAGACATCCTGGAATGTGAAGTCAAGTGGGCCTTAGAAAGCATCACTACAAACAAAGCTAGAGGAGGTGATGGAATTCCAGTTGAGCTATTTCAAATTCTGAAAGATGATGCTGTGAAAGTGCTGCACTCAACATGCCAGCAAATTTGGAAAACTCAGCAGTGGCCACAGGACTGGAAAAGGTCAGTTTTCATTCCAATCCCAAAGAAAGACAATGCCAAAGAATGCTCAAACTACCACACCATTGCACTCATGTTACACGCTAGTAAAGTAATACTCAAAATTCTCCAAGCCAGGCTTCAGCAATACGTGAACCAAGAACTTCCAGATGTTCAAGCTGGTTTTAGAAAAGGAACCAGAGATCAAATTGCCAACATCCGCTGGATCATCGAAAAAGTAAGAGAGTTCCAGAAAAACATCTATTTCTGCTTTATTGACTATGCCAAAGCCTTTGACTGTGTGGATCACAATAAACTGTGGAAAATTCTGAAAGAGATGGGAATACCAGACCAACTGACCTGACTCTTGAGAAACCTATATGCAGGTCAGGAAGCAACAGTTAGAACTGGACATGGAACAACACTCTGGTTCCAAATAGGAAAAGGAGTACGTCAAGGCTGGATATTGTCACCCTGATTATGTAACTTATATGCAGAGTACATCATGAGAAATGCTGGGATGGAAGAAGCACAGGCTGGAATCAAGATTGCTGGGAGAAATATCAATAACCTTAGATATGCAGATGACACCACCCTTATGGCAGAAAGTTAAGAGGAACTCAAAAGCCTTTTGATGAAAGTGAAAGTGGAGAGTGAAAAAGTTGGCTTAAAGCTCAACATTCAGAAAACGAAGATCATGGCATCTGGTCCCATCATTTCATGGGAAATAGATGGGGAAACAGTGGAAACAGTGTCAGACTTTATTTTTCTGGGCTCCAAAATCACTGCAGATGGTGACTGCAGCCATGAAATTAAAAGATGCTTACTCCTTGGAAGGAAAGTTATGACCAACCTAGATAGCATATTCAAAAGCAGAGACATTACTCTGCCAACAAAGGTCCGTCTAGTCAAGGCTATGGTTTTTCCTGTGGTCATGTATGGATGTGAGAGTTGGACTGTGAAGAAGGCTGAGTGCCGAAGAATTGATGCTTTTGAACTGTGGTGTTGGAGAAGACTCTTGAGAGTCCCTTGGACTGCAAGGAGATCCAACCAGTCCATTCTAAAGGAGATCAGCCCTGAGATTTCTTTGGAAGGAATGATGCTAAAGCTGAAACTCCAGGACTTTGGCCACCTTATGCAAAGAGTTGACTCATTGGAAAAGAGTCTGATGCTGGGAGGGACTGGGGGCAGGAGGAGAAGGGGATGACAGAGGATGAGATGGCTGGATGGCATCACTGACTCGATGGACGTGAGTCTGAGTGAAGTCTGGGAGTTGGTGATGGATAGGGAGGCCTGGCGTGGTGCGATTCATGGGGTCGCAAAGAGTCGGACACGACTGAGAGACTGAACTGAACTGAACTGAACTGAGTGGGAAGTTGCTGTGTAACACAGGGAGCTCAGCCTGGGGCTCTGTCATAACCTAGGGGGTCGGATGTGGCGGGTGGGATGGGAGGGATTAAGAAGAAGGGTATATATATATACTTAAGGCTGATTCACATTGTTATACAGCAGAAACCACCACAACCTTGAAAAGTTTTCCTCCAATTACAAAAAAAAAAAGAAACGAGTGGATGAAATTTAAAGACTGTGTACTGGTAGACACAGTTAATGCGTTAATGCTTCCCCTCAAATCTGCCTAGCTTCCCGTTTCCCCAGTGTTGATCAATTGCCCGCTTTCTAGCCTGGCAGCTCCAACAAATTTCCCACAATCCCCACACACTAAAGCCTTGGCCGCCATCGTTGCTTCATCTTCTGATGTCACTGCCCTCAACTGCCCACCAGACCAAGTTTTGGCATGACCTTCCTTGTGACCATGGCCAGGTCTCACACCATGGGACTCAAGGAATTTGTACAGTGACTGCTAAGAAGAGCCAAGTGACACAACCCCAGGCATGTGGGAAGTTAACCCCAGTGAGGCAAACTGTCTGAGATGAAAGAAGAGATGGAAGATGCTGACATGTGGTTCTTCACCCCTTCCCAACCCCCTCCCTGACTCTTCCCACACAGAATGTTTCCATCTCCTCCTGGAGACATCAGCACTATTGAGCTATAAGCTTTATTTTCTTGTAAAGCTACAACCAGCTCAGTCAAACCATCTTTTTATTTGCTACCCTCCAAACTCCCAACTTCCCTTCCCCTTACCCCAGATTTCAGTACAGGGTTAGTGCATATAATCTGCCTCAGGGGCTCTTTGCTAGGGAACCTGAGTTAAGACATACAGGAATACTGAAAGAGAGAGAGAGAAGAAGGAAAGCGAGAGAAGTGAGGGAGAAGAAGAGAGTAGAAGGAAAGAAGGCAGGGAAGGAGGGATGAAGGGAGGACAATGGCTGGTAATAAGGATTTTGAAGTCAAAAGTGCAAAGTAAAGCACAGAACAAGGCATCATGGGATGCAGCAGAGGAGCAAGCAAGAACACTAGAAATTTATGTAGCAAGATATTGATGGTGATTATGTTTTGTGGTGGAGTAATGAATAATTTTATCCAACTACTATTATTTCATTCACTTATTCATTAACTCATTGTGCTTTCCAAGTTTTCAATGATCTTATGTTAAGTTCATAATAAATAAAATTTTATTCTAAAAAGAATCTGATATCCAAAGTAGTGAAAACCAGATCCGGAGCTCTTAACAAGCCTAGGTTTCTCAAATCACACATATACATGCAGACCATTAAGTCTCCATGCTATATACTAAACTTTGCTGTTATTCAGTTGCTAAGTCACGTCCAGCTCTTTGCAACCCCATGAACTATAGCACACCAAGTTTCCTTCATTATCTCTTGGAGTCTGCTCAAACTCATATTTATTGAGTATTGAGTCGGTGACACCATCCAACCGTCTAATCCTCTGTCGTCCCCTTCCCCTCCTGCCCTCAATCTTTCCCCCCATTAGGGTCTTTTCCAGTGAGTTGGCTTTTCACATCAGGTGGCCAAAGTATTGGAGTTTCAGCATCAGTCCTTCCAATGAATAGTCAGGGTTGATTTCCTTTAGGATTGACTGGTATGATCTCCTTGCAGTCCAAGGGACTCTCAAGAGTCTTCTCCAACACCACAATTCGAAAGCATCAAACTTTAGATCACCAAGTCCTTCTTTTCTCTCTTTATCCCCCAAATATAGGTAGAGCAGGACAGAAAACCAGATTGTAAATCAAGGATGCCCAACTGATATTGTTCATCCCTACTGAAACTCACATATATATAAACACACACATGGTGTGTTATCCATGTGCAAGCACACACATACACATACACACACACACACAAAAGATAATCCATATAAGCTGCCACCTGAGGACTTAAATCAGACAGAGATATTTTCTGTGTTAAATGAACCTACCAACACTGCTTGAATGCCATTGATGGTAACAGTGGAAAGGAAAAAATCTTCACTTACATTTCACATTTACATCTGATCTAAATATATACACTGCATTGGTAAAGCAAGAGGAAATTGACATGGCAGAGTAGGAGGATGCAGAATTTACCTCCCCTCTCCCTCCCACCTTATGAACACATCAATAATACATCTACACATGGAGCAATTCTCACTGGAAATGGACTGAAGACTGACAGAAAGATCCTTATGCAACCAAGGCTAAAAGAATTTGTGCAGGAAGGGAATAGAAGTAATCACGTGGGGGCCTGCACCCTAGGAGGGGCCACAGGACAGGAGGGGCATTACAAGGATGAAGATATCCCTGGGGAGTGAGTGGCTTGACCCATACACTGGGTGCACCAGCCCTGGGGTCAAACGGTGGGAAGACCTTCGGCTGGTTTGAAAACCAGTAGGACTGACAACGGGGCTGTCAGAGAGCTAGACTCTACTCATGAAGAACCCACACATTCTTGTTTACTCCCAATACAAGATAGAAAAAGATTGAAATTCCTCAGGACACTGGCTGGCTTCTCACAACTGTCTCAGTGCATGCCCTGGCCCGTGCTGAGTACCCTTCCCAGCCCCACTTGCTCAGAGGCACAGGTCCCCACTAGAATGAGCTGAGGAGAGCTGCCATAGCTGAGGAGAGTGCCCAGTTGTGGGGGATAGAGCTGGCTTGGGCCCCACCCTCACGGCCATTGCTCCAGTACCTTGGGACATGGCCCTACCCCAGTAGGGTGGTGGTGTTGGCAACTGAGCAGAGAAGCCCTGGCTCACACCTGGCTCTTGCTCTAGCTCCTCGGTCTCTGGCCACAACACCTACCAAGTTGATAGAGGCCACTACAGTCTGAGGAAAGACATGAGTTATGTTCATATCAGATCCAGCACTCCCATGAAATCCATGGGGAACATGCGCAGACTGTGCAGGGATGTTCACACACAAGGACATACATTTAAGACCACGATGGGTAACTCTTACCTCATTTTATAGAGACAGAAAAAGTTAACCAAAGTGGGAAGATGGAGAATTTTATTTGAAATGAAAGAAATAAAAAAATAAACCTATAAAACCATCCAGTGAAACAGAGATAAATGAGTTACTAGATAAAGAATTTAAAGATTAGTAATAAGAATGGTAACTGAGAGGAAAGAATACATGAACTAGAAAATTTGAAAAAGTCAAAACTGAAGTATACAATAACTGAAATGAAAAATGCACTAGAAATAATTAACAGACTAAGTGACACAAAGGACATAGTGTTCTGGAAGATAGAATAATGGAAAATATCCAGTCAGAGCAACAAAAAGAGAAACAAATTTTAAAAACTGAAAACAGTTTAAGGGACCTCTGAAACAACATCAAGCATAATAACATTTACATTACAGAGGTCCTAGAAGGAGAAGCGGAAAAGGCAATGGCACCCAACTCCAGTACTGTTGCCTGGAAAATCCCATGGACGGAGGAGCCTGGTGGGCTGCAGTTCATGGGGTCACTAGAGTCAGACCCGACTGAGCGACTTCACTTTCACTTTTCACTTTCATGCATTGGAGAAGGAAATGGCAACCCACTCCAGTGTTCTTGCCTGGAGAATCCCAGGGACAGGAGAGCCTGGTGGGCTGCCATCTATGGGGTCGCACAGAGTCGGACACGACTGAAGCGACGCAGCAGCAGCAGCAGAAGAAGAGAGAACAAAAGAGGTCAAAGGATATTTGATGAAATTATGGCTAAAAACTTCCTGAACCTGAAGAAGGAAACAGATTTCCGGGTAAAGGAAGCATAGAGGGTCCGAAACAAGATGAAACCAAAGAGAACCACACCAAAACATGTCATAATTAAAATGGCAAAAGTTAAAGAGAGAATTCTAAAGGCAGCAGGAGAAAAACAAAGAATCACATACAAGGGAACCCTCCTCCCCCAAGGCTATTAATGGATTTTTCTGCAGAAACTTTGCAGGTCAAAAGGGAATGGCATGATATATTTAAAGTGCTAAAGGGGAAAAACCTACAACCAAGGATATTCTATCCAGAAAGATTATCCTTCAGAATGAAAGGAGAGATAAAAAACTTATAAGCAAAAACTGAAAGAGTGCATCAACATTAAACCAATTCTTAAAGAAATGTTAAAGGCTCTTCTCTAAGTGGAAAAGGAATGAATGGGCTACAACAAGAAGTAAGAATCTATAGGAAAAGAAAAATCCACTAGTAAAGGCAAATATATAGTAAAGGAAACTTGCACAGTAAAAGACACCATAAACAAAATGAAAAGACAACTTAGTGACTATACAAGCACATAAACAACTCACACAACTCAACAGCAAATAATAATAATCCAATTTAAAAATGGTCAGAAGATTTGAATAGACATTTTCACAAAGGGATACATAGATGGCAAACAGGCACAGGAAAAGATGCTCAACATCGCTAGTCATCAGAAAAACGCAAATCAAGAGCAGAGTGAGATATTACTTCACACCTCTCAGAATGACTGTCATCAAAAGAACACAAATAACAAATGCTGGCAAAGATATAGAGAAAAGGGAACCTCATACACTGACCCTAATGCTGGGAAAGATTAAGAACGGGAGAAGAGGGCGACAGAGGATGAGATGGTTGGATGGCAGCATCAAATCAATGCACTCGAGTTTGAGCAAACTCCAGGAGATGGTGAAGCCTGGCATGCTGCAGTCCATGGGGTCACAAAGAGACAGACACAACTGAGCGACTGAACAACAAAAACAAAACGTGTGTAGCCACTGTGGAAAAGAGCAGAGAGCTTTCTCAAAAAACTAGAAATAAAACTGCCATATGACCCAGCAATTACACTGCCGAGTATACTGGAATAAAACAAAAACACTAATTGGAAAAGATAGTTACACTCCAATGTTCGTATCAGTATTATTTACCATAGCCACCATACGAAAACAACCCAAGTGTCCGTTAACAGATGAAAGGATAAAGAAGATATGGTTTATACATACAATGGACTATTACTAAGCCATAATAAAGAATGAAAGTTTGCCATTTGCAACCATCTGGATGCACATAGAGCATATTGTACTTAGCGAAATAAATCAGAGGGACAAACACTCTATTTTATCACTTAAGTGTGGAGTCTGAAAAATAAAATGAATGACTATGAGAAAACGGAAACAGGCTCACAGATACAGAGAACTAGTGATTACCAGTGGGAAAAAGGAAGAGGGGAGGTGCAATATAGGGAGAAGGAATTAAGAGGTACAAACTACTAAGTATAAAATAAATAATCCACAAGGATATATTGTACAATACTGGGAATATAGCCAATATTTTATAACTTTAAATGGAGTATAATATATAAAAATATTGAATCAGTATATTGTATACCTACAACTAATGTAACATTGTAAGTCAGTTATATATTAAAAATAAGAAGACAAAGCAGTTTAAACTCTTAATTATGTATTTTCATGTCTATGCAACCCGACTTAAAAATAAGATAATGGATTACAGTCTATGTCTTTCTTTGATTCCTTTGAACAATTTTGAGTTAGAGACCTTTTCTCTCTCAGTCCAACTATGCTCAGTATCACAGTCACTTTTTTGCCTCAATCAGCTGAAAGGGACCATTTGGCTTATCTCCTATAGAGGAAAGAACTTAATTTCAGGACACGAGAATCCTCAATTTAAATTTCTCACCCTGACAGTAGGAAAAAAACCCCAGAAAACCAACTAGATACCCATAGCCTGTCTGGTTTCGGTTGCTTTGTGTGTAAAACGGGAATGCTGCTGCTGATAAGTCGCTTCAGTCGTGTCCGACTCTGTGCGACCCCATAGATGGCAGCCCACCAGGCTCCCCCATCCCTAGGATTCTCCAGGCAAGAATACTGGAGTGGGTTGCCATTTCCTTCTCCAATGCATGATACAGAAACATGAAAGTGAAGTCGCTCAGTCGTGTCCGACTCTTAGCGACCCCATGGACTGCAGCCCACCAGGCTCCTCCGTCCATGGGATTTTCCAGGCAAGAATACTGAAGTGGGGTGCCATTGCCTTCTCCAAAATGGGAATAAAGCTACCTTTTTTTTTACTGACCAGAGTACCTTCCTGTCTTCCCTTCCCTATTTTGTTTGACTGCTATATTGCACTTCACCTGTGTTCCAGGACACTCGCGGGGCATTTGTATCTGTTGTTCTGATGGAAATGTGGACTGTAATAGGTGCACTCTTCTCAAAGAAGAAGTCATAGACCTCCAACTCCACCTGTAAACAAACAGTTGAATATGAATATATCGACAATTTATAATATAAAATACCATTAATTCTTGGATATATACCGCAGATGGAGGCAAACTAATTCAGGTTTCTGTTGTTGCCTGACCTCATTTTTGACAACGTAATGTCACTTTTTCCAGCTGTATGTCTTATTCCTTAATTTATCAGTGTTTTAAAATTTTTTTTTCTATGAATGAAGTTCTTAACCTGAAATAAGCAAATGTGCTAGCAATGAGTCCCTGCATTTGTTCAGGAGACTACATCAGTCCAGCATCAGACCACTTCAGCTTCTCGCAAAGATATGGGATCTAGAGCAGTGTTTCTCCCCTGTGATTTCACCCCCCAGGGGACATTCAGGAATATCTGAAAACATTTTTGGTCTCACAGATAGGTATGCCCATGGAGGTGCTACAGGCATCTAGTGGATAGAAGTCAGGGAGGCTACTATTAATAACATCCCACCATGACCAGGTCAGTCCTTACAACAAAGAAATTAGCCAATTCAAAATGCCAACAATGTTGCAGAGATCCCGATCTACAGGCAGCTATCCCACTAGATGTATTATTAAATATATATTTATTTGCTCCCTTGAATTCCATAGCTCATAAGTAGGCTTATACATTTTGAGCTTTATTACATGCTGTGTGTGAATTACACCAGGTGCTGAAGAGAAGGATGAGGTATAATACTGTAAAGGAAGGCAGGCTACCTACTTTTGAAGAATGTTTGGTCTATTTGAGAGGATAAAAGAGACAATCAGATAGTACCGTATCAGCAAATACTACATAAAAAAAGAGATTCAAGAGTGACAAATACACACATTGACAATGAAACTATACCGATATGGGGGACATCATTTTGGAGGTCTAATATAAACATATTTTAGGTTGAGCCCTATCACTAAGGAGCTTTCCTCTAAGATAAATGTAGTACCTACCGGAGTGAAGTTGGATTTTCATGCCTGTAAGAACAGACTACCTGGTGTAACAGCTGAGGGGAGGATCAGCTAGCTTAAAGCGCACCGGCCATTGCTCTGCTCTCAGAAATCCCACCCCAGGGGGCTTCCGGCCAAAATAATTGAAAAGTGCAAAATCTCCACTGAGAAAATTGAAAGTCACCTTCTAACAAAACAAACCAAAAAAAGCACACATCTGGACACGTTCTGCTTCAGTATTACATTGTACAATGCTGGACGTAACACATACAAAGCAGACCGAGTAGCAGTGCTTTATTTGTGAACGCGAGATAAAACTGGACATCTAAAGAGAAATTACCTCATGCTATGGAAGAAATGAGAAGTGAAGACAGGAAAGAAAAAACCAGTTGCCACTTACTATTATGAAGTGAAGAAAATAAAAGTAAAGGGCAAAGTATGGCATTTATAGTCTGCCCTTGAGACTAAATGCTAAAAATGCCTAAACTAGACAGAGGGCAATTTGGTAACCCCAGGGACACAAATTTTCCTTAATAGACCTGAACTCAAGTCTGTGTTAACCTGTTTATTTAAATTTTCCATCATTTTTGAATCAACTTGCTGGTAGGTCTACAAGTTTGTGAAGGGTTGTAATGCACAAGTCTGTAACCAGCTGTTCTCTACTCTCATTGAATACAAAACAAGAGGAGCGAGGCAGAAATAGCAGAAATGATTTAGATTAGATAGAGAACATTCCTGATGAAAAGTGATAGTGAAATGAGTCATTCTAATGAGAATATGGAATCTCCTACCCTGAGTAAGCATTATTACTTAAAATTAAGGACTCCAGTAAAAAACCTTGATGGAAAATAATATAAAATAATTTATTAATGAAAGAATTATAAACAAATAGAAGTTAGACCATCTCTAACTTCAATGGTCTATGTAATGCAAGAAGGCTGTTGGAGGCCCTGGAGTTCTCAAATTGGTGAACCTAGGGGCCAAATGTGGCCTCAGAAATGTTTTGCAGCTGGTATTTTATGTTTTAAATTTACAATGTCTTCTATGTTTAAAAGTTGAAAATTTTAACTGAAGTATAGTTGATTAACAATGTTATATTAGTTTCAGGTATATAGCATGGTGATTCAGTATTTTGGCAGGTGATACTTCATTATAAATTATTACAAGAAAAGGGCTACAATTCCCTATACTATCCAGTATATCTTTGTTGCTTATCTACTTTATACACAGTAGTTTTTATCAGTTAATCCCATACCCCTACTTTGTCCCTCCCCCTCCCCTATCCCCTTTAGTAACTACAAGTTTGTTTTCTAGGTCTGAGTCTGTTTCAGTTTTGCATAAACATTCACTTGTATTATGAAACTTGAAATATTTTTACCAAAAAAAAGTAGAGCTTTCCAACTTTTCTTGAAAAAGGAAAGCTACAGCAACACTGGGTCCATCCATATTCTCACATGCAGCAGTCAGCTGTAGCTGAGTTGCATCTGCTTCCTAAATTGCCAGCTCCTTCCTCACTTCCCCGCAGTCTCCCTCCAGATGGGTTTGTTCATTTGCATCACCTGCCTGGTTTGCATCCTGATTTGCAGTGATTGATTCTCTTCTGAGGCAGTGACCATACAAGGAAACTACAGGCTAAAGAGAAGTGGCCTCTTCAATGACTCTCTGAATACCAAAGAGTCTAGCAGCTTTGTCCCTCCTCCCTCTCACCTCATAAAGTCTCCTCTCAGAATGGCTGCTGTTTGGTGGCTGATAGGCAATCTGCATATCCCTTAGATCCTTCCAGGTGAAGGAGGACACTGGTCTGGTGTGATCCCACAGGTGAGTCACATAGCCCTGGAGTGGGGCTTTAGTAATGTTGAACACCAGCAAGGGTTTGGGGGTCTCATCCTCTTCACAGTCCAGAACCGATGTAGTCAATGAGGTCAGGATGAACTGATCCACTTCCAGAATAAACATGGCCATAAATGCAGCTCTTGGAATCTGATTGGGAATTCCAGGTCTGATATAGACAGGCAACCACGCACTCTCTGACTTTGGAAGAAGAAAGAAAAGATAAAGGGGAAAACTATAAATGAAGCTATTGATACAATAGCAGGGTAAATCACACGATATTTAACACAAAGCCACAGCCTAGACGGTGCATCCAGCAGTGATCTGAATCATTTAGAGAGATTTTAATCACATACTGATGTCCAAATTCCATTTCCAGATGTTCTAATTTAACTTTCCTAAGGAGGAGACAAAAAAAAAAACAACTTGGTATTCTTAAAGTTCTCTGGTGACTCCAATATTTAGCCAGGGTTGAGGTAGAGCACCAATTTTGTCATTAGAAGGAACTATTCTTTTGATTCCATGTCCAACACATATGGTTTATATGACTTTGGACAAGTTTCTTAACTTCTAAATCTTGATTTCCCCCACCTATAACATGGACTGCCTAGAGGTCCTAAGTACTGCGTGAGGATTACAAGAGATAGCCAAAGTAAAGCACAAGGACTTGCCTAGCAGTCCAGTGGCTAGGACACTGCATTCTCGATGCAAAAGGCCAAGGTTCGATCCCTGGTTGGGGAACTAGATCCCACAAGCCACAATTAAGAGCTGGCATGCCACAACTAAGATCTGGCAGAGCCAAATAAATAAATAATTGTTTTTTAATCTTAAGAAAAAACAATGTAAAGCACTAGCAGTGTCTGGCACACACAACCAACCTCCCCTGGCCACCCCATCCACCTCTTGTAGGTTTCAAAGGTGACAATGGCAGGATGAAGGAACCTGTCCTTATAATAGCTGCTCGTGAAACTGAAGGACGTTTGCTTGGTCATGTATTAGTTAGGACCCTGAGTCTCCAAGTGAGGAGTAAGTCATCAAAATTGCAAGTAACTCTTCAGGCTAGAAATACACCTTCCCCAAGTAAGAGAGCTATGAGGAAGAGCCTATCATTGTGGGGCTCTCCAGAGAAATCATGAACTTGCATCCTGGGATCTGAGGTCCCAACAAGTGCTATGGGCAGAAAGGATCCTCAGCAGAAGATAACTGGTCATCACAGAATTTTATGTCCGCCGTTATTGGGAGACCAGGCTTAATGATCAGAGCCACATGAGTGCAATACTGCTGAACACTGGATACTTACATAATGGAATGTCTATTTTATTTTTTATTTATTTATTTATTTTTATTTATTTATTTTTTAAAATTTATTTTATTTTTTAACTTTACAACATTGTATTGGTTTTGCCATATATCAAAATGAATCCGCCACAGGTATACATGTGTTCAGGATGGGGAACATAACGGAATGTTTAAAATGAAATTCTTATGGGCTTAGTCTCAACTGAAGTTCCAAGAGAGCGCGTTTCAAAGACAATGTGAGACAGGTACTATAGGCAGAATTTACAAAACAAATTGTCTGGAACCAGTTCCAGACTCTAGAACCTTCCACCCACTCTAAAAATATAAAAAGGTTGAGAGAAGTAAGAGAAAGAGATTTATTTACAGAAAGAAGTTGCCTTGTGTTGTGCTGAGTCACTGCCTGGATGCCTCTCACTGTATGCCCTCTGTGAAGAGAGGAGGGCGGGCGGGGGCGGGCAATGCTGCATTCCTTGTCCCAAGTGTCAGGAGGGAAGCTTCTATCACACCAGCCTTACATGTGCCTTTTACCAGTGGAGCACACAGGGGATTGATGTTGGGCTCATCCCTAAGGAAGCTAAGTGGCCAGAGGCAGAAGAAACATGGTATCTGTGCTGGGATCAGTCTCTAGTCCTTGTTTGCAGCAGGAGGGAACATGTGAGTGCTCTCAGACATGGAGCAAGTGGGACAGAGGGTTGATCTAGGGTCACCTGGGTCCCTGATGTTTAGGTGCGTCTGTGAGAAGCCAAAAATCTCCACAGAAAGAAGCTGGAGGTGGAGGTCATATCTTAGGAGCCCTGGGAGGAACTGCAAATGACTAATCAGGCTAGGAAAGACGAGAGGCCTTTGCAGAGGGGAATCTCCAGGAGAACAATGAAATGGCCCCGAGACTAAGAAGAAGCTTGAAACATCCACCCAACTCAGAGAGCACAAAGCCATATTCCATTGATGCCTGGTCAAATAAGACCTCACTTTCCAACATTCCTCCAAAACCACCCACTCCTCAGCCTGGAATTTCAGAAACTAGCCAGCAAGGCTCAGAGAAAGAGAGAAAAGCAAGAGAAAACAGAAGGTGACAACTCCTCTCTCTCCCACATGGTGGTTTATAAAAACAAGAGTGATAACGCTGAGAGTTTAGACTATGTAGTCCTAATGTGCCATTGAAAAGCATTTGAAGATTTATAATTTAATGAAGAATGAGGATATCATAGTCTAAAAGGATTGGTGCTGAACAATAAGAAATATTAAACCTAGAGGTTAAGCCTGAACAAATATTACTTGAAACACTAACAAAATGGATACAAATGTCAAAAGAGTACACTTGAAATACAAGATGAAGTTAAGTATCATAAGGTATAAAGATGATATGCTAGAATTAAAGTGGCAGATTATGTTAACCAAACCTGGTGGTGGGTAATTGCAGTGAGAAAGGATAAATAGGATCAGACTTTATAATACATATGAAGGAGCCAAAAGACTTCACTGTATTTTTTACTTAATATGTTAAAAACAAAGGTTAAAGAATTTTTTCAATTTAGAACTAAATTTTAAAATGGGATATTAAATAAGTAAAGACAAAGACAAATATAACCTAGAGTGCAAGATGATTTTATTAATTAGCAAGAAAGCATAAAACAAGATAGGAAAAAAATATCCATTATTATAGAAATATTGTCTATATTCTCTTGTTTAAGACAAATATTCTGAAATTAAATATCCAATTATATCTGCCTTACTGGAGAGGCATTTAAAATTATATACAAAGATTAAACGTAAAATGATGATCCAAAAGAGTTTGCAGATGTGACTATAAGAATTTCAAAGAGTTAAATTTAAATTAAAAAAAAAAAAAAGAATTTCAAAGAGAGATGAATTCAAGGCAAGAAGAATTAAAAAGGACAGTGTGTGCAGTTAATAGTGATAAAATGAACAAGACAATGATTCTGATAAGCAGCACTGTATTTAGTATTATTCTGGACAAGCCAGTGGGGAATACAGCAGAAAATAAGAGGAATAATTACTGAAAAAGAAAGGAAAAATTATCATCATCAGTGGAAGATGTAATTAGTATAGTCTTTAAAAGCCTATAGAATTGAAAAAAATTGAGAATAATTGAATTCAAGAAAGAAGCCAGACAAAAGAAAATTAGACCAAGAAATAGCTTTCCTATTTATCATCACTAACCAACAAGAAGAAATAGTGGAGGAAAAGAAGACTAGTCAGAATAATTTCACAAAAACAAACTGCCTAGTATTGGACTTAATAGTGTGCGCAAGTGACATGAAGAAAACTGCAAACTTAACAGAAACATATCAAAGATCATTTGCCTCAATGAAGTGAGATAACCTCTGCCTGGAAAAGATGACTCAATATGGTAAACGTTCCAATATTCCAATTTTTCTGAAAATAATTTATAATTTTAATCCAACCCTGATAAAAAATAATTAGGGGCTTAAAAAAATAACGTAAATATTAATTACTTGTCTAGAACTAAAAATAGATAAGAAAATTTTGAAGAGGACCATGAGGAGAAACTTGCCTATAAAATATTAAAGTCCATTTTAGACCTTTTATTTTGGACTAATAAGGTACTGGCACAAGAATAAGTGGGCAAATCTAAAGAATAAGAGAACTAGCCTTGAAACAGACATATAATATCTTTCTATACAACAGAGCAATCAAAACATCAATGGGAAACAAGTTCATTATTCATCAAATAGTGTTGAAAATTTTGGCTACTTGGAAAAAAACTGTTCTGTTGTTTTACAATAAGATAAAATTTATTTCAGGCAGAATAAAAAGTTAAACATAAACAAGAAACGATTTTTAAATCTATAAGAAATTATGGGTGAATAGTCAGTCTCTTGATGAGGATGGATTATACCAGCATAAAAATAATAAAATAACAAGATACAAAACTTCAAATATAATATAAATTCAATTCCATAAACTGACTCTGGTATGCATGTCTCCCCCTCTGTGTATGTGTGTGTGTGAGTATGCATATATATACACATACATTTATAGATATACAAATATTAGAAATACCCTAGTTCCATTTTCTTACTTTTTTCTTTCTGTATTTTTTTTTAAAAATAGCTTCTGCCATTGAGCATATTACTATAATCATAAAAGAATTTGTTTATGACATGCCAAACTGATTATGGTACAAGTTAATTCTAAATAATACAGGAAGGTCATTTTAGAGAGGAAACTTCTAATAAAACTAATCTGAAAATATCAACAAAGAAAGCTGTATATCAATACATGAGGAAAAAGAAGAAAAACAATTAGGAAGAAAAATGGCTCTAAACTTTGTTCTTTACAGAGATAAGGAAGCATTAAATGTCAAAGAAGTTTCATGTCAAAACAAACAGAAAACATATACTAAACATTAGGAGACTGAGAGTTTAGTCTTGATTCATCCATGCATGTATGGTCAAGATATGCAATTTTTGTGGCCCCAGTATAAAATAAGGGGCTTGGGCTAAACCAATTGTTTCCAAAAACATGAGTTTTTTCACTAGTAAAAAAACGTGTAGACCTTACTATGTGTTCAGTTTTGTGCCAAGCTTTGTAGGCATCACCTCATTAAATCCTCTCAATAAGAAGTACTACTATGCCCATTGCAAGATCTTAAAAATGAGGCATAAAGTACAAAATCACACAGCTAGTTAAGTAAACATTTGAATCCAGGCAACCCAGACCCAAGGGCAGGCTAACTATTAACGTCAGACTTAAATCTCTTCTCAAATCTCACTTCCCCAAGTGATTTACCTGATCAATTTGACCAGACCACCTCACAATTTTTCCAGTTCTCAATTATAAAATACTACAACCCTGTTTAATCATTTATTTATCATTCTTTGTTTTATTAATTCCTGTGATAATAATGCAGAGAAGGCAATGGCACCCCACTCCAGTACTTTTGCCTGGAAAATCCCACGGACGGAGGAGGCGGGTAGGCTGCAGTCCATGGGGTCGCTAGATTCGCACACAACTGAGCAACTTCACTTTCACTTTTCACTTTCATGCATTGAAGAAGGAAATGGCAACCCACTCCAGTGTTCTTGTCTGGAGAATCCCAGGGACGGGGGAGCCTGGTGGGCTGCCATCTATGGGGTCGCATAGAGTTGGACATGACTGAAGCAACTGAGCAGCAGCAGCAGCAGCAGTGGTAATAATGTTCAACATTCAACTGGGTCTCTTAGGAGAAATCATAGCAAGAAGTGAGACTGAAAGATGGAGGTCTTTCACAAATGTCATCTCAGATCGTCTTAAATCAGCACAAGATCTGAACTGTTTTAGCAGGTTCATAGTCATTCCAGCTTCCCAAATAAACACATTACAGAGTACCTGAGTTAGTAGAGAAGCATGCCAATCTTTCATTTAGATTGACTTCACTTTCTGTCATCATTTCAATAAGAGATCAAGAGGAAGAAAGGGAAGGAGAATTTAAGAGCCTGGAAGATGGAGATGGCCCTGCTACAGCCCTAACAGTGGGACAAGGACTCCCTATCTCCCAGTTTCCTATGGCCTTGCTGAATGGGTGTGTGGACCCTTTGATTTCCTCCAACAGATGAAAAGAGGGTCTAATAAAGGAGTAAATGAAGAATCAAAGAGTAGGAGTTACAAAAGCAAAAATGAGAAACTGAAGAATATTGAAGGGCAAGGGAGAGAAAGGTTAGCATGTAACCTGATTCTGGTTCTTTCTAAGTTGCAATGGTAGAGCTACAAGATTGCCAGAAAAGGGAAATTACACATGGATATTAGTGCAAAATCAATCCTGTTTTAAGCACTTACTGGCAGAACAAGCCTGCAGTTCCAGTGAGTCATTAGGCTGTTCCACCCACAACCATACAGGAACCCTCGCTGACACGGGAGCCAGCACAAGTGTCCCCAGGGAACCAGCTCTTAGCTGGGGACTCAGACACATAAGGCCATAGACTCTACCTTGTATGAGATTTTACTCCTGCTATCTGTGAGGTCCAGTTGGATGGAGAAGTAATCAATGTTGGGAGAAGGGGAACCCAGGTGCTGGTATCGAAGCCCCATCAGCAGGAACTCCTCACAACTCACTTTGAGACTTCCGACTTTCTTCAGTCCCAGGGTACACCTGCCGCCTGGACACTTCAGCTCTGTTCCCAATTCTAGAATGTATAGCAGGGAATTAAGAGAGGCACTTGTACCTTAGTGATTATCTTTAAAAACCTGTCCTCCCTTCCACAGACACTTATTCCCTCTCACTGACCAAAGAACACTCATGTGTACCCGCCAATCATTCACTGACTGGGTTGTCATTATTCTGAAAACCTGCCACTTCCTTACTGTAAAAACAATCAACTGATTATCTAACAAGGTCCTTACCCACAAAAAGTGCTTGAGAGAAAAAATATAAGATGCATTTTCTGGTGGTGGACCATCTCTGACAAATAGGCTCACTGAAGGTCTTCTACAATCCTGCTCTTGTCTGTGTTTACAGCATCCACTTCCATAGCGCCACCATGCAATCTCTGTTAGAATATTCTATTCACTGAAATTCACTCCCCACTTAAACACATCTGAATTCTGCCTATTTTCCAGGTCCATTTAGTCTTTTCACTAAACCTTTCTTCAAATATTCATTGACCACCTGAACCAACTTAATCTCCTCCACTAAAAACTGCAGTCATCTCTCCAGTACATAGTCTTTTTGTCTCTGCCAACTGTATTTTTCACTCTTGCAGTCTATGATATGCACAGGCCACTTATGTGAGTGGCCTTTTGCACACTTCCCTGATGTAAAAACTGGGTATTCTATACTTACCCAGAAGGCTGTGAAGACTAAATGAGATGACATATGTGTAAACATGTCTTTAGCTATAATTTACTGTCCAAATTCCAGGTATGACTATGACCGTGACTTTCCCTTATATTTCTTGGTCTTTCCACAGTGCCTGGAACACTATTATGCATCTAGGAGGTGCCCATGATGTGATAATTAAATTAATAACAAGAGGAACATTATCCATCAACTCTTCCTGATTTAAACCATATCCCCTGCCTACCAGCTCTACCCCAAACCTGCTTCAAGTCTAATAACACCTAATAAATTCCCCAGCTACTCTGGCTATCACTGCTATTGCTACTTACTATTAATAATAACAGCTGACAGTTACTGAGCACTTGCTGTGAGCCAGACACTGTGTGAACTGCTTTGTGTGTGTGTGTGTGTGTGTGTGTGTGTGTGTGTGTGATCTCATTCACTCTCACCTTTATACAACCCTATGGAACAGCCACTATTCTTGTCCATTTTTCAGAGACTTAGGTTAAGAAACTGACCTAACATCACACAGGAAATAAATAGCAGAGGCAGTTTTCAAGCCCAAGTTTTTCTGTTTCCAAAGTCTGCACTCTTAGCCACTAATCTATGTTTTCAACCAGCTACAAATTCTATTAAGTAAAACTCTTTGTCACGATGGAAGATGACCATTTAAGATCTGGCAGATTTGGTAACATCCAGATAAGTATTAAAACATGTCATACGAGACTCAGGGAAGAAACTATGTGGCTGATCTCCGCGAGGTTCTTCCAGCTGGGGCTCCACCAGAACCAACTGGCCGTGGGCTGGCAGGTGAGTTCCCACAGGGTCCAGTCTGACTGTGCATTCCAGGCTGGCCATCCTCTCATAATCAAATCTAAGCAGGTTCTTATCAATGACTCGGGACAGGCCATAGAACTCAGACACCTCCAGTGCATTATCACTCATGCGGATGATGTTACAGTCTGGTTCCAGGAGGTAGACCCGCAGGATAAAGGTTTCCGTGAAGGTGTCTGTCTCAGTAAACCTGAGGGCAGAACAGAGCAAAGGCAACATTATTGGTGCACAGGTTCTTCTTTATACTTGGGCACTAAGTTGGCTTGAAGCTTAAAGATTGTCTTTCACACAATCTGTGTATCAGGTAGAGTTTGGATTTTACTTTATACTCTACACCCCACCTCCCTGTTCTTTTCCCTTCTCCTTAAATCAGTGTCAACTCCGTTTTCTGTTACTTCCCTTTCCAATGCCCTCCTTTTAACACCTTCTCTGAAATCTATCATCAATACGGGTATTTAATGACTGCTCTGAGCTCAGTCTTTATCTCTAGCATGTGTGCAATTTAAGAGTATCCTGCATATTTAGTTTATGCACTGACTATTAATTTAGGAGTGAAGGGGTGAGGGGTTTCTGAAGCATCAAGCCCTTTTTGCTTTTCACAAATGCACTACAAGAGTAGTTATTTGCAGTCTAGCTGTGGAAGCTCAGCTCAGTGGGTGGCATGTAAAGGGTGATCAGTGACTGTAACCTCCATTCCCTTCATTTCCTTAGGAATTACATTCTCTGGATATTTGCAGAACCTAATAGGGATGGATTGTCATTCTTTTTCTGATTAAATTTATTTATTTTTAATTGAAGGATAATCACTTTACAGTACTGTTAGTTTCTGCCAAACATCAACATGAACCAGCCACAGGTGTACCTAGATCCCTTCCCTCTTAAACCTCCCTCCCACCTCCATCCCCATCCCACCCTTCTATGTTGTTACAGAGTCCTGCTTTGAGTTCCCTGAGTTATACAGCAAATTGATGGGCTGCCATTCTTTATTGAAGGGAGAAAATTAAAGTGATGGTCGTGCATCAATGATAGATTCTCCACTGATGTGCTTTCATAATGGCCCAGGCACATGCTAGACTCCTTACAAAGTTTATCATTCAGTCTTCACAGGAATCTATGGTAGTGTTGTTGACTCCATTTTACAGAGGAGGAAACTGAGGCTTAGAGAGGTCAAGTAGCTTACCAAAAGGGCTAGAGATGAGGTAAGAGGGCAATAAACATGCTCTCTGCTTTTCTGCCTCCAATCCCTCTGAATGGTTCTACTTTAAATCCTCAAGACCAAGAACATTGACAGGTCCTCTAACTCTGCACTTCATCTGTGCTGCTCCACCCACCTCATCCTTTAGAAACTCAAAGAAATGGGAACAGCCAGAATTCATCAACAAGCTCTCTGAAGCTAATTAGTTTGTTAACTTTAAAGTCTTAGGAAGATCAAACAGCCCTATATGCTGATTGCCTAGTTCCCAAGGAATCCTTGGGAGCCATTTCATTTTCTGAGCATAGCATTTGCTTCATGCCTCTCTTCTGGCTTGTCATTCTGCATCACAATTATCTAGCCATCTTTTGTATCAGGCCCTGAAACCCAGCCCATTTATCCTCATTCTTTTGTTTCCTAAGCCTACCTAGCATGAGCCTGACCTATGGTGGGTGATCAGGATAATTCACTTTCTGCTACAAAACTCTAGACTAGTATTCCTCTAGTACTTAAGGCAAATTCATGCTGCTGTATTTTAGTCAAATACTCTTAAAGTGACAAAAGCCAAGTAAAAAACTATATAAGGCCTACTCCACCTACACTGAATTTTCAGCTGCTTCTATGAAGTAAGTAATAACATAACCATGAGCTTAAGTTTTAAATTAACTTTTTATTTAGATATAATTCACATAATCCTAAAATTTACCTTTTTAAAGTTTACAATTCAGTGTTTCTAGTATTTTCAGAAAGCTATGCAACCATCCTGCTCTCTAATTCCAGAACACTTTATCACCTCCCCCCATAAAAATCTACACCTATAAGCAGTCACTCCCCATTCACTCCACCTCCAAAAGCTGGCAACTGCAATCTACTTTCTGCCTTTCTGAATTTGCCTTTTCTGGACATATCATATAACTGAAATTATACAATGTGTAACCTTGACTTCTTTCACTTAGCATAATATTTTCAAGGCTCATCTGTGTTATAGCATATAACAGTACTTCATCCCTTTTGTGGCTAAATAATATTTCACTGTATAAATATACCACATCTTGTTTACTCCTTTATCGGACTGATTATTTCAACTTTTTGACATGTACAAAAAATGCTATAGTGAACATTTGTGTAAATTTTTTGTGAACATATGTTTTAATTTCTCTTGTACATATATGTATTTAGGAGTAGAACTGCTGGGTCATATGGTCACTTTGTCCAACACCAGAATTGATTGTTTTAAACCTTTTAAAAATATAATATGTTTAAAAATAGAAGAAGATATTGCACTTCTTAAAACTAAGCAGTTGATAATCAAAACGAAGAATTTCATTCACTTTTGGAATATATTTTCTTCCTAATTCTCATTAAAAATTTGTAGGTTGTAATCTCCATTTTTCTGAGAAGGCAATGACACCCCACTCCAGTACTCTTGCCTGGAAAATCCCATGGACGGAGGAGCCTGGAAGGCTGCAGTCCATGGGGTCGCTGAGGGTCGGACACAACTGAGCGACTTCACTTTCACTTTTCACTTTCATGCATTGGAGAAGGAAATGGCAACCCACTCCAGTGTTCTTGCCTGGAGAATCCCAGGGACGGGGGAGCCTGGTGGGCTGCCGTCTATGGGGTCACACAGAGTCGGACACTACTGAAGCGACTAAGCAGCAGCAATCTCCATTTTTAATCATAAATGGAGAGTTGAATGACCAGAGATACCTGTACAAGAACTCTAAAGGGAAACAGGAGAAGGCTAATAATTTGCCATAGAAAAGCCCCAAGGAAGAGGATATAAATAAAAGTAACTGAAAGGTTGCTACAATTCTTGCCTCATCCATTCAGGTCTCCAGTTCCTCCTACTAATTACTTACTTGTTTGAAATCTTATCCAAAGAAACAGAAGCACACAAAATGGTTATCTGACAAAGAATGAAGAACACTCCTGTGCCACTTACCTGTAAAGTCTAAGTTTCACTGTGTCTTCATCAAGAATTGGGCAACCGTTATGAGTATATTTTACTTCATTGGGAAGGAAATGGCAGTCAAAGACCTAGTTCATGAGAAGAAAGGGATATATATGTGAAAATCATTGGTACACTTTTTAGTTTTTCCAGCAGTATAGTATGGCCTGGAGAAATTATGTTCTCTTAGCATTATGTATGTGTATGTATGTTCTGTTGTGTAGGATCTTAATTCCCTGAACAGGGATAGAACCTATACCCCTAGCAGTGGAAGCAGAGTCCTAACCACTAGACCACCAGAGAATTCCCTATATGTGTGTGTTTTAACCACCAACACCTCTACCCAGCCCCATGTTCATGACCCTCCTGCTTATATAGCTGTTGTCTGTTTTGAGAATATCTAAATTATGAAAGTCTGGTTCTTTGGAAGGAATGATGCTAAAACTGAAACTCCAGTACTTTGGCCACCTCATGCAAAGAGTTGACTCATTGGAAAAGACTCTAATGCTGGGAGGGATTGGGGGCAGGAGGAGAAGGGGACGACAGAGGATGAGATGGATGGAATCACTGACTCCTCGGTTCACCACCGAGGGTCAAACGAGGCATGCTCACACACCCACATGGGGTGCACAGCACAGCACCCACTGCGGGGAGGGCCACTCGTGGGGCACACGCCGAGAAGGCGAAGCGAGAGCATCTGCTGTGTCAGAAGACCAACAGCCCCACTGAAGCCCCGAGGCGTCACTGGAGTTGGGTGAACTCCGAAAGTTGGTTATGGACTGGGAGGCCTGGCGTGCTGCAATTCATGGGGTTGCAAAGAGTCGGACACGACTGAGCAACTGAACTCAACTGAACTGAAGCAGATAAATTAAGCAATGATGATTTCTAAATAATTATCTTTTTATAGTATATTTAAAATATGGTTCCATTTTTCAAAACATTATTTTCCAACACCTTTCAGGGGGTTATAGCATTAAGGAGGTATACCTGTATGTACACAGGAAAAGACATGTCTTAACCCACATACCAACATACTATATTAGCTCTGTGTGTATTTTTCCTTCTCCTTTTATTGCTTTCCTTTCCAAACAGTGTTTTTATATTTAAAGATGAAGCTGCTTACTATGGACACTGTTGTGTTTGATCAAAGCCAAACAAGACCCACAGTGGTTTCTCATTTACTTGCAAAAGACTGTGGTTACTAGTTACGTAATAACAGAAATGATTCATGAGACAAACAGCAACGTCAAGGACATTTTCTCTCTTCATGCAGAATTATAATTAACTGTACCACTAACTCAGAACTATGAAGGAAATTGCTAATTGTTATATGCTGGGGTCATAATTTTTAAAAGAATTTTCTCTTCCAATCACACCATAACACTCATGCTGTACAGTCTGACTTGGTAGAGTACTAAGAAATACTCTCGAGGTATTTACATGTCATCACTGCTGAGTTCATGCTACTTAGCCTGTACCTAAGTACAGGCTCACACATTTACAGAAAACATAATCCTTTCTGACTCTAATCAGAAGACCTCTTCTTTATCTCCTTCCTTACTGTCAGAAAAAGGAAGCAAAGAGTCTGTAGAAGAGGAGATCATTTATTTGCATTCCTGTTCTACACACATCTTCGCTTCTTCTTTTTAACTGACAACAAGGAAGGAGATAAAGGAAAGACCTTCCCCATATCATTGACAAATAGTCATAGTAATAAAGAGACAATCTGCTTTGTTAAAAGAAACATCTGTTTTATGTTTCATAATATGTTTTCCTTTTATAAAAGGCGACAACCATAATTGTCCATAAATTTACTAACCAAAACAAAGGAGAGCTAAATCCTTTTCTAATTACTGTCTAGCTTTGTTTTTTTCCACTCCAACTGCTTTTCAATTACAATTTATAATTAAATTGTCACACATTCCTAACTCATTACTCACTTTAATGACAGTAAACTGGTTCAAACGAGAGATATTTTCTTACCGCTATATTTCCTATTTGAAAGAGCAAGCTCAGCACTAAACTGTGGTGCTTTTCCACCCAGGAAATTTCTTGCTTTGGGACAGGTGTGAGAATGCTGTGTGGGGGTAAGTTTTGTCCTAAAACATGAGGAAAACATATCGCCATCGACCTTCTCTAATTGACTATATCAAGAGGGTTATCTAGACAGAAGGTACTGGTATGCGCCAAGTGAATCCCTTTCCAAATATCCAATAGGAAAATGAACCTGTTGGTCCTAAGACAAACTTCAGTAATGAAATGAAAACACTAATTGAACAGATGTTAAACAAAACATTTTCTGTGCAAATCACATGAAACTGCTCATTACACAGCAGGGTGTTGTTAATACAGTCATCTGACTAGGAATGGGCCCACATAAGCTTGCTTTCACCTTACTAGTAAGCTCTACTGAAGAGTAATGCTTACATTGTGTGTTTGTGTGTGCGTGCACTTGCACGCATGCATGCACATGGTTATGCTTAATTTCAAAAACTCCATAAGACATAAATCCCTAGGGAGAACTGCATCTGCCAGGATTAAAAACAGGCACATATTCCTCAAAAAAGCACTTTTTACTTACGAATCTTGGTTTTGTTCAAATTATCACAATAAGAAAATAGGAAGATCACCTGGTGATCTGAGAAAGTTTTTCCAGATAGACAAATTTCTTGACAGTACAAAGCTCTAATATTTGTCCAGAAGGTAATGAAACTCCACATTTTAAGAAAATAAATATATTTACTTCATGTATGCATGTTCAATAGTGCCTGAGTCTTTGTGATCCCATGGACTATAGCCCACCAGGCTCCTCTGTCCATGGAATTTTCCAGGTTAAGAATACTGAAGTGGGTTGCCATTTCCTACTCCAGGGAATCTTCCTGATCCAAGGATCGAACCTACATCTCTTGAGTCTTCAGTCCTGCCTTGGCAGGTGGATTGTTAGATGAGAAAAATTCGTTTGAGATGTCAGAGGTACCTCTGGGTATGCATACACTGAAGCATGATCCTTTAATGAGCCACGGCACACTAGGGGACCCTTTGGGGATGTATGGAGCCCTGTTCCTTTGCCTTGCAACGCTGACTTTCCTAAACCAGACAGGTATGTTGTTTTTGTTCCACATCGTCTTTCTAGTAATGGATTTTTGCCCTAAAATCAGAGAAAGTTTGAAAAGGAGATGACTTAGAGATCTCCTACAATCCTTGATTCTTGTGACCAAATAAATGTTTGCTTACTTCTGGTCACATGGATCCCTTTTTGCTCTCCAGGGCCTCAGAACTGGCCAAGTGATGAGGACCATTAAAATATCACTAAAAATTATGACTTTTTCATTATTCTCATAGAGAGTGCTATATGTGTTTAGAAGTCATAGGCTATTTGGAATGGAGAGGACAGGATATCCACAAAGGTTTAAGTCACAGTAGATTCTCCCCAAAATGCTTTCTAAGGAGGGAGAATCTGGGGAATAATAGGGTGTTGTTTTTGCATGCTTGAGGCCAGAGCTTAATATCTCTGCACTACAGGGGGAATTTTTCCTCTCTTCTTCCCTCACAAAATAGTCAGCTTTACTTCTAAATAAATGTTGAACAATTTTTTAAAAAATATATTGATTGGAAGCATTATCAAATTATCAGTCTTTATGAGGCATCCACTTTTTTCCATACAGCTCTGAGTCCCTGCTCTATCAGGGACCCCAGTCATGTAGGATTAGGGTTATATTTTGCTGCCCCCCAGAACCCCAAGGTTTTGCTTTTGATCCCAGTGCCTGTAGTGAGGGCTCCACTGCCTGCTATTGAGCCTATTCATGTTCACCAACTTATCACATTTAGTGCATCAGGGCTCCAGGCACAAGCCATCCCAGGCCTCTACCTTTCCCCTAATTTAAGACGTCAATCAAACACACCTTCCAGCAGAAGTTATATGTTGGGAGAAAGTGGGGAGATGTTGCAATTACTACACCCTTGGGAATACAAGTGTGACCTGGGGCCATTAGCACAAACTGACACTGTTTAGATGCCCATCTGAAGATCACTGACTGATAAAAGAAAAAGCTCATGGGAAACTGGAAGGAGACACTTAGTTACAATATCATAAGCAATAGTCCCAACATGAGAGCTCTCCATAGAATTCTGATGTGTTTCAGAATCAGATATAACCATAGGAGGTAAGTGGAATATCTAGAGATGTCAATTTGAGCTAGTATGTATCAGTCTTTTTTTAAAAGATTTTTTTGGGGTGAATGTGGACCATTTTTAAAGCCTTTATTGAATTTGTTGCAATATTGCTTCTGCTTTTTATGTTCTAGTTTTTTGGGCATGAGGCATGTGGGATGCGGGCTCTTAGCTCGCTGACTGGGAATCAAACCCACACTCCTTTTTTGGTTTTCTTTTTTTTAATTTATTTATTTATTTTAATTGGCTAATTACTTTACAATATTGTAGTGGTTTTTGCCATACATTGACATGAATCAGCCATGGGTGTACATGTGTTCCCCATCCAGAAGCCCCCTCCCACCTTCCTCCCGATCCCATCCCTCAGGGTCATCCCAGTGCACCAGCTCTGAGCGCCCTGTCTCATGGATCGAACCTGGACTGGTGACCTATGTCACATATGATAATATACATGTTTCAATGTTATTATTTCATTGCTATTATTTCAATGCTATTCATTCAAATCATCTCACCCTTGCCTTCTCCCACAGAGTCCAGAAGACTATTCTTTATATCTGTGTCTTTTTGGCTGTCTCGCATATAGAGTCATCATTACCATCTTTCTAAATTCCATACATATGCGTTAATATACTGTACTGGTGTTTTTCTTTCTGACTTACTTCACTCTGTATAATAGGCTCCAGTTTCATCCACCTCATTAGAACTGATGCAAATGCATTCCTTTTAATGGCTGAGTAATATTCCATTGTGTATATGTGCCACAGCTTTCCTATCCATTCGTTTGCTGATGGACATCTAGGTTGCTTCCATGTCTTAGCTATTGTAAACAGTGCTGCAATGAACATTGGTGTACACGTGTCTCTTTCAGTTCTGGTTTCCTTGGTGTCTTTGCCCAACAGTGGGATTGCTGTGTCATATGGCAGTTCTATTTCCAGTCTTTTAAGGAATCTCCACACTGTTCTCCATAGTGGCTGTACTAGTTTGCATTCCCAGCAACAGTGTAAGAGGGTTCCCTTTTCTCCACACCCTCTCAGGCATTTATTGTTTGTAGACTTTTTGATAGCAGCCATTCTGACCAGCATGAGATGGTATCTCATCGTGGTTTTGATTTGCATTTCTCTGATAATGAGTGATGTTGAGCATCTTTTTATGTGTTTGTTAGCCATCTGTATGTCTTCTTTGGAGAAATGTCTGTTTAGTTCTTTGGCCATTTTTTGATTGGGTCATTTATTTTTCTGGAATTGAGTTGCAGGAGCTGCTTGTATATTTTTGAGATTAATTCTTTGTCAGTTGCTTTGTTTGCTATTATTTTCTCCCACCCTGAAGGCTGTCTTTTCACCTTGCTTATACTTTCCTTCATTGTGAAAAACCTTTTAATTTTAATTAGGTCTCATTTGTTTATTTTTGCTTTTAATTCCATTACTCTGAGAGGTGGGTCATAGAGGATCCTGCTGTGATTTATGTCAGACAGTGTTTTGCCTATTTTTCCTCTAGGAGTTTTATAGTTTCTGGTCTTACATTTAGATCTTTAATCCATTTTGAGTTTATTTTTGTGTATGGTGTTAGAAAGTGTTCTAGTTTCATTCTTTTACAAGGGGTTGGCCAGTTTTCCCAGCACCACTTGTTAAAGAGATCATCTTTTCTCAATTGTATATTCTTGCCTCCTTTGTCAAAGATAAGGTGTCCATAGATGTGTGGATTTATCTCTGGGCTTTCTATTTTGTTCCATTGATCTATATTTCTGTCTTTGTGCCAGTACCATACTGTCTTGATGACTGTGGCTTTGTAATAGAGGCTGAAGCCAGGCAGATTGATTCCTCCAGTTCCATTCTTCTTTCTCAAGATTGCTTTGACTATTCAAGGTTTTTTGTATTTCCATACAAATTGTGAAATTATTTGTTCTAGTTCTCTGAAAAATACCATTGGTAGCTTGATAGGGATTGTATTGAATCTATAGATTGCTTTGGGTAGTATACTCATTTTCACTATAGTGATTCTTCTGATCTATGAACATGGTATATTTCTCCATCTATTTGTGTCATCTTTGATTTCTTTCATCAGTCAAACCCACACTCTTTGCACTGGAAGCAAATCTTTAACACTGAGCCACCAAGGAAGTCCCCTATCTCTGTCTCTTTAGTTCTTCTTTACAACATCTATTATCACTTTTGAATAGATGGATTTTTTATTTTTAGCTAAATAGAAAGAACATTAATGCTCACAGTTCAGCAAATAGAAATGATGTATTTTGCCAGAAGAAGTAGTCACATCCAGTGTTAAATATTCTCAAAACTGTTTACATTGAGAGGAAAGTTAAACCACAGTAAGAACAAGTAATAAAACTGGAAGTGATATTCTACTGTGTATAGAGAAAAACTTTTACTTTAAACAAATATTTGATAATTCGGGCTTTCCTAAATCCAGTGAATTAGAGGATAACTCTTTACCCTACAAAAAGATTCAGCACAGAATACCCTTAAATGACAAGGTCTCCAAGGCCATGATTAAACAGAAAAAAAAAATGTATGCGGACATTTTTGAAGAACAGTGACTATTTAAAGTATCTTCATATCTCTTTTTCAGATCTCTTCCATTACTCAAGGGAATGTTTGAGTGATGGTGATAGATAAAAAATGTCTTCATGTTTTATTTTTGCTATTCTGCAGTACAAGTGTGTCCTAAAATTGTCCTGGAACCCTGACATCTTATCCAAAAGCACCTTGACTGGCCAGGGTGAGATAATCTGGGGCAGTAATAGTCCCATAGAGATTGACCATATCACACTACACAGGAGACTGCCCACTCCAACCCTTGGAAGGCTGGCCCTGTTTTCATTTTCTCTCTCTATCCCCATTTTCCTCTGTTTCCCCCCTAAGTTTCTCAGAGAGTGCTGATGTACCTAAAATGAGTGGTATTTGATTCCCTCACCTTAGTAAGATTTACATGCATTATCTTCAATAGAGAGGATAAATTGGAAAGACTTGTCAATTTGTGTATTTTTCATTTAAAAATCCATCCATCCATTAGTTTGAACCAGCCTTCCACCACAGGTATTAACATAAACAGGAGTAACTCCTGTTGGTTTTGTAATTCACAGTCAGCCAAGAACATTCAAAAATAGTTTTGACCAATATCAAACCATTACCTGGTACACCTGAAACTAATGTTGAATGTCAGTTATACCTCAAAAAAATTTTAACAGGTTTCACCTTGCATAGAAAAAACAATGCAGTATTATGCCCACCAGTTGCAACTCCACCATTTCAAATCTGAACTTCTTAACAGCATTCACCTCTGGTAGCTTGAAGGAAGACCTTTTATTTTTCTCTCTCTCTCCTCTCCGCCCTCCCTCCCTAACATTCTCACACACTCAGATTCATACACACTGCTAGATAGCAAATCTCAGATATGACCTACCTGTGGAGTGAGTTTCCCAACCCTCTGGGTTATTGGCTCATTCATCACGACTTCCACTTTGCAGGCATCTTTCTCTTTGGGGATGGTGAACTTCAGGTCATCTTGAGACAGGAAGGCGGAACTGCCCTTCATCACCCTGACCCCTTGGTTAACACGGACAAAGGTGGGGCTGGCCCAGCCTGGGAGCAGCAGCAGCAGGAGCAGGGCACCAAGCCCACCCCAGCTTGGAGAGCTCATGCCAACAGGGGCCAAGTCGTTTCCGTTCACCAGGGAAATCCCTTCAACAAAGGAGGGCTTCTCAGCTTCCTCCAGGGGTGTCAGCTCATAGTCCAAGGGGCAGGGAGAAGGGTCCTGACAACGTGCCCCAAGATCTTAACATGTCCCTTTCATTTCAAACTCAGACAAGGAGGTCTTTCAGGCAGTCCCAGAGCTTTTAATAAAACTCGCTGATCACTTCTGACAACGCCAGCAAGATTAATGTATACCTCCCAAGTGCTTTTTTAATCCTGCAAAGGGGACAAGGGGTTGGAGGAAAGTGAGAAAGAAACCAAAAGTTTATGTGACTCGTTCAAAAGACCCCCACCATCAAAGGAATCTTTCAACCAGCCTATAATTTCAGCTAAATTAAAAACAAATAAACTAAGTTGACCTCCAGGCCCATGTGAAAAGCAATGCAGCCATTTCATTCCCCAGCGGTAACTCCTGCTTCCGGACTCCGCGGGTCCCCACCAGGATGTCAGCTGTGTGGTCTTACAGGAGGCAGCCTGCCTCACTGCCAAGGGCAGCGTTTGCTCCCCCTGCTTTCAGAGAAAGCTGTCAAACTCTGCTTCTGTTTCCTCACTTGATAGATGAGGACTGTAACCAAATTTGTGCAAGAGAGGTGATAGAATTATTTGCCCACTGTTTGAAAAGATGATTATTTCTGAATCAGTGCTACCCACTGTTTTTAAAAAGGCTTAATAACTTGTCACCTGTGCACACTTTGCCAGGCAATGAAGACACCTAAGAAATGCTTGAGTGGAAATTGGTGAAAAGATATATTTTTCTAAGTGAACATTTAGGGTTTTGTTCTAGGTGTAACAAGCACTAGGAATTGAGTAACGTAGCTTCAACAAACACAGCTAATGACACGGCAGATGTACATGCATTTATACATCATCTACAATGCTAATTACAAAGAAAGTCCTGAATTTGCACAAGTGGAATCCTCTTTTCTATTTTAACCACTTAGAATTTCATGATTTTTTTTCTCTGTGTCCTGTAAGAACAGAAATGATTTTAACCCAAAGTAAATGGTATTGAAACATATCTTTAACTCCAATATATGATTAGGTGAACAAAGGGTAGTTCATTATGCCCATAGAAAGGTCTTATGCTTTAATACTTCTAATGATTTCTGTACACGGAAATAAATGTCGGAAGGTATAGACAGAAAGGCCTGTCCTGTCCACTGCTAGGACATTAATGGAAGGCTCATTCTCTTGTCATTGTTTTAAGCCTTTGCTTTTGAGGTAGAGCCTGATCTGTGTCACCTGACACCAGGGGTTACATGCTTCCCAGAGCAGCCTGCTTTCTATTTGGTTGGTCCCAAAATAAAATAGTACCACCCTCCCACAGACCATCTTGTACACTCTCAGGCGGAATTAGGTTGGCTTGTTTGGCAAGAATGCAAACTGTTTGTTGAACTTTCACAACTTGTTTCCATTAACCTCTGACATCTAAGGGCATTCAAAAAAGCAGTGCATTCAGAGAGAAAGAGCTAGTGGGGTGGGTAGGTGTCTCCCCAGACTGAGAGACAAAAGAAAAAAAACTTGGCTTTCTGAGATTGAAATGAATCAAATTAACCTATAAAGATACTACAAGGACTCTATACTCTCAGACACTCTTCTCCCTTCTCATCTCCCTTCCTGCTTCTCTGCTCTTCTCCCTTCTCATCTCCCTTCCTTCCTGCTTCTCCGTAGACTCTCTGGCTTTTTCATGTTGGGGACCTTCAGGTCTAGTCCTGTTTTCTGTCTATTCTCAATTCCCTAGCAACCTCATTCCTTGGCTTTAAATACCACTTATTTTAAATGTGGCTAATGAGTCCTATATTTATATCTCTCACCTTTTCTCTTAATTCTATATCATACATGCAACTATTTGATATCTCCCTGTGGGTGAATGTGAACACACCCCAAGGGGTGCTAATGGTAAAGAACCTGCCTGCCAATGCAGGAGACCTAAGAGACACAGGTTTGATCTCTGGGTCATGAAGATCCCCTGGAGAAGGACACAGCAACCTGTGGATGTGTAACAGGCAGCTCAGTATTTTGTTTTTGTTGCTGTAGCCAAAATTGAGCTCTTGATCTCCCCTCCCTGGGTCTTCTTTATCTCAGTAAATGCAACTTCAGGTTTTCATTTGTTCTCTTCTTTGCCTCACACATCTAAGTAAACAAACAAAACTGTTTGTTCATTGTGGTGGACAGACCTTAGGGTGACCTCCAATAATTCCAGCCTCCTAGTACACAGAAGTTCCCTCCCTCCCCAGAACTAATGATATGTCCAATCAACCGAATAAAACAAAGGTGATGGGATGTCATTCTCATGACTAAGACTCTCTTAGCCAGTGGGCTAGAGACTGAACTTAAAGAAGCATGCCCCTAGGAGTTCTGCTGTCACAAAGCAATGAACTCTGCCAACAACCTAAATGAGCTTGGGAGAAGGTTCTTCCTGACTCAAGCCTCCGAATAAGAAGGGACCCCCGTGGACACCTTGATTTCAGTGTGATGACAACCTGAAGCAGAGAACCAGGATTTATGCCTGGACTCTGACCAGTGAAAACTGTGAGATAATCAATTGTGTTGTTTTCAACCACTGTTTGTAGTAATGCGTTAGTACAGCATTATAAATTTAATGTTCACTTTTTTCCAAAACATATCAAGAATCCAAATACTTCTCACTGTTTCCATTGCTACCACACTGGTCCAAGCCACCACCAATTCCGCTGGACTGCAGGAGCATCCTACTGGACCTCCCTGCTTCTCCTCTTGCCTCCCCTTTAGGCATGTCTCAGCATGGAGCCAAGGTTCCTATTAGGTGTTACTTATATCACATCCCCTCTCTGCCCTAGGCCTCCAACGTCTTCTCATCTTAGTGTGAACGCTGAAGGCCTTGTGATGGCCAGTAAGGTATTTTACCACGTAATCTGTTTTCCCCCTTACCTCTCTCATCTCCTGTTTGTCTTCCCTTTGCTCACCCTTCTCCAGCCACACTAGCATCTTTTCTTTTTTTTTCAAACAAACCAAAATCAACCTTGCCATTTGCAGTTCCCTCTGGCACAAACATTCTTCCCCTAGACATCCCTCTTTCTACCTCACCCCTTTCAAATTTTCCATCAAATGTGACCTTGACACTGTGGCCACACCTATCTCATTAAAATTATGATGCTTCCATCCCCAGATCCTTTCCCTGAGCAGTGATAACCAACTAACATAATACATTTGCTTATTTACATTGTTCATTTCTACTTCCCTCATGAAGGTAAAAGCTTCCTTTTTATTCATGGGTTTATCTTTATGCTTCTCTCCCTTTTGTTGCCCAGATTGAGAAGGCTGCCTTGCACATAAGAAACAGAACCACACCTCAGGCTACCAGAGCAGAGAGCCAGAAGGAGTGTGGGTGTTCGGGGTATTTGCAAGGCAAAGTCTCCATACCAGCCTATTCTTCCAGAATTTTACTTGACAGGGAATGTGAACTGCTTTCCGGTTTAAGCCACTGTTGGGTGAGTGAGTGAGTGAAAGTTGCTCAGTCATGTCCAACTCTCTGCGAACCCATGAATAGTCCATGGACTTCTCCAGGCCAGAGTATTGGAGTGGGAAGCCGTTCCCTTCTCGGGGGATCTTCCCAATCCAGGGATCGAAGCCAGGTCTCCTGCACTGCACGCAGATTTTCTACCAGCTAAGCCACCAGGGAAGCCCAGCTCAGCTGGTAAAGAATCCACATGCAATCCAGGAGACCCTGGTTCAATTCCTGGGTCTGGAAGATCCGTTAGAGTGGGTAACATATCCCTTCTCTAATGGATCTTCCAGACCCAGGAATTGAACCAGGGTCTCCTGGATTGCATGTGGATTCTTTACCAGCTGAGCAACCCACTTTTATTTGGGGTTTATTTCATTATTTGTGACTGAACTTTTACAGTTAATAACCACCTTATTCTTCAAGTTTTTCTATTATAATAATTTCATTTAGTCACTAATCAGCTAAGTATTATAACTTCTTAGCTAACAGCATATGGGGCAATAACTCATTCTCTAACTATATCATCAGTTCAGTTCAGTTCAGTTGCTCAGTCGTGTCCGACTCTTTGCGACCCCATGAATCACAGCACACTAGGTCTCCCTGTCCATCACCAACTCCCAGAGTTCACTCAGACTCACATCCATGGAGTCAGTGATGCCATCCAGCCATCTCATCCTCTGTCATCCCCTTCTCCTCCTGCCCCCAATCCCTCCCAGCATCAGAGTCTTTTCCAATGAGTCAACTCTTCGCATGAGGTGGCCAAAGTACTGGACTTTCAGCTTTAGCATCATTCCTTCCAAAGAAATCCCAGGGCTGATCTCCTTCAGAATGGCCTGGTTGGATCTCCTTGCAGTCCAAGGGACTCTCAAGAGTCTTCTCCAACACCACAGTTCAAAAGCATCAATTCTTCGGTGCTCAGCTTTCTTCACAGTCCAACTCTCACATCCATACATGACCACTGGAAAAACCATAGCCTTGACTAGACGGACCTTTGTTGGCAAAGTAATGTCTCTGCTTTTCAATATGCTATCTGCTGCTACTGCTGCTGCTAAGTTGCTTCAGTCATGTCCAATTCTGTGCGACCCCATAGACGGCAGCCCACCAGGCTCCCCCATCCCTGGGATTCTCCAGGCAAGAACACTGGAGTGGGTTGCCATTTCCTTCTCCAATGCATGAAAGTGAAGTTGTTCAGTTGTGTCTGACTCTTAGCGATCCCATGGACTGCAGCCTACCAGGCTCCTCCATCTGTGGGATTTTCCAGGCAAGAGTACTGGAGTGGGGTGCCATTGCCTTCTCCAAATATGCTATCTAGTAAGTCCTTAATCAGAAAATAATGTCAAAAACCAAGATTCTAATGTTCATCTACCAGGAAGAGAAAAGGGAGAAAGAAAAGTAAATCTATTTCTGTGGCTCCTTGTGCCACAGTGATGTAGGAAGGGTAGACATGAATCCGAAGATCTGGATTCTAACCTTGGTTTTTATGAACATGTGTTTCCTCTTTCAAAAATGGGGCCATCCATCTTGCCTCTTCCAGTGTCCCAGAAAAGGCCAAATGAAATAGTCCATTTAGAAATGTTAGGTAGGTAGAATAGGGAAAAGGAGTCCAAAATGGCTGTGGCTAAAAGACAAGGAAGGTCCAAGGAAGGTCCGAGGACCAGAGTGAAGACTTCAGGCAGAACAAACAGCACTCCTGGCTAAGCCCAATTTGCATAGGGCAGGCCCAGGGGGAGGAAAAAACATGTAAAAGGAGGAGCCAAAGCACTTTCTGACGGACTCTCTCTCTCCCGCGTATGTGTGCGCTCTCTCTCTCTCACTCTCTCTCCCTCCCCGTGCACTCCTCCACTCTCTTCTCTTCGAGTCTTTGGGTTGGCATGCCCTCACACTCTGAGGATGGATTCTCCTGCTATCTTCTAAATAAAACAGAGCTGTAACACTGATTTGCCTAAGAACTATAACACGGTTTGTCCAAGACCCAAGAGCTGTGACGCGTCGAGGGCTTTAATGTCCGTCACTCCAATTTTTGTTGTGACGAGACAAAGAACCGAGGAACTACACTCATGTGACAGAAATATTTTCTTAATTACAAAGCCCCATGTAAATGTAACACTATTATTATAAAATATGTCAAAGGAATAAGAGAGCAAATCTTATCTCAAGAAAAACAGAATGGCAGAACTTGGTCCTGGATGAAGGCAACAGAATAAAGTTCAGTATATGTCAAATAAAATATATTCTATTTACATTCAGATTTTCTCTTTTTCTTCCTCAGAGTTCTAAGACAGAGATAGTCGTAAAACACTGAATCCTAATATTTCAGAAACAACCCGAAGTAACACCATTAGGGGATAACAAAGAGTGCAAGAGTAATAATTTTCAAGTTCAAAAATCAAACAAAATGCATCCTTCAGTCAACTGGACTACCAAATTAGGTGCAATACAGATCAGAAAGAGTATGCTATATTTGTATATTATTCATATTCCAATTCTGCTCTTATATTTTTCTCTTGGTGTTGACAAAACCACGTATGTAGGTATTACATGGAAAATATTGCTCTGATTTTTTACTTGAAGAATGTGGCAGGGGAGGGGAAAGAAAGAAAGATTTGGATGAACAGAGAAGAAAAGGGCCAAAAAAAAAAAAAAAAGTAAATAACAACAACAAAAAAAACCCCATAGAACAATAGTAAAGGGAATTAGGATTCTGAATCAAGCAAGATTTCAGAGATGATAATTTGTTTTATCTCCACCAAATAAAATGATAGTATTGTTTTATCTCTGGTACAAAACTGCAATGTCCAGAGGCAGCCAAGATTTACAGGACAACACCCCAGTAGGAAACCTAACGGCACATCTTGAGAACTCCATTTCTTGACCCCCAATATAGGGCCAAGTCAGAGCCTCAGAATCCATCTGTCCCCAGCTTGCTCTGATCACTGATGTGGGCAACCTCAGGGTCAGCAGAATGACTGGGAGCATTTTTGTAAGAGGAAGCAGAAAGGTGGCCAGATTCCATAAGGACTCTTATAAACTAACTGGCTTTTCGCCAGAGGGACTTAATTTGATGCTGCAATAGAAACAAATTCTGTTTGCTTGCCTGTACAGTTCAGCTGCTTCTCAGTATTTCACAACCTTATGTTACCCTGTAAATCAATGATGCTCCTACAAGCCGTTTCCCACTCTTGCCTTTTTTCATTCATGTGGAAATCATGTGTTCTAAAGATACCTATACAAGCCAACAAAAATGTGCAAAGATGTTTGCAAAGTGGAAAAACCACCCTGCTCTGAGTTCTTCCTTATAAAAATTCAGAAAGGTTTCTTTACCCAAACTTTCTTAGTAAATTTCCTGAACTGAAGAAAATGATTTAGTAACACTTAATTTTGTAGAGAGAAATTGGAAAGACTGATGCTGGGAAATATTGCAGGCAAAATGAGAAAGGGGCATAGAGGATGAGCTGGTTAGATAGTGTCACCAACTCAATGGATGTGAATTTGAACAAACTCTGAGAGATAGTGGAGGACAGAGGAGCCTATCATGCTATAGTCCATGGGGTCACAAAGAATCAGACACAATTTACCAACTGAACAACAACAGTTTATTTCATAATTACACATTCAGTTTAATCAGAGGAGAATGTATGCTCCATGTTGACATAAATATGCTGATATCATATGTTGGCATCATATGTATATGAGATATCATCATATGTATCTGAGATAATCTGTGCATAGCAAGGAAAAAACCTGGATCCCAGCTATCCTTTCAGGCTCTCTCTGGAATGGAAATTCTTGATGGGCAATGTTAATGATGTGCCTTGAAGAGATTCATATTTACTATTGCTCTTCTGAATAATTTTACGACGATACCTACACAATACAAGCGCCTTCCTATACCTGCCCAACACAGAAACATCATCAATAATCTATCATAGCTTTTGCTGGCTTGCTGTGCTATTTGCAGAGCTCCTACAAGCCTGATATTCTTCTCAGCACTCTGGATAGTTATTACCAACCAACTAAAGATGCTATAAACAACCGAACCTTTTATCTTCCCTGTACTTGAAGTTATTACCTTATGACTCACAGCTTCAGATCCTGCAAGTACCCTAAAGTGTTTAAGAAAGAAAATAAACTAATAGAGAAGAAGCATTTTGAGTAAAACATGGCCAACTCATGATCAATCCATTCCCACTCACTAAAACATAGAGAGATTTTTGAGATCTTTGACTAGAATGCTAAGAAAACCAATGAAGATTTTCTGACTTGTGCTCTACATTAAAATCTGTAAGACGTCAGTGAGAAGGAACATAGAAGCCATCATGGAATCACTTACAAAGAATTTTTGAAACCATGATTTTACTCATATTAATTTTCAAAGTAATTTATATGAATCAAGGATAAAAGTTTAAAACACAAACTCATAGCTGAATATAATTATCCATAGAACAATTGAAATGATTCCAAATCATATGTGACAAAAATTGATTCACCCAGGAACAATGAACTAGAAATCAGGAGAACTGCCTCCAGGGAAAAACAACTGTCTAACCTCAGAAAAAGTGGTTCTCTTCTTTTGCATTATAGTTGAGAAAATTAAGAATTAGACAAACTTTACCAAGGACTTCTGATCCACCACCTGCTTTGACCTTCCTTCCCTGAGAGAGATAAAGAAGTCTAATTGCTCCTTGTTACAAGCAACTAGGAGTCAATCTAAAGCTGGCCTGAGGTCACAGCCAGAGACAGCAGAGCCTGGGAGAATCAGGGCTCCTGCAACCTGGGAAAGTGCTCCGTACTCTATCGTCACGATCTTGTTCCACTTCCTCCATCAGAGAGCTGCTTTTGAGCCACTACAAAATCAGCCCTGTGCTCAGTGGTGTCCAGCTGTTTTCGACCCCCTGGACAGTAGCCCACCAGGCTCTTCTGCCCATGGAGTTTTCCAGGAAAGAATACTGGAGTGGGGTGCCATTTCCTCTTCCAGGGGATCTTCCCGACCCCAGGGATCAGACCTGAGTCCCTGTGTCTCCTGCATTGGCAGGTGGGTTCTTTACCAAAAGCACAACCTGGGAAGCCCAAAAAAAACAGTCCTGAGAATACACAAAACCAAAGCTGGTTTCTTCTCTTTCAAGAAGCTCGTCACCTCTGATGGAGTTTTAATTGTTCAGTGATCCCACAAGGATCCTTAGCAGATCTTACCTCTTACAAGAGGATCCTTAGCGATCTTACCCTTCATGGATTTTCCAGAGAGAATTCTCTCAGAAAGGGAGAATAGAATACTGGAGAAGAAAGAAATAGATTGCGACTTCTAACATTTTTTCTCAACAATTTTTAGTACAGTTGTCCCTCTGTGTCCATGGAGATTGGTTCCAGGTCCCACCCCAACTCCCCCAGACACCAAACTTCAGGATGATGATCAAGTCCTGAGTGACACTGTTGTATTGAAAAGGAAAAAAGAGGAACAAGTTTTTCTTTCTTTTCTCTCCTGAGAACAAAGAAGATAAAGAGAATGGTGAGCAGGACTGATCACTCTTTTTACTTTAAGTGTTCCTAATCTGTGTCTACAACAAAGTTTGCTTTTCTCAAAACTAAGCTGACCCTGAAGCTGAAGCTCCAATACTTTGGCCACCTGATGCGAAGAGCTGACTCACTGGAAAAGACCTTGAGGCTGGAGACTGAAGACAGCAGGAGAAGGGGATGACAGAGGATGAGATGGTTGGACGGCATGGCTGACTCAATGGACATAAGTTTGAATAAACTCTGGGAGATAACAAAGGACAAGGAAACCTGGCCTGCTGCAGTCCATGGGGTCTCAAATAGTCAAACATAACTGAACAACTGAACAACAAATCTGACCCCATGTAAACTACATCCTGCACCTATTGGCCCCCTCACTCCTCAGGAGCTACAATCTGCACCTATTAGTCTTTTATTCTATGCTAATTACATCCATCACCTGGTGCTTACCTACACCTCAGACCACCCCTTGTAGTTTTCTTTCTTTTTGCATTTCAGAAATAAGGCCACACCACAATAAACCAGAGACAAAGGGACCCAATCACCTGGCTACCTGCTGCCAGCTATGAAGGTTTTGAAACAAAGCAAGAAGAATAATGCAGGACTATCCCTGGGTTGGGAAGATCCCCTGGAGAAGGGAAAGGCTACCCACTCCAGAATTCTGGCCTGGAGAATTCCATGGACTGTATAGTCCATGGGGTCAAAAAGAGTTGGACAGGACTGAGCGACTTTCACTTTAATTTTATTAGTCTGAGTCTTATCATTTACCTTAAAACCAGGAGACCCAGGCTAAATGAAGTCTCTCAGTTCCCCATGGAAGAGAGGCACAGTCCTGAGGAACTAGCCTACTGTGTTCTCAGTTGGCAGAGGATTTATTCAGGTTCAGTGGGCAGAGAAAATCAATATTTTGGTAGTAAAAGCATAGCATTTGCATATAACCCATGCAACATCCTCCCATATATTTTAAATCATCTTTAGATTACTTACCATACCTTAATACAATGTAAATGCTGTATAAATAGTTGCTAATGCTGCTAAGTCGCTTCAGTCGTGTCCGACTCTGTGCGACCCCATAGACGGAAGCCCACTAGGCTCCCCTGTCCCTGGGATTCTCCAGGCAAGAACACTGCAGTGGGTTGCCATTTCCTTCTCCAATGCATGAAATCGAAAAGTGAAAATGAAGTCGCTCAGTCCTGCCCGACTCTTAGTGACCCCATGGACTGCAGCCTACCAGGCTCCTCTGTCCATGGGATTTTCCAGGCAAGAGTACTGGAGTGGGGTGCCATTGCCTTCTCCGGTAAATAGTTGCTGCTGCTGCTAAGTCGCTTCAGTCGTGTCCGACTCTGTGCGACCCCATAGACGCCAGCCCACCAGGCTCCCCTGTCCCTGGGATTCTCCAGGCAAGAACACTGGAGTGGGTTGCCATTTCCTTCTCCAATGCATGAAAGTGAAAAGTGAAAGTAAAGTCGCTCAGTGTGTCTGACTCTTAGCAACCCCATGGACTGCAGCCTACCAGGATCCTCCGTCCATGGGATTCTCCAGGCAAGAATACTGGAGTGGGTTGCTAGTGCACAGCAAATTCAAAGTTTGCTTTTTGGAAACTTCTGGAATTTTTTTTTTTTAATTTTTCAGTCATTGGCTAAATTCATACATATGAAATGTACAGATATGGAAGGCTGAATGTCTTTTCTCATTTTTTAACAACTAGTACTTTTTGCTTACTGTGTGTGTGTGTGTGTGTGTGTGTGTATATATATATATATATATATATATATAGCACTGAGACATATTCTTTATATGTTTATTTTCATTTATTTCTCACAACAAACCTACAAACAGTTACTATTATCATGCTGATTTTATAGATAAATAAACCATGAGTTAAGGACATGACTTCATAATCACATAAAAAAGCAATATTTACATTAAGTGCTTACTATGGATTAGGCATTGTTCAAAGGACTTTGTATACATTATCTTAACTCCGACAGTGGTTTTAGAAAGCAGTGATTTTACAGATTTGGAAAATGAAGTACAAGAGGTTAAGTTACTCGCCCAAGGTCATGAGCTTGACTCAAGTCTGTGTCCTTACAATTATAACCCATATTTACTGACTCCAGGACCTGTGCACTTAACTGCTATATTATACCACTTCGCTTTACAACAAAAGTCTTAAACTCTGCTATTGCTTCACCATCCCTGGGGTCTTTTTCCTACAGTATGCAAACCCTAAACAATTTCCTTTATGGTCCCAGACAGCAACAGTTGGCTATTGCAGGAGTTAAAGTTTCACTGGAGGCAATGTTCTCTCAAGGAAGTAGCTGTTACTTTAAGAGCATTTAATTAACACAGATATCCTGCCTACCCACATCTGAGTGTTCCAACTCCTAACACTACAAGCACAGTTTAAAGGCTTCAAGGCAAGCAGGCCACTTCCAAATTCCACTCTATTAAATCAATAAAATATGTATTGATTTTGTTTATAACGTTTTGCTTCCTTCATTCTGCCAATTTTTTTCTAAAATGTAATCTAAATCACAGATGTGTGGTTTACAAGAACACTCAGAAATCAACCAGTTTATATCCTTCATTTTATTTATCAATTTAGCTTTTTCTGAAAATAACTTCCTTTTGTGTATATAAAAGAAATGCACACTCATTAACTAAAAGATAAAAATATAAAAACATAATGAAAAAGAAAAAATACACTTTCCCAACACCCAAAGAAAACGCCCTTAGGTTTTCTAAGTATGTATATGTACACAGTTTTTAAATTTAATTAGAACCACACTATAAAAAGAGCTGCATGTAATTCTTTTTCAGTAATATAACATTCCTTTCTAAGCATTTTCCATATTATTAAACATTCCTTGTGATCTTACTTTCCATGTGTGCACTGCATCCTCTACATGGACATCTATAGTCATTTCATTGTTACGTTGAGCTAGTTACTAGATTAATAGATTGTGTTGAAAAATTCCTAATTAAATTAGCTTGTTTTTCTAGGTCTTTCCTTTTGATGGTTCTTTGGAAGTGGGATTATAAGATCAAAGGATGTACAACTTATTTTGAGGTTCTTCAGTTCAGTCGCTCAGTCGTGTCCGACTCTTTGCAACCCCATGGACTGCAGCACGCCAGGTTCTTGATATGATGCTATATGGAAAGATGGCACTAATCTACCCCTTTACCAGCCTTGCTCCTGCTGATATTCAACATCATCCCCTTTAATTGTTCCTCACTTTCCAAGTGAAATGTTGAAGCCTGTCACTATTTTAACTTGCATTCCTTTATTTACCTGAGATTTGGCTTATTTTTTTTTATGTCCACGAACACTGGATTTTCTCATGTAGAAGCCCATTTATTTTACAGAAGAAAGGAAGCCCTATGGAAGTTAAGTGGCTTTACCCAATGTTGAAGTAACTGTTAAGGCCCAAGATGGAGCCACTCCCTCCCAGCATGCCACGTCGGCCAACCAAACCTTCATGTCCCTGTAAATGTTCCGCTTGACCAGTAACTCAGTGTATTTAGTCAGCCAATCCCTAAACACCAGTTCTGGGCCTTCTTACCCTAAAGAAGGTTGACTTTGTCAACCCAGTCCCAGATAATCAGATGTTTTCTATTTGTTTTTATTCATTATCTTATAAAAGCTTCTCACCCCATTTTGCAGTTCTCTGAAAGGAGACTATTCACTCCATGAAGTGTTAAGTTTGTGTGTATCACCTAAATTGTCATCTTTAATCACCTTTTAACACCAAGATTATCCATAATCTGGAAATGAGCCTGCATTGGAACCTAAGGTCTCCTGACATCCAGACCCATGCAATGTCTCCTAAGCCATGCAGCTCACTTAAATCACAGGTGCTTAGTCCAACAATATTCCTTTCAGTTAGAACTGGACATGAAACAACAGAATGATTCCAAATAGGGAAAGGACTACGTCAAGGCTGTATATTGTCACCCTGCTTATTTAACATATATGCAGAGCACATCATGAGAAATGCTGGGCTGGATGAAGCACAAGCTGGAATCAAGATTGCAGGGAGAAATACCAATAACCTCAGGTATGCAGATGACACCACCCTTATGGCAGAAAGTGAAGAAGAACTAAAAAGCCTCTTGATGAAAGTGAAAAAGGAGAATGAAAAAGTTGGCTTAAAGCTCAACATTCAGAAAACTTAGATCATGGCATCTGGTGCCATCACTTCATGGCAAATAGATGGGGAAACAGTGGAAACAGTAACATGCTTTATTTTTAGGGGCTCCAAAATCACTGCAGATGGGGACTACAGCCATGAAATTAGAAGATACTTGCTCCTTGGAAGAAGAGCTATGACCAACCTAGAGAGCATATTAAAATGCGGTGACATTACTTTGCCAACAAAGGTCTGTCTAGTCAGGCTATAGTTTTTCCAGTAGTCATGTATGGATGTGAGAATCGGACTATAAAGAAAGCTGAGCGACGAAGATTGATGCTTTTGAACTGTGGTGTTAGAGAATACTCTTGAGAGTCCCTTGGACTGAAAAGAGATCAAACCAGTCAATCCTAGGAGAAATCAATCCTGAATATTCATTGGAAGGACTGATGTTGAAGCTGAAACTCCAGTACTTTGGTCACCTGATGCGAAGAACTGACTCATTTCAAAAGACCCTGATGCTAGGAAAGATTGAAGGCAGGGGAAGAAGAGGATGAAAGAGGATGAGATGGTTGGATGGCATCACCGACTCAATGGACAAGAGTGTGAGTAAACTCCAGGAGTGGGTGATGGACAAGGAGGCCTGGCATGCCACAGTCCATGGGGTTGCAAAGAGTCGGACATGACTGAGCAACTGAACTGAACTGACTCCAGATCATGAAATTGAGCAGGACCTTGTGGGGCCACTGAACATAAAAATCTTTCTTTGTCCCCATTTCTTGATTACAGGAAATAGGCTTCATTCAGCCACCGTGACCTTCCCTGAGTTTCCACCGGCAGGTTCAAATAGTCGCTGATTAGGGAAGGGAGAGGATGCAGAGACAAGGGAAGAACAGTTAAGAAATAATAGTGCAGCTTTGGGGCAGGGTCCTGGTTCCCCTTCAAGGGACATTCATGACAATATCTTTGAGCTGTTTTGCAGATACTGAAACTCTTACCAGGTGGGAGAAGTTAACCATAAACTGCCCACAGCACTTAGACCCAAGATCGGTTGGACCCAGAAGGTTGAGGACGCGGAGTCCCACTACCTCACCACTAACCAAGGAGAAGAATGCCCTGAGCTGTCACGCTGTCTTTGAATCATTACTATAAAACTCCTCACTGCCTATTCCAGGTTGGGACACTTAGTTTCGAGGGCATTAGTCCACTGTGGCCCCTTTGCCTGGGAAAGCATTAAGCTATTCTTTTCTACTTCACCCAAAAGTCTACCTCTGAGATTTAATTTGATGTCGGGGTACAGAGGCCAGATTCAGCCTCAGTCAAAGGAAGCACAGACTCAGAGAACTATGGAGAGAAAGACCCCTTGGGCTGTACCATCAAGCACAGGATTGCAAATATGGATCTTTGACTATCACACAAACTCATTAGATGGTTCCCTTTCTTAAATTTTTCAACACTTCAGTGTCCATCTCGCTGAAAAAGGCCATAGTTTGCAAGTTGTGTTTTTTTAAATGCACATGTTGGAGATGTTAAAAAGTTTTCCACAAAAGTCTTCTATATCCAAATATACATGAAGCACAGAATACCAAAAACTCCTTTTAGAGATTTACAGTATAATATGAGCTTATTAAAGGCTCTAAGAATTCCTGCAAAAAGAAATCATTAAGTCCAAAGTTTGCAAACTTATAGAAAACCATTTTTAATTTAAAAATCCAGGTTATTTGAAAAATCATTCAAGAGACATTAGCCATAGAATTAAAATGATTGGAATATAGGATGGTTACATGGTATCTACAAAGTTTCTGGTCGCACTTGATAAATCCATACTTAATGAATCTACATCCGAAATCCGAATTCCAGGGCACTCTGGAAACCAGACATTCAACCTTTCTTTACAAAGACTTTCTACTAAAACTACCTTCAAAGGTAGAGAAAACTGATCACAGAGGGAAAAGACTTTGTGCCTCGATTTATAGTTTTGTTCTTAATGACTATTAAAGTTTCTTAAGTTATCAGAGGTATTTCCCTGAACATTAGGAAATGGCCATAATTTATTTTCATTTTGCTTTTAGTCAGAGGGTTGCATCATACAAATTTTCACAATAGCTTGTTTTAATTGAATAACTTAGAATGGAAAACACTCACATTCACTATACCTGACTATACCTATTTACAGAATTATAGAACTGGAAGGAGCTTCTCCTCCAAATTGTACATGTCATCATCTTCAGCAACAGCAGCATCATGTGTTATGTATTTACTTTGCCTCTGGTACTGTTTTAACTCATTAATCTTCACAACAAGTTATGGAATAGATCCTATTCCAAGGATTCTAAGAAAACATATTTTGTTCAAGGCAAATGCTAATAAACCATGGAGGTGGAATTCAACCCCAGCAGACAAGCTGGAGAGCCCAGATTCATGCTGTTCGCTCTAGCACCGAAGGTCAAAGTGAGGAAATAGGGGCCTAAGAGGCTGTGATTTGCCAAAGGTTGAAAAAAATTGCTTGGGCATGCTGCTTTATTCATTAACATAAGCAGAGTGTGGTAAGTAAACCACAGTATTATATACTGAGATTCAGAAAACTATTGTGATACTTAAACTTAACAGTTCACTTTATTTTTTTTAACAAATACTTGGTTTTTTACAAATAACTTTGTAAACAACTTTCTGATTTATCAGTACTGAAAAAAGAAGAAGGATAGAGGACTTAATTTTCTGATGCAGGATTGGAGCTGAAGTGAAAGAAAATATAATGGTGATCAGCACAAATTCTGAATCAACTCTACCAGACTGGTATACCTCTCCTGGTTCCATCATTTCCCTGAACAAGGTTCTCACTCTTCCTGGGGCTCTGTTTCCTCATCTATGCAATAACTGATACATTTCAGGGTTGCTAAACAGTTAAATTTACTATTATACATAAATATATCATGGCTCAACTGAGGTCCCCAGGACACACACACACATACACACAAAGCTCAACCAAAGCCAGTTTCCTCTCTTCCCCTTTCTACCCCAGGCCAATCAAAGAAAAGTTGTGTTTTTTTTTTCCCCTAAAACACACTGAAAATGTTACCACTGTGATAGTGGATGCATGTCAGTATACATTTGTCAAAACACACAGAAGAAACAACACTAATACTGAACCCTAATATAAACTATGAGCTTTAGATAATCGTTATTGGCTCATCAGTTGTAGCAAACATACCAGACTAAACCAAGATGTTAATAACTGGGGAAACTGGAGACAGGGAACGTGAGAACTCTCTGTACTTTCTGCTCAATCTTCCTATAAAACTAAATCTGCTCAAAAACTAAAGTTTATTAACTTTCTAAAAGTTATTAGTTGAGCCATCCTTGGACATGCTCCATAATTTAGGTTGAACTGACCCTCCAGTAACATTCAGACAGAGGTAGGAAATTTTACATAGAGCTGTGTAGAGCTATCAACAGCCAAAAGGAAACAAGACAAACCACAGCAACTTCTCACTTGCGCCTGTTCTGAAGTCTGGAAATGAGTGTCATTTTCTCCAGGCAGCCTAGCTCTGTCCTTTCTGAGGATCTGTGTGTCCCCAGCTTCTCAAGGGCCACTCAGATACCATCAAGTCTCTCTGGCTCCTAAGACACTCTCCCACATTGAGACTCCACGTGTGGACACACAACCCAGCTTCTGCACATGCAGGAGTCCCTGATACCTCTGTGGCCCACGGAGCTTAATTGCTTTAAGATTCTTAACTGCATGAACAAAAGCAAACCTTGATCTGCTTCCTTTGGCAGAACTTGGGGTGGGCTATGGAAAGTGTGAAGATGCGCTCAGCCAGCGAGACTAAAAATGCTTCAAGTACTGATTCAAAAACAAAATCTCCATAAACATCACAGGCTGCAAATAAAGTATCTGAAAGTCTGATTAGATGACTTACTGTTGAACAAATCTGTGGTGGGGAATAAAGCAACGCACAATATAAGAACAGCAGTATAAAACAATACCGAACACCAATACGTTAGAGAAGTATTTTAAAGGAGAAAAACACAGAGCACAAAAGTATTCTTGGCTAAAATACTTCCTTAGAGTCTCCAAGATACAAATAAGCTATTTTTTTAAAGTTGGTTTTCAAATAATTTGTCTAGAATTAAAACGGCAACCCACTCCAATATTCTTGCCTGGAGAATCCCATGGACAGAAGAGCCTGGCGGGCTACAGTCCATAGGGTCACAGAGAGTCAGAGATGACTGAAGCAACTCAGCATGCATGCACACACAAGAACACATTTATCATAGGCATGGGTGTCCAGACTAACTGGCAAATGCAATTCGAACTGTGATGCCACTCAGCACTGCATAAACTCATCATGGTGAAAGAGATTTTCATGGGAAACCAAATGAATGTTTAAAGTGTTGAGCAGAGGCGTTGGGAGTCCTTCCCTTAGTTTCACTCAGTTCAGTATACCAAATTCCAGGGCAACGTCTGTGTTGTAACTGTGCCCCAAGCGTGCCAAATGTGCTGTTTTCACAGCCTTCCCCAAAGTGAATGGCGCCCCCTAGAGGTATGCAATGTGGCGGTTGACTCCAGGTCTCTCAGGACCTGAGGAAAAGAACTGGCTGCAGGGGAGACTTCACCCTCCTGGTTTTAGCCCCACTCCACTGGCCCAGAGGAAGCAGCAATCCTCGTGAAGGTTTAAGGTGGTCTGCCTTAGTGTTGACAATGGAAAACACCAAGTGAAAGAGCTGCCTCTGGCATCACCCCTAAACTAGTGAGGCCCATCGCTGACTTCCCCTCCCCGTCATTCAAGCACCTCTCCCAGAGTTTGAGATTCAATTTATCTTGGTGGGGTCCAGGCACCTGAACTCAAAACTTCTTTAATGAGCAACCAGGATTGAGAATCGCTGCTGGAAACAACTGCACTTTTCTTTCCTTCTCCTGTAAGTATAAGAAGAGGTCTAAGGAACTTTTGTGGCCCGACTGAAGCTAGGTTCTTTGACTTGTCTGAAAACCACCTCAGTAGAGTGAAGCAGTAAGACTAGGGTTGGGGAGCCACCTCCAAGGCCAGCAACAGGAAGAACTGGAAAACAGGACCCAGTTCGGAGGTGACGGGAGGGATGGAGAAGAGGAGAGGGAGATAAGATATCCCAGACATCCAGAGAGGAAAGGAAGGTACCATTCCTGACAGCCTGGCTGGGAGGGTCATTACTAGGAAGCCAGTATGTATAAGGTGTACAGACACAAGAGAGTGACTTCCTGAATTAGCAAAATTGTTAGAAAGGAAGCAAAGTCAAAAATGAAAAAAATTAAAATTTAACTAGTAAGTTTTGTGCTACCACTAGTTTTCATTGCATTCTAATGTATCTCTTGCTGTGAATCTCTAAAGACAAAGTTAAATACAGATGCTGTAGCAATAAATTTTATTGCTCACAAGGCTAATATTTTTCCATGCTTTTTTTCCCATAGTGTGTTATTTTAAGATGTAATAGAAAAGAACATTTGAGTGTAGGCAAGAAGTAATAGATCTTCCCCAAATCATTACTTGCAAAGTCATTACTGATTAGAAGGAATTGGAGGCTATCTGCTTAATCATATGAGGCAAAGCAGAAACACTCAAACATTCTGGTCTGTAAATTAAAAACCTCTCACATCACTCCAAAGTCTAATTCCCCTTTGTGTTCCTAAAGTACCAATTATTTCTAGTCAATTCTTCAATAAAACAAGAGCCATTATCTCACCCCTAATACACTTTTTTTTGCTTTTTTTAAATTAAACTTTTTATTTTGTTGGAGTACAGTCGATTAACAATGTTATGATAGTTTCAGGTGGACAGCACAGGGACTCAGTCATACATATACACGTATCCATTCTTCCCAAACTCCCATCCCCTTCACATGGTCATGAAACTTCTTGATCTTGTCCAGTGGAACCCATCCCACTTTCTCCAGCCTTCCACTTGGCCTGTTTCACTCAATAACAAAAAACAAAGATCTACGTTTTGAGGGGAAAAGGGAGTCGATTCCTTTTTTTAAGTAGATCCGCTTTCTTATATAAAGAGGAAGACAGATAAAATTGCATGACATTTGTGTCATACTCTTCAGCTCACCCATCTCTTTGTAGTTAGACCTCAATTAAGCCTTTGAAGTAAGGATAAACATTTTGACTAAACTGTTCACTTTTTGAATACTTTAGTGTGTAGAAAGAACCTCAGTCTGTGATATAAATAGGTTACTTAAACTTTCTCAACCTTGCTCTCACCATCTGTACAGTAGGGATTCATTATACTGATTTCACAAGATTGCTGTAAAGATAGTTTGTTGCTGTTTTTAATGAATAGAGAAATTCAACCACCCTTACATCAAAGGTGCTTCCCTGGTGGCTCAGTGGTAAAGAATTGTCCTGCCAGTGTAGGAGATGTAGGTTCAATCTCTGGGTCAGGAAGATCCCCTGGAAGAGGAAATGGCAACCCACTCCAGTATTCTTTCCTGGAGAATTCCACGGACAGAGGAGCCTGGTGGGGTTGCAAAGAATTGGAATGACTGAGCATGCACATCAAAGGTACATGTGCTCCTTACCATGTTATTATGTTAAAGTCTTGAGTCTAAGTCTTAAAAATTCTGAAAAGTCTTAATCTTGAAAAGCTGAAGTCTTAAGTTTTAGGTTTTAAAGTCCTCATTTCAGAATTCTCTGGCCACAGAGCTAGCAATTCAGATGTGGCACCTGTAAGCATGGAGCTGTCCTTGACAGCTAGGCTGCTATGCAGTGCCATACGATCTCTGGCCATGTCTCCATCAGCTCACAGTTACCATCAATTGGTATTCTTAATGTAGGCAAACTGTGGTGCAGGAAGAGATACTTGAGGACCTCCAGAGTCACTCTACCCTCGTATTCCGTAGCGTGTGATGTACATACACCATAAGGGCCTAGCATCAAAGCAACTTATAAAGCCACAGACCAGGGAATTTCACTACATGAGAAGTAAATAAAGACCAGTAGTTCCCAATACAGCGATTCAGCAACAATCAATGACTGAAGTGACATAGCCTCTGTAATATAAAATGGTACACAGGGCAGCCTGCTCATTCCTAACACAAACAGATCAGCACCATGTGGCTTTATGGCCAAATAAGAAAAGGCAGAATGGGTGCCATCGGGATTTTTGAAAATGCAAAGGTAGTCCTGCTTGAGGAATTTTCCCAGTCACCTCATCCTGAAGCCAAACTCGAAATCCAGAGTGCATTATAAACTGATTTTTAAATGTGGGTTTATGAGACTACAGGTTTTATTCTATTTTCTTTGGCTGCAGTAATATCTGAAGAATTTGGAAGACCAGCTAACTACTGCAAGGAGGACACCTTGATATGGTGGTATGGTGTTATGGGCTGAATTTCATTCACCCAAAATTCATATACTGAAATCCTAATGCCCGGGACCTCAGAATGTGACTGTATTTAGAGAAAGGGTCTATAAGGAGGTAATAAAATGAGGTCATTACGATGGGCACACCTAAGCACATAGTGGGTGTTCAATAAATGTTAGTGTTTTTTACTACCACTATTATTATGACTATTGCTATAATAGTCACCAAACATTTACTTTTCCCCTTTCCTGTTATATACCTCATCATGACCAACGATACTATCTCCTTGAAACATTGTCTCAGGACTTCCATGGTGGTCCAGTGGCTAAGTCTCTGCACTCCCAACGCAGGGGGCCAAGGTTCGATCCCTGGTCAAGGAACTAGATTCCACATGCTGCAACTGAAAAAGCCTGTGTGCTGCAACAAAGACTGAAGATCCCACATGCCGTAACTAAGACCTGGCACAACCAAATAAACATATCTCTACCCACTCCTTCACCAGCCTTGTATTTCCTAAAAGGAAATTACTACCAGTCCACTGAAATAACTGTCTCAAAGGCTGCCAGTGACTGCCTAATGGAGACAGCAAACTGAACTTTTCTCTGAACAGTCGATCTCCAGACAGTCCATTCTGATCTCTATAGTGCCCAACAATGCCCTCCACCCACACGGTCTGCATAATTGCTTCTGTGACTCAATACACTTCCCATTTCCCTTTCTACCTCACAAATGCTTCTTTCTCCTTTATCTTCTCTTCCTTTTCTTTCCATCCTCTGATTTGTTCTCTCTTGGTCATATAGTATCATTGAAAATACACTATTCTTTAAAATCTGACCTCGTCTGGCTTCCCACTACATCGCTGCTTCTATGGTCTTTGGCCATCACCTCTAGGTTTCTGTATCCCCAAACCACAGCCCTCCCCCTCCTGCAACCTCAGTTATACATCACTGGGTCTTGCTGGACATTCTCACCTGTATGCCCTTCCTGGTGTCTGCCCTACCTGGAATGTCTTTGCTTCCATTCTTATTAAAATCCTTCTCACATGTTAATGCCTTGTGAACTGCCTCCTTCAAGATGTTCCAAGACCTCATCATTCCATTTGGAAAGATTTTCTTTCTGCTATTGCAGAAAAGTCACACTTTACTTAAACCCATCATGGGGCATGTATCACATCCTACACAATTGTATGACTATGTTTTTCAAAGCAGGAGGACCAAACTCTCTGCTGTGTGTGATATGCACTCAACAAATGAATTCAAATTGTATTGACAAATGAAATCAGTGATTATAGTTGAACTGTGCATTTAGCATTCTTGTCAAATCAAGAATATTAGCCCACATTGACACTGTTGAGTTCTTCTCATTTATACTTGGACATTTCTGTGAGAAACATCTTGGGTGGTGCCCATAGCTCCACTTTTGGCACCCTCTGGTTCAACAATTTTCCAAATTTCTAAACAAAGATAAAGAGATTAGCTTATCCAATTCACAAAAATCCAGAAAGGTTAACCGTTATCACTGAGGACATAGTCAAGAAGTATATCCTAGGCAGGAATGATGAACTGAAGCCACCAAGTTCACTTTCAACAAACACAAACATATAAATTTACATTCCAAAACATCAACTGCATATGTATGGGACAGAGGTTTACTTGAGCAATAATTTATGAAAAAAATTGTCTTCAAATACCTGCCAGAGGAATGACTTTATTCTGTGGTTCCCATACACAGAACCAGGAGGATGGGTTCCTCTTAGAAAGAACTTTCTTTCAAAGCCATCCAATAACAGCAAGGGCTGAGGTACAGACATCAGAAGGGTTCTTTCTCTCAGTGGAGAGTGTCGGTTAGGTACTTTCTGGGGTCCCTTTAACTGTGAGACTGGATTTCCCTGTGTAGTTGTCCCCTGCCATCTCTCGTCTCTTCTCACACAACTCCTCCTCCTTGCCATTGACAAGCTAGTCACTCAGGTTTTCATTTCTTTCCTAAACTTGTGGCATGCCCCATTCCAGGCCTTTCCATGGTTTGTTCATGCTGTACCCTCTGCTTAGAATGCCCTTTCCCCTCTCCTGCCTACCATTACATTTGGCTAAATTCTACCCCTCCTCCAAGGTCTCAACTTCCCAGACTAGGTTAACTGCTTGCATGCTGCTGCTGGTGCTGCTGCTAAGTCGCTTCAGTCGTGTCCGACTCTGTGAGACCCCATAGACGCCAGCCCACCAGGCTCCCCCGTCCCTGGGATTCTCCAGGCAAAAACACTGGAGTGGGTTGCCATTTCCTTCTCCAATGCATGAAAGTGAAAAGTGAAAGTGAAGTCGCTCAGTCGTGTCCGACTCTTTGCGACCCCATGGACTGCAGCCTACCAGGCTCCTCCATCCATGGGATTTTCCAGGCAAGAGTACTGGAGTGGGGTACCATCGCCTTCTCCGAACTGCTTGCATAGAATCTCGCAATACCCTTACCACACAATGCACATCTACGGGCATTTGTTTATTTGCAGTCACTGAAAACATGTCTGCCTTTGACCTTAGTCTGAAAGCTTTTTGAAGATGACAACCATGATTGTTCTGCTCATTCAGATTATCTCGTTTTGGTCACTGGACTTGGCGCAGAGGAGGTCCATAGATATAAGTTGAGAGACTGACTTATTCCAGTTTAAACTTTGAACTTGAAAGAAAAACTGGTTAGAAGAGCAAGAAAGACAGAGAGGGATAGAGAGTACTCACACCACATGTTTGAATGGCCGTGACTTTCCATTTGGTGACAGCTCATAGGCTGACCACAGGGCAACTGGAGAGTTTCAAAATGTCAAACAAATACTCCCGCTTGAGATTGGGCTGCCTGCTACAATAGAGCAAAATCCCAGAGAAACAAAGTGATTCCTCTCCTTATATATGGATCTGAAATGGCTATACAAGTCTCTAACTCTGAAGGGTCTGGTAGAAAAGGACAGAATGATTTTCACATTGCCTTTGTTCTCTCCCTATGAATCCCTTTGGCGATCTCTGAGCTCATGAATCTGTTTCATGCTTCTTCTTACCCTGGAAGAAGGAATCAAGGGAGAACAAGGCTGCTGCCCAGAGGTAAAGGCTGAGGAAGTGGTGGACAGATATCTGTCGTGCCCAGTCTATGAGGCCTGGAAGAAAGCTCTATTTCCCATTTCCCCTTTGACCTATAAATTGAGTGGCTTGTCACACATTCAATGCTTTCCAGCCTTCATACCTGTTAGTCCTCTTCTAAAGAAGAAATATTTACTGAGAACCAATCGTATGTCATACACCATGATGGGTGCTTTCCAAATGTCATTTAGCCCTTCTAAATACCTGGGAAGGTAAGCATCAGCACATTTATTTTACTCCCAAGGAAACTGGTAAGTAACTTGGCCAACATCATAAAACCAAAGAACATTACAGCCTAGGATTGGAACCCAATTGAAATTTATTCAAAGGCCATTCTTTTTTTTCTACTATACCACTCTGATTTAATATTCAAAAGGGCTCTCTACAAACACTACATTTTGGTTTCCCAACAGCCACTAATGCCTACTGACAAAATATTTCATCCTACCACATGATAGCAAAAAAGAAGATTTATATAAAACAGAACTAAAGCACTGCTCTTGGATGTTACTGTGTTGTTTTTCAAGGAGAATCACTTTTACGGAAGCAAATAAAATCAAATCTAGGCAATAAACAGGATTTGATAAGAAACACTCAAAAACATTTGAACATTTGGATGAATCATCTGGGAATCCTGATCTCCTCTGGAATTCTCATAACTACTCATTGATTTGGGCTTATAATTTACAAAATGAAAAAAAAAATTGTGCTAACAAGAAATTTAGACCTTGGAAAGAAAATACTGTGGTATTGAGTGCAACCTCATAAGATAAAGTCCTGGTTTGTTTATTGTAAGAGAAGAATTCAAGGAGCATCTGTAAATACTGAGCAGCTGGTAATACTTGACAGGATGCAGAGATAGGATCCCAGGGAGGTGGGCCATGTCAATGGAAGGACTTGGAGCTCAGCAAGTCCTGGAGCATTATCTGCTTCTATCTCTAAGGAAGTCAGATATGAAGGTTTCAGGAACAAAGTTGAGAGCAAAGAATGACAAACTATCTTAGCAGCCTTTGAGGATGCACTAAAGGAGTCTTCTGACATCCTATCAACAACTCAGAAAAAGAGAGGGATGAAAGTGAAACCAAAGCCTATTTTGCCCTCCCCATTAAACTTACCAACAAGAGGCCAAGAACGATTTGTCAAAAATATCTTAACTTTGCAAGATCCCTATACTCTGTCCTCCAGTGAGCACTTTCCCATCCAAATGCAGTATCTTCAGACAGCTGGAGGCTACATTTGTCAGAAAAACACATAGATCACGCCTATATTTTGATATTCTTATCTTGATGGGCAAGTTTTAGAACCCTTTGAAATGTTGCCCCATTCGCTGCAGTAAAAGAAACTGCAGTATACAAAAAATGTTAGATTTAATTAAAGACTTGTTTTTTTTTTTCCTCCAGCCCCTCAAAGGTCTCTGTTTGAGTCTCTCACCTAGCAGCACAAAAGCTATCAAACCACTTGAATGAAAGGGTCAGGGAGCAAGCTGTGCAAGTATGGAAGCCAGCAAGTCCTGTTCAGACCACCCAGCTCTCCAAAGGCAGAGCAACACCAGATTCAGACAAGATAAGAGGCTGCTGGCCCATGTAACCCAGCCCAGGGAACAGCCTTTCCAGAGAGTTACAGGCTTCCATTGTGAGAATGACTGTGTGCTCTGAAAAGGTAGCATTTGTCTGTAACTCACTAGATCAACAGTCTTGATTCTTCGTGAAAGAAAACTTAAATGGTATTTTTGAAAATTTTAAGAAAAGCAGTAAGCTAAATCTTTGGGCCTGTGGTCAAAGCAAACACTGAAAAGCTCTCATCCCTCTATATCTATGTTTAGAAGACTGAGGCATATCCATCAATGTTAGAATATCAGAGTTAGAAAGATATCGGAAGCGCATTGTATGCAACACTTTTGTTTTATTGATGGCAGAAGTGAAGGTTAGCAAGAATAGGTGACTCATATAAGATTGGTCAGCAACACCTAAGACACGAAACACCATGAAGACCAAGTGTCTATCCATATTATATACACTGATTTTCTGAATCCTTGGCACCAGCCCAGAGCCTGGCATGTAGCAGGCACCTACAAATATCTGGAATGAGGAGAGGAAAAAAAGAAAAGGGCACTGATGACCATATCCTATTTTCTTTTTACTGTAAATATACTATGTCATTCATTGTCACTGGTGACAGGGATGGAAGCTGAGATCTTCCTTTCATATGCTGTCTAATGAGGACCTCAACATGATGGAGGAATCATTTCCTATTTCTCCCAATCCTGGTGGGTTTGTCCAATCAAAACAGATTTCTAGGAATTATACTTCTACTGAACAGGTCCCAAGAAATAATCCAACTCAGTTCAGCCCACTCAGCCTAATCTGTCCCCACGAGCAGAGGATTCCCAGCAGGTTGATAAAGAACTAAGAATAGCCTTGGGCTTAAAGTTTCCAAGACAAACATAGCTTGGCCATGCAGAGCAGGTCAGACCACACAGTCCAACACAAGGAATCGGGGTACCTTCCCCTGACTGCTTTTCTTACTCATGGGAAATGTAATGGCCGGAGAGCTGGTTAAAAGTTCTGGTTTGGCAGTCAAGCATGCAAAACCATGCTTCATGTAACTGTGTTCAACAGCAGCTCACACTCAAGCTTATTATTTAGGTGTGAGGTTTAACATTAACTGAGGACGTGACAAGAATTTAATTTGCCAAGGACAATGTAAAGCACCACTCATCCAAGTGTGATCTTGCCTGCATGAGGCCCCCCCACCCCCTATCTCCCCTAACCCCCCAATCCCGGCCCACCAAGTCTAAACTCCTCTGGGGGTGTGGCCTTGGTGCCTGCCTTACCCCAAGTGATTCTTAGGGACACTGGGTTTTGAGGATCTCTGATGAAGAGAAAGAGGGAAAGTAGTTAACATTTTCCTAGTGTTATTTCTGAAGGCAATTTTATCAAAGGAAAGCAGAGGACTAAGAAGCAAAGTTTCAAGCTTTAAGCAGCGCTGAATATGGTGACATCACTTTTCCAGATCAGAAACCTGTAAAGCATTTGGATCTCCTGCTCAGGTCTGTAAAATAGTCCTGAAGAGGTTAATATCTCCAGCAAGATTCCCAGGCCATAAACTCCAACCAGCCCCCGGAAATGCTCTTTTTAAGCTTCGTAATTCAAACCACACAACAAGACTGCACACAACCATTGAAAAAAAGGAGAAACAAAACTTAAATGCCTTGAAAATTATTTCTGGGATCCAGATGACAACTAAAAGAAATCATTTACTACAGCACAAAAGTCTCTAGGCCAAATCCAGATAAAGAGAAGAAAGAGATTAAAAATCAGTAAGAAACTTCAGAACAATATGATTTCTTTGCCTCTCCAACACTGGCTTTCAACTCCATAAAAAAAGAAACCATACTTTAAATATATATATATATATATATATAACTAAACTAAAGCAAAGCTATCCAAAAATCATCTCATCCAAACTTTTGTATCTTTATACCATGAAGATATTATCTGTTTTGTTAATTTTTGCATTTTTTCTCTTTGCCATTTTGTTTAGCTGAAAAGAAATATTCTGATTTGGGGGGCGGAGGAAGGGGACAATTCAGAATGTAAAAATGTTTTTTCACTGGTGAATGCTATTGGGGATGGATTGAGAAGAGTTATAAATTTGTATTATGTAATAAAGAGCCTCCCATTGGGGACATAGGGCTCTTTAACACTGCAATTTGCCACCTTGTGAGCTTATATGATAACTTTTGCAAGCAGACTTGATCTACTTCTTGTATCATTACTCGGAGTTAATGCTACCACACAAATAACCTCTGGGGCATTCTAGCAGAACGTTTACAGTCAAGAGGAGAGGAAATACATAAAGCAGATACTTACAGGTAGTGGTTTTCCTTGCCAAGTCAAAAGCTAGAAACCCTTGGCGCAGGCAGGCAGGATAAGAGTCACTGACCCGGTAATCTCTGATTTAAAGGGCTTTGAGAGGAAGGGGGAGGAAAAATAGCCCAGCGAGGGGAAGAGCTGAAATTCCAGTCTTTCAGGTCAGCTGAGTTTTAGCTCTCTTTGTAGTAAAAATCCATTAACCCACCCCATAAGAAAATATAGAATTGAAGTTCACATACACACTCCACAGTCTTTGCTGGTCTTCTCCGAGGCTGCAGTCACTGCTGAAGCTTTGAAAACTTCCCGATTGCCAAGCCCAGGACTCCCAGGGAAAAGGGCATAATGAAGGATGCCTGCAACTGTTTGCAGGGAGCCCGACCTCCCTGGCAGAGAGCCACAGCTCTCCAGTCCCTTCTGCCGGCTGGATCCGCAGGGACAAAACTGAGCTTTTGTTAAAGGTCGGTGGCGTCTCTTCCTAGTCTCTCCTCAGCTCCCTTTCTCACTATTAGTTCTCTACTAACTGCTCCGCCACTGGCTGAGCCCAAGCTGCCTCTCCCGCTGCAGCAAAGAGGCACACACACTCAGAGACACACACATGGCACACACCCACACCCCATCCACAAAATCACCCAACACACTACACACAGGCACCCACACATGTGCATGTACCCACACCTACACACAGACAAAGGCATTCACAGGCAAGCACACACATCTACACACCCTCATACCCATGTGTGTGCAAACACATATGTGTAGGCACACACATATGCATAGGTACACACACAGACATCCTCATACCCACCCACACTCATACTCACACAAGTTTTTTCCTAAACGTTCAAACTCTTCAAACATTTTTTTTCCTAAACCTTCAAACTCTTCAAACATTTTTTTCCTGAATCTCTCCTGAAATAAATTTTCATCCTGAAAGGGTTTTTTTTTTTCAAATTCAGACAAGATGTCCTGCATTCAGAAGGGAGGAGGGAGAGGGAGAGGACCTGGCCTCTTTGAACTTTAGTCACAGCCTTTAAAGGAAAAGAGGAGATTCTAGGGGTTGTTTTTAAGTACCACCTTAGTTCTTCAGTTTATAAGGCTTTTCATGTGTCTGGCTCTTTTTTAAAAACCCAGAAAAATTCTGTAAATCTCATCTCATTAGCATATAGTTTATGACCCCACTGATTCCACCCTATTACAGGTCAAGAAATGTCCTCTCAACAGAGATGCATTCAGTTAAACTGGGCGGGATTCAGTGGGTGGGTGAAAGCTTTGTTCCTTAACAACTGCAAGATAAAATGCTTTCCTGTGTTTCATCTCCACCAGAAAAAAATAAAATAGTAGCATTAGTATCTGGGCTAACTTTTAAATTGACCATAAATAGAGAAGTTAGAGTGTTATCTTGCTTTGGGGAAAATGTTTACATTGAGATATGTCTGGTTATTCTAAACCTTTGCCTAAAGAACAAGGCACTGAAAATCCAGTTCAGACAAGACTGGTTTTCCTGAACAAGGTCACCACATAAGACCCTCTCTCTGGGAAGCAATGAGAGGGAGAAAGAAGAAAATGGAGAAGAAAGAGAAGAAAAGTATGTGAAGAAGGAATAAAGCAAAGAAAAAATGAAAAAGAATACAAAGAAAGAGAGACAAAAACAATTATTTCATTTTAAAACATGCTTTATGGATACTTTAGCAATGAAAGGTACATGTACACTTACTCAGAGTCACCAAAAATTTAAAATCTTCAAGCATCTCTTTATTCCTCCCTCTTGCTCTGAGAATAAAAGGATGAAAATGTCTCCAAGAACCACTAAGCTCTCTATAAGTAAACAGTGTTCACTACCCACAAGTATTAGTAAACAAAATCTAGTGACAATGTATGATTCATGTACTAATCTTTAAAAAACCAAGAAATAAAGCCTTAATGATGACAGGAAACACAGTGTGATAGACAATCCTGTTCTCAGACTAAATTTAAAACTTTTCCAGCTTATGAAAATCTCACCTGCAAAGAAATGAAGATGATTTTAGATGCTATTAGTTGAGAAAGGAATGAGTGTAGGTAGTTGCATCGATGTGCTTCTCCTAATATCTGGGCTAAATAAAACTTGTGGATCCATATGGAAACAGAAATAAATGTTTTATACCACTTCTGTAGGGAAAAAAATACCTTCAGCATTCTAAGCAAAAAACAACAAAAACAGATTGCAACATATTTCAGGAAATGTAATTTTCATTAAATTAATTATACAAATGATGATTGGCCTAACTTTGTGCTGAACATATATTAGAATAAACAGAACTATAGTTTAGCCAAAATATCTTGAAATCTGAGGTACCCACTTATACAAATAAGTGAGTCTTCTTTCTCATATCTTCCACCAGTGGATAGCAGCTGTTGAAATAATATAGTTATCAACTTTAATAAAGTATCCTTTGAATGAGTTGAAATGCAAAGCCAGAATGTTTTAAAAGAACTTAGCCAAAGGAACAATGAAGAATTCTTCCCTTAAAAGCATGTGTGGTTGAACTTTGTACTGAATCAAAATGCATTTTAAAGAAGTCATTCTATTTCTAACCCTAGGATTAGATGTGATATGAAAAATACAGAATGCCATGTGTTGGAAATGACCATACCTTTTTGGATTGTAAACATGTACAATTTTGTTAAACTGCCGTAGAATATAGCATTCTCAACACTTTCACCAAAAGCCTATATTAAAAAAAAATAGTGTGCCTTTTAAGTTTTGCTGACGACACCAAGCACAGAAGTATTATCCATCGTACTGTGAAGATGGTTTTCCACTGAATTCTTTTTTTTCATATTTATTTTATTTATCTGTCTGCATCGGGTCTTAGTTTCAACATGAGGGATCTCTGATCTTCATTGCAGCATGCAGGATCTTTAGTTGCAGCAGGCAGGATCTAGTTCCCTGACCAGGGATTGAACCCTGGCCCCCTGCATTGGGAGCATGGAGTCTTAGCCACTGAACCACCAGGGAAGTCCCTCCACTGAATTTATAAAACCCAGTGGCTATGGGAGACAATGCTGCAACACAAAAGACTATTGGCTAGGAGTGGAAGGGTCCACTTTACATAGATCGAATTAAAGCAAATAAGTAAATAAAATGAAAGCAAGATTAACACCCTTATGTATGAGAAAAGAACAGAAACACAACGTAGTGGGAGTTTGTAGAGGCAGAGACTTGCTGACCTCGGAGTTTGGGATGGCTATAGAATAAGAGGGAATGAAATAAACCCAGCAAGGCAGAAAAAAGAGCTGTGTGCTCTGCTTGAAATTCTAAAAGTGTAGACCAAGATCACTTTTTTACACAGAAGTGCAAAATTCTAAATAACACACCTTCAAATCTAATCTTCCTGTGTATTTTTAAAGATATTATACCCAAATAGGGTTTATTTCAGGATTGTAATGACAGTTCAAAAAAAAAACATCTAGCAATTTAATATATTGAAGGCGGAAAAAAGCCATATGATCATCTTAATAAATGCCAAAATGTGGTATTCAGTAAAATTCAACACTCGTTCACTAAATAAACAAACATAAAAGACTCTTAGCCAGCTAAGACCATAATGGAAATCTTTTTACCCAATCAAAGACCTCTATGAGAAATCTTATCCTTAACAGCAAAATTTTAGTAACCACTAAAGAAAGAAAAGAAAATGCCTGCTACAATCACCGCAATTCAACATTGTAGAAGACCCTACCCAATACAGTAAAAAAAATAATAATGATGATGAGGCATGAGGATTGGAAAGGAAGAAAATAAAACTTTCACCTCGAAAAGATTTTATTTAAGATTTTGTTTTAAAAAATCTAAAAAATATTCAATATTTCTAAAAGATATCTAAAAATCTTCCTGTAAAATATCTTAAAGAGATCTTCCAAATAAGGGTGCCAGAAGAGGGTGTCCTGACAGGAGAGACATTGAAAGGGCAGCCTTTTCTAAATAGACACACATACACACCCAGCAAGACAGCTGTTAATAACAAAAGAAATCCTTTTCCCAGCGCTTTGTTTTACGTTTGGAGCCAATGGTCCAGCTGGAGAACTGAAAGAATGAAAGATTCAAGTTCTCTCATTTTATGAGGACTGATGCTCAAATCACATGTGCTTCACAGAATCTATTTGCGAACATGGTTCCCCTCCTCCACACTCCAAGCTATTGGTTGTGGAAGTGGAAACTCCTAGCATTATCATTTCCATATTTGTCCACCACACTGAGGCAGGAAATCAGAATAAACACTCATTTCATTCCACTGCATGAATGAATGCACTTTTCTCATTAATAATTAACACAGCTTCAAACACTAGCATTAAAGTAAACAGACATTAGGATTTCCATGTACCTAATTAAAAACATGAAAAAAATCAAGAATACTTTTTATCTCCTTCTTTTACAGGAAAAGGGGGAAATATACCAAAGTCAACATAAACAATTTAGTTTTGAGTTGTTTTACATTTCAACTATCTTTGTGAGAGATTTGGTCTTTCAAAGCTTAGCACCAGGACAGTTTTATCTTTCCAGGCCTAACACAAGGAGTTGGGAGTCTTGGCTTACTGATTAAAAAAAAAAAAAAAAAAAAATCCAACTCTCTCAAAAGATAATGTATTTTGCATCAAAAAAAAAAAGTAAAAATAGTTGCTACATTAAAAAAAAATCATGGTAGGTTAGTCCAAGAAGTGAACACTGAAAGTAACAGAACACACCCATAGGCAAAAGATGTTTTTCTCAGGAGTAAATGGCACAAATCTATTAAAAAATCCCCCCCAGACTTGTTTAGAAAGCTGAGGCTGAAGTCACACATGAGTGTGTCTGACAGAAATCAGAACATGCTGATCTATTAAATTATCTTCAACGGGGTTATTGAACCTTAGTATATGCCAGGCACTGTGCTGATCCTGGAGGGGCAGAGATGACTAAGACCTAGGGCCTGCTCTCAAAATCCTTACAATGCACTTGGAGACGACAAGACAACAGAAATAGCCTGTACACTGAGATGTGATTAAGGATCACTAACAATTATTGAACATGTACCACCTAATGTACATTTTTACTTACATGCATTTATTAGCTCATTGGACCTAGACAACTCTAATACCTTGAATGGATCTTGGGGCTCAAATCCAGCATTAGCTCTCTGTTTCTCTATTGATAAACTTCGTCTCTGCTTTAATTTGCATATTAACCTTATTTTCTCCTGGTACATAGAGGCTTTTTTGTGATAAAGAAAACCACCAGCAGCCCAGGCCTAGTTCCTATGGCTTACAATCCAGAAGGAAGACAGTCATCTTCTGTACTAGTTTTAGCAGAAGATAGAACCCTGGGGCAACTAAGGAAGAAGAGGGAGCCATGAATGTTGACGCAACAGGACAACATCGAGCGGGGAAAGGTTTTCTGAATGGGAACAGGGAAGAAGGATGGGAAAGCAGTGGGCAGGACAGTTAGGCACCATGAGAGATGTCAGTTTCAATCTTTAAAGCAATGGGAACCCTTTCTTATTGAAATATATTTGACACAAAATGCAGTGTCAATTCAAGGTGTACAACATGTTAATTTGATAGATTTATATACTGCAATTTAATTGCCATTGTAGTGATAATTAGCACTGCTATCACATCACATAATCATCTTTACCTGTTTGTGGTTGGAATAATTAAGTTTGAGTCTCTTAGCAAGTTATAATACAAAATTATTTTCTATTTTGACTACATGGTGCACTTAAAAGAGAAGGGAGCAATCAAGCCATGAAAAGAGATGGAGGAAATTTAAGTGCATACTTCTGAATGAAAGAAGCCATTCTGAAAGGTTACATACTGGGTTATTCTGACTATATGACTTCTGGGAAAGGCCAAACTATGGAGACAATAAAAAAGAATAAGGGAATAAGGGATAGGAAGGATAAATAGAGCACAGAAAAGCTTTAAGGCAATGAAACTATTCTGTATAGTAGACAGATGTCTCACAATTTGTCCAAACCCAAAGCACATACAACACCAAGAGTGAACCTTAATATAGACTATATAATCTAGATGGTACTGATACCCCTCTGGTGGGAGATATGAGAATGGGGGAGGCTGTGCATGTACTGGGGTAGTGAGTATAAGAAAAATTTCTGTATGTTTCACTTGGGGTGATACATTCCATTGAATATTTCTGTGAACTTAAAATTTCTCTGAAAAATTATATCTAATAAGTATATTTTTAACATTCAAAAGTGTAAAAAATGGTACTTCTGGTCACAATTCCCAGAGAGTTTCTCAAAGAGGAAAGATGGTCTTTAAGAATTCCACATGGAGGAATTGGACCCCTTGTGCACTGTTGATGTGATTATAAAATGGTGGAACCACTATAGAAAACAGTATGGAAGTTCTTTTAAAAAAAAAATAGACTTACATAATCCCACAATCCTTTTTCTAGATCTACACCCCTCCCAGAAATGAAAGCAGGATCTCAAAGAGATATTTGCACAGACACATTTAGACCAGCATTGCTCACAGTTGCCAAGAAATGGAAAGAACCAGAATGCCCGGCCATATATAGTAAAGTATATATAAGTACATTCATCTTAAGTATAGAGCATGATGAATGTGCATGCTCACATCCACTCATGTAACTACAACCCAGATCAAGTCAGAGAATATTTTCAGCACCTTCAATGATTCCCTCATTTCCCCGCCCAGTCAACACCCTCTTCCTCACTCAGTGAAACTCAAAGGTGACCACTATTCTGGTCTCAATAACTATAGATGGGTTTTGCCAGTTCTTGAACTTAATATACATAGAGTCGTACAGTATATATTATCTTGTGTCTTTCACTCAACATAAGTTTTGTGAGATATATCCATGCTTTTCACCAATAGTTTCTCTCTTTTTTATTATAGTGTAATATACCATTTGTATGAATACTCAATAATTTATTTATACATTTACCTTTTGGGGGGTTTTCTGGGTTGGGACCAATCTGAATAAAGTTGCTGTGAACATTCTTGAATTTGCCTTTGGGTGGACCTATGTACTATTTTCTCTTGGGTATATTTCAGGTCTGAAATTTCTATGTTATAAAGTATATTTTAGCTATAAGATTTTAAAGCAGGATTTTAAATAATTACATTAACTTCCAAGTCTAGTCAAACCTAGCCTAACTCTAATTCTACAACATTATTCACTGCAGATTCATTGCAACACTATTCACTCCATAAACATCTGTCCAGACTCTGCTATGTATCAGGAACATACCAGCGAACGAGGCAGGTGTGAGTTCTGCCTGCATTAAGCTTACCATCTGGTGGCTGATGAACAGTGAGCTAGAAATTAGAATGTGATGAGTACTAAGAGGGGAAAGTGCAGGCATTTACAATAAGCAATCTGAGTGGTCTGAAAGTGGAGGCATTTCCTGGCTTCTACTAAAAGTAAAGAGTTCCAATAAAGTAAAGAACTAGTTATGATATAAGCACTAAATAAGGAGTCGGAAGATCAGATTCTATTTGCTGTTTTCCCAGCAGGCAGCTGTGTGACTTGAGGCAAATCTCTTACTTTCCTGGGTCTCACTCACAATAATAATACCATTTAACATTTGTGTCAAAGTAAAGTGTTCCTCTTAAATTGGTTGAATAAATAAGTCTGTGATCTTATTTTACCAATATACAAAAAACCATTGTCAGAGAAGTACTGATAGGTCTCTGACAATAAAAAAAGTTATTTTTAGTCCCTTTATATACAAGTGAAGTACAGAAAACTCAGTTCCCTGAAAACAAATTAGTATATTTAGCCATAAGAATAACTGTTAAGGGTTTGGCTAACACTACCGTGGTAATCTTTTCACAAAATACAAATATATCAAGTCAACACATTATATACAAACTTACATAGTGTTATATCTCAACTACCTCTCAATTTTAAAAAAGAATAATTATTAAATTCATAGGAGATTATCAGTAACAGGTTTTTAAAAGGTAGCCTAGAAAAAAACACTTTTGGTTACTAAATCAGATTAAGGTATCATTCTAATAGGCTTTACCCTCAGCACAATGCAGGATGAATGTATGTTTTAAGTACCTTCTAAGCCAACACTTCTCAAAAGTAGCCAAGAATACCTGGGGGTTCCCAAGATTGTTTCAGGACTTCCATGAGATCAAAATTATTTTTACAATATTAAAGATATTCTCTTCCTTATTCTCTCATGGATATAAAATTTAGTTTTCTAGAGGCTATGTGATGTTACAAGAGATTGAATGCAGAAGCAGCTGTGAAAATCCAGCTGTTTTGTATTGCTAGACATTAAAGTGATTTGCAGAAAAATATAAAACACCACTTTCTCAGGGGGTTTTCTTGCTTTCAAAATTATAGATATTTTCCACCAGGATATTTATGGTAATGTAATAAATTTACTTTTGTTCCTTTAAATAGTTAAATATTCTCAGTTTGAATTTCTAATATACTAAATATAGGTTAACTCAAATAAATGAAAGCTCTATAGGATGTTCAATAAAATTTTGAGAGTACAAAGCAACCCTGAGACCAAAAGTTTGAGAACTACTGATCTTGCAAACATTCGCAATATCCTTATGTAACAATTCCTGGATCAATAGTCTGGCTTTAGCTGTGGTTATATTAGCCAAGATTGAATCAAAGGAAACAGGGCTTCTGGAAAGCAAGGGATAAATTAAAGATGACAGAGCATATACTTTCTCCTATCTCCACAAATAGTGTTATGGTTCATGACTCCATATTTGCATTCATGATTTTATTTAATACTCAAAAATTTGAGGTGAATAGAGAAAGCATTATCCTTCCGATTTTACCGAAGAGCAAACAGACCTAGAGAAATTCGTGTCCAACTGGCTGGACTAGGATTGGAATAGAGATGTTTATGGTACCCTATCTAATGCACTTTCCATGAAGCAGAAGGAAGGAATCGTATCTAAATACTCTAAATAACCAAGATCATCTTCTCTCTAAAACATAGTTTCACCGAACCTGAACGGCTCTTAAGGGAAGCTAATTCTCTGGAAGTATCTTTATCCTTCAAGGGTATAAAGAAAAGTCAGACGTCTATTTTGTCTTTGCATTCACTAAAAGTAAGCATGGTCTAATTTGGATTAGAAGCAAACATATATCCTCTGAGGCAGAACTATATGTTAAGCTTATATATTGGGTAAAAAGAATAGAAGCCATCTCTTTAACACAGCAAACTGGTAGCAGTTAAATACTTTATGAGACCCAAGTGAGTTTTTAAATTCTAAAAGTCAGATTTTACAATCATTTTCTGAGATCAACCATTGGTTGTTTTGTGGTATTCTGATAATTTTACTTTTTTCTCTAATGCTCTGCACAGTTTGATGAATTTTCCCCTATAATATTATTAATTTCTTAAATGGATGATTAGGTAATGACTGACACTTCTATTTCTACTTGAGATTAATGGCATGCCATGATTTAAAATGGCATATAAATACAAAATTGAATCCTCTTTGCTGACTAAGGTGATCTGACTTTAAGCAGACAAGGATCTTAGCTTCAGTTTGGGGGTAGTTGGAATAAGAGATACAAACAATAAAGACAAATTCTATTATTTCTATACTCACAGAAATACCAATAAATTGAAAAAACTGGACTAGGTGGATCAAGGAGAATCTTTAACATAGGTAAACAATAAGGTTGCTAGAAAGACTTCAAATATTCCTAAATATAAAATAATTTTTAACACTTATTAATTAATTATCCATCACTTTTAAGATATGTCAATGCCTTGAACTAACATGGAGCATTTTAGACTTCTCCCAATAAATGTCAAATGTGAAGTGTACATTTCCAACTTTTAATTTGAAAATATTCAGATGTACTAGTCATTTTGGTAGTATAATTAAAATTGGAATTAGGGAGAAGTAGTGAAGTTTGGAGAAGGAAATGGCAACCCACTCCAATATTCTTGCCTAGAGAATACTGTGGACGGAGGAGCCTAGTGGACTGCTGTCCATGGGGTCTCACAGAGTCGGACACGACTAAAGTGACTTAGCATGCATGCATGCATTGGAGAAGGAAATAGCAACCCACTCCAGTGTTCTTGCCTGGAGAATCCCAGGGATGGGGGAGCCTCGTGGGCTGCCGTCTATGGAGTCCACAGAGTTGGACACGACTGAAGCGACTTAGCAGCAGGGAAGTTTGAGGGCTGCAATGGAGATTGATTTAAGAATTTTTGTTTTAAAACGATCTTCTTATATTCAATTAGAGTAATCCCAAACCATCCCCATCATGATTACAATGGAAGGTGACAAATTTGCCAAATTTTGGTGCTTTGGAGCTGTTTCTATGACAGAATGCTGCAACACTCTACTTGCCAAGAACAAAACAAAAGAGTAGAAAGGGAGAAATCCCTCAGTCTCCTAATGAAGTGCCCTTAGATTGCATGGGAATGATCAGTCAACAGCAAGCGGTACTCTGTTCCATGCAAGTCACAACATTTCAGCAGTAATTCGGTTTTCACAAAAATAATCATAAATTCCCTTCTTGAAAGGCCAATCACCAGTCACAGGTTGAGCCATGTGATCACTGGAGAATCTGAAGATAAAGCAAGATTTGCAAATGTGACCTGCACCACTTTGGTGTATTCCCTGAACCACCACCACATGGAGCACTCCTGGACCACAAGTTAGGGAGGCCATTTACCAGCGTAGCTAAGAAATTTCCCATCTCTTTCCATAAGTTCCCAGAAAGAAAGACCCTTCACCTTGGTATCTTCAGGTATAGCTGAATTTATCTCGACATTTACAAGGAGTTATCATCCATGTAGATTAATGGAACCCTATTCCACAGATTGAAAAGGGAATTCAGAAAGAAAACCACCATCCAAAGAGGAATGGAATTTCTTTTTCAAAACAAGCTCCATTTCTATGCCTATGCATCAATGCATATTTTTGGCACATTGTCTCACCACTCTACCCTAGAAATTCGTAGCATATGTTTTCAAATTATTCACGAGTATGCATAAATATTAATCAAATAGATTATTTCCTTTAAGATGAGACTTGATTTCAATGTGTAACATAAATCTTGGCCAAGTAAATATCCTCAGACATTTGTGGCAGATCCTACTTCATAGGCTAAGGCTCTGGGGGCATATTTTGTGGGGGTGTAGAAGCATCTGCTAACTATCAAGAGGCAAGGGAATGCATTTTATGATGACTGCTTCCTGGAAAGATAAATAGAAACTTAATTTTTCAACATCCATTCCCTTTAAACCTTAAATTAAGAGCATTTTTACAACTGATAATCCAGTTTCACAATGATAACCTAGCGGTGGAGGACATATATTTTCTTTCCAGTCAGTTAAAAACAGACAATTGCCCTGTGAAAAGGTCTTTTGGTGGTAGAATATATTGCACATTTTTTCATTCTAATCTCAAGTCAAAATTGATTTAAAGAAACTGGAAGTGGCCATATCTTTTCCAACATGTCTGATTCCTAAATAATCTAAGTACTGTTTGACAGCATTTTTAAATACAAATAGAACTGTTAGTTTTGTTACTTTCAGAATCAAACCAAATAAAGGTTCTCCTTTCTAAAAGTCTTAGGTCAGCATCAAATTAGCAAAAGTTGTTCTTTGGTGGTCTCTCTCTTGGGCAAGTGCAGGATAATAATCAAGCATTTAGGATGTGGTCATCTGACCTGCAGACCTTTGGTTCAATGTATTATTAAACTAAGATCACTGGAGTCATGGATCCAAATCCTAGGACAACTTTTAACCTCACAGAAAATGCCCTTTCTTAGGTACACCTTGGTAATAGTCTCCTGACTTAGATTAAGAGAAACTACCTATAAGCTTGCAGCACTCACTGCTTCACTTCCTGTAAGATTATAACTGAAAACACTGTCAATTGCATGAGAATTTTTAAAACTAATATTTATAAAGCATTTAGTAAGTTACAGGCACGGTTCCTGTATTACCTTCCTTAACCCTCCCAAAAACGCCATAAAGAAGGTGGTTTAGTTTTTACTTTGCCAGTAGAAAACAAAATCTTAGAAAAGTCCAATAAACTGCCCAAAGCCAGGAGCTAGTAGATGAAAGAACCAAGATTTGAATCCATGTCTGTCTGTCCTCCTGGGAAATCTGAGGTCCAAGCACTTGTGAAACTAATTTTCCTGGTGATTTTCCTAGTGAATATAGAAACCATACAGTCGACACTGGTTGCACTATTACTTTGACCAACTACGCTCATCTTTTTTTTAAAGAATTATTTCATTGGGATGTTTTTGATAATTCTTCTTAGGGAAACCCCAAACCATAAACAAAGTATAAAGTGGAAAGTTTTAAAAACTAACAAAATTCTACCACTCAGAACCAGTTTAATTCCTAAGAATCAGCTCCTCCTAAAAAGTAAAATAAGTGATAACATGCAATATTGATGAGGACAGATAAAACAGATACATTTATAGCCCGCCAGTACAAGAGAGAAAGGGGAAGATCATTCTGGAAAACTACTAGCCGCTAACCAAAGTTTTTTAAATGTTTGTCCCTTTGACTTTGCAATATTACTCCTTGTCCTATACAATCAGGAAAAAGGACAGAAATTTATAGTTTTTATAAGTTATTTTATAAACTTATCAGTAAAATGTTACTTATAAAAGAATTAAAAAATAAAAGTAGAAATAACAAACACTCAAAGTTAGAAAAGATTTTCATTGTGAAATGTACAAACAATATCACATATCATTAAAAGTCACTCATGATATAATTTAAGTGAAAAAGTATAATTATTGTATATTATTTTAATAAAATCATTTATTGTAACAATAAATATTTATATATTGATAGTAGTAGTAATTAATATTAAAGTATAAATGCTATTATCAATAAATGATATGTAGATCAAATATTAATATAATATTGATAACAAGTGTTTTGATGCATGTGCTGATGTTAATATATTGATAGTGACTTAATTTCTATAGTAATAAAATATTACTATAGTGATTTATTCATTTTGGTTCAATAATATCTAGCAATTAATTGAGTTTTCCCCTCTATGCCAGGCCCTGTGTTAAAATATTTTTTAGATTATTCAATTTAGTCCTTATACCAATACCCTAAGTACTCTTATTGTGTCTTTATTTTAACTTTAATAACTCTTTTGAAATAACTTCTCACACAAAGAAAATTTACAGGAATACTACAAAGAACACCTCTGTACCCTTCACTTGTATTTACCAATTAATATTTTGCCATGTTTCTCTCTCTCTTTTTGTGTATCTCTCTCCACACACACACACATGTACATACATTTTCTGAACAAGCTGAGTAACTTGTATAAATCATGTCCCCTTACTCCCAAGCACTTCATTGTGTATTTTCTTAGAAGAGGCATTTTGTTTCACACCCACAGGAGAGTGCTCACGTCAGGAAATTACACTCACGCAATACAAGATCTTCTCCCCATAATGTCCAATACATCAATTTTTTTCAAATCCAGGATCCAATCCAGGATCACTCACTGCTTTCAGATGTTGTGTCTCTTCAGTCGTCTCTAATCTGAAGCATTTCCTCAACTTTTGTTTTTCATGGCACAGACATGTTTTAAGCGCATGGGCCATATGCTTTGGAAATTTCCCCACAGATTTTCTTTCATATTTGACAGAAGCACCATATATGTGATACTGCTTCCTCAGTGCATCGTATCAAGAGGTACATGATGTCAGCTTACCACATAACTGGAGATGTTAAATAAGGCTGAAGCCGTCAGGTAGTATCAACCAGATTTGTGCCCTATAGTTACCTTTTTATGATTCTTTGAGAGTATGTATAAATGCATCATTCATCAAACTTCCACTTACTATTGTAACATCTATAGATAATTGTCTATATCCCTTTCCCCTAACTGTGAGAATTCTGGCTACCAGCAAAATCAGTATATTAATATTTACTCACCTGTTCAGTGCTACCATATACAGAGAGTAATTTCATAATTGCTAAATTCATATAATGCAAAAAAACTAACCTAATACATATAACTCAAATTTATCTTTTGACTGATGATAGCAAAATTACCATGTTCAAAGATGATTAATTTAGCTCCTTTTTACCATTCTGAGTTAATTTATTTGAACGTTGGGTTCATCTACTTCTATTTATATTCTAAAGTTTTTTTCCACTATATTCTCACTGATGCAAATTTTTTGAAAGTGAAATAACATTAGCATGATGCCCAAAATCAAAAAACTACATGAGAGAATATACTCACTTTCCTATATTTTCTACCTTGTTCCTACCCATCCCTTGTAGGTAATCAATCTCATTCACTTCTGATTGATCTTTCTTACAATGTATATTTTATTATTATCTATGTTTCTTATACAAAGGTGTTATACTGTATATACAGTTTTCCTTTGCTTTTTCTTCTGTTTATGAAGCTATTTATCCTCACTCTCTTAAAGTTGCATGGTCTTCTTAATATAAATATTTCATAGTTTTGTTCAATAAAAATCTCCTATATTCGAGGATTTAGGTTACTTACAATATTTTGCAATTGTGAATAATGTTGCAATGAGTAATATTGGGCATATATATATCATATTGTGAAAATACATCTTCAGGGTAAATTCTCTGCAGCAGGATTATTGGAACAAAATGTAAACAAAATGCAGTCTGTGTAAGAAGTGTCAAATTCCCCTCTATAAGGCTGTGTAATATTGAAGAACACCTACTTGTCCCCTGCCTCACTGACAAAGTGTGCTGTCAAGCCTTACATTTTTGCCATTAATTAGCATTTATCTTGGAGAAGGCAATGGCACCCCACTCCAGTACTCTTGCCTGGAAAATCCCATGGACGGAGGAGCCTGGTGGGCTGCAGTCCATGGGGTCGCGAAGAGTCGGACACGACTGAACGACTTCACTTTTCACTTGCATGCATTGGAGAAGGAAATGGCAACCCACTCCAGTGTTCTTGCCTGGAGAATCCCAGGGACGGAGGAGCCTGGTGGGCTGCAGTCTATGGGGTTGCACAGAGTCGGACACGACTGAAGCCATGCAGCAGCAGCAGCATTTATCTTATGAGTGAAATTGAATATTTTTTCATATGTTTAACAGGCATTTTATATTTTTTGTGTGAGTTGTCCTTCATGTCTTTCACCATTTTTTCTATCAGGCTTTTGTTATCATCCATCTTTAACATATAAGGCTACAGACTCAGGGAAAAGAAGTAACCCAGGGCCATACAAGTAGGAATTGCTGGAGCTGAAATTGGTTGTTGACTATAAAGGAGAAAGTTGCACAAATCATTTCAGTTGTTTTTTGGATCTTTAGACTTAATTCTCCAAATTTTCTACCATAGGAAACATACATTAATTTGATAAATAAAAGAGAAAGTAAACTACTGTTTAAATTTTTTAAAAGAGAGAGAGAAGAAAAACCAGCTGCTCCTTAAGCCGCAACAGCTTTCAGCAGTCTGCCAGGATAATCTGTACCTCCAAGGTGGGAGCAGCCAGGCACGCAGACTGCCAGCTGCCAGAGGCTGCAGGAGTTGCCATGTTTGTGTTTGTTTTAAATGGAAAAGTAAAAACACTGGGAGAAATAGGAAGAAAATATTGAGAAGGTGACATTTAAGAAGACTGAGCCGGCATACTGAAGCCAAGCAACAAATGGGGAACAAAAGCACATCTTGTGCAATCAACAGCCAGAGATTCATAAGAGAAACAAGAGAAAAGGAGGGGAGGAAGCGCACCAATAAGACACACATCTCAAAGATGGTTTCAGGGTCTCAGATGCGACTAGGGTGACAGTCAGCAGAGAGAACATAAAAGTAATGCAGCCAGTCTGTTACCTCGAAGAACTAAAGAATGGCAAAGTCTCACACAGGGAGCTATGAATTAATTCTTTTGCTAAGCAGCGGATCTGAGCGCTGACAGTGGATTCACGTCACCAGAGGAACATTTAATACAGACAGGAGCCAGGGCCCCATCTTCAGAGGAATAAATTAGAATCTCAGGGATGGGATGTGGGCTTCCTGTTAAAAACCATAGATCCAGTCATAGGTCAAAAGGGACCTTCTTTAAAGTTTTCAGACTTCTTTCAAGGATTAGAGAAAGAGGTCAGCTCTATATTTTAACTCAACAACTCTACCCATCAGCGCATATACAGGGACTGTATTACCATCATCTTCTTCTTCATCATCACCACCATCAGTACCTCTCCCATTCAGTGAATCCCTACTATACCCCACATTCTATGCCAGGTACTTTATACCCTTATAAAGGGTATATATCTTCGCAACTCTTCAGGCAAGGTAGGATATTTTTATTTTAAAGTTGATGAAACTAAAGTTCAGAGAGATTAAAAGATTTACTCGTCAGGTCTTGGCGTGTTTTGCATCCTGCTCAGTATCGTGATTGCAGCATGCTGTTCATGCTTGTGAACTTCGCCAGCTCTGCTTACTTTATAATACAGCAGTTCCATTCCTAGATAGGCTCAAGAGAACTGAGTGCCTGTCTCTAAAAGACAACACTTCTACAAGAATATTCATAGCAACCAGAACAATTCTATCCATAATTGCCCCAAAGTAGAAACAACACAAATGTCCATTACCAGAAGAAAGAATAAACAAATTGTGGGCTATCTACTCTGCAAAACTACTCAGCTATTAAAAAGAACAAACTTCTAAACTGATATACACAATAACACGGACAAATTTCAAAGACATTTCAATGAACAGAAGAAGACATACGAAGAAAAACAAACAACCCACATGCTGTGCAATTCCACTTATATGAATTTTTAAAGATAAAATTAATTCATAGTGCCAGAAATCAGAATAGTGGTTATACTCAGGGGAAGGGGATATAGTGTATGTGGTCACATAGGTGTAAACATATCTAAAAACTCATTGCTATGCATTTGATATTTGTGCATTTTACTGTGTATAAAAGAGATCTCAATTGAGTACTGTACTTAAAAAATAAATAAAAGCTAGTGACTGAACCAAAATAACAGAACCCAGGCTCGTCTGAGACAAAGCCTAAGATCTATAAGTAGAACCACTTTCCTTCTAATTGTGTATTAACTGCCTCCATTCAAGTCTCACAGTTATTCTACAAAACTAATAGCAGCCCAAATACCTAATCTTAGGAGAATGAATAAGTACATTATGGTATGCCAATATAATGAAATACAATTCAGCCACTAAGTGATGATTATGAAGATTTTTAAAGCAATAAAAACAAATGCTTATGATATATATATGAAATAAAACAGAATATTGAGTTGTAATTTACCTAAATGATTATAACTAAGCAAGTATTAGGGATGTCAATAACTAAGAACTAGATGGGAGCACTGGGCCTCCCAGATGGCACAGTGGTAAAGAATCCATCTATCAATGCAGGAAGAACAAAAGACACGAGTTTGATCCCTAAGTCAGGAATATCTCTTGGCGTAGGAAATGGCAACCCACTCCAGTATTCTTGCCTGGAAAATTCCATGGGCAGAGGAGCCTGGTGGGCTACAGTCCATGGGGGTAACAAAGAGTCGGACACGACTGAGTGAGTGAACACACACATCCACAAATGAGAGCACTAAAAACTCCTAATTTGTTGTAATTGAGAGACTGTGGCTGATTTATGATTATTTGATTTTCATTATTGTTATCATATTGTTTTGACAATGAATTATAAAAGACTCAATATATATAAAATCTTTTAAGTCATTGTCATATTTCCAATTAAACAAATCTAACAGTTTCTATCGAGAATCCATTATGACCCAGAATTATGCTAGTCTCTCATTCCTCCAGTTAGTGAAGTTTCTTGAACCAGTTTTAGAGCCAATCCTCTAATTTAAGAATTAATGATGACATAATGTATAACTACATGTAACTGAAAAGTAAAAACAAAGAAATGAGAATAAAATATTTTTAAGAGGCTATTTGAAAAGCCAACTCAAGTATGTTAAAGAATATGAATATAAATTTTTGATAAGGAATAACATTACCAGACCACCTGACCTGCCTCTTGAGAAACCTATATGCAGGTCAGGAAGCAACAGTTAGAACTGGACATGGGACAACAGACTGGTTCCAAACAGGAAAAGGAGTACGTCAAGGCTGTATATTGTCACCCTGCTTATTTAACTTATATGCAGAGCACATCATGAGAAACACTGGGCTGGAAGAAGCACAAGCTGGAATCAAGATTGCTGGGAGAAATATGAATAACCTCAGATATGCAGATGCACCACCCTTATGGCAGAAAGTGAAGAGGAACTAAAGACCCTCTTGATGAAGGTGAAAGAGGAGAGTGAAAAAGTTGGCTTAAAGCTCAACATTCAGAAAACGAAGATCATGGCATCCGGTCCCATCACTTCATGGGAAATAGATGGGGAAACAGTGGAAACAGTGTCAGACTTTATTTTTCTGGGCTCCAAAATCACTGCAGATGGTGACTGCAGCCATGAAATTAAAAGACGCTTACTCCTTGGAAGGAAAGTTATGACCAACCTAGATAGCATATTCAAAAGCAGAGACATTACTTTGCCAACAAAGGTTCGTCTAGTCAAGGCTATGGTTTTTCCTGTGGTCATGTATGGATGTGAGAGTTGGACTGTGAAGAAGGCTGAGCACCGAAGAATTGATGCTTTAGAACTGTGGTGCTGGAGAAGACTCTTGAGAGTCCCTTGGACTGCAAGGAGATCCAACCAGTCCATTCTAAAGGAGATCAGTCCTGGGTGTTCTTTAGAAGGACTGATGCTAAAGCTGAAACTCCAGTACTTTGGCCACCTCATGCAAAGAGTTGACTCATTGGAAAAGACTCTAATGCTGGGAGGGATTGGGGGCAGGAGAAGAAGGAGACGACAGAGGATGGGATGGCTGGATGGCATCACCGACTCGATGGACGTGAGTTTGAGTGGACTCTGGGAGTTGGTGATGGACAGGGAGGCCTGGCGTGCTGAGATTCATGCAGTCGCAAAGAGTCAGACACAACTGAGCAACTGAACTGAACTGAACTGAACTGAACATTATTCTGATTATGGTCTGTTAGTGAACAATGCCCATTCCAATTTGTTTTGTACAAGCCCAATTTTTTATGTATGTATTAGTCAAGAGAAGCACAATATATCTGCGTGGTTAGTTTAAAACAATGGCATAACTTTCAGTTAAATATGGCAGATTGTAAACATATATTTTTCTCTGCTTCTTTTCCAAATCCTAAAAAAATTGTCAGTAAAAGTATAAAGTGGCACAAGTCCACTCAGCCAAACAGAATAGTAAGATGACAGAAGATGAGCCTCTCAGCTCATGAGGAATGGATAAACAAAACGGGTCAGATCCATGCAATTGAATATTATTCAGCAATAAAAAATAATGAAATGCTACAAAGTGGGTGACCCTTGAGAACTTAAATATAAGTGAAAGGAGGCAGTCACAGAAGTCATATATTTTATGATTCCATGTATATGAAATACTCAGAAAAGGTAACTCCATAGTGACCAGAAGCAGATTGGTGGTTGCCAAGGGCTGGGGTGGGTGGGGCGGAATGAGGAGTGACTGTTGAACTGGTATGGAGTTTCTTTGAGGGATCATAAAAGTATTTTGGAACCAGATGGATATGGTGATTGCACGACACTGTTAGTGTACAAAATGCACTGAATTATCCACATTTAAATGTTTACTTTGATGTTATGTGAATTTTATCTCATTCTTTTAAAGATGACAATACCAGATGAGAGATGAATACAAAATCTGGAAATTGGCAAACAAATGGACAAATAACAACTGACTTAAAAAGTAGACGAAAACTTGTATGTGTGATAAAGGTCTCTTCTCCAGGAAAAATTAACAGCTGAGTAAAAAGTAACTACCCACAAAGTCTTAGCACATTCTTGCCTGTCAACAAACTTTAGACAGAAATGATCTTGAGATGCCTCATTCTTAAATATGAATGAAACTGATAGCTAAGATCCACAACACATTTGAGGAAATATTATATCCATGAAATAAGAACACAATGCTATATTTTAAACAGTATTAAGAAAGAAAGAAGTTATGTTTGGAAATTAAATACTTGACCAGAGAAGCTAAAATTTCAAAAGAAGTTTCAGAAAATATAATTGAGAAGACAGAAGATAGAACACAAAGACATCTGAGGAAAATAGGAGAGAGAAGGTAAGTCAAGAGTCAGTCCAACTACTTAGTGTTCAAGAAAGAGAACAAAGATAGAGTGGTGGGGTCGGCTGAATAAAGACCCACAAAAATATCCACATCATCATTCCTGGAGTCTGTGAATGTTCCCTTATATGGGAACAGAGACTTTGCAAATGTGGGTCAATTCAAAATTTTGAAATGGATTATTTAGATTATCCAGATGAATCCTAAATGCAACCATGAATGTTCTTACTAGAGAGAGGCAAAAGAAGAGACACCCAAGAGGGACAGGTGACATGACCACAGAGGCAGAGACTGAAAACATGTGGCCAGAACCCAACAGATGGCTTATCCCCCTTTGCAGCTGGGGATATATGGGGTGATTTTTGTTTTTTTCTTTGGAGGAATTCTTTTGGTTTGTTTTGCTTACAGGTCTCCCCCTCTTTTTTTTCTTTTAATGCCATCAGTAAAAGAATTCCTGGAAAAGTTTAATACAATTTTTGTGCTGACTCTCTGAGCTTTTTACTACCCTTTAGGTTATTCTATCACACAATTGTGTACAAACTCTTTTCTACACCACAAATCTATTATGACACCTACGATGAGCTAGATAGCTTCTGGTATTACAGAAGGTAAGGGTATAGCAGAGCAGCCTCCAAAATTGCTCAATACACTTAGAGATCCTAGCTTAAGGATAATCCTAAATATTTTCTAACTTATTGAATTACCACTGGCAAGCATTATCTACATGTTTTAATAATTTTTATTGGGAAACATGCTATAATAAAACTAGAAACATGTATTTTTCATACAATACAAATGAAATTATTCTTCTTATAGTTAAATTAGGAACAATTGCCTATTTCAACAAATATAAAGAAATTGAAAAAAAATCTGTTTAGTCAGAGCCATTTCTGCACACAAACAAATGGAAAGAATATTTGGCAAAACTAATACAATTATGTAAAGTTTAAAAATAAAATAAAATTAGAAAAAAAAAAAGAATCACTAGTAGCACTTATTAAATCTGTAGTTCATGAGCCACAGGCTCTAAAAATTTCTTTCTGATAGAGACAACAAAAACTCTTAAGCATGTATCCAAGGATTGTAATTCAATCTCTGCTGCTGCTGCTGCTGCTGCTGCTAAGTCACTTCAGTCATGTCCGACTCTGTGCGACCCCATAGACAGCAGCCCACCAGGCTCTGCCGTCCCTGGGATTCTCCAGGCAAGAACACTGGAATGGGCTGCCATTTCCTTCTCCAATGCAGGAAAGTGAAAAGTGAAAGTGAAGGTGCTCAGTCGTGTCCGACTCTTAGCGACCCCATGGACTGCAGCCTACCAGGCTCCTCCATCCATGGGATTTTCCAGGCAAGAGTACTGGAGTGGGGTGCCATTGCCTTCTCCAAATTCAATCTCTATATGCCATAAACCCGAGTTGTGTGTGTAATTACACAGAAGGAATTACAGAGAGTATCAAAGACCTTTTACTCATGATGAAGGATGTGATCTTAGCTCATAGTCCTTTTCATGATATACAAGGTTTCATTGCTTCCAGGAGCTTGTACTCTCCTGTTTTATCATTCAGGAAGAAATTCTTTAAAAAAGAAAGAAAGAAAAACAAAACGAAGATACGCCAATTGAACTCCTGAATGAGCGATATCCAGAGTCTCTCCCATCCCATACAATTTCCTATATTAACTGGAGTTTGCAGGCACTCGTAACGGCTAGCATTTGATGGAATTTGGGTGGATACTCTTCATTGCAAAACAGAGTCTGCAAGCTAACAGAGTTAGAAAACATATGGAAAAGGAAATGTAGACTCACCAGAAGTCCCCATTTTACTCAATATGTATTTCTATTTGTACATATGCATTCCACCTTCTTCTAGAAAGAACTGAATGAATCCTTGACATTTCTCCATCTGTACCAAGCAAGCCATTCTTAGTTCTTTGCACAACCTGCAAATATTTACTTTTATCCTCAACCCAGAGAGAGAAATGCAACAAGATCTAAATCCTTGAGAAGTTCAATATTTTGGAAGAAAGTATTTTGTCTTTCTAAATTAAAAAAAAAAATGCAGAGAATGGAAAAGTTTGGAGAGGTAGGGAGAATTGGAGATGGTGGCTGCTATAGTGAGAAGAGACTTTGATCAGGAAATCAGTAACAGTTATTATTAAGGTGGATACAAGATCCTTATAAATCTAATGTGTAGGACCTATTTCCGAATAAAATATATGGTAGATTCTACATATGATTATACCATAACTACATTATATTTTCCCAAAAAAAAAGTGTTTTTTAAAAAAAGTTTCCTGAGAATTAGTAAAAATTTCTAAGACCTTAGACTTCCAAAGACTGTGGAAATGGTGGTGTTCAAGTCTGTATCTCTAAGGAGTAAAGGGAAATCAGATAATATATGGATTACAGATGGAGTAAAGAGAAAAATGCACTAAGATGGGATGAAATAAAATCATTTTAAGGCAGGACAAGGAAAACCTTTACACATGAAATCCTCTCTCTGTTTGTTGGGGCATCCCTTTATTGTGCCATGTGTATCTGTGTTACACATTAACTAGATCCCCTTAGGAGACACAGGAAAGTCTACTCAACAAAAACAAAAGCAATTTCCTCCTGACACCAGCAGGATAACTCCCTTGGAGATAATGTTCCTTTCTCAATCCTGTAAGGGGTCACAGTAACCCACTACTCACCTTGTAGGACTGTGCAGACTGTCAATACGTTACTTTGATATGTACCCCTTTGTCTCAAAAACTCATGTAACTGTCCTTTGATTTCTAACAGGTGAAATGGTCCTCAGAGCTTTCTGAAAGACTGTCTCCGGATTAGAAGTCTCAGGTTAGCACAAATAAAATTTGCCATTTCTTTCTTAGATTGACTATGATTAATTTTTTTGTTGATGGGTGTATATGTATATATAATATACTGAGGAAAACTGGAAGGACCGGAGAAGGGTGCAGATATCTAGCAGCCACGAGCTGATGGTAGGATGTGCTAGGCTAGATGGGGGCAGAGGGGCTGTCCTCTCATCTGCTCTCAGGAGGCCTCTGTGACTGACCCATAGCCCTCTGATGGGGGCCTGGAACCTCAGACTAGAATATGTACTCCCTGTGGCCCATGACCTGAGAAAGCAACACATGTCAGATGAAAGAAAGTGTTGACTGGTTTCCTCTCCCTTTCAGTGAGTCCTGGGACTTTTGCTTTGTATGGGGGTCAGGGATTTTTTTCTGCCTTTTTTACCACATTCAGTGAAATTCTGCATTTGAAAAAAAAAAATGATACCAATCAGGTAGAGGAACTCTAGGTACAGCTCACAGAATAGACTGGTTCTCAGTTTTTTCCCTTCTTCGCTTCCTTCCCATTTCTCTAATCATTGAAACAGAATGACATCAGGAATGGGAACACCAGGGAGAAATGAGGACATCTAGTCTAGGAGAATAGCTTGGAAAAGGCAAAGGGAAGAATGGGGACCAGGGTTCCTTTCCAAAGCTCGCATATCATTCACCTGTATGTGGCAGAGGAATCCAGAGTAACCCCAAACACCACAATTTAGGGGCCACAGAATGGCATGTTAGCAGAATTTAGAATACCTGAGGTGAACAGGTCCTCAACATGGCTTGTCGGCCATCATCCTATCTTAGGTGTCTGTGGGCCAAGACTCTCCGTTTTGTTAAAGCTGATCTGTGAGCAATGCTGAGCCCCTGAGAGCCTCTGACTAGGTTCTATTCCATCTGGATTAAGGGACGAGATCCCATAGAAAGGAACAGACATGTTCCTGAAGACATGTCTTTCTCCAGTAGAGGACCACTGTTTGAAGCATCAGTCAGGACCACATGCAGAAAACTGCTCTTCATTTGAATTTTCCAGGAAAGATCAGTAGAAAATATTTTCATCCCTTTAGCAATGAATAGCATGGAAAGAACCAGAGCACAATTAAATCAATGCAGAAAGTCACATAATTCATTAATGAATATCACATCAATCATCCTGTAATGAATGTCTTCTACTTACTTACAAAGAGAAGACTGAATACTGGGTCGCAGTTTTTCATTTTGTTTTTTGGCATCAATGCAGAGGCGGGAAGAACGAAGTGGAGCTTCAAAAGGTAAGTTTCTACTATTCAATCTCCAGCTGTTACAGGGTTGTCTTTCATCTCTTCTTTCCATGAGGTCCCAGGGCTACCATGGCTGACAACATCAGTTTCTAGAGTCTGTTCTTAAAAAATAGAGCCCTTCAAGGAGAGACATGTAGGAAGGAAAGCTTCAAGGAGAGACTTGTAGGAAGGAAAGCACGACCTGACAGTCAGATCCTCCCAAGTTTCCATCAAAGAATAAATTTTAAAATAGCAGGAGGCATTTGTTTGAGGTTTCATCCTTGGAAGAAAGAGAAGGGACACGAAGAGCTACAGCTCAAAAATTTAACAATGGCCACCTCTGTGCCCAGCCCAGGCCTACCAGATATTAGAGTTGCTTCTATGGGCCAAGGTAACATCCATCTATGGTCACATTCTAAGGAAGAAAGTGGCACTTGGGTGTAAAACTAACTCAAGGAAAGAGAGTTCCTCCTTGAGTGAACTGGAGGATCCAGCAGAGCCAAATATGCCAGTTGCTGCAATGACAGGACTCCTTTCTTCTTGGAGCAAAGGTAGGGCTGAGGACCACATCCTGCAGCCTAAGGGTCTAAATGCTCCAAGCATGATAATGCTGGTCACAGAGACCACACAGAATGACCATCTATGTTTGAAGCAACCCTGTTCCATGCTCCCCTGGAGTCTGTGTCCCTAGCTAAGCCTCGACAGCCTAAACCAGGGCTGCCCAGGCCAAATGCCATGTTCACCAGAGCCCCAGACTCCGTCTCTTGGGTGAACTAGCAAATTCTCCTCCAACCCCTACCTCTAGCAAAAGATTCTTCAAAGAAATGCAGTTAGAGAAAATGAATTAGTTCTCACATGACCACATCCTCATGAGGAAGAGGATGGTCTCTGTTTCTCCTAACCAGCAGTATTTATTCCCAACCCACCTTGTTTTTTTCCAAATGCAGAGTATTGGGGGGAATGTTTAGGGAATTTCTGGAATGGGCTTAGAGTAAAACAAAGGCCTTTGCTTCAACTCTTATTGAGAGCCAACTTTGGCTTCTCAAAGGTGACCAAGTTTAGGAAGGGAGTTCGACTGTGGCAATGCTCACCTACCACCATTCTGGGTTCCTTCCTTTGTACCCATGAAGATACTCAATTTTCAAAATTTGCAAGTATAATACTGCTATCATAAAAACATATATATACACACAAACACTCACTTTATAAGCATCCAGAGGTTTAAGCAATGAGAAAATTCACTGAAGGCCAAGCCTTTAGTTACACAAACATCAAAGGTTACACAGATGTCAAAGGACCAAGGATTACCTATTCAGCCTTCCAGAAACCTCATATCCTCTTAAAATTGAACCCGATGTTTGGGGGTCATGAGGCCCTGGGTTCAGAGGGTAAGGAGAAATCCCAATGACCTTGAGTCTTCTGGTGGAAAATAGCTTCCACCTGCCCTCAGGAGCCCTTTCCATTCTTGGTGGAGGCTGGGGAAATGAGCTCTGCTTCCCAGTTCCTAGTTTAGCCTTAATAAAAGGCTAAACTAACGTCAGCTCACCTGTCTCCAGGTTCTGCGGATTTCAGCTCAAGAGAAACATACTCAAAGTGAATTGTAAAAGGGGAAAATTAAAAAATAGAAAACCCAGAGAGATGTCCAACAACAATCATCAGAGAAATAGACAGAAGGAAGAAAACACTAAAATATATAGGATTTTTTTCAAATCCACCTATAAAATAATGACAAATTTTCAGAAAAGGGGCAGAGAAGTTGATGTTCAATGTTATGAAGGAGAGGAAGGAGGAAACACAGTAAAACTGTGTTTTAAAGATCTCTTTAGATGATGTCTTCTGACCAGGAATTGCTAAGGTAACGAGCCAACTGCAAACATACTAGCAGAAACAGTTTCTAAAGAAAAACTGACTCATAAATAAGACAGGGACTGGAAAAAGCAAAAGAAATATAACTACCTAGGCTCCCCCCCTTCTTTGTTGCACTTTTCTTCTAGTTCCAGAAGCAAAACAAGAACTGCTATTTTAATCAAGTTCCTGCCTGTTAAAGCCTTACAATCTTCACCAGAGCTTAAAACATCCTCCAAAACATTTGGCCTTTATAAGGGCTTCAGATGGATTATAAAGCAAAACATGTGTCCTATTTCACTCAATCACAACTCACAGGGGCCTCTTAATGGGCACTAAATCATAGTATCTTGGGAACTTCTGATTGCAAGCCATTTCTTCACCTGGCCTGGGGCAGGGGCAGGGTGCCCACACCCCGCCTCCTCCACCTACTTGCTCCTTTTCAGTATTTCGGGGGATGTGACATCTTCATTCTCCACTTGGAGATAAAGCATTTCTTCTGTTAGGACCCACTGCAAACAGATTCTCTGAAATGCTTGTCTTCTGCTCTTAATACGCTAATATTTCTTATTAGTGAGTTTCTCTACACTCTCAGAGAAAGAGTTTTCCCATCAGGAAAGAAGGAAGCTGTGAATAATGTGGCTGAAGATTTTGGAAAGAACATGGAAACTGGAGGCCAAAATACGCCTGCAAATAAATGGGTTGGGTTTACTTTTTGTTCCCTAGACATCTGGCATTCACCCCTCTTCCATTCCAGGATTTCTCATCTCACTCCATATTGTATTGTTCTATTTATTCATATTTCTTCCATCCAAATGTGAATACCCGATGTCCACAGTGAATACATGTAACATGAGCACTGATGTGCCTAATGAAGAGAACTTAACATTCCTTTATTACAGCAAGGAAATGACTGTATGAGCTTTGCTAAGTAGTTTTGGTTTCTAGAGATGGAAAGGATAACTCACGTTGGAGTAGAAATCCTTTTATCGGGGCCAGATACCAGAAAGATCCATTGGTTACCCAAACAAAGAGACACATTAGAGTTCTGTCTGGGAACATGGAGGCAGCCTTTTGGACTGAACTAGACCTCAAGCTCTGCCTCTTCAGACCAAGGGACCACTATACTCTCCTTAAATGACTGATACCCTAGACTTGCCTCCTGCTCTAGTTGAAAAGGCAATGGCACCCCACTCCAGTTCTCTTTTTTTTTTTTTAAACTTTAAAATATTGTATTAGTTTTGCCAAATATCGAAATGAATCCACCACAGGTATACATGTGTTCCCCATCCTGAACCCTCCTCCCTCTTCCCTCCCCATATCATCCCTCTGGGTCATCCCAGTGCACCAGCCCCAAGCATCCAGTATCGTGCATCGAACCTGGACTGGCAACTCGTTTCTTACATGATATTATACATGTTTCAATGTCACTCTCCCAAATCTTCCCACCCTCTCCCTCTCCCACAGAGTCCATAAGACTGTTCTATACATCAGTGTCTCTTTTGCTGTCTCGTACACAGGGTTATTGTTACCATCTTTCTAAATTCCATATATATGCGTTAGTATACTGTATTGGTGTTTTTCCTTCTGGCTTACTTCACTCTGTATAATAGGCTCCAGTTTCATCCACCTCATTAGAACTGATTCAAATGTATTCTTTTTAATGGCTGAGTAATACTCCATTGTGTATATGTACCATGGCTTTCTTATCCATTCATCTGCTGGTGGACATCTAGGTTGCTTCCATGTCCTGGCTATTATAAACAGTGCTGCGATGAACATTGGGGTACACATGTCTCTTTCCCTTCTGGTTTCCTCAGTGTGTATGCCCAGCAGTGGGATTGCTGGATCATAAGGCAGTTCTATTTCCAGTTTTTTAAGGAATCTCCACACTGTTCTCCATAGTGGCTGTACTAGTTTGCATTCCCACCAACAGTGTAAGAGGGTTCCCTTTTCTCCACCCTCTCCAGCATTTATTGCTTGTAGACTTTTGGATCGCAGCCATTCTGACTGGTGTGAAATGGTACCTCATAGTGGTTTTGATTTGCATTTCTCTGATAATGAGTGATGTTGAGCATCTTTTTTTTTTTTTTTTTTTTTTTTTATTCTTCCAATTTTATTTTATTTTTAAACTTTACATAATTGTATTAGTTTTGCCAAATATCAAAATGAATCTGCCACAGGTATACATGTGTTCCCCATCCCGAACCCTCCTCCCTCCTCCCTCCCCATACCATCCCTCTGGGCCGTCCCAGTGCACCAGCCCCAAGCATCCAGCATCATGCCTCGAACCTGGACTGGCAACTCGTTTCCTACATGATATTTTACATGTTTCACTGCCATTCTCCCACATCTTCCCACCCTCTCCCTCTCCCACAGAGTCCATAAGACTGTTCTATACATCAGTGTCTCTTTTGCTGTCTCGTACACCGGGTTATTGTTACCATCTTTCTAAATTCCATATATATGCGTTAGTATACTGTATTTATGTTTTTCCTTCTGGCTTACTTCACTCTGTATAATAGGCTCCAGTTTCATCCACCTCATTAGAACTGATTCAAATGTATTCTTTTTAATGGCTGAGTAATACTCCATTGTGTATATGTACCACAGCTTTCTTATCCATTCATCTGCTGATGGACATCTAGGTTGCTTCCACGTCTTGGCTATTATAAACAGTGCTGCGATGAACATTGGGGTACACGTGTCTCTTTCCCTTCTGGTTTCCTCAGTGTGTATGCCCAGCAGTGGGATTGCTGGATCATAAGGCAGTTCTATTTCCAGTTTTTTAAGGAATCTCCACACTGTTCTCCATAGTGGCTGTACTAGTTTGCATTCCCACCAACAGTGTAAGAGGGTTCCCTTTTCTCCACACCCTCTCCAGCATTTATTATTTGTAGACTTTTGGATCGCAGCCATTCTGACTGGTGTGAAATGGTACCTCATAGTGGTTTTGATTTGCATTTCTCTGATAATGAGTGATGTTGAGCATCTTTTCATGTGTTTGTTAGCCATCTGTATGTCTTTTTTGGAGAAATGTCTATTTAGTTCTTTGGCCCATTTTTTGATTGGGTCGTTTATTTTTCTGGAGTTGAGCTGTAGGAGTTGCTTGTATATTTTTGAGATTAGTTGTTTGTCGGTTGCTTCATTTGCTATTATTTTCTCCCATTCTGAAGGCTGTCTTTTCACCTTGCTAATAGTTTCCTTTGATGTGCAGAAGCTTTTAAGGTTAATTAGGTCCCATTTGTTTATTTTTGCTTTTATTTCCAATATTCTGGGAGGTGGGTCATAGAGGATCCTGCTGTGATGTATGTCGGAGAGTGTTTTGCCTATGTTCTCCTCTAGGAGTTTTATAGTTTCTGGTCTTACGTTTAGATCTTTAATCCATTTTGAGTTTATTTTTGTGTATGGTGTTAGAAAGTGGTCCAGTTTCATTCTTTTACAAGTGGTTGACCAGATTTCCCAGCACCACTTGTTAAAGAGATTGTCTTTAATCCATTGTATATTCTTGCCTCCTTTGTCAAAGATAAGGTGTCCATATGTGCGTGGATTTATCTCTGGGCTTTCTATTTTGTTCCATTGATCTATATTGCTGTCTTTGTGCCAGTACCATACTGTCTTGATAACTGTGGCTTTGTAGTAGAGCCTGAAGTCAGGCAGGTTGATCCCTCCAGTTCCATTCTTCTTCCTCAAGATAGCTTTGGCTATTCGAGGTTTTTTGTATTTCCATACAAATTGTGAAATTATTTGTTCTAGCTCTGTGAAGAATACCGTTGGTAGCTTGATAGGGATTGCACTGAATCTATAAATTGCTTTGGGTAGTATACTCATTTTCACTATATTAATTCTTCCAATCTATGAACATGGTATATTTCTCCATCTATTAGTGTCCTCTTTGATTTCTTTCACCAGTGTTTTATAGTTTTCTATATATAGGTCTTTAGTTTCTTTAGGTAGATATATTCCTAAGTATTTTATTCTTTCCGTTGCAATGGTGAATGGAATTGTTTCCTTAATTTCTCTTTCTGTTTTCTCATTATTAGTGTATAGGAATGCAAAGGATTTCTGTGTGTTGATTTTATATCCTGCAACTTTACTATAATCATTGATTAGTTCTAGTAATTTTCTGGTGGAGTCTTTAGGGTTTTCTATGTAGAGGATCATGTCATCTGCAAATAGTGAGAGTTTTACTTCTTTTCCAATTTGGATTCCTTTTATTTCTTTTTCTGCTCTAATTGCTGTGGCCAGAACTTCCAAAACTATGTTGAATAGTAATGGTGAGAGTGGGCACCCTTGTCTTGTTCCTGACTTTAGAGGGAATGCTTTCAATTTTTCACCATTGAGGATAATGTTTGCTGTGGGTTTGTCATATATAGCTTTTATTATGTTGAGGTATGTTCCTTCTATTCCTGCTTTCTGGAGAGTTTTTAGCATAAATGGATGTTGAATTTTGTCAAAGGCTTTCTCTGCATCTATTGAGATAATCATATGGTTTTTTTTTTTCAATTTGTTAATGTGGTATATTACATTGATTGATTTGAGGATATTGAAGAATCCTTGCATCCCTGGGATAAAGCCCACTTGGTCATGGTGTATGATCTTTTTAATGTGTTGTTGGATTCTGATCGCTAGAATTTTGTTAAGGATTTTTGCATCTATGTTCATCAGTAATATTGGCCTGTAGTTGTCTTTTTTTGTGGCATCTTTGTCAGGTTTTGGTATTAGGGTGATGGTGGCCTCATAGAATGAGTTTGGAAGTTTACCTTCCTCTACAATTTTCTGGAAGAGTTTGAGCAGGATAGGTGTTAGCTCTTCTCTACATTTTTGGTAGAATTCAGCTGTGAAGCCGTCTGGACCTGGGCTTTTGTTTGCTGGAAGATTTTTGATTACAGTTTCAATTTCCATGCTTGTGATGGGTCTGTTAAGATTTTCTATTTCTTCCTGGTCCAGTTTTGGAAAGTTGTACTTTTCTAAGAATTTGTCCATTTCTTCCACATTGTCCATTTTATTGGCATATAATTGTTGATAGTAGTCTCTTATGATCCTTTGTATTTCTGTGTTGTCTGTTGTGATCTCTCCATTTTCATTTCTTATTTTATTGATTTGATTTTTCTCCCTTTGTTTCTTGATGAGTCTGGCTAATGGTTTGTCAATTTTATTTATCCTTTCAAAGAACCAGCTTTTGGCTTTGTTGATTTTTGCTATGGTCTCTTTTGTTTCTTTTGCATTTATTTCTGCCCTAATTTTTAAGATTTCTTTCCTTCTACTAACCCTGGGGTTCTTCATTTCTTCCTTTTCTAGTTGCTTTAGGTGTAGAGTTAGGTTATTTATTTGACTTTTTTCTTGTTTCTTGAGGTATGCCTATATTGCTATGAACTTTCCCCTTAGGACTGCTTTTACAGTGTCCCACAGGTTTTGGGTTGTTATGTTTTCATTTTCATTCATTTCTATGCAAATTTTGATTTCTTTTTTGATTTCTTCTGTGATTTGTTGGTTATTCAGCAGCATGTTGTTCAGCCTCCATATGTTGGAACTTTTAATAGTTTTTCTCCTGTAATTGAGATCTAATCTTACTGCATTGTGGTCAGAAAAGATGCTTGGAATGATTTCTATTTTTTTGAATTTACCAAGGCTAGATTTATGGCCCAGGCTGTGATCTACCCTGGAGAAAGTTCCATGTGCACTTGATAAAAAGGTGAAATTCATTGTTTTGGGATGAAATGTCCTATAGATATCAATTAAGTCTAACTGGTCTATTGTATCATTTAAAGTTTGTGTTTCTTTGTTAATTTTCTGTTTAGTTGATCTATCCATAGGTTTGAGTGGGGTATTAAAGTCTCCCACTATTATTGTGTTATTATTAATTTCTCCTTTCATACTTGTTAGCATTTGTCTTACATATTGCAGTGCTCCCATGTTGGCTGCATATATATTTATAATTGTTACATCTTCTTCTTGGATTGATCCTTTGATCATTATGTAGTGACCATCTTTGTCTCTTTTCACAGCCTTTGTTTCAAAGTCTATTTTATCTGATATGAGTATTGCTACTCCTGCTTTCTTTTGGTCCCTATTTGCATGGAAAATCTTTTTCCAGCCCTTCACTTTCAGTCTGTATGTGTCCCCTGTTTTGAGGTCGGTCTCTTGTAGACAACATATGTAGGGGTCTTGTTTTTGTATCCTTTCAGCCAGTCTTTGTCTTTTGGTTGGGGCATTCAACCCATTTACGTTTAAGGTAATTACTGATAAGTATGATCCCATTGCCATTTACTTTATTGTTTTGGGTTCGAATTTATACACCATTTTTGTGTTTCCTGTCTAGAGAATATCCTTTAGTATTTGTTGGAGAGCTGGTTTGGTGGTGCTGAATTCTCTCAGCTTTTGCTTGTCTGAAAAGCTTTTGATTTCTCCTTCAATATTTGAATGAGATCCTTGCTGGGTACAATAATCTGGGCTGTAGGTTATTTTCTTTCATCATTTTAAGTGTGTCTTGCCATTCCCTCCTGGCTTGAAGAGTTTCTATTGAAAGATCAGCTGTTAGCCTTATGGGAATTCCCTTGTGTGTTATTTGTTGTTTTTCCCTTGCTGCTTTTAATATTTGTTCTTTGTGTTTGATCTTTGTTAATTTGATTAACATGTGTCTTGGGGTGTTTCACCTTGGGTTTATCCTGTTTGGAACTCTCTGGGTTTCTTGGACTTTGGTGATTATTTCCTTCCCCATTTTAGGGAAGTTTTCAACTATTATCTCCTCAAGTATTTTCTCATGGTCTTTCTTTTTGTCTTCTTCTTCTGGGACCCCTATGATTCGAATGTTGTAGCCTTTAATATTGTCCTGGAGGTCTCTGAGATTGTCCTCATTTCTTTTAATTCATTTTTCTTTTATCCTCTCTGATTCATTTATTTCTACCATTCTATCTTCTAATTCACTAATCCTATCATCTGCCTCTGTTATTCTACTATTTGTTGCCTCCAGAGTGTTTTTAATTTCATTTATTGCATTATTCATTATATATTGACTCTTTTTTATTTCTTCTAGGTCCTTGTTAAACCTTTCTTGCATCTTCTCAATCCTTGTCTCCAGGCTATTTATCTGTGATTCCATTTTGATTTCAAGATTTTGGATCAATTTCACTATCATTATTCGGAATTCTTTATCAGGTAGATTCCCTATCTCTTCCTCTTTTGTTTGGTTTGGTGGGCATTTATCCTGTTCCTTTATCTGCTGGGTATTCCTCTGTCTCTTCATCTTATTTAAATTGCTGAGTTTGGGGTGTCCTCTCTGTATTCTGGCAGTTTGTGGAGTTCTCTTTATTGTGGCGTTTCCTTGCTGTGTGTGGGTTTGTACAGGTGGCTTGTCAAGGTTTCTTGGTTAGGGAAGCTTGTGTCGGTGTTCTGGTGGGTGGAGCTGTATTTCTTTTCTCTGGAGTGCAATGAAGTGTCCAGTAATAAGTTATGAGATGTCTATGGTTTTGGGGTGACTTTGGGTAGCCTGTATCTTGGAGCTCAGGGCTGTGTTCCTTTGTTGCTGGAGAATTTGCTTGGAGAATGTCTTGCCCTGGAACTTGTTGGCCCTTGTGTGGTGCTTGGTTTCAGTGTAGGTATGGAGGCATTTGATGAGCTCCTGTCAATTAATGTTCCTTGGAGTCAGGAGTTCCCTGGAGTCAGGGTTTGGACTTAAGCCTCCTGCTTCCAGTTATCGGTCTTATTTTTACAGTAGTTTCAAAACTTCTCCTTCTATACAGCACCATTGATAAAACATCTACATTAAAGATGAAAAGTTTCTCTACCATGAGGGTCACCCAGAGAGGTTCACAGCATTACATGGAGAAGAGAAGAGGGAGGAGGGAGTTAGAGGTGACCCGAATGAGATGAGGTGGAATCAATAGAGGAGAGAGTGGGCTAGCCAGTAATCACTTCCTTATGTGCACTCCACAACTGGACTGCTCAGAGATGTTCATGGCCACTCCAGTTCTCTTGCCTGGAAAATCCCATGGACGGAGGAACCTGGTAGGCTGCAGTCCATGGGGTCGCTGGGAGTCGGACACGACTGAGCGACTTCCCTTTCACTTTTCACTCTCATGCATTGGAGAAGGACATGGCAACCCACTCCAGTGTTCTTGCCTGGAGAATCCCAGGGACAGGGGAACCTGGTGGGCTGCCATCTCTGGGGTCGCACAGAGTTGGACACGACTGAAGCGACTTAGCAGCAGCAGCAGACCTCAAGCTCTGCCTCTTCAGACCGAGGGACCATTATACTCTCCTTAAATGACTGATATCCTAGACTTGTCTCCTGCTTTAGTTGAAAAACAGAAACCAACACACAAACCTTCCAACATGCCTTTACCCTCAAATCCCCAGCCTGTTCAAGACTGTGTTTCCCCCTTTGTCATTGCTTCCTGTTAAGAGAGACTATTGAAGGCCACTTCAGATGGTGGTCCAGGATCCCACACTCTCTCTCCCTCTCAGGGAACTTCATTTTTTCACCTTGCAGCTCCCCATCCAGCAGTATACTCCTCTTTCTTTCTATGGGATCATTCCCATTGGCATCTATATGCTCCAGTGAGTTCAAAACACATATGAAAAAAACTGCCCTTAACCACATAGTCCCCTAAGTATTGGGCCAGCCAAAAAGTTTGTTTGGGTTATACATCAGCTGTTCTCCTTCTCAGTCAAGGCTCTCAGAAATGTTGCCTACAAACCTTTTCAACTTATTCTTTAGCCCTCCCCAAAATAGCAAAAGTCACCAAAGCTTTCCATTCTGTCTAGTTGAATGAACAATTGTCTTCATAAAAAGATCACTTCTTCCTTCATGAATCACTGTCCTTTGCTTCCTCCCACTTTCTTCTGTTCTCTTCCCACCTCTGTGGTTCATCCTCTCTCCTGTGCTGGTGCCACCTCCTCCATCCTAACCCTATAATTGCTGGAGTGGCTCCACCCTCTGACCCCTTCTCCTCTAAAACCATCCTCTATGAGCAGGTGATTCCATCCAGTTTCTTCACTTTAAGTAAATATGCTGGAAAAAGGTGAAAGTGAAAGTTGCTCAGTCGTGTCCAACTCTTTGCGACCCCAAGGACTATACAGTCCATGAAATTCTCCAGGCCAGAATACTTGAATGCATAGTCTTTCCCTTCTCTAGGGGATCTTCCCAACCCATGGATTGAACCCAGGGCTCCCACATTGCAGGTGGATTCTTTACCAGCTGAGCCACAAGGGAAGGCCAAATAAATATGCTAGTGACTCCTAAATTTCTATCTCTAGTCCTGATCTTCTGGACTCCAGAGACGTCATTTAACATTTCCACTGGTCTGTCTAGGAGAAATCTCAAACTTGAAATATACAAAATAGAACTCCTGATTGTCCAATTCTTCCCCCAACACTTGCCCAAGCAAGGCACTCCCCAGGCTTTTTCATTTCAGCAAATTCTTCCCAATCTTCCCAGTTTTTCAAGCCTGAAAACTGAGTCATCCTTTCTTTCAGCTTCCCATATCTTACTCAACACCATATCACATTGATTTAATAACCAAAACCTATTTCAAATCTGTTCAATTCTTTCCATCTTACAACCTGTAAATAACCTTCCTGCATCCAGTCCTGTCTCATCCAATCCACCTTTCACGAATCAGTCAGGCTAATCTTTTTAAAAATGTATCTGACTTTGCCACTCCCCTGCTTCCCATTGCATTCTATATAGAATACAAATTCCTTAACATGACCAAAAGGCCTTTGTAGTATGGTCCCATCTATCATCTGCTTGACTCCTGCACTCCAACTCCAAGGGGTAAGCTGGAGCCTGTAGACTGACTGCCCGCTTCCATCTAGCATGCCTCCCTGCATCCCATGTTGGGAAAGCTAAGAACTTCAGTTCCTGGATCGCCTTGCAGCTAGAAACCAGCATGTGATTTCCTTCTGCCAATCACAAGCACTTGTAAAAGATGACCTGGGAGCCCAGTTAAGCAGGAGAGAGGCAGAAAATGAGGCATCTCTTTTGCTGGTACAAAACTGGGCCAGAATCAGCTCGGTTCTGCAGTTACTGGTTTCCAGATCTGATTTCCTGCAGCAGCAACAGTTTTCCTAGTCATAGAAGTAATGCCGTGGTTCAATGAGTAAGAGGTTGTCTCCAGAATCTTGGTCTAGACTTTCACCCAAAGAGCTTCCCTTCCAGCTCCTTCAGTGATTTTGTAAACCCCTGAGTACCTGGTAAATCTTTTCTTCCTCAAACTAGCTGAAGTGGTTTCTGTTGTCTGCAACTGAGCCCTAGCAGATGGACTGACCAACTTTTTATTATTTGGTTGAATCAAAATCACGGCTTAGAATGTGAGTTTGTAATCATCCTGGCTGAATCTGAACCCTTGTTCCAGGACCTACATACTATATGACCTTGGATAAGTTACTTCATTTCTTTAGCCTCAGTTTTCTCATTTGTAGAGCAGGAATAAAAATAGCATCTACCCCAGACAGTGTTTGAGGATAAGATGAGATAATACTTGTAAAGCATTTGGTATAGTCGGTTGGCACACAAAGAGCTCACTAAGTGTTAGCTTTATAATGACTATAATTAAGTATTATTAGTATTTCTTTACACGAGGCCTTCAAATTTGCTCTTTTATATGCCTAGATTGTGCAGCCTGCTCTGCATTCAATTGACTCCCACTGATGAGTTTCAAGTTTCAGCTTATACATCACTTATTCAAAAGTTACCTCCTCTTTCTTTTAATTATGCCTATCCTCTGTTTTCCCTCCAAATGGCACTTTTCCCTCTTGGATGCTTATGGATTCGATCCTAATACCTCCCCCAGGGAAACACAAGTTCCAGGAAGGCAGAAGTAATCGGCACCCAGCATTTTGCTTAACATACCAATGAGCTCCATAAAACTTTCTCAAATGTGACCAGTGAGTGACCCATTCATCTGGGTGCAAATGTCACAGAAGTTGCTGAACATGTGCAGAGCTGTCACCAATAAATTCTAAGAAAGGGAGCCAAGCCCTGCTTTGGCATAAAACAGCCCAGTTATGTGTTTGGGAGATTATCTGTAAGTTTTCTTTAAAATATAAAGTTACATATTGATAGCACTCTACAGGTTTCCAAGCCCTTTTAGATATATTAAATATATATATATATATATTAATTTTAATCCTCACAGTAACCCAATTGTCTTTGTAGCCCATCTTACAGAAAAGGAAATATAGACTTCAAGGTGTCCACACCATGCCCTGCATCACATAGCTATGAACCAACACGTTTCACAAATCACTGACTGGTAGACATGAGTTCCAACCCTGGCTTTGCCACTTTTTTGCTGTGTGGACTTGAGTAAATTGCTCAGCCTCTCTGAGATGACTTCCTCATCTTTGAAAATGTAATAATAGTATGTGTGTTGTTGGGAAGATTAAATATATAATAACTGAGATATGTAACCAGATAAGTAACAGACAACCCAGATGTTATTACCACCAGCAGCAACATCATTGTTAAATCGTTCCATTTTACTGAGCAAGATGGTAAATCAGACTTCTCAATCAGACCATTGGATTCTTGACCAATGAAACCTTTGAATTACATATGAATCAAAGCTGCAGCATGAATTCCACCCTCCATTATATTAAATGAGAGATTTAAGAGCTGACATATCAGCCACGGATGCACAAATTAACAATCATATGAGCTTGTTCCATCTCAGCAATCAGAGTGTAACTCCTTGATTGCAGAAACTAGAGCTTCCTTTTTCTAGAGTGCTTTGGATGTAAGTTTTATTATGTATCAGTGGATGAGTAGGAAGCAAAAAAAAAATATACCAGCTACAGACAGGAAGTCCAAAGTGCTTCAAGAAACTGAAACTGATATTTCAGAACAAATTCTGCAAAGTAGATGATCCAAATCAGCCAAAGGTTCCTGGCCCTATGCTCAGAACTTTTCTAAACTTTAGACCAAAAAAACCAAACAGTCTTACATCCTGTTTCTGGGAAGGAATCAACCCTCTGATGAGCAGACTGTTAGGCCGAGTGCCACAAACAATAGTCATGGATTTTGCTGTTGTTCCAGCTGACCTGGTTTGGCCATGGTGGAGCAGGTATGACTATGTCACAGGGAATCAATGAAGTGAAGACAGATGGTAATAATTAGGAGACCGGGTGACAGACCTGAGTACTGACGTTTATGTTTTCAGCATCCTTTAGATGCTATCGGCTAAAACCACAGCTAAATTGCCCACAACCAGTGCTGTTCAAAGGGATTATAAGGGTTCCCAGCTCTTGCTCAGGGCTATGACCTCAACATCTTGAATACCCATAATATTAATAAAGATCCCTGGTTTTAATCCTATGAGAATGACCACATCATTTCCTGTTTCCAATGCAACTAAACACAATGAATGGGATTCAGACCTCTGGCTCTCCCAGGACAAAGCAGATCTCATATGTTGACTGACTGTCTTACTGAGGACCCAGGCTACTGCACATCCCCCCTGAGAAGGGAAAACTCCTTCATCACAGTAGAAAGGCTGCTCAGATATGGTGAGGTGCTAAAAAGCAGTGTGTGCCCAAACCATACATGACAAGAAACCAAGCTTATTAGTAAATCAATCTCTCCAGTACTGCTCCAGAACTTCATGTCTTAATCATAAAAATAACAGCTGCTATGCCGGGAAAACAGCTAATATGTCTTAAAACAATACAGCCAATATTTATCTAACACTTAACTTTTGCCAAGCACTGTGCTAGATTTCAGAGAAAATTAACTCCTCAATCTTTATCACAGCCAGGTGAAGTAGATATCATAATTATCCCCATTTCACAGATGATAAATACAGGCTCAGAGCAGTTAAGTCACATCTATGAGGTCACACAGCTTGTTAGCAGCAAAAAGAACACTCAAACTCAGGAAAAACTAACCTGAAAGCCATCTTTAGTGTAGCTCTATGCAAGGTCTCTTCACACCTCTGGGCAGCTGCCCCTAAAGTCAGCACTAAGAAGATAATATTCCTCTTTTCCTTTCATCCTTCAGGTATCAACTTAGAAGTCCCCTCCTCAAGGAGTCTTCTTGATTTCCTACTTGCTTTGGGTACCTAATGTACCCCTACAGTGTAAATAAGCAGGACCCTATGGGGCTTTTCCAGGACAGAGCCCTCCCCCACATCCTCTGCTGTAGCTCCTCTCTGAAGCACTAGTTAATAGTATCTGATGCACATTTCCTGAGTTCTTTTACAGATGCTAAAACCATCACCAAAGGCAAGAAATTAACTGCTTGATGACCACAGGCACATAGTTCCTAGACCTAAGGATTGATAATGTTAGCCCCTGTGACACTGCTCTATTCCCTCATCATTAATCAGAGAAATGTTCGCGAGTTGATCACCTACCCTAGGAGACACCCTCCCTCACCTAGTCTTTAAAAATGCTCTTCTGAAACCACACTAGCTGCCCTGGACTCCTTGCTTGGCACTTGCTATAAAAGCTGCACTTTCCTTCACCACACCCTGGTGTCAGTAGATGGACTCAACCGCATGTGGGTGAGCAAACCCAAGCTTGGTTTGCCAACAGTAGCCCTTAATACCTCTTCTTCACAGCACCTCCTGTAACATCGGATCCCTTCTACTAGACTGGGGCTATGGGGAGGGCAGGGGCCAGGTGCGTCTTGTTCATGATTAGAACTCCAGTGGGCAAGCGAATGTCTGGCACCTACCTCATAGGCATCCGAGATATTTGTGGGATTTATGGATTCATGAATAATATTTCCATGGTGCTTCGTTTCATATTTTCATAGTGCTTCTGCCCAGAATTTCCTCTGTCCTGGGGATCAGAAAAGCAGGTGAACCTGAGGGCATGTTTTTTTGAAAATGCTGTAAATCCTCAAACAACACTGATCCTTTGATTTTAAAGGAGCTCAAATTTCTCTGTGGTATGTAAAAGCCAGGTATGTCAAACATATCACAAGGCAATCACTTTTTAGCTCTCTTGTAGTGGTCAGAGAGAAAGGAAGTTTGGTGTGCTAACACACATTCACGAAGGTAAATCTTTAGGATATTAAGTCATGTTATTGTCAGCAACAGTCATTGCATTAAAGGACAGCTCTTGGGAAAAGCATGGTCTTGCGTGTTTAACCACTAACCAGGACCAATTCTAGGATGTGTGGAATGCAGTTAAAAATGAAAATGTGGGTTCCCTAGTTCAAAAATATTAATAATTTCAAGACAGCGACAACACAGCATTAAATTAAGTTCAGGTTTCTTTTTTTTTTTTCTTTTAAATTTTATTTTATTTTTAAACTTTACATAATTGTATTAGTTTTGCCAAATATCAAAATGAATCCGCCACAGGCATACATGTGTTCCCCATCCTGAACCCTCCTCCCTCCTCCCTCCCCATACCATCCCTCTGGGTCATCCCAGTGCACCAGCCCCAAGCATCCAGTATCGTGCATCGAACCTGGACTGGCAACTCGTTTCTTACATGATATTATACATGTTTCAATGTCACTCTCCCAAATCTTCCCACCCTCTCCCTCTCCCACAGAGTCCATAAGACTGTTCTATACATCAGTGTCTCTCCTGCTATCTCGTACACCGGGTTATTGTTACCATCTTTCTAAATTACATATATATGCGTCAGTATACTGTATTGGTGTTTTTCCTTCTGGCTTACTTCACTCTGTATAATAGGCTCCAGTTTCATCCACCTCATTAGAACTGATTCAAATGTATTCTTTTTAATGGCTGAGTAATACTCCATTGTGTATATGTACCATGGCTTTCTTATCCATTCATCTGCTGGTGGACATCTAGGTTGCTTCCATGTCCTGGCTATTATAAACAGTGCTGCGATGAACATTGGGGTTCACGTGTCTCTTTCAATTCTGGTTTCCTCAGTGTGTATGCCCAGCAGTGGGATTGCTGGATCATAAGGCAGTTCTATTTCCAGTTTTTTAAGGAATCTCCACACTGTTCTCCATAGTGGCTGTACTAGTTTGCATTCCCACCAACAGTGTAAGAGGGTTCCCTTTTCTCCACCCCCTCTCCAGCATTTATTATTTGTAGACTTTTGGATCGCAGCCATTCTGACTGGTGTGAAATGGTACCTCATAGTGGTTTTGATTTGCATTTCTCTGATAATGAGTGATGTTGAGCATCTTTTCATGTGTTTGTTAGCCATCTGTATGTCTTCTTTGGAGAAATGTCTATTTAGTTCTTTGGCCCATTTTTTGATTGGGTCATTTATTTTTCTGGAGTTGAGCTGTAGGAGTTGCTTGTATATTTTTGAGATTAGTTGTTTGTCAGTTGCTTCATTTGCAATTATTTTCTCCCATTCTGAAGGCTGCCTTTTCACCTTGCTAATAGTTTCCTTTGATGTGCAGAAGCTTTTAAGGTTAATTAGGTCCCATTTGTTTATTTTTGCTTTTATTTCCAATATTCTGGGAGGTGGGTCATAGAGGATCCTGTTGTGATATATGTCGGAGAGTGTTTTGCCTATGTTCTCCTCTAGGAGTTTTATAGTTTCTGGTCTTACGTTGAGATCTTGAATCCATTTTGAGTTTATTTTTGTGTATGGTGTTAGAAAGTGGTCTAGTTTCATTCTTTTACAAGTGGTTGACCAGATTTCCCAGCACCACTTGTTAAAGAGATTGTCTTTAATCCATTGTATATTCTTGCCTCCTTTGTCAAAGATAAGGTGTCCATATGTGCGTGGATTTATCTCTGGGCTTTCTATTTTGTTCCATTGATCTATATTGCTGTCTTTGTGCCAGTACCATACTGTCTTGATAACTGTGGCTTTGTAGTAGAGCCTGAAGTCAGGTAAGTTGATTCCTCCAGTTCCATTCTTCTTTCTCAAGATCGCTTTGGCTATTCGAGGTTTTTTGTTTTTCCATACAAATTGTTAAGTTCAGGTTTCTGGTCAGATTCACAGGCTGTCCACCCACAAAGTCAATCCAGTGATTGACATCTTCAGAACTCTTAAGTTTTTGATTATTTCTTTTATTTTACCATACTCTCAAGATTGCATGAGGTAGATACTTACACAAACTAGACATTTATGCATCAAACAAAGAAAGTTCTTGCTCTACATGAATAGTGGAAAGGGACTAACAGAAGGCCCGGAAGAGGAAGAGAGAAAAAGGATGGAGAGGCGGAGCCAGAGATACCTGTACCACTCTGACCAATCCCCAAGGAGGGGTGGGCAATACAAAGGCAGAGGTCCAAACTATTATGTATGGTATAAACTACAAGGATATATTGTACAGCACAGGGAAGGTAGCCAATATTTTATAATAACTATAAATGGAGTATATAACCTTTAAAAATTGTGAATCACTGTATTGTATACTTGTAACTTAAATAATACTGTACATCAACAATACTTCCATTTTAAATATACTAAGAAAATATAACTCAGCTGGACCTTTCTTTTTTTTGACCTTTGATAGGGAAAGAGGGATTGAGGTAGAGTAAATGGTTTCAGATTGTGTAAACCCAAGGAAATAATTATCAGCCCAGCACTGAGGATGATAAATATTATTAATCTACTCTCTCTGTTTCTCGTGAAGCATGACTATTGAAAGTCACAAATAGTCTCTCCCAGTAGTTGCACCATAACTTTTTCAGCCTGTGATCTGATTGAACTTCAACCCCCAACAGCACACCGCAGCCACCCTCGCAAGTGGTGTGGGTGTTTGAGGATCGGAGTAAACCTCTGCACAAACCTCTCTCTCCTCCAACAAGACTATAAAAAGTAGGTCCTGAGCAGAGCCCAGGAGAGAATTCATCCTTTCCAGGGCACTGCACTTTTAATTAAAAGCTCTAGTTGGCAGGAGAAGCCTTTAAGTACTTGGGAAAAAAAAGAAATATTTCAAAACAAGGTTCAGTCTCATTTGTGATGAGATTTACACAGACTCTTAAGGTTTAACCAAAGAGCAGTCATTAATTAAACTCAAGTAATAAAAAAAAACCTCATGCTATATTATCCAAGGTCTCTAAACACAGGCATTGGCCTAGAATCCGGTGTCCATAAGGGGGATCAGAATCAACCATCCACTAAAGTGTTGCTTTCTCACCTACAGTGTGAATTCAGAGAAGAAATATGAGACTCCTTTTTTCTTAGGTTTTGTTTTTTTTTCTGAGACTACTTTTTTAATTGCAAAGAGTTACTGTTAGATTATAGGTTAAAAAATAATTAGGAATGGGAAAAAAACCACAAAGATTAAAACCCTAGTTTCACTGCTTCTTCACTTTATGACTGTGGGTATATTACCTACCTCACCTCTCTAAGCCTCAGTTTTCTCAACAACAAAATGACATAACAATTAAAACAGTATAACAGCAGAAAGTGAAGAAGAACTAAAAAGCCTCTTGATGAAAGTGAAAGAGGAGAGTGAAAAAGTTGGCTTAAAGCTCAACATTCAGAAAACGAAGATCATGGCATCTGGTCCCATCACTTCATGTCAAATAGATGAGGAAACAGTGGAAACAATGGCTGACTTTATTTTTCTGGGCTCCAAAATCACTGCAGATAGTGATTGCAGCCATGAAATTAAAAGACACTTACTCCTTGGAAGGAAAGTTATGACCAACCTAGACAGCATATTAAAAAGCAGAGACATTACTTTGCCAACAAAGGTCCATCTAGTCAAGGCTATGGTTTTTCCAGTGGTCATGTATGGATGTGAGAGTTGGACTATAAAGAAAGCTGAGCACCAAAGAATTGATACTTTTGAAGTGTGGTGTTGGAGAAGACTCTTAAGAGTCCCTTGGACTGCAAGAAGATCCAACCAGTCCATCCTAAGGAAGATCAGTCCTGGGTGTTCACTGGAAGGACTGATGTTGAAGCTGAAACTCCAATACTTTGGCCACCTGATGTGAAGAGCTGACTCATTTGAAAAGACCCTGATGCTGGGAAAGATTGAAGGTGGGAGGAGAAGGGGACGACAGAGGATGAGATGGTTGAATGGCATCACTGGCTCGATGGACATGGGTTTGGGTAGACTCTGGGAGTTGGTGATGGACAGGGAGGCTTGGCGTGCTGTGGTTCATGGGGTCGCAAAGAGTCGGACACGACTGAGCAACTGAAATGAACTGAACAGTACCACCCAGGAGGGTCATGAGGATTACATAAGATAATTTTGTAAAACATTTAGTATGGTAGCTGGTACATAATAATCACTGAACAAGAGCTATTGATTACTGACATTACTATGACTCTGAGGTGTCAACTCACAATTTCAAGGCTGATTAATGGTCCCAAAGGTAATATTTTTGTCATTGTTTACACAATCTTATTGTCTAGAACTCAGAAAAGTATCAATCAGTAGTAGACATTTAATAAATACTTATTGAACAAATGATTCACTCAAAATCAGTGTCTGTTTATAACACTAGACTTCAAGCTTCATTGAGATTAGGATCAAGAATTAACCATCCATTTTTTCAAAACATATTTATTGGCACAGTGGGTAAGAATCCACCTGCCTATGCGGGAGACACAATTTTATCCCTGCCTTGGGAAGATTCCACATGCCTTGGAGCAACAAAGCCCGTGGGCCACAACTACTGAGCCTACATGCTACAACCACTGAAGCCCACGCACATAGAGCCCATGCTCCACCATAAGAGAAGACACCGCAACGAGAAGTCTGCACACTGCAGCAAAGAAGCTACCCAGCTCACTGCAGCTAGAGAAAACCGTACAAAGCAATGAAGACCCAGCACAACCAAAAATAAAATAAATGAAAAAAAAATTTTTTAAGCTTATTTATTAGGCTTCTATTGTGTTCCAGGTATTATGCCCTCATAGGGTCTATTTCAGACAAAGCAGATGTTCAACAAAATTTTATTTTAAAAAAGATCTCTTAATCCTGTTCCTAAAACTCAACTGCAACATAATGGTTGGTTCAATGGACCTATAAAAATCCCTGTTGGGCTCTGTGACATGTAGCCCATTGTTTCCTGGAATTCCTTATTCCAGAGGGACCTCTGTGAAGAAGCCTATGAAACAATTAGTTTTCCCCAGAAACCTGGTCCCTGAATTAAGCACTACTATGTCAAAAGTAAACAGATGCTCCTGAGGGCAGGGATTTTTTTTTTCAGCTTTTAATTTTATTTGTCTCTATTTTAAAAATAAATGAAGGAACAAAAATACACACATAAACAGACCCCAAAGACTATATGTAATTAGGATCACTTTGGTTTATAACTACAATCCCAAATTTCTCTGAACTTTAGTGATTTAAGAAAAGGGATCTTACTCTACAGAGCAAAGTGAATTTTTATAGTCATTATTCTCATCCTCACACATACAGGGAACCACTCACTGAACAAGATGAGATGCAAGGAAATCAACTTCTACTGTATCCTCAATTCTGCCTCCAGTGATCTTCTGAGAGGCACTGATCAAGTCTCAGAAGCAGAAACTTGACTCAGAGCAAGCTCCCAATCACCCAAAATGCTTTCTGAATAGAAGAGGCATAAAGAAATTACTTTTGCAGTGAATGTACTCCTTTAATAATAAACAGCCTGCCTCAGAATTCAGCTTATAGTACAGTCATCCCTTGGGCTTCCCTGGAGGCTCAGTGGTAAAGAATCTGCCTGCAATGCAGGGGATGCAGGTTTGATCCCTGGGTTGGGAAGATCCCCTGAGAAGGAAACGGCAACCCACAGTATTCTTGCCTGGGAAAATCCCGTGGACAGAGGAGCCTGGTGGGCTACAGTCCATGATGCCACAAAAGAGTTGGATATGACTTAGCAACTAAACACCAACAAAAACATAGTCATCCCTCAGTATCCATGGGAGACTGATCCTAGGACTCCCATGGAAACCGAAATCCACAGATTTTGGTATCTCAAGTTCCTCATATAAAATGGCATAGTATTTGCATAATAACCTAGGCACATCCTCCTGTATACTTTGAATCATCTCTAGATTATTCATTATACTAAGCACAATGTAAATGTTATGAAAATAGTATGTAAATAGTTATCAGCATGCAGTAAATTCAAGGTCTGCTTTTTGGAATTTTCTGCAATTTTTTTCCAAATATTTTCTATCCGTATTTTATTGAATCCATGGATGCAGGACCTGGGACTATGAAGAGCCGATTGTAAACACCTTATACTTATTCAGTGATTGATTGGATAACCAGTCATAATGGAGGTTTTTTTATCTAGGCTGTAGTCTCTGTTTCTTTTTTGTTCTTTTTTTTTTTTTCCAAAACAAATTGCAGTTCTTTGCAGTAATCACTTATACATTCTGGCAACTTGAATTAGAATTAGAATTTTAAAATATATACCTGACTTAGAAGGCTTAGCTCCAGGCTGGACATAGCAGAGTTATCAAGGTAGTTGCTGTCTGTGAGGCATTGGTGGGCTTTAACTTGTCAGACTCTTGGAACTCTTCAATGGAAAATCTCACAGATAAGGTAAATCCCTCCATCTAACCGCAAGTGGGGAAAGGCCATTTAACAGTCTTTTCAGATTCCTCAAACATTTTTTAATAAACACAGTAGGCATTTTTACATGGGATTTGCAAACTTATTTTTAAGAATTCCAAAAAATAACATCACAGGCAATAAAATGTGTCTGTGTCTTATTCTCTGATTTGCTTTAAGGTGTCAGTAAAACGTCATCATAATGAATCCAGGAGTGCAACATTGCCCTCTTGACGTTAGTGTCTTGGTTTTATTCATTTTCTAGGCCAAGTGGGTGCAAAATAAAAGGCAAACACGAAGTAGATATTTTCCTTTTCAGTTTCAACCAGCAATTTGTGCCTCACTTTGGAATAGAAAAATAAAATATTTTTAAACACATGAACAGAGACCAGGTCTTCTATGTGTAGAGCATGCTCAGTGAGAACCCTGCAAAGGAGAAAATTTCTAGAGGCTGTACTTTTCATGTCTAGTGGAGTTATTTTAATTGCTTCCAGTACTGACTTAACAAATGGTTTCAAGATCTCTGAAGAGCTAAGTGTGTTTGGGAGACAAATATACATACATACACAGAAGAAGAGACGAAAAATTCCACAAAAAGCAGCGTAGTATGGTATAAACAACATGGAATTCAAAATTCTGGATTTAAACCCATACTCTGACACTTCCTGGCCATGTGGCCTTGGGTAAGTCTCACATACTCTTGGAATGTCTTTTCTGCTATAAAAAACAAACTTAGATACCAGTGCCTAGAATGCAGGGCAGAATTTTTCAAAATGCAATTTGCTACACACTTCACTTTCACTTTTCACTTTCATACATTGGAGAAGGAAATGGCAACCCACTCCAGTGTTCTTGCCTGGAGAATCCCAGGGAAGGTGGAGCCTGATGGGCTGTGGTCTTTGGGGCCGAACAGAGTCAGACACGACTGAAGCGACTTAGCAGCAGCAGCAAGTCATAGATTCCCTCGTGGCTCAGTGGTAAAGAATCTGCCTGCCAATGCAGGAGACACAGGTTCGATCCCTGGGTTGGGAAGATACCCTGGAGAAGGAAATGGCAACCCACTCCAGTACTCTTGCCTGAGAAATCCCATGGACAGAGGAGCCTGGTGGGCTACCATAGGGTCACAAAGAGTTGGCTATGACTTACTGACTGAGCATGCATGTACACAGAGAACGTTATAACACCATTTGAGTTACTATCAACATTTTAATCAAATGAAATGGTACAGGATAGAAAATATCAAGGGTGAATTTCATGGCATAAGGGTAAGCATTATTTCCTGAAAGTTTCATTTTAATTTTATATATAAGTATATAATTATGTTGTATATGCACACAGATCAGATCAGTCGCTCAGTCATGTCCGACTCTTTGCAACCCCATGAATCGCAGCACGCCAGGCCTCCCTGTCCATCACCAACTCCCAGAGTTTACTCAGACTCACGTCCATCAAGTCAGTGATGCCATCCAGCCATCTCATCCTCTGTCATCCACTTCTCCTCTTGCCCCCAATCCCTTCCAGCATCAGAGTCTTTTCCAATGAGTCAAACACTTCGCATGAGGTGGCCAAAGTACTGGAGTTTCAGCTTTGGCATCATTCCTCCCAAGGAACACCCAGGGCTGATCTCCTTCAGAATGGACTGGTTGGATCTCCTTGCAGTCCAAGGGACTCTCAAGAGTCTTCTCCAACACCACACTTCAAAAGCATCAATTCTTCGGCACTTAGCCTTCTTCACAGTCCAACTCTCACATCCATACATGACCACAGGAAAAACCAGAGCCTTGACTAGACGAATCTTTGTTGGCAAAGTAATGTCTCTGCTTTTGAATATGCTATCTAGGTTGGTCAGAACTTTCCTTCCAAGGAGTAAGTGTCTTTTAATTTCATGGCTGTAATCACTATCTGCAGTGATTTTGGAGCCCAGAAAAATAAAGTCTGACACTGTTTCTACTGTTTCCCCATCTATTTCCCATGAAGTGATGGGACCAGATGCCATGATCTTCGTTTTCTGAATGTTGAGCTTTAAGCCAACTTTTTCACTCTCCACTTTCACTTTCATCAAGAGGCTCTTTAGTTCCTCTTCACTTTCTGCCATAAGGATGGTGTCATCTGCATATCTGAGGTTATTGATATTTCTCCTGGCAATCTTGATTCCAGCTTGTGCTTCTTCCAGCCCAGCAATTCTCATGATGTACTCTGCATAGAAGTTAAATAAGCAGGGTGACAATATACAGCCTTGACGTACTCCTTTTCCTATTTGGAACCAGTCTGTTGTTCCATGTCCAGTTCTAACTGTTGCTTCTTGACCTGCATACAAATTTCTCAAGAGGCAGATCAGGTGGTCTGGTATTCCCATCTCTTTCAGAATTTTCCACAGTTTATTGTGATCCACACAGTCAAAGGCTTTGGCATAGTCAATAAAGCAGAAATAGATGTTTTTCTGGAACTCTCTTGCTTTTTCCATGATCCAGCAGATGTTGGCAATATGATCTCTGGTTCCTCTGCCTTTTCTAAAACCAGCTTGAACACCAGGAAGTTCACAGTTCACATACTGCTGAAGCCTGGCTTGGAGAACCTTGAGCATTACTTTACTAGCATGCGAGATGAGTGCAATTGTGCGGGAGTTTGAACATTCTTTGGCACTGCCTTTCTTTAGGATTGGAATGAAAACTGACCTTTTCCAGTCCTGTGGCCACTGCTGAGTTTTCCAAATTTGCTGGCATATTGAGTGCAGCACTTTCACAGCATCATCTTTCAGGATTTGGAATAGCTCAACTGGAATTCCGTTACCTCCACTAGCTTTGTTTGTAGTGATGCTTTCTAAGGCCCACTTGACTTCACATTCCAGGATGTCTGGCTCTAGGTCTGTGATCACACCATCGTGATTATCTGGGTTGTCAAGATCTTATTTGTACAGTTCTTCTGTGTATTCTTGCCATCTCTTCTTAATATCTTCTGCTTCTGTTAGGTCCATACCATTTCTGTCCTTTATCGAGCCCATCTTTGCATGAAATGTTCCCTTGGTATCTCTAATTTTCTTGAAGAGATCTCTAGTCTTTCCCATTCTGTTGTTTTCCTCTATTTCTTTGCATTGATCACTGAAGAAGGCTTTCTTATCTCTTCTTGCTATTCTTTGGAACTCTGCATTCAGATGTTTATATCTTTCCTTTTCTCCTTTGCTTTTCACTTCTCTTCTTTTCACAGCTATTTGTAAGGCCTCCCCAGACAGCCATTTTGCTTTTTTGCATTTCTTTTCCATGGGGATGGTCTTGATCCCTGTCTCCTGTACAATGTCACAAACCTCATTCCATAGTTCATCAGGCACTCTATCTATCAGATCTAGGCCCTTAAATCTATTTCTCACTTCCACTGTATAATCATAAGGGATTTGATTCAGGTCATACCTGAATGGTCTAGTGGTTTTCCCTACTTTCTTCATTTTAAGTCTGACTTTGGCAATAAGGAGTTCATGGTCTGAGCCACAGTCAGCTCCTGGTCTTGTTTTTGCTGACTGTATAGAGCTTCTCCATCTTTGGCTGCAAAGAATATAATCAATCTGATTTTGGTGTTGACCATCTGGTGATGTCCACGTGTAGAGTCTTCTCTTGTGTTGTTGGAAGTGGGTGTTTGTTATGACCAGTGCATTTTCTTGGCAAAACTCTATTAGTCTTTGCCCTGCTTCATTCCGTATTCCAAGGCCAAATTTGCCTGTTACTCCAGGTGTTTCTTGACTTCCTACTTTTGCATTCCAGTCCCCTATAATGAAAAGGACATCTTTTTTGGGTGTTAGTTCTAAAAGGTCTTGTAGGTCTTCATAGAACTGTTCAACTTCAGCTTCTTCAGCATTACTGGTTGGGGCATAGACTTGGATTACTGTGATATTGAATGGTTTGCCTTGGAAACAAACAGAGATCATTCTGTCATTTTGAGATTGCATCCAAGTACTGCATTCTGGACTCTTTTGTTGACCATGATGGCTACTCCATTTCTTCTGAGGGATTCCTGCCTGCAGTAGTAGATATAATGGTCATCTGAGTTAAATTCACCCATTTTAGTCCATTTCAGTTCACTGATTCCTAAAATGTCAACATTCACTCTTGCCATCTCTTGTTTGACCACTTCCAATTTGCCTTGATTCATGGACCTGACATTCCAGGTTCCTATGCAATATTGCTCTTTACAGCATCGGACGTTGCTTCTATCACCAGTCACATCCACAGCTGGGTATTCTTTTTGCTTTGGCTCCATCCCTTCATTCTTTCTGGAGTTATTTCTCCACTGATCTCCAGTAGCATATTGGGCACCTACTGACCTGGGAAGTTTCTCTTTCAGTATCCTACCATTTTGCCTTTTCATACTGTTCATGTGGTTCTCAAGGCAAGAATACTGAAGTGGTTTGCCATTCCCTTCTCCAGTGGACCACATCCTGTCAGATCTCTCCACCATGACCCGCCCATGTTGGGTTGCCCCATGGACATGGCTTAGTTTCATTGAGTTAGACAAGGCTGTGGTCCTAGTGTGATTAGATTGACTAGTTTTCTGTGAGTATGGTTTCAGTGTGTTTGCCCTCGGACGCCATCTTGCAACACCTACCATCTTACTTGGGTTTCTCTTACCTTGGGGTGGGGTATCTCTTCACGGCTGCTCCAGCAAAGCACAGCCATTGCTCCTTACCTTGGACGAGGGCTATCTCCTCACTGCCACCCTTCCTGACGTTCAGTGTGGGATAGCTCCTCTAGGCCCTCCTGGGCCCGCGCAGCCACGGCTCCTTGGACGTGGGGTTGGTCCTCCCGGCCACTGCCCCTGGCCTCGGGCATGGGTTGCTCCTCCCGGCCTCTGCCCCTGGCCTCGGGCGTGGGGGCGTGGGGGCGTGGGGTAGCTCCTCCCGCTTGCCGCCCCTGGCCACACACACCTAATTAAAATGTATTTCTTGCTAATGGTCACAGGCAAATGTTTAGAATTAATTTTTGTATGTATTTCACGGATCAGAAAAGGGTATATATAATGAAAATATCTAGCAGGCAGTAGATGGCCTGTTATTATAGATGATTTCCTTTCCAGGGAGAAACTACCATATGCAGGCAAATCAGTTACAAAATTACCATTTGTTGTGGACTGAATGTTTGCGTCCACCCTGTTTCCCCACAAAATTCATTGTTAAAATCCTAAATGCCAGTGTGATGTTGTTAGGAGGTGGGGGCCTTTGGGAAGAAATGGGATCATGAGAGCAACACCCTCATGAATGGAAAAGGAACCCCAGAAAGCTCACTGGCTCTCTTGCATCATGTGAGATATGACTGAAAAATCACAGACTGCAACCTGAAAGATGGCTCTCATCAAAACCCAACCACACTGACCCCCTGATAAACTTCCAGCCTTCAAAACTGTGAGAAATAAATTTCTGCCATTTAGAAGCCATTCAGTCCATGGTACTTTGTCCTAACAACCTGAACTAAGAAACCATTTATCATGCACATGCCCAGTGTTCCTCATTGTCTTTCCCTTAAGCACAATTGGAAACTTTAGTATTTTGTTAAAACTAGTTTCTATGAGACATGACTCACCAAATTATCAGAAAGACTACTTTAAGACTATTTAGGAGGGGAGTTCACAGAATGAAGCTCCCTGCATTGAGAAAATAGCCAACTGCCATTTACTGTGGACAATTATTAAGACAAAATCATCTCTTCTTAGTTTGTCTTCACTAATTTTATGGATGTTAGCTTTCCATCTTTGCAAAGAAAAGCAACATCTACAGCAGAAAGGATGATCCTTGAAATCTTTTTAGGAACCAGGCTCTGAAACTATCCCCTTTTTAAGCTCTCTCAGGTGTGTACTACTGCTACCTTTGCAGTCATGAAAAAACTGAAGCTCTGAGAAACTCGCCCAATGTCACTCAGCTAGTGTGTAATGGAGCTTGGATTGGATCCCAGGTCAAACCCAAAGTGTGTTAGTCATTCAGTCGTGTCTGACTCTTTGTGACCCCACGGCCTATGTATAACCTGCCAAGCTTCTCATCCTTGGGATTCTCCAGGCAAGGATACAGGAGTGGGTTGTCATTTCCTTCTCCAGGGAATTTTCCAAGTCCAGGGATCAACCCAGGTCTCCTACATTGTATGCAGATTCTTTACCATCTGAACCCGAAGACCATGCCTTTCTTATCTACCACATAATGGCCATGACCACACATTCTCCAAAGCAATCGATTATTCCCTTTCACTCCTAGATAAAGATGGAGTGAAGCAGGAATTCCACTGGAAGCCAGACTTCTCTCTACACTGTTATTTGCACCAGCAGTGAAATCATTTGTTCTCTATCAGGGAAAATAACCCACCACTAATGTAATGAACTGCTATTGGGATTTCACTTATCCCTAAACTCTACTTTCCTAGGCTTCTTATCCTTTCTGTGGGTAAACCAGGAAATTCTCATGTTTACTCCCCAATGAAAGTATTAATATTAAATGAGATTTAAAGAATGGAGAAACCAAAGACCCTACATATACACAGGCACATGAGATCTTCTGAAACTGCTACCCCCAGGGGAATAATGAAATTCATGCATCCTATCTCTCATTTGGCAAAGGCTAGAATGGACATCTTTTCTAGACAAAAGCCAGACCAGGCAATTCACAGAATGGAAATGCCTGTAAAACCCAGGGTCTGGAAAATAAAGTGTTCTTATCACTGAAATGTTTGGGGATGAAAACTCCTGACTTAGCTCAAAATACCAGAAAATAAAACGCAACTGGACTCTGAAACAACCCAGCCTAAAGCACTGTTGTAAATCAATAAATAAATGAGGCTGGTCCCACATCTGAATCTAGGGAGGAAAACAATTTTGCCAGTAGGGTCAGGTCCGTTTGATATCTTTCAAGAGGAAGTGGTTGAAGTTTATCTCCCTAATATTTCATTTGCACTTTTTTTTTTTTTTGGTCATGAATGCTTTTAACTATAAGATTTCTTTCCTCCCCACTTCTAACAAAACCAGCTCTCAAAGAAAGGATCTTTGTTAATTTGTTCCCAGTAAGGTAAAAAATTAATGGTATAACTTAATTACAAGCACTGAAATTGAAGCTGTGATTTAAAATCTCCAAAAAAACAAAAGCCCAGGACCAGATGGCTTCACAGGAGAATTCTATCAAACATTTAGAGAAGAGCTAATGCCTATTCTTCTAAAACTCTTTCAAAAAATTGCAGGGGAAGGAACACTTCCAAATTCATTCTACGAGGCCACCATCACCCTGATACCAAAACCAGACAAAGACAACACAAAAAAAGAAAACTACAGGCCAATATCACTGATGAACATAGATGTAAAAATCCTCAACAAAATTTTAGTAAATGAATTCAGCAACACATCAAAAAGCTCATAAACCATGATCAAGTGGTGTTTATTCCAGGGATGCAAGGATTCTTCAATATATGCAAATCAATCAATGTGATATACCATATTAACAAATTGAAAGATAAAAACCATAGGATAATCTCAATAGATGCAGAAAAAGCCTTTGACAAAATTCAGCACCCATTTATGATTAAAACTCTTCAAAAATGGACATAGAAGGAACCTACCTCAACATAGTAAAGGCCATATATGATAAGCCTACAGCAAACATTATTCTCAATGGTGAGAAACAGAAAGCATTCCCCCTAAGATCAGGAACAAGACAAGGATGTCCACTTTCACCACTATTATTCAACATAGTTCTGGAAATCCTAGCTACAGCAAGCAGGAAAGAAAAAGAAATTAAAGGAACCCAGATCAGAAAAGAAGAAGTAAAGCTCTCACTGTTTGCAGATGACATGATACTGTACTTAGAAAACCCTAAAGATAGTATCAGAAAATTACTAGAGCTAATCAGTGAATTTAGCAAAGTTGCAGGATACAAAATCAATACCCAGAAATCACTTGCATTTCTATATACTAACAATAAAAAATCAGAAAGAGAAATTAAGGAATCAGTCCCATTCACCATTGCAACAAAAAAAATTAAATATCTAGGAATAAACTAACCTAAAGAGATAAAAGAACTATACATAGAAAATTATAAGACACTGATGAAAGAAATCAAAGATGACATAAACAGATGGAGATATATTCCATGTTCCTGGGTAGGAAGAATCAGTATTGTGAAAATGACTATACTACCAAATGCAATCTACAGATTCAATGCGATCCCTATCAGATTACCAATGGCATTTTTCACAGAACTAGAACAAAAATTTCACAGCTCATATGGAAACACAAAAGACCCCAAGTAGTCAAAGCAGTCTTGAGAAAGAAGAATGGAGCTGGAGGAATCAACCTTCCTGACTTCAGATTATACTACAAAACTACAACCATCAAGACAGTATGGTACTGGCACAAAAACAGAAATATAGACCAATGGGACAAGATAGAAAGCACAGAAATAAACCCATGCACCTATTGGTACCTTGTTTTTGACAAAGGAGGCAAGAATATACAATGGGGCAAAGACAGCCTCTTCAATAAATGGTGCTGGGAAAACTGGACAACTACATGTAAAAGAATGAAATTAGAACATCTCATAACACTATACACAAAGATAAATTCAAAATGGATTAAATACCTAAATGTAAGACCAGAAACTATAAAACTCTTAGAGGAAAACACTCAGAGACATAGGCAGAACACTCAGTGACATAAATCAAAGCAAGATCCTCTATGACCCACCTCCTAGAGTAATGGAAATAAAAACAAAGGTAAACAAGTGGGACCTGATTAAACTTAAAAGCTTTTGCATGGCAAATGAAACTATAAACAAGGTGAAAAGACAACTCTCAGAATGAGAGAAAATAATAGCAAATGAAACAACTGACAAAGGAATAATTTCCAAAATATACAAGCAGCTCATACAACTCAATGCCAGAAAAACAAACAACCCAATCAAAAAGCAGGAAAAAGACCTAAACAGACATTTCTCCAAAGAAGACACACAGATGGCTAACACATGAAAAGATACTCAACATCACTCATTATTAGAGAAATGCAAATCAAAACCACAATGAGATATCACCACACTGGTCAGAATGGCCATCCTCAAAAAGTCTACAAACAATAAATGCTGGAGAGGGTGTGGGGAAAAGGAAAGGTCTTACAGTGTTGGTGGGAATGTAAATTGATACACCCACTATGGAAGACAGTATGGAAATTCCTTAAAAAACTAGGAATAAAACCACCATATGACCCAGCAATCCCACTCCCAGGCATATACCCTGGGGAAACCAGGGTTGAAAAAGACACATGTATCCCATTGTTCATTGCAGCACTATTTACAATAGCTAAAACATGGAAGCAACCTAGATGCCCATCAATAGATGAATGGATAAAGAAGATGTGGTACATATACACAATTGAATATTACTCAGCCATAAAAAGGAATGCATTTGAGTCAGTTCTAATGAGGTGGATGAACCTAGAACCTATTATACAGAGTGAAGTGAGTCAGAAAGAGAAAGATAAATACTGTATGCTAATGCACATATATGGAATCTAGAAAAATGGTTCTGAAGAATTTATTTACAGGGCAGCAATGGAGAAACAGGCATAGAGAATAGATTTATGGACATGCGGAGAGGGGAGGAGAGGGTGAGATGTATGGAAAAGAGTAACATGTAAACTTACATTGCCATATGTAAAATAGATAGCCAATGGGAATTTGCTGTATGGCTCAGGAAACTCAAACAGGGGCTCTCTATCAACCTAGAGGGGTGGGATGGGGAGGGAGATGGGAGGGAGGTTCAAAAGGGAGGGGATATATGTATACCTATGGCTGATTCATGTTGAGGTTTGACAGAAAACAGCAAAATTCTGTAAAGTAATTATCCTTAAAAAAAAATAAATTAAAAAAAGAATTTAAAAAATTAATGGTCTAACTCATCACACTATTCTAGGGGCTTCTGAATTATAATCAGGGACAAATATAACAAATATTTTTAATTGCTTCCTAATTTTGTTCCATTATGGAGAAGCTAGCTTTTCTTCCTGGTCCCTTTTATCACAGAGGCTAAATACATCACAAGGCTAGGAAAGAGGAGACAATGAGAGGCAACATTCCAGCCTGTCAGAGAGGAGAGGCACTAAAATATCTATTCTTCCTAGATCAAGGAGTAGATGGAATATAGAGGGAAATGGAGGTAAATCAAGAAGATTAAGCTCCAGATAATTTTTCCTCTTCCACCAGCTACCCTAGAAACATCCAGAACACTGGGGCTGTTGGCCCATCTTACTCAGGCACTGTGTTGGGGAGGCCATAGTCAAGAGATGAACCTTAGCTTTCAGCTATGCATAAAACACATACAGTTCAGTTCAGTTGCTCAGTCGTGTCCGACTCTTTGCAACCCCATGAATCCCAGCACGCCAAGCCTCCCTGTCCATCACCATCTCCCAGAGTTCACTCAAACTCACGTCCATCGAGTCGGTGATGCCATCCAGCCATCTCATCCTCTGTCATCCCCTTTTCCTTCTGCTCCCAATCCCTCCCAGCATCAGAGTCTTTTCCAATGAGTCAACTCTTCCCATGAGGTGGCCAAAGTACTGGAGTTTCAGCTTTAGCATCATTCCTCCCAAGGAATACCCAGGGCTGATCTCCTTTAGAATGGACTGGTTGTATCTCCTTGCAGTCCAAGGGACTCTCAAGAGTCTTCTCCAACACCACAGTTCAAAAGCATCAATTCTTCGGCGCTCAACTTTCTTCACAGTCCAACTCTCACATCTATACATGGCCACAGGAAAAACCATAGCCTTGACTAGATGGACCTTTGTTGGCAAAGTAATGTCTCTGCTTTTGAATATGCTATCTAGGTTGGTCATAACTTTCCTTCCAAGGAGTAAGCATCTTTTAATTTCATGGCTGCAGTCACCATCTGCAGTGATTTTGGAGCCCCCAAAAATATAGTCTGGCACTGTTTCCACTCTTTCCCCATCTATTTGCCATGAAGTGATGGGACCAGATGCCATGATCTTCGTTTTCTCAATGTTGAACTTTAAGCCAACTTTTTCATTCTCCTCTTTCACTTTCATCAAGAGGCTCTTTAGTTCCTCTTCACTTTCTGCCATAAGGGTGGTGTCATCTGCATATCTGAGGTTGTTGATATTTCTCCCAGCAATCTTGATTCCAGCTTGTGCTTCTTCCAGCCCAGCAATTCTCATGATGTACTCTGTAAATAAGTTAAATAAGCAGGGTGACAATATACAGCCTTGATGTAATCCTTTTCCTATTTGGAACCAGTCTGTTGTTCCATGTCCAGTTCTAACCATTGCTTCCTGACCTGCATATAGGTTTCTCAAGAGGCAGGTCAGGTGGTCTGGTATTTCCATCTCTTGAAGAATTTTCCACAGTTTATTTTGATCCACACAGTCAAAGGCTTTGGCATGGTCAATAAAGCAGAAGAGGATGTTTTTGTAGAACTCCCTTGCTTTTTCGATGATCCATCAGATGTTGGCAATTTGATCTCTGGTTCCTCTGCCTTTTCTAAAACCAGCTTGAACATCTGGGAGTTCACAGTTCACATATTGCTGAAGCCTGGCTTGGAGAATTTTGAGCATTACTTTAGTAGCATGTGAGATGAGTGCAATTGTGTGGTAGTTTGAGCATTCTTACAGTGTAGGTAAAAGTGGGGGCCTTGGCTGGGGTTATCAGTAGGAGGTTAAAGCCATAAAGAGACCTTAAATTATACCAGGCTGAATGACTATTGTGTTGGCCATGAGAAAGTACTATAACACCACACTTTTTTTTACCTGCAAAACAGTAATTTTATATGATTTTACCTGAAAGAATGACATGGAGCCACCTAAACTAATTTTCTTTTCTTTTTCTGCACTTGAATATAGTGAGATTAAATGATTAACCCTGCTCCTTTGGTCCACTTCTCCCAACCTACTTTCCATTCTCTTCCCCCTGCTCCATAGACTGGAAAGCTGACCTGTGTGGGCTTGATCAACAGGCTCCTGGCCCCTGGCTTCCTGTTGGAAACACTGAGAGGAGACGAGAGGAGAACGAGGGGACAGTACTTACTCCCCTCCCCCTTTCTGCAATGTCACTTGGTTGTGTCCTCCACTCCAGCTCTCTGATTTTCTCAAGGTCACATTCTAGACAAACCTCTCCCTCCCCTGTCCCTTCAGGCTTGGTGTCAGCTCTTCGTCCACTCTTATTAATCCTACAGAACTGCACTACCCCTTTTAATTCTCTTGTATTCCTCCCAACTTTGTAAATCATCCTAATTTCAGTGTCATTTCTTGCTGAAAGGTAAACTGATACAAAAGAAACTAAAATGCTTTAAGCAGTGGCTCTGTGTCATGCAGTTTACATGTACCATCTCATTCCATCTTCACAACAGCCCAAAGAGAGGCAGGTGTTATTATCCCCATTTCACATACGAACAAACTGAGGCTCCAAGAGTTTAAGTCACATACCCAAGGATACAGAACTAGTGAATGAATCAAACTGGTTCTAAAGTCCATGCCCCTGTTCCTAGTACAGAATAAACTATTGAGGCAGAGGTTGAAAATAATGGTGATCTTTGAACTGAATCTCAAAGATGGAATTTTCCTGGGTAGGCAGTGGTAGAAAAAGAGGAGCGTTCTAATATGAAGAAACAATGTGTACAAAGCCATAAGAAAGTACCCTGAGTCACAAACCAAGGAGAAAACAAAACAAAAACAACCGTGCCTTGGAATCCTCCAAGAGTCCTTACAGAGACCTCTGCATCCTTATCAAATAGTCAAATCTGAAAACAATCAGCCAATGCCCAGGGTCTGTTACAATGTGATATAACTGGGCTTTGGGTATGTTTGGCAGTGTGGTGAAATGAACCTGACCTGGATCAGATAGGGAAGGTAAGGACAGTGGACATGATCAGGGGATCAGCCATGGTTGTGGTTGCAAGCAACAGAAACCAGCTCAGCTCACACAGCAGAAAAAGAATGCATTAGAAGGATATGAGGTAGTTCTAAGAAGAGGAAAAGTAAAGAACCACCATAGAATGTCGGCCCCATCTGACAGATAAGGGACTTACCTACAAAATCCCTGGGACCTCAAAAAATATACAATAAATATTCATTGAGTGAATGAATGAATAAATCAGGGGAGATAGGAACAAATACCACTGAGAGTCTGGAACAGAAACTAAGGGACAGTCTCTTCAGGTTAGGACCCACACATGAATGAGCACCTACATTATTAGGTTTTGGTCTGTGTTTTCAAGATTCAGTTTCTCATGAGAGATCGGTCTTACATCACACCACATGTCCCCTTTTGGGCTAAAAGAGCTGGCGCCTTAACTGGCAGTCCACAAGAGATATATGACAGGAGAGAGATAATTCTCTAAAGCAAAATAACCCACCTATCACCAAAAAGAGGGAGACTGGATTCTGGGTTACAACTGCAAAGGCAGTCCATACAGCCACCCCAACTGCAACCAGTTTGTTGAGCAGTCTCAACAGTCTAGCACTATTCATAGGAAAGAGATTCATTTCTTTCATTATAACACCCCTGATTGTGTTGTGCCTCCTTTTCCACCAAGTTGTACATCCCTTGGTGACATCTGGGACAGATTCTATGACTTCCTGGTCACTTTCAGTTATCAGAACAACTTCAGTATTCAAAACTTAGTATATTCTCAAACTTATACCAATTAGATTGAATTAAAAAAATGTTACATATGGTGCCCACTGTGATGAATGGAAAGGACTCAGAGATGGCTAAGTCATGATTATTACCCTCAGGGTAACTCAGGGTAACACTGAGGAAGACAGACAAGGAAACTGAGAAAAACTCAGCCGCAGAAGCCAAGTTCAAGATGCAGAGCTTGGGTAGATGATGGGATAGCTCCTCAGAAGGGGGACAGTGAGTCAGAAGGGACTGAGCTGAATCAATGGAGCTTCAGCCAGGCATTCACAGAAAGGACATCTCAGGTAGGGTTGGTCAGGAGAACAAAATTGCTCTGAGCATTTAGTTCCAATAACTCTTTACATGAATCCTCAAAGTAGCTTAGGAAAACAGAAGGAGCAATGTCTCAAAAGCCATTTTGAGAGGAGACAGAAAGAGTCCTCGGTGATTATTCCTTTCATAAACTCCCTCAAGAGCCTGGAGAAGTAAAACTCAAAGAAGTTACTTCAACAGGGAAATAGGCAAAAGGAATTTAAGAGCTTTGTTGTCAGGCAACCTCACTGGATTCAGGAAAAGACATGAGAGGCTTCTCTCTCTGTCTCCTTCCCTCCCTCTCTCTCTATGTCACATTAGTCACTCATTTTAATTTTCCTTTCAGGAAATGCAGAACCACAATTGAGGTAGAAGAAGTAAATAAAAGTGCTTTCTGGTAGTGCCAGAAAGGCATTTGTTCAAGCTTGTTTCAAAATATAATAAGCATAGGGCCCACGTGACTCCATGACTAACTCAAGAGTGGAGATACTTACTTCTGTTCTTTTTCAAATCCATTTCCAGTTATCTGGAGGCCAAGATGCTCAAGGTAATAGGAAAGAATGTACACCTGACGTGTCACCTAGTTAAGTGCTTAAATAGCTTAAAAATTTCTTTCCTGTCTGACCGATGGATCATAGCTAAGATTGTTGATGACACAGAAGTGAATTTCTAGATTATATATTTCCTTGGTAACAACTCTCATTAATTAACATTTATTGGCGATTCTTACATCATCTTCTAGATATAAAAACTAAGAACTTTATTAGACCTAAAGACTAACCGTGTCTTTAGTTTTATGTGACAATAAAGATAAGAATAATTTTTCTGAATTAGAATCTGGAGATTCTAAATTAGACTCTCCATTCATCACATGCTCTTTAATGGGGTGCTTATGTGGATTTGAGCTGTTTACTATCTGTCTTCTCCCATGAGAATGGGGTCTCGTGGGAAGGGGTCTCATCTTCTCTTAATTCATCTCCTGCACTAAGAACAGTACCTGATTGTGGTAGAAACTCAATTGTTGCTGCTCGGTTGCTAAGTGGTGTCCGACACTTTGTGACCTCATAGACTGTAGCACGCCAGGATCCCCAGTCCTTCACTGTCTCCCAGTGTCTGCCCAAATTCATGTCTATCGAGTCACTGATGCTACATAACCATCTCATCCTCTCCCGTCCCCTTCTCCTTTTGCCTTCAATCTTTCCCAGCATCAGGGTCTTATATTTAGGCAAAAGAACAACAATAGCAGAAATATAAGTTGGGGTATGAAGTCAGAAACCTGATTCAATCTTACTTCCACTATTAACTATTTGTGTAAACCTGTATGAACAAGTCACCGAACATCTGGGTGCCTCAGCTTTCTCATCTTTATTATGAGATAAAATACTTCACTAGATAATTTATCATTATCTGAAATTGTGATCGTGAAAAAGCCTGGCACAAATGTAGGAGATCAATAAACACTAGTGGAATTAAAACCTTAAGCAGTACTAAAATTATTATTACCTAGATATAGCCCAAGGATGCATAGGCTAACAATTTGAAAGACTAAACCTTTAGTTAACACGAAGTGATTGGAACTTTGGTGTGTTTGGGAATCTGGTTAAAATGCAGATCCCTAAGCTCTACCCAAAGGTGTGGATTCATTAGGACTAGCATGGAGGCTGGATCTCTGCATTTCTAACACACTCCTTGGGTCTATGGATCACACATGGACAAAAATGATACCAAGGGCAAAAACATAATTTAATCTGAAAAATTAGATTAAGAGGTTGATAGCTCTACAGTCAACTTCCACCATAAAATAAGGGCCAGGGGGTGGGAGGCAGATGGAAAGTCAGCAGGAAAATTTCCAGCCAGCCCCCTCTGCAACTGACTAGAGGTGTAGGATTCTAGCTGAATGTCAGGATAATTCAAAGAATGAAGAATTCAACCCCATCTGTTTTGCTGGGGTTGTAACTGACCCCAAACATTTCCAAGTGTTTTGATGTTAGAAAAGGCCAAACTGTATTTTTCTCTCTCTGTGTGCTATTTCTACCATAGACAAGCCTTAAAGCCATGTTTATTTCAAAACAAATATAATCCATATGCTTGTCTTGTTTAGACGAGTCAAGTCTAAATAAGACTTGACTTGATATTTGGGGTGTCAGTTTATAAGCAAGAGAAACTCTTTATCATGAAAGCCACAAAGAAGAACTAACCTACCTTTGGTAAGTATATTTTAACAGTAAATATTCAGAATTGAAGACAGGAGGCCTAAAATGGGGGAAATAGGAAAAAGAAGGCTGCAATTCAAAATCAGTTAAGAAGCATTTTTCTGCTGCTGCTTAATGTTTAGTTCCGTTCAAAGCCAGCATTCCCAAGTGCTTTGAACTCTTAATTTACTGCTTTCATGGATCCATCCTTTTACTGGGGGCATACAGAAAAGGCACATTTTAACCAAGGGTGAAGTAATTTTGATAGTTCATCATGATATTTGGCTTACTTTAAGCTATTTTTTTAAAGGTCAACTTTTTCATGCAAGAAACTGGCATTTAATCACAAACAAGCTACAGTGCTATTTATGTTTATTTCTTGAGAATGAGCCAAGTGCATTAGAAAGCAGGACAGCTTTCCTGTCCTGTAGGTCCAAATTTAGTCACTGCTTTTATATAGTCCTTTTCACAACCAAAGGCCACTTGCTAAGAACTTGATAGACCAAAGACAACCAAACTATTTTTGTCACCAGGGACAGAATGGGTATCCATCCATTGCCCAGAGTGGCCCTGTACCCTCCATGAGGGTAGAAGCAGAAGAGATCGCAGTGTGACTCTACCAAATTCTTGACTAGAGAAAACCTGGCCCCAGTACACTGTCCAGGCTGACTTGAGGAGGCAGGGCGATGTAGTCAGGATAGAGAAGGTTTGCAGGACTGAAGTGCTGGGTTGGAATCTTGACTCTGCTCTTGTCTCCAGTGAAGGTCTTAATCGCCTCAAGTCTCATCTATAACAAGGGGTAACAACACCTTGCAGAGTTATTCTAAGTGGTAAAACAGATAACATATGTAGCACTTACAGTAGTGGCATTCAGTTCAGTTCAGTCACTCAGTCGTGTCCGACTCTTTGCAACCCCATGAATCGCAGCATGCCAGGCCTCCCTGTCCGTCACCAACTCCCGGAGTTCACCCAAACCCATGTCCATCGAGTCGGTGATGCCATCCAACCATCCCATCCTCTGTCATCCCCTTCTCCTCCTGCCCTCAATCTTTCACAGCATCAGGGTCTTTTCAAATGAGTCAGCTCTTTGCATCAGGTGCCAAAGTACTGGAGTTTCAGCCTCAACATCAGTCCTTTCAGTGAACACCCAGGACTGATCTCCTTTAGGATGGACTGGTTGGATCGCCTTGCAGCCCAAGGGACTCTCAAGAGTCTTCTCCAACACCACAGTTCAAAAGCATCAATTCTTCAGCGCTCAGCTTTCTTTATAGTCCAACCCTCATATCCATACATGACCACTGGAAAAACCATAGCCTTGACTAGATGGACCTTTGTTGGCAAAGTAATGTCTCTGCTTTTGAATATACCATCTAGGTTGATCATAACTTTCCTTCCAAGGAGTAAGCATTTTTTAATTTCATGGATGCAATCACCATCTGCAGTGATTTTGGAGCCCAGAAAAACAAAGTCAGCCACTGTTTCCACCGTTTCCCCATCTATTTGCCATGAAGTGATGGGACCGGATGCCATGATATTAATTTTCTGAAAGTTGTGGCATTACAAAAGGGATACTGAGAGGAGATATACACCCAGGTGCAAGTAAAAAGGAGATATATTATCTGTCAGTTCAGTTCAGTCGCTCAGTCATGTCCGACTCTTTGCAACCCCATGGACTGCAGCGCGCCAGGCTTCCCTATCCATCACCAACTCCCAGAGTTTGCTTAAACTCATGTCCATTGAGTCAGTGATTCCATTCAACCATCTCATCCTCTGTCGTCCCCTTCTCCTCCTGCTTTCAATCTTTCCCAGCATCAGGATCTTTTCAAACAGCAGCTCTTTGCATCAGGTAGTCAAAATATTGGAGTTTTAGCTTCAACACCCATCCTTCAGTGAATATTCAGGACTGATTTCCTTTAGGATGGACTGGTTGGATCTCCTTGCAGTCCAAGGGACTCTGCATATAAGTTAAATAAGCAGGGTGACAATATACAGCCTTGATGCATCCTTTCCCTATTTGGAACCAGTCTGTTGTTCCATGTCCAGTTCTAACCATTGCTTCCTGACCTGCACACAGATTTCTCAAGAGGCAGGTCAGGTGGTCTGGTATTCCCATCTCTTTCAGAATTTTCCAGTTTGTTTTGATCCACACAGTCAAAGGCTTTGGCATAGTCAATAAAGCAGAAATAGATGTTTTTCTGGAACTCTCTTGCTTTTTCGATGATCCAGCAGATGTTAGCAATTTGATCTCTGATTCCTCTGCCTTTTCTAAATCCAGCCTGAACATCTGGAAGTTCATGGTTCACATATTGTTGAAGCCTGTCTTGGAGAATTTTGAGCATTACCTTACTAGCGTGTGAGATGAATGCAATTGTGAGGTAGTTTGAGCATTCTTTTGCATTGCCTTTCTGAGGGACTGGAATGAAAACTGACCTTTCCCAGTCCTGTGGCCACTGCTGAGCTTTCCAAATTTGTTGGCATATTGAGTGCAGCACTTTCACAGCATCATCTTTTAGGATTTGAAATAGCTGAACTAGAATTCCATCACCTCCACTAGCTTTGTTCATAGTGATGCTTCCTAAGGCCCACTCGACTTCACATTCCAGGATGTCTGGCTCTAGGTCAGTGATCACACCATTATGGTTATCTGGGTCGTGAAGATCTTTTTTGTACAGTTCTTCTGTATATTCTTGCCACCTCTTCTTAATATTTTCTGCTTCTGTTAGGTCCACACCATTTCTGTCCTTTATTGAGCCCATCTTTGCATGAAATATTCCTGTGGTATCTCTAATTTTCTTGAAGAGATCTCTAGTCTTTCCCATTCTATTGTTTTCCTCTATTTCTTTGCACTGATCACTGAGGAAGGCTTTCTTATCTCTCCTTGCTATTCTTTGGAACTCTGCGTTCAAACTGGTATATCTTTCATTTTCTCCTTTGCTTTTTGCTTCTCTTCTTTTCACAGCTATTTGTAGATAATTTCAAAGCAATAATAAAATTGGACTTGTTTTTTGTTGTTACAACTCACAGACAATCCTAGACAAACCAGTAATTGGCTTCTTCTCACCCAGGCAGGCAACTCCCACTGAGCTGCTCCCCAGCCTTGATACACAACTGGCTTAGTGGCTGGTGTATAGTAGAACCTCAGGAAATGCTAGTCTCTGGTTGGTGGAAATAGGCTAAATCTGTGTGAAAACAGATATAATTTTTTAAAAAGTGCCTCTTACTCACAGACCTAGAAAAAGAACTTACAGTTTCCGAGGGGAAGGGATAGTTAGGGAATTTGGGAAGGTTATGTACACACTGTTATATTCAAAATGGATAATAAACAAGGACTTATTGTACAGCACATGGAACTCTTCTTAATGTTAAATGCCAGCCTGGATAGGAGGGGAGTTTAGGGGGAAATGGATGCATGTATATGTATGGCTGAGCCCATTTGCTCTTTTCCTGAAACTACCACAACACTGTTAATGGGCTATACCCAGATACAAAATAAAAAGTTCAAAATTCGGGGGGAAAAAAGAGAAGAACCTCCTGAGCAAAATCTTACCATAGCTCCACTGAGCCTTAGTTAAAGACAGTGAAAAATGGTATATAGAGGATTTTACAAAAGTGATTTCCCTTGGCACATTGTTTCTACTTTTACCCTATACTTCATCTCCTTTAAAATGAAGACTTCCATCCACAAGCATCAGTATGCAATATGGATTTCATGCTTTCTCATGGGAGACAGACTGCTCATATCACCCACAAAGTATTTTCCTCCAAAATCTCCATGACACATCTCCATTTCTCCAAAACATATTCTTCTATATCCACAGGGCCACCTTTCTCTCTACCTTTCCCCACATAGACTTTGCATCTTCTCCAGCTACAGTACCTGGCTGTGGATCTCTCCTCTGGGTCTCCTTTAATCTCTCTTCTGTTTCAGCTAGAGCAGTTTAGATCCATCCCACCTTCATATAAGAAATGACCAGCAAACATCAGATGCTTCAGTCACCCTGTGTTAAACTGAGTTCACAGTATATAACAAAAGTAACAGTAACAAAACCTTACATTTTTCTTGTTCACAAAACTTTTTTGTGGAAATTTTTACATTCTGCCTTTGTGCTCATTAACATATAGAACTAGCCTATCCAATAAAAAGTCATATCATTAACTTTACAATAAATCACCCAGTTGGGTCTTAATAAAATTATTTCAAAACATTCAGTAAGAAAGCCCCATAAGGGTTAAGAATCATACTGATATTTACTCAATTCTCTGCTCTTTACACTCATCTTCTCAAGAGGACCCTAAGAAAAACTAAAAACTTAAGTCTAATGTGTGTGCTTAATCACTCAGTCATGTCCAACTCTTTGTGACCCCATGGACTGCAGCCCACCAGGCTTCTCTGTCCATGGGGATTCTCCAGGCAAGAATACTGGAGTGGGTTGCCATGCCCTCCTCCAGGGGATCATCCCAATCCAGGGATCAAACCCAGGTCTCCCACATTGCAGGCGGGTTCTCTACCAACTGAGCCACCAGGGAAGCCCAACAGAGCATAATTTTTATTTCATTCTTCAGTTCAGTTCAGTTCAATTCAGTCGCTCAGTCATGTCCGACTCTGCGACCCCATGAATTGCAGCACGCCAGGCCTCCCTGTTCATCACCAACTCCTGGAGTTTTCTTAATTATCATCAAAATATTGTTGATTTACAAAAACTTCACAAAAGCATACACATTGATGCAATGGAAGCAATATAATAATAGAGTGAAAAAAGATGAGGTAATCACTGTAGAAGTCATTTAGTATAACTCTTATTTTAGAGTCAGGGTTCAGTGTGGCCATCAGTAGAAACTACTTAAGCAGAAAAGTTACTTGTTGGAAAGCTATTGAGTAGCTCAGAGAATCAACATGAAGACTCAAAAACAATGTTGAAAAAATGGTCAGGAACCAAAGAAGGTAGCCAAGTAGGACACAGCCAAAATCATCCCACAAGAACTGTTCTGGACTACCACTGGACATACCAACACTGGACACCCATCATTACACTCCTGGACTCTTACTTCCACTACCACATAAGTAATCTCTGGCTGTCCCTGCATCTCTGCGTCAGGCCTTTAAGGGTCAAAGTTCTAGGCAAGGGTACCCAACTGGGTTAATCCAGGGTCACATTTCTATGGAGCCATCACTCCCCCACCTTAATAGCTTATATATGCATGGACGTCAAGGTGGTACCTGCAGGTGTCCCAGGCAATAGTGTCAGAATCTCCAAGGTGGGGAGGAAGAGACAGGAGCCATAGGCCCAGGGTGAGGCATTGTCAGGTTGTATCTGCATGATGCTGGTCATTGCCCACACACATCTGGTGATCTTATTCTACAGTGGCCAATGAGGCCAAAAGGACTGAAAGTATAAATAAGAAAGCCTTGCATATTTTAGGACTTTGTTTCCCACTCTTTGATACACAAGTGTCTCATGACCAACATGTTAACTATCTTACCAAAGCATTATGATGCTCACTACTTCCCACTCCTCAGATTTTACCAGTATGATGTCATCAATGTACTGCTGCTGCTGCTGCTAAGTCACTTCAGTTGTGTCCGACTCTGTGCGACCCCATAGAGAGCAGCCCATCAGGCTCCACCATCCCTGGGATTCTCTAGGCAAGAACACTGGAGTGGGTTGCCATTTCCTTCTCCAATGCATGAAAGTGAAAAGTGAAAGTGAAGTCACTCAGTCGTGTCCGACTCTTAGTGACCCCATGGACTGCAGCCTACCAGGCTCCTCCGTCCATGGGATTTTCCAGGCAAGAGTACTGGAGTGGGGTGCCATTGCCTACTAAACCTATATAATCTCTTGGTGAAGAGTGGGAATGGCCAAGGTCCCAAGGAGACCATGGGGTGGCATAAAGTCATGATGTTGGTATTATCAGAGGCAATTTAGCCAAAGTTTATGCTTGTTCCAGTTGAAAGTGAAAGTTTCCTGATATTTTCTACTAATGGAATACTGGAGAGAAATGCCAATTCAACTGTTAACTCCAGTAGCCAAGACAGGATCAATTTGTTCCAGGTAAGGAAACTGTATTCAGGATGCAGCTGAAGTCATCTCTTAATTAAGATTAAGAAAATCCATTGTTAATCTCTAAAATCCTTCTATATGTAGCATTGGCCAAACAGATTTAAAATGAGGATGTGGACTGAAGGCAATTATAGATTCAATGCAGTCTCTTATCAGATTACCAGTGGCATTTTCCCAGAACTAGAAAAAAAATTTTTTAATCTGTATGGAAACACAAAAGACCCTGAATAGCCAAAGCAATCCTGAAAAGGAAAAACAGAGGGGGAGGAATCAGGCTCTCTGACTTCAGATTATACTACAAAGCGCAGTAATCAAAACAGTATGGTACTGTTTTCCACAATATGGCAAAATCACCATAAGCCCTAATGGGTTTTACTGACCCTTTGAACAATTGAAAAATACAACTCTGGACAACAGGTCCCACATCAGTTATACAGGTATAATAATAGAAAAATTGGAAAATGACTATGAGCAAAGTGAAAAAAATTTAAATCATCAAGTGATGATTTTTATCATTTTATAAACATTTTTATATCAACAAAAGTTAGTCTACAACATCTTTTTTCTGACTTTATTTACACTATTAAAATTTGACTAAATTCACAGGCAGAATATGTTGTTTTAATGGTCAGTGTTCTAATAGGAACACCACTCAAAATGGTTGATTATAGTAACAGGCAAAGTAATACTTCTAAGAGCAGAAATAAAATTCTTCTAAGTACCTAATCAAGCAGAATCTTAATGACTTCTCAGGATCTTCTCCAAGACCGCCTTTGCACAATCTTCCCCACTCATGTTAACTCCACGCCTAATCAAGGAAATCCCATGCCAGAGAAATGTCACTAAGGAATTAACCAGGAAAAAAATAAAGAATTTATGCAAACAGCTACATACTAAATTACTACACTCAATTAGGTAATTAAATCTCAGCTGCTTGCACAAGGTAAGGCCCAAATAAACATGTGGTGAGTGAGAAGTGAATGGTTGAGGAAGTCAAGAAGGAAAACAATAACCTGCTTTTGGGTGAACTTGAAAAATTCAAGGGAAAAGGAGAAAAAATGATACAGTTTCAATATTTCTTTATCAGACTATGAAGGAAAGTTAGCACATGGGAAATTATTTATATCTCCATTTGACTTTTAAAACAGAGATTGATTTTTAATTGTAAGATACTGGTTAATATCAATAGTAATGAGCCTACTAAAAATTGAAATACAAGGACAAAACATATTTATAAGGAAGCATATAGAAATGATGATGTCTCTTGTTGAATGCATCCTTGGAAACACATGCTCTGTTGGACAAATAATGACAATTTTTCATGCTATCTCAAGCAATAATGGATTAAATGGTTGCTACTTTACACAGATGTGCATAAACTAGGGACACAGGATTCACCCAATAATATAAACCTTGTACTGGAAATGGTCTTAGAACTTAATCATTCCAGTGTTCCAATTAAAGGATCCACTTAATACAATCCCTAGGAGATGGTGTTCATGGAAGTCTCTGGCAGACAAAGAAAAGTATATGCAAGGGTTATCAGGGTGAAAAGACAATCTTGAGACAGTATAAGTAGAGTTTATTTCCTATTTTCCTTGGAGAAATCATCAGAGAACAGTTACGGGAATGATATTCACAGAGAAAGATTTTTAAATAAAATTGAAACACCATTCAGCCAACCTTGAGAAAAGAAAATGACAATGAATTTCACGATGCTTTGTTTTTCACTCTCTGATCAGTTTTCTAAATATCCATGAAGACCACAAAAGGAAAAAGGAAAGACTTTCATGGTAAGCCTTTTCATTCTATTTAAATTATAAAGCAGAAAAACATCCTAAAGGAAAAAGGTGAAAAGTTACAATGGGCTCCTGAGGGAATATGGCTAAATTCACTCGATCTCTGGAGATGTTTGAAAATTGGACTGCCTTAAGTATATAGCCTTAGGGCGAGAATGGCTGGCTGACCTCTCCAAGACCGCAGTTGCCCGCTATCAAACACACTGCATCAGTGCTCTCACGGCCTCTTTCTTGTGCTGAAGGAAGAATTCAGGAGGTTCAGTGACTCTCGAAGTCAAATTTAAGGAGTCCAAGAATTCTACAGCTTTGCCAAGAACCTCAGAGTTTATTGTTGGTTTTTAAGGATGGGTGAGCAACTTTATGAAAGACAGAGGGAAAAAAAAAAAAAAAAGTGCTTCAGTAAAGGTTCAAGTACTTTTTGACACATTTCAGCAAACTTTTATTCCTTTTCTGTTAGGTTTGAGATTTGATTTTAACTTGTTACCCTGCTACCATTTTCATGGATGCTAGCAGAAGACATGCGGTATCTGGTTAGAGATGTGGGACTCATGGCACAGTAAGCACCGTGAGCATTAGTATGTTTCCATCAGCTCCACTTGGCCTTCTAGTAGAGGCTACGTGTAGGTCCAGACAGATGCCCACACACAGTGGGTGGGAGGCACTCCTCTACAAGAGACAAACACAAAGCGCTGGGAACTCACCATATCATAGGAAGCATAATCAAGTCTGTGTTGTCCCAAAGGGAGACTTTACTTCATGCCTCAAGCTTGCTCGCTGCTTGAGTGAGCACCGTCCTGAGCAACGGTCTGGGTGTAAAGTGATGTTGCCTTGTATTCTCGGCATGCTCATCAAGATGCATAGGATGCCTACAGAAGTCTGTCTCTCCCATTATTTCCTCCCACTATTCCATTCTCTTACTCAATCATCCTTTGTCTCCTGAAACTGTAGGAAAAAGGAAACTCTATTGGATAGACTCAGACCCCTCCCAGCCTATCTTCCCACATCTGTGAGGTCTGTGGCCTGAGAAGAGTCCCACAGCCTCAGAGATTGTCATACGATTTCAGATTCTGAGAAATAAGTGTCCTCATTCACAGGATCTTTGCTATGGTCACCCAGGAGGAAAGGTGGCTGTCCTTCCTTCTTCTTAAACACTAGATGCCCACAGATTTAACCTGTTCCCCTCTTGTCCAATTTTCATCTCTCTCCTAATAGCACTAGAAACATCTTACACCTCCATATACAGATTCTCCAAGAGATGGATTTTCTCAGACTCTCACTCATCAGCAAGGTACTATCTATAGGCATACCTGAGAAAGATGAATTTGAGCAAGCAAAATATTGAATTATTAAAGCATTGTGGCTGCACTTCAGAATCAATAGTGATTCAACACATCCCATTTTCTGCAAGGTTTACCTCTATATAACTAGTCACAACAGCCATGACCAGTGATGTTTACATCTTGGGTCAAAGAAGATTCCACCTCCCAGTCATCTTGCCACCCTCTTTTTCTTCATCCAGAAAGGCATAATGAAAGCAAGTCAAAGAGATGTCATTGTAGAGGAAATTTTGAATTCATTTTTATCTATTTGGTCAGAAAGTAAATCACTTGCAAGCTGGGTCACTTTATCTACTAATGATACTACTAATTGTAACTACTAATGTTACAATTAAATGGCTGGTGTCCAGCTCACAGATGACCACAGACAGCACATCAGTAAACAATGACCTGCAAGTCAGAACCTCTGAAACCTTAAGAATGCATCCAATGTGAATTTTCATAAAAACATTTCTCGACTGGATTAGTTTTGGTTTCAGCATTTTTAGGTTAATTTGGGGAAAGTACCAAGAAACTGTACATGAAATTGTTCAAGTTGTAGGGGCACTTTGAGTACTGCTATGAGAAGGGTTTAATTCCATTACTTTGTCTCTCCATCTCTCCATCTCACACACACACACACACACACACACACACGTGACACTGTCTTGTATAACTCTTACACTTGAAAGAGAGACCTTTATCACATTTGCTTGGCTTCTACACCAACCAGATACTTGTGCAATGCCTGTGGGGAGGCAGAGGAGGGGTAATCCCTGAGGCAGGTCCTCCTACAAAAGTTTCTTGCAAGAAGTTAACTCAGCATGTGATACTCCCACTACTTCTCCTAGCTCTATATTGTGAAGTTCCCAGGTTTAGGCACTCAGCTGCCAAAGAGGCAGTCTCTGTGCCCTTGCGCACAAGGTACATAGACTGATAGGCTGTCCCTGTTTCTCCCTCTCTGTCCATACCTAGTGATCTCTGATCTCTCTGATTTTAATACTCCCAAACCACACTCATTATTTACAGATCATGGAGAGGTAGGAGGGAGAATTAGTAGCATTTCCATGAGAAGAATATTGCACAATGGGAGCTCCAGAGGTTTATGCTGCCATTTATCAGGCTCTCACCAAACACAGGCTCTAGGTGTTGTGTCAGCTTGGATTTCTTTAATTTTCACAACAGTCCTCGTAATCTTTCCTGATAGATGAAGAATCAGATGCTGAAACAGTGTAAATGCTTTGCTCATGGGCCTGGGCCCCAAAGCCCATCCTCTGTCCATGGACTATGCTATAAAAGGTTCAAAGAGGCATTTCCTAGAATTTGAACTGTTACCTCAAGGAAGCATTGTTTATTTGTTCTTTCTGCTAAGTGAGCTTAAATTACACAGAAATAAAGTTTGGGTAGACAATTTAACAATGATCTACTAAAACAGGGGGCTGGAAAAAGAGTGAACACTCCATCTTTAACAGCATCAGTAAGGACAACAGCAACTGGCCATCTTGAATTGTTTAGGGAAAACAGAGGAAATTTTTTTTTCTTTCAAGGTCAACTGTTCCAGAGGAAAAAACTGAATCAAGGGAATACTAATCGCTAAGATTTCATGTAGTACTTTTCCTGTGCCAGACCTTACTGAAGTGCTTTATATTAGGTAATAAAACTAAAATCAGAAAAAGTGGAGTCCAAGTTTTTCCTTGGAAAAATAAATACTGTCCTCAACCTATTTTTAAATTACAAGCAGTAAAATTTTTTCACAATTGCCATCAAACTAATACTGCAGCTCCACGCAGTTTAGAAGTTGGCCGTTTAAAACCTGTGAGGCGTGGGGAGGAAAGGGGAACAAGAGAGAGAGGAAAAGAGGGGTAGCCGTGGGGGCGGGGGAGAAGATGTAGGAAAAAAGGAGAAACACATTTAAAGGTGGGGGGAAAGGAGAATAGAAGAGGAAGAATCAAAAGCAGAGAACAGGAGAAACAGGAGAAGCAAAAACTGAGAAGCAGATAAAAAGAGAAAATCAGGGGAACGTAACCCTGGGAAGATTATTTTTACATCACACTCCTATTTGGTTAGGCTGTGAGTGGAGTTTAGGCCAAACTATCCAAAAATTATCTCCTTTTACGACGCCTAGTAAACTGTTCCTCTGTCATTCACAGATCTGCAGTCTCCCACTACATTTTCAGTCTAGGCTCCAAATGATGTAACTACAGTAGCAGGTAGCCAGCTACTATCATTTTCAGACTGAACAAGACCAAAATGAAAGTGAAACTGACACTCAAGTCTGAAGCAACTTCCATGCTTATCCCTCAAAACAAGCTGGACTCTATGGTTTACACTTCAGTTCAAGGCCAAAAAACAAAAATCTATCTAGAAGTGACACAGTCTCAACTAAAAAAAAGGATATCCTTGGCTGCATTCTAGATTTCCTCCCTTTCTGGAGTAATCTTTTGCTACAGCTGTTCCTCAAGCTAGTCATAACTATTTATCTTCCTTCTGGTCAATACGTTCTGTTGGCCAGGCTCATCATCTCCTTAAAGGCATTCTCTGAGTTGTTTATTGCATCCGAACAACAGGTGACGTGGTCCTCCTCACCTCATTCATCTTGCCTCTCCATTCATCACTACTTTCCTCCGTAGGTCAATGGATTGAAGAATAGTAGCACATTTTTCAAGTGAAACTGAAAATGTTCCAAGTTTCCTAAGTCTCCACAGGCAACTTCACAGATCTGTGTAACACAAGATGGAATTCCGAAGGCAGAGTGAAGCTGTTTGAGAAAAGTCAGAAAGTCACCAGACGTTGCTGTGACAAAGAATCTAAAATGCTTTCTTCTAAATGTGCATGTGATTAGATCTTGGGAAACTACTCTGTCATTATTGGAATGGAGATTTTTTTTTCCCACAAAGTTGCATTTTTTCCTACTCGAAGTCTCTTGACTAAATGAGTTTCACATGTGTAATCAAAGCATATGTGTGTCACTGTACTTGGAGTTAATTGGAGCAATTTTTGTTAAAATTTACCCACATAGTAAAGCACTCTTTGAAAACAATTTCCTGAAAGAGACTCTTTAAAGTTATTATTTTAAATGTAACCATGTACCTTTACTTTAGCGTAAGTATTTTCTTTCTCTTGGACCAAATGGGTCCCCTTAGACTCAATGGGTCTTTACATCAGTGTAAGAGTTACATTTTGGTTCTTAAACAATGATTAGAAGGTGATGTATTACTGCAGAGGGAAATTTTTAAACATCAAACCCTCCTACAAATAAAAGAATTCTTAGAAACATGATTAATAGTGAAAAACTGGAAATAACTTCAACAATATGCATTCATTCAATCAGTCAACAAATCTCTATTGAGGATCTACCTTACGTTAACCTTGCCACAGTTCTTGCAACCATCCGCATCTTGTGATGCCCATATCCTAGAGAAACAGGAAATTTGTTATGTAAATTATGGTGCATTCAAAGAACTAGATTATTGTATGGTCCCATAAATCATGTGGTACAAGTATATTTAGAACTAAAATGATGCTCACAGTATAATAAATAAAAAGTTTACAAAGAAGATTATAGTATGCTGACTTTTATTCAATGAACATAGTATTATAAAGCTAACAATTCGGATTTTACTATATATAGGTGGGCACTGTTCTAAGTACTTCACATAAATTATTTCATTTTATCCTGTTTACAATTCTGTGCAGAGTTTGGGGTTAATATCAGTATTAACCCCATTTTAAAGATAAAGGAATGGGGATTGAGGCACAAAAAGACTAATTAGCTTGCCTGCAGTCACACAGCTTGTTAGTGAGGAACTGGGGTTTTAACCCAGTCAGCCTGGCTCTGGATACATGCACTTTCGTCACCATGCTCTGTTGACTCATATGTGCTTGGGCTCACACTGTGTGGGTTCAAATCCAGGCTAAGCCACTTGTCAGTCACGTGACCTTGAGTAAGTTATTTAACCTCCCTAAACCTCAGTGTCTCCCGTTCTGAAATGGAGAAAGTAAGAGTTGCCCTCTCACAGTGTGAACATGTAGATGGTATGAGAACATCTACACGGCCTGCTTAGCACAGTGCCCGGCACACAGTAGGACTCAATAAAAACTCAATAAATGTGTTTCTTCACCATCTTCTTCAAATTCTGGAAGAATATATACCCAAATATCAACAGTGGCAACTTCTGAGAAGGGTAACTACAGAACATCTTCCTTTTATTTAACAATATTTTCTCCTTTTTTCTAATATATATGTACTGTGTGATTAACAAACTATTGGCTATAAAGTAAAATTTGTATTTCTCAATTGTAGCATGCTACAAGTATAATTTCTATAAAGAGACGACCAACAATGCTAAGCTTTTATCAAGCACATTCTATATATAAGGCATCGCTGGGGGTAAAAATAAATAAATAAACAAAAAGGAATAAGACCCCAAGGGCACTCTGACTCAGCTTGCAGCAGAATAGGCCAAAAAAGAAAGTATAGAAGGGGAACTGTCAGGACAACAGGCAGTTATTTTAAGAAAGACACACGCACAACACTACAAGCCCAGCGGAGGCTGGGAACCTGCCCAGGAAGCAAGAGAAGGCTCCACTGAAGGGAACAGCAGTCTGAGTCCCCAGGGCTCAGGAAACGTGTCCTCCAACTTCTCAGAGGAAAATAAATAAATAAATTATATGTATAGTATGATAGAAATGTCAGCAATGAAATCACCTTCATAAATTGTTAAGCCATGTCAAGTTGCTGTTCATCTGGGATGTCAGACTTATCATATTTAAGAACTCCATGGTGCATCAGGGTTACATATGAGCCTTTAGCTGAGGGCCTAAGAATGTATAGAGACTTTCCAAGAGGATAAGTGGGGCTGGGAGTGGAGGGGACTTTTCTGGACAAACTGACTGAAGATGGGAGCAATGACATGAAGCTATTAAAAAAAAGATTCGGGGGAAAAGAAGTCTGACTCACAGGAGGTGTCCATCCATGAGCAGGGCTGGTGGGAAATTAAATAATAGGTCTTATTTAAATTCTCAGAAAACCACTAGTGAGAGAAAGTAGGGTTTGGAAAGAGAGGAAAGTCCTATGTTGAATTTTGCACCAATGAGCTGATAGAACAAAGATTATGTATTTCATTTTCATGCCCTTACCATGGCCCTGCTGCTGCTGCTGCTAAGTCGCTTCAGTCGTGTCCGACTCTGTGCGACCCCATAGATGGCAGCCCAACCAGGCTTCCCCGTCCGTGGGATTCTCCAGGCAAGAACACTGGAGTGGGTTGCCATTTCCTTCTCCAATGCATGAAAGTGAAAAGTGAAAGTGAAGTCACTCAGTCGTGTCCGACTCTTAGCGACCCCATGGACTGCAGCCTACCAGGCTCCTCCATCCATGGGATTCTCCAGGCAAGAACATTGGAGTGGGGTGCCATTGCCTCCTCTGTACCATGCCCCAAGAGACAGGATTAATCAGAAACTCATCTGGTTAGAAAGAGTTGGAGTGCCTGAGCTAAGTCTAAGGATAAAGATTGATTACCTGTGGAGTTACCAATTTGGATGTTACTTAGATGCTGCTGCTTATATACCATTATGCTTCCAATTCTTGAAGAGAGAATATTTTTTAAATAAATTTTTCATACTTTAACAAATTAAACATAAAACTCCAAAGTTGTCAACTGAGAAAAGAATCTCAATGCAAAGGGACAAGACTTGGAACCGCATTAAAGACCTGATAACAAATCACTAAGATAAATGGGAGCACTGCCAAAAATAAAATTCATAGAAATCATAAGCAGGTAATTTACGCACACACACAAAGTACAAATGGGTAATAAACATAAAAAGATTGCTACTCTCCTCAGGAATAGAAGCAATGAAAATTAAAGCAACAATGAAGTATCATTGCTTTCTATCAAACTAAAAAGTACTTTAAAAATTAAAACAGCCAATCACAGTGTTGAAAAACATTACAGAACAATGTGATAATATGTATCAAAAATATAAATACACTTTAAACAAACAGTTGGTTGCCAGAGGGAAGGGAAGTGAGGGGAGAAAAGAAAGGTGAGGTAGATTAGGAAGTACAAAATTCCAATCATAAAATATAAATGAGTTATATTTTATGGGGAATATAGTATCTTTCTATGGCAACGCATTGTAACTAGAATTTCACAGTTACCATTTTGAAATTTGATCATTAGAAATATCAAATCACTGTATTATATAACAGGAACTAACACCATGTTGCAGGTCAACTATATTTCAAAATCAAATTACAGAGGGCTTCCCTGGTGGTTCAGTGGTAAAGAATCTGCCTGCCAATGCAGGAGACATGGGTTTGCTCCCTGATCCAGGAAAATGCCACAGGCTTCAGAGCAACTAAGCTCATATACCACAACTATTGAGCCTGTGCTGTAGACCCCAGGAACAGCAACTACTGAAGCCCCCATGCCCTAGAGCCCCTGCTCCGCAACAAGAAAAGCTGTCGGACGAGAAGCCCGCGCACCACATGTGGAGAGGAGACCCCCACTCACCACAACTAGAGAAAAGCCTGTGCAGTGATGGAGACCCAGCACAATCTACATAAATAATAAAATTATTTTTAAAAAATATATAGAAATAGAGATCAGATTTGTGGTTACCAGAAAGTGAGGGGTTGAGAGAGGAAAAATTGGATGAAGGCAATCAAAAGGAACAAATTTCCAGTTATAAGATAAGTAAGTACTAGGAATGTAATGTGTAACATGATAAACATAATTAACACTGCTTTCATATATGTTATATATGAAAATTAAGAGCAAATTCTAAGGGTTTTCATCATAAGAAAACAGTTTTTTTTCCTATTTCTCTAATTTTGTATCTATATGAAATGACAAATGATCACTAAATTTCACTATGATAATCATTTCATGAAGTATTTGAGTCAAATCATTATGCTGTGCACCTTAAACATACAATGCTATATGTCAATCGTATCTCAATAAAATTGAAAGGGAAAAAAGAGAGAAAATATACATGTATACTTTCACCCAACATCTGCACTTCTAGGAACGTATTATAAGGAAATAGAATATACACCAAAATTTATGACAGATATTCACTATAAAATTATTCAAAAAAAGAAAACAATCTATACATCAGTGTTTCTTTTGCTGTCTCGTATACTGATGTATAGAACAGGCTTATGGACTCTGTGGGAGAGGGAGAGGGTGGGAAGATTTGGGATTCAAATTTTCTAAATAAAAAGTAAAAAAAAAAAAAAAAGAAAACAATCTAAAGGGATCACAATCAATAATTAGTTAAATAAACCATATTATTTTTAACTTTATTTTAAAATAATTTTAGACTTACTAAAAGGTGTTTGGCAGTGCAAAGAGATCTTTATAGTAACTTTGGAACAAATTCAAACTGAATTCATAAAACCTGGTGGGTGCTTTCTGAGTAGCTAGGGGAATTTGTCGACCAATTCTGAAAGTCTTTTGTGGGGAGAATGTGGACTAGGTATAATTCTGTGCAATCTCAGAAACTCAAAGTCATGTTGACTTTGACCAGGCTGATACCTTGATTACAGATTGCAATACTAATTCTCCATTCCCTGTGGATGGTACTACCTGTAGAGGAAAGTTAGAGAAACAGAAAAGATTGAAATAACATTCAGATAGAAAGAAAATTTTAAAAGTACAAACCAGTGACAGTCAACTCTCAGAAAAATTCTATAACTGATTGCTAATCAGAATTTAGAAAATTTTAGTAAAGAAATCAGCAACACCATGAGACAATGAAGGCTCACAAAAATGAATTTGGTCAGATTACTCCCTTTGACTCTTGTCAAGGGGTCCCAAGATTCACAGAACATGAAAACATCATAGACTAAGCCTAGATCTCATTCAAGTACTTTATGTGTTTTTTAGCGTCTGTGACCTGTAGCAGTTCTGTCTAATGACTTGTTAAAGCACTTATTAAAGCATTTTAATTATCCTGGGGTAATTAAAGCACTTATTGTAACTTATTCGATGTATTTATATAGATGCAGATGTCTTTTTATTCCTTCCATAATGCCTACATAGAGTGGGTACTTGGTGTTTGCTGAGTTGATAAATAAATGATGCTACATTTTAATTTTCTTTGGAGATTCTGGTAAACTTTTCAGGTTAGCTTTTAGAGAAATAGTCCTAAAGATAAGTGTGAACAAATCATCTGATTTCCCTTAGCAGAGAAGAAACAAATAGATTTTCCCTTTCAAGGTCCCAGATGAGAGCAAACCATATTTCACTGGGTCAGGCAAGGGGAGGAATCCATCTGTTGGTGTTTATAAAACAAACACTTGGGATTCCATTAGATGATCAGTTCGCAGTGACTATCCCCCGCACTCGTCTTCCCAGTCCCCAGACATGAGTTGTGTTGACCCACCTCACTTTCCCCAATGTCCCTGGAAGCCAATTTCCCAGGATAATAAAATTTAGCATGATTTGAATGACATAAAAAAAGTAAGGGAGCTGACTAGTGAGAAAGAAAGCACACAATATGATCAGCTTGGGTCTCACAAAGCCCCTAAGAAATGTCCTGCTCTTACACAGACAACCAGTTGAGTTTTTCCTCATTTGCAGATGCTTTTCTGGATTGAAATTAAGTATATGTTCACATCTAAAATGCTACCAACTCTGTACTAGACACCAAAAGTCTGATTTTTCAACTGCCTTCCTGGTGCTTAAAAAATTTTTGAGGAGTTGAGCTTTAAAAAAAAAAAAAAGAAAGAAAGAGTTCAGGTCTTTAAATTAAAGGAAACAGCTAATCTTCCCAGATGTTTAAGTTAGAACATAAATTACAGGTAACTCCCACCATAAACACAGCTGCTCTATCTCACCTCATGACATTAAAGACAAACACGCTTCTGTCAGGATCTCAGGAAGAGCAGCAGAGATCTCCCATTGTGGGGAGCAAATGAAAACAGTCCTGTTGGCATCCCCGAAATGCAGGGCGTTTAAACACACGCCTCCCTCCCATCCACTCTCTGGCTTGGAGATAAGTAGGGACATTTCCTTAAAAGAGTTTCAACATGAAAGGAAAAGCTTTCCAGCTGGAATGGGAGCCTGTGTGTCAATGACAAACACATGCACTGAATGTCAACAACACAACAGTTTGAAACATTACAGAAAGAGCCTCAAATGACTCTGTTCACTGTAGGCCTGACTGGCCGTGCTGTTGAGACATAATTATAAGGGGCCCACAGGCACAGCTCCAGAGCTGGCCCCATTAGGAGGAGACCCTGGGTTGAGCTAGGATAGAGAGGCAACAGACAAAGTAACTCACTTTTTAATAATTCAGATAATCTCAGCATCACTGAGATGGCCTCCAAGCATCTAAGGGCAATTAAAATTAAAATAAAGAGAAAATACTTTGTATTTTTTTTAATAAAACTCGAGCTTTGATATCTTGTAGGCAAAAGGCAGATATAGAAGGAGAGAAGGGGAATAGAGGAAAGAGAAAAAGAAGGGGTAAAGAAGAGTAGGTCATCATCCTATCGAATCTTGGGATCAGTTCAGTTCAGTTCAGTCGCTCAATCATGTCCAGCTCTTTGCGACCCCCTGAACCGCAGCATGCCAGGCCTCCCTGTCCATCACCAACTCCCAGAGTTTACCCAAACTTGTGTGCATTGAGTCGGTGATGCCATCCAACCATATCATCCTCTGTCATCCCCTTCTCCTCCTGCCCTCAATCTTTCACAGCATCAGGGTCTTTTCAAATGAGTCAGTTCTTTGCATCAGGTGGCCAAAATATTGGAGCTTCAGCTTCAACATCAGTAATTCCAATGAACACCCGGGACTGATTTCCCTTAGGATGGACTGGTTGGACCTCCTTGCAGTCCAAGGGACTCTCAAGAGTCTTCTCCAACACCACAGTTCAAAAGCATCAATTCTTCGGCACTCAGATTTCTTCACAGTCCAACTCTCACATCTATACATGACCACAGGAAAAACCATAGCCTTGACTAGATGGACCTTTGTTGGCAAAATAATGTCTCTGCTTTTGAATATGCTATCTAGGTTGGTCATAACTTTCCTTTCAAGGAGTAAGTGTCTTTAAATTTCATAGCTGCAATCACCATCTGCAGTGATTTTGGAGCCCAGAAAAATAAAGTCTGACACTGTTTCCACTGTTTCCCCATCTATTTCCCATGAAATGATGGGACCAGATGCCATGATCTTCATTTTCTGAATGTTGAGCTTTAAGCCAACTTTTTCACTTTCCTCTTTCACTTTCATTAAGAGGCTCTTTAGTTCCTCTTCACTTTCTGCCATAAGGGTGGTGTCATCTGCATATCTGAGGTGATTGGTATTTCTCCCAGCAATCTTGATTCCAGCTTGTGCTTCCTTCAGTCCAGCGTTTCTCATGATATACTCTGCATATAAGTTAAATAAGCAGGGTGACAATACACAGCCTTGACATACTCCTTTTCCTATTTTGAACCAGTCTGTTGTTCCATGTCCAGTTCTAACTGTTGCTTCCTGACCTGCATACAAATTTCTCAAGAGGCAGGTCAGGTGGTCTGGTATTCCCATCTCTTTCAGAATTTTCCACAGTTTATTGTGATCCACACAGTCAAAGGCTTTGGCATGGTCAATAAAGCAGAAATAGATGTTTTTCTGGAACTCTCTTGCTTTTTCCATGATCCAGCAGATGTTAGCAATTTGATCTCTGGTTCCTCTGCCTTTCCTAAAACCAGCATGAACATCTGGAAGTTCATGGTCACGTATTGCTGAAGCCTGGCTTGGAGAATTTTGAGCATTACTTTACTAGCGTGTGAGATGAGTGCAATTGTGTGGTAGTTTGGCATTCTTTGGCATTGCCTTTCTTTGGGATTAGAATGAAAACTGACCTTTTCCAGTCCTGTGGCCACTGCTGAGGTTTCCAAATTTGCTGGCATATTGAGTGCAGCACTTTCACAGCATCATCTTTCAGGATTTGGAATAGCTCAACTGGAATTCAATCAACTCCACTAGCTTTGTTCATAGTGATGCTTCCTAGGCCCACTTGACTTCACATTCCAGGATGTCTGGTTCTAGGTGAATGATCACACCATCGTGGTTATCTGGGTCATGAAGATCTTATTTGTACAGTTCTTCTGTGTATTCTTGCCACTCTTCAATATCTTCTGCTTCTGTTAGGTCCACACCATTTCTGTCCTTCATTGAGCCCATCTTTGCATGAAACCTTCCCTTGGTATCTCTCATTTTCTTGAAGAGATCTTTAGTATTTCCCGTTCTGTTGTTTTCCTCTCTTTCTTTGCACTGATCACTGAGGAAGGCTTTCTTATCTCTCTTTGCTCTTCTCTGGAACTCTGCATTCAAATGGGTATATCTTTCCTTTTCTCCTTTGCTTTTTGCTTCTCTTCTTTTCACAGCTATTTGTAAGGCCTCCTCAGACAGCCATTTTGCCTTTTTGCATTTCTTTTTCTTAGGGATGGTCTTGATCCCTGTCTCCTGTACAATGTCACAAACCTCTGTTCATAGTTCATCAGGTACTCTGTCTATCAGATCTAGTCCCTTAAATCTATTTCTCACTCCCACTGTATAATCAGAAGGGATTTAATTTAGGTCATACCTGAATGGTCTAGTGGTTTTCCCCACTTTCTTAAATTTAAGTCTGACGTTGGTAATAAGGAGTTCATGATCTGAGCCACAGTCCACACCCCGTCTTGTTTTCGCTGACTGTATAGAGCTTCTCCATCTTTGGCTGCAAAGAATATAGTCAATCTGACTTAGAATTACAGAATTTTAGATCTGGATGGAGCATTAATGATGGAGCCCAGTCATCCGTATTGTCCTTAAGTCTACTGTACCTCAGAATCACCTACAGAGCTTAAGAAAAAAATGAGATAGATAGATATGTAACAGGTATATAAGTAGACTGATGATAGATGGATAGATAAATGACGATGCTGATGATGGGGAAGACAGAGAGACAGGCTACCCACCCCAGCCCCCCGCCATTTCCCATCACAAAATTCTGATGGATTTGAGGTAGGGAAGGGCTAAGGCATGGGGCTTCCCAGGTGGCTCAGTGGTAAAGAACATGCCTAAATGCAGGAAGCACAAGAGATGCAGGTTCAATCCCTGGATCGGGAAGATCCCCTGGAGAAGGAAATGGCAACACACTCCAGTATTCTTGCCAGGAAAATTCCACGGACAGAGGAGCATGGTAGGCTACAATCCATAGGGTTGCAAAGAGTCAGACACAACTGAGCAACCGAGCACACACACACAGGGGTAAGGCATAGGTACATTTTAAGCTCCTGAGCAGAGGCTTCTCTAGTAATTTCAGGGTTAATAAGCACTGCTGCTGCTGCTGCTAAGTCGTTTCAGTCATGTCTGACTCTGTGCGACCCCAGAGACGGCAGCCCACCAGGCTCCCCCGTCCCTGGGACTCTCCAGGTAAGAACACTGGAGTGGGTTGCCATGTCCTTCTCCAATGCATGAAAGTGAAAAGTGAAAGTGAAGTCGCTCAGTCGTGTCCGACTCCCAGCGACCCCATGGACTGCAGCCCACCAGGCTCCTCCATCCATGGGATTTGCCAGGCAAGAGCACTGGAGTGGGTTGCCATTGCCTTCCCCATAATAAGCACTAACTACCAAAAAAAAAAAATAATGTATTCAGGGTTTAGGGTGCTCTGGAATCAGGCAAGGACTCCCCAGCCCAACTTGACAGTTAGAAGGAAGTTATGATGTGCTATCTAAATCGAACCTTAGACAAGTTGTCAGTCAAAAACAAAGAGAAGCATAAATAAAACCATACAGGTAGACAAGACATATATAACATGTTAAGGAGTCTGCCAATTACTCAAAGGCAGCTGGGAGTGGTAGCAAGACTTTCAACACGGAATGTCATTGTACATCTGTTGTGTTCACCTACTAAGTCTCTCTTCTCCCCTCTAGCAATAATAGAAGCTATTCATGGGTTTATGGTGGGGCTGACTCTGTCCTCCAAGTCCAGCTCCCGCCCAAAGAAAGATGTGCATGGCTCGAGCTTCATAGACCTGTGACCCTCCTTGGGACCATCCTGCCTAAACCATGTGGGAAGATGACCTGCTTTTGCAGGACTATGCAGCTGGTAGAATCTGAGTCCTGAGCTACCAGTGACCAACATACACATTGTATATATTCGAAACCCTACATCATGCTGGGCCTTTAATCAGATCCATCTCCTGGATTTCCCAATGATACAGGCCAATAAATCCCACATCTTTTGCTTAATATAGTTTTTTATCAGAATATCTGCTGCTGCTGCTGCTGCTGCTAAGTCGCTTCAGTCATGTCCGACTCGCAATCCCATAGACCGCAGCCCACCAGGCTCCCCCGTCCCTGGGATTCTCCAGGCAAGAACACTGGAGTGGGTTGCCATTTCCTTCTCCAATGCATGAAAGTGGAAAGTGAAAGTGAAGTCGCTCAGTTGTGTCCAACTCTTCGAGACCCCATGGTCTGCAGCCTACCAGGCTCCTCTGTCCATGGGATTTTCCAGGCAAGAGTACTGGAGTGGGGTGCCATTGCCTTCTCCAAACAGAATATTTACTTACTTTTATTTTTGGCTGTGCTGGGACTTTCTTGCTGCATGGAGACTTTCTTTAGTTACAGCAAGCGGAAGGCTACTAGTTGCAGAGTATGGGCTTCTCATCGCAGTGGCTTCTCCTGTTGCAGAGCACAGGCTTTAGAGTTCGCATCAGGAGTTGTGGCACATGGGCTCAGGAGTTGTGATACACAGTTTAGTTGCCCCTCAGCATGTGGGATCTTCCTGGATCAGGGATCAAATCGGTATGTTCTTAATTGCAAGGCAGATTCTTAACCACTTGACCACCAGTGAAGCCCTGCTTAATACAGTTGGAACTGAGTTTCACTCACTTGCAAGCAAAATACCTGACTAATACAAGAGCACTCTTGTATTTTAAAAGAAGACAGCTGCACAGTGAATGACATACCAGCTCAGAGGATACTAGAGTAATCTAGGGGTGAGAAATAACCAAGAGCTCAGCTAGGTGTGGGAATGGTGAGGATGTGATGAGAGAGAGAAGGGGTAGCAGGAACAGAACTGCCTCACCATGATGTCTGGGGGTTGATTAATGGTAAAAGAAACAAGATGTGATGGATTTATGCAAATGTTCCTTTCATGCTTACTGTATATAAAATGGGATGATGCCTCATGAGGAAGGACTTAACAAGCCCATATATATAAAGAATATGCTTCCACAGTCACTAGTAATCATGATAAATGTAAATGATAACTTGAGTTATGATAGATATATTGTTGGTGTCTTTGGTTCTGCAGGCAGTTTTCCAGTCATTTTTTTATTCAAGTATCATATGATGCATTTTTGAGGCATATTGCAAAAAAACAAAAAAAAAGACAATGAAATAGGAATTCAGCTAATGAACTTTTCAGGGAGAAACACTTTTTTTTTCATATCTACCAGTAAGATCATGTCACTACAGATTGTGAAAAAATATTAAAAATTATTTCATAGCTTAAAGCAAAAATTTTATATTGATGAACAGTTTTTTAATAATTTAAACTTAACTCGTAAAGTAATATCCAAGGATAAAAGAATCAAGTTTGATAAAAATAAATGATGTATTTCTAGGAATTCTTGTAGATTTAATTTTAAAAAGAAAAAGACCATTCCTGTCTGTCTTAAGATGAACTTACAAAGAGAAAATTAAGCAATATTGAAAATTATAAAGAAGAAAGACCAGCCTGCTGTGGGAATAGGCAATTTAAATTTTTGAGGTGTTCAAAGAAGTCTATTTCAGTGAAACACAAGCAATGACAGACACAGCTAGAAAGACAAAAACATTTGAGTAAATTTGGTGATCCAGAAACATGTGCAATTAATGACAAAGACGATAGTGAAGGGCCCTTAGCTCTATCCACGGGCGGTGGAAAATGTGCTAATAGCATATTTTGTTACTTTTTTTCAACAATTACATAAATACAGCAGTGAGATTAAACCACCACTTCCAGGGTTGTGTTCTGAGGCATGTCAGTTCTTGGCAATAATAATGGGTAGTGTGAGAATCAAATTTCCACTGTTAGAGGAATCCTGTATAAGGAATTTTCTTTTTTTCCAAAACACATAATATACACAAGCATACCGCATTGTTTAAACTACTAACTATTGTGGACCCAAGTGCGTGGAAAGGCATTATCTCCGTACCTCCAATAATTTTCATTAATGCCAATTTCAATACAAATGCAAACTATTTAAAATAAGAAAAAAAGACAACTCAGAGTGCCCCCAAGAGATTTAAGATGGTTCACCAAGGCACCAAATTGGAGCCTGGAAAACCACACCTTCAGTTTTAAATAAAAAGTTTCCACAAGCTCAACTCTCTTGAACTGTTGTTCAAGAAAAGTCAAGACTCACTGAGTCCGACAGGGACGGTGACGCACTGCAGCACGGTAGAGCAGATGTTTTCTCAGCATCAGCCAAGACACCTCCATGATGGTCTGTGATCAACAACATGGAGCGTTTGATGTGACGTATGCAGGAAAACCCAGAAGAAGCTATTCTTCTCATCTATTTTGTCTGATCCATCCTCTGTTAAGATACTGTCAGCCACCTTCTAGATATGCATAGTAATCTCTCATAAACTGAAAGTGTGTTTAAAATTCTACAAATGTTTTACAAACAAACAAAAGCAACTCTGAGCCTCAGCCGGATCCATCAGGTTTGAATTACACAGACAATATTTCCACTTGGGGAAATTTTGGATTATCTCTTGATTGGTTTCATTATTTCTTTTTCATCATTACATGATATTCTACTAACTGTGTCTTCCACATGCAGCAATCATGAATCAGAATCCTTCACCAAGTTCATAAAAACCCTGATCCAGACAGCTTAGTCCAGTCTTCCTTCTAGGATAGGAATCCTTCCCCATTGATGTCAAGAGAGATTTCTCTGCCTTGTTTAAACACTGGCAAAGAAGAAAACCCTCCCAGCTGTGCTATATTTTGATGCTTACTTTACATTTTCCCTTCTGTAGAATAAGCTTCATCTCTTCTTCCTAGGAAGCAAGTATCTTGGGTACTTCTGTCATCCTTTCCCATAAGCTGCTGCATAAAGAGGTGCTCTTCAAATCTCCCCCAGCACAGAGGTCAGCTTGCCTTTGTCACAGGTATAATTTTCAATATGCAGCTGAATACCTCAGGGAATGTATAGCCCATCAAGCTCCTCTGTCCAGCAGATTCTCCAGGTAAGAACACTGAAGTGGCTAGCCATTTCCTTCTCCAGGGAATCTTTCTGACCCAGGGATCCAACCTGAGTCTCCTGCATAGCAGGCTGATTCTTTACTGTCTGAAGCACCAGGGAAGCCCATAACTTTAAATATGCAGCCAGATGCCCTCAGATTGCTGAAGGTGATCTCTCAGAGTCTCCACTTCCCAAGGATCACATGAACCAGGGTTCTTTGTGGCTTTCTCAAGAAATTCCCACTGTGAACTGCTGCAAAGTTTGCCTCTTTTTGTAACTTCTCTCACTAGATTGAAGTTTCTTATCTCCCTATTTAGTCCCAAATTCTAGGACCTAGAGTCAGTAAAGATGCCTCTTCACTATAGATTCTATTGTTTTCATCTTAATTCATACAGTATTCACAGAAGCATCAGTTTTTAGCCTGAGTTAGGCAGATGACTTGCTAATCACCTGGTGCTTTGATTTTTGAACTTCTGTGGAGCGCTTTGAGAACCTGATGAAAGTTATGGCCCCTCTTGCTACAAAAAATGCATAGACATCACATACAATTTCAGAATTTTGGAGTGAAAGGACACTCCCTTGGTGAGAGTCTTGGGGAAGAATTGCTGAATCCCAGACAGGCTTTACATTGGAAACATAAGAAAAATAAGGAACATAAAAGATAAATCACTTGTCTGATATCTCAGAGCTTAATAGTGGCACCACTTTCATTAGACCCGAGGTTTCCTGATTCCTAGTCTTGTGCCCACTCTACCACCTCAGGCTGTTGCCTCTTATGTTGGGTGCAAAACTATTACTAAAACTTTCACAGAAAAAATTTTAAAATAAAAATATATTTTAAAATGTCACAGAAAGTGGGATTGCAATTCAGTAGCAAGAAAGTCCTCAGCCAATCCTATGAGGATCTTGGGTGCTGGGGGGCCATTCGTAGTTGTTCTGAGTTGAGGAGGGGGATGGAGGGTGGAATCGGGGGGCTGGAGGGGAAACTGAATCTTTACATGGCGACACTAACCAGCCCATAGATGTGGTCTGCGCAGAAGGCATGTGACCTTGGACCAGGAAGATCTCTTCAGAATCTCAGTTGAGAGTCATCTGCCACGAACTCTTCCAGCAGCATATAGTGGAATGAGTACCTTTGTCCTTGAGAGGGGAGGAACCTGGACCAGGCAGCACCACATCCACTACAGTGGGCATGAGAACACTTGCAACCAGCCTCCTTTTCCTTCTCATATGACCCTCAAATTTTTAAGGTTCCATTTTCCTCTCTCTCTCTCTCTAGTTTTTCTTAAAGAACTAAAATCAGCCATAGATCATCAAGAGAAGAATGCAGCTGCGATGCTCCCAAACATATACAAGCTAAGGCCTCCTCCTCTAAACACTGGAATGACAACTGACCTTGACAAAATCAGGGAAGTCCTTTTCTGAAAATAGTCCCTGGGGAATCCCAAAAGTAATGGGATGAAATTGATTGAGCAATGCACTGTTTCGCTTTATAGGCTTTCCATTTGTCATACAAATTATAATGAATACTTATTTCTTGATTTACGCATCGGCCTTCACACAATTTGCGGCTCCTGCCATGTTTACACGCACCATCTGGAAGAGCTAATGAGCCAAGGAGTGCCAGAAATTATAACTTGCTTTGACTAAACCTAAAAGATTTTTACTGGCAAGAAAATGACTTTACTTTTTTTTTTTTCTTTCTGGATTTGCAAGGAGATTAAAACATGAGTCTCACCGAGTGTAGGGCAGAAATATGCAAAGCTAATTTTAATAGAATGAACCTAAAGGCAGCTGGCATGACAAAATCAATTCAGAATAATTTTGCCATTACAGTAATAGTCCTGATAGAACGTCTCTTCTGACATTGGGATTCTTTAAAATTACCTAGCCTATGTAGAAATATGGATCTAAGAGGGCAGAAAAAGGAATGCATGGAACACTGAATGGCATAGAATCTAAGAACATCGATTCTGCCCCACCCCATAGGCTTGGACCCAGCTCTCTACAAGTGCTAATATGACTCTAGACATGTTATTTAATGCTTTTAGAGATCAGATGCCTTATGTATAAAACAGGGGTAATAAAACAAACTACTTGATGGGTTATTGTTAAAATTAAATGAGATAACGCAAGTTAAGTTACATTGGACTGTTAAGGCACGACACTTAAAAGAATCACTTAGTAATTGTTAGTACTTATTATTTCCTGTCTTTAGAGAGTTTACCAAAAGATTCTAATACAAAATATTCTTTCAAAGGCAGTTTAATCTCTCTTGGGTCAAAATTGCCCATGGTAGAGGAAAACTAGGTATAGCATGGATGAATTAAATACATCCATAGATATGTCCGGAAAAGGCAATGGCACCCCACTCCAATACTCTTGCCTGGAAAATCCCATGGATGGAGGAACCTGGTAGGCTGCAGTCCATGGGGTTGCTAGGAGTCAGACACAACTGAGCGACTTCACTTTCACTTTTCACTTTCCTGCATTGGAGAAGGAAATGGCAACCCACTCCAGTGTTCTTGCCTGGAGAATTCCAGGGACAGGGGAGCCTGATGGGCTGCCATCTATGGGGTCGCACAGAGTCGGACACGACTGAAGCGACTTAGCAGCAGCATAGATATGTCCAGCCACTCATTTTTGTCCCATGACTGAGTGTAAAGGTCTTCAGGGTTAGCCCTAAGCTAGTGACTTAACAGCAGTAGCAGCAGGAGGCTAAATTTAAAGGGACCCCAGGAAATAGAAATGGGTATATAGATGGGGCCAACTGCTTAGAATACATTTTACATTCTAATCTTCTTAAAAGTTAAGACTGTTTAATCATTTCTGTTGCCATAGCAAACATCTCCCCAACCGGCAAAGTGAGGGAAGGAGGCAAAGATTAGGACTACACACTAAATTCAAAAAGATGTCATTATAGTCCAAGAAAGGCTCTTCTAAAAATAATATATTCAATTTAGCATGTTAGAATTGATGTAATTTTTACAGTTTTTATGAAATGGTATTTTTATTTATGATTATAAAACAGAAAATTACATACTGTAGAAAAGACATTAAACTTTTGAGGAAGATAATAAAAGTCACCCAAATGCTACAATTTAGAGACTAAATACTTAACATATTGATGGGTTTCCTTTTGGTTGTTGTTTTTTTTTTTCCACCAATGCACAGTTTTTTAGAATTATGGTCATACTGTCTTTTCAGTATTTGACTCTTGCTTTTTTCATTTACTAATTCATGTAAACACTTTCCAGTATTTTTATCTATTTCTTGAAAGTGTGACTTTTAACAATATGTAATATATTCTTGGACTTCCCTCATGGCTCAGATGGTAAATAACCTGTCCGCAATGCAGGAGACCTGGGTTCAATCCCTGTATTGGAAGATCCCCTGAAGAAGGGAATGGCTACGCACTCTAGTATTTTTGCCTGGAGAATTCCATGAACAGAGGAGCCTGGCAGGCCACAGTCCATGAAATCTCAAAGAGTCAAACATGACAAACACTTCCTTGGGCTTCCCTATTGGCTCAGACAGTAAAGAATCTACCTGCAATGCAGGAGACCAAGGTTGTATAGATTCCTCCTATAAATTTTAAGTTCTTAATTTTTACTTAAAAAAAAAATGAAGTTACAATAAACATCTTTGGACAAAATCTCTGTCCAAGTCTCTGATTTTTTAAAGGATACCTAGAAGTCTCTGAGGGTCAGACACGACTGAACGACTTCACTTTCACTTTTCACTTTCACACAGTGGAGAAGGAAACAGCAACCCACTCCAGTGTTCTTGCCTGGAGAATCCCAGGGACGGGGGAGCCTGGTGGGCTGCCGTCTATGGGGTCACACAGAGTCGGACACGACTGAAGCAACTTAGCAGCAGCAGAAGTGGAATTACTAAAAATACTGTATTTTTAAGCCAATTATTGTTCCTCAATTGCTTTCCACAAAAATACCAACTTCCATTCTGGCTGGCAATGCATGAGTATCCACCTTACCAAACCCTTGCATATACTGAATTTCAAAACTTCTAAAACTGAAAGAGTATTAATACAAAATAATTGATTCTTGGGTAATAAGACTATTTTAATTATCTAAATTAAATTGTGAGAGTTAATTCATAATGTTTGGATCAAAGTTAATTATATTTGCTATTACAATCAGTCTTGTGGTTGGATTATCTGCATATTCCTTTATCTTTTGCCACCATTACTAGTTTATGAGCCCCTGGAGGGCAATAAAGGGTTTTATGTACCTCTCACACCACCTAGCACAGTGTCTGTACAGTTTATGATCAACAATGATTTGTGGAATGGAACTGATTGAGCTATCTAGCCTTTATGATTATTTCAGCCCATCTTGTGAAAGGGGGAGCTACAGATCACAAAACCTAGAAAAGCTTATCTCCCCATCACCATAGTCTGACTCTATCAGAGGAATAAAAACAACCACAGAAAATCAGCTCTACAGTGATAGTACTGGTGCATTTTACGCTAGAACAATAGCTTTCAAATGTCTTTGCCCATGGCTAACAATAGCAAAAACATGCACATGTACATATAGATAATTAAAATAAATATTGCATACTTCTTTTGTTAACCTGTGATACACTCTGGTATTTTCTATTCTATTTCAGTTTTTAAAGAATAATTATCATAGCTTACGAAATTATTTCACAATTGCAGTTTGTAACACAATTCAATAGAGGAAGATCAGAAGTGTCTACCAAGACTTCCCTGTTGGCTTAGTGGTAAAGAATCCACCTGCCAATGCAGGAGACACAGGTTCGATCCCTGTTCTGGGAAGCTCCCACATGCCATGGAGCAACTGAGCCCATGCACCACAACTATTGAGCCTTGCTCTAGAGCCCAGGCTGAGCCCACCTGCTGCAAATGCTGAAGCCCAGGTGAACTAGAACCTGTGCTCTGCAGCACGAGAAGCCACCAGAAAAAGAAGCCTGCACATCACAGCTAGACAGAAGCCCCTGCTCACCCCAACTAGAGAAAAGCCTGAGCAGCAACAAAGACCCAGCACAGTAATAAATAAATAAGATATTTATATATATTTTTTAAAGTAGCTACCAGTTGCATTGCAGCCTTGGAGGCTGTCAGCTTCCGTACCTTTCAGGGACTAGGGAGAACTTCCTTGACCTTCCACTGCTCCTTCCCACATGAGCAAGTCTGTGGAGGTTGCCTCCACCCTGTGTGGTCCCAATGCTGTGCCCTTGTCTCCTCAGACCACAGACTCAGAAACTAGTTGGTAATCTGTGCTAACGTTGTAATCTGGTTTGTGCCTCACAGCAGTCCAATGAGAGTAAGTCTTTAATTGTTAAACGCAAAATTTGTGTAATAAGCATGGATGACAATTTAAAATCAGCTGAAATGATGAAAACCTTAGGGAAGAGGCATAAATTTTACATCAAAACCTCAAATTCAGCTAATTAGTTCACTCTAGAGATCAGAGCAACTCAGAAATATGAGATCCAAGCTTTATTAGATACCAAGTGTCAGTGTCCATCACAAGTGGACAAATGCCTTGGTACCCTTCGCTGGGTTCCAGGAATTGCCTCTCTCTTAGAAGCTCTAGCAACTATTCTCTGAGATTCATAAGCAATCAACCTCTCTTCTCATTTTCAGAAACTAGAGCTCCAAATTATGGCATTTCTGATGAAGGCTGCAAATGAGGCAATTCTTGATGAAATAGAAGGGGAAGTGGTAAACACTCATAATGATACAAGCTCTCCTTCACAAACACCTCAAATCTTGCTCTTTTGCCACTAGATAGAGCTCTGTGGTGGTGATTTAGTCACCAAGTTGTGTCTGACTCTGTGCAACCCCATGGACTATAGCCCACAAGGCTCCTCTGTCCATGCAATTCTCCAGGCAAAAATACTGGAACGGGCTGCCATTTTCTTCTCCAGGGGATCTTCCCAACCCAGGGGTCGAACCCTGGTCTCCTAAAGCAGAAAGATTCTTTACTGACTGAGCCACAAGAGAAGTCCAGATAAAGCTCTAAAGTGATGCAAAAGAAGAAGTCATCACTTTGCCACTGTGATACAGTGAATCTTCTTCTGGGGATAAAGCTTTAAGATAAATATAAAAGCCAAAAAAAAAAGTTTAATAAAAGCTACCCTAACAAAAGGCAAGAATCCAACTAAACCCACATGTTTTCTTTTACTCATAGCCTGGTGGGCTGACGTCTATGGGGTCGCAGTCAGACACGACTGAAATGATGCAGCAGCAGCAGCAGCTAAACAATTATTCTGTCCCAGATACCATATTAAAAGCTTTTTAAGCATCATCTCATTTAAGTCTCCTAATTCTATGCGGTTGATCTCACTTTCCAGATGAAGAAGATTAGATACAGCAAATGTAAATAGTTTGTCCTTGGAATAGGTGATTTGTCCCAAACACCCATTATCCTCTTCTTGTTTTAGAAATAAACATCCAAATATAGCTGGGCACATAGTCACCTGACTAAAGACAACATTTCCCAACTCCTTTGCATGGCTACTGTCTTCACTCGGATCGCTTTAGCAAAATACCATGGACTGATTGGTTTAAACCACAGAAATTTCTTTCTCATGGTTCTGGAAACTAAGAAGTCCAAGATCAAGGTACTCACTGACTCTGTTCCTGGCGAGAGCCCTCTTCCTGGCTTGTAGACTGCTGAATTGTATCCTCACAGAAAAAGAGAAAAAACAAGCTCTCTGGTCTCTTCTTTTTTAAGGGTGCTAATTTCATCATGAGAATCCCATCTTCATGACCTCATCAAACCTAATTAATTCCCAAAGAAATTAACCTGATTAACTAATTAATGAGAATTAACCTCACTAACTGCCATTGGGAGTTATGGCTTAACAAACGAATTTTGGATGGATATAAACATAGCACAACGGCCATACCATTAACTCTTGGACAACAGGCTCTGAGTGAAAGTGACGTGTGTAATTTCTAGGTCGTTCCCTTAAAAGGGACACCTTCCACACACACTTCTCTTCTTTTCTTCCCACTGGCTGGGATACAGATTTGACCTTGGGAGCTGAAGCAATCATCTTTCACCACAAAACAGAAGCTGTGTGCTGACGATGGTAGGACAAGAAACCAGATACCATGAAGTTGTCACATCAACTCTAAAGCATGGACTCTGTTATGTGAGAGAGCTAGAAGCTTCTCTCCTAGTGAAGCCACTGTACTTTGTCCTCCACTACCACAGCAGTACCTATGTCGTAAGTAATTCATTATCCAGGTCACAGTCTCAGTAAATAACAGTTTGTTATCTGAACCCAAACCTGAGAATTTAAAGCTCATTTTCTTACAGACCATATGGTAGCACCTGCAAAAAACAAAAGGGGAAAGTGTACCAGAAGGAGTTCAAACTTGCACCTGGAGCAGATTCTAAATGCAAACTCAGTTTAGCTCTTTGATGCCTGCAACAAGCCTGAACGACCACACACTGAAAGGTCAGGCTTCTGGATCTTGAAAGAAAACACCAATAAACAGCTGGGAGGATGGAAGGCTTTCCACCAACCTTGACTATGCAAGCACTAGTTTTGACCATGGCAGATAAGATAGTTTTGACAGTTGGACTGAGGTTTGCTATAGAAAGCAATCATCATAAACAATCCATAGAGATAACACAGTGTCAGTGACACTTCCCAGCTGAAGTCGCATGTGGTAGAGCGAAGGTACTTTGGTTGTGGCCTCTGCTTACCCTACTCAACAAAAGTGTTTCTAACAGCCAATCCCAGTAGCAGCCTGGAACTTTAAACTGAAGAGCTGTCCATCTAAACCATATGCTTTGAAAGAATCAGGGCTGCCCTGCCTCAAGGACATAACTGAGCAAGCCACCTTCCTCTTCAGCAGGAAGCCTTGCTGTTCATCACATAGCTGATTCGGGGACAGTCATCTGATTTAGCCAAAACAAACAAAAACTGAATCATCTGCTTTTAGACCTGAAAGGTTCTCAAATCCAGCAACTAGCAAATCTTCCCATGTTTTTATACTAATGTCTCTTCCTGCACTCACATCCCCTCCCCACCATCTTGTAACCTAGAAACTCTGTGAGGAAGCATGTATATGCAAATATGGGCATTATGAAGAAATGGTATACATTTCTTTAGTTTCTGCGAACCTGAAGGAATCACTCAAACTAGTTATTCCCCAAATGTCAGGACTTGGGGCCACGTCTCAGAGCCAAGCAACAAGGCTTCCAAACCAAGTCAGCCCAGCTGCTCGTCCCTGTGGAAGAACATGCTGAGGACACTTTCCAGCCTGCCTGCGGGCAGCAGCAGAAACCCAACACCCCAGAGAAAGTCCCAATTCCCTGTAAACAAAGAAAGGAAGAACTGTTTATTGCAGCCACTGAAGTCTTTTAATATCAGGCTCCAAGTATGTCAAGCACACCAAACAAATTTAGCTTCACCACCTGTTCCGGAAAAGAAACACTCATGCCAAAATCCCCCCAAAAGCGCATAGATATTCTCAGTGTGGATTAGCTGGGAGTCTTTTCAAATATGTTCTATATTAGAGTTTGTAAACTGGGCACTTGACGTACACCACATGGCTGCTGTGTAAGACACGTGAAGTTTTTGTTCTGAGCCTCGAAAAACATCACACTCCTTTGCTCCACAGTTTTTAGACATTTGACAAAATGCTAAGACGTACTAAGAAAGCAACATACCCTGGGTGCGTTGGGATCACGCACCCTGAGTTGGGATCACAGGGGAAAAAAGGCGGGGCTATATTCTTACTGGAGGGAAAAGATACAAACTTGAAAAATTCCATCATTCAAGAGATGTGCTGGGAGTGTGGTTAATTGTCCAAAGCGTGGGCTAGATGGTAACTGATAAAACAGATGTGTGTGTAAGTGCCAAGAGGTATAAAATGTCACACAGTGGGCAATTAATAGGAAAAGTAATGCCTTCATTAAACCATTAATATAAGTGTCCAACTGGGAGAATACATTTGCAACCAATAAGGGTTTAATTTCCAAAATGTGCAAACAGTTCATACAACTCAATAACAAAAAATCAAACAACCTTATCAAAAAAATGGGCAGAAGACCTAAATAGAATCTATCCGAAGAAGAGATACAGATGGCCAATAGGCACATGAGAAGATGTTCCACATCACTAATTATCAGGAGGATACAAATCAAAAGTACAGTGAATGGCTGCCACCAAAAAGTCTATACATAATAAATGCCAGAGAGGGTATGGGGAAAAGGGAATCCTCCTAAACTGTTGGTGGGAATGTTAATTGGTACAGCTACTATGAAGAGCAGTATGGAAGTCTCTTAAACTTAAAATAGAATTACCATATGGTCCAACAATCTTACTCATGGGAATATCAGGAAAAACTCTAATTTGAAAAGATACCTGCCCCCCCAATGTTCACAGCAACACTAGTTACAATAGCCAAGACATGGTAGCAACCTAAGTGTCCTATGAATGAATGAGTGAATAAAAAAGCACGTGGTACATGTGTACAATGAAATATTACTCAGCCATAAAAAAAGAATGAAATAATGCCATTTGCAGCAACATGGATGGACCTAGAGACTATCATACTATAAATCAGACAGAGAAAGCAAATATCATATATGTCACTTACACGTGGAATCCAAAATACGATACAAATGAACGTATTTAAACATAGAAGCAGACTCATCTACATAAAAAACAAACTTATGGCTTCCCTCATAGCTCAGTTGGTAAAGAATCTGCCTGCAATGCAGGAAGACCCCGGTCTGACTCCTGAGTTGGGATGATCCCTTGGAGAAAGGAAAGGCTACCCACTCTAGTGTTCTGGCATGGAGAATTCCATTGACTGTATAGTACATGGGGTCACAAAGAGCTGGACACGACTGAGCCACTTTCACTTTCATGGTTACCAAAGGGAAAGAGGGGCAGTAGGGGAGGAGAAATTAGTAGTTTAGGATTAACAGATACACACACACACACACACACACACACACATATATATAAAATAAACAATAAGGCCCTACTGTATAGCACAGAGAACTGTATTCAATATCTTATAATAACTCTAATGGAAAAGAATATATATATAGGTGTGTATGTGTGTGTTTAACTGAATCACTTGGTTATACACCAGAAATGAACACAACATTGTAAATCAGCTATACTTCAATTTTAAAAACAAACATAAATAAATAAAGTAAAAAATAAAAGGGTCCAAGAAAAAAGCTAGGGTAAACACCAAAATACAGTTCCACTCAACATTTACTTCCAAGCAGCTTCTAGTCTATGGGTTCTGATAAAGTGAGATAATGTCTGTAAAGTGTTTAGAAAAATGCCAGGCACCTGCTGAAACTTTCAACACACTTGTTTTAAACTGATATATAGCTGGGGCTTCTAAGGTGACTCAGAGGTAAAGAATCTGCCTGCCAATGTGAGAGACACCAGTTCTATCCCTGGATCAAGAAGATTGATTTGCAGGGCAGCAACGGAGAAACAGACACAGAGAACAGACTTATGGACATGGGGAGAGGGGAGGAGAGGGTGAGATGTTTAGAGAGAGTAACATGGAAACTTACATTGCTGCTGCTGCTAAGTCGCCTCAGTCGTGTCCAACTCTGTGCGACCCCATAGACGGCAGCCTAGCAGGCTCCCCCGTGCCTGGGATTCTCCAGGCAAGAACACTGGAGTGGGTTGCCATTTCCTTCTCCAATGCATGAAAGTGAAAAGTGAAAGTGAAGGCGCTCAGTCGTGTCCAACTCCATGCGACCCCATAGACGGCAGCCTGCCAGGCTCCCCGTCCATGGGATTTTCCAGGCAGGAGTACTGGAGTGGGATGCCATTACCTTCTCCGGAAACTTACATTACCATATGTAAAATAGATGGCCAACGGGAATTTGCTGTATGGCTCAGGAAACTCAAACAGGGGCTCTGTATCAACCTAGAGGGGTGAGATGGGGAGGGAGATGGGAGGGAGGTTCAAGAGGGAGGGGATATATGTATACCTATGGCTGATTCATGTTGAAATTTGACAGAAAACAACAAAATTCTGTAAAGCAATTATCCTTCAATTAAAAAATAAATAAATTTAAAAGAAGATCCCTTGGAGAAGGAAATAGCAACTCACTGCAGTATTCTTACCTGGGAAATCCCACGAACAGAGGAGCCTGGCAGGGACATGGGACAAAAAAGTCAGAACCAACTTAAGAACTCAATAACAACATATAATTGATTTATAACATTGTATTAGTTTCAGATTGTTACTGTATTTGTTGTTTAGAGGAAACTGTGCTCCTGAGCACTTGTTCCAACCACGAACCTGCTGAACTCCTGTCCTTCCTTTAAAACCCAACTCAGAACTCCTCTTGGAAGCCCTTCTTGACCACCATTCCCCTCATCAGGCAGTGTTAGGAGCCACCCTGCTGGTGACCCCACTGCACGGTCTTACACACACACAGCTCCTCCCATGGACTCAGGAGTAATTTAAAGGTAAGGAGCTTGGAATCTTCAACTGCGCATCTAACATCTACTGTGAAGCTTGCCTGGTGAATGAGTGAGCTGAAAGTGCTAGGAGGAAAGAAGGCTCCTGGAAGCACCTGAATGAGCCCCAACCTCATCAGCCTATGGACACACCCAAGGTCTCATCAGCACCAACATAGTCATCCTTTGGTATCAATGGGGGAAATGGATCCAGGACTCCCTCACATACCAAACTCTGCAGGGTGCTCAAGTCCTTTATATAAAATGGCATACTCTTCGCATATAAACTACACACCTCCTCCGCATACCCAAAATCATCTCTAGATTACTTAGAATATCTCCTACAAGGGGAATAAATAGTTGCTGGCATCTGGTAAGCTCAAGTTTTGCTTTTTTAACCTTTCTAGAGCTTTTTCTTTTTCCTCCTTAATATTTTCCATTCCCAGTTGCCTGAATTCCAGGAGGGTGGACCTGCATATATGGAGGGCAAGAGGGCCTGCGGTACCGCAGTGTGGATGGCGAAATGCCTAGCCACATCGCTCAAACAGAATCTAGTCCTTTGCAAAATTCCTTGCAATTCTTTCTGCCGTTCTCCAGACAGCATCTCCCGTGTACTCGCGAGTCAGCTCCGGCTAGCGCTTCTCTTCCACCTAGGTCATTCGGAGCCCACGCCTCCCTGCGTGACAGCGTAGTTATTTTGAGGGGCTGGAAACAGCCCCTCCGGCTCCACGCCTGTCCCCGCGGGGCTGCTCCAGCTCTCAATCTGTCTGCATGGAAACAGAGGATCTCTGGAGCCCTGAGAAGGCAAGGCAGGCTCCCTTTCCACCACGTGGTCAGGAACTGGGGCTGAGGAGGGCACAGGCTGAAGGGCCAAGTGAACGGGGCTTCTCAGATCACACACACAGCAATTTCTCCGCTTTCTCCTGGGGTGCCCATGGGAAGTCAGAGTAGTAGAGCTGGGGTGGCTTTTAAAGGAAGGATGGGAGTTCAGCAGGTTCGTGGTTGGAGAACACAGGAGGATAGTTTTTGTCTCAACAAGCAGCCCTGAATCCCTAAGCTGCTTGCCCAGTCTAAACGGGGACGCCAGTCCTCTTGGTCCTCTCTGAGTGACCCTCCCTCCAAGGTCACAGTGCCCTGGAGACATGGTGCCCACAGCCTACCAGCTGTCCAACGACTAGCCTGTGAAAATGTTGAGACCTAACACGGATCAAAAAAGTCTTTGTTTGTTCCCAGATACTTTTTCAACCCTGCAAAAATTAAAATGACTATTCCACTAAAAAGTTTACTACATATAACATTACACCAATTCAAATACTATTTCCATATAAAGACATTTATCATAGAATATAGGTGAGTTTCACTTATTAAAATGATATGTGGTGGGTTCTCCAAAAATAAGAGCTCTGACACACTGTATATAACATAGATAACTAATAAGAACTACTGTACAATACAGGGGGCTTCCCTGGTGGCTTAGATGGTAAAGAATCCACCTGCAATGCGGGAAACCAGAGTTTGATCCCTGGGTCAGGAAGATCCCTGGAGAAGGAAATGCCAACCCACTCCAGTATTCTTGCCTGGAGAAGCCTGTGGACACAGGAGCCTGGCAGGCTACAGTTCATGGGATTACAAAAGAATCAGAAAAAAATGAGCAACTAAGCATGCACACACACACCCATAGTAGAGGGAACTGTATTTAGTACTCAGTAATGACCTTTACGGGAAAAGAATCTTTAAAAAGAGTGAATACGTGTATATGTATAACTGAGTCACTTTGCTGCACACCTGAGACTAACACAACACTCAGTCAACCATACTCCAATCATTTTTTTTTAAAGTAAGAGCTCCAAGAGCCTCTGAAGGTCAAGCCTATCTATCTGAAGGTCAAAATGGGCATCCTTTCCTACCATCTGGTTCCTCTGACCATCTCCTTCCTCCTCAGTCAGCCAGGCTTGTCTAAAATAACTGAAACTCAATTGTAGGTATACTTCAATCCCTTTCCACTGGGGAAAAAAATCTGTTACAGAAATACCTGGATATATACAAAAGAATGCAGCTAGCAGAAGAGGCTTCCTCACTTGGGTAAGTAACCAAAGATGATCTTTGATGGCACCAGCAGCTTTACTGAGACTTCATCAACCACAGGGAATCAGCTTCACAAGCCTGCTCCTCCTGAAGAAAAAAAATAAGATTTTACAGTGGTTTCCTTTCCAGGTGGGCTGGCAATTTAGCAGACACAGCCAGGCTAAAATCCTACATAGTGAACAGCATTTTTATTTTAATCCATGTATATGAAACAAATTAAAGTTCTTAAATTTTTTTCCCCTTCACATCACTGAAAAAGTGAAAAAAAAATTTTTTTTCTCCCTCTTTCTGCTGAGAAAGAACTGTAAGCATGTAGAAGCAAATGAAGAACACTGTGTAACCAGGGAAATGGATTCAGAGTTAAACAATTTCATCCTTTGTTCTTCATGTACAGTCATACCTGAGCAGCTACTTCTCAGAGAGCCAAAATCCAGCCTCTTCTACCTAGAACTCATCAATGCCTCCTTTCTATCTGACCTCAACTGTGAGTCTTCCCCAAGAAATTCTCCTCTATCGTGGTCTCATCTCCTTGTTTTCTTCGCCTTCACTCAACCCATCGCCCACTCCCTTCTCACCTGCTAAGCCTCACACTCCTGCAGGAGCACAGGTGAAGGGCGAGCCTGCTCACACAGGCCTTCAGTCTCACTAAAAACGCTAACAACCTTCCCTTCTCCAGAATACCCTACAAGTTCATCCCTGCATAAATTTATGCTCTGTCTTATTATCTAAAAATTATTTCTATTTATGTGGCATTTCACTAATAAAATCCCCAACTTCCCCGAAGGAGAGGCTTGTGACTCATGCAATGTTTCTCTCTAGCACTTAGTAAACATTCAGTGCCTGTTATCTTAATTTGCTTTGAAACGTTAGATCTAACGTGGGAAATGTCATCTTGGCTCTCTATATGCTCACCAAATGGAATTTCATAACTTCATATGGAGAGATTTAGGCGGGTGAGGTTGTGACAGAGCAGTACAGTGGCATCTTTTCATCAGGGTCAATTTGCCACATTCGCTTTAAAATAAACTACCATTGCCATTTTGACCAATTCATTGCTTGGAACCACAGAGAACTATACCAATGTGTGGGCTCATATACAAGCACATCTTTGCGTTTTCCAATGAGCAAACCTTGTTTTCCTTTTTGTTCTCCGTGTCAATACTGACGAATAAACTCCCAGCCTTCAATTCAATGTACTCCAAAAAAAAACAGAGAGAGAAGAGCATTATAGAATTTATCACTAGTTTAACTAAAAAGGTAACACAGTAGGGGAAAAATGTATCATTTTACCGATTTTAACATACCTTTGTAGGAATCAGTGTGTGTCAGTGGCTCAGTCATGTCTGACTCTCTGCGACCTCATGGACTGCAGCCCACCAGGCCCTTCCGTCCAAAGAATTCTCCAGGCAAGAACACTGGAGTGGGCTGCCATTTCTTTCTCCATTGTAGGAATCAATAGTCTCTTGAGAAACTTGGATGAGCACTTGCCATGTTGAGGCAGTAAGAATCAGGCTGTCACAGAAGATCATGAAACTGCTCTGGGGAAACTCAAAAAGGAATTTGTTGTTTTAGAATGAGCAGGAGGAGGGGAGGAGAGAAAGAAAGGGAGAGAGGCGAACCAGGAAAATAACTTACGACAAAGCTCTTTTTCCCCTTTTCCATAAGGAGTAAACCAAAAGACGACCCCAAACTGAGGAACCCAGGCTTCCCTGGTGGCTCCGTGGTAAAGAATCCTCCTGCCAGTGCAGGAGACATGGGTTTGATCCCTGATCTGGGAAGATCCCACAAGCCATGGAGCAACGGAGCCCATGCACCACAACCACTGAGCCTGCGCTCTAGCGCCTGGAACCACAGCTACTGAAGCCCACGTGCCCCAGAACCTGTGCTGGGCACTGAGAGAAGCCACTGCAGTGAGAAGCCCAGGCACCACAACTAGCCCCCACTTGCCACACTAGAGAAAAGCCTGCACAGCAATGAAGACCCAGACAGCCAAAAAGAAAAGGTTAAAAAAAAAGGAGGAACCCAAAAGGATTTTGGAGGATTTATTATAGACTTTTAGTGTGTTTACTATATGAAATCCCAAGTCCATGTCACCCAAATCTTCTACCAAACTATTCAGTTAATTCTCTGCAGAACTCGAGCTTTAGAAAACTCAGTCTCTACACAATTCAACCTTTTCTCAATTCGATCTCTACCCAAATCAAACCCTACTCAGATCAAAGTTTTCCCAACTCCGTCTCCACTCAGTTAAAAAACCCTTCTCAATTCAATACCTGAATCAGCTCAAACTCAGTCTCATTCAAACTCTATTTAAAAAACTCTCTTCAACTGAGTTCACTAAAATAAATTCTGCTTATGGGTGCTTTGTATGAGAGCAGTTTGGAGAATTTGAAGAGATCTGCATTTCACATCTAGACGATAGCAGCATAGGTTAAAGAAAAACACGAATGCACTTGTCAGAGAAGATCATCAGAATGTGAGTTCCTTGTGAATTTGCCAGATAGATTTCTACAGGCAATGGTTTTGAAGTATTCAAGTAATCTCGTTAGACATTAAAGAAAAAGGGGCTCTCAGTTGAGGTGAGATTTACACATATTTCTTAAGTCTTTGAATATGCCTATGTGGATCACATGGAAGAAGGGAAAATCCTTAAAGCCAAGGATAATAGTGTAGAAGATTTAAAAAATATTAAGATTGACTACTAATTCTAATCAAAATTAGAACTGAGATTCACTAACCAATTAATGGAAGTTCTGGACTGAGAGAACAGAGAAAGAAAGGGAAAGAAATACTAAAGAAATAAAATTGAAGAATTTCCCCAAACTGAAGGACAGGGGTCTTCATGCTAAAAAAAAAAAAAAAAAAAAAACAACCCACAAGTGCACATAAAATAAATTATTTAAAACCCACATAAAAACATATTGCCATGAAATTTTAAAATACCAAAGATGACCAAAATTCTAAGGGATTACACAGATTTCATGACAACAATAATAATTCACTTACAAAGAAAATGGGAGTTGGAATAGCATCTGATTTCTAAACAGATTATTAAAACTAGATTATCTTGCCAAGAGAATATAATTTTCTCACCAAAGGAAAAAACAGGTAAATAGATGACATGATAGATGTGTTAATTAACTCAATAGGGAGAAGTCCAGTCACAATATATACGTATATCAAATCATCCCTTTATGCACTTTAAATATCTTACAATTTTATTTGTTAATTATATCTCAATTACACTGGGCTTCTCCTGTGGCTTAGTGGTAAAGAATCCACCTGCAGGAGATGTGGGTTCGATTCCTGGGTCAGGAAGATCCCCTGGAGGAGGAAATGGCAACCCAGTCCAGTATTCTTGCCTGGAGAATCTCATGGACATTGGAGCCTGGCAGACTAGAGTCCATAGAGTTGCAAAGAGTCAGACATAACTAAAGCGACTGAGCACAGCACCTCAATAAAGCTGGAGAGGAAAAAAATAGTTTATCAAAAACAATAAACAAGGCCTTCAAAATCCTGGCAGGTGGGGACATAATTCTAAATTAAGTCAAACTATCAGGAGATATGGTTCAATCCCTGGGTTGGGAAGATCCCTTCAAGGAGGGCATAGCAACCCACTCCAGTATTCTCACCTGGGAAATCCCATGGACAGAGGAGCCTAGCAGGCTACAGCCCATGGGATTGCAAAAGAGTTGGACACAGCTTAGTGACTAAACATTAATTAATCAATGTGTGGAATAGAATAAAGACATTTTCAGACTGCCCAATAACTCAAAAAATATGCTTCTCAAGCAAGGCTGAACTTCAGAAAATCAAGGGATAGGAAAGGCATGGGATCTGGAAAACACTGTCCTAAGACCAGAGACACCCCTCAATGACTCCTGTGTTGCTGGCCCACAGAGCAAACTCTCCAGAGTCAGGTGAATCAGAAATCTGGGGAAGGTAAGGTGGAGGGTGAGAAGAGGAAACAGGACCCATACATTATTTTTAACTGCTTTGAGTGTTTAAAAAAAAATTGTTGACAGATGTTTGACAAGTCTGTTGATGTATTTGGAAAACAAATCATTGATGTATATGTAGAAAAGTAAGGCAATGAAAAAATAAGGCAATTATTTTTTCAAATTAATTTATTTATTTTAATTGGAGGCTAATTACTTTACAGTATTGTGGTGGGTTTTGCCATACATTGACATGAATCAGCCACGGGTGTACATTTGTCCCCTATCCTGAACCCCTCCTCCCACCTCCCTCCCCATCCCATCTCTCTGGATTTTCCCAGTGCACCCAGGCTTTGAGTGCCCTGTTTCATGCATCAAACTTGGACTGGTCATCTATTTCACATATGGTAATATACATGCTTCAATGCTATTCTCTCAGATCATCCCACCGTCGTCTTCTACAGAGTCTAAAAGTCTGTTCTTTATATCTGTGTCTCTTTTGCTGTCTTGCATATAGGGTCATCATTACCATCTTTCTAAATTCCATATACATGCATTAATATACTGTGTTGGTGTTTTTTTTTCTGACTTACTTCACTCTGTATAATAGGCTCCAGTTTCATCCACCTCGTTAGAACTGATTCAAATGCATTCATTTTAATAGCTGAGTAATACTCCATTGTGTATATGTACCACAGCTTTTTTATCCATTCATCTGCTGATGGACATCTAGGTTGCTTCCATGCCCTGGCTATTGTAAACAGTGCTGCGATGAACACTGGAGTCCATGTGTCTCTTTCATTTCTGGTTTCCTCAGTGTGTATGCCCAGCAGTGGGATTGCCGGGTCATATGACAGTTCTATTTCCAGTCTTTTAAGGAATCTCCACACTGTTCTCCATAGTGGATGTACTAGTTTGCATTCCCATCAACAGTGTAAGAGGGTTCCAGTTTCTCCCCACCCTCTCCAGCATTTATTTTTTGTAGACTTTTTGATTGCAGCCATTCTGACTGGGGTGAGATGGTACCTCACTGTGGTTTCGATTTGCATTTCTCTGATAATGAGTGATGTTGAGCATCTTTTCATGTGTTTTTTTAGCCATCTGCATGTCTTCTTTGGAGAAATGTCTGTTTAGCTCTTTGGCCCATTTTTTGATTGGGTCATTTATATTTCTGGTGTTGAGATGCATAAGCTGTTGTATATTTTTGAGATTAATTCTTTGTCAGTTGCTTAATTTGCTATTATTTTCTCCTATTCTGAAGGCTGTCTTTCCACCTTGCTTATAGTTTCCTTTGTTGTGCAAAAGCTTTTAAGTTTAACTAGGTCCCATTTGTTTATTTTTGCTTTTATTCCATTATTCTGGGAGGTGGGTCATAGCGGATCTTGCTATGATTTATGTCAGAGTGTTTTGCCTATGTTTTCTTCTAGGAGTTTTATAGTTTCTGATCTTACATTTAGATCTTTATCCATATTGAGTTTATTTTTTGTGTATGGTGTTAGAAAGTGTTCTAGTTTCATGCTTTTACAGGAGTTGACCAGTTTTCCAAAATCAGATTGATTGTATTCTTTGCAGCCAAAGATGGAGAAGCTCTATACAGTCGGCAAAAACAAGACCAGGAGCTGACTGTGGCTCAGACCATGAACTCCTTATTGCCAAATTCAGACTTAAATTGAAGAAAGGAGGGAAAACCACTAGACCATTCAGGTATGACCTGAATCAAATCCCTTATGATTATACAGTGGAAGTGAGAAATAGATTTAAGGGCCTAGATCTGACAGATAGAGTGCCTGATGAACTATGGAATGAGGTTCGTGACATTGTACAGGAGACAGGGATCAAGACCATCCCCATGGAAAAGAAATGCCAAAAAGCAAAATGGCTGTCTGTGGAGGCCTTACAAATAGCTGTGAAAAGAAGAGAAGTGAAAAGCAAAGGAGAAAAGGAAAGATATAAACATCTGAATGCAGAGTTCCAAAGAATAGCAAGAAGAGATAAGAAAGCCTTCTTCAGCGATCAATGCAAAGAAATAGAGGAAAACAATAGAATGGGAAAGACTACAGATCTCTTCCGGAGAAGGCAACGGCACCCCACTCCAGTACTTTTGCCTGGAAAATCCCATGGACGAAGGAGCCTGGTAGGCTGCAGTCCATGGGGTCACTACAGTCGGACACAACTGAGTGACTTCACTTTCACTTTACACTTTCATGCATTGGAGAAGGAAATGGCAACCCACTCCAGTGTTCTTGCCTGGAGAATCCAAGGGACGGGGAAGCCTGGTGGGCTGCCGTCTATGGGGTCTCACAGAGTCGGACACGACTGAAGCGACTTAGCAGCAGCAGCAGCAGAGATCTCTTCAAGAAAATCAGAGATACCAAAGGAATATTTCATGCAAAGATGGGCTCGATAAAGGACAGAAATGGTAGGGACCTAACAGAACCAGAAGATATTAAGAAGAGATGGCAAGAATACACAGAAGAACTGTACAAAAAAGATCTTCACGACCCAGATAATCATGATGGTGTGATCACTGACCTACAGCCAGACATCCTGGAATGTGAAGTCAAGTGGGCCTTAGAAAGCATCACTATGAACAAAGCTAATGGAGGTGATGGAATTCCAGTTGAGCTCTTCCAAATCCTGAAAGATGATGCTATGAAAGTGCTGCACTCAATATGCCAGCAAATTTGGAAAATTCAGCAGTGACCACAGGACTGGAAAAGGTCAGTTTTCATTCCAACTCCCAAAGAAAAGCAATGCCAAAGAATACTTAAACTACCGCACAATTGCATTCATCTCACACGCTCGTAAAGTAATGCTCAAAATTCTCCAAGCCAGGCTTCAGCAATATGTGAACTGTGAACTTCCTGATGTTCAAGCTGATTTTAGAAAAGGCAGAGGAACCAGAGATCAAATTGCCAACATCCGCTGGATCATCAAAAAAGCAAGAGAGTTCCAGAAAAACATCTATTTCTGCTTATTGACTATGCCAAAGCCTTTGACTGTGTGGATCACAATCAACTGTGGAAAATTCTGAAAGAGATGGGAATACCAGACCACCTGATCTGCCTCTTGAGAAATTTGTATGCAGGTCAGTATATATGGAATTTAGAAAGATGGTAACAATAACCCTGTGTACGAGACAGCAAAAGAGACACTGATGTATAGAACAGTCTTATGGACTCTGTGGGAGAGGGAGAGGGTGGGAAGATTTGGGAGAATGGCATTGAAACATGTAAAATATCATGTATGAAACGAGATGCCAGTCCAGGTTCGATGCACGATACTGGATGCTTGGGGCTAGTGCACTGGGACGACCCAGAGGGATGGTATGGGGAGGGAGGAGGGAGGAGGGTTCAGGATGGGGAACACATGTATACCTGTGGCGGATTCATTTTGATATTTGGCAAAAGTAATACAATTATGTAAAGTTTAAAAATAAAATAAAACTAAAAAAAAAAAAGAAATTTGTATGCAGGTCAGGAAGCAACAGTTAGAACTGGACATGGAACAACAGACTGGTTCCAAATAGGAAAAGGAGTTCGTCCAGGCTGTATATTGTCACCCTGTTTATTTAACTTATATGCAGAGTACATCATGAGAAACGCTGGACTGGAAGAAACATAAGCTGGAATCAAGATTGCCGGGAGAAATATCAATAACCTCAGATATGCAGATGACACCACCCTTATGGAAGAAAGTGAAGAGGAACTCAAAAGCCTCTTGATGAAAGTGAAAGTGGAGAGTGAAAAGTTGGCTTAAAGCTCAACATTGAGAAAACGAAGATCATGGCATCCGGTCCCATCACTTCATGGGAAATAGATGGAGAAACAGTGGAAACAGTGGCAGACTTTATTTTTCTGGGCTCCAAAATCACTACAGATGGTGACTGCAGCCATGAAATTAAAAGACGCTTACTCCTTGGAAGGAAAGTTATGACCAACCTAGATAGCATATTCAAAATCAGAGACATTACTTTGCCAACAAAGGTTCATCTAGTCAAGGCTGTGGTTTTTCCTGTGGTCATGTATGGATGTGAAAGTTGGACTGTGAAGAAGGCTGAGCACTGAAGAATTGATGCTTTTGAACTGTGGTGTTGGAGAAGACTCTTGAGAGTCCCTTGGACTGCAAGGAGATCCAACCAGTCCATTCTGAAGGAGATCAGCCCTGGGATTTCTTTGGAAGGAATGATGCTAAAGCTGAAATTCCAGTACTTTGGCCACCTCATGTGAAGAGTTGACTCACTGGAAAAGACTCTGATGCTGGGAGGGATTGGGGGCAGGAAGAGAAGGGGACGGCAGAGGATGAGATGGCTGGATGGCATCACCGACTCGATGGACGTGAGTCTCAGTGAACTCTGGGAGTTGGTGATGGACAGGGAGGCCTGGCGTGCTGCGATTCATGGGGTTGCAAAGAGTCGGACACGACTGAGCAACTGATCTGATCTGATCTGACCTGACCAGTTTTCCCAGCACCACTTGTTAAAGAGATTGTCTTTTCTCCATTGTATATTCTTGCCTCCTTTGTCAAAAATCAGGTGTCCATAGGTGTGTGGGTTTATCTCTGGGCTTTCTATTTTGTTCCAATTGATCTATATTTCCGTCTTTGGGCCAGTACCATACTGTCTTCATGACTGTAGCTTTGTAGTATAGTCTGAAGTCAGGCAGGTTGATTCCTCTAGTTCCATTCTTCTTTCTCAAGATTGCTTTGGCTATTTGAGGTTTTTAAAATAAGGCAATTATTAACACCAGGATTAAAAAGTTAGACATGAAAGGAAATTTTATCATCATACACTACTTTCTTCTGTGCTGAACAACGGATATGGTCAGAACTATGTAAACACTGAGCATTGATTTAACCCCAGATTTGGACATAAAGAGATTATGAGGAAGGGGACACAGGCAGAGCAAGCGATGGAGACGGAGGAGAAAGATAGCTAAAGCCTCATCCACAATAAAAGAAGAGTATTGAAAATTAAGAAAAAATGTAAAATATCAGTATAAGCATATTAGTTAGAAATAGTATAATAAACACTAAAAGCAACAGCTAAAAGAGTTTAATATGATCACTTTCAGGGAGCCTGGGATAGAGGGTATGAGGAGGCGAAAAGAGGAGTGCTTCTTCTTTATAAATTTTTAGTGCTATTTCATTATGTTTATATACATACATGAATCACTTTTTTAATGTTTTCTGTGGTAAAAGTCACATCATGTAAAACATACAGTTTTGACCATATTTAACTGTACAGTTCAGTGGCGTTAAGTCCATTCACATTGCTAAGCAACTCTCACCATCATTCATCTCCCAAATTTTTCACTTTCCTAAACTAAAACTCCTTCCCCATGAAACACTAAGTCCATGCTTCCTCCCCTCCCCAGCCCCTGGCATCTACCAGTGTACTTTCTGACTCTATGAATTTGACTATTCTAAGTAGGTAGTATAAGTGGAATCAAACAATATTCGTCTGCACCTGCTGTATATTGTCACCCTGCTTATTTAACTTATATGCAAAGTACATCATGAGAAATGCTGGGCTGGAAGAAGCACAAGCTGGAATCAAGATTGCCAGGAGAAATATCAATAACCTCAGATATGCAGATGACACCACCCTTATGGCAGAAAGTGAAGAGGAACTAAAAAGCCTTTTGATGAAAGTGAAAGAGGAGAGTGAAAAAGTTGGCTTAAAGCTCAACATTCAGAAAATGAAGATCATGGCATCACTTCATGGGAAATAGATGGAGAAACAGTGGAAACAGTGGCAGACTTTATTTTTCTGGGCTCCAAAATCACTGCAGATGGTGACTGCAGCCATGAAATTAAAAGACGCTTACTCCTTGGAAGGAAAGTTATGACCAACCTAGATAGCATATTCAAAAGCAGAGACATTACTTTGCCAACAAAGGTTCGTCTAGTCAAGGCTATGGTTTTTCCTGTGGTCATGTATGGATGTGAGAGTTGGACTGTGAAGAAGGCTGAGCACCGAAGAATTGATGCTTTTGAACTGTGGTGCTGGAGAAGACTCTTGAGAGTCCCTTGGACTGCAAGGAGATCCAACCAGTCCATTCTAAAGGAGATCAGTCCTGGGTGTTCTTTAGAAGGACTGATGCTAAAGCTGAAACTCCAGTACTTTGGCCACCTCAAGCGAAGAGTTGACTCATTGGAAAAGACTCTGATGCTGGGAGGGATTGGGGGCAGGAGGAGAAGGGGACGACAGAGGATGAGATGGCTGGATGGCATCACCGACTCGATGGACGTGAGTCTCAGTGAACTCTGGGAGTTGGTTATGCACAGGGAGGCCTGGCGTGCTGCAATTCATGGGGTCGCAAAGAGTCGGACACGACTGAGTGACTGAACTGAACTGAACTGTGTATTGGAAGGCATTTTTAAGTTAACTTCATCTATGTCCTACAAACAGATTACCTTGATACAATGATTAATGTTCTAAAGTCAAACAGAGTTGGACCAGCTGAAAAAGGAAAGCCAGAAAAAAAGAAACAGGCGTGGCAGAAAAGAGACCACTCTCTCAACACATCTGATTCAGCGTTTTTTTCAGTGCCTCTGTGACTCGATGGACGTGAGTCTCAGTGAACTCCGGGGAGCTGGTGATGGACAGGGAGGCGTGTTGTGCGCGATTCATGGGGTCGCAAAGAGTCAGACACGACTGAGCAACTGATCTGATCTGATCTGTGACAAGGAAATTGGAAAGGAGTAAAACCATGTATTGTTTTTTGAGTTGTGCACTTCAGGCTTTGATGGTCTCTTCCACAGTGTAGGTACAGTCATTCTCAACAAACACGCTCCTCACCCTGGGCAAGTCCTGAGGTGAAGGGCCAGAGTGTGTCAGAGAGAGGACTCTGCACTGGCTGGAACCAAGTTGCAAGTTCAAAGAAAGAGTTCTTCTGAGCAAAGGTTAATATGAACTGACTCTGTTTTAACCATTCAAACACACACACACAGCCCCCCACAGCATGCTCTTGGGAAGAAATTTAATAAACTATTGTCTTTCAGCTTCCCTTACTCAGCAGTAGCTATTTCTCTCTCCCTCCCTTTTCTTTTTTTTGATGCACAACTTTTTAATTGGACATCCACTTTCATCTTGAACAATGAAGTGTAAATTGCCTCGTTGGAGCTGAGGAAAAGGCACAGAATGCTCTAGTCCATAGCATGACTTGGAACAACAAATTATAATGATGCCAAAACTGAATACACAAGCAATTAACCACACCAGAGAATTGTTCTAATGGAAAAGGAGCTTGTTGCATTGGAAACTTCTGAATGGTTAGGCTGCATATGTTACTGCTATCTGGCTACATATTTTCTTTCTGTTTTTTAATTTTCACAAACACATTTTCATTGTTGAAACAACCCTGCCAACTTTAAGGGTCTGCCCTCTCATAGTCCATAAAATAAATTCTGACTTTGAAAACAACACTGTTATAAAACAATGCCCAGTTGTTGTTTTTTTTTTAAATCAAATTATGCTCAAAGAGTGGCTTGTGTAGTCCAGAGGCATGGAGATTCAAGAATCAGCAACCCCTAGCTAGAAAGAAAATAGGGTGATACAAACTCATGAGGTAAATGCCATCTGAACAACACAAGATTGTGAAAGACATGCACAGAATTAAAAACTCAGGACCCATGGAAGGACCCCAGAACAGATCTTATCCTGTTACAACAGGCTCTGAAATAAGACAAAAGAGTTGTGTTTTAAAGTCACATTAAAATAAATACATGGCCTTCCACAGCTTCTCTGAAAAGCACAATTACAGGCAGATTCTTTAACTTCTGAGCCACCAGGGAAGCCCAGTGCATATTTAGAAGTGCACATTTCAGTTCATTTGCTAAAATTCAGTCTCATTTCCTTATAATGCGTGCATTTTGTAAACGTATGTGAATAAAGTTTTAGGGAAAGTGATTTTGGGAATGGGTGATCCAAGGAAAACGTCCCACAGGAAATAAGAAACACAAGAAAAATGGAGTACACTTATTTTCCAAGGAAGATGCCTTAGTCACTGGCAACAGATAGCATATGAACTCAGAGGAAGAGTGGTCTTAAATAAGTGCAATGCCTCTGTCATTATTCCAGAAAAGTCTGGGTACCAAATGTACCAGGGTTATGTACCAACTTCTCCATTGCGTAAAGCAGCCAACCCTCAAATTTTCTGGTTAAAGAGAAAATGAATTCTGAACAGTATGTCCAATTTTTAATGTCTTTGTTTTCAATTAGCAATCTACCCACGTTTTTAAAGACAGTCTCTCTTTCTCATTGTTTTTAATGATAAAGATTCCTATACACAATTTCAGCAGCAGCAGCATCTTGAAAAAATTAAAATCCCATACCAAAATTGAAAAAAAAATCATGATTTTTTCCCCTAAATCCTTGAAAAAACATGATAAAGGAGAGCTCTGTTTTGATCCCTTCTGATCCTCTAAGTTTGCGAGGGCTGGAAAATGGAATCACTTAAATACCAACTCAGATTATTTCCCCTTACAAAACAGAATAATAGTGGGAACATTTTTGTGACTCCAAGGAAGCAAATGTTTCCAATTAGTGAACAAGATCAGCGGAGGTAGCAACTCAGGGCATCTGTGCCTCTCCTTAGGGAAACTGTCCTGTTGAGCCCAGCAACAGAATTGCCTGAATTCTGTTTGTGAATGTTGCCACCTACCGAAGAACATGCAGTATGACAGCCAGCTTCATGGAGGGAAACGACTGTGGGTGGGAGGGTGGGGATAAAGAAAAAGCAGTTGGTGATCCTGCGAATGGGTGAGACGCCTGTGCCAGAAGTAGGCAAGAAGGGGGCAAGGCAGTGACTCGGCAGGATACAGGTGTGGGTGCAGGATGGGTCAAGCCGGAAGGCTTCTGTGGAGCTTACTGGGGCTCCAAAGGGTCATTAGGGTTTAGCATAGGAGTTGCACACCGAAGAATTGATGCTTTTCGAACTGTGGTGCTGGAGAAGACTCTTGAGAGTCCCTTGGACAGCAAGGAGATCAAACCAGTCAATTCTAAATGAAATCAACCCTGAATATTCATTGGAAGGACTGAAGTGCTAAAGTTTAAGCTCCAATACTTTGGCCACCTGATGCAAAGAGCCGACCCTTTGGAAAAATCCCTGATGCTAGGAAAGATTGAATGTAGGAGAACGGGTCAACAGGATGAGATGGTTGGACGGCATCACTGACTCAATGGATATGAGTTTGAGCAAACTCAGGAAGATGGTGAAGGACAGGGAAGCCTGGCATGATGCAGCCCATGGGGTCACAAAGAGACAGACACAACTGAGCGACTGAACAACAATAGGAATGAGAGGAATATATGAAGTGGAAGCAATAGTTTGGGGACAGAGAGATGACAAAAGCCACGATAGGGACACAGTCCAGATGAGCCTGGCTGCAGCAGAGTGTTTGCACCAGGAATTTGCGGGAAATGAGATTCAATACTGAGGATCTTGAGTTGATGCCTTAAGACTTCCCCAAAGGCAAAAAGAAACCCCTGAAGTTTTATCAAGGCCTCAGCAAATGACACTCAGTTAAGAACGCTATGTAATCATTTCACAAAATGTATGTATATGAAAGCATCATGCTGTACAACTTAAATTTACACAATGTTCTTTGTGTTAATTATACTTCAATCAAGCTGATAGAAATTAAAAATAAGCAAAATAAATAGCAAATCAAAAAATTTAAAAGGACCAGTGGATGAAGGGAAGGCTTCAACTAGAAATCACTGCACAGGGACTTCTCATGTGGTCCAGTGACTAAGACTCTGCGCCCTTAATTCAGGGGGCTCAGATTCCATCCCCAGTCAGAACTAGAACCCACATGCTGCAACCAAAAGACTGTGTATGCTATAATGAAGATCCAAGATCCTGTGTGCCACAGCTAAGACCTGGTGCAACCAAATATATAAATATTTTTTTAAGAAAAGAAAGAAAATAAATTGCTACATGAATAGTAAACCTCTTAACTCTGGAAGTTGCCTCAAAGGAAACTATTTCAATTAAACATTGACACAGAGAGTATTAGTGTTAGTCACTCAGTCATGTCTGACTCTACAACCCCAAGGACTGTAGCCCACCAGGCCCTTCTGTCCGTGGAATTCTCTAGGCAAGAATACCCACGTGTCTTGTGTATCCTGCAATGGCAGGTGAATTCTTTACCACTGCTCCACCTGGGAAGCCCTTCTGCATAATACCACCTCTTTCTTACTATCTAGACAAGTATGAAGACTTTAATTAAACAACTACATAAATGCTAGTATAAAAGTGATGAGTATTATAAATTCAAGACTATGAGAGCCTAGGTAGTGACAACTGAGCTAGACTAATGGTTGCTGTAAGGAGATTCTTGCCAAGGAAACAAAATTTGGTTGACACAGTAGATGGCCCCTTATCCATGGGGGATACTTTGAAGAACCCTTAAATGGTAATCTGCCGACAGTGCAGGAAGATCCAAGTTCCATCCCTGTGTCCAAAAGATCCCCTGCAGAAGGGAATGGCTACCCACTCCAGTATTTTTGCTTGGAGAATCCTAAAGACAGAGGAGCCTGGTAGAGTCACAGAGTCAGACATGGCTGAGTGACTAACACACAACACACACACATTTATATCTTGCTTTTTTCTATACTTACATTCCTGTCATAGAGCTGATGTATTAGGCACCTTAAGAGATTAGCAATGATCACTAATAATAAAACAGAATAATTCTAGCAATATACTGTAATGAAAGTTATATAAATTGTGGTCTTTCTTTCAAAATACCTTACTGTATGAACTTAATGGCTTTTCCATCTTAACTAAGCACTTATCATGCACTGTGGTTGTAAATTTTACAGTTTGATGTGTAACAGCAAAATTAACACCCATTTCTTTTTCCTTCACAATTTCACAAATGAAAGACTCGTTCCTACTGTAGATTTTAGCAACCTCAACATGCAACTTTTTTTCCTCTCCTTTTCAAGTTGAGAACTTTCATTCTTTCATTTAAAGAAAGCACTCTACTGTTTCTCTTTGGCATATCCAAATTACCAACATCACTACTCTTGCATCTTGGGGCCACCAGTACTGGAGTGGGTTGCCATTGCCTTCTCCGAGTAAGTAAATAAGTAAATCACAAGCAATGTGATACCACAACAGTGCATTTGATAACTGAGGCAGCTACTAAGTGATTAAAGGGCTGGATCAGCTGGACAAAGGGATGATTCACATCCTGGGTGGGAAGGAGCGGGTTAGGAAGAAACTTCATCACTCTATTCAATGGCATGCAATTTAAAACATAAGTTGTTTATTTCAGGAGTCTTCCATTTAATATTTTTGGACCGTGGTGGACTGCAGGTAACTGAAACTGCGGATAAGGGGGAACTTGCAACCCACTTCAGTATTCTAGCCTGGAGAATCCCATAGACAGATTAGCCTGGTGGCTACAGTACATGGGGTCTCAAAGAGTTGGACTCCAACTGAGTGATTAAGTTCCACTTTCACTTTCTGTACACACTGATTATGGCTGCAGCAGCACGTCCCTTTGTGGGGCTGCTGCCACAAGGGGGCAGGCAGGAGCACAGGGTTTGGTGATCTGTTTTTTCATTTTAACAATTCTATTTCTCTGAACAAGTTACTTTAATTTTTAGTTTCAGTCTGCTAACATATAAAATGGTGAAAGTTGTGGGAATTAAATGGCGAAGTATGCATAAAGGGCTTGGTACAACGACTAGAACATACTATAACTATAATAAATGTTAACTGGTGTAATTTTTTATATTATTCATCCTTTCTGCTTGTATGTGGAATATGGACAATGAAGAAGAGGAAAAGACTACATTTAAAGACTGGCATTGCTATTTGTATGCGATACATTATTGAACTTTATGATTCCAGAGAGATCTTAGGATCCAAAAGGACACAGAAATAAATAAAACTAATAATCTATTAGGGCTCTCTCTTAGCTACCTTGCTAGAAATTGAACCATAGATGTAATACCATTTCTGTGTGAAAATGTATTCCCATCCTACCTGAGTTAGCCAAAAAATTCTTTTGAATATAAAGCGTTTATAAATTGTTGACAGTTGGTTCTTTCACACAGAAGGATTCTAGAAGTAAGACCAATGTTTTACATGAGAAGAAAGCAGCCGAAACATGGGGTCATGCCTTTTGATGGCTGCTGGCTATTTGACCTGAAAAGGACCGTGGTGATACGGTGATACACTCCCTCATCACACCTGGGAAGCAGGCATGGCGATGACATGACTTACGCAGTGATGGGTAAATGCACCCGGAGCTAAAACCTCTTCATCAGTTTCCTTTCCTGCATCCCGTTAAAGTTCCGCCCCTAGCTAATTGGGAAATTTTTCCCCTCTGTGCCTTTTATTAGGTTCACAGGACTAGTCTATGCTCTGAAGAAACAGAAACAAGCAATTTGGAGAGTTTCTTATGAATCAGACCTTTTGAATAATTGGGAAATTTAGGCAGATACCTGGATTTATTTTTTAAATAAACTTAAGTGAGTGTTCTACTTAAAATGAATTCTTGGATATTAAAATGTTTTAACTCTGCTCAGGATGATTTACAAACATGTGAGAAAAACTAAGGCATATAAAAAGTGATTGGAAGAATTTCTTTAAAATGTATAAAAACTGGTTGGTGTCCTGTTTTTAATATTTTTCTCTCTTTTTCAAATTTTCTTTAGTGGGTGTGTAAGTTTAAAATAAAGAGGAAAAAACTGTCTACATGGGACCAAAATAAAGGCATAAAACAGACAAAAAAGTGAAACTTCTTATAGTTGAGGAAAAAAAGTATTCACTTCCCATAGCTCTCTATAATTCCTCTTTATATTCAGGCACCGTGGAAATACCAGAGGAGCTGGAATAAACATTTTTATTTTTTAATTGTATTGCCTGGAAACAGTCCAATTCACTAAGAATCAATTCCCAGAAAACTATTTCAGTAAATCGCCAAATTGACTTAGAGCAAATTGGGTTTCAGAGAAAAAAAAAAAATCTAAAGTTGCATTGCCCAATTGTTTGATGAAATATACCTAATTTATGTTATAAATAGCAGTGCTGGCAGTGAGCAAACACAGCTGCCATCTCTCTGCTTCTCTTGAATTTAACTGTTTATTATTTACCTGAAAAGAGTTCAGTGATTACTAATGCCATTTCAATAAAGTGTTTAAACTCATAAGGGCTCCAAAGAAAGTGGCCCTTTTTCTTGTTTTAACATTGAAACAATACAAAGCATTGGATTCTCAGACGCAACGGAATCAGAGTTCTTACTCCATATTAGCTTTAAGGAACAGAGAAGGAGCGACCCAGGACCTTCAACACAGCTTCCCAGGTCCTTTCTTACCTCCTTGGGCAACATTTAGCTGGTGCAATGCTCCCTTTCACAGAAGAAAACTATCTCTATCATAAAACATCTTTTCATAGACAAACTGGCCTCCATACAGGAGAACAGGAAGAACATGAAGAGGTCACTCCAGACTGCTAGGTGGCAGGTTTCAAAGCAGGGGAGCTTACTTACAAGGCTCATCTTGAGTGGCTGAAAGAAGTATCTCCACATTCACATATTAAAATCTTAGAAGTTTATATAGAGGTTCTCAGGAGGCTTCTCAGGTGGCTCAGCAGTAAAGAATCCGCTTGCAATGCAGGAAGACACGGTTCAATCCCTGAGTCAGGAAGATCCCCTGAAGGAAAACATGGAACCCACTCCAGTATTCTCTCCTGGGAAATCCCATAGACTGAGGATCCTGGTGGGCTACAGTCCATTGGATCGCAAGAGAGTCACACGGCTTAGCAACAATACAGCTTAAAGAACAACAAACCTGGATTCAGTCACATATTCAGTCCAGGTGGACTAGACACCACGTTATTCTCTCAAGGCTGCATCTGTGGAATGGCTCCAGCAGGTGGAATGTAGATTTCAAGGACAGGGGAGGGGATGAGGAGCCTCTGCTTTTGCAGGTCCAATGCTCTGGACAACCAGCGACCACACCCTGTCTTTACCTCCCCCCAAAATAGTTTATGTGACTTTTTTGACAGAGCCACACCCCAGAAATACATCAATTCCAGACAGACCAGGCACATTCTGCTATGCTAACAACATTCCACAACTGAAGACTCTCCCATCAGTGAATGCTATTAGTGTATTTACTAAGAGATCATATGTTCATACGGAGAACATATTAATGACATTTTCCCATCAAATCTCTCAGTAAAAGGAAGAGAATGGATTGCAGGCATGATGCAACCACCAAGGGGGAAATTATTCCTTTTTACTTACTTCTTTTATTTTTTTAAAATTGGAGTATAATTGCTTTACAGTATATGTTGACTTCTGCCATAGAACAATGTGAGTCAGCCATAGTATACATATATCCCCTCCTTCTTGAGCTCCTTCCCACCCACCTCATCCTACCCTTCTAAGTCATCACAGAGCACCGAGCTGAGCTCATGTGCTACATAGCAGCTTCCTACTAAGATTTCACTAAAAGCTTTCTTTTCCTTTCAAAAAAAAGTTTGAGGCAAAAAATACACATAAACAAAATAAGAATATTTAAATCAATATACTTTTTCATCCAGTGAGTGAAGCCGCTCAGTCGTGTCCGACTCTTTGTGACCGCACGGACAGTAGCCTACCAGGCTCCTCTGTCCATGGGATTTTCCAGGCAAGAGTACTGGAGTGGGCTGCCATTTCCTTCTCCAGGGGATCTTCCCAACCCTGAGATCGAACCCGGTTCTCCTGCATTGCAGACAGATGTTTTACCGTTTGAACCACAGAGATTAATATTAATAGGTGACTGCATATGTTTTCCATCTTTTTAATAAATGTGTAGTATTAATGAAATGACTACAGACTTTTGGTCCTTGAGACACATAAATTATAAACAAGAAAGGGAAATAAATTTCTAGAATGGCAATAAGAGGAGCTCCACAAACCTTCCCAGCAAAGCAATCATAACTAGTAAAAATTATTTTTAAAAAATTGTTTTAAGTTTCTAGAAATTTTCCTAAGGGCATATAACCCTGAGAGAATCTTTAGAGAAGTATTTATTCAAGAAAAACTACTAAATCTCAGTAAGAACAACAATTGAAGTGTTATTCACTCAGTCACATCCAACTCTTTGCCAGTCCATGGACTGTAGCCCACCAGGCTCCTCTGTCCTTGGAATTCTCCAGGCAAGAATACTGGAGTGGGTAGCCATTCCCTTCTCTAGGGGATCTTCTCTACCCAGGGATTGAACCCAGGGTTCCCGCATTGCTGGCAGATTCTTTACTGAGTCACCAAGGAAGCCCCAAGAACAAAAAGAATTGGTGGCATTCCCCCCACCCCCAGCTCAGCATGATGGAAACACCAACCCAGGCTGGTGGAGCCAAGAACATAGGCCCCCTCCTCCCCCAGCTCTGGGTCTGGAACTGCATTATCTCCCCAGGAGGACCAGGTCACCAGCATTGCTCATCCTCTCAGCTTCAGGTTGCAGATGCTCTATTCCAGGCATAACAGGTTGAGAATTCTGGAGCTAAACCCCCTTGATTCCAGCTCACTTGTGGGCAGAGATTCCATGCCAGGAGAAGCAAGTTGAAAAGACTGCAGGCTATTCCCCAACTCAGCACACTGCTTGTCAAGCAAGGGTATCATCCTGAGAAAAGTAGACCAATGTCTCCAAGCTCTGGAGCAGTGGCACAAGGGTTCTGCCCAGGGAGAGAGACAAGCTATAAGAGCAGAGAGCTTTTAATCACTCAAAGAAATGATTTTATCCAGCACAAGATGTGGGGAAGTTTAAGCCCAAGAGCGCTGCTGAAAACAGTGGGCATTTAGGTGGTTTCCATGCAGGTTATTGTAAACAGTGCTGCAGTGAACACTGGGGTATGTGTGTCCTTTTGAATTCACTTTTCTCAGGATATATGCCCAATAGTGGAATTTCTGGGTTATATGGTAGCTCTAGTTTTAGTTTTTTAAGGAACCTCCATACTGTTCTCCACAGTGGCTGTATCAATTTACATTCCCGCTGAGAGTGCATGAGGGTAAAGAAGATGTGTGACACATATACAATGGAATATTACTCAGCCATAAAAGGGGAATGGAATTGGGTTATTTGTAGAGATGTGGATGAACCTAGAGTATGTACACTGAGAGAAGAAGTCAGAAAGAGAAAAACAAGTATCATATATGAACACATAGGTGTGAAATGTAGAAAAGCGGTACAGATGAACCTATTTGCAGGGCAGGAATAGAGACACAGACTTGGGACGCAGTGGGGGAAAGGGAGGGTGGGACAAACAGAGAGAGAAGCATTGATTTAGATCCATTACCATGTGTAAAATAGCTGGTGAGAACCTTCCAAAAAGCACAGGAAGCTCAGCTCAGTGCTCTGTGGTGTCTTAGATGGGTGGGATGGTGGGGTAGGGTGGTAGGGAGGTCCAAGAGGAAGGGGATGTATGTATACATACAGCTGATTCACTTCATTGTACAGCAGAGACTAATACAACATTGTAACATAACTATACTCCAATAAAATAAAAAAGAAAATAGTGGAGATGTTGGTGTAAGCAAGTAAGAGGAGGCTGGTAGCCTTCTAAGACTGATAAGCTAAATTGTAGACCAGTGGAGGCTTAAAAGGGAGAACTATGGGGAAGATGGCTAAGAACAGCCCTCCTGGGATCAAAACAAATCTCAAAGACTGGCCTCAAAGATTTTACTCCTGCAAAAGGACAGAAATTTAATTAGATAAGACGATCAGATCAGATCAGATCAGTCGCTCAGTCATGTCCGACTCTCTGCAACCCCATGAATCGCAGCACGCCAGGCCTCCCTGTCCATCACCAACTCCCAGAGTTCACTCAGACTCACGTCCATCGAGTCAGTGATGCCATCCAGCCATCTCATCCTCTGTCGTCCCCTTCTCCTCCTGCCCCCAATCCCTCCCAGCATCAGAGTCTTTTCCAATGAGTCCACTCTTCACACGAGGTGGCCAAAGTACTGGAGTTTCAGCTTTAGCATCATTCCTTCCAAAGAAATCCCAGGGCTGATCTCCTTCAGAATGGACTGGTTGGATCTCCTTGCAGTCCAAGGGACTCTCAAGAGTCTTCTCCAACACCACAGTTCAAAAGCATCAATTCTTCGGCACTCAGCCTTCTTCACAGCCCAACTCTCACATCCACACATGACCACAGGAAAAACCATAGCCTTAACTAGACGAACCTTTGTTGGCAAAGTAATGTCTCTGCTTTTGAATACGCTATCTAGGTTGGTCATAACTTTCCTTCCAAGGAATAAGCGTCTTTTAATTTCATGGCTGCAGTCACTATCTGTAGTGATTTTGGAGCCTAGAAGACGATAGAGCAATTTAAATCCCAGAATACTGTTAAAAGCAATAGAACAAACAGCTGGAAATTTGTAGAGCCTGAAACCTGGGTGTGATACCACCAGAGGTGAACAGCCTGATAGAACAGTTGGGGAAAAGACAATAAAAGCAAGCTCTGCAGAAGCCATAGTCACCCCAGGGTGGGTGTGGGCATGGCCGAAGGCTGCATCTTCTGAGGTATAAGCTCTACCTTCTGGAGACCTGATAAAGGTGGTAAGCACACCTCTTATTTCTCTTTTTTATTACTATCCCAGTGAGTAAATCAGAGAAGGCAATGGCACCCCACTCCAGTACTCTTGCCTGGAAAATCCCATGGACGGAGGAGCCTGGTAGGCTGCAGTCCATGGGGTCGCTAAGAGTCGGACATGACTGAGTGACTTCACTTTCACTTTTCACTTTCATGCATTGGAGAAGGAAATGGCAACCCACTTCAGTGTTCTTGCCTGGAGAATCCCAGGGACGGAGCCTGGTGGGCTGTCATCTATGGGGTCGCACAGAGTCGGACACGACTGAAGCAACTTAGCAGCAGCAGCAATCAGTAAGTAAAGCCTGGATTGTTATTCTCAGTTTAGATGTTGTCTTAAACTGACCACCTAAATACCTGATTGCTCAACAAGTGTAATGTTAACTCTTGACAGTAAATGTCAGTCCATTCCGCTCTAACAAAGATACCATAGACTGAGAAGGTTATAAATAATAAAGACTTATGCCTCACAGTCCTGAAGGCTGGAAAGTCCAAGATCAAGCCTTTGGCAGAGTCAGTGTTGGGTGAGGGCTTGGACCTAAACTACCATCTCACTGTTGTAACCTCATATGGAGGAAGGGGCAACAAGCTTTCTCAGTCTTCTATTAATAGTAGCACAAAATTCCATGATTGAGAGCTCTGGTTTCATGACCTAATCACCTTCTAAAGGCTCCATCTTTTAATGCTATGACCTTGGGATTTATGACTGTGAATATTCAGTCTATAGCACTAAGCTATATTGCTTACTGATTAAGATGACTCTTGGTTGGTAAATTGCATCTGGATTGGAAGAGACTGTAAATGAGCACCAGATACCTGATTAGACATGTAGGCATGGGTCTCCCTGAGTGTGGTGACTCTTGTAACTGGATTTCCTTTTGGAGACCATGGAAACATTGAGTTGTTTTAAGAAATATTTAGCTGCCACGAGGTCTGGGGCTTCCAAGCCATGGCAGATTTGCCCTGCCTGGTGTGTTTCTCCTGTCCATGTGCCAGAGTTGTACTGCTGCAAAGACTCCCCCTGAAAAAGAATGCCTGATCCTGCCCTGCAGACGAGCTGTGACTCCTGTGTGGCACCCTCCATAGCAGCCTGGACTAAATGCATCCTTCAGTCGTGTCTGACTCTTTGTGACCCCATGGACTGTAACCTGCCAGGCTCCTCTGTCCATGGATTTTCCAGGCAAGAATACTGGAGTGGGTTGCCATGCCCTGCTTTGGGGAATCTTTCAGACCCGGGGATCAAACCCACATCTCTTACGTCTCCTGCATTGCAGGTGGGTTCTTTACCACTAGTGCCACTTGGGAAGCCCCTGATAGTCTTGAGTTTTACTGTCCATTTGACTCTAAGACTATGGGTAGACATTGCAGACATACAAATGCATTTTTCTACTAGTTTACAAAATGCAAATCATACTATGAAGACTGCTTGGAAATTCATTTTTATCACTTAAAATATGACAGCCATCTTTCTGGTATTAAGCATTCTATATTATTTGCAATAACTGCATAAAGTCCATTGGATGAACTAAACCTGGTGTTGGACATAAAGATTTTTCCCAATTTTTTGCTATTTCAAACCTCACTTTAAAAAACATGTGTGATAGTAATAGTTTAATCTAGCCATGATTATTCTAAGAATATACACCCCAAGATGAGAAAGTCCAATTTATTTTCCCTGGATTCAGGCTAGTTTTGAAATTTCTACAAAAACCTTCTACGACTATACGCATTGAAATGAGTGCTTTCTCAGCTTCTCAATTCACTAGGTAAAAGCCTTAGCCATACCCATTTTTCTATTATCTAGTACTGTACTTGCAATATTAAGTAGGTAATAAATATTATTTTCCAGAAAATTTCCACAGAATAAACCCACTTGATCAAGGCAAAGAAACTGCTTAATAGCTTTATAAATCTAACAGTCATGGCTTTTTGGACAGAGTTAAGGAATAAAATGAGCTTATTGCCTATACGTTTCTTTTTTTCTTGCCAGTGGAACTGGAACAAAGAGAGGTTTCTTTGGTTCCTGAAGCATGTTTATAAACCTCTTCTAAAACTGGAAGTAATTTATGACTGAGTGTTCTGTACAGTACAGCTATGTATCCATCTGGCCCCAGTGCTCTATTACCTGATATGTCTTATAGGGTACTTTTCTAAAAATTTCTTTTCATCCACAGAGTTTATTTAATTTCTCTGTGCGTCTGGCCTCAATAATTCTAAAACTCTATTTCATCCTCATGGCAAACACACAAGATAAATCCCATAATCCTGCATGCTATCTTCCAAGGGTCATATTTATGAAGTCCATAAATCAAGGAGAAGCTTTGAAAAGGATTTTTCCTAAATTCTATTTAGAATTTATTCATCCTATACACGATCTAAGCTTTAACTGATATGGAACTTGGCTTTTGTCCCAAGTGGGATTATGCCATTTCAGAATCACAGATCTATCTAGAAGGAAGTTGCCAACATCCCACAAAAATTTCTCCTAAAAGAAGAAACAGTTTCTAAAGAGTTACTCACAATATTTCAAGGAGCAAAATGTATAGGTCAACTCAGTAAGCATTCATCAGGCTTTCTCTGACATTAGACCTAATGAAAGTAAAAGTGTTAGTTGCTCAGTCATGTCTGACTCTTTTTGACCCCATGGACTGTAGCTCACCAGGCTCCTCTGTCCATGGAATTCTCCAGGCAAGAATACTGAAGTGGGTAGCTATTCCCTTCTCCAGGGGATCTTCCCAACCCAGGGATCGAACTCGAGTCTCTCACATTGCAGGCAGATTCTTTAGTGTGTGAGCCACCAAGGAAAAAATAGGAAGAAAATAGTGATTGCCTTGGTTCCGATGTGGCTAATATGGAGAGTCATCTCCTGGAAAGACCAGGACTCATGAACCCTAGTTTCCAGGTATGTGCTGTGGTTCTTTAGCAGAGACGACCAGTGTGGGAACCTTAATTCAGGCCCCTGGAAGTGGTCTTTGGGGGCTTCACCCCCACATTGCTCTGTGTCTGAGACTTGAGAGCACAACCCTGAGAGAGGCTAGGGAGTGAAATTATTCTGAATGGCTTGTCTAAGTCCAAAGGGGGAGAACCCCACATCTGCTGTGAAGGTAAAAAGGCAGGATACTTGTGAAATGGCAGAACCTGGATGTTGAACTCAGGCAAAACCTAAGAAAATAACACTGAATGCCTTGGAGAGGTGGTAGACCCAAGTGGGAGAGTGAGAGAGAGTCTGTGATCTGGTTGGGTCACCTTACTGTCCATATCCCCCAAAATACACCCATACTTCCTGATAACGAGTGGTCACTGTGATCTCCCCAAAAGCAGGCACGTTGCCAGGGTTTAGGGAAGATGGGGTGAGGGTTAAGCAGTACTCCCTACAGCTGTGGAGCTCAATGTTGCATATTCAAGAGAATGTTGACTACAAGATTGCTGTGTGCTAAGTCATTTCAGTCGTGTCTGACTCTTTGTGACCCCATGGACTGTAGCCCACCAGGCTCCTCTGTCCATGGGATTCTCCAGGCAAGAATATTTGAGTGGGTGTTCCTCCAGGGGATCCTTCCAATGCATCTCTAATGTCTCCTGCACTGGCAGGCAGGCTCTTTACTGCTAATGCCACCTGGGAAGCCCCATTGAAAATGAAAGTAAAAGTTGCTCAGGCTCAGTCGTGTCTGACTCAATGTGACCCCCAGAGTCCGTGGAATTCTCCAGGCCAGAATACTGGGGTCGGTAGCCTTTCCCTTCTCCAGGGAATCTTCCCAACCCAGGATTTGGACCCAGGTCTCCTGCATGGCAGGCATATTCTTTACCAGCTGAGCCACAAATGAAGCCCCATTAGAAGCCACTTATTTGAAATTTGTTTTTAACTTTCTTATGCGATAAGGTAAAAACACGTTTGAAAGGTCTAGATGAACTATAGTGTTCTCTTCAACTCAAAACATTTAACCAAATAGATAATAATGCCTACCATGATTTACCCAAGGTGTACTCTATTCTAGGCATAGGCATCAGACCTAGCAGAGTATACAAAGAAAAAGACTATATGATTTGCTCCCAGTTTTCCTTTGGAACAAGAGTAATGTCTAATTTTTTTTTTGCATTCTCTGGACAGCACTGGGAATACAATGGGCACCCAATAAATATTAAACTAAATTATTTAAAGCTACAGATAATTCAAAAAGCAAAAATGCCTCCAAAGGAAGTCTTACAGATGTATCAGTAATTTAGTATTTATTTTTAGAAATGTAAATGATGTCATAGAAAAGTGACATCCCCTATATATTATTCTACTTGCTTTAAATAAAACATCTCAGAATATAAAAATCAAAGCTCGAGCCTGTTTTAGAAGAGGGATTCAATTTTGTTTCTTTGTTAAGACTGGATTTATAAAACTTTCCTGCAGTGGGACTAGTCCCCAAAATATATTCTGCATACATTCTGCATACCACCAGTTCACCAGTTCTTTGCTGGAATACATACTGGAATCTTGACTGCCCTATGTACAAGGTAAACCTCCCCAAAGATGTTATGCTATGCTATGCTAAGTCACTTCAGTCATGTCCGACTCTGTGTGACCCCATAGACGGCAGCCCACCAGGCTCCCCAGTCCCTGGGATTCTCCAGGCAAGAACACTGGAGTGGGCTGCCATTTCCTTCTCCAATGCATGAAAGTGAAAAGTGAAAGTGAAGTCGCTCAGTCGTGTCCGACTCTTAGCGACCCATGGATTGCAGCCTAACAGGCTCCTCTGTCCATGGGATTTTCCAAGCAAGAGTACTGGAGTGGGGTGCCATCGCCTTCTCCGAAAGATGCTATGAGCTATGGTATTTCTTGAATTAAATGTGCATGGAACTGCTTCTTCATGATACATCCTGAGGAGTGAAGTTCTACTGAACCCACTTTGGGAAACAGTGGCCTAGGTCAGATCTGCCTCTCCACCCAGATCTCCCATGGTATTCTTTAGGTTCTACTGTCCCAATGGGTCATCCATTTCTAGTAGCTGACAATCTTCTATTTGTGGTTGAGAATATTAGGAGAAGAGGACAAGGGACAGGAAATCAGGTTCCAAAGTCATAACTTCTTGAGCATCCATTGTTACAGAGGGAGCAAAGAAATGCCTTCAGCACCACTGGAAACCAAGGTCAAAGGGGAAAGGAGAATTGAGGCAAGGGAAGATGGGAGGAGCCCAGAAGAGGAAGGGAAGAGAAAAACGAAAAGACAACAATACATGGTGAGTAAAGCCACAACACCTCTCCTACCACACTCCACAGTAATTTCAGATTTAAATGAAGCCAGCAGAGAGTTGCTAACCAGTGGCCTTTCCCCTAGGCCCTCAGCCTCTGGACTTTGTTCTCCTAAGCCAAGGGAAGTCAACCTTTGCCGCCACTGCGATATTGTCTTAATGTTTCTTACTCTTAGGGATTCTGCTATTTCGAAGGCAAAATATACCATTTACTAAAATGATTTGATCTTGACAAAAACAAAAGCACCTAGAGGTTGGGCAGCAGGCAGAGACTATGGCTATCTGGCTTTAGAATGACTCGGATATGCAGGTGTAAAGACCTTGGAGCCAACTTGTTTTGGTGATTCTGTCCTGCAAGCGGCCCACGGAGATGGGTGGTTTTTATAAACGTTGCTCTTTATCTGAGTATCATTAAGGGTAAACCACCACCATTCACTGTGGCTTCCCGTCAGAAGGGACAGTCTAGATGATTTCTTGGGGCCTGTCAACTGTTAACTAAAATATTTGCACCACCGACCTTATCAGATGCAGGCTGGAGGATCTGGAATACTACCTGCAATAGTGACATCTGGTGGCTTCTACATCTTACTGCACCTCCTTACAGCAGGAAATAAAGCCTGGATTTCACGGAGTATTCGCTAACAACATAAAGATACTACATGAGTCCTGGAAAAGGCCCCCAGAAATGTTAAGATTTAACAACCTCTGCTTGAAGCTTATGCTACTCATTTATATTAAAAATCATGACAAAAGAACTATTGTGATAGAAATCCTTGTGTCTACAGGGGTTGTATCTAGGGAAATAGCCAGTTATCTTGATTGCAAGGGGTGTAGTGTGTCTCCAAGTGATGTTTTCAGTGAATTTACTGTGCATGGCCTGGCCTGCAGTGCCTGTTACCCACACACCTGACAAATGGATGGCAGTCAGGTAGCCCTGCCCGTACCCCCTGTATCTTTAAAATGAAATGGACAATAAGCGTTCTCTCCTGAGAATTCTGGAAATCTGGGAGAATAAAGCAATGTCATTTATCTGGAGAGCTGAAGGAGGAAGCAGCCTATGACATAAATGGGCAGAAAAAATGGACCCTGCACCTGTTAAAGTTTTGAGGGAGCAGGTTCTATGAAGATACAGACAAAGCTGGCCAGGACAGAGAAGGGGATGAAATGAATGTCAGAAAAGGCCAAGAATCAGAAAAGAAAGCTAGGGATGTCCAGGAGAGGGAAGAGGTCAGAGGCGACTATCTTTGGTTTCTGCCCTCTGTGGGCCTAACTGTTCTCTAATTTTTTTATTGTAGTAAAAGTCACATGGTCTTCCCTAGTGGCTCAGCGTTCAAGAATCCGCCTGTCAATGCAGGAGACACCGACTTGATCCCTAGGTCAGGAAGATCCCCTGGGGGAGGAAATGACAACCCACACCAGTATTCTTGCCTGGGAAAGAACCATGGGCAGAGGAGCCTGGTGGGCTTGCAGTCCACGGTCTACAGTCCATGGGGTTGCAAAAGAATCAGATACACCTTAGGGACTGAACAACAAAAGCCACATAATATAAAACATTGTCTTTTAACTGTATTTGACGGTACAGTTCAGTGGCACTAAGTGCATTCATATTGCCGTGCAGTTCTCACCATCATCCATCTCCCAAATTTTTCTCCTTCCTAAACTGAAACTCTGTCCAGATTGGGACTGACATATATATACACTACTATGTATAAAATAGATAGCTAATGAGAACCTACTGTATAGCACAGGGGGAAAAAATAGAAGGTACAATCTGTTTGTAGGACATATATTAAATTAACCTTAAAAATGCCTTCCAATATATATTAGGTGCAGACAAATACTGTTTGATTCCACTTGTATGAGGTATATGCTGCTGCTGCTGCTAAGTCACTTCAGTCGTGTCCGACTCTGTGCGACCCCATAGACGGTAGCCCATCAGGCTTTCCCGTCCCTGGGATTCTCCAGGCAAGAACACTGGAGTGGGTTGCCATTTCCTTCTCCAATGAGGTATATAGAACAGTCAAATTCAGAGTCAGAAAGTACATGGGTAGATGCCAGGGGGCTGGGGGAGGGGTGGAGTGTGGTTGGAGGATGGGGAGGTAGTGTTTAATGTTCTTTAAGACCCTGATGCTGGGAAAGATTGAGGGCAGGAGGAGAAGGGGATGATGGAGGATGAGATGTTGGACAACATCACTGACTCAGTGGACATGAGTTTGAGCAAACGCTGGGAGATAGTGAAGGACAGGGAAGCCTGGCATGCCTCAATCCATGAGATCACAGAGTCAGACACAGAGCGAATGAACAATTTTTGAAAAATGTCAGAGATAACACGAGTGACTTCCTGGGCTCAAAAAGAGTCTTGATATCAAGTCTTTCGTAGAAAATCTGAATTGCTTATCATGCTGCAGTAGTTCCTAGTACTCTTGTCGGCTGTCTTTCCAACAGCCCTGAGTGGGAGGCCTTCTTGCTTGGAACAACATGATACTGGACATCTTGCTTCTATATAGTTGCATTAAACACTCAGCCATAAGAGAAAAATACAACTGAGGAATTTCTCTGTCTTTTACTCAGAAAGGCCCAGTTGATTCTGCACTAGCACTGGAAAGTCCAGAGTCCACCTGAGCGTGTTCCAGCCACTCACCCACCTTCCCCACTCCACGGGCCAGACCTGCTCTCCCCTGTATTGTGAGCTTCCCTCCAGGAGCCTAACCCAGAGACCTGAGTCATTCTAGGTCCTTTCTCATGCCCCATATCAACCTGGTATCCCCAAATCTCCTAAACTTAGACTTGCAGAAGCATAAATCTTAGCCACTAGTGTAGATGGAAAGTTTGTGCCCCATCCCCGACATTCACTTATCGAAACCTAACCCCTAATATGATGGTATTTGGAAGCAGGACCATTGGGAAACACTTAGGTCATAAGAGCAGAGCCTTCATGAATGGGATTAGTGCCCTTATAAAAAATGCCCATAGAGTTCCCTTGTCCCTTCTGCCATGTGAGGACACAGCAAAAAGACACCATTTGTGAAACAAGAAGCAGGCTCTCCATATGCTGAACTTGCCAGCACCTTGGTCTTTGACTTACCAACCTCCAGAATTATGAGAAACGACTTTCTGTTGTTTATAAGCCACCCAGTCTACATCCTGTTATAGCAATCTAAACAGGCTAAGACAGCCACCAACTGGCTTTGTGTAGCTTGCTTACACTTTGCTTCATTCCTCTAGCCTAGAATAGAAATACTTCTCAGAGAGTTAACACATGAAATCTGATTGATTCTACCCCCATTGTTGATAATCAATGACCAATAGACATTTTTTACTATTGTAAATTGATATAGTTATAAATCAAATTTGTTTCGGTCTTAAGCCAACATTTGTTTACCCAACAAATAATGTGACTAAATAATATGTGTCAGGCACTCTGATGGGCATAAAGGAAAGAAATAACTTATGATTCAAATAATTCGTGTTTTGAAGAGACATACTTCTAAATTAACAATTAAATGGCATTCATGCTATAACAAATGTCTGAATGAAAATGAGAGGAAATAGAGGAAAAAAACAAATTCTGCCCAAGGAATAGAGACAAGAAAAAGATACAGACCTTTAGAATCAAATAGACATCACAAAAAATGTTAGGAATATCATTTATGTCTGTTGTTACAAAATAAGAAAAAAAACCACATCCTAATAAGTGATTTATGTATAAATGATATGACTGCATATAAAATGTAACTAAACATTGTTTCCCACCTTTTCAGTACCACCTCATAAAAACAATAGCAGATTAGGGAAAGATGAGATTTTACTTTCCCAAGAGGAGGGTGGTGAGACAATTCTCAAAATTCTTCCATCAAGAGGACCAAGAAGTAGAGTGAATGGACCATGCATCAAATTATTCTGAAGTGCTGCACCCTGCTGACCTGAGTCCACTCATATCAAAATTGGTGCTCATATGCTCTTCATAAGAATGGCAGAGAATCTGAAAACTTTGTATAAAGAGAGAGCTTTGGCCAGGCAAAATTTTGCTCACTGGCCAAAACAGAACAAATCACTTGAGAATCTTTTCAAGGGTCAGAACTGCAGGGGGCAAATAGCCACTGTTACACTGTATTTGGGGCCAGATTTGTGTCAAAATGGATACCACAGCTGCTGCTGCTGCTCCTGCTGAGTCACGTCAGTCATGTCCGACTCTGTGTGACCCCACAGACGGCAGCCCATCAGGCTCCCCCGTCCCTGGGATTCTCCAGGCAAGAACACTGGAGTGGGTTGCCATTTCCTTCTCCAATGCATGAAAGTGAAAAGTGAAAGTGAAGTCGCTCAGTCGTGTCCGACCCTCTGCAGCCTTCCAGGCTCCTCCATCCATGGGATTTTCCAGGCAAGAGTACTGGAGCGGCGTGCCATTGCCTTCTCCGGATACCACAGCAAAAGGATACAAATGAAACATTTGCACCAAGAGCATCATCTGCATGAAACAGACAATAGGCGGGGCTCCATACTCTCTCACCAAATTCAAGGCCATCTAGAAGGGTGGCCACAGTAATACCTGAATTATCCACCCTCTTCCCTAATCCAATAGTATAGGTTCTTTCCTCTTTCAAAGATCATGGTTCCCCAAACATCAAAAATGGTAACTTAGAATCCTAAGAAGAAAACCCAGGAGATGAAAAGGAAAGAGTTATTTCAGAAGCTGAATTGCACCTGAGGTGTATTAAGTAACTTTTAGCCTCACCTTTGGGAGTGTTATGTCCCCCCGTGTACAGAAACCATCTTCCTCCTTCGGGATGGGAATATAACAATTAACATAGTGATATGGAATTTGAATAGAAAATAAATTATGCTGAATCTCACATATGGTGTCCTAAAAATGTCCAAAATGATGTCATCCAAAGGAGGGGGCGGGGTGGGAGACTGCAATTAGATGGATGAGGAAGAGGCAGTTGAGAAAACAGATTAATGATGCCTTTGACACAATCAGCCTGAGAGGAATACTGGTTTCCATGACAACCAAACCACTTAACCTAAATTAACAAAGCTGTTAAGAAAGAAAAACTTAAAAGATGGGGAGGGGGAAACTCAGTGCATCCTCTTTGGGGAAATTAAGTAGCCTGTCCCATCAGCACCCGTGAGAGGTGTGCATGTTAACTACATATCCGCAGGGTGTGTATTCTCTTACACTCTCTGGTTCCCAGTAATTAGTTTTCAGAAGCAGCCCAAGGACGTTAAGAAATTGCAACTAATTAGTGCAGTATTCTCATAGAACTGCCTTATTATCCTGATGCAGCCTTAGCTAGACAGCAAGGACAAGGAATAGACAAAAGGCTGCCTCTTGCTTTTCCCTAACTTTGTGTTGATGTCGAAGATGTGCATGACATCTTCCCACAACCACTTTCTCAAGAGCATGGAGATCGGACCGAATTCTGGAATTTTACTTGTAGCAGAGAATAGCGGCTTTTATAGTGAAATACAGAGGCCATTAACAATGAGACTACGTGAAAATCAAATAATAAAATGTTTACACATAATATAAGGTCTCCTATGTAATAAAAGGGATCATTAGAAAATAAAAGGGATTGTATATTCCTGAGTTGCTTTCCATACAGTGTAGAACTAACTCCCAATTTTTCTGGGTCTGTGGTGAACTTGTCTGAATCACAATACACATGACTGAAGGGGAAGTCTAACAGAGACTGGAGAGTGGGGAGGAAGCAGTGTAGTTCATCTTTATAAGCTTGTACGTTTATGGTACTCATTCCAACAGTACTCGCCCACTTCTACTGGAGCCTGAAGATGGCTGGGAAGAGGGGACTTCCGTTGGGCTGCCTCTTTGCTGTCTCCATTAAAAATATCTAGTATAGTCTAGTATGGACAGTCTACTGCCAACACAAGTGAGAAAGAAAAAATAGGAACTCTAAAAATATTGAGAACACTGTCAAGTTTTAGCAGTTTGTATTGGTGATATCTGATTTCATGAGAAAAAAATATATATAAGTATTATAATCAATTTAAATCCTGGTTAACATATGTTAAATGTCATTTAAAAACTAATACTACATTAGAGTTTTGAAAAACAAAATTCAAGCTTCTATCACGTTCAATTTTAATAATTAAATCTAAAAGAGAAATCAGACCAGAGCCAGAGGGATGGTATGGGGAGGGAGGAGGGAGGAGGGTTCAGGATGGGGAGCACATGTATACCTGTGATGGATTCATTTTGATATTTGGCAAAACTAATACAATTATGTAAAGTTTTAAAAATAAAATAAAATTAAAAAAAATAAAAATAAAAGAGAAATCATATACACTAGAGAGTTAAGAGCATGGGACATACCCACATAGCATCCACAATGGTATTCTCTCTTGTTTCATAACTTGGTTGAAAATTTTTCCTCACTTTTGGCCTCCAATGCCAGAGATGCAAGAAATATCACTTTACCTGTGAGATAGAGGTGCTGTTAATTTGGTAGAAGAAAAGAACACGTCATCGTTTAAATTTTACCTTTCATTTTTCAGATTACCTTTTCCTTTATTTATCGCCTAGGTACTTTTTTTCTGCTAAGGTCTTAGAATTTTTCTTATAACTATTACTGAGATAATAAAATATTGAATATTAATATTTATACCATATTTATGAAAAATATCATTTCAGATTATTACTTTTTGATTTTGATGTCTTGACATACAAGTTTGTCATTTTGTATAGTAAAATCTAGTGATATTTTTCTTTGAAGTTTCACCTTTTATTTTTATAATTCTTAGAGCAGTTCAGTATTCATGTATATTTAATGTAATGATTTAGTTCATCTAGGATTTATCTTGATGTATGGATTAACTGATATTATCTGTATAATCAGTTTCCCCAATACTTTTAAAATAGAGATATGATTTACATAAAATCCACCATTTTAAGGTGTACAATTTGTTGATTTTTAAATATATTCACAAAGCTGTACAACTATCACCACTTTCTAATTCCAAAATATTTTCAGCACACTTAAAAGAAACCCTATACCTATTAGGAATCACTCTTCCTCCAGCCCCTGGCAGCCACTAAGCTACTGTCTGTTTATTCTGGACATTCCAAATTAATGGAATCATACAATCTGTGGCTTCTGTGTCTGGCCTCTTTCATGAAGCATCTGTGGCTTCTGTGTCTGGCCTCTTTCGTGAAGCACAACGTTTTCAAGATTTGCCCATGTTATAGCATGTATCAGTACTTCATTCCTTTTTTGGCTGAGTAATATTCCATTGTATCAATATATACATTTATGCAGTTGATGGATATTTATGTTATTTCTATTTTTGACTATTATGAATAATGCTGCTGTAAATATTCATGTGCAAGTTTCTACATGGACATGTTTTTAATTCTTTTGGGCGTATACCTAGAAGACCCCAGTATTTTTGTTTCATAATCTCCTTCTCACTGATTTTTGATTCTTTCTTTATAATACATTAAATTCCTATTTTTAGGAATTTATATATAATTTAATATATTAGGTTCTTTAATCTTTTCCACAATCCTGTCACTTCTTTTGCAAATACCAAACATTTTCCACTTTAGTAGCCTTATGTTTTATTAGCTCATAAGGTAAGTCACCTTTAATTTTTCCTTTTTTAATTTCTCAACTATTATTGCCTGCTTATTCTTCACTGTCAACTTTAGAATCATTTTGTCATGCTGCTGGTATTTTCCTTGGGGGTAGGAAATTAATCGGGGAAAACTAATTTGGAAAAACTGATATCCTTTGCAATATTTCATCTTACTATCCCAGAAACATGGTGAATCTCTTCTTCAATTTAAATCTTCTACTATATCCCCTGGCTCCCCTGATGGCTCAGACAGTAAAGAATCTGCCTGCAATATAAGAGACCTGGGATGGATCCCTGGATTGGGAAGATCTCCTGGAGGTGAGCATGGCAACTTACTTCAGTATTTCTGCCTGGAGAATTCCATGGACAGAGGAGCCTGGTGGGCTACAGTCCATGGGGTTGCAAACAGTCAGATACAACTGAGCTACTAAGCACGCACTGTATCTTCCACTACAATGTCAACACTTTCTTCACATAGGACTCACCCATTCCTTGTTGAAAGAACTAGATACTCTAATTTTTGAGGAGATGACAGTGGGACTCATGAGCTTAACTAAGCAAAGACCTGAGGGAAGACTATTCCTGGCAGAGCAAATGATAAAGGAAAGGCTCTGAGGTCAATTCATGTTGACCTACAAAAGGCACTGGGAGAGGGTGAGTGCTGCTGGGACATAGTGAGCAAGCAGGAGAAGGAGGAATTAAATTAGACTTAGCAGGATTCAGATCACATAAGACATGCGTGAGTGCATGCTCAGCTGCTTCAGTAGTGTCCGACTCTTTGAGACACCATGGACTGTAGCCTACCAGGCTCCTCTGTTCATGGGATTCTTCTCCAGGCAAGAATACTGGAGCAGGTTGCCATGCCCTCCTCCAGGGGATCTTTCCAACCCAGGGATCGAACCATCATCTCCTGCGTCTCCTGCATTGCGGGAAGATTCTTTACCCACTGAGCCACCTGGGAAACCCAATCACATAGAGTTTAGTGGTCAAAAAAGAACCCTTGGACTTTTGACTCATGCAAATAGGAAGCCATGGGATGTTTTAAAACGGCACGATCTTGCATGAAGGTGGCTCCCCTGGCCCAACTAGGATGTGACTCTTTCATTGTGGTCACATAGCCTCCTGCCCCAAGGCCAGGGCCAATACTTAGTCTGAGGGGAACTTTAGGGTGCTGGGAGAAGCCAGTCCATAAACACTCCCCTTCTCTGTGTGGGCTCATCAGGACCACTAAAATCCCAAAACCTCCAATAGTTGACTCCCCACCACTCACACACTTATTTTGCTGACACCACCACCAACACCAGCAGAGGAAACTACAGGTCCTAGAGGGACCCACTCCACCTTCCCCATCTGCCCAATCAAACACTGATGAAAAAGTCCACAGGATGACTCTCAGCATCAACAGTTCTGGAAAGAAGCCAGGCAGCAAAGAGCCTCCTCCCACCTGCTTGCCATGCCTCTCCCTCAAAGCTGTGGCTCAAGGAGGGTGGGGACCTCCAATACCAAGAAAGGTGCCAGAAGTCACTGAAACCACCCACCACCCTTAAGGGCTTTGTGGTGCCTTCTTACTCACCCAGCTGGGAGCCGCTATCTTCATGGCTTCAATGAAGCCACGAAGCCAAGATGGCTTCAATCTTCATCTTTGCTGTTGTTCCAGCCATTCAGGCTGCCTGAGGACATCTGCCCTGATAATATCCAGTGAGCTCACACTCCCTCACCCGGCCGGGGAGCTGAAGCTGCTGCCAGCTCTCTTTGGATATATGCTGAATTCTTGACAACTGTTACTCAGAATCCATTCTAACCTCCTTCTAGAGAGTCTTCCTAAAGTGAAGAAGCTGGAAAGCTAAAAACTACATTTCACCAATGCTATACATTGGATATATGCTGAATTCTTGACAACTGTTACTCAGAATCCATTCTAACCTCCTTCTAGAGAGTCTTCCTAAAGTGAAGAAGCTGGAAAGCTAAAAACTACATTTCACCAATGCTTTTGCTGCTATACATCTGGACATGAATTCAGTTAGATTTTCTAACAGGAGATCTGAAGGCAGAAGTGAGGTCCATCTTCCTGCAACTTTGCATTGTTCACATTGGCAAGGAAGTTTTGGTAGACATGGGATTTTTCTATAATAGGGCCTGTGTTTCACACCTAGAGAGTAGATGACTTCTGGATACCAAGATTACAGCTACCATGTATGTTTTCTGACTCAAGGTTAAATATGGTAGTTTCACCATTCTCTACCTTCCTGATTATATGCCCTGGTGAGTACTTCTTCCATATTCTGGAATCATACCTTGAGGCCCAGACTAGAATCTACTTGTTCAATCCACCTGGTGATTTTGTAAGCACCTAGTTTCCTGTATTAAATCCTTTTCATATTAAAGTACCTAGAATGGTTTCTACTGAATCTCAACTTTACTTACATCCATCTGATGAGCTGAGCTCTCTGAGTAACGCCTGCTCAGAGAAGAAGCTCTGGAATGAAGCAACAAACACCTAGGTCCACTGGTAACCGACAGGAAATATTACATGAGGGCCTTTCCCCAAATCAAAGGATGCAGCATCCTACTGGATACTTTCTACTCTTTTCTCAATGTTTCATTTTGGGTATCTGGGTTTTCTTCTGTAAACAGCCATTTGCATTCTTTTGATTTTGCAGAAGGGCCTACACTTTAAAATGCATCTTAGTAGGTATCTGGTCATTCATACTCCACATTATTTGAATGATTTGGTATATAAAATACATAACAGAGAAGAAAAGCATACATTTGCTTAACAACAATAGCAATGGCAGCACAGCAATCATCAGCCAGCTATACGAGACACAGACTGAGGTCATTCAGGAACTTGAGGATGGGATGAAATGCCTTAGAAAGTCCCCAGCTCTTCTATTCACAGCCTGTAAAGACCAGAAACACAACTTACCTTTGTAAATATGAGTGCCAGGTAAGGTCTACTAGAATGTCTCGTAGTTCTTTGAAATCATGTTTTCAGGGCTCTTAATAAGTAAGTGTCTGAACTACAACCCAGAACAAAGAAGCACAACCTCAGTGGCTGTTCCAAGAGACAGCGCAGAAGCCAAGCCTGAGGGCAATCGCCTGCTCTAACAGTGAACTACCTCTGTCATTCTGAAGCTAAGTGTAAGACAAAGATGGGAAAGAGGCAGCCTTAGCCTAATTGCCAGGTCCTCTCCAAGGAAGGGGCTACTGTCAGAAGAGCTAAAGTGGCTGGAGAATCGGGGATTGCTTGCAACTTTCATGGGAGAACCACCAAAAGGCTGTAGCTTGAGGACAGTTGGTAGCTAGAGGGCTGCTAGGGTTTTCTCTCATCTGGGAGAGAAATCACTGAAATTGGAACAGGAGACATCTTGCTTTGAACTAAGCTTTACAAACCCTTCCTTCAGAGGGCAAAAGTTTACTCAAGTCAGCCAGAAACCAATTTTATGACGAAACAAGTGAGAAAGGAAAAGGTGACATCAAATCAGTCATGCTTCTGAAGATTTGGGAAGACTTCCAGGAATCACTTTTAGGGGAATGAAAATTGAGGATCAAGTGTTGATGGGAAAAGTACCATAGGGGATATGGAAAAAGTTCATCTGGAAGGAAAGATGAAATAGTTGCTGAGTTTGAGTTTTCCTTTGGCTTGAACATTTAATAAGAGCCTTGAAAACAGATTCTAAGATAGAATCTTAGAATAAGATTAGAATAAGAAAATAGAAAAGGAAACAATAGAAAATGTATAGAATTCAAGATGCGGAAATGTGATAGCCACTACACTGAACCACACTGGGGCCAGTACTCCACACACAGATTGCTGAATATCTAAGGGACAGCTTCTAGTCCTGAAGGCAAGTGAACCAAGATGTCTACAAGAACATCACATCAGTAACGATCTTTATTCTACAGATGGGCTGAACCTCTGCAAGTTTCCAAACATAAGACTCCTTTCCAAGAGCCACGGTTTCATTGACAGTGAACATCTTACAGCTATTTTTAAAAGAAGCATTCATCTTTCTGATAGCTAGTCAGTAAGTTACCTTTCAAGGCCAATTTGGCCCTGGGAAGAACACCTGGTTGAGAAACAGTGGAAGAGGAATGTGTCCTGTTTTTACTGGAGAAGAGTTATACATAAGTCTCTCACAAGGACTAAAAAAGTCAAATGCCTCAAGGACCAGAAATGTCATGTAATATACATATTTCCTACTAGATTAATGGGCTTTAAAATATTTACATGATTTGCTGATGGATCTAACTTGTATAGGGGATGTGGAGACCATGGGAGAAGAAGATAGACAAATTCTAAGTCAAACGAGATCTCCTAAATAATTATGCTGTCATCATTAAAAAAACAAAAAAACTACTTTCCCTGGAATAAAGGATTCTATTTTCAGAGAAACCATATTACAGACAAAAGAAAGACTCTTTATTTCCATCTGTACACTGGTTCCATGTACACCATTCTTAACCTCCATGTTCACCCAGAGTTTGCCAAACAGGTATTTTATCAAATCAAGATTTACTTATCTGATAATGGAGGGACTCAGAAAAGAGATGGTATATCAGGACTTTAAAAGATTACATACTTTCCATCCAAATTTTAGGACGCATTAGTATTCTGAACTTCAAACACAAAAAAAAGAAAATATTTCCTCTTGTAATAAAGAAAAATATAGTCTCCAAAATATTATTAAAATGACTTTGCTTTTAATCACAATATAGAAATACTGTTTAAAACTATTAATAATTTTACAATTATAAACTATACTTTATGTTTTACTAACATAAACCTTAAGCGAAAAAGAAAAATAAAAAGTGGAAAACTTTCACAGCTAGAATGAAGTCTTCTTTTTTTTCCCGTTTAATATTTGGGTAGGAACAATTCTTGGAAATGATCGCAAACGCAATAATTACCGGCTTAATTCTAACTAGATTTGCAGTCATTTCTCTCCGTGTTATTTTTGGCATGCTGACTGTGGAAGTGGCATGCTGTAATGTTGATAGAGACATTTTCTCAGAAAACAAGATTTGTGACACTTTGCTGCATTCTGCTCCAGAGACAATCTGAGGCTTTCAAAGTGGGGCTAAAAATGCACACAAATCTTCCCCCACACAGCTGCTTCTTGTTTAACATTGTCAATTTTTTTTTTAATTAAAATTTCAGATTTTATGCTAGGCTTCTTTTCCCCCCCCTTTAAAGCTCAAATAACACTCTGCCTCTTTTAGATATTTGGGAGTCTGCAAAAAGCTTGATAAAGGCCCCAATTGTTTTATCAGAAGAGTTCATTTTTAACTCTTAATACTATTCATCTATATTATATTTTATTCAATCTGAACTCCAACAGGCTCGATGCAGTTTTGAGAGTGAACAGAGCATATGCTGCTAAGTCGCTTCAGTCGTGTCCGACTCTGTGCGACCCCATAGACGGCAGCCCACCAGGCCCCGCCCTCCCTGGGATTCTCCAGGCAAGAACACTGGAGTAGGTTGCCATTTCCTCCTTCAATGCATGAAAGTGGAAAGTGAAAATGAAGTCGCTCAGTTGTGTTCGACTCTTTAGCAACCCCATGGACTGCAGCCTACGAGGCTCCTCCGTCCATGGGATTTTCCAGGCAAGAGTACTGGAATGGGTTGCCATTGCCTTCTCCAGAACAGAGCATGTAATTCACCCTAATTCATAACTACGGATGAAATACCACAGGCACTCCTTGAGTTCTCCCTATAAAAGTCTCCAGCCACGTGGCTTTCAATGCCGTCTGTATTCCAAGGACTCCCAATTTTTTATCTCAGCCCAAATTCCTCTCTCCCAAATTCCACAGTCATTTACCCAACTGCCATCTCAATACTAAGACATCTTCTATCTAATAGATATTTCAAACTCATTATGCCCAAACCTGATTTCTGAGCAGCCCTCCAAAATCTGCTCTCTTTCTCCCTTCATCTCAGTTAATGAAACTGCATCCCTCCAGGTGGCCAGGACCAAACCCCAATAGAACACTCTGGTCTCTGCCGCCATTTTGTCTGTATTCCTGCAATGGCCTCCTGTCTCTGTTCTGCCCTTGTCCACCTTGCTCCACTCTCAGCAGGACAGCCAGGGTAACCTTTTCAAAACATGCCACCTGTGTCACTCCTTCAAGGAAAACTCTGCCACGGTTCCTTATTTCAGTCAGGGTAAAAGTCAAGTACTTGAAAGGGCTTGATTACTTCCCAAAGGTACCTCAGGGAAACAGTTCCTCGTGGGTCTCTTGCTTCTCTGCACACCTTGCAAGAAGTGGCACGAACTTTGCTCTAGACCATTTTTTCAAAAATGTTTGAAGAGCAAGCAGCTTTGCAAAATAGTGTCTCCTTCCAAAGCAGAGGGCAGGTGTGCTCACTGTCCAGAGTGACAAACAATGTCTCCCTCTAGAGCAGAGGGCAGGCAGGTTGGCTTGTAATCCATTCTAGGAGATTTGGCTTCCCTGTGCTCAGGGTTCTCAGCTGTGGTGCAAACCCACTGGGGGAGCAGCATCCTCTTGGGTGCCTCACATGACTCCCATGGGGCTTGGAGGGAGAAAGGGACTGATGTAAATTTTGGTGCTCATGCTGCTTGAGGTGCCATGAGTAATAAGGGGGTTTTGCCTCTGACTCAGGGATCTCATGTCTTCTGCCAGAATCCACAAAACCATGCAGGCTCAACTTGTTAGCTTGCAAAAAAGAGCGAAACTGCAGACTCTCCACAGTTTTGACACTCTCACCCACTTCCTACGGCAGTCCGCCTCGCTCACCCATTCGGGTCAGCCATGTGGTCCTCTTGCTGTTCTCTGAAAGCATTTGGCACACTCCTTTCTTAATGCCTTTGCATTGGTTTTGTTTTCTGCCTGAAATGTTCTTCCCCTATATATCTAGTTAGCTCCCTCCCCTCTGTCAAGTCTGGGCTCTAGTTTCACCTTCTCAATGAGACAGGCTCTAATCATCTCACTGCAAATCTCAGCAGACACTCTTCCCTATCTCAACACTTCCAGTTCCTTTTTCTTGGCCATTTTTTCTTTTTTCCATTGTATATGTTCACTTTGTACATATTTTACCAGGGTCGGCAAATGTTCTCTTAAAGGCCCGACAGCAAATATTTTAAGTGTGTGGGCCTTAGGGTCTCTGGCAGATTCAGATCTGCCACTGTGGTGGGAAAGCAGCCATAGATAGTATGTAAATAAGTGGGGGTGGCTATTTGCTAGTAACATTTCACTTACGAAAATGGGCAGCTGGCTTGTAGGCCTTAAACCGTCAACCCCTAGGAAATGGCAATCCACTCCAGTACTATTGCCTGGAAAATCCCATGGACAGAGGAGCCTGGTAGGCTACAGTCCATGGGGTCGCAAAGAGTCGGACATGACTGAGCGACTTCACTTTCATTTTCACTGTACTATATAATTTATCACATTACTGTTTGTCTCATCCCATTAGAATATAAGCTAGATGAAGGTGAAACTCTGTTTTATTCACTAATATTTCCCAAGTACCTAGAACAGTATCTGAAAGAAATAGTAGGGCCTCAATAAATTATTTGCTCAACAAAAGTACAGTCAAGGAACTTGCACTTATACATCAATTTTTAAGTAACTTAAATCAGAATTATATAAGACCCATAGACAATATTTGATTTAGTTAGATAAATATAACTTTATAATGATCCCTTCTCCTTAACTGTCCCACTCACCAGTCTATATGGCCAAACTTTCAGCCACCATGTTTGTTCCAAATGACTATGTTTCCTTGATCACAATTGTGTGAGGGGAGAGTCAGCACTCCTTCCAAGCTAGGCCAATAAAGACTCCCCCTGAGGGACTTGGAACCTGGACTGAGAGAACCAGTCATCTGTGTGGCTAGAACCATGACCCATAAACTTAGAACTATGGACGCATGTGGTGGAATTGTACTTACCTGTCCCTTTGAAGCTGGGCAAAACCACATGACTTGCTTAGACCAACAAAACATGAAGGGAAAGGATATGTATGAAAGTTCTGGGTGAAAGCTTTAAAAGCCAGTGTGCTCCAGACAGAGCACCAAGGGAGGAAAGGGAGGGTGGGATAAACTGGGAGATTGGATTGACATATATATACTACTCTGTATAAAAGAGATAACTAATGAGAGCCTACGGTATAGCATGGGGAAAGAAGATACAATCTGTTTGTAGGACATATATTAAGTACACCTGAAAAATGTATTCCAATATACATTAGGTGCAGACAAATACTGTTTGATTTCACTTATACAGGATACCTAGAATAGACAAATTTATCAGAGTCAGAAAGTGCACTGGTAGATACTAGGGGCCAGGGGTAGGTGGGGAATGGGGTTTTAGTGTTTCATGGGGACAGAGTTTCAGTTTAGGAAAGTGAAAACTTGAGAGGTGGATGATGGTGAGAGTTTCACAACATTGTAATGTACTTAGTGCCACTGAACTGTATAGCTAAATATGATTAAAATAGTATGTTTTACATTATGTGACTTTTACCACCATAAATGGACAACTGAATATCCACATGCAAAAGAATGAAGGTGAATCTCTATCTCATACAAAATACAAAAATTAATTTCAAATGGGCCAAACACCTAAATGTAAGAGCTAAAACTATAAAATTCTTAGAAGAAAAAATAGGAGTAAATCTCTGCAAACTTGGATTAGGCCATGATGTCTTAGCTATGACACCAAAATCATAAAGAACCAAAGGAAAAAACCCCAATAAATTAAACCTCATAAGAAGTAAACCTTTGTGTGTCAAAGGACACCATCAACAAAAGAAACAGACAACTCATCAAATAGGAGAAAACATTTGCTAATCATATATATATCTGCTAAAAGTCTAGCATCCTTAATAAGTAAAGAACTCTTACAACCAAAAAATGAAAAGGCCAATAATCAAATTTTTAAAGGGGTAAAAATATGAATAGATGTTTCCATCAAAGAAGATATACAAAGAGCCAATGGACATAAGAAAAAACACCCACCATCATGAGTCATTTGAGAAATGCATATCAAAAAAGTCCCAATGAGATACCATTCCATCTCCACTAAGACAGCTATGACCAAAAGCTGGAAAATAAAAGGTGTTGGTGAAGATGCTGAGAAACTGGAACCCTCATATGTTGACTGAAGGACTGTAACATAATACAACTACTTTGGAAAACAGTCTGACAGTTCCCCAAAAAGTTAAATTTAGATTTATTACCCAGAAATTTTCCTTCAGTTGATTATACCTAGGAAAACTTAAACTATTTGTTCACACAAAAACATGTACTTGCATATTCATAGCACCATTATTCATAAAAGCCAAAAAGTGGAAACATCTCAAACGTCCCTCAACTAGTGAACAGAGGGGGAGAAACATGGTATATTTATGCAATGGAATACTACTCAGCCACCGAAATGAATGAAATACTGTTAAATGCTACAACATGAATGAAACTTGAAAACATGGTAAGCAAAAGGGCCAGACATCGAAGGTCACATATGATTCCATTAATATGAAATGGTCAGATTTTACAAATCCTTGCAGATAGAAATTAGATCAGTGATTGCCAGGAGATGAGAGGAGAGAATCAGGACTGACTGATGGGTACAAAGCTTCTTTCTAGAGTGATAAAAATGTTCTAGAATTGATGGTGGGGATGGGTATATAACAATGAATATACAAAAAAACACACTGCATTGTATACAGAAAATTGTGGACTTTGAGATAACGAATTCTATGTGAATTATTGCTCAACTTAAAAATGTGTATCAAAACTACAATGAGATGCCACTTCACACATATCAAAATGGTTAAAATGAAGAATGACGTCATCAAGAAGTGTTGAGGATGTAAAGAAATGGGAACCTACACACATTGCTGATAGGATGTAAAATGGTAAAGTACATTTGGAATACGGGCAGTTTACTAAAAAGCTAAGCATACACTTACATATAATCCAGGAAATCCATCCCAGGGCATCTGCCCAGGAAAATGAAAACTTATGTACACACACAGACGTGTATGTAAATGTTCATAGTGCTGTTGTTCCTGAAAGTCAAAACTGGAAGCAATCCAGTGCCTACCAATGGGTGAGTGGATAATTGACACATAGTAAATTCATACAGTGGAAAACAATTCAACAATGGAAAGGAATAAAGTACAAATATATCCAACATGGGTGAATCTCAGAAACATAATGCTAAGTGAAAGAAACCAGAAACCAAGGACCATATTTTGTTTGATTCCAGCTTATATCAAAGATAAAACTATAGAGACACACAGGTCAATGTTTCCCCGGGGCCAGGAGGTTGTAGGGGTAGGGATTGACAGCAAATAGGCAAGGGGAAAATCTTGAGGTGACAGAAATGTTCTAACATCAGACTGTGTTAGACACAAGACTGTACATTTACTATATTTAGAATTGTATATTTCAAAGGAATAAACTATACAGCATTTAAATTATAGCTCAATAAAGGTATTTTAAAAAGTTGGTGTGTAATTTACCATAGTAATGAGTATCATTCTAGATGGTGAGGGTTCCAATGGCCTCTACAATAGTGAACAGGATTCACTATTGACCTAAAATACACATACAGCATAAGCAAGAAATAAACTACTGTTATTTTAAGTGGCTGAGAATTGGTTAGTTGGTTGGTTGTTACTATGGCATATCCAAGCCCATTCTGATGAATACAGAAATCAATTCCCGAGAAGGTATTGACTCACATCAATATTAGTAATATGTTTAGTCAATTAAGTCAAGGGAAGTTGGATACGGAAATGAGAAAAACGTCTATTATTTGGCTGTGCAGGGTCTTAGCTGCGGCACACAGGATCTTTAGTTGTGGCATGCACAATCTAGTTTCCCGACCAGGGATCAAACCTGGAACCCCTGCATTAGGAGTGCGGAATCTCAGCCACTGGACCACCTGGGAAGTCCCTGAAAAGAATGTCTTAGAAATACCTTGGTGCTGAATCAAATAGATAAAAAGCACACTAAATTTTTGAGAGAACTGCACTGCCAAAGAATTACCTGCACTGAAAGAGATGCGACTTTTTGATAGAGTGATTCTTTAGTCCCAACATGGGGCAGGAAAGGGTTGAGAAATTTGCTCGGTTCCTAAGGAGGACAATTTCCCCTGACGGTCACTTCAGATGTGGCCAAAAAATTATGGACAACGATCATCTCTCAGAAGGTGAAGGCAGATGCTCCAGAGAACCATGGATGAGGGCCCTCCTCTCAGGAAACAGGATCAAGGTTAATCAAGAAGCACCTCCATTCCCAAGGTAGGAGCCTCAAAAGACGGGATTTTAGAACTGTGACAGTGTTTGCTTTGTGTTTCCCACACTCTGCTTTTCATTTTCAGAATGGCAGTGTTTATTGCGATGATCCTGCCTCTATTCAACCAGTATATAAATTGTGCGTAGAGGGCAAATAAGTTTTTAGTTCATGGTCCCCAGATGAGTCAGAGGCGCATCTGGATTTGAAAGAAAGAAACCACAGAGCACGTCATGAATATGCCACAACTGGACGGGCTTATCTCCCTTGGGGCAGAAATGAGTTTATTTTGTGTGCAGGAAGGAGAGTGAACCAAGTATCTACACCACGGTGGTTACCAACTATTTCTGATATTTCTCCTTCCAAGCACAACATAGGACTGCACTTTCCCACCCTGCTGAAGTTAGGTAAAGCTCTGTGATTTGCTTTGAACGTGAAATATGTTCAAAATTCCAGGTAGAGGCATTATTTTTTATTGAGGTAAAGATAGTACATAACATTATATTAATGTTAAGTGTACAACATAACAATTCAATCTTTGTATACACTACAAAATGATCTCCACCTTAAGTCTAGATACCATCTGTCACCACACAATCAATGCCCTAGAACCACTTCTTATATACCATGCTCCCTTCCCCTCTTACACCAGAAGGCAAAGATTTCAATAGCTCAGGGCCTTGGATGAGGACAATGTGGGGTGGATCCTTCACTGACCTGGAATAGAGACGGAGCACGAGGGAAAAACAATCCTTTGTTGTGGACATCTCCCTCCCATCATGTAGCCTGTGAACCACAAACAGAGGTTCATCTTCTGAAAAGGAAGTGGATGACCAGGTAAGACAGAAAAAAAAAAAAAAACAGACTCTAAAGCTATTCTAATTTGAATTCAAATACTTCCTGAGGATTTTCCATATTCCTTCCCCTAGGTTCCACGAGACCCCCTTTATCTGTCTAGATATACTACATCTCAAGTTTTTGTTTTTACCCTAAGTAGCTCAAGTTGATTTCTTTACTTTCAACCCAAAGAGCTATAACTAACGCGTCCCCAAACCCATCAAACTGCTCATACCAAAAACCAAAAGACCTACATGAAAACAAGGACACATTGGGAAAACCATGGTGGATACAGCCTAAATGGGGATGTGGCAGAGACAGGCTAACTGCTTCCCACACACCACTTCCCCTTGTCTGTGAGCCCCCAGCTAGATCACATTTCTCTGCGTCTCTTGTCATTAGGTAAGCCAAGCTGACTGAGCTCTAGCCAATGGAATAAGAACATGCAGAAGATGATAGGCACCAAGCCCCTCATACCACCCTCCATACTTCTTCCCCTTTGGCAGCTTGATGCTAAAGAAGAAAGTGATCTTAGCAGCCATGCATAGAAGACGGCAGAGCCACAGGACTGAAAGAACCTGGGTCGCTGAATCATGACAGGAAAAACCACCCTCTGGCAGGAACACCTGGTTTGTGACAGATTTTAGCTTGCTCTAACTCATCCGGGACTTTCCTGGTGGCTCAGACGGTAAAGCGTCTGCCTACAATGTGGGAGACCCGGTTCAATTCCTGGGTCGGGAAGATCTCCTGGAGAAGGAAATGGCAATCCACTCCAGTATTCTTGCCTGGAAAATCTCATGGACGGAGGAGCCTGGTAGGCTACAATCCATGGGGTCACAAAAAGTCGGACACGACTGAGCAACTTCACTTTCACTCACTAACTCAACCAGAGGAGTAGAAGCACCCATTTGATGCTGAATTAGCCCTGGTTCTCACCTACCTCCTCCTCTGATCCTCCCTAGAGCTGAATGAGGCAGTGGAATCAACCCCTTTTTACAGAGGTGTTAAGCAACGTTCAGAGAAGTTCAGTTGTTGAGGAGGAGATCACATGTCACTTCCTAGATAAGTTCAGTCTCAAATACAGACCTTCTGATTTCCAGAGATCAATTTTTTTCTACTGTGAAACACAAATGCTAAAGATTCCTCCTAAAATTGGACATACTAGCAGCTGACCTAAATCTCTGAACTACGAAACAGATTATAAAAAGATGAACGAGAAGGCAATCCCCCCTTCAAGATAACTGTATCATCCATTTACTACTGCATGCTCATTGCTCAGCCAAGAACATAGCAAGCACAGTGAAGGGCCTTTACACATGCCCGCAAAGATTTTTTTTAAAGTCTTACCAGGATGCTCAACACTTCTAGTCATCAGGGAAATGCAAATCAAAACCAAAAAGAGATACCATGTCACACCTGTCTGAATGACTATCATCAAAATGAACACAAATAAATGTTAGCAAGAATGTGGAGAAAAGCAAACCCTCCTTACATTGTTGGTGGGAATGTAAATTGGTGTAGCCACTGTGGAAAACAGTTTGAAGATTCCTCAAAAAAATAAAAATAAAACTACCATATGACCCAGCGACTACACTCCTGGGTATATATCCAAAGAAAATTAAAACACTAATTCAACAAGATACATGCACCCCAATGTTCATAGCAGCATTATTTACAACAATCAAGACATGGAAGCAAGTGTCCAAAAACTGATAAATAGATATAGAAGATGTGTACACACACACACACAAGATGGAATAATGGAATACTACTCAGCCATAAAAAATAAATTCTTGCCATTTGTAAACATGGATCGACTTGGAGAGTATTATGCTTGGTGAAATATGTCAGAAAGAGAAAGACAAATACTATATGACATTACTTATATATGGAATCTAAAGAATACTACAAACTAGTGAATATAAAGAAACAGATTCACAGATACAGAGAACAAACTAATAGTTACCAGTGGGGAAAAGGAAGCGGGCAGGGGCAAGATAGGGATAGGAGGTTGAAAGATACAAACTATTATATATAAAATAAACTGCAAGGATATATTATGCAGCACAAGGAATATAGCCAATATTTTATAATAACTATAAATGGAGTATAACCTTTAAAATTCTGAATCACCATGCTGTACACCTGAAACTCATGTAATACTATAAATCAGCTATAAATAAGACCATCTTACCAAGAAACAAACATTCAAGTGTACATCACACTACAATTAAATATCAGCAAAACAGGTGCTGTGTACATCTTTCACATGTAGACCAACCAGAAGACTTTAATTCTATCAAGTGTAATTTATTTAAATAATAATTCAATTGCACATTGTAGGTAAACCAGTAAATCAATATGAAAATAAAAAATCCCAAGAGTATCCAGCAACTTAAACACACATCTAATAATGCAGAGTATTCTATAAATACTAAGGAATGAAAAATAAAACACTGACTTTCAAGATGGGCTGATTTATTTGCACTTAAAAATACAGTTTCTAAGATGATATTTGTTTTCAAAAATGTCTTAATGTTAAATATAGGCTACAGGAATTGATGTCTTCATGTTGAAAATTTATATCTCACATCAGCATGAGCTTACACATCATAGATGATAACATTACACAAAATCAGCAAATGAACACCCATTTTGGAACACAGTTTTGATATTAAAAACATCAGAAGTTCAGTTTTCTTCTTTCTTCTTGACTTATACTGATAAAATGCTTTTATACCTACAAGCCATTTCACTTTCTAATGCCAGATCCAATGCCTACTTGATCAGCAGATGGATGCTACTAAACACATTCCTCTTGCCTAGAAGTCACACCTTCCATTTCTAAACATATTTTGCTCTGTAAAACTGTGACCACAGGGAATGGGGAAGACAGGATTTAAGTTCAAATGTAATGAGAAGAGAAAAAGTGAGGTAAAATGCTGAAAATGTTTACTAATAAAACATTACATTTTAAGGTACGTACAGGTAGGTTTGATGATTCAACAGGAAACCAACAGTGATTTGCAAAAACGCTATGGCCTGTAATTAAAATCCCCCTACATGTCAAGGTAACATGAAGGTTTTTTAGGTGACCAGATCTCTAGACAGATTTGTTTGTGCATTTTAAGTCAAAGCAAAATTTTCCAAGTGAAGTACCTACAAAATAAATTTGCTTTGGAAATAAGCCTCAGTAATAAAATAATACCTCTCACTTATTAAATATATATTTTGCTTTTACATATGATTCAGCAACTTACATCAAAAAATTCAAGAGTTCTATAAACATCTGCAAATAAATATTTTAAAACACTAGTATACAAATGAATCTGCTGGTATTCATTCAGGTGTTCGGATGTTGGCAGTTAGCAAAGGAAGAAAATATTTTTAAATAAACTACTTAGCTATAAAATTCTCCCCTAACATAACACGAGAATGCAATACACTGTTGAGAATTAAGTAATTTTTCTGGATAGCACGTAACAGTGAAACACATGTGTTCTCCTTCCACAAATCTTAGTTACACAGAACCCAGTGGTACTGTCTTTGGAAGCCATGAAAGTAATAGCCTAAGATTTATAATGTTTACCATAATCTCTCTTTATGTGTAAATTACTTTCTTAAAGCACTATATAGGAAACATTTGTCCACTATGAAGAAAAAAATCACTTCAAGAAAAAAAGTGAACTAACAAAAACTATTTAAACTTTTTTACTATACCCAAAGTTGCCACCTGGACACTTGGCTCCAATAGACAAGAATGAATTAAAATGCATGACTCTAAAGCAGGGAGAGTCTTCCCTTGAAATGAGGAAGACCTTCCAGCACTTCAAAATAATGCAATTCCTTTAAAACTGAAATAAGCAATATTCTTTAACATGTTCATTTTATCTGGTTTCTCTGGTTTCAGTTCTGTTACGCTGAGACTAACTTTTTTTCCCCTAAATGATGTAACACAAACTAAAAACTTAAAACTAATTTATTAAAAAAAATATTAAGTAGCAGTAAAACAAAAGCTCCCACTGGGATATACCAGCATCCCTTATATTCATCATTTAAATTACGTGTGTCTAAGAACTACTGGATTAACATATAAGGTACATTATATATTAATATGCAATTAGGTTTTACTTAATGAAGGTATTAAAGTACCTTTAGTTTTCCTATGAAATATCTAATCTGTAGGCACTGGTATACTCTCTTTATTAGTGAAATACAGTGAGGTGGCTGCTTTAATTTCTTCCACGCAGAGTCATGTTATAGTATTACTACATTGACACATCTGTAAACTGGACAGAATGAAGGTTGGACTTCCTGTGAAGCTAGATCCACACTGTCCTATGGGATAGATCAGGCCAAGAACCTGCTCAGCCTTCTCAATCTACTACATAGCCCCTGTATCATTTCTTTTTGTGGTTACAAAATTATAAACAGACTGGAATGGACTTGAACACCAAGGTCAAACAGCAACCACTCAACACAGAAGTTATTACTCCTCAAGCTAAATTCTGGTGTGTCCTTTTCATTACACTTCAACATTCTAAAATAACTAAATCTAAGGGATGTTTAAAAGACAAAACTACCAACAATGAGGAGCAGAAACAGGATTTTACAACAAGCAATCTAATAATATAAAGAAAAAATATGTAAATAATTGGTCTAGGGGAATGGAAAATGGGAGAAAACCCTGTACTCCTTCTGAAAGAACAGTACAAAATAATATTATCTATTTAATATTTGTAAGCTGTTTTCTTTGCCAACAAAGGTCCATCTAGTCAAGGCTATGGTTTTTCCTGTGGTCATGTATGGATGTGAGAGTTGGACTGTGAGGAAGGCTGAGTGCCGAAGACTTGATGCTTTTGAACTGTGGTGTTGGAGAAGACTCTTGAGAGTCCCTTGGACTGCAAGGAGATCCAACCAGTCCATTCTGAAGGAGATCAGCCCTGGGATTTCTTTGGAAGGAATGATGCTAAAGCTGAAACTCCAGTACTTTTACAACCTCATGCAAAGAGTTGACTTATTGGAAAAGACTCTGATGCTGGGAGGGATTGGGGGCAGGAGAAGGGGATGACAGAGGATGAGATGGCTGGATGGCATCACTGACTCAATGGACGTGAGTCTGAGTGAACTCTGGGAGTTGGTGATGGACAGAGAGGCCTGGCGTGGTGTGATTCATGGGGTTGCAAAGAGTCAGACATGACTGAGCGACTGGACTGAACTGAACTGAAGCTGTTTTCTATCTGCCTATTTATGTATCTGACCAAGAAATGTTTAGTCACTAAGTCATGTCCGACTCTTTGTGACCCCATGGACTGCAGTCTACCAGGCTCCTCTATCCATGGGATTTCCTACTGGAGTGGGTTGCCATTTCCTTCTCCAGGGGGCCTTCCCATTGGCAGGTGGATTCTTTGCCACTGAGTCACCAAGGAAGCCCCATAGGAAATGTCTAAAGAGCTTTAAAATATGTCAATTACATGTATGCATATCACTTAGGTATCATACACATATTAAACATAATAAGCAGCAAAAGACAAATACACATCTTTAAATAAACTATTTGCCAAATTATTCTCTAAATGGGTAACTAGTACCTAAAATTTTTAAAGGAGAATATTAGCCTAGCTGAGTCGATATTGAAACACTAATAATATAAGGAGATTGAAGTGGGTCACCCAAATCTTCAGAATAATGTTAATCCTAGAAAATATTTTAATCATATAATCTAACATCTTAAAAGTGAGAGTCTCTTCGTCTACAAGCTAAGAGTTTGTGCTGTTACATCTCAAAAAATAAGGAATGTCTATAAAGTCAGATTAAGCTAATAATCCTAAAAATAAAATCTCTCAGTCTAGTATATAAGGAACTGAGGAAGGGAGAGAATAATAATGTTCAAACAGGCCAATGATCGATGACTATCTGCAGATGAAATATAATGAAATGAAGGTTTATGGGAACTTAAAACAGAAAAAGCAAACCTCACAGATACATATTTGAACCATGACAGGTGATTTAAGGTGATCACAGCAGGCAGCAGGTATAAGTCAGAACCCCAGGAAGCATGACAGGGGAAAGCATGTATAAATGAATGCTCCCTGACTCTCAGCATCATTCCAACATGTGCCAAGTTCCAAGTGCTCTATGGTGACATGTGGCCAGTGGCTACCATAACTGGAGAGCAGGACTGAAGGAGAAACAAGAGTGTTGAGAGGGTAGGGAGGTTACATTTTCTGAGATCCATCCCATGCCCTATGAATCACAAACTCTTAGGGCATCAGAATAGTCACTGGAGTCTTCATTATTTTAACTAAATGTATTTGAATTTATGATTTACAAATACGGATTAAGTAAGAAAAAACAGAAATACAAAAAAAATTAATGAAGAATTAATCAGAATGACAGAAATTTTTTCAGTTGACTATAAAGATCTTTTTGAAATTACTTTTAAAGTTCAAATGAAGAAAAATCTCTATTCAGAAACATCAACAGACTCGGTTTAAAGAATAGATGAGAAATGAAATCATAATGAATATTAACAGCAGCAGCTATTAGGGCCTATCACAATGTAACTGCCTCTAAAAGTAGCTTCAAAAGAGAAAACACTTACTTTTCTTTGAAAGGTGGTAACTTGTTCTTTACACAATCCCACTGATTTGAATCTGAACAAAGACTCACAGTGACCTCAAAGCTCAAACCATAAGCTTCCAGGTCAGGTAGGAATGATCATCACATAACTCTGCTAAACTCCTTTGCAAAATAGATGGTTATACTCTTGTATTGTTTCGATCATTAATAATCTTTGACACTGATTAATCTGGAATTCACCCACAGCTTCTATGCACTTGTAGTAGAGACAAAGAATCAGTGAACCTCCTTTTCTTATATAACTTGAGACCTTCTTATACCCAGAAGAAGCAAAGAAATATTAAAACATATGTTCATATAAGAGCTGATACAGTTGATCTTCCATTGTCAAGCAGAAATCATGCTTTCCTTGCCACCAAAATTACAAAGGCTAATCTATTTAAGTCTTAAGTTTGTGTTTGTTAGTTGCTGAGTCATGTCTGACTCTTTGCAACCCCGTGGACTGTATTACAGCCCACCAGCTTCTTCTGTCCATGGAATTCTCTAGGCAAGGATATTGGAGTGGGTAGCCATTCCCTTCTCCAAGGGATCTGAAGTTTGCTGCTGCTGCTGCTAAGTCGCTTCAGTCGTGTCCAACTCTGTGCGACCCCATAGACAGCAGCTCACCAGGCTCCCCCGTCCCTGGGATTCTCCAGGCAAGGATCTTAAATTTACATAAAGCCAATCTCTGGCTTTGCATTTAAAAAAACAAAAAATTTTAAGGCAATTATACCAAGAATTACACAAATTGCACCGTCAGACACATTGGCAGCCCAACCTCCTTACAAATGCCCCTTAAAACAGCAGATAAAATATTGTCACTTGGGGACTCATTCTTCACAGAACACCCTGAGTCACAAAATAACTCTATAAATGCAGTATTAGCAGAGGTCACAGGAAACTATTACGGCCATGGTATCTTGAACATGGCAGGAAACAGATGAATATTTGTAGCATTAATGACACTACAACATTTAAAAATCTATTGGATAGGTTAGCAGATAGGAAATAAAAATACAAATATAATAAGAACAAATAACAAAGGAAAAATCTTAATTGGAGATACGAATTCTTTATATTTGTTCTGGTAATGCTGAGTTAAAACAAAAATAACCTCCAATAACTTAAACCATTTCCATTTTACATCAGAAACAGCATTTTTTTTAACTTACTTTTGCTTTGACTCATAGCTTCTCACAAAAGCAATAAGAGATTTTTTTTTAATTAAAAAAAATTAATGCTACCAAAGCTCTTCTAAGGAATTTGGAAACTTTTTTCCCAAGTAATATTTAAAGAAATTGTTCAACAGATTTTCCACTACTAATTGTAATGGCAGTTAATTTATTTCCTCTTTTGTCTGGTCCTCATGTAAAGTTTTATAATTCATATTAATAGCATGTGAGGAAATCTACCACCTATATTATCTGAAAGGGTGGTACTCTGACTATAGTTGAATTCATCATTTTCCATTGGAAATACATCCTCGGTATTGGCCAAGAATTAGTACGGTGAAGAAAATAAGATCAAATACCTGCTGGATACAGGCTCTTAGGCGTGCGTGCATGTGTGTGAAGTCATTTCTGTCATGTCCAATTCTTTGCGACCCTATGGACTGTAGCCCGCCAGGCTCCTCTGTCCATGGGATTCTCCAGGCAAGAAATACTGGAGCTGGGTTGCCAAGCCCTCCTCCAGGGATCTTCCCAACCCACAGATCGAATCCACGTCTCTTACGTCTCCTGCATTGGCAGGTGGGTTCTTTACCGCTAGGGCCACCTGGGAAGCCCAGAGGCTCTTATAATAGGAAATAAACATCAAGGCGCAAATTCACAATGTGAGCTCATGTCAGTGCTAAACACTGAATAAATCCGAATTTGTTTGAATCTCCACGCTTCTTTCATTTTACATCAGAGACCACAGACTCAGCCAATACTTTAGTTTTGATACTGTAATCTGTACATAAAAATCGTAACTATTACAACTCGTATTCACAAAGCCTTTCAATTTACCAAAAAAGCTATCACGCACATTATTCCACTGAGCCCTCACAAACACCAAGCTCTGTGTTGCTATCTCCACTGGGGCAACTGAGTCCTAGAAAGGGCTGATGACTTGTTCCGTGTTGAGGAACTATTAACTAACAGAGCAGGGCTCCTGACTGCCAGTCAGGGGCTGTTTTTGTTCAACTGCAGAGGCTTCCAGGACAAGGTATTCTTCATAACAAAAATAAGACAAAATCCTGATTCATCGATTCATAAATCGTTTTTTTGTCGCTCTGTATGCAATCTTGTCCTGAGCCGCTGCATATACATATTGGAGAGCTGGGGTGGGGGTGTGGGGCTGCAGGCAGTGGTGATTGTAAAATAACACGCACACCAAGTGGGAATGGTTTGGATTAAACATTTTAACATTGGTTGCTGAAAATAAATACCTAAGACACAGACCTACAATTATAAAACTGAAAGAGACCTTGGAAGTCATCTGTTCTTTTTCCATTTCACAGATGAGGAAAATACGGTGACGGAGAGAGGCCGAAACTCCCTAAAGGTCACCCTGGTAACTGCTGACAGCAGAGCCAGCACCATACAGTCAGGCTCTCTTCCACTCTATGCCCTGATTGTGTCTGCAAATTAAAGGACTAAGTACAGTCCAGATATTTACAAGGAACCATCACAGTGCTAGGAAGATTAGAAAACTAGACCTCACACCAACATTATGAGTGTAAAAATTATTGATATCATTTAAAGCAGCAGGAACTTTATAAGAAAAATAATCAATGTATATTTTTTAGCTCTCATGGATAAGGTTGAGAATAATCCAAAATATAAATTTTCCCTTTAGATACATGGAGTTTTCTGAGTTTTGTTATAATGATGATAGACTTAAGTACATTCAAAAACAGGACAGTCTCTCAAAAATGCCACCACCTTTAACTTACATGAAGAATAAAAAATAATAACATCTCATCTTTTCTAGATACAGGTCTTTCAACCAATTACCTACGTTCCCTGTCCTGTTCACACCCATTACTTGTCTTTTTCAGGAGTTTTCTGAAAAAGATTAAGCTATTTTGAATGTAGGTTTTTCTTATTTTCTTTCTGAAACTTAAATTCTAGGCAACAAACTATCTCTGAAGTTTAACTGCCCAACAAATCTAAATATGGCTCAGGTTATAAGCCATTTACTACCTACATGATATTCATTTCCACATTTAAAAAAATAAATAATCTATTTAGACTTTATTGTACCTGTGAGTCCTTTAAAAGACTTCTTCACTCTCCAATTCAAATTAATTTGAAATTCCTTTTGAAGATGCAAAATATAAGTTTTCAAGATATTACTGATCATCATTCCATAGAGAAAAAAAAAAACACTTAAGTAGACCAAGAATAAACCACACAAATTATAGAAAATATTGACAGTAAAATTAGTTTTTTGTCTCTCATTCACAAGATCATTTTTCCACTTTAATACAAGGCCTAATCTATAGTATACGCCGGTATGAATTGAGAGAAAAGTCCATCCTTCATGTTCTGATCAATCTGAAGACGATTTTTTCCAGAGGTGAAGAGCTGCCTGAATTCTGAAGTGTAGTCTTGACTCCAGCGAGTAATCTTTGTAGTTATTTCTAAAGACAGAAAACAATAAAATTTTAATGTCAAAATTCCTTTATAAACCAGGGTACCACCACCCTCCTCTCCTTCTTCTCACCTTCATTCTTTATTTACTCTCAAACATCACTATGCATAACAGTGGATTTTGTTAAAATGCAGATTCTGTTCCTGGGTGGAGGAGGGGATGACAATATTCTGTATTTCTAGAAGTTTCCAGGTGGTGGTCTAAAAATCCTACTTTGAATAGCAAGGTTTGTACTTCTCCCAAACAGCAAGAAGGTTATGCTGAGGACTTAAAAAAATTTGTGAACTATTTTTAAATAGCTGATCTCCTTTTCTAAACTGGAAATTTTAGGCAACCTCGTATAAACAAGGTGAATATGATCATTCACCCCCTCAAAAAAAAATTTAAGTTAAATACACACACACACACACACTCATGAAAGAACACTGACAACAAACTTACTCCAATTCTCACAGGCAAATGTCAATGGTTTAGTCAATAATTATGATGTGACAATGTCAGGAGGGGAATTAGAAATTCACAGATTACTTTAAAACTTCACGTATATCATCCGCACTGACTTCTCTTTGCTAGAATTGTTCAGACTCAGAAAAATGGAGTGGCTTGGATCTTGGGCTCTACTCTCACACACACCACCTTGGCCCATGGGAGAGTTATATCTTTCTCTGCAGTGGCATTCACTTCTTTCTACAGCCCTTTATGTTATACAGGTCTAAAGGTTACTTACTGGTAACCTTGCTAAGGGTTATTATTCATAAGCTAAACCAACATCTTACTAGAATTTCAAAGGATGTAATTGAGTATTTCCCTAATTAACCTGGGCAGCTTTGCAAAGCTCCTACTGTACAAGGAGAACTGCAGATAATCAACAGTCTTGAAATTATTGGGAAGTTTGTCTATGTTGACATCACTAGCACTGTCTTGAGTTAGTGTTGACTTTTTGATCACTGCTGGTCTTTGTCTTTCTCAGTGAATTACTGGTCTTTTATTTTCATTGCTATATATTTGCCTTATGTATTACTTGAAAGTGAAAGCTGCTCAGTCTTGTCCAACTCTCTGCAACCCCATGGACTGTAGCCTGCCAGGCTCCTCTGTCCATGGAATTCTCTAGGCCAGAATACTGGAGTGGGTAGCCATTTCCTTCTCCAGGAGATCTTCTGAACCCAGGTATCAAACCCCAGACTCCCGCATTGCAGGCGGATTCTTTACCGTTTGATAACACTAAATATGTCCACATGATAAATACTTAGAAACAGTACTTTTAGTCCCAAATTTTCTAATGGCTAGATTTGAAGATACATGAACGTTAGCTGAAATGGCAGTCATACTCACTCTCAAGAAACTAACTTTAAAAGTGACTTTCTCATATCTCTAGGTTAATAAAATAAAAAAGTGGAATGGCTGACTCCACTTTCTCACTTTACTTGTCCAGTTGCTGATGATCTTCATGCTGCCAAATTCAGCAGCCACTTCTCTGGTCTCACCTTGCTTGACCTCTTGGCAACCATCTTCACAGCCTCCCACTCTTCTTTTGAAACATTTTGTTCACTTGGCTCTCCAGGATGTCATCCTAACTCATGGCCACTTCTTAATCTTACTATTTAATCTCTAAAATAACTGCATAGCTCAAGGCTCTGTGCTGGATCTCCTCTAGCTATATCCCCAAATGACCCCACCACAGTTTTAAATATCACTGTCTCTGTCCTGGTGACATTCAAATATCTACAACTGGCCTTGACCTTTACACTGAACTACATGCTCATATAAATGACTGTAAATTCACCATCTCCATATGAATACCTATAGGCACCTCAAAATAACAGAGTCCAAACAGAAACATGTTTTTTTTCCCTTTCTTCAACCCTGCTCCTCTAAGTATTCCCCATTTCAGTAAAGCATCGTTATCAACCTAGTATCTTGATACCCTCCCCCTCCTATCCCCAGCCAGGAATGCTCCTCATCCAGTCTTCTGGTGACAGATCTTCTCAGGACTGGCTTTAATTATGCTAATCTCAGCTACATAGCACCTCCTCAAGGAAACCTTTCAGAATTAACAGTCTAAAGTAATACCCAGGTACCTTGTATCATATCATAAATCTCAATGAAGCATAAATCATTGCTATTTTTCTTATCTGTGTATTTACCAATACTCCACAATTTAGAAAGCAGAAACATTGCCTGTTGATGCACAGTTGTTTGTCTAGAACCTTCTCTAGTGTCTGGCACATAATAGGTACTCAGTGAATACTTGCTAAATTTAAGGAAATGAACAAACCAATGAGTTATTAAGCTAGTTATGGCCTAGAGCTATCACGGCATTCTTTCTCCACTGCAGGTAGTGTTCAAAGCAAGCAGACCACAGGGTTTGTGTCCCCAGTAAATAAACCATGATCACAGGAAATCTGAGCACCACTGTCCACCAGGATTGATAAAGTGCTATGAAATTGCCACAATAGCCAGAAAGAAGAAAGAGTCAGGAAGATTCAAAGGGCTTCTTCAAATGAGAGGCTTTTTAATGAAATGAGAGAGATGGTGGAATATACCAAAGGTCAGCAAACTATAACCAAAATTATGGCCAACTCTGGGCACACTCATTTATTTACATATTGTCTTCTATGGCCACTTTCAATACTACTGAGTACTTACAATGGAGACCCTCTACTACAAAGCCAAAAGTGTTAACTGGCCCTTTACAGAAAAAGTTTTCTGACCCCTGATACAGAAGAGAATAGGTTAGAAATCTGTCCTGTAGGTACCCCCAAATCACAACATTTGTAAACAGTCATAGGGTCAGGCATTAAGAAGCTTGAAAATTGCACACTTCTAACAAAAGCCATAAGTAGAAATTAAGCATAAATTAGCAAAGGTAATATAATGAATAATTTTTCATTAATACGTTCATTTTTAAGTGTATCAAGTTATTGCTGTTGTAAAAATAGTATTGATATTCCCGACTCCATAGCAGTCAAGGAAAGCTGCCGTTACCACTTACCTTGCAGTTTCTAGGACCTTTATGGCCTTGTCAATTTCTCCTTGGTTTTTATACAAAAATGCCAATTCAAACAGAGTAAATGGCACTAGGTAGTGGTCATACTTCAGTAGCTTTTCACTAAAAGAGTGAATGAAAAGTAATTAAATCTCCACAGAAAAAAGAACATATCATTCTTTTTTCAACATATATATTTTTCCCCATTCTTATGAAAATAGGTATAGCACTAAGTCTATTACTAGAGAAAAGCTGTCATTATACAGTTAAAGAATATAATAAACCATGGCAATAAACAGTATGCTTTTAATATATTCCTTTTTTTTTTTTGGTCTCACTCTATGGCATACAGGATCTTAGTTCCCCAATCAGGGAAAATTTAACTCATGCCCCTGCAGGGAAGCACAAAGTCCTAACCACTGGAGCACCAGGGATTTCCTCTGTCACTCTCATTTTATCCCTTAGTCTAAATCCAGCACTGCACATTGTTTCCTGCCTTTTCACGTAGACATTATCCTAGAAAGGACAAGATCATGAACATGTTCAGAAGTGACTCCATTTAGAAAATGACTCCACTTGTTTTTCACCAAGGTTTAACTCTCTTTACACTGTTTGTCTTATAATGCTTCAAAATGTCAAGAAAGAAGGGGCCGACACTTCCATTTACAGCAGTATTATGGAAATTATCTGACTTCCCAATATCTAGAAGCGCTGAAACAAATAAGAGCAACACCCCTTTAAAAGGAGAGCTCAGCTCACAAGAACATAAGGAAGACTCTCAAACCAAAAACAAAACCAGAACTCTAATTGTGTTGAAGATGCCAAAGTACTCCTGGGTCTGTCTCAGCCAAGGCTTTGTGTCTCTCTGTCCACACAGGAGGTGAGACCTTGGGTCCACATAATATGTAGAGCAGGGGCTGAGACCACTACGTAAAGCTGGGGCCCAGCTCCATCAGAGAAAGGGTAGACGACCCACTCGTGAAAGGGTAGAGAACCCACTCGTGGCACAGGAGGAAGCCAAGGGCAGTTGCCTCTGTGGCCTACACTCTGTGCTCAGTTGCTTCAGTCGTGTCTGACTCTGCAACCCTATGGACTATAGACCATCAGGCTCCTCCACTCATGGGATTCTCCAGGCAAGAATACTGGAATGGCTTGCCGTGCCCTTCCCCAGGGGATCTTTCTGACCCAGGGATCAAACCCACGTCTCTTATGTCTTCGGCATTGGCAGGTGGGTTCTTAACCCCTAGCGCCATCTGGGAAGACTGGCCTATTCTCTAGGTAGGAAGAAAAAAGCAAATCCCTTAAGAAATTAATAATCAATGGGCCTGTCCTCACCTGAACATGCAATTCAAATTTATGTGGCCCAAATAATCCAAGAACCTCTAAGCAACAAAATTAACATGAAAGTCGTCCAGGCTGAGAAAAGCCTTTGGGGCATCTGGCAGAAATAAAAGCACAGTGCTTAGAAAGAGACTCTTCCTCAGTCCTAGCCTCACTGGAGTCTCAAGATAAAACTCATTGAAGTTGAGTTCACAATCCAAAACTATAAAACACACCAGCAAACTATCCACTATGAGATTCAAAAGACACAACAAATAGCCCAAATAGGTCATCCTTTTGATCCTAATAAAAATGTCAATAAGAGGGAGCTCAATGGATACTTCTTTAACAAATTTACTAAAGACAGCATGTTATTAATTTGAGAAATAGACATTGAGTCTTTCCTCTTCTTATAAGGACAGCAGTCCTCCTACATTCTCAGAAAATATGGTCAGAAGAGGATCAGTAGTTATAGATGGGAAAGCACATGATATCAAACAGAAGACGTCAAGCAGAAGTCTGTGGCTGTGACTTATTTGGTATACAGAATGGTTTCCAAAAAATTGAGCCAAGCTTTAAAAATCAGAAGATGTTACATAAAATTCAGATTCCAGGCTTTCAATGATAAATTGTAGGCATTATTACTAGTGGGCCCACACTGTCAAGAAAAATAATCAATTTGAGTTCAGGAGTGGCGGTACTCTTTAGAGAGACCACACAATATCCCTGATCTGCAGTGCCTTCTAATCCACATTCCCACCATCACTCAGAAAGGTTACTTGTCTGGCCCCTGTAGACAACTGCATCTGTGAATCCAGATGCAGAGAAGAGGGCCAGGCAACAGAACCTTGATCAACTCTCTAATTAGCAAAGGAGCAGGACATCATCATCAGTGCTACTGAGGGGATAATAATCATTCATCCTAGAAAAATGCCCCTTGCCAAAAGAGAAGCTGTTATAGCATTTATCACAGTTGTTCTTTCCTGCCAAATTATCATTACAATGATGGTTAGTCTGTTTATTCAACTCTGAAACCCTAGGATTCAGGATCACAGTTTCTGGCACATAGTGGGTACTCAAATATTGGTAGAATAAATGAATGACAGACAAATGCACAAATCAAAAAAAGTATCAGATGTTCAGTACGTTACTGCCAAAATTTAGACAGACACCTGTCAGCTTGGCTGTAAATTTAGCTTTCGTGAGTCACCTCTAAACACCATGCGGAAAAGCATAAAGCCATGTTCACTTAGGTTATCATTTCTTTCTCAGAGAATAAAGAAAACATTACTGGATTCTCTTTCTGACAACACCAAGTGAAAAAAGGTTAGCAGCAGAGACAAAAGCATCACTTTCTCACAGCGATTCCCCAGAAACCGCGATTTGCACTCAAGCTGGTTTCATCGTCTGCTTTTACCTTTGGATAATATGATTGAAGCACAGTTCTGCTTGCAAGGGCCGCTGTAGGTTCTTCAGGCAGCATCCTTTGAGCAGTTTCACTAGACAGTCGTCATCGACAGAGTAGTCGCTGGAGTCTTGAAGCAAAACACATACAGTTTACTCACAAAAACAAAAAATAGCCTACTTAAGAGGCAGCACTAACAGCTATTAGGTTTCAGAGGGATCATTTAAAAATTTTAAAATATATATGTTTAGCATTTTTATGCCTCACTAAATTCAATGAAAATACTTCAAATGAAAAGAATATCAAGGTTAATACTACAACACACCATTTGATTAAGGGGTTTACTCTAGCCTTTTTTCACTTTATCACTCTCACCACTCAAAAAGTTTTTTTAGGTGCTCGCCTCTGAGTTAAGTGACCTTAGGTAAAATAATAGTAAGTTTGAACTGTAAATAAAGTAAGAGCTTTATTAATTTAATGAAAGGTAAAGCAGTGAGGAGCAAGCAGGCAGCCTCTTCCTGTGGCTCCGGCCCCTAATCGGGCTGGCTTCGTGTGAAAGAGGGTAACGCTTCCATGTGGAGAAGCAGATGGCCTTCTCCCCATTAAAAATGCAGAAAGGAGAACACCCTCCCCAGATCATTATGTTTACAGCTTACCAGTTCTCCCAGGTTAGGTGCTTTGGGGGACGAAATTATGTCATAAAATTAGACAAAATGGTTCTGAAATACAGGTAAAGCACCTAAAATCCCCACAAACTTCTAACTGCATGAAGCTAACACAGAGGATCTTCTTTCAGGACATTTTTCCTTTTGAAAGTGACTCTACCTGCTATAGCCCAAGGCTAATACATATTAACAGAAGCAACCAAATCGTGCGTGACATCTATCTGACAAAGGTGGCAATTTCACATCTATACCACTTATGAATTTGGGTTTTTCTTTTTTGCAAGTTAAGTAGAAATAAGAAATCATTCCAAGACAGACTGATTATTTATACATTTCAGGCTGTGACAACACAGGTGGGAAGGGACAAAAAACCAAAATGATGAGGCTTTGAGAGTCCTTCATACTGAAATACTCTTGCTTTCAGTACAAATATCAGAAATCACCATTAACGCATGCTGGTGTTTTAATCAGTAAACAGCTTGTCTATGGGAGGTTAAGGATGCTACTTAACCAAGTCAGAGAAGGTTGCTTTATTTCTAGGTGCCGAAGATAGCTGATAATGATCTCTCACTTCCAAGATCTGACAAGTTATTCACTATGAAAATCACAAATATCAATACCACATTACCTTCCCTATTAAAGACCATCCCCCCACTCAAAAAACAATCTATTTATGCTTCTAATCAACAAACCAGATTGGGGCTATGTTTAGGATCTGTGGCTGATTGAATCCGCGAATGAGGAATCTGTGGACACAGAGGGCAGAGTATGGAACTTGAGCATCCAAAGACTGTGGTATCCACAGTGAAGCTTGGAATCAATTCCAAGTGGAAAATAAGGGGAAACCATATACAAAGGTCTCACTCAGTGGTGGTATGTATTAGTCTATACTACAAAGGACGGACATTCAAACATTAGAATTTATTCTATTGAACCAAAACCCTCGTCTTTGTAGGAAAACAGAAGCAAGCTAGCCTACTCCTTTGGAGGAAAAAATAGCCTACAAATGTTTTCACTTAAAAAAAAAAAGATTTGTCTTTACCTCCCATTTCTCACATATACACTTACTTTAAAACATATTCATTTTTTCATCTAATTTGCAAATATGTGGCATTTAATCACAAATAATTCCCTTAATGACAGGGACAATGTTTTTTCTACTATCACAATGCTATATCTGGTATGAAAAATGAGTGTTCAAAGGAACAAATTAATGAAAAATGGCCAAATTAGTTCCACAAAAATAAATATTAGTAAATTTGTTCAAAAGCCTTAAAAATTTTACTGAACTGCAATTTTCTGAAACCCATTTTTTGAAGAAAATTTTTATGGAGCTTTATCTCAGTTAAATTTTAAAATGACGTGGCTTTACATTGAGTTTCCACTCAAATCAAAGTAAATATTTTTCCTTTTGAAATTACTCTATATAAAAAGTTGTTAAAAAAAAATCTTACACCCATTAGCATGCCTACTACCAAAAAACAAACAAAACAGATTAAAAAAAAGAAAAGAAAATTACCACTTCAGTATTCTTGCCTTGAGAACCCCATGAACAGTATGAAAAGGCAAAATGATAGGATACTGAAAGAGAAACTCCCCAGGTCAGTAGGTGCCCAATATGCTACTGGAGATCAGTGGAGAAATAACTCCAGAAAGAATGAAGGGATGGAGCCAAAGCAAAAACAATACCCAGCTGTGGATGTGACTGGTGATAGAAGCAAGGTCCGATGCTGTAAAGAGCAATATTGCATAGGAACCTGGAATGTCAGGTCCATGAATCAAGGCAAATTGGAAGTGGTCAAACAAGAGATGGCAAGAGTGAATATCGACATTCTAGGAATCAGCGAACTAAAATGGACTGGAATGGATGAATTTAGCTCAGATGACCATTATATCTACTACTGCAGGCAGGAATCCCTCAGAAGAAATGGAGTGGCCATCATGGTCAACAAAAGCATCCGAAATGCAGTACTTGGATGCAATCTCAAAAATGACAGAATGATCTCTGTTCATTTCCAAGGCAAACCATTCAACATCACAGTAATCCAAGTCTATGCCCCAACCAGTAACGCTGAAGAAGCTGAAGTTGAACAGTTCTATGAAGACCTACAAGACTTTTTAGAACTTACACCCAAAAAGATGTCCTTTTCATTATAGGGGACTGGAATGCAAAAGTAGGAAGTCAAGAAACACCTGGAATAACAGGCAAATTTGGCCTTGGAATACGGAATGAAGCAGGGCAAAGAAAATCCACTGGTCATAGCAAACACCCTCTTCCGACAACACAAGAGAAAACTTGTGTTGGACATCACCAGATGGTCAACACCAAAATCAGATTGATTATATTCTTTGCAGCCAAAGATGGAGATGCTCTATACAGTCAGCAAAAACAAGACCAGGAGCTGACTGTGGCCCAGACCATGAACTCCTTATTGCCAACTTCAGACTTAAATTGAAGAAAGTAGGGAAAACCACTAGACCATTCAGGTATGACCTAAATCAAATCCCTTATGATTATACAGTGGAAGTGAGAAATAGATTTAAGGGCCTAGATCTGATAGACAGAGTACCTGATGAACTATGGAATGAGGTTCGTGACATTGTACAGGAGACAGGGATCAAGACCATCCCCATGGAAAAGAAATGCAAAAAAGCAAAATGGCTGTCTGGGGAGGCCTTACAAATAGCTATGAAAAGACCCAGAGGGATGGTATGGGGAGGGAGGAGGGAGGAGAGTTCAGGATGGGAAACACAAGTATACCTGTGGTGGATTCATTTCGATATATGGCAAAACCAATACAATACTGTAAAGTTAAAAAATAAAATTAAACTAAAAAAAAAAGAAGAGAAGCAAAAAGCAAAGGGGAAAAGGAAAGATATAAGCATCTGAATGCAGAGTTCCAAAGAATAGCAAGAAGAGATAAGAAAGCCCTCTTCAGTGATCAATGCAAAAAAATAGAGGAAAACAACAGAATGGGAAAGACTAGAGATCTCTTCAAGAAAATCAGAGATACCAAAGGAACATTTCATGCAAAGATGGACTCGATAAAGGACAGAAATGGTATGGACCTAACAGAAGCAGAAGATATTAAGAAGAGATGGCAAGAATACACAGAAGAACTGTACAAAAAAGATCTTCACGATCCAGATAATCATGACGGTGTGATCCCTAACCTAGAGCCAGACATCCTGGAATGTGAAGTCAAGTGGGCCTTAGAAAGCATCACTACGAACAAAGCTAGTGGAGGTGATGGAATTCCAGTTGAGCTACTCCAAATCCTGAAAGATGATGCTGTGAAAGTGCTGCACTCAATATGCCAGCAAATTTGGAAAACTCAGCAGTGGCCTCAGGACTGGAAAAGGTCAGTTTTCATTCCAATCCCAAAGAAAGGCAATGCCAAAGAATGCTCAAACTACCGCACAATTGCACTCATCTCACATGCTAGTAAAGTAATGCTCCAGGTTCTCTAAGCCAGGCTTCAGCAATATGTGAACTGTGAACTTCCTGATGTGCAATCTGGTTTTAGAAAAGGCAGAGGAACCAGAGATCAAATTGCCAACATCCACTGGATCATGGAAAAAGCAAGAGAGTTCCAGAAAAACATCTATTTCTGCTTTATTGACTATGCCAAAGCCTTTGACTGTGTGGATCACAATAAACTGTGGAAAATTCTGAAAGAGATGGGAATACCAGACCACCTGACCTGCCTCTTGAGAAATTTGTATGCAGGTCAGGAAGCAACAGTTAGAACTGGACATGGAACAACAGACTGGTTCCAAATAGGAAAAGGAGTTCGTCCAGGCTGTATATTGTCACCCTGTTTATTTAACTTATATGCAGAGTACATCATGAGAAACGCTGGACTGGAAGAAACACAAGCTGGAATCAAGATTGCTGGGAGAAATATCAATAACCTCAGATATGCAGATGACACCACCCTTATGGCAGAAAGTGAAGAGGAACTCAAAAGCCTCTTGATTAAAGTGAAAGTGGAGAGTGAAAAAGTTGGCTTAAAGCTCAACTTTCAGAAAACGAAGATCATGGCATCTGGTCCCATCACTTCTTGGGAAATAGATGGGGAAACAGGGGAAACAGTGGCAGACTTTATTTTTCAGGGCTCCAAAATCACTGCAGATGGTGACTGCAGCCATGAAATTAAAAGACGCTTGCTCCTTGGAAGAAGAGCTATGACCAACCTAGACAGCGTATTTAAAAGGAGAGACATTACTTTGCCAACAAAGGTCCGTCTAGTCAAGGCTATGGTTTTTCCCGTGGTCATTTACGGATGTGAGAGTTGGACTGCAAAGAAGGCTGAGCGCCGAAGAATTGATGCTTTTGAACTGTGGTGTTGGAGAAGACTCTTGAGAGTCCCTTGGACTGCAAGGAGATCCAACCAGTCCATTCTGAAGAAGATCAGCCCTGGGATTTCTTTGGAAGGAATGATGCTAAAGCTGAAACTCCAGTACTTTGGCCACCTCATGCGAAGAGTTGACTCATTGGAAAAGACTCTGATGCTAAGAGGGATTGGGGACAGGAGGAGAAGGGGATGACAGAGGATGAGATGGCTGGATGGCATCACCGACTCGATGGACGTGAGTTTGAATGAAGTCCGGGAGTTGGTGATGGACAGGGAGGCCTGGCGTGCTAAGATTCATGGGGTCACAAAGAATCAGACATGACTGAGTGACTGATCTGCTCTGATGTCTGAGCACTGTCAAGGATGTAGAGAAATTGAAACCTGTGTGTATTGTTGATGGGAATGTACAAAGGTGCAGCCACTAGAGAAAACAGTATGTCAGTTCCTAAAAAAATTAAAAATAGAAATGTTACATGATCTAGCAAATCCACCTTGAGGCATGTATCTAAAAGAACTGAAAGCAGCATCTGAATGAAATATTTGCATATACATGTTCATAGAATTATTGTTCACAGTCAAAAGTGGAAGCAACCCAAATATACATTGATGGATGAATAGATAAACAAAATTTGGTATAAACATCCAACAGAATATTATGCAGCCTTAAAAATGAAGGAAATTCTGACACATGCTGCAACATGGACATACCTGGAGGATATTAGGATAAGGGAAATAGGCAGCACAAGAAGAAAAAGACTGCACGATCCCACCTATATAGAGTCTCTAGAGAGTCAAATCCACAGTAATAAAGAGTAAAACAGTGACTGCCAGCCACTGTGAAGAGCGGGAAATGGGGAGTTACTGTTTAAGGGGTATGAAAAAGTTCTCAAAACTGGCTGCACAACTGAGTGAATATACTTAGCACTACTGGACCATACAGTTTAAAAATGGTTAATATGGCAAATTTTATATTATGTGCATTTTCCTGCAATTAAAAATGTAGGAGATAATATAAAAATGTAAAGAGGTTCACTTTATCTATAATAAAGATAAAAAACTATATAAAATTTTTATATCTAAATTATAACTGATATAAAATTATAAAATCTATAATAGATCTAAAATTTTTAAATCTATATCTATAACATATTAACTCTATATTAATAGTTAATTAATAGATGCTTAATTAACTAACTGGGTTAATTAATAGACGTTTACTCCTTGGAAGAAAAGTTATGACCAACCTAGACAGCATGTTTAAAAGCAGAGACATTACATTGCCAACAAAGGTCCATCTAGTCAAGGAGGTTTTTCCAGTAGTCATATATCAATGTGAGAGTTGGACTATAAAGAAAGCTGAGTGCCGAAGAACTGATGCTTTTGAACTGTGATGATGGAGAAGACTCTTGAGAGTCCCTTGGACTGCAAGGAGATCCAACCAGTCCATTCTGAAGGAGATCAGCCCTGGGATTTCTTTGGAGGGAATGATGCTAAAGCTGAAACTCCAATATTTTGGCCACCTGACACAAAGACCTCACTCATTTGAAAAGACCCTGATGCTGAGAAGGATTGAGAGCAGGAGGAGAAGGGGACGACAGAGGATGAGATGGTTGGATGGCATCACCAACTCAATGGACCTGAGTTTGGGTAAACTTTGGAAGTTAGTGATGGACAGGGAGGCCTGGCATGCTGCAGTCCATGGGGTCGCAAAGAGTTCGACACGACTGAGCAACTGAACTGAATGAACTATTGATGGGAATCTAAAATTAGAATAATTTCAAATATGGAAAGCAGCCTAAATGCCCAACAATACTGAAAGAGTTGGTTAAATTATGATATATTATCTCCATGGAATGCCAGGAAGCTCTTGAAATTATTACAAGGGTTACCTAGAAAGAATTAAAACATTTATGATAAACTACCATATGATCCAGTAACCCCACCTCTGCATATTTATCTGAAAAAAAAATACTATCTCAAAAAGATATATGCATGTTCATGTTCATTGCATTATTTACAACAGACAAGCATGGAAAAGATCTAAGTATCCATCAATGGATGAATGGATAAAGGAAATGTGAAATATGTGTCTGTGTGTGTGTATAAAATGGAACATTCAGCCATGAAAAAGAATCAAAGTGTTCCATCTGCAACAACATGACGGACCTTGAAGGTACTAATGCTAAGTGAACAAAAGTCAGATGAACACCCTATGTTCTCACTTCTATGTGAAACCTAAAGAAATAAAAGCTCATAGATATAGGGAATAGACAGGTTGTCAGGGGCAAGAGCTTGAGGAGTAGGAGGAATATGTGAAGAGGTCAAAATGTACAAACTCCCAGATATAAGGCAAAGGTGAAAAGGAAAGATATACCCATCTGAATGCAGCGTTCCAAAGAATAGCAAGGAGAGCTAAGAAAGGCTTCTTCAGTGATCAATGTAACAATAGAATGGGAAAGACTAAAGATCTCTTCAAGAAAATTAGAGATACCAAGGGAACATTTCATGCAAAGATGGGCTTGATGAAGGACAGAATGGTATGGACCTAACAAAAGCTGAAGATATTAAGAAGAGCTGGCAAGAATACACAGAAGAACTGTACAAAAAAAACCTTCATGACCTAGATAACCATGATGGTGTGATCACTCAGCTAGAGCCAGACTTCGCATCCTGAAATGCGAAGTCAAGTGGCCTTAGGAAGCATCACGACAAACAAAGCTAGTGGAGGTGATAGAATCCCAGTTGAGCTATTTCAAATCATAAAAGATGAGGCTGTGGAAGTGCTGCACTCAATATGCCAGCAAATTTGGAAGACTCAGCAGTGGCCACAGGACTGGAAAAGGTCAGTTTTCATTCCAATCCCAAAGAAAGGCAAGGCCAAAGAATGTTCAAATTACTGCATAGCTGCACTCATCTCACACGCTAGCAAAGCAATGCTTAAAATCTTCCAAGCCAGGCTTCAATCGTACATGAACCATGAACTTCCAGATGTTAAAGCTGGATTTAGAAAAGGCAAAGGAACCAGAGATCAAATGCCAACATCTGTTGGATCATCAAAAAAGCAAGAGAGTTCCAGAAAAACATCTACTTCTGCTTTATTGACTACGCCAAAGCCTTTGACTGTGTGGATCACAACAAACTGTGGAAAATTCTTAAAAAATGGGAATACCAGACCACCTTACCTGCCTCTTGAGAAATCTGTATGCAGGTCAAGAAGCAAAGGAGAAGGCAATGGGAACCCACTCCAGTACTCTTGCCTGGAAAATCCCATGGATGGAGGAGCCTGGTAGGCTGCAGTCCATGGAGTCACGAAGAGTCGGACACAACTGAGCAACTTCACTTTCACTTTTCACTTTCATGCATTGGAGAAGGAAATGGCAACCTACTCCAGTGTTCTTGCCTGGAGAATCCCAAGGATGGCAGAGCCTGGTGGGCTGCCATCTATGGGGTCGGACACAACTGAAGCGACTTAGCAGCAGCAGCAGCAGCAAGAAGCAACAGATAAAACTGGACATGGGACAACAGACTGGTTCCAAATCGAGAAAGGAGTACATCAAGGCTGTATATCATCACCCCGCTTATTTAACTTATATACAGAGTATATGATGCAAAATGCTGGGCTGGATGAAGCGCAAGCTGGAATCAAGATTACTGGGAGAAATATCAATAACCTGATATGCAGATGACACCACCCTTATGGCAGAAAGCGAAGAAGAACTAAAGAGCCTCTTGATGAAAATGAAAGAGAAGAGTGAAAAAGCTGGCTTAAAACTCAACATTCAAAAAACTATGATAATGGCATCCAGTCCCATCACTTCATGGCAAATAGATGGGGAAACAACGGAAACAGTGAAAGACTATTTCTTGGGCTCCAAAATCACTGCAGATGGTGACTGCAGCCATGAAATTAAAAGACGCTTGCTCCTTGGAAGAAGAGCTATGACCAACCTAGACAGCGTATTTAAAAGGAGAGACATTACTCTGCCAATAAAGGTCCATCTAGTCAATGCTATGGTTTTTCCAGTAGTCATGTATGGATGTGAAAGTTGGACTGTAAAGAAACCCGAGCACCGAAGAATTGATGCTTTTGAACTGTGGTGTTGGAGAAGGCTCTTGAGAGTCCCCTGGACTGCAAGGAGATCAAACTAGTCAATCCTAAAAGAAATCAGTCCTGAATATTCATTGGAAGGACTTTTGCCAAAGCTGAAACTCCAGTACTTTGGCCACCTGATGCGAAGAACTGACTCACTGGAAAAGACCCTGATGCTGGGAAAGATTGAAGGCAGGAGGGGAAGGGGACGACAGAGGATGAGATGGTTGGATGGCATCACCAACTCAATGGACATGAGTTTGAGCAAAATCTGGGAGTTAGTGATGGACAGGGAAGCCTGGCATGCTGCAGTCCATGGAGTCACAAAGAGCTGGACATGACTAAGAGACCAAACTGGACTGAAGTCAGCTATAAAACAACTAAGTCATGAAGATGTCAAGTACAAATGGTGACTACAGCTAATACTATATTGCACATTTGAAAGTTGCTAAGAGAGTAGATTTTCAAAGTTCTCAACAAAAGAAAAAAATTTTTGTAATGATGTATGGTGAAAGACATTTACTAGACTTATTATGGTGATCTTGCAATGTGTACAAATATCAAATCATTACATTGTACATCCGAAACTAATATAGTGTTATACGTCAGTTTTATCTCAATGAGAGAAAAGGTTATGATATAATAAATGAAAAGATATAGGCTAGAGTATGTCCAGATACACTATGATCATAACTATAAAAATAAATCTAAGTGGGCATGAACAGAAACTCTACATTAATTGTGCATAGTAGGAAAAACATGGGTGACTTTTTTCACCTACATTTTTCAAATGTAATGTTTAATTTTTTAAAGGTACTTGTAAAGAGAAATCTCATTAAACATTTCAGCCCCATGCTGTGGCCAAAGTAAAAAATGATCTAAATGAGGTGCTCATCCCTGGAGTCACAGACAATAATTTAATCCTCCGCATATCACACACCCCCAGTTCTCCACCCCTTGGCAGCCACTAATCTGCTTTCCGTCTTTATGGACTGATTTATCCTCGATATTTTATATAAACGGAATCACACACTCTGCTGTCTTTTGCCTCTGGCTTCTTTCACGGAGCCTCACGTGCCCACGGGACCATCCGTGCCCAAGGCTCACCCGTGTTGTGTCAGGTATCTTCCCTCCATCCTGACTGCAATCAGCCAGACACCTGCGGCTCAAGCTCTTTTGTTCTCATCACGCACACAGATCAACATGAGCAGATGTGCACAGGGAAAGGACGGGAGGGGGCAGCCGTAAAGATTTCCAGGCTCTCGCTTTTCATACTTACTCTCACTTTGTAGAGCTGCCTCGGCCTTTTCAACAGTTATCAACAGATTTTCAGAAAGGTCTTTTCTCTTGCTCACTAGTGGAAAACCATTCCAAACATACATCATTTCCTAATGAGGAAAAATGAGAAACCATTCACAATTACGTGAGGTCATTTGGTGTTCTTTATAACAACAAAGCCACGTGTGAGTGTTTTGCCTCAGTTGCTAGTGATCTCAAGACATTTAGAGATCATTTTTCTTAGCTTTCTTCATTTGGAGTTTAGTGATTTAATCTCCGATTTTTTCACTTTATTTAATGTTTTTAATGCTTTTTGGCTTTTATACTACAAAATAGTTCAGTATATATAGTACATTGTGTCTTCACTGAAAAAATAATTTGCTCATTTATTTGACAAGTATTTACTAAGCACCTACTGGTATCCATTCCTTTTGGAAGATAACAGATTACAGATAGAAATAAATATAATATTTTTAAATGATAATATGAACAATTCAAACATAAATTTTTGTTGTTGCTCTTAAGTAAAGGGAAACATTTTTTCTATATCTGCCAATTGTTTATATAAAATGTTTCCAAGGACATCACAGCAAATGAACACAGGAAATATTTTACCTGGCTCAGGTTCTTTTATACCATTAAAAACATGTGACAGTCCAGTAATGCAATCCAATATGCAGAAAATACATTCATTTAAAGGCCATATGGCAGAATGACAGCCCCTAAAAATGTAAACTAATGATTTATCATTGCAAATTACATTTAATAGGCTAACAGATGAGAATTTTTCTTTTTTTTTTTCTGGACCAAAAGCAAATGTGCTCTTGCTTGAAAATATTTTTCTAATCTTCCTGGTAGTTCAGTTCATATTTTGAAAGGTACGAAGTAAGCAGGATAATTAGAATCTCCTTGGAAATAAAAAAATGGTAAAATATGTTAAGATTGTTTGAACAGCCTCTTACAGGGAAGCAGTAGAAATGAGGAAAATACACTGGAGTTGAGTGACAGCAAAGTCATTTTCACCTTTTGGGACTGAAAACTAAGATCACAGCACTCTTTTGTTTTACATCTAAATTTTCTTATTGCTAATCGTGTAAGAGTTCAATAACTTTTGGAATATTTATTTAAACTGATGATGATTTTTTAAAATTTTGTTTTTATTGATGGAACATTTTATCAGAAAAAAAAAAGTTTGTATGTGAACTGGTCATTTTATGAAATACAAGATTTTGGTAAAATTCCTAGTTACCACAAATTCAAGCCAATTCTACACACTTAGCCCTGGAGAAAGAAGTGCTCTGAGTTAATCTTCCTTAAGGCCCTTAGCAATCAGAGCAACATATACATCATATGTATACACAAGCATCTAAGTTTTAGGATGGAGAAAGGACTATGGTGCTCTAGAAAAATCCCAGGGAAGTTCTGTGACATGGAAAGAAAAAAATCTCCCAGCATTAATCACTTGATAAGAATGAGGCAGGAATGGAGCTGAAAGGTGTCATGGGTGAAACAGTAGCAGGCTCCCATATTAGCTGGAAAAGGAGGATGTTTGGTCATTTTTGTGATTTGCATTGTGTTCTTCTTTTTACCTGTGCTCAGATAATTTACAGAGTGGCCACATTTTTATCTCATTGCATCACAGGCACAGACCAGGCACAACCTGGTCTCAGGGTGGTGTTCTCTGAGATTGTTTTTCTTAAACAGGAAATACCTGGGCTGAGGTACTCGGTGCAGGCTAGCCCCCAACGACACCTGTGAGGAGCTGCAGTGTTCTTTCTCACAGAATATTTAAAGAGCTCCTATAAGTCAATGCGGTTTCCCTGGTGGCTCAGTTGGTAAAGAATCCGCCTGCAATGCAGGAGACCTGGGTTCGATCCCTGGGCTGGGAAGATCCCCTGGAGAAGGAAACGGCTACCTACTCCAGTATTATGGCCTGGAGAATTCCATGGGCTGTACAGTCCATGGGGTCACAAAGAGTCAGACATGGCTGAGTGACCTTCACTCACTTTGTAACTTATAAGTCAATGATAAAATAATAAATAACCTAATAAAAAAATTAGGGAAGAAAGCCCATGAACAACAATTCATGAAATAAGATGTAAAAATGAACAAGCACATGAAAAGCTCAATCACACATTAAAAAAATAAAACACTGTTGGTAGGAATTTAAATCAGTACAGCCCTTCTGGAGAGCAATCTGGCAAAGTCCAAGTATTAAATGCATATGCCCTACAACTTGGAATTCTACTTCTAAACATCTCTCCCAGAGAATTATATGCCCATGTACAAAGAGAGCTATAGAAGAATATTCATTGTAGCCTGTTTGTGGTAATAAAAACTGGAAAGTAAGCAACTGTTAAAGGGGAATAATTGAATATACTCTGGAATCAAAAGAAAAAATCAGGAACCTCCAAAAAAGGACAGCAGATGTCAGCTTGCACTAAACAGGTTCCCTGTGTTACTTGACTACTCACATAAACTAGACCCCCAAAGTTACTGTAATTTGATATATTCAGTACTTTTTAAAGAAATCTGCATTAAGACCATTTAACTTGAAATTATGCTTTTCATGAAGCCTAACCTAAATGGCACACTGATCAAGAATGGGAGCTCCAGCATTAGGCTACAACAGAAGCCACCAGCCACGTATGGCTCTGGAGCAATGTGGCTGGTTCAAACTGAGGCACGCTCTAAGCATAAAACACGCACCAGACTTCAGTGGATGAGCACAATATAAAAGAATGTGAAATCTCATTAATAAATTTTAGAGATTACACGCTCAAATGACAAAATTTTGCACGCGTGCACGTGTGCTCAGTCGTTCAGTGGTTTCTGACTCTTGGCGACCCCATAGACTGTAGCCCGCCAGGCTCCTCTGTCCATGGAAGTTTCCAGGCAAGAATACTGGAATGGGTAGCCATTTCCTACTCCAAAAATTTTGCATAAACCGGGTTAAACCAATATTTTGAAAATGATTATCATGTGTCCTTCTACTTTTTAATTTTTTTACCTTCTGATTTTGAAGGTAGCAGCTAGAAAAAGTAGTTACATCTGTGGCTTGCATTATAATTCAACTCAACTTCAAATATGCCAACTCACCTCTCTCTGTCTGAATTTCCTTATTTGTCAAATGAGGCTACAAAGAAAAATTCCTCTCCTAGAGTTACGGTTAAGACTTGAATGATATACTTTATAAATAGCCTTTATCCAACACAATGATTTTTAATTGAGCAAACTTCACAACAAAAGTTAGATGTTCTCCCTACCCCTGAAACTAGACAATGTATTTCTAGGATGCAAAGAGTAAGTAAATAAAGGCAGATACCAGGGCAGGCAAAACGAGCTTCACGGGTGCTGGCAACGAGGGAGAGTAACGTCGAGCCTTCCTCACAGCAAACTTCTCAGTAGGGATCGATTTCCCAGCAATTCTCTGCTTCAAGCCATCCACCTGTCTGTGAAGAGCCCCAGTTCCAGTGAAAGGTCATCAGAACACATGCAGTATTTATACCTATCCCTGTTATGCTGCGCTCCCCAGAGCAGTGGATCAGCACCACCAGGAACCCTGTTCAAAATGCAAATTTAGACCACCTCAGACCTAATAGTGGCTTCCCTGGTGGCTCAGATGGTGAAGAATCTACCTGCAATGTGGGAGACCTAGGTTTGATCCCTGGGTCAGGAAGATCTCCTGGAGAAGGGAATAGCTACCCAACCAGTATTCTTGCCTGGAGAATTCTGCGGACAAGAGGAATCTGGTGAGCTACAGTCCATGGCTTCTCTGATTAAAGTGGCTCAAAAAGAGTCATCTACTCATGCATAATTTGAGAAAATGTTTCCCAAGCGTAGGTGATTTTGAAAATAATCAGCTAAGAACACACAGCATGCTTACAATCTTCCTCTCAAAATTCTAAGAAATTCCAATTATAAAATTCACAAGCACAGAAAAATGAGAATAGAGGCTACATATTTGTAGGGCACTTTCTCATACACAATCTTGTAAATGCACCAAACGGGTCACCAAGAAGGAATTTAGGGAAATATCTAATTACACCACTGAAAGAAAGAGGAAGATGCAATGAGAGAAAAAGCATTCCATATGAAGCCAAGCTTGTGTTATGTTATTTCTCAGCACAATCTTGAGATACGGGGTTTTTTAAATGAAGTATAATTGACATATAACATTACTTTTAGGAGTACAAACGGGTATGGTTTTAAACCAGAATGCCCATCATGAATGTTAATTATATCAGTGGAAAAGGCAGTGGACATTCGAGGTGGGGGTTGAGGGAGAGGGTCAGAGGCATGCAGAGGACATGAAACCTCCTGAGTCAGGGATCACAGTCTGTAATGAAGAGAACATTCATTTGGGGGGATTCTCCTCTCAGTATCTCAACAAGTTAGATGCTATCACACATATAGCAGACTTCAAGATTTTGCCTGAAAATAAGATTAGTTACATGTTTCACAGAAATTATTTTGATGCAGAGAAAATTTATTTTGGAGTGGAGGAAACTGAGATGTAAAAGATCCCAATATATCTGAACATTCCATTCCATTTGTTGTCGTGTGTGTGAAACAAGGAAATGCATTTTACCAGTAGCAGGTGGCAGCCCATGGCTCCCACTAATGTAGATTCTACAGTTAGTATATATATGGTCCAGTTTCTAAAAAGCATGACAAAGTTGTCCTGGTCATACCTTCAAATCTGTCCTGCCAAGTCTGAGGGTACAGACAAGCCCTTACTTGTCATAACGTGGCCACAGAATATAGTATTCCATTAAAAGTGTTTGTCATCAATTATGTTTAAAGAATGCAGTGGGGCTTCTCTGTTCCCCTACCTACCTCATCTCCAGAGGTCACGTCCTCCTTTCTACAACAGCCACCCACAGTTGTATCTTAGGTCATTTCATCATCTGTAACTTTTCTACATCAGAGCACAAACTCAAGCACACCAACCATCCTCCTCACTATAACGCTGGCTGTTCTAATGAGACTTTCGGTCCTCTTTGTCTTTCAACTTTCTCCCAACTCAGCAGTCTTCTTTCTCCCCGTCCCTCAACACCTGCTTAGCCTGCCCTGCAGGCAAGCTTTACTGCTGCAGGCTCTAGCTTATTTCCCAGACTCCCTTGCCAATGCCTAGCTGTTGCGCTCATCTTCCTGCAATGAAAACAGGTTGGTGTCACGGTACATTCAACACCAACCTCCAATGAGCTCTCGCACTGCCTGCCATTCCCTGTCCTGTGCTTCTCTCTGTCCCACTCTCTGCAATAATGATTCCAAACATTCTCCATCCTCCCCAGACTCCAGCCCACTCCTTTCTCCTTCGCTCTCAACAGACAGCCCTGCCTCCACACACGAGCTGGCATGCCTCTGAGCCTGCTCTGGACTTCTTCCTGCGTGATACAACAGAGGACCTGATCCTCCCTCTAAATAAAGCCGGTCCTGCCATCAGTGCTTTGGAGTCTATCTCCTCCTGATTTTTCAACAGCCTTACAAAGGTCAGTTATCCCATTTCTCACTTGTATGTACAACTGTCTTTCTGAACTGGGTCCTTCCCGGTGGTTTTTGAGAATGCTCAGATCTCTCCCATTAATATATTCTTTGATATTACATTTCCCTCCAACTTTCTCTATTGCTTAATGTATTTATGCTTAACTCTGTTCATTTCTTTGTATCTCATTCACTCTTTAGCCAACCCCAGTCTGGTTTCTACCTCCATTCTATAACCTTATCATTTCCTGCATGGGATACTAATGATCTCTGTGTCACTAAGACATCTTGTCTTATTTTTTAAGTCTACAGCACATAGTATTCCCAGGCAGCCTCCCATCCAAGTACAAACCAGCTCCGATTCTGCTTAGCTTCTGGGATTAGACAAGATCAGACATGTTCAGGGTGGTATAGCCATAGACTTTGTCTTTTTTTTTTTTTAATTCTGTATTCTGTGAGACATATTTTGAGTAATCCTGGATGTTAGTTTTATTTTGGCCTATATACTAAATATAGCATTATGTCCTGCCAACATCAGCTTTGCTTTAGTTCCTTTAATGTGCAGTGCTCCTTCCAACAACAGGGTCCTCGCATATCCTGTTCCTTTGGTCTGAAACTGTATCAACACAACTCTCCACCTGCCTCTGCAGCTCCTTCAGACCTCATCTCAACTATTATTCCCCCTATGCTCTTATCTATACCTCTCCTCTCAGTGGGGAACAGAGGGACAGGGCAGTGTTGGTGATACAAGTATTACGGGTTTTTGCCTATTAGCAGTTCCAATCACTGGGAGAGGAAAGAACATAGGTTTACTAGGGCGTTTCGAATGTTTCGACATACCTAAGTGAAGGTGGTAAATGGGAGCTGGGTATATAGATCTGGAACTCATCATGAGCTTACCTGAATAAAGTTACCACATCCTCTTTCGTTGCTACCACATCCTCTTCTGGAAGCATACTCAAAATTGCAGCTTTTAAGAACACATATGTTGCCTTGAGAAAAAGAAAAGCAGTAGTTAGAGAGCACCCTAGGTACATGATATTTCCACCTTGTAAATCAAGAATGACCCACAGGACTTCCCTGGTGGTCCAGTGGTTAAGAATTCACCTGCCAGTGCAGGGGACATGGGTTTGATCCCTGGTCCGGGAAGATCCCATATGCCACGGGGCAACCAAGGCTGAGCACCACAACTATTGAGCCCAACAGCCATGACTACTGAAGCCCCCACGCCCTAGAGCCCATGCTCCGCAGCGAGAGGAGCCACCGCAATGCGAAGCCCACACACGGCAACTAGATTAGCCCCGCTCACAATTAGAGAAAGCCCACATGCAGCAATGAAGACCCAGGGCAGCCAAGAACAAATAAATAAATAACAATTTTTAAAAAAGAATGAACTACAAATCTTCCAGATATAGTATCGGAGGTATCAAAGACAAAAAAGGGAAATGAAGCCTCTTGCTACCTATTCCAAATAAGATCAACACTTTCCACCAAATTTTAGCCATTCTCCTATTATACAACTTTAATGTTCATGGATGAAGAAGTGGACAAAATGAAAGAGAGATCAATATCTCATTCCTCCTAGTTTCTCACAAATGGATCAGAAGGTTTTTAGAACTTTTAAAAATTGAAGTTTAATTGATTTACAATACTATATGAGTTTCAAGTGCACAATATAGCGATTCAATATTTTTATAGATTATACTACATTTAAAGTTGTTATAAAATATTGGCTATATTCCTTGTTTTTGCAACCTTGTTATCTTATTTACGTCTATTACGGTGTCCCTCAATCTCCTTTGCCTATCTTGCCACGTCTGTTAGAATGGCTATCATCAGAAAGGAAACAAATAATAAATGTTGGCAAGGATGTAGAGAAAAGGGAACGTGGTATATTGTTGGTGGCAATGTAAATTGGTACAGCCATTATGGAAAACAGTATGAAGATTCTTCAGAAAATTAAAATAGAACTACCACATGATCCAGCAATTCCACAAAAAGATATATACATCTCAATGCTCATAGCAACATTATTTATAAAAGCTAAGATACAAAAGCAACCTAAGTATCCACCAACAGATGAATGGATAAAGAATTAATTTTATTATTATGAAAAGCTTTATTATCAGGACATCAAAAAGTCTACGAAAAATTATCAAAACTTGATATTTAATCATTTTTATATATAACTGAAATTCATCTTCAGAAATAAAGCCTTTTTGTTGACAAGGGCTGCTTAGATGGCTTTTAAAGCATATAGTGCTGAGGACAGAAGTTATAAACAGCAGGTACTGAATGTGTACTTCCTCCATTGATGGATCTCTACGTTGAGAAAACAGTGTTGATCTCATACTGTTGAACATACAATCCTAAATGAAAATCATTCTATACACTTATTAGCAAACAGATGACACTTATTACACTTACCTTGGACCATCTACTCTCTTTGCAAAGCAGATCTGAATAGTAATATGCCTCCTTCCAGTTTTGTTGAAATACAAAAATCCACATCAGCTCCCAGTAACAGAGATGGTGAAACTGTTTCCATTCTTCTTGAACTGAAATGCATTTTCGAAATATCTCTTGTGCCTATAAGTCAATTGCATAAAGCTGATCATCCAGATATTAGACAAGGAGATAATAACCTAATGGAAAAATACATAAAACACTTTGTACAAAAAGAACAAAATCATGACTCATTAAACCACTCAATGTGACACGCTCCTTTCCTTACATGCCAACAATGCAGTTAAATTCTGTCTCCTTATTTAACTTTGTGAGAGGGCCATGGAACTTTATAATGTGGGAGTAGCAAAGTTCCTTCCTTAAGTAAGACATAAAATACAGAAGTCCTTTAAGAAAAGACTTAAATTTAGAACTTCCAGAGGGTAAGATATACCTTAAACCAAGTTTAAGGCAATGGACAGACTGGGAGAAGATGTTGCTATATACATAACCGACAAAGAATTAACACTTATCATACAACAATTTTACTAAAAAAGACAAATCAGTGGGAAAATCGTTAAAGATATAAATAGGAAATCAGAGAAAAAGATATATGAGTGACTAATGAAGGCTTTTTTATTGGAAAATATAAATTAAAAGTTAGATTATCATTTTTCAGCCATCATACTGGAAAAATAAAAGATAAATAATGACCAGAGTTGGCAAAGAGCATTGGAAACAAGTATTCTCATATCTTTGGTCTTCCCAGGTGGCTCAGTGGTGAAGAATCTGCCTGACAAGCAGGAGATGCAGGTTCAGTCCCTGGGTTGGGAAGATTCCCCTGGAGAAGGAAATGGTAACTCATTCCAGTGCTCTTGTCTGGGAAATCCCACAGACAGAGGAGGCTGGTGGGCTACAGTCACATCTTTGCTGCTGCTGCTGCTGCTGCTGCTGCTGCTAACTTGCTTCAGTCGTGTCCGACTCTGTGCGACCCCATAGACCGCAGGCCATCAGGCTCCCTTGTCCCTGGGATTCTCCAGGCAAGAACACTGGAGTGGGTTGCCATTGCCTTCTCCAATGCATGAAAGTGAAAAGTCAAAGTGAAGTCGCTCAGTCGTGCCCAACTCTTAGCGACCCCATGGACTGCAGCCTACCAGGCTCCTCCGTCCATGGGATTTTCCAGGCAAGAGTACTGGAGTGGGGTGCCATTGCCTTCTCCAACAGTCACATCTTTATAGGAGTTTAAATGGACTAGCTTTAAGTAAGAAGGGCAATCTGTCTGAATTTATTAAAATGCAAATATCTTTGACCTAGAAATCCTGTCAGACTCTGTCTTATATAAATATACCTTTGCACGGAGATGTACAATAATAATGTTTACAACAGCACTGTGTATAATAGCCAAAAGTCTATCAACAGTGGACCACTTTAATAAGTACAGTTTATCCATCCCATGGAATGAAACCCAGCCATCAAAAAGAATGAGGAAGGTTTAGATATACTGACCTGGAAAGAAATCCAAGATGTATTGTAAGTAGAGAAAAATCAAATCAAGGAAAAATAAATATGTTTGTCCCCATTGTGTAGAAGAAAATTGTTTGTGAGTATATTTATATGAAAGTCTCTTCTCTCTTTTTCTTCAAGGGATTTAGTGAATTAATTCCTTTGATGGGGAGCACACATGTAGTACAATGAAGTTACTTTTATGGAAGGTCTAGATTCCAAAGTCAATATGTAATACCAAGATGGATAGTAGCCACAGTTTTCTGAAAGTCCCTTAAATTGCCCATCTGTATTTTTATATCCAACCCTGAATTGCCTCAAATACTTCATACATAAATGTAGAGTATATTCTACTATACATAGTACATACACATTATATTCTATAATCTACTACACATAGTAGAATGCACCCACAAAATTAAAGTTTGGCTTTTTAATTACATATTTCCCCTCTGTTTTTGTCTAGAGCATACAGCTGGATTCGCTCGTGCGGAATGAGTTTGCTACACAACTCCACTAAACAGACAGGCCCCCAAAAAGACCCCCTCAAATAAGTTACCTCTTCCACATTCCCTTTGAGCAGCTCTATCCGGGCGTGATAGAACAACACAAGGGAGCCCTGCAGAGGAAGGGAGAGACAGACTGTTCAGTACGCAGCCCTGGCAGAACGATTGTGGCTGAAAACAGACATTTGAAATTCTAAGCATACATTTGGAAACTGCTGGAGGTAGGGTTCAAGGAGACTCTCTGCTTCCACAACATTCACTTCTCCCGTACCTAGAAAATTTAACAGGAAAAGCCTCAGTCTTCATGAAACACAGTCGACATTTGTAACTATTTCCCCAAATTTCATTAAAATATATAGCAAAGACCTATTCATGGAAACCATGAAAACTATTCACTTGAAGACAAGTCTCATCTATGACTTTAGTTTAAGAAAGCTTTAGGGCAAATTCGTAAGAGCAGATGTGGTTGCCTTCAATTCCTAATTGAAATTTCTGACTTGAATACCAATATGAACTATTTTTAACAAAAAATTTAACTTTCTGCTAAAAAAGAAATGTAATATGCTAAAAATAGATCATCTTACGCAAGTCTTATTAGAATTTTTTTTAGCCAAGAACGGATTAAAAAAAAATTTAGTGAAAGAAACCCTCCACCCCTTCTGCTAAATGTCACTATGACAAAGTCACTATTTTCCATCTTCCTGAAAAAAAAGTAAATATAGACTCCTATCTCTTACTGATTTTCCTAAATTTTTACTTACTCAGATGAAAGATAATCAACTTTCAATGATGTAAAATGTAATGCAGTCCTTACCAAGTATCAGGGAGATGTAAGTATGGAAAGCTAGTATAGTTAAGCAGCATAGTGGAGACCTGATGCTTCTTCCTAAGGCACCTTCCCGTAACTGCAGGATGCCCAACTCCTGTGGGAATTAGATGCATTTTAGAATGAAAAGAGCATCATATTCAGAGACTTTAAAATGCTAGCTCATATATCCCCACCCTCCATGAAGGTGGGGTTTATTTTTCAAGAGCTTAGAACAGCAATAATGACTAGATAGCACCACCAACTTAATGGACATGAACTTGAGCAACTCTGGGAGATGGTGGAGGACAGAGGAGCCTGGTGTGCTTCAGTCCATGGGGTTGCAAAGAGTCAGAATGACTTAGCAACTGAACAACAATGAACAACAACAACTAGAAACAAATTTTACATTTTAAATCGGCATAAGACAATCTCACGTATTCTCACATCATGTGATCTTAGGGTAAAAAAAAAGGTAGAGTTCATTTCATAGAAAATGCTGTTATTTCTCTTATATAAATATTAATTTATTTAAGCATGAGGATCTAAGTATAAAATGCTATGGTGGGTATGAATATTTATGGTTCTGTTTCTTCAAGGATCTTTGCATCAAACAGGTCAGACAGTGTTTGAACACATTTATTGGACCATGGTGAGGGCCTTAAGAAAGTTAAGTAAGTGATTCTGAAAGTTCGGAATGTTTGAGCCTTGTTGGGAGGGAATAAGGGAAAGCTGTGTGGAATAGGTGACACTAATCTCAAACCTAATGGATTAAGAGGCTCTTAAGAGACCTGATTTGGGAGGTGCCAGTTGGGAAGGACATCTAAAACAGACACCAGCAAAAGCACAGAAACAGAAAAGCACAAGGTCTATTTGGAAAACAACCAACTGCCCAGTTTAACAGAAACACTGGGGAAGCAGACAGGACGGGTAGGAAGACTAGAAACTTGGGCTAGAATCAGATGACAGAGCCCTTGAATCCATGCTATGCTTTGGATTTTGTTCAAGGGGCAATTTGGAGCCATTAAGGAAATAAAGTGGAAGATGAATGGTCAAGGGGAAGGGTAACCATGAAACACAGAGAGTCTTACTGGATAGACCATAAATACATTACAGCTTATGAAGACCATAAGTAGACGATAAATATAGTTTATGAAGAATCCAGACAGTGGGATAAAAGTAGATGGGAGATTTACAGTGTTTTGTACTTGTTTTCAAACAATTCTTGAAACCTGCTCTCTTGACTAAAAGGGCCAATTTCTGCAATAAGGGAACTCTGGTAATAGCATGTTGAACGTTATGATTGGTAACTACTATATACTACACAAACAACCACACACAAATACAACAAACAAAACTCATGCAATATACACCACCATATGTAAAATAGACAGCCAGTGGAAATTTGCTGTTTGACTCAGGGAACTCAAAGCAGGGCTCTGTGACAACCTTGGGGTGGGATGGGGTGGGAGGTGGGAGGGAGGTTTCAGAGGGAGGGGACACATGTATACCATGGCCGATTCATAGTATGGTAGAAACCATTCAGTGTATGGTAGAAACCAACACAACACTGTAAAGAAATTATCCTCCAATTAAAAATAGATACATTTTTTTTTAAAGAAACTGATGGAAAACAAACTTCCTTGTTTAGTTCTATAGTAAAACTTGTAAAAACACAAGAAAACCCAAAATACTGCAACCATGCTTGACCTACACAAACCATAAAATGGTAGACATGGAAATCTAGCCTAATTTCTTGGTTTAGCGGGGGTTGCAAAAATGTTAAGGAAGCATATTTTAACCTCACATTTGTATTAAAGATCCAGCAAGCATCAACATTAGTCAAACATGAATTTTTAATCCCAGAATTTAGATAACATTGAGATAAAAAATTTTAACTTTCAATAGAAAAACCATCCCCTAACTCCACCAAAATATGATTGAGACCCAAAGTCAGTTTATTGTTCTGCAAAGAAACTGCCAATAATTTTCATGCTAATTATGAGGACATGCTATACTTCCTTCATACTCAATAAACATTTTTTAATCCTCTTTGTCAAAATTAAGAAAAATTAAGTTTGTACCCTATTTCCAGAAAATCCTATAAATTCTAGTAGTCTGATAATCCGTGCTGGTAAAAGGGACAGCATCTGTAAGAAAAAAAAAAAAACCCAAGTGTACTATGTGCTAGTATACCTAACTATAGGTAAATGCTAAACTCTAAAAACTTAAAATTTTAATGATTCAGTAACATGAAAAATTAGAACCAAGTTTAAACTACTAGGTATGTCTCAATCACCACATACTGCACCTCCTATAATCATTACTCGTGACAATTTCATTTAGTTAGCCTAAAAAATTAAAAACAGAACAAAGATTCTGGCCTTTTCAGGATGCTCTAAAGAATACTTGTTCCTTTGATGTGGAGTGATAAAAGTGTTGAGAAGGTAACCCCTGGTGCCCACCTCCAAACAACATTTATTTTAGCAACCTTTTCTAGGAAGCAAAAGTTACTATATTCTTCGTGATATGCAGGCAAAACCCAGAAGCGGACAACTATAGCACTGCAGCCACTCCCTGGGACATCTGAGTAGGATGAAGGGAAGTTCTCTCAGGACAAAACTTCAAGCAGAGACCTGGTTGTTTACTTTGCTTGGAGAAGAAATGCCCATACATGCAATTATATACCGATTTCATAAGCCAGTGGTTTGATTGGATGGTCAGAGATTTGGAAAGTACATGATGGGAGGCAATTCCCTGGTGGGACAGTGGTTAGGACTCCACGCTTTCACTGCCAAGGGCCCAGGCTCAATCCCTGGTCAGGGAATTAAGAGCCCACAAGCTGTGTGGTACAGCCAAAATAAAGAGACAGAGAGAGAGAACAAAGAACATGATGGGAAAATTGATGCCAAGGAGCTCTGGGTAAGAAGTATATGGATATATCTCTTTGAATGGGAAAAAAAAAATGAACATTATTTGTGTCCCATATGAATGTTCACCAAAGGCTGTCCTTAGCAGAGGAAGATTTTAATAATCAAATGGGTAGGGTGATCCATTCCGTGGACAGCCGACAGCTGTCTCTTCAGCCACCTCTGTCATCAACCAATGGGTTCATAAACAAAGTGACCCTGGTTGTATATACCAATTCCAGTCAAACCTTAATAAAACATCAAAATCTCTAAATAATATTGCAATTGGATGGATATTTATTCAAACTCTTCATCTATCCCAGAGCATTATTACTATCCTTCAAGCTCTATTATTCCCTAACCCAGTTTCAATTGCAAAACCACCATTGCTATAGCAACAGTATTTCTGATGTGGGAATGGAACTGAATTTCAAGCTCCTTCTTACAAAAAAAAAGTTACTTGTCCATTCAGAGGGCTGTATGCTGCCCTTATTATACAATCCGAAACTATTCTGAGCATGTGCAGAACTTTATAGCATATTCTGGCCAGAGCCTCCACTGGGTCACGACAGACTAAAGTGGATCCCACTCTAGCCACTTGTCAAACAAACCCAGGCAGAGGTTCAGGGTGAGGTTCAAACGCAATAGAAGAGGCACTGAAAACCTAAGGTTCTTTTATAAAAGATTCTGGTTACCTTCTGATTACTTACCAAATTAAACGCCCCTATTCCAAGCTTGACACCCCCTTCAAACTCGTAGAAGAACTGCTGCTCAACTTTGTTCTTCTGAATTACATGCAGGATTGAAAGACATTCTCTGGATTAATGAAAACAGTTATAAGTTTACTATGACACTGAAAATTAATGTCACGTCAAATTTTGCATTTAAGTACCATAAGATAGATGTCATTAGCCAAAACACTGGAGAATTTTTAAGTGGATGATGCTACGCTCAGTTTACTCTTAATGCTACCAGGTAATCATCATTAAAGAAAAATGATACAGTCATTTCTACATTGTTTATCAGGATCAATCTTTCTGCTCTTAAAGCAAAAGAGGGTTCAAACAGCAGCAGGCATGACTCAGGAGCCATAGAACCTCAGGACTGCGAGCTCCCAGTCTCTCAGCAATGTGTTAGAGGAGATTTTCTAAGAATGCGCAGCCTCTCAGCTGCTGTGCACCCTTCAGTAACCTACATTCCACTGAGTAACTGAGGTGCTACTGACAAAAAGAGTTGAATTCAGTGTGATTACTATGGCCTCAAATAGACCAAATAAAGAACTTGGAACTAGGAAAGAATGAAGGAGGAAAGTAAAGTCCATCACAACTGCCTGCAACTTTCTTCTTAATTTTCTCTCCTCACCCAAGCCAATCGTTCTGATTTTTCACTTTAGTTACTTTCTATTCATTTCTCCCTTTCCCTTCATATCTTGAATGCAGACAGTATTTCATGTGTATTCATCAGAGAAATGCAGATGAAAACAATAATATAAAAATTGGCAACAACCAGAAATTGTTTATCAAATTGACAGATACAGTTTTTTAAAGTAATAAGAAATAGCCAGATATTACGTATCACCTGATGTGATGCAATTATAAAGAATGCAACTTCATTTATGATATATTCTAGCCAAATGCATCTAAGTTGAATCTAGTAAGCCTATATATCTAATTTCCAGTTTATAGGAAATATAAGGAGCTAGAGAAATGCTATCAACTGAATTATATTTCCCCCAAATCCATATGTTGAAGTTCTAACTGTGCCCCCCTCCTAAAGTGTGACTATATTTGGAAATAAGAGATTTTAGGAGGTAATTAAGATTAAATGAGGTCACTATAAGTGGAATCTCTCTCTCTGCCCTGTGAAGAAAGAGTGAGGAGGTGGCTGTCTGCAAGCCAAGAAGAGAGCCCTCACCAGAACCTGATATGCTCGTGCCCAGATCTTAGACTTCCAACCTTCAGAACTGTGAAGAAATAAGTTTCTGTTGCTTAAGTCACTCAGTGTATGATATTCTATTATGGCAGTCAGAACTGACTAAGAGACAGCAAGCTAAACTAAAACTCAAGGAAGCCACCAGACAAAGCTGTGTGTATACAACTACAGGACAACTGGATTGGGCTTTTCCACAACTGACATGAATATAGAAACTCTTGTATAATAAGATATATTTAATGAACATAAACACTGAATGCCCAAGACAGTCTTGGGTTGGACCAAGGTGTTGACATTCCAGAAGTAAATGAGATTTGGGACCTACTGGCAAAATATGAAGATGGATTGAATATTTGAAGATGGATTGAATATGAAATGAAGATTTGTTGACATGAAAAAGAAAAGATCATTAACTGCAAAAGCAAGTTACAAAACTGTATGTAAGAGTGATCTCATTTTGGTTTTAAATATATATATATATCTCTAGATCCATGTAGAAAATATTCTGAAAAGTATATATTAAGGTATTAACAATCATAATTACTAGATGTTAAGTACATGGGGTATATGTGTGTGTATTTTAATATTTGCTCATCCACATTTTCCTATTTTCTAAAATATATATTTTTTGTGACAAAGAACATTATTTTAATTTTTTAAATGGAAAACCAAGGCTGGCAAAGGTAAGAACAAATAGACTCATTCACTTATTTATGATAAAATGACATTTATAGTAAAGAGGTTGGCAAATATTGGAACATAACCACATCTATTTTTTAATAATGTGATTTTTTTTAATTCAATTTTTTTGTGTGTGTGACACGACATGCAGGATCCTAGTTCCCCGCACAGGGATCAAACCTGTGCCCCTTGCAGTAGAAGAACAGAGTCTTAATCGCTGGACCACCAGGGAAGTCCTCACACCCATTTACTTACAGTCTATGGCTGCTTACACCCTGCAGTCAGCTGCAGAGTTGAGTAGTTGGGACAGAGATCTTATGGCCCACAAGCCTAAACATTTACTGTCTGGTATTTTAAGAAAAAGTCTGCCAACCCAATTATTCTTCAGAGTAATTTTGCAATATATATCAGAAATCTTATACACAATGGTATCTTTGAATCAATAAATCTAATGTTATTCTAAGAAAATAGCATGGATACACAAAATTTGACCTATAAGGTAAGATATTGTATTACCACCTACAGTGAAAACTTATAAACAAATTAAAGCAGGCAACAACAGGAAATTAGTTAAGAAGACAGCTGAATGCATGCATACATTTATACACACGCATGCGGCACATCCACACAATGGAACACTACTGAGCCATTAAAAGCCATGATGAATTAAAAATATTTAATAACCTAAAATTTTCTGACATTAAGTGAAAAATGAAATTTCAAAATGACAAAAGGCATACAATTTCATTATATAAAATGATAATTATATATGCTTGTATACTTGCATAAAAAACTCAAATGTCAAAATATCAACAGAATGGCAGGATACAAATATGATACTCAGAGTTCTTTTATATGTAAATGATCTATTTGCTGAAAATATATGATTATTACAAAAATGTTCAGATAATATGGAGACAGCCTAAGTGTCCCTACACAACAATCCCACAGAGAGGAGGTCACTGTTAACAGTCGGGTACATAATTTTTAGCTGTTTTTATGCTTTACTAAGAATGGAATCTTTAAAACACACAAATGGGGACTTCCCTGGTGGTCCAGTGGTTAAGACTCTGTACTTCCACTGCAGAGGACATGCCTGATCAGAGAACTAAGATCCCATGTGCCATAGTCAAAAAAATTAAAAAATAAAAAATAAAAAATTACATGATTCTAACTTTAATTACATGATTTTAAGTCTCATCAACTTATACAAACCAAAGCTTGCTGTAAGATCAAGTTTTATATGCATTTATCTTTAAAGACTAAAACTTCTGTTTTAACTTATAATTTAATTTTTTAAAGAATATACTGATCAGTTTCAGTCAGTAAAATATATTTTTAATTAAAAAATCACAAATGGTATCACATACTACATACTATTTTATGGGTTATACTGACAATTTTCCATGAAAATGCATGAAAGTTATCTTATTCTATAACAAAATGTATTATTCCATTCCATGGAATGATTTAATTAACCAAATTCCTATTCTTAAATTTTCAAGTTGTTTCAAAATTTTCCATATTATAAATAATGTTGCTAAGAGAGTTCTTACACATTCATCAAATACTTTTCCTATATCAAGTACTAGAACTACAGTTATAGCATCCTAACTGTTCTTAGGATAATTTCTTAGAAAAAGAACTCCTGAGACCAAAAACGATACATATTCTTGATTTTGATATATACTGCCAGCACATCCTCCATAAAAACTCTGTCAGTTTAGACTCCCACCAAGTTATGAGTTTCTCATACTGTCATTTGCCCTGAGTCTTTCATATCATATTTCCATTTATAATTTTTATTATGGGGTATTTTTGCCATGATGAAAATTTAAATGTTTATTTGGTCAAGTCAATCTTTTATGTCACACTTTAAAAGACTTCTGAAATTGATGTCAGGTTTTTCCAGTACTCATGTATGGATGTGAGAGCTGGACCGTAAAGAAGGCTGAACGCCAAAGAATTGATGCTTTAGAATGTGTTGGGAAAGACTTTGTTGTGGTGCTGGAGAAGACTCTTGAGAGTCCCTTGGACTGCAAGGAGATCAAACCAGTCAATCCTAAAGGAAATCAACCCTGAATATTCACTGGAAGGACTGATCCTGAAGCTCCAAGACTTTGGCCACCTGATGCAAAGAACTGACCCACTGGAAAAGACCCTGATGCTGGGAAATACTGAAGGCAGGGGGAGAAAAGGGCGACAGAGGATGAGACGGTTGGATGGCATCACCAACTCAATGGACATGAGTTTGAGCAAACTCCGGGAGATAGTGAAAAACCAGATAGACAGAGAAACCTGGGGTGCTGAAGTCCATGGGGTTGCAAAGAGTCAGACACAACTAAGCAACTGAACAAAAACACCTACTGGTATGAAGCAATGAGAAAGACACAACATTGCTTCTGCAGTATTGTTACCATAGATGTGATCTGAACTTAATCATGAAGCAACATTAGATAAGTCCACCTTGAGAGACGGCCTAAAAAATTACGGCCAAGTATTCTTCAAAAATGTCAAGGTCTTGAAGACAGAGACTGAGGGGCTCTTTCAGATTAAAACAGACTAAGGAGATGTAACACCTGAATGCAACATTCAGGATCCTGGAGTGGATCCTGAACCAGAATAAGGACACTGGTGGGACAGTTAGAAAAACTTGAGTCAAGTCAATAAAGTAGTTAATAATACTGCATCAATGTTAGTTTCCTGATTTTAATAATTACACTGTGGTTCTATAAGATGCTAATAATACTTGTATATTAGAAGACTATATAAAAATTCAGAAATTATTTCCAAGTAAAAAATTTTTAAATAAAACAAAAATTTTATTAAAAATTTTTTAAAAACAAAGTTTAAAGGCCTTGTGCTTTAGGACTGTAAAAAGACTTTCCTATGTTTTTGCCTATATCCTTCTAAAAATATTTTAATACTAAATCTATATAATGTATCCTTTATATAGTCTTTTCTCCAAAATGAAGAGTCAATTTTCCCAAAACCATTTATTAAACTAACAAATCAGACCCATCTTTCCCCACTGTTTTTAAAGAGACTTATGCATATATAGGTTTTTTAGTAAGCTTTGAATTCCCAGATAAATCTGTGTGTGTGTACACAGAAGTGCATGAACACACACAGAGTTTCAAAGTCTTATGTTCGATTCCACTGATACATAATTTCTGAGCCATTACAAGAATATTTTAATTCCTTCAGATTTTAAGTTTTGATAACTGAAATAGCAAGCAACTCTTTAACATTCTTTTGTATCTTCTAAAATATATTTCAAAAGGAAAACTAAAAACAATATATCAGGTTCCCAAAGTTCGCCTGCTTCCTCCAGGATTTCAAATGGAATATAATTTTATGAAATCATTTCAGGTAAAAGCATCTCTTAAAATACTAAATCTTGGTTCTATTTCTAGTACTGGTAGAGTGCCTTAAATTAAATTAACCCTCCCACAGATAACAATTATAAATTCTTAACAAAATGCAAAACACATGTTTAAAATATATTTGCAGACACTCAGTTCAATTCAGTTCACTCAGTCGTGTCCAACTCTCTGCGACCCCATGAACTGCAGCACGCCAGGCCTCCCTGTCTATCACCAACTCCCGGAGTTCACTCAAACTCACATCCATCGAGTCGGTGATGCCATCCAGCCATCTCATCCTCTGTCGTCCCCTTCTCCTCCTGCCCCCAATCCCTCCCAGCATCAGAGTCTTTCCCAATGAGTCAACTCTTCGCATGAGGTGGCCAAAGTACTGGAGTTTCAGCTGTAGCATCATTCCTTCCAAAGAAATCCCAGGACTGATCTCCTTCAGAATGGACTGGTTGGATCTCCTTGCAGTCCAAGGGACTCTCAAGAGTCTTCTCCAACACCACAGTTCAAAAGCATCAATTCTTTGACGCTCAGCTTTCTTCACAGTCCAACTCTCACATTCTACTGGAAAAACCATAGCCTTGACTAGACGGACCTTTGTTAGCAAAGTAATGTCTCTGCTTTTGAATATGCTATCTAGGTCATAACTTTCCTTCCAAGGAGTAAGCATCTTTTAATTTCATGGCTGCAATCACTATCTGCAGTGATTTTGGAGCCCAAAAAAATAAAGTCTGACACTATTTCCACATCTATTTGCCATGAAGTGATAGGACCAGATGCCAAAAAAAAAAAAAGCAGTAGGAAGCTAGAGAAGAGTTAAACTTTGAAAGAAGGGAACAACTTTTAAAGAGACTTTATGTTTATATGACTAGTCACTTGAAAGTACTCCCCAGTACACTCAGCATGGGGTGCCTACAACTTATACAGAAAGGTATAGTCTTATTGGCTTAAAAAAAAGAGTACAGAGTTCAAATCTGCCAGAACGGCTGTAAGGTACTGGGGAAATTTTCAGATAGGGATGAACCACATAGGATGGAAATGCCAAAATCAGTGTTAAAACTCAACTCAAATTCTTTGTTGACTCATGAACTATGTGAGAACTGGTGAAGCTCCAAAGAAAGGCAGAAACAAGAGAAAAGAAATAATGGAATCATGATCTCAGATGTTGCCCACTAGCAGAGATTAAGAGTATAGACTCTAAGTCTAGTCAAGTTAAATGCTTCCCAGAACAAAAGTCAGCATTCTTCTGAGAAAGGTAACAGAACCTAAAGTCTTTGCAATGAATCACTATCCAGTATACAATCAAAAATTTACTGAATTGAAAACAGAAAAACATGACATATAGTCAAGAGAAAAAGCAGGCAGTAGATATTGGCCCCAAGACAACCCAAATATTGAGATAATATCTAATCTGAAAAAAAAGAATTTTCAGCGACCTACTGAACAAAATCAGGCTGACATGTAATGGGAGTCTCAGAAGAAGAGTGAGAACGTAGCAGAGAAAAGATATTTGAAGAAATAATAGCTACATGGTTCCCCAAGGCCACACCTAAGCGCATCAGTCAAAGATATGAGCCTTCAAAGCATCCAGAAGAAATGACACATTACAGACAGGGGAATAATAACAAAAAATAACAGCTGACTTGTGATCAGAAACAATAGAGACCATCATATTGGGTTGGCCAAAAAGTTAACTCAGCTTTCTCCGTAAGAAACTCATACAGAAAAAACCAAATGACCTTTTGGCCAACCCAATACAACAACTGATAGTTTTTAAGGAGTGAAAGAAGAAAAGAAAAAAGGAAAATCTTGTAACTCAAAAATACTCTACTGAGCAAAAACAGCCTTCAAAAATGAAGGCAAAAGAGAAAGACATTTTCAGATAAATAAAATAGAGTCGTTGAAAGTGGATATGAACTATAAGAAATTCTAAAAGAAATGCTTCATTCTGAAATAGACAGGAATGAATGAAGAACATAAAAAATGGCAAATATTGGATTAACAGTGGGGACTATGACATAAAACTGTTAAAGCAAAGGTTAGACACCACATTATGGGGTTTATAATACACATAAATGTACTACCATAAGAATAGTATAAAAGACAAAAGGTGGTAAGTAAAACTACACTTTTGTAAGTTTCTTCTATTTTATGTGCAATAGTACAATATTAACTCTAACTTGACTATGGTAAATTAAGAAGGCTATGATAATCATTATAGCAAACACTTACGAAAAATTAAAAGGGCTATAGCTAAGAAAATAATAGAGGGATTCTACTGGAATATATATATATATATATATATTTAATTAAAGCAAAAGAAGGCAGAAAAATAAGGAGGGGGGACAAACAAGGCAAAGAAAAAAAAAGCAAAATGGCAGTCACAAGTGCAAACATATTAACTGTTGTACTGAATAAAAAAGTAAGACCCAATTAAACGTATTTACCAAAAAAATATAATTTAAATATAAAAACAAAACTAGATTTAAAGCAAAAGAATATATGCCACGCAAACACTAATTACAAAAAAGCATGAATAGCTTTATTAATATCAGACAAAACAGATTTCAAGACAAGGAATATTATAAGGAGTTACATAGGAACATTTTATAATGATCAAAAAAGGTTACTTTATTAGGAGATAAAACAATTTAAAAATATATAAGTCCAATAACAAAGGTTCTAAATACAAGCAAAGAGTGGCAGAACTAAAGGGAGGAATGGATGACTCCAGAATCAAAGCTGAAGATTTTTAACACTGTGAGTAAAAGATAGGACAACCAGATAAACACGAGTAAGGACCCCGAAGATACGTGAAGGACACTACGGTCCCCTCTAGCTGACATCTGCATCACTGCAGAAATGCAAAGGGACAGTGTTGTTTCAGAGTCTGAACCAAAGACATACCTATCTATACCTACCATTTTAAATTTACAAATGGTTTTTAGGAGAGAGAAACTAAGATTATCTAATCAGAAATTATGTAAGTACTTTCCAGCTATTTTTCTCCTAAAACTCCATTTATTCTGTTGTCTATTCTGTTGTCCTTTAGCATTGAACACACACGCAGTCAAAATTCAAGTGCATTTTTACCAACACTAAATTTTAAAAATCTAGTCACACTTATTAAAAAACTTTAAAGTACATAGTGGTATATAATACAAGAATTATTTAAAAACCACAAGAAGGTGGTCATAAAGGTACAAACCTTGTCATAAGATTTTTCATCAATCTTAATTTTTAACTTACTTATATATTTGGTAACTTGTTCTAATTTTGAGTCCACCTTTGATGAAGTTGATCATATTTTCATCCTGAAAACAATTCAATTACATAATTAGATCATTTAGCAAATGATTCTTAGACTGTCCCACAGCTGTGTAGCTGCATGATTAGAACAAAACACTGGATCTTTTGAGGACATGATTTTAAATTAAAATATTCTTCTTGCTTTACATATGAAATGCCTTTTTTGTCATCTTTCTTCCAACTTAGAGGACAAAAAAAGGAAACAATTTGTAAATCCTTGCGGAACTTTAAGGATGTAACAAAGAAAGTAATCCTCACCAATTAGGGGCCATAGAGTTAGTCCAATGGCACCCCACTCCAGTACTCTTGCCTGGAAAATCCCATGGATGGAGGAGCCTGGTAGGCTGCAGTCCCTGGGGTCTCTGAGAGTTGGACACAACTCAGTGACTTCACTTTCACTTTTCACTTTCATGCACTGGAGAAGGAAATGGCAACCCACCCCAGTGTTCTTGCCTGGAGAATCCCAGGGATGGGGGAGCCTGGTGGGCTGCGGTCTATGGGGTCGCACAGAGTCGGACACGACTGAAGCAACTTAGCAGCAGCAGAGTTAGTCCAAACCTACTTTGATAAACATCAACTACTGAGCAATTTTCTTTTAGGTTCAATGGAGTTCAAAATGGCTGCTCCAAGGATTTTCCTGGCTGTCATACTCCAAGTAACAGGATTATGGTTCTTCATTAGGGGGTACTTTAGCAGGCCATCTATTTAGAATTGTGAATTTCATTTGTATACATTTCCAGACCAAAAATAACTGATCTGGATTCTAAATTTGTTATCACTAGCATGAAATTTTGCTTGGGAATTTTGTTTGTTCTCCTTGCCTGATGGTCATCAACCATGCAACTGAGGCAATTGGTCTAAATGAGTGACCTTTTTAGGGTGAGCATTCTAGGATTCTAAGAGTCTCTTAATAAAGTATATAAAATAACTGCTTTAAAAATGCTACTCTAATAGATGGTGCTAATGGAGAATGCTTTTCTAACCCATTAATAACAGAAACATGCTCTGGTATTTATTTCCTGTGCACTTGAGCATCCTTCCGAAGCCAGAGAAAAACTGACTTTAGTTTGTCAATTTCATCACTTAAATACTTAATACTTAAATTATTAAAAGAATCAATAAATATAAAATTCACTATGCAATCTAAATGCCCATTTTCTGATTTGAAGGTAGCTTACAGTTACACAAGTTCCAATAGTGTCCAGGAAAGAATTTCTTAAATTGGAATAAAATCTGCTTCAAATAAGAATATTTAATGACTCCCCAAACATTTGCGGAATGCCTATTTTACAGCAGGCACCTAATTGCAAAACGAGACAAAAGCAAACACAATATGCTAAGGGATGGAGACATGCACACACAGACGCAGACATGCACAGGTTGCCACAACAGCACGAAGGAGGCCTGGGATGTGAAGAGGTCCAAAAAGCTTCCTGGAAGCATCAGTGCTTGCAGCGTTAAAAAAAAAAAAAAAAAAAAGATTAGGAAATAACCAGATGAAGGAAAAGAAGGCAGATACGAACTTTGCAAGCAAAAAGAAAAAAACCTTTCAGGGGAAAGGCAAGGAAGCATTAAAGATCACGGTGTGCTTGGCTTGGGCATCTGTGCTTATATAACACAGCACTGCTACAGAAATCTATTTCAAAGAAGGGAATGACCGAGGAGTAAGAAAGCTACTTGTACTTTCCCACTCAAGTACGCCACCAGCAGGCGAGGATGTCGGTAAGAAGGGAGTAGGGAACTGGGAGAGATGCCAGTTGAGTTTTAAAAAGCCTTCCCCATTTGTGATATTCTGACACAGAACCACTGCCATCGTCAATGAGGGCTACTAAACGCTGAAGCCGAGACATGAGCAGGCGAGATGCTCCCCTTGGAGTGGGTGTACAATTGCACAATGGAGAGTGAGCTGGAGGGAAGGGAAACTACAGACCAAGGGTCCCCAGGTTGCCATGAAGTCTGGGGAGGCGCTGATGAGCCCCTCACTAGAACAATTATGGTCAGAATAAAGAAGAAGAGCTAGGGCTGATTAACCTTCAAAAGGTAAAACAGCACAATCATGAGCCTGACTGGATATGGAGGCATGAAGAAGAGGGAAGAGCTGTGGCTATCCCCAGATGTTGAGTTACAAGCCCCTAAACATTTTTTTAAAAACCCTTTGAATCAAAGATTTTACTGTCAAATTCCCATTTGAAAAACGCATTAAAAAAACACACACAAAAAAAACTGAGGGCCTCTGTGACTAGCCTTATGTATACTAAGGCAGTGAGACTGCTTCAGGCATGATAATATGTAGAGTTTTAGGAAACAGGGTCATAGACCAGATTGATTTAATTTTCCTTAACCAGACTCCAACCTATCACGTCAGTCAACCTCCAGAAAAAGAGAAAAACACTCTCAGTTCGATGTAAAGCATTGAAATCAAGGAAGACTTTCTCCATCTTACAGTTGAATTTCTGCCCCCTTACCATCTCCACCCCACTTCTACCCCACTGTATCCATCACTGCCACCTGTGTGGCCACCTGTTAAAATTCGTATTTTTCTTTAGAAGAACTGGAAGCTACAATGACAGGCCAGTTACTGGTGATAAGAAATCCTAGAGGTGAAATTTAAATGCCCCTGAGAAAAACAGTCATTGTTTTGTTTAGTGACTTCTTTCAACTGCTCTTCCAAAAGAAGAAATAAAAGGGGATGAGAATACAAATAGCAGGGAAATAAAATCTGAGGTCTACATGCATAACTGAGCTTTGCTGAAGCATCTGGCGCAAGAAGGGAACAGCCAAAGATGCTGAAGCCAGTCACCCCTGTGTGCAGCCCTCCACCATTAGCAAGCTCGCAGAGGCGTAACCTCACAATTCTCACACAGAGAAGCATCCTGAGATTAGGTGTGGTAGGTGCAAAACAGCTTCTTTAAAAGGCAGTGGTTCCCAACAGACTGAATTTCAAAACAGCGTCTTTTAGGTGCATTTGAGTAGGAAAAAAAGATCCCCCAGAGTCTTCTTTCAGCCAAAGTTTACGAGCAATAACAAACAGCTTTCATTATAACTCTAAGTGGAAAGAACTGAAGACACAGAATGAGCCGCATCTTTTTCTTTGTCATACTTAGCAGGCTCCCCGGGTGACACTGATGCTAAGCCAAATGTTCGTTACCTGCACAAACGTGAGGGCTGCTTTCTGTAGGAGGCACTCGGCATAACAGATTTCAGCATGCATTTCCTCTATTAAAAACAAATAAAAGTGTATTAAGGAAAATCCCACACCCACAGTAATTGCTCTGAGATATTTAGAAAAGACAGATAAATCAGCCCAGAGGAGACATAAAAACCTAGGTTGCTTCGTGATTGCATAGAAGTGGAATGATGACCTCAGCTCTCAAGGCCTCAGCAAGATTTTTCCAGAATGTGTGAAATGCTTTGGGGAAGTCATCTTTGGCTCGATTCACATATAACTGCCAAGAGTCAGGCCCTTGGTGTCAGAGATCCAAACTCAGCTCACAGGAGGAAACCAAAATGGAAAAGCACTTTTTGGGAAAAAAGAAAACCACTCGTTTTTTTAACTTAATGGGAAACTTCAAGTCTACCACTGGGATGGATTGAAAAATTAACCTGAATATACTAATTCTAACATCAAAAATATTATGAAGGCATGATGGTCACGACAATGGTTAGGCACACTACCAACTTGAAGAGAAAGCAGTAATTCCTGAGGATTCTAGGAAAAAGAACCAGCTTGCATGTCCAACTCATGAGTCCTCATTCAGGGAAGACTTGATGTAAAAAAGTTAGCACTAGCACAGTTTGCGGGTATTTGCTTTGTGCGTGTGTGCATGTGGGTACGTGTGTCTGTTTTCAGCTGCGCTACACGTAGGGTCTTAGTTTGCCGACCAAGGATCGTACCCACACCCGCTGCACTGGAAGCATGGAGTCTTAACCACTGGGCCACCACAGAAGTCTCAGTTGGAGGCTACTTGGATCACTGAGGTATCTAGCGCAGGAACAAGGCACTCACAAGAGGGCTACATAAAACTATGTCTATATCCCCTGGACACACAGACATGTGGCCTATCTTCCTAAATAGTTCATGATACCTGTAGAGCCTGGGGAGGGAGGAATCTTTGCTTTTTTTTTTTTTTTGTATAAACAAAATCAGCAATTTACTGTTTTATCCATAGGATACAAACTAGTGTGTTATTTAAGTAAATGAGCTTTGGGGTTGAGGTAATTAACAGCCTGGATTTTAGCAAAGGCCCTGCCACATACTAGTTACAGAACCTTAAGCAAGCTACCCTTCCTCCCTCTGCTGGGCTCCTCATTCTTCAAGTCCAGCTAATGACATCTCTATTTCAAAGCTAAAGAATTCAAGTGCTGCCTGTAATCACTGTGCAGAGTAAGCCCTCAATATGCATCAGCTACTTCCACTAAGATTACTCCCCTTGGCCCATGTCATGCTTTTTGACAAAACTTCAAAAAGTAGCACATTTTTAAGTGATGCAAGTAACTGAAAAACCGGGTATTTCCATGTTGATGAAATGGTGTTGGATCTAACTGGATAAGACCTAGTGCCTTCTTTCTTTCACTTAAACACACAGGACACCTCCCCTCAACACACACACACACACACACACACACACACACACACACACTTTGTTCTCACAAACTGGTTCACATTCCTGCCATGCTCATGTTCCAAAGGCTGATTGACAAAAAAGCAACAACGCAATGAAGATCTTCCAACAGCACGTGTGAGAGGGAGCCAAACCCACAACAGGCCAAATTCGAGGAGCTGCGGACAGCGCACGTTCTGGCAGCATTAACAGCCAGGGTCTCCATCCTTCAGAACGCCTCACTTTAAAGGGTGCCCCCTGGATTTTCTCAGTGGGTTCAGTGGGAGAAAAACAGGTAACTTTTACAGAGTCATTTGAACATCCTTTCCCAGGGAAACTTGTAACAAAGTAGGAACTTTCGGTAACTATTCCCTTTGGAAGCCTGCTTAGTAACCCAGATGGCTGGCTTGGGGCATGTGTTGAGGTGGTGAAGCTGCCGCTGGGCGAGAACCAGCTCGGCAGAGAGGCGGAGCGCAGAGCCCTGCGTGGCTTGGCCAATGGCGCGCCTCCGGCTGAAGTACAAGGTGTGCACAGGGAGGCGTGGGCTGTGAACCTGGAAAGGAAGTCGGGGCTAAATGATGGATGACCTTGGAAAGGAAGTCGGGGCTAAATGATGGATGACCTCGGAAAGGAAGTCGGGGCTAAATGATGGATGACGTTGAATATCCGCGTCTGGGCTTCATTCAGCAGGCAATGGTATTGCAGCAAAAACAGAAATGAGACCTTTCTTAAATAAAAACGAGACTTTTCTGATAAACAAGGAAAACAAGGAAACAATGAACAGGCTGGGGAAAAACATAAACAGGCCCGAATGAGTTAAGCAGTTTTGGTTACTGTCTAGATGCTACTACTAACAAACACTTGTGGCCAGACTGGTCCTTTTACAAAGCTAAATAAAGCTAATTACTCTCTGACTCCATATGTATTATGAATTCTACTCTGCACCTGGCATTCTTCCCCCGCACACACCCCTGTAGCATTCTTCCTTTCAGAAAGGAGGTCACAGGCTTATAACTTCTGAAAAGACCAACTCCAGTTACTGAGTTACCTGATGCCATCTGTGGCCATTTTGAAATTTTGCAAAAAAAAAAAAAAATGCAAGACTTTCCTTAGGATATAAAACCTCTCCTTATTTCTGAGGAAATGGGGTACGGTTCTTAAGGCACTAGCCTACCGTGTTTCCCCTTTGACTGGCTAAGAATAAAGCTCCTCTTTATTTTTTTTCCTCCGAATTCTGTCTCTGTATTTCTATTTGGCGTTGGTGGACAGGGAGCCAACATTCTGGCATCAATGGTGAGACCTTGCAGAGATCTGAGCAGAGGGGTAGATGGATCAGAGTTAAGCTAAAGATGGACAAATCAAAGAGAAGCATAAAGGACATAACAGGAAGGCAGAGATAAAAGGCAAGAAAGTTTGAACTGTATTTTCTATGTATAATGACTCTTTGAATTAAATCCCTCTTACATTCTAAGAACTGTATACAAACATGTGTTTTTAAAGACAATTTGAAAGCCATTTAATATGCCAGCCATGAGAAGAATGGGTGTGCCCTATCTTCAATCCACAAAAAGTTTAATTAAATATCCTTACTCCTACAAACCACGAGCCACTCAAGGATAGAAATGGAAATTACCTATAGGGAAAACAAATTGCACACTAAATCTACGATGTTTTGACATGCTCCCTTGAACACAAAGTCTGTTTGGATTGCAGTGACAGCCAAATTCATTAGGAATAAATGCAACTTAATTTATAAAAGTCTTATCTCTTCACTCAGATTGATTTATATTGGGCAGCCCTTAGCTTTCAAAATTAGGCATTTGGCATTTACAAGTAGGTACCTACCAGCACATCTCTTAATTATAAATTCCTTAGTTCACTGAAGGGAATATCTTCATTATGCAGTGAAGTGTTAGCTAAGCATGCTTTCAGACATGGAAGTCTAAATAAACCTTATTTCAGAATAAAGTCACAGGCTGATGTATTTTCATAATTTTTAAATTAGGATCTTATTTTTTTTGAGCAGTTTTAGGTTCACAGGAAAATTGAGGGAACGGTAGAGAGATTTCCCATATATCCCTTGCTCCCTGGCTTCCCCCAACATGCACAAACTCACCTATGATCAACATGCTCTCCCAAGGGCACGTTTGTTACAACTGGTGCACCTCCACTAACATATCATAATTCTGCCATAGTGCTCACTAGGACCCACCCTTGCTGGGATACATTCTATGGGTCTGGACAAACGTATAATGACATGTATTTAACCATCATGATTTCACTGCCCTAAAAATCTCTCTCTGTATTCCACCTAATCATCCCTCCACCCCATCCCCTGACAACGACTGATCTTTTTACTGTCTCCACAGTTCAACCTTTCCAAGAATCTTATATACTTAGAATCATACAGTAGGTAGCCTTTTTCAGATGGGTGTCTTTCCCTTAGGAATATGCATTTAAGGTTCCCCCGAATCTTTTCATGGCTTGATAGCTCATTTCTTTGTAGCACTGAATAATATTTTTCTGTCTGGATGTACCATACTTCATCCATTCACCTAGTGAAGGTCAAGTTTTGGCAATGCTGAATAAAGCTGCCATAAATATTTCTTTGCAGATTTTTGTGTCAACACAAGTTTTCAGCTGTTAGTTTTATAAGAAACTGTCATACTATCTTGCAAAGTGGCTGCACCATTTTGCACTCTGACCAGCCACGAATGAGTGTTCCTGTCCCTCCACATCCTCACCAACACTTGCTGGTCTCTGTGTTCTGGATTTTGGACACTGCGTTGTTGTTGTTGAGTCACTCAGTCGTGTCTGACTCTTTACGACCCTATGGACTGCAGCAGGCCAGGTCTCCCTGTCCCTCACCATCTCCTGGACACTGTGTAGTGGTATCTTATTACTGTTTACTTTTTAATACTTCCCATGCCATGCCCAAAGACAGAATAAAGAGATAAGAACACAGTACCACCTATTTTTAAGATGTCTAACACAGAAATAATTTACCATTTCCTTCACCCACATGTTTCTACCCACCTGCAGAAGTTGCGGGGAACAGGGGAAACAACTGTGGCTTAGGGAAAGGCAGGTCAGGTCTGAACACGGCTCTGCTAGGCGGGTAACCTTGGACCATTTGTCTAATCCCCCTGATCCTCAGTTTCTAGTCTATAAAAAGGAGGTTACACAGGGTGGGCCTCCCCGGTGGCTCAGCAGTAAAGAATCCGCCTGCCAATGCAGGAGACACAGGAGACATGGGTTCGATCCCTAGGTCAAGAAGATGCCCTGGAGGAGGAAATGGCAACTAACTCCAGTAATCTTGCCTGGAGAATCCCAAGGACAGAGGAGCCTGGCAGACTACAGTCCACAGGGTCACAAAGAGTTGGAGATGACTGAGCGCGCACACACACACACACACACACACACATAATAAGCCCACGTTTTCCAAAGTCCACAGCAAGTTGATAATAATCTTCTAACAAAGCAAAGAAAACTTTACAGTGAAACACACTAAAAACTGTGTCTAGCACAGACTCGACCACTAGGAACGATGGACCGCATTATCCAGAATTGCTCTTGCCTTAACCGGCTTCTTTGACAATTTCGTGTTACCTCCTCCAGAGAACTAGTCTGACAGTGATAACACAGGCACAAGCCCTCCTCAGATGACAGAGGCTCTGTTAGACACTGGCCACATTTGAAGGACGTTTTCTCTGCTACAGGAGTACTGCAATGCTCCTTCCTTATAAACCATTCTGACTAGAGCATAATGCTAATATGACAGGACTCATCATGGAACTTCTGCCCTAATCTCTGTGGGAACATCAAGGAAACAGCAAAAGGAGTCAATTTCTCCCAGCCATCTGATCAACATGCTGAAGATATGTTGGATTCTAATAGTCCGAAATGTGAACATTTAGGACATTCCTGAATTCTAGTAGTCCTAAATGTTTACAAACCAGTTTCTATACTGTAAAACATCATCATTATTTTAAAGGTATCAAAATTACTGACCTTGAGAAAAAAATGAATAGCTTATAAAAAAATGGAAACTCTCACACATGGATGAGAAGACTATAAACTGACCTAATTCTTCAGAGAAAAATTGGTGAGATCTATAAATGTTTTCTATTTTCAAACCCTCAGACCCAGTAACTCCACTTTTAGCAAACTATCCTATGAAATACTAGCAAAAATGCATGAAGTTATAGGTACAAGAATTTTCGGACAGCATTATTTTTAATAGCGAAAAAAACCAATATAACTGTCCTTCGATACAGAAAAACTAATTTATGGTATTTGTCCTAATGAATGCTACATGGCTATTAAGTAGAATGAAGTACAATTTATATGTGTTGACCTGGAAAAAGTCAATGCCAAAAAATCACACTGTAGCACATGTATCACATGTTTCTACACTTGCAAAAAATGAATAATAATGAATTACTATAAAAATCCTATGTCTATGTTCTGCATATATTTGTATATGTACAGAGAAGAGTGTGCAAGGCATGAAAACCAACTGCTAACAGCGGTTACTTCTGGAGGGTGAGTAATGATGGCGAGGAGGAAAAGACATTCCATTTACTTATCTTATTCACTTCAATGTTGAATTTTATGAACATAACCATGCTTTAATTTTTCAAAGAAAGGAAAATACCCAATCTTTAAATGCCCCTTACCTTCAGTCAGCTGTTCCAAAGATCCTCTTGAAAGAAGACTTGAGAAAGACTCTACAACTGTGCATTTCTTCCTGTATCTGCACAGAATACGTAGAAGAGATGAGAAGTAGAAAGAAAAAAGTAATAAATCAAGCACATTTTCATTTCATATCCATTTCAGCTGTAATCACAACAAAGGGTCACCAGAAACAGAATTCTAAACCCTAAAGTCTGCAGGGCAGAGATCACCATTTTGAAACCTGCACACCCAGTGCCAAGCACTGGCACCCTGTGGGCATTTAATCCAAGCTCACTGAACATGTTTATGTGTGTGGACAAACCTACATATAACAGTCAGTACTGGGAGCTTCCTGGGAGCTCAGCTGGTGAACTGCCTGCAGTGCAGGAGGCCCAGGTTTAATCCCTGGGTCAGGAAGATGCCTGGAGAAGGAAATGGCAACCCACTCCAGTATTCTTGCCTGGAGAACCCCATGCACAGAGGAGCCTGGCCAGGGTACAGTCCATGGGGTTGTAAGAGTCAGACACGACTTAGTGATTAAACCAAACCAACAGTCAATACTAACTCTGTCATGCCCCTTCTCTGATCTCTATGGCTAAAATCAGTGTTTTTGTGGTTAAGGGTCACTTCACCACTGGTTAAAAATGGAGTTAGAGTGCAGTGTTTGGAAACTCTCTTCATTTGAGGGGCTAGAGACATAATTACAAGAGGGCATAATTTCACTGTTAAAATTCACCAATGCTAATTAACGGCTTCTACTAGAGGCTTCATATACACACAAAACTGAAACTCCATGTCATTTCCACCAAGCAAAATTGTTCAAATATGGCCATTTAGGCAAATAAAAGACCCGCTTCTGCATTTACAGCATTTCCCTCATAAAAAATGCTCCTTGGTTGGCCTGGAGTACCAGGCCAACATGTAGTACCTATTCTGTCCACCAGGGGGACCCCAAGAGATGCTTGCTGCTAAACCCACTGAAATTCTCAGTACTTTTCCGTAGCTCAAATACCAAAAAGGAAACAGTACGGTAAGGATGCCATGTGCTCAGCCACACCAGCATCATAGGATAATTCCTTAGGGGAAATATTTTTAATCTCTCATAAAAGTACGGGAGGCCAGGAAGCTTTGATGCTCTAAGTCCTTTTCCATAACCATGGCCAACTTCCAACAGAGCTCTCAGTGAAGCAAAGTACATCCATTTTGTCACACAGACAGAAAGGTTTTTAGGTGTATCTCAAGTATTTAATTACTCAGCTCATACTTCTGGCAGGTTTGTAAGGCGTCCTTCATGGCAGAAATGCCGTTTTGGATGTCCTGTTGCTCGAAGGTCATGACAGCCTGCAACACCACGATGGTACTGTAGCCCAAGGCATGGTACATGCTCTCCTTGGCCCTGGGAAGAACATGGAAATGACTGCATTTCAATTCAACTGAAAAGAATTCAGGTTTCATCTGACAATAACCACAAGAAATTCTAGTTCATCCAAGGCATCACTTTCACAGTAACGACTTTTACTCCTCCACCACAATTACTGAAATAACGTGGACTACGAAAGACATGCCCAAAAAAGCTCAAGCACTGGGGACTTTCCAGTTCAAGTCCAGGCTGCTGCTGCTGCTGCTGGTGCTGCTAAGTCGCTTCAGTCGTGTCCGACTCTGTGCGACCCCATAGACGGCAGCCCACCAGGCTCCCCCGTCCCTGGGATTCTCCAGGCAAGAACACTGGAGTGGGTTGCCATTTTCTTCTCCAATGCATGAAAGTGAACAGTGAAAGTGAAGGCAGGAAGCAGGAAACTTGCCAGGTTGAAGCAGAAAGTGACGTATGCTTTTCCCTGTTTGAGCACAAGGGGGCAGCCTGCCAACTCATTTCTTAGAAAATGCTTCTAAGCAATCCTAATTTTTCCCACTTGTACAGAAGCAGTCCTTAGCTCTGAAATAAGTGTAAAATAAAAGCCATTGAAAATATATTTTGTGACACAGAAATTATGAAAGATAAGGCTTGTTTAAAACCATCCTCTCCCTTCTCCCAGGCAGAGGCCATGAGGAAGCAAGATTTGGGCAATCAGTCAGGTCAGCCACAAAGGGCCCAGACAAAACTTCATGGTAGATTTCTTACCAAATCTCACCTCATTATCTAGGAATCCTGATTAAAGTTCTTGATGATTCATATTATCAGTAAGAACTGCTTAAATTCTTAAGGACATTTAGTCTGAACGGATGGCACAACCCAGACTCTCAGGCTGTGAAAACCTCACTATCTCTTTCCTCAAAACTTCTCAAGCTATGTTCATTAGTTAATTATAAGATTTACAATAATAATGTGTGGTTTTGTTTTTAATTCAAATACAATATACAACAGCCTGCTGCTCTGCAAAACAAATACAATCCACGTTATTCCTTCTCCACCAGAAAGAGTCTAAACATCCTTTCAGAATCTGCAGTTAGTCCCAAACAGTGAGGGCACTGCTGATTCAAAAAAGAAAACAAACAAACAACATGCAAGGAATAAGAGCAACCCAATGTAAATCAGTAATTGTAGTTTTTAAACGTCACCTTTTTTTAAAAAAAATTCTGTATTGAAGTATAGTTGATTTACAGGGGCTTCCCCAGTGGCTCAGGGGTAAAGAATCCACATGCAATGCGGGAGCCACAGAAGACTTGGTTCCATCCCTGGGTCGGGAAGATCCCCTGGAGGAGGAAATGGCAATCTACTCCAGTATTCTTGCCTGGGAAATCCCACGGACAGAGGAGCCTGGTAGTTACAGTCCATGGGGTCGCAAAGAGTTGGACACGACTGAAGGGGCTCAGCACGCAGCACACATGCATAGTTGATTTATAATGCTGTGTAATTCTCACATTTCAAAGCAAAAGCTTTTCCAAGAGGAAAAAAAAGTATTTGAGTGGGGGAAAAAAAAAAACATGTTTAACAGTGAAACATTCAGAAAGATCAGAGGATATAAAACTAGACTAAATATAAGATCATGTTGTTTATTTCATTCGATATTATGACCAGCTGCATGTCAGTGGAAGAGGAAGAAAGACTTTTTGAATAAAAAACACAGGAGACAGGCAGGAAGAATAAGAGAGGGGAAATAAGGAGAGAATGACTGGCAGAGAGAGAGAAGGAGGGAGAGAGGAAGACAGATGGATACAGAGACAGAAGATGATCTGAAGGACAGACAGAGATCTGAAGGACTAAAGAAGACAGAGGGGAAAAGGTAGCAACCGGCAAGGTAGAAAATGTGAGTGTTGGATGGAGACAGCACTGGGCAACTTCCTTAGGCCAGGGGCTTCACCATCTATTTTGTTGTCTGTTGCTAACCTCTGAATTGCTAACTAATTGCAACTCATCTAAATCTCAGAATTACCACCGCCTCAGTAGGCACATTACTTTAAGTCCCCTATGTACGAATCTTTAAGTTGAGAACTTTCTAAGATTCGAATGTGTGTTCTATCAACATCAGGAATCAGTAAAATTTCAGCTTGTCCTCCATCTCCTATCTCTGATGATCCTTTAGCTCTGGCATTGCCCACCTCCTCTCCCTCCTCCAGTCAGTAACTCTTCCTGCCTGTTCACTGGATGCCGGCCCCTGGATGCCAGCTGTTGAACTGTACTACGGTACTTTTCAAGATTAGTGAGCAAGTGAAGTCGCTCAGTCGTGTTCGACTCTTTGCGACCCCGTGGACTGTAGCCCCCCAGGCTCCTCCGTCCATGGGATTCTCCAGGCAAGAATACAGGAGTGGGTTGCCATTACTTTTCAAGGTACTGTAGTGTAAAACTAAAAATGTTTTATTTTTTTGGTTTTTCATATATTATTTGTGTGCAAAGTATAAATGTATTACAGTACAGTATTATATAGAGAATTGTGTGAGTTGTCTACGAACAAACTAGACTTAGAACACACTCTCAGAACAGAATCTGTCTGTATGTAGGGGACTTACTGTAATTTCTAAGAATCAATGTCAATGACTAGAGTCACATCACCCTCCCCACCCTACTGACTCCTCAAAGGAAAGAGTCCTGCTCCTGTGCCCACAAGGTAACCGTCTTGAAATTATTATAGGAGGTCTAAGTTTCATCCAGGTCAGTGACTGTGTTTGAAGGCATGAAAGTCAAAGTGAAAGTGAAGTCGCTCAGTCGTGTCCGACTCTTCACGACCCCATGGACTGCAGCCCACCAGGCTCCCCCGTCCCTGGGATTCTCCAGGCAAGAACACTGGAGTAGGTTGCCGTTTCCTTCTCCAATGCAGGAAAGTGAAAAGTGAAAGGGAAGTTGCTCAGTCGTGTCTGACTCTTCACGACCCCATGGACTGCAGCCCACCAGGCTCCTCCATCCATGGGATTTTCCAGGCAAGAGCACTGGAGTGGGGTGCCATCGCCTTCTCCACATGAGGTAAGATTATTCCTGTCAAGCTCTAGTCACACTGTACAGATGGACACTAGGGTCACAATGAGACCTAGGAACAAGGCTAAGCATAGGTTTTCCTGCTACATCATCAGAATTGATAGGTACTATTCAGTGAAATGGGGCTTCCCAGGTAGCTCAGTGGTAAAGAATCTGACTGCTAATGCAGGAGATGCAGGTTCAATCCACAGGGTTGGGAAGACCCCCTGGAGGAGGAAACGGCACCCCAGTCCAGTATTCTTGCCTAGGAAATGCCTCAGACAGAAGAGCCTCATCGGCTACAGTCCATGGGGTTGCAGAGTCAGACACGACTGAGCCTGCACGTGAGTGCTGTTAACTGAAATGAAACTGATTCATCACATAAATCAGGAGTCCCAAGAATATTTTCATTATCTTGAATTTCTTTTTAGCCTCCGAGATTAGCATATTTTAGTTCTTCCCATGTCCATTTCAAATAACTTTTCTCAACCAGATTTAAGTTCAGAGGAATACCCATAAAAATATTTCACTGAAGAAAACCAAGTGAAGCTCTACAAAACTAAGAAGATGACATTATTTGAACAAGTATAGAAAAAGACAGGAGAAAGAATCAGAAATGCTCTAATGATTAAAGGTGACAAGATAGGTTTGTTAACTGGATATTAAACCAATCAAAAGAAGTCTCAACAAAATTAGCTTATAAATATTCAGATGGAAATGCAGAAAAATTAACTGAAAAGTATGACATCAGAGACAGAATCATCAAAAACATATGAAAAACATTTTATACAAAAGAAAATTAATTACCATGGTCGAAGCAACTCTAAGGCATCTGTAAATTTGTTACTTAGAAATAAGTTCAATGCAACCGCACATTCTTCGAGGCCACTCCTAAGATCCACCTTAGTTGATAGTGACCTAAAGATCAAGAAAAAAAAAATACACAGAATTTTTACAGTTTTTACTTGTAGCAGTCATCACAGGGAGTGTGTGGGTATGTATAATTTGGAGACAAAAAGACTAGAATTCTAACTCTGCCACTTACTATTTATGTCTTTAACCCTTGAAACTTAACTTTCTCATCTGGAAAATGGGAACACTACCACCTACTTCATGGGACTGTTTCAAGAATGGAACCAATTGACAATTAATGCTCATAGCTGCTGCTGCTAAGTCACTTCAGTCGTGTCTGACTCTCTGCAACCCCAGAGACAGCAGCCCACCAGGCTCCCCCGTCCCTGGGATTCTCCAGGCAAGAACACTGGAGTGGGTTGCCATTTCCTTCTCCAATGCATGAAAGTGAAAAGTGAAAGTGAAGTCGCTCAGTCGTGTCAGACTCCTAGCGACCGCATGGACTGCTCATAGCAGTCACTTAATGAATGATTAATTACCCCCACCACTCCAAAACCCACAAGTATAGGCACCATCTCTATCCATGAGCGGAAGCAGAGGTTATTCTGTCTTAGTTTGATTACGTAGGGGTAAGAATGTGCTTCAGGCTTCCCAGGTGATGCAGTGGTAAAGAATCTACCGGCCAATGCAGGAGACTCAGGATCCATCCCTGGATCAGGAAGATCCCCTGGAGGAGGAAATGGCAACCCACCCCAGTATTCTTGCCTGGGAAGTCCCATGGACAGAGAAGTATGGTGCGTTACAGTCCATGGGTTCACAGAGTTGGACATGACTGAGCGACTGAACATGCACGCATGCACTCAAGAATGTGGTTGGTGGAAAACTGCATTGTTCAAAATCTAAAGAAGACTCCACCAGATTATTGCAAAATAACTGTTGTCTACAGATCTGTGTTTAAAGAGAGACAACAGGCCCAAGATGGAGTCACTTACGCTAAGACTCACCAGGAGTTAACCAATCAGTTTCAATCTTCTCCAAGAATGTGACCTATAACCAGCTAACCTAGAATATCCTGAGCAGCACTAGGAAATCTGCTGAAAGGCCCCTCCTACTCCCCCTTAGGAGAAACCTAGCCTAAAACAATGCATTCTTGGCTAATAACTTCCTTCTTTCCCCTGTTTCCTCTCTGCTTTGAAAAACCTTTCCTTTCCTGCAGCCTAAAGGAGCTCCTTTCAAATGCTAATTGGGATTCTGCCCAATTCACAAAGAGTTTAATAAAAACAATCAGATCTTCAAATTTCCACTATTGAACTTGTTACTTAACAAGTAACAAGTAACAATTCTGTCCCAGCCTTCAATTGACTTCCTGCCTCCACTAGGGAAGAAGCCAGTTTTGCCTGAATTTGCACATTCATTTCAACATTCCTTTCAATTCAGTTCAGTGGCTCAGTCTCATGTCCGACTCTTCTCGACCCCATGAACCGCAACACGCCAGGCCCCCGTCCATCACCAACTCCTGGAGCCCACCCAAACTCATGTCCATTGCATCAGTGATGCCATCCAACCATCTGTTCTCCCCTTCTCCTCCTGCCCTCAATCTTTTCCAGCATCAGGGTCCTTTCAAATGAGTCAGCTTAGCATCAGGTGGCCAAAGTATTGGAGTTTCAGCTTCAGCATCAGTCCTTCCAATGAACACCCAGGACTGATCTCCTTTAGAATGGACTGGTTGGATCTCCTTGCAGTCCAAGGGACTCTCAAGAGTCTTCTCCAACACCACAGTTCAAAAGCATCAATTCTTCGGCACTCAGCTTTCTTCACAGTCAAACTCTCACATCCATACATGACCACAGGAAAAACCATAGCCTTGACGAGATGGACCTTTGTTGGCAAAGTAATGTCTCTGCTTTTTAATATGCTGTCTAGGTTGGTCATAACTTTCCTTCCAAGGAGTAAGCGTCTTTTAATTTCAAGGCTGCAGTCACCATCTGCAGTGATTTTGGAGCCCAGAAAAATAAAGTCAGCCACTGTTTCCACTGTTTCCCCATCTATTTGTCATGAAGTGATGGGACCAGATGCCATGATCTTCGTTTTCTGAATGTTGAGCTTTAAACTTTTTCACTCTCCTCTTTTGCTTTCATCAAGAGGCTCTTTAGTTCCTCTTCACTTTCTGCCATAAGGGTGGTGTCATCTGCATATCTGAGGTTATTGATATTTCTCCTGGCAATCTTGATTCCAGCTTGTGCTTCCTCCAACCCAGCATTTCTCATGATGTACTCTGCATATACGTTAAATAAACAGGGTGACAATACACAGCCTTGACGTAGTCCTTTTCCTATTTGGAACCAGTCTGTCGTTCCATGTCCAGTTCTAACTGTTGCTTCCTGACCTGCATACAGGTTTCTCAAGAGGCAGGTCAGGTGGTCTGGTATTCCCATCTCTTTAGGAATTTTCCACAGTTTATTTTGATCCATACAAAGGCTTTGGCTTAGTCAATAAAGCAGAAACAGATGTTTTTCTGGAACTCTCTTGCTTTTCCGATGATCCAGCAGATGTTGGCAATTTGATCTCTGGTTCCTCTGCCTTTTCTAAAACCAGCTTGAACATCTGGAAGTTCACAGTTCATGTATTGCTGAAGCCTGGCTTGGAGAATTTTAAGCATTACTTTGCTAGCGTGTGAGATGAATGCAATTGTGCGGTAGTTTGAGCATTCTTTGGCATTGCCTTTCTTTGGGATTGGAATGAAAACTGACCTTTTCCAGTCCTGTGGCCACTGCTGAGTTTTCCAAATTTGCTGGCATATTGAGTGCAGCACTTTCACAGCATCATCTTTCAGGATTTGAAAATAGCTCAACTGGAATTCCATCACCTCCAACTAGCTTTGTTTGTAATGATGCTTCCTAAGGCCCACTTGACTTCACATTCCAGGATGTCTGGCTCTAGGTCAGTGATCACACCATCATGATTATTAACATTCCTTTACCCTATATAAATTTGTGCTGTTTTGATATCGCCTTCGAATCTGTTTTAACATCTGCCCAGTTCCCTCCCTGATTAATGATTTAAGCAAAATTTTTAACCTCTGTTCATGTCTACATCTGTGTGAGTCATAATTTTACCCTTTTTAGAAAATCATGTAAACTACTTGTGATTGATAGGAAAGTCCGCCCTTTAAAACAAGAGCCATCTCTGAAGTGTTGCAGAGAAGCCAATTCGGACTCCATGTTGGAAACTGTTTCTTTGACTTGCTTTTTCATTGTTTTTGTTATTATAATCATACATAGTAGCCTGCCTCAGAGGACCCTGCCCCTCTGCCTGACTGTAAACTGAAGAGCCTTTGTTCAGCTCATAGAGAGATAATCTGACACTGCCCACCTGTGAATAGAAGGGATTTAACACGCTCCTTCCAAAGGCTGACCCTTCCAGTTTTGCAAAACTGAAGATTCTTTTTACTTTACTTCTTCACTGTCTCTCCCTCTACATTCTGTCCTTTGACTTTAGTTCCTCATAGGCTGCTCTCTTTCTCTCCCAGATTTAATTAAAAAGAACCTGGCATCTAGGCTCCAAAAAGATGGTTACTTTGAGACACTAATCTGCCATCTCCTCGGTCAGCTGGCTTTCTGAATAGTCATTCTTGCCTCAACACCTTGTCTCTCAGAGTCCCTGGCCTGTCAAAGCAAGCAGAGTTAGCTTGGACCAGGTATCAAAATGTTTTGTGTAACAAAACAAGTATTTCTTAACAAGAAAATATCTCAGTAAGGAAACAAGCAGTACAATGTTTCATTTCAATGGGCAAAAGTTGAACTTCTGAGCAACCAGTGCTCTCCATATTCATTTTTTAAGGAAGAAAACAAAATCCCACTTCAGTTACTCATCTTCCAGAAGCAGGTTCTGAAATTGCTACAGGGAACCACCCACTCTCTGCCCCCAGGGCTTCTCGTGGCTGGTTCCCTCTTGTTGTTCAGATCTCAGGTCAAAAAGCAGGGAATCAGAGTGCCTTGCTGATCCCAGCCCATCTCATCTCACTGTTCCGTTTGCTCCATACCATTTATTACCATCCAAAACATCTTGTGCCTATATTTGTAGACCTGTTGTCTTTGGCTATCTTTTCTCTCTAGGATAGAAATGCAAGGAGGTTGTTTTCATCGCCGCTGCACCCCGAGGGCATTTGCTTGTACCTAGAACATAGTAAATCTCAGTAAGTAAGTGTTGTTGACTCAGTAAGTGTTGCTGAGTGGACAGGTGAGGGGAATAGAAATGCTGCTCTGGGCAGAAACAAAATTCCTCACGCATGGGACCCGAGAGCATCTCTCTTCCAGGGCGGTGCAGACAGGAGACAAGCTCTAGGGAAAGGAGTGAGCTGCGGAGCTCAGAAATTGCGATGGTTAATTTTATCCATCAATTTGCATGAGTAAAGGATGTCTAGATAGCTGGTCCAATACTACTTCTGTGTCTGTGAGAGCGATTCTGAAAGAGATCAGCCTTAGAACTGGTGAACTGAGTAAAGCAGATGGGCTTCCCCGACGTAGGTGGGCATCAGTCAACCTGCTGAGAGCCAAGACAGAACAACAATGGCAGAGGAAGGGTGAATTCGCGATCTCTTCCCTCTCTGAGCTGGGACATCTGTCTTCTGCTCTCCTGTGCTCCTGGTTCCCAGCTCGTCGGGCTTGGCTGAACTGCACCCTGGCTTTCCTGGTTCTGAAGTTTGCAGACAGCAGGTCCCAGGACTTCTTGGCCTTGATAACCCCACGAGCCAATTCCCATAATACATCAATCTCTTCCCCTCTCCCTCGACCTCTCTGTCTCTTGATACAGCTCTCCTATTGGTCTTGTTTTTCTGAGAAACCTCATAGTAACAAACCTCTCAGGAAGAGTCTTCACAAGTAAGTTGCTTAGCACCTCCAGTATGAGTCCACCACAGAATTTCGTCAGTGTTACTTCCTCAACATCTCTTGGATTCATCCTGTGACACCTCCACTATCTGGCAGTGAGCAGTCATTTGCTGCCTAGGGTCTACAGACGTATCTCTTCCCTCACTTTCTCCCCCCACCTTCCCTCCCTCCCAATTAAATCTCTACCTAAAATTCATTCAACTAACATTACAGACTTCTAACTATGCACCAGGCACTCTTCTAGGTTTTAGAATACAACACTGAGCAAGACCCACAGGATTCCTGACTGTGGAAGCACTGTCATTCTCCTGAGGAGGGACAGCACACTGAAGGAGACCAGTAACGAAGATGATCTCAGCCTGCAATAAGTCATCTGGAAAAGAAACTGCTTGGGGAAGCAGGCGGGATGAGGCTCAACATTAGAGAGGATGGTCATGGAAAGCTCTCAAAGAGGGGACATCGAGGGCTACAGAGTGAAAGCAGACGTGGGAATATGTAGGTTGAGGGGGAAAGAGAGATTCTAAACTGGGCATGTGGTGAGCGTGGCAGACAGTGAGACGAAATGAGGATAGAAATTAGGCAGAAACCAGAAGCCACAGGGGCAGAGAAGATGGATTTTACTCTAAGAGCAAATGGCAATTTTTAGCTCTGAAATCCCCACTCCCTTTCTCATCACACCTCCCCTTCAACCAGTAGGTTTCCCAGCGTACCTGTCACCTGTTCTCTTAATTCCACTCCCACCAGTTCTCTCGGTACAGCTCATCTTTTGTTACCAGGAAATGGGCTGGAAACAGATACTGGTCCCCGTGCCATACAAACCACCACCTGTGCATCTCAGCTGGCCACACTGGCCCCTGGGGGGATGTATTTGCAAGCCCTGCTTAGAGGGAGAAACAAACGCAGGTGTTCGGCACCTCCCAACACAATGAACTCCACCCTTCTTAGTGCTTTACTAACCTGTTCAGATGAAACTAAGCCTCCTTCCCCTCCAGAATATCAGTCCTACCCTGTGATCTACGAGGAATGACCAAGACAGCAAGTGTAACTGCGACTAGAACTTCTCAAAAGACATCTCGGGGTCAGTGGTTCTGTCCATTTCCGCCACCACCACAGTAGCTGAGAGCTTCATCACATAAAGTCTGAATTCTGAAATAGTCTCTAAAAATCCCCCGATTCTACTTTGCTTAGGTGGCTCTCAAACTTTAGTGTGCATTCAACTCACCTGGCAGTACTGGTAAAGAACCCGCCCGCCAATGCAGGAGACCTAAGAGATGCGAGTTCAATCCCTGGGTCAGGAAGATGCCTGGGAGGAAGAAAAGGCAACCCACTCCAGGATTCTGCCTGGAGAATCCCATGGACAGAGGAGCTTGGCAGGCTATAAGCCCAGGGGTTGAAAAGAGTCAGACAAAGTCAGACAAAGTGACTTTGTACACACACAGCTCACCAGAGGGCTTGTTAAAAGATACTGCTCAGCCTCACCACCAGAGTTTCTGACTCAGTAGGCCTGTGGAGGACCCAGCAAGTTCCCAGACAATACTATTCTGCTTTAATTCACCCAGGATACCACTCTCAGACTATTCTTCCTAAAACAGATATTCAGTCATACCTCAAGGGGCTGCTCATACTTATCACATAAAGTTCAAACCCTTCTGCCCAGCCCACCACACCTGTCCAATTGGACTAGAGTGACAACTGAAAGTGAAAGTGAAGTCTCTCAGTCGTGTCCAACTCTTTGCGACCCCGTGGACTGTTGCCCACCAGGCTCCTCCATCCATGGAATTCTCCAGGCAATAATACTGGAGTGGGTTGCCATTTCCTTCTCCAGGGGATCTTCCTGACCCAGGGATTGAACCCAGGTCTCCAGCATTGCAGGCAGATGCTTTAACCTCTGAGCCACACTATTTAAAAACAGCCATGTATCTCCAGCAAGCTTATGACCATGGCATCCTCCTCCTCAAGCCTGATGTGTGATGTAAAGAAAACCCCTGGGCTGGAAATCAGAAGTCATCATGGTCATTCTCAAGCTGTAACTTTCCGAAAGTCACTTCATAACTGCTTCTGTGTGCCCACAGATTTGAAGCGATGACCACAAAACTTAACAAATGTCTGAAACTTTTGTTACCAGTGCCCTTAAGGACACAGATTACTAACTCGAACTCAAAGAATTTCAGAGTTGCAAGACATTTCAGTTAGCCATGCGCTCCTCTGAGCATCAGGATCCTTCTTCGGAAATCCTTCCTGGCTCTTTCAAAGTGAAGTATAATCAAAAGAAAGCACAGTTGTCAATGCATTTTGTGCGACTAAACAAATGAGAGGAAATATAACCAGGGAGGCAAATGGGCTCATTAAAGATGCTCTGGCCAGGAAATGAGAAGACAGAGCACCAGGATACAATTCAACACTTCATGGCTGTGGCACCTTGGGTATGTCACCTGTCATCCAGGACTGCTGGCTCATGAAATAGAGACTAAACTCCCTCCTTGACTACCACACGGCTTGGTATGGAGGAGCAATACACTGGCAGTTGGTAGAACAAATAGTCACATGAGGAATAAGTACTACATGAGGTAAGGTACTATTATTTCCTAAGAGGTCTAACTACCCACGTACTTGCTCAATTTTGGAACACTGCTCAGCTTTGCAGATGTCCCTCTGGGCTGTTTCACAATAAATTTACAAGTATTTATTTTTACAAATGCATTAGAAAACCTGTTGATTAAAAGGCAGAGTAGGAGTTTTCATTAATTTTTTTTAAAGAAAAATCTTAATTTTTAAATGAAACCTATGAATGCAATTGGAGAAGGAAATGGCAACTCACTCCAGTACTCTTGCCTGGAAAATCCCATGGATGGAGGAGCCTGGTAGGCTACAGTCCCTGGGGTCACAAAGAGTCCCGACACGACTGAGCAACTTCACTTTCACTTTTCATGAATGCAATACTTGAACACACCTTTACTCTATTTCTTACACTTCCCTTCTGTTTCTTCCTTTATAGATCTTTAACTTCTTCCTCTCTGCCCCCTTTCCAACTCAGAAACATGAACAAACCTCACTCATCTCTACTTAAAAATTAGCAAAAAAGATTACTTTTTCTTGATTTTGTTTTACTCCTGAACCTCTCCCACTCTTTCTCTTCATGGACAAGAGCTTCAAAAAGGAGGTGATTCTCACTTTCCCTACTTCTCTCCTCCAGTTCATCTTCAGCCACTACAGCCTTGCTCCTGCCTCATTTCCTTGAAACCGTCGAAGCTAAAGGTCTCTGATGACCTAACTACAAACACAAAAGACGCTTTCCAGTGTGTATCCATATAGACCTCTTTGCAGACCTTATTCCAGAACTCACCTCTCCCCAACCCACTGCCCATAGTGCAGCCACCATCTCATGGAATCTTCCTGTCCCGCAAACCTCCACAGCTCAGCATGCTATCATTCCATTAGCTGTTCTTTCATTGTCTGTATTCACGGGGCTCCTTTCTCCACTCTCCTATGTTTCACTCTCTCTTGGAAAGAGCACGTACAGTTCATGCCTTCAACAGCTACATGTATGTTGAAAATTCCCAGTCTACTGATCCAGCCCTGATCTCTTATATCTCTGACTGCTACATACACCCTTTATTCGTCATTGCTTTTAGTAATACTTTTTTTAATTTATTTTATCTCAGCTTTCAAACTCAGCACTATACACGTTGAAGCAGTGGTTACCTAGGAAACTACTGGATATGTTGGAGAACAATTATGAGGGAGGAATACATATTTCTGAAGATGGCTCAGATTTCCATGAGCAGAGACATATGAAATAAAAAAGCAATGTGGAAAATAAATGCCTTCAGATCCTAAGAAGTTATTTTCAACTCCAGCTCCATTCCTCAATCCTTAGAATATTGCACTCCTTTCTTATATTGTGGGGGTTGAGTCCTAAGAAAAACTGCCCAAGTCCACAAGTATTGTGAAAACACTCAAAAATAGCTGAAATTTCAAATGGAAAATCTAAAATGCTGACGATGTGCTATATAGTTTAAAGTTTAGTAAGCATGTAAGGACAGATGGAAAGCATTCTTTCATGGTACGAAAGCCTTAAAAGAGTTGTCTTAATAACCAATAAAGGAGCAACTTACATATTCAAAAACAGACAGCTAACTAAAATAATTCTAAAATGGACAGGGAGGAATAGTACTTAATAATCTAATATGATATTACAAAACATATTCAGTGGAAAGGAAAAATGTCATGATATGCTTAAAAAAGGTAACCAAAGAGTAAAATTAACATGATCCCAATTCATAAAAAATTATTAATAATATCTCTATATATGAAGAGAAAAAGAAAGAATACACACCAAAAAAAGTTATGGTGATGGTAATACATATTTTATCTCTTCTTTGTGCTTTTCTATATTTACTGAATTTTCTCTGATAATTTCTTAAAATGCCCTTTTAAGTCAAAGTTACAAGAAGAATATAATAAGAAAAATAATCAAAATATTTGATGAAAAACGTGTGACCACACCTATATCCAGCAGCACATGCCTACTGGATATAGCAATGAAATACACCAAAATTCTAACAGTCTGTATTAAAGTGCTCATAATTCTTTCCTCCATCTTCCCCTCCACCTTCCCAGATGCCTGGCAATATGGTTATATTATTTTACAATAAAATTAATAGTTAAACATTTTTAAGATAAAAAAGGCCCCAAAGGGAGTTGTGACCCAAGAGGTAAATCTGGTTTTGTTTCAGCTTTTACGTAACAGGGCCACCTACTCACTAAATGCCTTAGCATAGCTGTCCTCTTCCTTTTTGGCACCAGGGACAGGTTTCCGGGAAAACAGTTTTTCCACAGATGACTAGGGGAGGTGTTGGAATGATTCTCACAAGGTTCGCATAGGGTTTGTGCTCCTATGAGAATCTAATGCTGCTGCTGACCTGCAGGAAGTGGCGCTCAGGCAGTGATGCAAGCCCCGGAGCGCGGCTGTAAATACAGATGAAGCTTCGCCCATTCACCCACTGCTCACCTCCTGCTATATGGCCTGGTCCTAACAGGCCATGGACTGGTACCGGTCCGTGACCCCACCGTTGGGGACCCCTGCCTGAGCAGCTCAGAGAAGCCTTCCCTAATTTGTAAAATGAGCACTACACCTGCCCAGACCTCTCCCCACCTTGCGTGTGCAGGCTAAGTCGCTTCAGTTGTGTCCGATTCTTTGCGACACCATTCGTATTGTAACATCAACATCACAATTTACCAAAAGGTTGGAGTGCTCTCCCCAGTCCCCCAGGACACCCACACCCTCTTCCTGACCTTTTCACATTAGATGTCCGGGGCTGTCCCGGTGCCTGTTTTGAATCAAATGATGAGAAGTGCTGGCTGCTTGTTGCCATATCCACACGAGAAGGCCTGTTGATAAAAAAGGCAGTGAGGTTTTTGTTTCTTTGTCTTACAGGAAAAATCTACATATATTCAAGAACACGACACAATCCCTTCAGTTATTTATAATATCTCATCTCCATTTCTTTTCAATTTTGCAAATCAAATAGCAAAATCTACTCAGTTACAAAGTGAATATTCCTGAAATACAGCCCCTATAAAATAAACTTATTTTTCTTTTCATTCCAGTCTAACAAAAAAGAAATTCATAAAATCGCCCCCTCTCAAAACTCTCCACCCAAACGTAACATTGTAGCTTGTATATATCCTTCCAAATCTTTCCCCATGTATATCTATGTATCTATCTCTAGTTTTCTTAATTGAAATGGAATATTATTGTAGGGGAGGAAAGAGTTTCCATCAACTGTCTTAGGGTCCCTGGCTGGGTCTATAAATCAAACTGACAAAGACAGATCAACAAGACAAAAGCATAAAAATGTGACGTTATACACATACATGTGAATCTCCAGAAGAGACTGAAGAAGACCCAAAAAGTGACCACAACAGAAATCTTTTATACTTTGCAGACAAAGAAACAATATATTTGTGAAGAACTGGCAGGACAAATGGTAAAGGGCTAGGAGTAAATGGTAAAGATGTAACTAGGAAGACAAGGGTGAATTTAACAAAGTCTGTCTGCAGACTCTCTAAGCTGTAAGAGTCTGTCTTCAGTAAAAAGAGAATTTAGATCCTACATTTGGGCAGAAAGAGGGAATTTTTTCAGTTTTTACTGCTTCTTAACTGGCTTCAACTCAAAATAATGTTTATGTCAAAGAGGCATACACATTTCGGGATAACATATTTGGTTTCCTTCATTATATGCTTAATTTATCCTGAATCCTTTCTTCCCAACACAGAGTTGCTCTACCATGGTTACTGTCCATACAGCAATCTACTGAAAAGAGGTAACATAATTTGTTACCCATCCCTCATTTTGAGGCATGTTCAGTTCAGTTCAGTTCAGTTCAGTCACTCAGTCGTGTCCGACTCTTTGCGACCCCATGAATCGCAGCACCCAGGCCTCCCTGTCCATCACCAACTCCCGGAGTTCACTCAGACTCGTGTCCATTGAGTCAGTGATGCCATCCAGCCATCTCATCCTCTGTCGTCCCCTTCTCCTCCTGCCCCCAATCCCTCCCAGCATCAGAGTCTTTTCCAATGAGTCAACTCTTCGCATGAGGTGGCCAAAGTACTGGAGTTTCAGCTTTAGCATCATTCCTTCCAAAGAAATACCAGGGCTGATCTTCAGAATGGACTGGTTGGATCTCCTTGCAGTCCAAGGGACTCTCAAGAGTCTTCTCCAACACCACAGTTCCAAAGCATCAATTCTTTGGCATTCAGCCTTCTTCACAGTCCAACTCTCACATCCATACATGACCACAGGAAAAACCACAGCCTTGACTAGACGGACCTTTGTTGGCAAAGTGATGTCTCTGCTTTTGAATATGCTGTCCAGGTTGGTCATAACTTTCCTTCCAAGGAGGAAGCGTCTTTTAATTTCATGGCTGCAGTCACCATCCGCAGTGATTTTGGAGCCCAAAAAAACAAAGTCTGACACTGATTCCACTGTTTCCCCATCTATTTCCCATGAAGTGATGGGACCGGATGCCATGATCTTCGTTTTCTGAATGTTGAGCTTTAAGCCAACTTTTTCACTCTCCTCTTTCACTTTCATCAAGAGGCTTTTTAGTTCCTCTTCACTTTCTGCCATAAGGCTGGTGTCATCTGCATATCTGAGGTTATTGATATTTCTCCCAAAACCTTGATTCCAGCTTGTGTTTCTTCCAGTCCAGCGTTTCTCATGATGTACTCTGCATAGAAGTTAAATAAGCAGGGTGACAATATACAGCCTTGACGAACTCCTTTTCCTATTTGGAACCAGTCTGTTGTTCCATGTCCAGTTCTAACTGTTGCTTCCTGACCTGCATACAGATTTCTCAAGAGGCAGGTCAGGTGGTCTGGTATTCCCATCTCTTTCAGAATTTTCCACAGTTTATTGTGATCCACACAGTCAAAGGCTTTGGCATAGTCAATAAAGCAGAAACAGATGTTTTTCTGGAACTCTCTTGCTTTTTCCATAACCCAGCGGATGTTGGCAATTTGATCTCTGGTTCCTCTGCCTTTTCTAAAACCAGCTTGAACATCAGGAAGTTCATGGTTCACATATTGCTGAAGCCTGGCTTGGAGAATTTTGAGCATTACTTTACTAGCATGTGAGATGAGTGCAATTGTGCGGAGGCATGTTAGTTGCTCCCAATATTTCACAACTACAAACAATACTAAAATAAGCCCCTTTACTCACTTTCCTGATTATTTCTTAAGGATAAATTCTGGAGGTAAAAGGCGTGCATTTTGTAAAATATCTTACATTAAAATAATTGCCTATTTCCCATTATATATACCCCACAGAGTGTTGAGGTAACACAGAAGATGTGGAGACCAATCTGGTTTGCAGTCTTAGGCCACCCTTTGACCCACAAATACCCTCACAGACACACAAGGAGGCAAGTCCACTGGAGAGAAGGAACCTTCCACAGAGCTTAAGAATAAGTCCTGCCCCATGTATAATAGAATCTCCAACCTCCCGTTGATGATTCACCTTAACTGTACACAAGCTGTAGAGCAGAGAGGAAACAGTTACTGACCATTCCTTTAGGAAAGCTTTTTCTTTCTGTGTTTTTAATTCTAAAATGTCAATGCCCTTATTGTAGATTAAGTAGAGTTTAATTATATTCTACCTTCTGACTTCCCAATACCCAGTAATATTTTATATCCAACATTCATCTTTTCTTGAACATATCAAGTTCCCTACATTTTATACATCAAATTAGAGGAAATCAAGGTTCTTTTTACTAGGGTGGCTAGCTGTGGGTGCTGAGAGACAATAAAATGTCAAGGATAAGAGGAAATGTATCTTAAAGGAAGGTTATTTTCCATCACAAGAACTTTTTACCAGGAGAATCGAGGAAGTGCTAAGCCCTCAGATAAACCAGACTCCAGGGCAGTGACTGGCATCTCTGTTTACAAGCAAGGAAGTAGAAAAGACAGATTCAAAGGACTTTTGGACCATTCTTGCCTATCTGTTCCCTTATAGGTTCATTTATAAGGGCTAGAAAAGCACGTTCTTTAAAATGTACATTAAAATGCCCCCCCCCGTTTGTCATCTGCCTTATCTTTAACTTTCTCCCCAATATTGAAATTTTTATTTAATCAAAACTAGTCAGTTCCTTTAATATTTCTGATTTTCAAGGCATACTTAGAAAAACTTTCCCTCCACAAAGATTATATAACATAATTTTCCATGCTGTTTACTTTCTAAATATTTAATGTGTTGATCCATTCATAATTTAAGTATATGCTATAAGATAATGTGTGCATTTTTCTTATTCTTTTGCCATTTTTTCCAAGATAATTTTTAAAAGCCCATATCTTTACCCCAACAACTTGACATACTATAAATATACATATAAAACACTGAATTAATTAAGTCCTGTTAAAATCAAGTCTGCTGTGCCAGGTAAAGGTTGCACATTTCAAAGCTATAATTATAGCATCTTTATCAAGCACAAAAACATTTGAATTTATCAGAACTTAGTAATTATTAAAAACAATACTAGGGTTTTTTTTATTTCTCTGAGGTACAAGAGTTTAGTTTTTTATGCATATATATATATGTATGTATGTATGTATGTATGTATATGAAGTCCCAGACATTCTACAGTATTTTAAAATTTATATTACTAACAATAAGGACATCATGCTACAGATTTTTTTAAATAATTGTATTTTACATCTAATTCACTCATTTAAAATACTATCTAGTATTTTATCAAAAATCTATTTTTCCTTTTTCATGAGAAATGCTTCAGATACATGGAGAAAATGGTTTAACATGCAGGTATATCTCAAATCCACTTGGTGTACAGTGTGATCTAAATTTAAGTATTTCCCCTATGGATAGGCAATTATCCCAACAGTAATGAATAACTTGTCTTTCAGCTATTCACTGGATTCTAAATAATACAAAAGAAAGACTGTATGCCTGCTCAATCAAGCATTGAGGTAAGCTCAATTGTATGCCTACTACTATTTTAGAGCACAAATAGGCCCACCCAAGGAATATTTCATTTTGTAAGGGATATATCTTTGTTTGATTTGTTACTTTCTATACATTAGGGTCTATATTTTATAAAATAATATGTTAATTTGTAGATTTTTTTTTGGTCTGACACATATGCAAATACTTTGATAAGGTTATGGCTTTTTTGCCTTGTAGGAAATTAATCAGTTTTGTATATTTGTATATAACAAATCTTATTCAAACATTCTTTCTTCAGTTCCCCCAAATGCTCTTGGAAAAATTTTAACCATCTTGCTGATTTTGTCATGATCAGTAAATCTTTGACATGTGTTCATGCTATACTCATCACACTCCGACCTACTGAATGACTCTGCAATCTCTAACCCAGGGCAAGTTTTCATACATGCATAAAGCAGTTTCAGGCACTCTTTTGATCTATTTACATATTCGCCTCTGTTTGCACCAGTTACACAATTTTCATTTTCATGGCTTGGTCTTGGGCTGCTATTGCAATTTCATTCTTATTTACAAATTTTAGAATCAGTTATTGTAAAGTTACAAGAGAAGTCTGCTGAGTTTTCAGTGGGACATGATTTCATTTTCAGAGATTTTACCTAGAACTGCTATCTTTACAATATTATATTTTCATACCTATACACATTTATCCAAGTCTTCTCTTATTTTCTTCAATAAAGGAAGGAAATATACATAAGACACTGCACTAAGGTACATGCACCCTTGCAAAGATGCCATGCTAGATGTTCCTTATGTTGCTTTAGTTTTAGAATGTGTACCACCAAAGTAAGGACAGTTATTAAAAACTGAACAGAATGACTTGCCTGTTCCACTTTTGAGCAAAACCTAGATGTTATGCTCAGATGTTAGAAAAAATGTATTTTTAGCTAAAGAAAAATCTTGCTATTTGGTTTATAGAGGTTAAGGAAAAAATCATATATTTCATTTACACTATTACTATGCTAGAAAATATGTCCTTATCTTGCCCTGATTTTCCGCTTTGTTTTTAAATGGCTGTATTGAGACATTATTCACAGACCACTCAATTCACTCATTTGAAGTACACAGTCAATTGTTTTTAATATTCATAGATAGTATATCACTTTAATCATTATCTAATTTACATTTTGTCACCCAAAAGATACTCTATATCCATTAGTAATCACTTCCCATTTCTCTCTACCTCTAGTCCTAAGAAACCACTAATTTACTTTCTACATGTATAAATTTGCCTTTTCTGGACATTTTATATTAATGATATTAAGTAATATGGTCTTTCACGATTAGCTTTTTTCACAGAGCATAAGGTTTTCAAGATTCACTTGTGTTGTTGTTATGTATGTCATTCTTTTTATTGCCAAATAATAATCCATTGCTATAGATATAACACACTTCACTTGTCATTTCATTATTTGATAGGTATATGGGTATATTTCTACTTTTGGCCTATTATAAATAATGCTGCTATTAACATTCATGTATGAGCTCTTGTGTGGACGTGTATTTCATCTAGGAGTGGAATTGCTGAATCACTTGATAATTCTACATTTGATACTTTTGAGAGCTGTCAGGCCATTTTCTAAAATGACTATGTCATTTTACATTCTTACCAATAACATATGAAGCTTTCAATTTCTCCATATCTTGGACAACACTTGTTACTGTCCATCTTAGGGTGTATTATAGTGTTAGGTAGTTAGAAAAAGGAGTCCAAAATGGCAGTGGCTAAAAGACAAAGGGAAAAGCCTATGAAAAGGGAACAAAAGAAAAATCGGAGAACCTCAGGAGAAACAAACGCCCTCTTCCTGGCTAGCCCTAATTTGCATAGGGCAGGCTTGCGGGGAGGAGACAAAATGTATAAAAAGAGGGAACCAGGCCAAGTTGGGGCTTCTTCTTTGGAGTCCACCTGCCTTCATGCCTCCAGCATGTAGTATCCTTTGTTGCCGAATAAAACCCTAAGTTGTAATCGAGCTGTAACACTGGTCTGCAATTTCAAATCTTCGTTGAGCAAAGACAGAACTGAGGAAATTACACACTCTCCCAACAATAGAACCTTGTGATTTTGACTTGCATTTGCCTAATGACTAATGATACTGAGTATCTGTTTGAGTACATATTGACCTTTGGAGAAATGTCTGTTCAGGTTCTTTGGCCATTTTTTAATTGGGTTATCTGTCTTTTTATTACTGAGCTTTATATTGCTTTAATTTTTAATCTCTTGGTAGAACTAGTCTCAAATGAAAAGGTGTATGCTTACAAGTTCATTGTTTATACTTTTTCTCTCATTCAAATCACAATTAGAAGAATCAAGTCAAAAATTTCCCCCAATAAATCCAACACAATGGGCTATGTTCCTGCACAACGAAATAAAAGCGAGTCCATTTTAAAAAGAAAAAATGAAATAAAATTTCAAAAGTTAATAAAATGGCACAATACCCTTGAAGCTTTTTCATCAAAGTTAAAATCTCTTTAGGGGACAAGAGGAATGAATGAAGAAAGACTAACAGATACGCTCTGGGAGGCACCATTTATATAATATAACCTACAGTCTGAATCCACTCCAGTATTCTTGCCTGGAGAATCCCCATGGACAGAAAAGCCTGGGAAGCTACAGTCCATGAGGCCACAAAGAGACACGACTGAGCCACTAAACACAACACAAGCACAGTCTGAATGGTACCCACTGGAGTTATGAGCACAGGACTCCAGTGGACACCACCACCAGATTTGCAGTTTATCTACTGCTTAATATTATTGACCATATAACCCAACTTATCTTAATAAAGAAAACTGCTCATCAGACCAAATTCTGTCCTATGGATGATGTTTTCAAATAGCCATCCTCATGGCCAGCGATCAGAGGAAAAGGAGAGGTGTTACTTCTGCTTCTGGGAGAGAAAGAACAGCCCAGAAACTACCAGGCACTCCACTCCCCAAAACACATGTTACTGTCAACTTCACCCCCAACCCTGTCACCAACACTGTCAGAATCAAAGGAAAGAAATTTCAACATTTTTTTGCCATACTAGTCCTGACCTTTGGAGAAGGCAATGGCAACCCCCTCCAGTACTCTTGCCTGGCAAATCCCATGGATGGAGGAGCCTGGTAGGCTGCAGTTCATGGGGTCGCTAGGAGTCGGCCACGACTGAGCGACTTCACTTTCACTTTTCACTTTCATGCATTGGAGAAGGAAATGGCAACCCACTCTAGTGTTCTTGTCTGGAGAATCCCAGGGACGGGGGAGCCTGGTGGGCTGCTGTCTCTGGGGTCGCACAGAGTCGGACACGACTGAAGCGACTTAGCAGCAGCAGCAGCAACAGTCCTGACCTTTAGAGGGAAGCCCTAAAACTCTAAAAAAAGGCCAAAAAGAAAGCATCAATGTAGAATATAATTATTCTATTAGGTGAGAGACTAGTAGATTTATAAACTAGATAAACTACCCTTAAAGAATACATGCTTAGACTTATTACAAAAGCTTCCTCAATCAAAATTATAAACCTTCATATCATCTGAAGAACTTGGGTGGTTTTTATATTCTTTGTGCTTTTCCATAAAAGGAAGAACTCAGGGAGCTTAACCTGGAAGAAAGAAGACTTAGAGGAGAGCAGAGAAGAAGAAAGAACACAAGGGCTATTTCCAGACACTTCTATCCCTTGTTCAATTGGAAGGTTACAATTCATCCTTCCAGACTAGCGGTTCCAAACCTTTTTGGTGCCAGGGACCAGTTTCATGGAAGACAATTTTTACATGGACCTGGTGTGGGGGGATGGTGTCAGCACAATTCAAGCACTTATATTTATTGTGCACTTTATTTCTAACCTTAATGCCACCACTGATCTGACAGGAGGTGCCAGATCCATGGCCAGGCAGTTGGGAACTCATGTTCTAGACCACCTTTTCTGGAGCTGTATCTTACTTCCAAAGGATTCAGAAAAATACATAACAATGTGTATCCAGAGACAGAATAAAACACAAATGTGGCAAAATGCTAAAAAAGAGATTCAGGGTGGACAGAAGTTCTCTGTATGATTCTCGTACCTTTTCTCAAAGTATAGAGATACTGCAAAATAAAGGTATTTTTAAAAAGACAGCTCTGGTGACAAAGGGCAGAGAACAGGGATCAAATGGGAGTGGGCACTAGCCTCTGGCCTCTGTGGACCAGCTGGCAGCAGTGGAGAATGCCAAGCGCTCAGGGTCATGGGCGCACCAACAGGTCCAGCCATCACAGGTAACTCAGGGGCAGGCACAGCAAGGACAGAGGTCACTGCAAAAACGACCGATGAGACGCTCAACCAGAGAGCAACACCCGGACTGGGCTCCATCCCTGTGTCTTCCTCCTGGCCCCAGAGGCCATCTGGGAAGCAGGGGAAAGAGGGGGAACCTTTGGGGCAGGAGATGTCAGCCTGACGCAGAGTTTAAATTTTCACTTGCATGGGCATTTACCTCCCCTACTCCATCAGGAAAACCTGAGAGTCTCCCAAAGAGGCTGTCTGAATGTTGAACAGATGATGTCATCTTTAACTGACAACTTAATGTTTTTTTTTCTCATGCTCAAGGGAGATGAGAGTTCCAAAGCAAAGTGAGGACAGTTGAAAAGGATGAAAATTCATTTTTGGATGCAAGATTAAGCGTGCCCAGATCCTACTCACTGAAAAAAATGGAAGGTGGGACTTACTGTCTCTTTAGAAAATAGAAAGAACCCCAACAGATGCTGTTTTTCTTGCCCACAGTCCCAGCAGGTCACGGACAGAGCCGGAAGCTAAACCCAGACCCTGCCATCTTTTCAACGTGGTTTTCTCAGGCAAAGCAAACTGTACTCCTCCACTTTATTCAAAACAAATAACAACAGGATGTTAGTTGGCAAGAGACAGATACAGCTCGTATTTCATTCCGCTGGTTTTCTTTACTGATTTTTTTCAAACTTAAGTGAAAATTCCTGCCCTACTGGAGGGTTCTCTTATTTCTAGTGGAAAACTTCTACCAAATCTGTTAGTGATCCTTCTTCAGTTCCCTACTGCAGTGTGATTTAGGAGAAAGCATGCTGGACACACGCAGAATGCTGGGTTCTGTTCCAGGTGTGCAGGCAATGAGATTTTGGGTCAGTCGCTCACCTCTGCCAGGGGCTGGGAGGGGCAGCCTGGGGAGAGGGAGGTGGAAGCAAGCGGGGTGGGTAGGCTACTATTTGATGCACACAGAGTTTCAGTTTTACAACATGAATAGAGTTGCAGAGATGGACAGTGGTGATGGCTGCACCACATTATGAACATACTTAATACTACTGAAGCAGTGGTTATGATGGAAAAGTGTATGTTACATGTATTTTACAGCAATTAAAAAAATGAGGGAAAAAAACTGCACATATACACAAAAGCTGGAAGTGGGCTAAAAATTCCTTGGTCCTGTTTACCTCACAGGGATGTTCCAAGGAAGCAATGCATTCCACTTTGCAAAATCACTTTTTAAATTGAAAGATGACATAAACGTGGTCTGATGCTGTTAAAAGAGTTAAGTGATTGGGGCCAAGAACTCCCCATTAGACAGACCACTGCACTCCTGCTACTCAGCAGTCTGAGCTTCCCCATAGGGACAGCCAGAGGCCACTCAGCAGCACTCTGCCATTTTCATCAGTCCCTCCAAGTAGGGATGCAGAGCTTCTCAGGACACAGAGCAAATGCAGGTTTCTAGCATGATGCTAAATGAGGATAACTTTACCATTTCTTTTCAAACACTACCTAAAACACAGAGAAAAAAAAAACCTTTCTAAAACACAAAGATGAAACAAGTTTGCCTTTCATTTAGCTCATGATCCATGAGAGAAAGAAAAATCCATCACTACCCGAAAGTACCCAAAAGTTTTCCAGGCTAGAGAACATGTCTCTCCTCTGGGTTTCATGGTCAAAATTTAAAACTCATCACAGTATGATGAGTGGTCTACTTTTCAGCTGTTGTGAGTAGATGATGAGCTTTTTAAGGACAGGAATTCTCTTAGTCCAGAGAAGTTAAATCAATTTTGATTGAATGAATGATATTTGTATTGATTCTATATGTGTATTAGCACCCTTGTGCCAAATACAGTCTCAATTCTTGGTATTTTATGCCACATATGTAAACCATGGAAAGCACCCATCATTATATGATCATAGAGTCCTCATTCATAAGCAAGCAACTATCAGTAAATATTAGGGCTTCCCCCACATACATCTGGGCTTTCCTGATGGCTCAGCAGTGAAGAATCCACCTACAATGTAGGAGATGCAAGAGACGTGGGTTCAATCCTTGGGTCAGGAAGATCCCCTGCAGGAGGAAACAGCAACCCTCTTCAGTATTCTTGCCTGGAAAATCCTATGGACAGAGGAGCCTGGTGGGCTATCATCCATGGGGTCACAAAGAGTCAGACACGACTGAGCAAGTAAGCACGCACGCACATACATCTATCAGATTAGACAAGCAAAACAGAAGGGGAAACATAAATACACAAGTAATTAAGTGCCAAAGTTTAATTTTCTTTAACTCTTCAATGTACAGCTGTTTTTATAGTTGATCTACTGTATATATCCAGCCTGTGGTACCACGTGGGCACATACAATGGTTTGTTATACAGGAATGCTATCACCAAAAAAAAAAAATAATAATAATAATAACCTACACTAATATTAAAGAGGTGTGACGGCATATAAATGCTACGTATTAAGGCCTGATTTGTTGACTCATGGAAAAGGTTCAAGTTCTGCCACATCCACCAACTAAGAAGATAATGACTATAGCCCCAGACCACAGGAGAAATTCAAATCTTGGTCCCATATTTTCCTGCTTTCTAAAATACAGCATCTGTGATGACCTGAAACAAGATATTCTATAACCCACTAATCTAAAACGATCACCAAAGAAATCCAGTCATACCAGTTGAAGGGTCATGAAAGACTTTCCACACCTGTGAACTGATGAAATAGCAAAAGAAAAACAAGCTATGTATGAAATCCATGCCAATCTCATGTCCACATAATTTGCCCATAGGTGAGTCCTGCCCTTTCGAAACTAAGCCAAAGGCATAAGTGTAAATTTAGTTGAAAAGTAGAAAGCAAGTCAAAACAACAGGAAAATCTCAGCCTGAGGTCAAAAAACCTAAGCATTTTTCATGACACACATCTGCAGAATACATTGAAATTTCATTTACAAAAAGGGAGGGGGGCTGCCTACATTCCCTCAATCAACCCAAGATTAAGAAACACAATAAAACAGATCTGCCAACTTTCAGCATGATGGAGTCATGGTCAGCACCTTGGATGACTTGTGGACAACTGATTTAACCTATGCACCTCACTCTTCTCATCAGTAAAAGGGGAAATTAATTAACACAGTAGTTGTTTAAGATCCAAAACAGACTCACCATGGGTACTGGGCCTGACACAGAAGACATTTTAAGAACAATCTAGCCTATTTCTTTGCCATTTCTAGCCTATTTCTTTAAGATATGAACATAATGACACAGCAAAGAACTGCTAAACCTCCCTCAATGCTTTGTTCAGGAAATCACATAGAGTCTCAAAATGGCTTATCTCACGATAGGCCTCAGAGACTTCTGCTAGTCAAATGAGAGATTTGGTGCAAAAAAATGGGAGATGAAAACTATATACAAGTCACAAGTGAGTGATATGTTTATTCATAAGTTACTGGGTTGGAAATCAAAATATACCTCCATAAAAACAATGATTGATATGTATCTATACCAATATATATCTTTATGTATGTGTTAAACATGTGTGTATATATATATACATATATACACAAATATATGTACATATATATAGCATAAATCTCTATATACATTCATATGTACAGGCACACAAATATGTTAAATTCTCAACCTAAGCCATCAAAGCCTATTTAAGCCCTAAATTATTAACAACTGACCAAAGTCTTAGAGCCAGGAGCAAGGTGACTCCACTGCTCATACTCTAGTGACACTTCAGTGGTTCATCACTGTCCTTGCCACAGCTTCTTGGCAATGTCCCTTGGCACCTGTCTTTCACTAACCAGCCTATCCTCACTAGAACTGCAGGGCGCCCAAGCTTCTTGACAAACCCTGAAGAGATCGTAGTGAAGGGGATCAGAGTATGTCACCCCAAAATGTCATTTTCACATAAAGAGTATTTCAAGTTGAAGGCAACTAGCTCTCTGCTCCCCTCCTTTCTTTATAAAATTAGGGCATCAATTTCTTTTTATTAAAGATGTTTCCCTCTCCCACACTAGGTAGAAAACTAGTCCAGAGATAACTCTTAACCACCTGAGAGGACTCTTATCTGTGTGTCTGCCTGCATGCATGCTGAGTCGCTTCAGTCAAATCCAACTCTTTGTGACCCTATGGATTGCAGCCCACCAGGTTCCTCTGTCCGTGGGATTCTCCAGGCAAAAACACTGGAGCGGGTTGTCATGCCCTCCTCCAGGGGTCTTCCTGATCCAGGAATCGAACCACCGTCTCTTATGTCTCCTGAACTGGCAGGCAGGTTCTTTACCAGTAGTGCCACCCAGGAAGCCCCTTATCTGCATGAAAACCTTACTAAACGATTCTTGTTTAGCATACATCTTCTAGTCATTTTCCCATAACTTACCCACATCCAGTAGCCCCCCAAATCCTCTTCTTTTATTTAGCCTCTTCACACTTCATCATCCTTTGTTTAAATGATATGTTTCCAATTCCAACCACCTCCTTAAGGCACATTTCTTGGTGAACTTTCATATGTATGTATGCAGTTAAACTTGTTTTTCTCTTCTCTTCCTAACCTGTCTTTTGTCCATTTAATTTATAGGCCCCAAGTATCCCCAAGGGGATAAAGGAGAAAACTTTCCTTTCTTGCAATGGTCTCTCACATCTCAGGGACTTGGGCATAATAAATGCTGCCGCTATACCTGATTGCCACCAGTACCTAGCAACATCAGCCTCAATTCAGACATCGCCCTCCTCCAGAAAGCTCCCTGAACTCCTGCCATCACCCAGACTTGAGTCAGTCGTCCCTCAGCTTTGCTCCCACAGAACACGGACCTTCTCCATACTATAAAATCTATCCCATTACATCACAATAACAGAGTTCCTTGTCTGTATCCCCCAATAAACTGTAAGTGCCTAAATGAATATTAATAAGTCAAAACATCTGCCTTATTTATTTATTTACTTAAGTCCTGACTAGCTCACTCTCAAGTAATAACCCTCTGACAGCACAGGGAGACCTCTGAATCCAGGCTGCCAGGGATTCTTCTTCAGAGTCAAGGCCAGCCAAACTCTTCACAGGTTCAGGTTCTTACTCTCTTTATTTTTTGTTTTGTCAAGTTGGCTGGTTGGTTTGTGTTTGCTGTGTGCTCTTGATTCTGGTTTTGATTTCTTAGTATATGTCTTCCATGACACTATAATGGAATGAATCGTGGTTAAGAAATCTAGCTACTGACCCCATTTTAACTACTATATGATCTCTATCTTTGCTCCCCCATCTGTAAGTTGAGGGGATAGTCTAAGAGTGGTTCCTAAACCTCACTGCTCACAGTCCTGAGGGATGCCTGTAATAAAAACTGTTCTCTGTCTAGCACAGGGAACTCTACTCAGTGCTCTGTGGTGACCTAAATCAGAAGGAAATCCAAAAAAGAGGGGATATCGGTAGACATATAGCTGATTCACTTTGTTGTACAGCAGAAACTAAAACAGCATTGTAAAGCAACTAGACTCCAATAAAAAATAAATACATAAAAGTAAAATTAAACACTATTCTCCCTCTAGAGCTCAGGTAACTCTGATGAGCGGCCAGGTTTGGAGACCACTGGAAGGGGCAGAGATTTGAAATCAAGTCACATCTGGGGCCGAGTTCTAATTCCTCCACTCACTTCCTGTGTGACCTTTAGCAAATTACTTAACTTCATCTCCGTTTACCTGCATGTCAGAGCACAGATAGTAAGTAGTTTACAGGACTGAAGGGAAGGAAGATTAAGGTACAAAAGAAGAGTACCAGCTCGTGGCTGGCCCACTGCAGATGCTCAGTAAACGGTAATGACACCCCTCCACGCCTCCTGTGCATTCTCATAGCATCCAATCATTTCTCTGTCATGGCCTCTAAGAGTTTCCAGAGAGCAAGGCACCTCTGTTTTATTCTCCACCCCATCCCCAGTGCCCAACACAGTGCCTATGACACTGCCCAATATTATTCAATAAATATTCATTCAATTAGTGAATCAGTAACATATCAGAATATACTAACATAACTGATTTCCCTCCCTTTCTCAGTAGACTAAACTGTGAGCTCCTCCAAAGCTGGAACTATTCCTTGTTTACTGATCTAAAATTCAGTACTTAATATAGTGCCTATTACATGCTTGTTGAACTAATTATTTTCAAAGTCTCTTTCTAGGTCAAGCGTACCAAGGATCTGTGGCTCCAGAAGATCTGAGACAGAATTAGTTGCAAGTGTTTTATGTCTTTTATATATTTGGCTGCAAAGTACCAAAACTTCTACAGTTGAAAAATTAGCACACATATAATGAAATAATTATGCACTTTCTGAAGGTTCCCCTCACCTGCTACCAGTATCTGCTCCATGAGGGCAGATATAATACCTCGTTCAGCATCATGTTCCCAGAGCCTAATAAGAGCTTTGTGACAAATATAAACATTTGTTGATGAATGAATATAAGTTCTTTGCCAGTCTAGGTAAGGCAGAATTTCCTATTTTTAGGACTCTTTCCTCATTGAATTCAAAGTTGCTGCATTTAGGAATGACGAAATGTTCAAAAATAAGAACAGCAGATGTTTCATCTCTGGGTGGTAGAGAATTTCTTTTTTAAAATCCTTGATTTATTTTACTCTGCAGAAAATCAACCAAAACACTAGCACCCAAAAAACTCACATAATAAATCACCTTAAGTCAAATATATTCTGCATCTAAAGATGACTATTACCAGTTGGTATTTTAAAGTATTATGACTATTGAGCCCTGAACTTAACTTTGAGAAATTGCTTTAGTTAATGTGATTTTAAAATAAAAGAATGAGATCCGAAACCAAATGATATGAATCAGATCACTAAAATAATAAGACTTTCATGTAACAAAGATTAATCAAGAACATACGGGGGTTATTATGAAAACCAAAATTTTACCTCTGTCCTTACAAAAGATTCAAAATTGATTCAATAAAAATTCAGCAAGGATACAGTTGTAGCCTCCAGTGAATTCCAAAGAGGGAAAGTGGGACATAATGACTAAGGACAGATGTTTAGACTAAAGGGTCTGCGTCACCAGAAAAAAAATGGCACCGATTCAAATGCACAATTAGAAAAGGGTGGTCAGGCAAAGGTCACTTTGGGGTAACTCCCATTTATTGCGATCTGCTACAAAGAGACCGAGGGAACCCCACACAGCATGGAGAGAGGTGAGGTCTATGACTATCTCCGGAGGCTATTCTGCCAGCATGCCACAGTACTTAATTTTTCTTTAAGATTTTAATCACCCTAACAAAAACGCACCACGAAGCCAACAAAGGACAGAAGACAAACACAATGAATACAAAGTAAATGAATACAAAGTAAGCCGTCATCATCTTTCCATTGTTCTGCAGCCTCACGCACACCTTGCAAGAGCAGTAAACCAGCCATAGCATCCTTCTCAGCAGCAAGATTCGCTGTTTTCTCCCATTTTAGCACTCGCTCTCAGGAACTTCAGAAAAAAAGACACAGGGGGTCCAGGCTGGGGAGCAGGGGGAGCCCTGGCAGGCTTGACACGAAGGCTTTAATGAAGACAACATCAACTAACAAAAACTGCTAGCCTCCAGTGAAATTTCACTCTGATTTTTTTTAATCGGCATAGCTTTCCTTAAATTAAATCCTCACAGATCCAAAGAGAATGCTGCAATCATACCCCCCAGAAACAGCTAAATAAATGCAACATACTTACAGGTTTAGAGCAGCTGTAACTTTGAAGAAATGAATATAGAAGCCTTTTCCTCTCTCCTACCAGATTTTTTTTAAAGCCAATGGAAAGAAGAGACAGTTCTCAATTAAAAAGGCAAAAAATCCTCAAATTCTGATTTATGTCTTGGTCTCCTGTGAGACTCTCAATTAATAAGCGTAAGAAAAGAAGTTGCCCGGCTGTTGACAGCATCCCCGAGCTTCCCAGGGCAGAATTTAAGGCATGTCAGTTAAAAGTGGCAGCTACACTCACTGCCGAAAGCTGACGCTCCTGCAGGAAAGGATGCCGGGAGATTTTTTTTCCCCCAATCTCTGCTGCAGCCTAATTCTAATCCATCACTATTTAATTATCCTAGAGAAACAAGCAAGAAAAATACAAATGGCCTGGATTTATAAAATCTACAAGGTCTTTTAATGATTTTTCACCTAATCCAGGACTCACTGCTATCTAAAGAGGGTTAGGTGAAGAATAAAATGAGTTACCTCTTTTATTTTAAGGAAAATGTAAAAGCAGGCTGATGCACCCATGTTAGACTTGGATTTAATATCCTATTGACTATTTTAAAACACTAAATAAGGGAAAGTCAAGTTCTCTTAAGTTTTTAGTCTGATGAATTAAATGTGCAAAAGTTAAATTAGTGAAGTGAATGAAATATACATATGACCTAACAGTCATTTCAATATAGTTGGGAGCTGCACTTTAAAATCAATATTAGATAAAGAATATTTGAATTGGTTTTGATAAAACTAAAAAAAAAAATAAAAATAAAGTAAGCTTAGAGATGGTCACTGACTTGGCAACTTGTCTTGCCTGATGAGCACTTATACATACTAGAACTGGACTGTTTCTGTGATGGGGTTCACAATTCAATCTGATTATATAAAAGTATCAGGTAATGTGTTCTGATATTTTCTGACTGTAAAATAAACTCCTTACAGAGAACTGGAAACAAAGAAGGAAATTAAAACCAGCAGTAATCTCAAACTAGAGATAGCCAACTGTTAATACTTTACTTCTAGTCTTCTTTCTCCATTTCTTTCTCTTTTTTTTTATTACTATTGTTTTACATTTTGTATACTATCTTTTTCACAGAGATAATGTTATGATTATTTACCTATCAATGTGACTCATTTCTGAAAGTGCTCAAGAAAGCTGACATAGGCAGTGACAGACATTCAACATGTATTTATGCACCTACTATAGGCTGAGCATGGAAGACAGAGGATCACACAGAGCATGTGTGGTCCCTACTCCCTTGAAACTCTCGACCCAGCAAGGAAGCCATATACTCCTCAAACAGTCACAAATGTGATAGGTACTATACTTCAGAGGAGACCTACAGGACTCTTTAGAAATATGTAAGAGACCTGGGCTTGCAAAGCTCAGGATTTGTCAAGGAAGGGCAAGCCCAGATGCAAAATCATCAGTATAGTGTATTTCACATCTACATTTGCCAATCTTTTATCTAATATTCTTTTTTTCTTGTATCAAAAGAAACTTTGAGTTCAACTATATTCTTGTGAATAACCTATAATATATAAGAGAATAATTGATATGACTTTGAGAAATTACAAAAGGTAGACCATCCTGCCTCCCTAAAATGGTGAGTTCCCACATGTTTCTAAGAAATCTTCACCCACCTACTGTATAGCACAGGAAACTATATTCAATAGCTTGTAATAACCTACAATGGAAAAGAATCTGAAAAAGAAGATATATATGTATATCACTTCAGTTCAGTCACTCAGTCATATCCGACTCTTTGCAACTCCATGAATCACAGCACGCCAGGCCTCCCTGTCCATCACCAACTCCTGGAGTTCACTCAAACTCAGGTCCATCGAGTCAGTGATGCCATCCAGCCATCTCATCCTCTGTCGTCCCTTTCTCCTCCTGCCCCCAATCCCTCCCAGCATCAGGATCTTTTCCAACGAGTCAACTCTTCACATGAGGTGGCCAAAGTATTAGAGTTTCAGCTTTATCATCAGTCCTTCCAATGAACACCCAGGACTGATCTCCTTTAGAATGGACTGGTTGGATCTCCTTGCAGTCCAAGGGACTCTCAAGAGTCTTCTCCAACACCACAGGTCAAAAGCATCAATTCTATATACATGTATGTAAAACCGAATAATTTTGCTGTACATCTGACACATTGTAAATCAACTATACATCAACTAAAAATTAAAATTAAAAAAGAAAAGAAATCTTCAAGCTAAAATTAACTCAGCCATGTTCTGAATCTCATAAAGGCTAAAAGATTATCTTGAGAATACTGGAAATAATTTGACATGGATTTTTTTTTTTTTAACTTAACGATATTGATGTAATCTAACAACAAAAAAAAAAAACACCAAATATCCAAATAATTTGTGAAAATTATCCACATGATCAAGGTCAACATCAACAGTGAACAGTGATAAATCATTCTGACTGAATATGATATGATGAAAATGGCATTTTATACCTGTGGTCTTCCTCCCCAAATCCCATAATTCCAATCTTACCATGAGAAAAACACCAGACAAATTTCAGTATATGGATATCCTACAAAATATTCTGCCTCAAATTCCTCAAAAGCATCAAGGTCATCAAAAAGAAGACACAGTCTGAGAAACGAACATAGCCAATTAGGTAAAAACTTAGTAAATCTGAAAAAAGTATGGACTCTTGTTAGTGATAATGTATTAATGTTGGTTAATTAATAGCAATAAATTATGACACTAATGTAAGATGTTAATAATAGGGGAAACTGGGTATACAGTAGATGGGAACTCTTAACTTTTCTGTAAATCTAAAACTATTCTAAAAAATAAATCCTATTTTTTAAAAGTCCCTTTCCCAAAATGAAAGTAACTTTATTTTTTCTGATCATTAGTAAAACATATCCCATAAACATGTTTTGATAGTGCAAAAAGGTCATAAAGGGGATATTTTGAAATTATAAGTACTCTATAATTCCGTCACACTGAGATAACAAATTGCAAACACAATATGTATGTATATATACACCTATGTATGTGTGTGTATATATATGCATATGTGTGTGTTTATTTATATATATATATATGCCACTATTTTTAGCTGTGGTTAGGCTGACTAGTAGTGAATGTAGTGAAAGTCACTTAGTCAGTGTCCAACTCTTGTGATCCCATGGACTGTAGCCCACAAGGTTCCTCTGTCCATGGGATTCTCCAGGCAAGAACACTGGAGTGGGTTGCCATACCTTTCCACAGTCCATGGGGTCACAAGAGTCGGACACCCCAGCATTACCAAGTTTCAATCCATGGAATCTATGAATGTTACCTTAAATGAGCAAAGAGACTTTGCAAGTGTAATCAAGTTAATCATCATAAAATGGGGGGATTATCCTAGATTATTTGGTGTGGTTCCTAAATGCAATCACAGGTATTCTTATAACAGGGAAATAGAAAGGCATTTTACACAAAAGGCACAAGGTTATGTGACCATGGAGACAGAGCGATTTGAAAAGACCATGCTGCTGCCTTTGAAGTTGGAAGAAGGGGCCATGGGCCCAGGAATGCAACAAATCCAGTAGCCTTACTGACCTGTATCTCTTCTCTTCAGTTTTCTTTTCTCCAATTTTTCCATCAAAGCGTTCACTTTCCTGAACTTTTTTTTTTTTTTTTGGTATAAACTCCATCCAGTCCCATCACTTCATGGGAAATAGATGGGGAAACAGTGGAAACAGTATCAGACTTTATTTTTCTGGGCTCCAAAATCACTGCAGATGGTGACTGCAGCCATGAAATTAAAAGACGCTTACTCTTTGGAAGGAAAGTTATGACCAACCCAGATAGCATATTCAAAAGCAGAGACATTACTCTGCCAACAAAGGTCCATCTAGTCAAGGCTATGGTTTTTCCTGTGGTCATGTATGGATGTGAGAGTTGGACTGTGAAGAAGGCTGAGTGCCGAAGAATTGATGCTTTTGAACTGTGGTGTTGGAGAAGACTCTTGAGAGTCCCTTGGACTGCAAGGAGAGCCAACCAGTCCATTCTAAAGGAGATCAGCCCTGTGATTTCTTTGGAAGGAATGATGCTAAAGCTGAAACTCCAGTACCTCATGCAAAGAATTGACTCATTGGAAAAGACTCTGATGCTGGGAGGGATTGGGGGCAGGAGGAGAAGGGGACGACGGAGGATGAGATGGCTGGATGGCATCACTGACTCGATGGACGTGAGTCTGAGTGAAGTCCGGGAGTTGGTGATGGACAGGGAGGCCTGGCGTGCTGTGATTCATGGGGTTGCAAAGAGTCGGACACGACTCAGCGACTGATCTGATCTGATCTGATCTTTTTTTTTAAATAACAATACATGTTTATTTCTTTTTTTTAATTAATTTATTTTGATTCATGTCAGTGTATGGCAAAAACCACTACAATATTGTAAAGTAATTAAACTCTCTTTCTTTACGCTCAAGGTTTTTCCCAGCTAATTCTTTTTTAACTGAGTTTTTGAGGATTTTGTCACAACGGTCAAAACAGTCATGTTTTTCCCGCTGGTGTCAGGCTTAAAAAATGATTTCCAACCCAAAGAACATAGAATGATTTACCTTAATTTGCTTTTACTACTTAAATAATAAAATCTCCAACTTATTTTCTTTGTTATTAAGAACCATGCAAAGCCATAAATCCTCCAACCACTGTCCCTCCACCCATTCTCCCCTGGACCAGCATCAACATTGAGAGTTGGCTGGAGTACAAGTGTTGAAGTGGGGAGACTGGAGACTTCCCAGAGACCCCCATCTGTTAGGGGAAGCACACTGACTGAAACCACCACCACGGCCAGGCACCGTAGTAACCACGTGCATGGGTTATTTTACCACAGGAGGTGCTGGTAAGGAACTAACCAGCCACCACCAACTGGGAGAGTTTGGAAAAAGTCAAAAGGAAACACCATGTGTCCTACCACCTCCCAGAATTATTCTTGCTGGAATCCATCTCAGCTGAGCAACATGTGAGCCACCAGGCAGGACCCTGAGTCAGAATAACTGGCCAAAGACAACCCAGAAACTAATCCTATCACCATAAAACCCAAGACTGTGAGCCAAGTGGCAGAGCAGTCCTCCTAGGTTCCCTTACCCTCCTGTTCTTCACCTGGGCGCCCCTTCCCAGTAAAATCTCTTGCTTTGTCAGCGTGTGTATCTCCTCAGACAATTCATTTCCAAGTGTTAGATACAAGCTCCCTTTTGGGCCTGGGAAGGGTTCCCCCCCTTCCTGCAACACATCCACACCCAGGCTCCCTTTGCAAAGTCTCTCCCCACGGACTAAATCAATGCCTGTTAAAGAAAAAGAGCTCAACAAACATTTGTTAAACCATACGAAGGAGGAGACTCACCCTGTCCCCAGTCCGATGAGGTGGGTCTCAAGACAGGGAAATGGTGAAGGATCACAGTCACTCATGTCTCAAAAATTTCACAGTCGTTTATGTTTTTCTTTGAATTTTTTAAAACATTTTATATCTTGAAGGAGTCATCCTAAGACTGCTAAGAAAATAGCCATAGCAAAATTTCTTGTACTTTGTAAGGAATTGTGGTTTTAGAAAATGTTCCCTATATGACATTGTACATTAAGTAATTGGTATAAAAATTATATTACATTTGGTTTATTCTTTGCAGTTTTACAAAATGCTTTCAAACAAATTACTTCATGAGTGAAAAATACATATTAAAAATAATATTTTTACTTATACTGAATTATCTAAAAAGGCATCCTTATACTATTTTAGTAAGTTCTACTGAGAATATCGGAGAAGGCAATGGCACCCCACTCCAGTACTCTTGCTTGGAAAATCCCATAGACCGAGGAGACTGTTAGGCTGCAATCCATGGGGTCGCTAAGAGTCAGACACAACTGAGCGACTTCACTTTCACTTTTCACTTTCATGCATTGGAGAAGGAAATGGCAACCCACTCCAGTGTTCTTGCCTGGAGAATCCCAGGGACGGGGGAGCCTGGTGGGCTGACGTCTATGGGGTCGCACAGAGTCGGACACGACTGAAGTGACTTAGGACTGAGAATATAGGCTCCATCCATGGAGCTGAACAATAAAATACTACAAGACAATGAGAATGCTATTTCAAAATAGATATGCTTTAAGTAGGCAATCACAGAATTAACTTCCTGGTATCAACTACCACAGCATTATTTTAATCAAAGCAAACAACACATTGTTGGGCAATTTTCTTTTAAATTGGGGCCAGAAATTTTTAATGACAAAGAATCTCTTAAATCAGTAGGGAGATCTGACAGACAGAATTTTATACACACACACACACACACACTTTTTTTTTAACTGCATAAAAGCCAGAGGAGTGACAAAAGCTATGCCTATACCCCTAAAAATGCTATTTTATCAGAATTACATGGAGCTTTAACACATTTTGAGATCATTCTCTGCTTATAGGTGATAAAAAAAAATACTCCTTGCTGGCTTGAATACTCTCACTCTGCACAATAAAAATAAAATAGATAACATGGAAATTACTTTATATGAAAATAAAAATCACACATAAATCCCCAAATACCTCTTCAGTATTAAGTAATTTCAGAGGCCTTTAGATTTGTTAGTGGCTAAATCTTCAGACTGTTTATTAAATGTGTATGATACATGATACTGAACCACTCATGATTTACAAATGTGCCTAATGCAAACATCACTCCATCTCTGAGGAGTTCTGGATACAATGTTCTACAAACATGATGGCACAAAGAGGAGGGTAGGAAGAAGAGGAAAGAGAGAGAACCAGGGAGACTGATTAATTTTCAAAACATAAACAGTGGAGAAATTTGACACATACAAAAGGCAAAGCTCCCTGCTTTTACACTGTGTTATTACTTATTTTAGGTTGCTATTTTTATCAAGAGGGATAAACATATCAGAAAACAGGGCAGATAAAAAATGACAGAAAGTGAACAAAGGCAGTGAAGCTCACTATATCCCCTAGAAGTCTGACAGCTCATTTCCATAAACTTCAGATGGAAATGGAGTCACCCCAGAGTTGAGAAACTGCAATGGCATCACTGACAATTCTGTATAGTGCTCACTACGCCCACAACTGGACATTACCTAATCATGCATGTATGGGTTGACTGACACAACCAGCCGTAATCATCATTAAAAAGAAGGAAGAAAAAAACACATCCCAAAAGATCCTTTAACTCATTCTCCTTTTGAACAATCACAGCAATATTATTGTGCCCGATACTTCCTAAGTTCTCAAAAAATGATGGCTGGATTTTTTTAACGCATTTCAAATCTTTGCAGTTTACTTTGAATATTCATCTACGGTTTTTGATTAGTACATTAATTCAACAAACTTATTAATTCGACAAATATATATATTGAGCTTCTGCTATAGGCCAAGCATTGTGCTTGGGTACAGGATGCACCATGATGGAACTTAAAGAGTTCAGAGAAACAGGTGGTCAGAAAACAAATGAAAAAAAAAAGCTACAAAATATGAGAAATGGAGTGAGAGGAACAAACAGGTTGCCAGGACAGAGGAATGAAGGAGGAGTAACCTATTCAGGTGGAGTCATTAGGCACAGTGGGAGGACAGAGCATCTGAGAGCTGAGGATGACCAGGAAGAACTGGGAGGAGTGCCAGGAAGTTGCTCTGGTCAGAGACGTCAGACATACAAACCTAGGGCAGCAGAGGTCTAGCTTGAAAGAGGCTTCCGGCTCAAGGCAGAGAATGAGGGTGGGAGTTGACCAAGTGGAGGCAGGGTGTGGGGATCTGACCTTGATCTCAAGCCTTGTGGGCTACGGTAGACTGGGAATCTTCACCCTAAGAGACAAGCAGACTCACACCCAGATTCTAAGCAAAAAAATGACATCATTCAATTGAATTTCTAAAAGGATCACTCTGTCCTGATTCAAATGAACCTGCTGTTAATAAATTATGAGACACTGGGGAAATTTGAACACTAACAGGATATTTGATGAATATCGTTAATTTATTTTAGGTGTGACAACAGCCTTGTGGGTTTTTTTTAAAAGACCTATCTTTTATACGCATACTAAAATACAGATACAGCAGTGCCATAAAAGGCTTATAGATTAGATAATAGTTCTGTTTCAGCACAATTTCCTGACCTTGATACCTGAATGGTAATTAAGTAAGAGCATGTCTTTGTTTTCAGGAAGTGCATACTGAAATATTTAGAGGTAGATTACAGATGAGATAAGATTGGCCTTGAGTTAACAACTGTTGAAGGTAAATGGTGAGTACATAAGAGCTCAGTTGACCATCCTCTCTATTTTTTACATGTTTGAAATTTGTCGTATTAAAATTTTAAATCAGGAAACGTTGGCTGCTACATGGACAATGGATGGGATAAAGTTGGGAGGGTGTCAGACTAGAGAACAAAGGAGACAAGAAAACACATGGGGGTGTGGGCGGGCAGGGCTCTTTAAGTAACCCAGGCAGACCCCACAGTACCTCAAACTGTAACAGAGAAAAGAGAGAGAGAAGGTGAACAGATGGGAAATATATGTGGGAGGTAGAAATCATCAGACCTGGTAGAAGGAAGTTAAAGAAAAGGGAAGGAATTGAAGCCAGGCATCTGCTTTGAGCAAATGAGTGGAGACATTTACAAAGATGGAGAAGATGGGGAGGAAAAGGTTTCTGAGGGATGAGGGAGGCGGCTGTCAAGAGTTCAGTTTGGAACACACAAATTAAGGTGTTTGTGATATATCCGAGTGAGTGATCAATAGGCAAGGATGGGGCCTATTTCCCATTCCAACTAATAAGATAGTGCCAGACAGAAGAGTAGTCATGTCCAGAAGGTCACTGATGGAGGAGGTAAGGAAGTCAGTACTGGGAACAGAGCTTCTCTGACTTGCAAACATATCCTGGGTGTCTACCTGGGGTTGAATGATAGAGGCTCCTGAGCCTGCAGAAAGGGCAATCACAATGACAAAGGCCCTGTTCATAAGGGTTCACAGGTCATTTTCCACTCATTTGGCCACCAACACTACCAAGTCTCCTACCTCTCCCCTGGGCCTCCTTGGTAAGATGAGACAACTGGACCAAAGGATCACGAAGAATATTCCCTTTAAGCTAGGAAATCCTGTCACTCCTCCTTAGAGTGAAAAGGAGCATTCATACTGGACTGAACAAAAAGTTCATGGGTTTTTCCGTAACATCAGACAGAAAAGCCCAAACAAACTTTTTGGCCAATCCAATAGAATATACAAGCCTTAGCTTAAAATATGGATACAAACACCCTCCCCTAGTAGCCTTATACAAAGAACTTCCTGTTTTGGAAGGTCCCAATACAAAAGCAGGCCACTAAAGACGACCTAATAGTACAAAAGAAAATACACAGAGAAGCAATTCAGTGCAGGAAAAAGACACCTGGGGATACTGATCACTCTGGGCTTTTTAGTGAAATTTATTTCCATTTTCTATATTCCACTGACTCTATAACACATGATTTATGACCTGCTTGAAGGTGTTTGAGCCACACTGGTATCCAATATTCAGACCACAAACGAGCTTGTGACTGACATTCTGAGAGTGTTGAAAAGATAAACACAGGCTTCCCATGCAGTCCATCAGCTCTACTCCTAGGTATGTGTTCCAGAGAATTGCAAACAGGTGTCCAAACAACAAACTGGATACAGTTGTGCATAGCAGCGTTATTCATAACAGCCAAAAACTGGAAACAACCCGAATGTTTATCAACTTATGAATGGACAAACAAAATGTGGTATATCCACACAGTTGAGTATTATTCAGCCATAAAAGAGAATGAATGAAGTACTGATACCTGCTACAACATAGATAAACTTCAAACTTTTAGACACAAAGGAACAAATAGTGAATGATCCTATTTTTATGCAATGTCTATAGAGACAAATCTAGAAGCAGAAATTAGATTAGTGGTTGCCTAGGAGTAGGAGTAAGAAAGACAAGTGACTCTAAAGGGTTTCTTTTCTGGATGATGATTTTTTTTAATTAGATTGTAATGATGGTTGTACATAGTTCTATAAATATAATAAACTTCAACGAACTGTAAATATAAAAGATTTTATGGGACATAAATTTATAATGCAATAGAGCTATTTTTAAAAGTTCCAGGGCAGAGAATCTCAAGAGAATTATTTTCCCCTCCTTACCTAGTACCAAGATTGAAATACACATAGTTTCTTACTGTGTCTTCTTATATACCAACTTTATTTTTCCCTTCTCTTATGCAAAGTCACCTATAAAATTCTCCACTGTGTTTTTTCCTTCCTTAGTGGTATATACGATGTCAATGGCATTTTGGATCCAATAAAATAATTAAAGAGCAATCTAGGTTAAGAAAAATCAGGTGAGGTGTGGGTAGGGAGGCCCTTCCAAACCTAAGCAACACTTGGATTATCTAGACAGGGAAGTTGGGTCAAAGAAAAGATCACAGAAAAATGAAAATACATCTAACTCGGCCTGAAGTTATACTAGTTATAATTTAACCCACTATGAAGAAAATATTAACTAGATGTTTTCCAACTATCATTCACCAAACTTCAACCTTTAATAACCTTAAAAACAGATCAACCTATTGCATCATTATTAACTGATCTAAACTGATGGAGCCCACCAGGTTGCCTTAAAAGCTTTATCTCATTCTAATTTACAATTTGTGATTCAAAAGAGAAGGTGTGAAGAAGGAGGAAGTCCCTGAGACATGCTAGGCTACAAAATATTTTTATTTCTATTGTAACCATTTTATCACCCGGCTAAACACATCTGCCTCTTTCAAATTCTAGAGGTAAGAGCAAATTCACCGTAGCTGCTGCATGTGAACACACATCCCACAGCATTCACACTGCCTCCAGGCTCAAAACACCTACGGATTCCTGTATAGGGGTAAAGTCAACATTTTAACAAGGTGCTATGGAATATAAGAGATGCTGAAAATATGTTAAACTTGCATCTGTCCTAACAGTCTTGGCACACAAATTTGATGCCTCCCTGACTTCTCTAAACTATCATAATAAGAAAATCTTGATTTTCTAGTACCCAACCAGTTCCTCCAATAAATTAGATTTTGGGGCCACTGCCAACTGTAGTTTACATAAGAAAGAGGTTAAACACCACCAATCACTTGAGTCCAAGTGGTCAGTCTACTCTCCTCACTCCGTGGAGGCCAGGATCCTGGGTGACCCAAATCTGCTTATGTCCACAGGGCCCCAGGTAACCCTTGTAGCACTCAAAACTCAAAACCAATGCAAGTCACTCCAACCCTCCAATCGGAAAACAGCTCTCTTTGGAACCCCTGGAACATTTTACTTACTCTTCACATGTCATACTGAGGCAGGAGGTAGACAGAACCTCCCCACCCCTGCCCAGAGTGAGCAACTGGAGTTCCTTCCCTGTGGACAGGAACTCGAAAATATCAATATTTTTTTATATTCTGGATATTCAATGTCAATTCTCGAATGCAGGACAGAAGGCTGGGCCTACCCAGATAAGAGATAAGAGGCCACATATTTCTTATTCTCAAAGTCAAGAAGACCTAGAAAGCTCCTTGGGGGTCAAATGGAGAGTGATGCCAAGGCCACCCATAGGCCTCTTCGCTGGAATCCATCTTGACTGAGAGATGCATGTACATATGGGAGGATCCTGAGATATACCAAATATGAACTCAGAACAAGGCAAAGCAAAATGACTGGCCAAAGAAAAGCTGAAAGAAATACCCCATAAAAGTGATTCAAACTACCACGAGGACATGGCTCTCTCTGTCTGCCCGTGTGTCTATCCACACATACTGTACTCTTTCCTCCTAATAAACACTTTACTTGTTTCACTCCTTTCCATCTTTGTGAGAATTCTTTTTACACAAAGCCAAAGGGCCAGAACCTTGTCTGCCATAAGCTGACCTCAATCTGGCCAGAAACACAAACCTTGCTTCAAGCCACTGCAGGCTGAGGCCACCCAAAATCAATATCACAGTTAATTTATGAACAGACTTTACTTACACCCACCACTATGTTGTCAGATACAGTAGTTGTCCTGGGCATGAAGAATACCCAGTCATCAGGGCACCAAGAAGTACACACCAGGGTGGAATTGTTAAATCAAGAAGCCAGAGACTATGGCAGAGCTAACCTTCTAGCAAAATTCTATTGACCATTACATGGGACTAAAGTACGGTTCCTCCCTAAGAGACGACCTCCTATGCAAATAAGTCAGAAACTTCATAAGCAATTTTAATTTTCAGAAAGGACATGCTCAATGTGTCACTGTTTTTTTTTTTTTTTAAATCTAATTTTCCTTCCAGTTCTAAATGTTAGAGATGTTTGTACCATCTGCTGCTGCTGCTGCTGCTAAGTCGCTTCAGTCGTGTCCGACTCTGTGCGACCCCATAGACGGCAACCCACCAGGCTCCCCCATCCCTGGGATTCTCCAGGCAAGAACATTGGAGTGGGTTGCCATTTCCTTCTCCAATGCGTGAAAGTGAAAAGTGAAAGTGAAGTTGCTCAGTCGTGTCAGACTCTTTGCGACCCCATGGACTGCAGCCTATCAGGCTCCTCCGTCCATGGGATTTTCCAGGCAAGAGTACTGGAGTGGGGTGCCATCGCCTTCTCCATTAAGATCTACCAGCTAGCAAATCTAACAACTTTCCAAAATAGTTGTTATTACAATTGTTACCACAAAAATCCAGAACTAGGAAAGACTACATCTGTGGTAGTGAATTAACTAAGCAGAAAAGGAGAGTAGGAGGTAAGTTTTCTTTAGTGGAAACACTTGAAACCTCTCCTCATCTGTTCATTTGCACCTTTTCATTACAAATTCAGGAGAAAATATTCACAGGAAGAAATTAATCACCAGGTTGGCAAGAGGACCACACCCTCCTACAGCGAGGCTGAAGCATTGCTATCTGCACATAAAACCAAAATATGTAGTTTGATCAGCATAAGGAAAAAGAGCTATACCGAGTTTAGCAGCTAACAGATCACAAAAGAAATGTCATGGCATGATAAATATACGTGTTGGGAAACCCTAAAACTAGGACAAAATAAAAGTTCACATAAAAACCAGTTAAGAATTTTTTACAGTTAACATATACTTGTAATCAGAGAGAAAACATACAGAGTAGGTTAAAAGAAAAATATAGAATAACAGATTTCTTCAGTAATATTTTCAATTTCAGAAAGGGTCAATAACTCAGGAGAGATGGTACAGAACATGACACTCTATGTTGTGGAATACAGAGAAACATCCAAGAGAGCTTTCCCTGTAAATAAAGCATGTGTGTGCTCAGTCCCTCAGTCTCCTGCATCTCCTACGTCTTCTGCAGTGGCAGGCGGACTCTGTAACACTGAGCTACCTGGGAATCCGAAGTGAAAGTTAAAGTGTTACCCACTCGGTCGTGTCCAACTCTTTGCAAACCCCTGGACTGTAGCCCACCAGATTCTTCTGTCCATGGGATTCTCCAAGAATACTGGATTGGGTTGCCATTCCCTTTTCCAGGGGATCTTCCCAACTCAGGGATTGAACTCACGTCTCTTGCGTTGCAGGCAAATTCTTTACAGTCTGAGCTACCAGGGAAGCCCAAAAGTACAACCTACTGACTTTCAAATGTTATCTGGAAACATTTTTAGTCATTTTGAAATTTTCTTACATATATGACACATGTTTCTATCCTCTTAAATAGAATATACTAGATATAACTTTTTTCCAATGTCTCAGAGACAGCATTATTAACATGACTTTCTCAGTGGAGATTGACAGTGACCAGGATAGGGGAGCAGTAAAGTACTGATATTTAAAGTACTGAGCACCTACTCTTTGTTTATACATATTATAATATTTAAATTGAATTTCATTTTATCTCCTCAATAAATCTGTGAGCGCATGAAGAAACTGAGACTCAGTGAAACTGTCCCAACAGGTCCACCAGGTAGTAAATGAAGCTGAAACTGGTAATCAAGTTCACTGTCAAATCCAAGGGGTTGACTCTCCAGAAAGGTACATCTCAGCGTGTGTACCCGAGCAAAGTAAAACCACACTGCTGTGCTTTGGAGTTCTATGATTGTACATCGTACTTACTTTCTTCTTTCTCTGCCATTTTTTGTTACTATCAACAAATAACTATATCTGTTATATATAGTAATAGTATATTACTAACAACAAATATAAAACCACCCTCTCACCATACCTCCTAAGACTCCAGCAAAGTTATACTAAAAAGCATAAGTCTAGTCACATTCATTGTAAATGGAAGTCTCATTGTAAATGGGAAGTCAATGTAGATCGAAGTCTCTACTAAGGGCAAGATTTTTAGAGCATGGGCTTGAAGATCTACTTTGGCTACCCTTTTTGGAACTGGACTCTACTTTAAATAGGTAAGGTTCTCTATTAGGTGAAATGTTACTATTATGTGTTGCTACACGAAGGTGAGAGAAGTGGGTACCAAGGACATTTTGGCAACACCAAAAAGGATACACAAAACCGTTTAAGGAACAGTCTAGGGTGTCACAGGTAATAATGCACATCAGAAACCTAAAAGAACAAGGCAAGTTCTAGAACAGAGAAGCCTTTGGATTTGCTAAACTGAACAAGACTGAGCTGACAGGGAAGTTAAATTTGGAAGTAAAAAAATACTGGCATGGCAGAGAATGGATACATGTATATATAGGGCTGTGTCTCTTTCCTGTTCACCTGAAACTATTACATTGTTAATGGGCTACACCCCAATACAAAATTACAACAACAGCAAACAATGCTGGCAACAGCTGAAGACAGGCTGAAAGAGGCAATGCATGGAAAAGAAAATGTTAGATAACCAGAAAGTGAGGTAGCATTAAAAAACTATTGTTTTCAAGATGAGAGGAAAAAACGTAATACATGGTTGACAGTCAGATAAAAGAAGCCAAGACATACAAATTTCCCAGGAATTTCACATTTTCAGAGTTCACCGTGGGTTTCTGATAGTCACGAATCAAAAACATCTCTGTCACAGGACATTTTTGGAGGCCATTCTCCTGAGAACCAGTCATACTAATATTGAAACATCTAAAGCAGATAGAATAGTTTTGTGCAAAAAAAAAAAAGAATAGTTTTGCGCAAACACAAAGAGGCACAGATCAAAGGACCGAAAGAGAAAGCCCCCAGAAACAGAGCGTTATTAGTTTAATGAGTTTATTACTTGATGGAGGAGGCATCATACATACATTTTCTTTTACTCACAGACTTAGCAAATGGTGTTGGAATAGTGTGCTGGCAATGTAGGGGTTGGCATGAGATGGGGATCTAAATTAACTTCAGTTGGGTTAAGTTCAGGGATTTCTTTTTTTTAGTTCAGCTAAAATTTTCTGCCTGCTGGGTGTATTTCTGAAAAAGGGAGTTGAAGTCACCAATGATGGTAACGAAATCATCTATTTCTCCTTATATAATAATTCTATTTTTGCTTCATGTAGTTTGATGCTCTGTTGCTAGGTATCTACACACTAAGAACTGTTATGCCTTCTTGGGAGATTGGCCCCTCTATCATTAGCTAATGCCTTTCTTTATTCCTGATAACTTTCCTTAGTTTAAAGTCTGCTCTGTCTAAAATTAGTACTGCTATTCCTGCTTTCTGATGATTATTGTTAGCATGGTATATTTTTTCTCAATTTACTTTTATTCTATGTGTCTTTTATTTAAAATGGGTTTTGTTGTAAACAACATATAGTTGGACCATACTTTGTGAGATACTCTAATAATGTCTTTTAATTGGTAAATTTAGACCACTGACATTCAAAGTGATTATTGATATAGCTGGATTAACATCTACCATGTTCATCACTATTTTTATTTCTTGCCCTCACTTTTGGAGAAGGAAATGGCAACCCACTCCAGCGTTCTTGCCTGGAGAATCCCATGGATGGAGAAGCCTGGTAGGTCGCAGTCCACGGGGTCACACAGAGTCGGACACGACTGAAGCGACTTAGCAGCAGCAGAAGCCCTCACTTCTTGTTCCTATTCTTGTCTTCCACTCTTTTTCTGCCTTATATTGTTTTGATTGAACATTTCATATGCTCCATTTTCTCTCCTTTCTTAGCATATCAGCTTTACTTCTTTTTTTACTTTTTTTTTGGTGGTTGCCCTAGAGTTTGCAATACACATTTACATCTAAGTCTGCATTCAAACATACTGTACCACTTCACAGGTAGTGTGAGTACCTTATAACAAGACAATACTATCCTCCTTCCCATTGCTTGTATCGCTGTTTTCATTCATCTCACTTAGATGTGAGCATAGACAAGTGCGTGTGTGTATATATATATATATATATATATATATCTTTTGTGTGTATATATATATAAACATAAGTATATATAACCAAATACACTGTTGGTATTATTTTCAACAAACTGCTATCCATTAGATCAATTAAGAATATGAAAAAGTATTTTATTTTACTTTGACTTATTCCTTTTTTGATGTTCTTCTTTTCTTTATGTAGATCTGATGTTCTACATATTATTTTCCCTCTCTATATAGAACTTCTTTTCGTGTTTCTCATAAGGCAGATCTATGGGTAACAAATTGCTTTAATTTTTGTTCGCTTGAGAAAGCTTTTATTTCTCCTTTACTTTTGAAGATAATTTCACAGAGTACAGAATTCTAGGTTGGTGGTTTAATCCTCTAAACACAAATATTTCACTCCACTTTCTTTTGCTTGCCAGGTTTCTGATGAGAAGTTAACTTTGCTCCTCTAGAGGTAAGGTGTGTTTTTTATTTTAGGAATCTATCTTTGCTACTCTGTAGTTTACAGGTGATAGATCTATCAAGAGGTTACTTTTTGGTGTTCATCCTATTCAGTGATCTCTTACCTTACTGGATTTATGGTTTGGTATCTAACATTAATTGTGGAAATTATCAAACATTATTATTTCAAATATTCTTCTGTTCCTTTCTTTTCCTCCTAGTGTTTCCATACAACACCTGTTGTACTTGTCCTACAGTCCTTGGATATTCTGTTCTGTTTTTAATCAGTCTTTGTTCTCTTTGCTTTTCAGTTTTTGAGGATTCTATTCAGCTCAATTGGTAAAGAATCCAGCTGCAATGCGGGAGACCTAGGTTCGATCCCTGGGTTGGGAAGATCCCCTGGAGAAAGGCATGGCAACCCACTCCAGTATTCTAGCCTGGAGAACCCCAGGGACAGAGGAACTTGGTGGGCTGCAGTCCATGGGATCGCAAAGAGTCGGACACGACTGAGAGACTAAACTCATTCAGGATTATATTGCTCTAGCCTCTAGCTCAGAGACTCTTTCCTCAGCCATGTCCAGTCTAATAAGTCCATCAAAGGCAGCTTTCAATTCTGTTAGTGTTTTCAGATCTCTAGCATTTCTTTTTGGTTCTTTCTTATGACTTCCATCTTTCTGTTCACACTGCCTATCTGTTCCTGCAGGCAGGCTCTCTATTCACCCATAGAGCCCACAGCATATTCACCATAGTTGTTTGAAACCCCCACATCCCTGCTATGTCTGGTTTAGATGTTTACTCTGCCTCTTCAAACTGTGTTTTTTGCCTATTGGTCTGCCTTGTAATCTTTCTTGGTGGTTAAATATGATGTACATGATAAAAGGAACTGCTGTAAATCAACCTGTGGTCACATGGTGGTGAGGGGGTGGGGAGGGGAAACGACTGACACTCCTATGATTAGGTCACAGTCCTTAAGGGAGCCTGTGCCTCTGGACTGGGAACTGCTCAAGTGTTTCTCAGTTTTTCTTCTCAGGTAGATGGGACAGGATGGCCAGAGTGGGCTGGAGTTCCCAGGTCAGTTAGACTCTGGTTAACTACTCTCCCCTGAGGGTAGGCCTTGTTAAGAACAGTCAACTCTGGTATATTTCAGAATGTTCCTTTTCTCCTTACCCTGCAGGATGCCCAAAGGGATTTTTTCTCCTCTGTTTACTGTGGGAATCTGGTAAAGCTTCTAGAGGCAAATCTCACATTAGGAGGGGAGGGGGCTTCACATGAGAGATTCCCCTGTGGTTCTTAACTCCCAGAGTTGTTTACACTAAGCCTCCACCAATTCATCCATCACAGCTGAGGTCTTCCAGTCCCAGCTTTGGCTCATACACCATACTCCCTGTATTTGCCCTTCTGACCCTCTAGTATTGGGCATTGGGATCTGCCCTGTATCCTCCCCTTTCCTTTGGCTCCAAAATGAATTGTGGATTTTTCAAGTCTGTTAAGCTCTTTACTTGTTGTTAGGACAGAGTGGTGACTTCAAGCTCCTTACATGCAAAGCCAGAAACCAGAAGTCAAGATCAGAAGGTTTTTGTTTCTCTATAATTTGATTTTTTAAAAACTAGTCAGTGTTAGAAATTGCTGACAATGCCTTTCAAACCCAGAGGTAAAGCCGCTGCCAGTTTAACACAACCAGTGAAAATTCAAGGAAACACAAGTTTTAATGTGTATTGCCCATTGGTCACATCAATTATACCAGCTTGACCTGTTTTCATCTCTGAGACCTGAACCCATTTCTGATGTGTGTCCAGTGTTCCAGTTTCTCACTGGGAACAGCAGAGCCTCCACTGTGAATTCCAGTAACCAGCCCCATAGTCAGACCCTTTTCTACATCCTGGATTTCAGTCAACCATGCACCTCAAGCTCAGTTCCTGCCAATGCTCAGAGCAGAGCAGCAGCAGCAGAGTGGAATAAGATTTCTGGATGGCAAATAATGCACTCACCTTAAAAGTAATTTTTAAAATTATACAAGCAGATTGTCTTCCAAAGAGTACAGCATGAAAAGGGAAGGGGAGGAAAAGTAACATTACAGTGGCAAGACTTGACAAACACTATCTCAAGCCAAGTGATTAAGTTTAGCCTCTACAATAGTAAGCCAGGTTGATAACATGTACCTTTGATATAGTGTGATGAGAATGATACCTTACATCTGTGGTCTACCTCCCCAAAATACATGAACTCAGTCTAATCATGAGGGAAAAAAAAAAAAAACAGATAAGTCTCAATTGAGAGATATTCCACAAAACAAATGAGTAGTCTCAAAACTGACAAGGTCATCAAAACCAAGGAAAGTCTGAGAAACTGTCACAATCACGAGTAGGCTACAGAGACAGGACAAATAATTATAATGTGGTGTCCTGAATGAGATCCAAGAACAGAAAAAGGATACTACATAAAAACTAAAGATATCTGAATAAAGTATGGACTTTAGCCATAACAACATATCCATATTAGATTATTAATTGTGACAAACGTACCATTCTAATGTAAGAAATTAATCACAGGGAAAACCAGTGTGGGATATATAGGACTTTCCATACTATGTTCATAATAGTTCTGTAAATCTGCAACTATTGCACAGTAGCAAGGTTATTTTTTTAAATCCTAATCACAATTAAGTTCTTTTTAATCACATATATATTCGATGACAAACACTAAAAACTTTGGACAGTAAAAAAATGTGCAACTCTAACATAAAAATAGCAATTAAGGGAAAGTATCTGTAGCAAATAGAACCAAAGATGAAAGTGTATATACATACGTAAGTTCATAAGTATGTATGAGAAACAGTGAGAAAAAAGTTAAATAGGCAAGAGAAGACTAGAATTCATACATAAGGGAATGCAACAGACTAAACAATGATGATAAGAAAAAAAATGCGGGGTGGGAGGGGTATACCACATGGCTTGTGGGATCTCAGTTCCCCAAGCAGTGATTAACCCCAGGCCATGGTAGTGAAGGCCTGGAATCCTAAACATTAGGCCACGAGAGAACTCCCAGAAAAAAAAAATTTTAACTAAACAATTAGGTATCACTAAAGTAGCAAAGGGCTTCCCTAATGGCTCAAATGGTAAAGCGCCTGCAATGCAAGAGACCCAGGTTCAATCCCTGGGTCAGGAAGTTCCTATGGAGAAGGGAATGGCTTCGCACTCCAATATTATTGCCTCGAGAATTCCATGGACAGAGGATGCTGGCGGGCTACAGTCCACAGGGTCACAAAGAGCTGGACACGACTGAGCGACTAACACTTTTCACTTTTTAAGCAGAAAAATGGTTTCAAATAATACCTAGGGATGATGATGCTACACATACACATTGTTCATAGCTAAAATAAGATAAAATTCAAAAGATAAAATTCTTTTGAAAGTGCTGTGGACTGAATTCAGTTCAGTCGCTCAACTCTTTGCGACCCCATGGACTACAGCACCTCAGGCTTCCCTGTCTATCACTAACTCCTGAAGCTTGCTGAAACTCATGTCCATCAAGTCGGTGATGCCATCTAACCATCTCAGAATTGCATTCCCCCAAAATTCACATACTGAAGCTCTGATCCCCAATGTGATGGCATTTGGAGATGAGGCCTTTGGAAGATAATTAGATTTAGATCAGATCCTGAGAGTGGGGTCCTCGTGACTAATGCCCTTATAGGAAGAGCACCTAGAGACCTCTCTCTCTCTCTCTCTCTCTCTCTCTCTCTCTCTCTACCTGTGGAGACACAACGAGGAGGTGACCATCTGTAAACCAGGCAGAGAGCTCTCACCAGAACCAAACCACGCTAGCAACCCGATCTCTCACTTTCAGGCTCCAAAACTGTGAGAAAATTAACTTCTGCTGTTTAAGCCACCCAACCCATGGTATTTTGTTATGGCAGCCTGAGTTGACTAGTACACAAAGGCAACTTGAAAAATATCACATAAAGAGCAATAAAAATAGTCATCCCTTTTATAGCCAGTAATCCTACATTGGTGAAGTTAAAACTTTCAGAGACAATTCAAAAATATAACAAAACTATACATATTAAAATATTCCCTAGTTTTACTAAATGTCTAAGGAGAAATGAATAAGTAAACTGTAGTGTTCCATTTGATCTAATATGACATCATTTAAAATCATTACAAAAATTATATAGGCATATAGGAAATGCTTATAATAAAACTAAGTGCAAACCAAAAGCAAAAATCTACAGTATGAGGCCAATCATGTAAAGAAATATGGGCAAGATATAAAAGGGTTGCTGCTAAGTCGCGTCAGTCACGTCTGACTCTGTGCGACCCCACAGACAGCAGCCCAACAGGCTCCTCTGTCCCTGGGATTCTCCAGGCGAGAATAGTGGAGTGGGTTGCCATTTCCTTCTCCAATATAAAAGGGTTAGCTGTAAACAAAATTTAATTTGTTGGAAAACTTTTTTCTTTTATTTTAGTTTAAGGTTACAAGAAATCTGGCTTAATCACATCCTAAATGTTAAATTATAGAGAACTGAATTTTTCCAACAATAGTCACTATACTCAAAAAAATGAGAATGAAATATTTATTTTTTTTAAAAGAAAACCATCAATTTTCTCTACTATATACGTTTTTATTACGTTACTACTTACACAGAGAGGGTTTCCAAAGCATCTTCAAAGATGTCCTGGGGGAACAAAAAACACAATGAGTGTCTCAGGAATCAAGAACTTTAAACATAAAAGAGACTTGTGCGTGCTCGCGTGCATGCATGCGCATGTGCCCAAGCACATGTGTGCATGCCTCCCAGCAACAGAGTGGGGAGTTTGGGTGGGCTGCAGTGGAACCACTCCACTTAACGCTCACTAATGTAACTCCTTTCAGAGAAATCAAGCACATGGATGTAAGTGAGATTTAACTTAGATAAGTTTTTGTTTTTTTTTAAATAAGACTAGTAAAATACTCAGCTAGCAATCAAACTGGGCTAATTTGAAGAAACTGTGACTCCTCTAAAGGAGTCTTCAGTCTCAATCAACCCAGAAGCACAATGAGACAAATAACAGGACTTGCCCGATTCAGTCATGTCTTTCTCCCTGGCTGGCCACGTTAGCACCCCTGGGTCTTTGTGTAATATCCAACCCCACTACCCACCCAGCAAGTCTCCCTGCCGCCAGACTGTTCTCTACAGCATAGAGGGCAGCCTTTTCTTTATGCCACTGGTCTGTTCAAAAGTTGCACACACATGCACACTCACATCTGCTTACAAATCCACACATGTACCCCACACTCATACACACTGACTCACACACTCACAAGCTCACCCGTAAACTCACAGACACACACACTTAGAAACACACATACACTCACACACAAACTTACACATACACAAAGTTCCCTCATAGGTGCAAAAATCAAATCCAAGCTCCTCATCCAGTTATCTGGGACCCACTGTAACCTAGTCGAATCTTCAAAGCCTCCTTCCCTCACATTCCTTCCACCATTTCCACAGCCACACACAGGACCATCCTGGCCTCCCTGCCCCCACGCTTCACATCTGCCATTCAATTCTTCACATAACAGCTGAAGTTACTCTTCTTTCTCTTCTTTAATAAGCTCACATCATACTACTGCTTTAGACTTCTTTAAAACCTTTCCACTGCACATAGAATAAATCCAAATTTAATAAACATCCAAGACCTACTGTATAGTATAAGAAATATTCAATATCTTATAATAACCTATAATGAAAAGGTTTCTGAAAAAGAATATATATACACAATATATGTGTGTGCGTGTGTGTGTGTGTGTGTATATATATATACACACACATATATGGGTGCTTAGTCAGTCATGTCTGACTCTTTGCGACCCTTTGGACTATAGCCCACCAGGCTCCTCTGTCCATGGAATTTTCCAGGCAAGAATACTGGAGTGGGCTGCCATTTCTTCCTCCATGGATCATCCTAATCAAACAATTGAACCCATGTTTCCTGTGTCTCCTGCATTGAAGGCAATTTCTTAACCCACTGAACCATCAGGGGAGGCCTATATATATATATATATATATATATATAAAACTGAATCACTTTGCTATAAACTTGTGTTGTGTGCTTAGTCCTGTTATTTGTTTCATTGTGCTTCTGGGTTGAGTGAGACTGAAGAGTGTGTGCTTAGTTGCTCAGTCGTGTCCAACTCTTGAGATCCCATAGACTGTAGCCTGCCAGGCTCCATGGGATTCTCCAGGCAAGAATACTGGAGTGAGTTGCCATTTCCTTCTCCAGGGGATCTTCCCAACCCAGGAATCAAACCCAGGTCTCTTGCATTGCATGCAGACTCTTTACCGACTGAGCTACAAGGGAAACCTATATAATACAAACTTGAAACACTGTAAATCAACTATATTTCAATTTTCAAAAAGAACAAGGTAGAGTCCTGAAATAAAAATAAAATTCAAATTCCTTCTCAAAAATCTATGAAGCCCCTAAACGACCCTGCCAGCCTCTGACTACCCCTCTGCCCACTGGCCCCCTTACTCACTCCACTTCAGCCACAGTCTGTCCTTCTGTTCCATGCACAAGCCAAACTCATCCCATGCCTCTCTGCATGTCCCTTTCCTAGAATGTTCTTCACTCAACTCTTCCTATGGCTGACTCACTCTCATCTTTCCATTTTCAAATCCTCTAATAAACCAAATTAAAATTACTAAGAATAGCAGCATACTAATATTTTCCCATCATCTGATTTCTTTCCTTCTCAATACCATTCTTAATATCATAATCTCTAATCATCTCATTTGTTTATGTGGTTACAATCTGTCTCCATCAGGGCAGGTTCTCATTTATCACATCTACATAGAAATCACCAGGGCTTGGCACAGAGTTGTTGCTCAAAAGATAGATGTTGCTTAATGAATGAATTGAGCTTGGGCCATCAAGGCAGTGATCACATCACCTCATTTAGAGCTATAACACAGAAATGAAGAAAGAGGACCCAAGAGCTTTTCTCTCATTTGATTATTAATACTGAACAATGTATACACCATACTACAGCTTCCCTGGTGGCTCAGATGGTAAAGAATCTGCCTGCAATGCAGGAGACTAGGGCTCAATCCCTAGGTCGGTAAGACCCTGGAGAAGGGTTTGGCAACCCACTCCAGTATTCTTGCCTGGAGAATCCCATGGACAGAGATGCCTGGTGGGCTACAGTCCATGCAGCTGCAAAAGACTCAGACACAACTGAGCGACCAAAACACATACAACATACTGACTCTGCAGGCAGGCAGGAAACAAAATGTGTAAATACGAAAAAGAAGAGACATTCTAAGTAGTGGCAGAACTGAGCTGAGAATTTGGGAACCCTGATCTATTGATCTACATTCATACCATACTCTGTAAGGGAGGTGGAGTCAGGGGCAATTCCATCTTATTCCTCAGTCTCCAGAGACTAATGACTGGAGCAAAAACAGAAGCTCATAAACCAGCCACTGAAAGAAAAAGGAGCTGGCCCTCCAGCAAAAGAACCTAAGCCAATGTATAGGCTTCTCTGGCCTATATAAAAATTTCTAAGAAAAGACTCCTTTCTCCAAATCAAAAGTCTGAAGAGGCTCTTGGCATCACCAACCTTGTCATTTTGAATCACAGCCCAGTTTACCATCTGAAGGGTTGCAGAGAAGGTGAAAGACTAGGTTCTCCAGGAACCCAATTCTAGCTGTGATGACCAATTAAATTTACCTGTGCCAGACACCAGCTCATGGTCCCTCCAGCATTCCTGTTAACCCCACCCAGGCCGACCTGTACCAGGAACGGGGGATGCAGAGAGCATGCTCCTGAGAGCTTCTGTGCACCTGACCCCCTCCTCACAAACCTCAACCCAGAACAGAGCACACAGCAGGCACAGAGACATGGAGTGGGCTTCAGGAAAGATAGCTCAGAAGTCCAGCTCTCCTTTTAAAAAGAAATAAGGCTAATATTTACACTTAAACAAGTAATACCCCTATACCCATCTCAGTGTTATAGTTTTTCCATTAGTCATGTACTGATGTGAGAGATGGACCATAAAGAAGGCTGAGCACCGAAGAATTGATGCTTTTGAACTGTGGTGCTGGAGAAGACTCTTGAAAGTCCCTTGGACAGCAAGGAGATCAAACTAGTCAATCCTTAAGGAAATCAACCCTGGATATTCACCGGAAGGACTGATGCTGAAGCTCAGTCTACAGTACTTGGCCCACGTGATGCAAAGAGCTGATTCATTGGAAAAGACCCCGATCCTGGGAAACACTGAGGGCAAGAGGAGTAGGGGGTGACAAAGGATGAGATGGTTAGATGGCATCACTGACTCATGAGTTTGAGCAAACTCCAGGAGATACTGAAGGACAGGGAATCCTGGCATGCTGCAGTTCATAAAGTGGCAAAGCGTCGGACACGACTTAGTGACTGAACAACAGCAACAATCCATCTCAAAACAAGAAACACTAAGTTATATCCAGTAAGAAATCATCTTAATTTGAGTAACACCTCTCCCTTTATCATATGCAGTATGTGCCTGAAGTGCTCATTTGCTTCAGTCATGTCCGACTATGACCCTATGGACTGCAACCCATCAGGCTCCTCTGTCTGTGGGATTATCCCCGCAAGAATACTAGAGTGGATTGCCATGCCCTCCCCCAGGGGATCTTCCTGACCCAGTGATCGAACCCACGTCTCCCGCATTGCTGGCAGATTCATTACCCCTGAGTCATGGGTGAAGCCCCTATCATATGCAGCAGTTTCTCTAAATAAAACATACTGTAGAACATGGAAACCACAGCTAACAATACCGCACTGCATATTTGAAAACTGTTCAAAGACCTGATATTGAAAATTTTCATCATACACACAAAATATGACTATGTGACATGATGGATGTGTTCAGTTCAGTTCAATTCAGTTCAGTCGCTCAGTTGTGTCTGACTCTCTGCAACTCCATGAACCGCAGCACGCCAGGCCTCCCTGTTCATCACCAACTACCGGAGTCCACCCAAATCCATGTCCATTGAGTCAGTGATGCCATCCAACCATCTCATCCTCTGTCATCCCCTTCTTCTCCTGCCCTTAATCCCTCCCAGCATCAGGGCCTTTTCAAATGAGTCAGTTCTTCGCATCAGGTGGCCAAAGGATTGGAGTTTCAGCTTCAATATCAGTCCTTCCAATGAATATTCAGGACTGATTTCCTTTAGGATAGACTGGTTGGATCTCCCTACAGTCCAAGGGACTCTCAAGAGTCTTCTCCAACACCACAGTTCAAAAGCATCAATTCTTCAGCACTCAGCTTTCTTTATAGTCCAACTCTCACATCCATACATGACCACTGGAAAAACCATAGCCTTGACTAGATGGACCTTTGTTGGCAAAGTAATATCTCTGCTTTTTAATATGCTGTCTAGGTTGGTCATAACTTTCCTTCCAAGGAATAAGTATCTTTTAATTTCATGGCTGCAGTCACCATCTGCAGTGATTTTGGAGCCCATAAAAATAAAGTCAGCCACTGTTTCCACAGTTTCCCCATCTATTTGCCATGAAGTGATGGGACCAGATGCCATGATCTTAGTTTTTTGAATGTTGAGCTTTAAGCCAACTTTTTCACTCTCCTCTTTCACTTTCATCAAGAGGCTCTTTAGTTCTTCACTTTCTGCCATAAGGCTGGTGTCATCTGCATATCTGAGGTTATTGATATTTCTCCTGGCAATCTTGATTCCAGCTTGTGCTTCCTCCAGCCCAGCGTTTCTCATGATGTGAGATGGATGTGTTAACTAACCTTATTATGGTAATCATTTCACAATACAGTCATGTATCAAATCATTAAGTTGCACACCTTAAACCTACACGATGTTATAGGTTAACTATAGCTCACAAAGCTGGGGGAAAATTTTTAATTAAAAAATAATGTTAAAATCATTTTTTCCATTTAGATGAATAATAAAAATTTAATACAATGCCTCCACATAACAGAGACAATCCACCAGAGTTCTAGGATATTATTCTAATAAACTAGAAATGAGAAAGAGAAATAGAAAAAAAGCAAGAGAGAAGGATAAAAAGAGGAAGAAAACTTTGTCTCTAAAGACCAGACAAAAGGTGATTTTTTTTTTCACTTAAAAAAAAGAAAAGGAGTTTCCCTGGTGACTCAGATGGTAGAGAATCTGCCTGCAGTGCAGGAGACCCAGTTGGATCCCGGGGTGGGGAGATCCCCTACAGAAGAGAAAGCTACTCATTCCAGTACTCTTGCCTGGAGAATTCCATGGCTATAACCCCATGGACAGAGGCTATAGTCCATGGGGTCACAAAGAGTTGAACACCACTGACACACAAAGAGAAGAACTAAGATTAAATGAGTGCCTAACATGTGTCAGGCACTTTACAAAGCTCCTCCCAATTTGTAGCAAGTAAATTCAGTCACAGGTAACTACCTGAGCAATATTACACAGCTGGTAAGTGAAGGAACTGAGATTCAACTCCAGATTTAACTTCAAAGTATTTTTTTAATGTTAATTAAGAAAAACATCCAAAACTTGGAACTAAGGCAATTGGGCAGGAGTGGAGAAGCGGAGGAGAGAAGGGGGCATCATATCTCTGGAGGTAATACTGCAGACTGTCGCACAAATCCTCCCAAGGGTTCTTGAATTCTCTCAGATGATGTCCTTGTGTTTGACTTGGCTATTTACTCTCAGATTAGAGCCAGAGCATCGCCTGTAGAGGTACAGGTCCTCAGTTACCTGCCGCAGGGGCAGGGGGTCTGGATGTAGCAGACCTGGTATGGTAAAAGCCCTCTTGGAGGAGGTCGCCATTAACACCACCAAAGAGCCACCAGAACTTACCCAGGACTAGGGGAACAGACTCTTAGAGGGCACAAACAAACTCTTGTGCACACCAGGACCAGGAGAAAGGAACAGTGACCCCATAAGAGACTGACCCACACTTGCCCGTGAGCGCCTAGGAGTCTCCGGCAGAGGCATGGGGCGGTGGTGGCCTGGTGCAGGGTTGGGGCACTCAGTGCAGCAGTGCGTGCATGGGACCTTTTGAAGGAGGCTGCCATTATCTTCACTACCTCCACCACAGTGTGGCCTCAGGTCAAACAACAAGGAGGGAACACAGCCCTGCCCATCAACAGAAAATTGCATTAGAGTATAACTGACCATAGCCCAGCCCATAAGACCCAGTTTCCCCCTCAGTCAGTCTCTCCCATCAGGAAGATTCCATAAGCTTCTTCTTTTTTTTTTTAACTTTAGAATATTGTATTGGTTTTGCCATATATCAAAATGAATCCGCCACAGGTATACATGTGTTCCCCATCCTGAACCCTCCTCCCTCCTCCCTCCCCATACCATCCTCTGGGTCATCAGAGGGCCAACAGAATGAAAACCACAATCACAGAAAATTAATTAAACTGGTCACATGGACCAAAGCCTTGTCTAACTCAATGAAACTATGAGCCATGCCATGTAGGGCCACCCAAGATGGACAGGTCATGGTGGAGAATACAGACAAAATGTGGTCCACTGGAGAAGGGAATGGCAAACCACTTCAGTATTCTTGCCTTGAGAACCCCATGAACAGTATGAAAAGGCAAAAAGATAGGACACTGAAAGATGAACTCCCCAGGTCAGTAGGTGCCCAATATGCTACTGGAGATCAGAGAAATAACTCCAGAAAGAATGAAGAGACGGAGCCAAAGCAAAAACAACATCCAGTTGTGGATGTGACTGGTGATAGAAGTAAAGTCTGATGCTATAAAGAGCAATATGGCATAGGAACCTAGAATGTTAGTTCAGTGAATCAAGGCAAATTGGAAGTGGTCAAACAGGAGATGGCAAGAGTGAACATTGACATTTTAGAATTGGTGAACTAAAATGGACTGGAATGGGTGAATTTAACTCAGATATATGACCTTATATCTACTACTGTGGGCAAGAATCCCTTAGAAGAAATGGAGTAGCCATCATAATCTACAAAAGGGTCCAAAATGCAGTAAGTGGATGCAATCTCAAAAACAACAGAACGATTTCTGTTCCCTTCCAAGGCAAACCATTCAATATCACAGTAATCCAAGTCTATGCCCCAACCAGTAATGCTGAAGAAGCAGAAGTTGAACAGTTCTATGAAGACCTATAAGACCACCTAGAACTAACACGCAAAAATGATATCCTTTTCATTATAGGGGACTGGAATGCAAAAGTAAGAAGTCAAGAGATACGTGGAATAACAGACAAATTTGGCCTTGGAGTACAGAATGAAGCAGATCAAAAGCTAACAAAGTTTTACCAAGACTGCACACCACTCATAGCAAACACCCTCTTCCAACAACACAAGAGATGACTCTACACATGGACATCACCAGATGGTCAATATCAAAATCAAACTGATTATATTTTTTGCAGCCAAAGATGGCGAAGCTCTATACATTCAGCAAAAACAAGACCAAGAGCTGACTGTGGCTCAGATCATGAACTCCTTATTGCCAAATTCTGACTGAAATTGAACAATGTAGGGAAAACCACTAGACCATTCAGGTACGACCTAAACCAAATCCCTTCTGATTATACAATGAAAGTGACAAATAGATTCAAAGGATTAGATCTCATAGACAGAGTGCCAGAAGAACTATGGACAGAGGTTCATGACACTGTACAGGAGGCAGTGATCAAGATCATCCCCAAGAAAAAGAATGCAAAAAAGCAAAATGGTTGTCTGAGGAGGCCTTATAAATAGCTGAGAAAAGAAGAGAAGCTAAAGGTAAAGGAGAAAAGGAAAGATATACACATTTGAATGCAGAGTTCCAAAGAATAGCAAGGAGAGATAAGAAAGACTTCCTCAGTGATCAATACAAAGAAATAGAGGAAAACAATAGAATGGGAAAGACTAGAGATCTCTTCAAGAAAATCACAGATACCAAGGGAACATTTCAGGCAAAGATGGGCACAACTGGAGAAGGAACTGGCAACCCACTCCAGTGTTCTTGCCTAGAGAATCCCATGGACAGAGGAGCCTGATGTGCTGCCGTCTATGGGGTCACACAGAGTCAGATACAACTGAAGTGACTTAGCAGCGGCAGCAAACTGTCAGACTAAGTTATCTGATACTTCAGAATATTATAAAAGCTTAGATAAGGATTTTTTTTTTACTTTGAACAAATGTCATTTATTGTACAACTTATTTAACACAAAATAGTTTCAATTTGTTATTTAATATAAATTATAGCCAACACGACTGAGCAACTGATCCGATCCGATCTGATCTGATCTGATAGAGATTATAACAGAATAAATTTTGAGTCTGTGCTATAAAAAAAAAAAAAAAACAAAGATGGGCACAATTAAGAATAGAAATAGTATGGACCTAACAGAAGCAGAAGATATTAAGAAGAGGTGGCAAGAATACACAAAGAACTATACAAAAAAGATTTTCATGACCCAGATATCCACGATGGTGTGATCACTCACCTAGACCCAGACATCCTGGAATGCAAAGTCAAGTGGGCCTTAGGAAGCTTCACTAGGAACAAAACTAGTGGAGGTGATGGAATTCCAGTTGAGCTATTTCAAATCCTGAAAGATGACGCTGTGAAAGTGCTGCACTCAATATGCCAGCAAATTTGGAAAACTCAGCAGTGGCCACAGGACTGGAAAAGGTCAGTTATCATTCCAATCACAAAGAAAGGCAATGCCAAAGAATGCTCAAACTACCACACAATTGCACTCATCTCACATACTAGCAAAGTAATGCTGAAAATTCTCCAAGCCAGGCTTCAACAGTACATGAACCGTGAACTTCCAGATGTTCAAGCTGGTTTTAAAAATGGCAGAGGAACCAGAGATCAAATCGCCAACATCTGTTGGGTCATCAAAAAAGCAGGAGAGTTCCAGAAAAACATCTATTTCTGCTTTATTGACTATGCCAAAGCCTTTGACTGTGTGGATCACAATCAACTGTGAAAAATTCTGAAAGAGATGGGAATACCAGACCACCTGACCTGCCTCTTGAGAAACCTATATGCAGGTCAGGAAGCAACAGTTAGAACTGGACATGGAACAACAGACTGGTTCCAAATAGGAAAAGGAGTACGTCAAGTCTGTATATTGTCACCCTGCTTATTTAACTTCTATGCAGAGTACATCATGAGAAACGCTGGGCTGGAAGAAGCACAAGCTCGAATCAAGATTGCCAGGAGAAATATCAATAACCTCAGATATGCAGATGACACCACCCTTATGGCAGAAAGTGAAGAGGAACTAAAAAGCCTCTTGATGAAAGTAAAAGAGGAGAGTGAAAAAGTTGGCTTAAAACTCAACATTCAGAAAACGAAGATCATGGCATCCGTTCCCATCACTTCATGGCAAATAGATGGGGAAACAGTGGAAACACTGAGAGACTATTTTTGGGTTCCAAAATCACTGCAGATGGTGACTGCAGCCATGAAATTAAAAGATGTTTGCTCCTTGGAAGAAGAGCTATGACCAACTTAAATAGCATATTAAAAAAGCAGAGACATTAGTTGCCAATAAAAGTCCATCTAGTCAAAGATATGGTTTTTCCAGGAGTCATGTATGGATGTGAGAGCTAGACTATAAAGAAAGCTGAGCGCCAAAGAATTGATGCTTTTGAACTGTGGTGTTGGAGAATACTTTTGAGAGTCCCTTGAACAGCACAGAGATCTAACCAGTCCATCCTAAAGGAGATCAGTCCTGGGTGTTCATTGGAAGGACTGATGCTGAAGCTGAAACTCCAATACTTGATTCTCCCACTTGATGCAAAGAACTGACTCATTGGGAAAGATTCTGATGTTGGGAAAGATTGAAGGCGGGAAGAGAAGGGGACAACAGAGGATGAGATGGTTGGATGGCATCACCAACTCAATGGACATGAGTTTGAATACGCTCCGGAAGATGGTGATGGACAGGACAGCCTGGCATGCTGCAGTCCATGTGGTCACAAAGAGTCGGACACAAATGAGTGACTGAACTGAACAGAAGCCAGATACTATGAGATTATTTATTAATGTGCAGATTTCGGAATGGTAAGGAAACCTCAAAGATTACAGTTTTATGACCCTGTAGGACACTATCCAGCTTTATCTGTAGCCTAGGGATCTTAAGCTAACATTGTTCTTGTTTGAAGTCTATAAATACCCAGTTCCACAAACAGTCTGTGAATCAGTTTACCATCTCACTGGTTTCCCTCAGTGATGGGTTAAATAAAAGTTTCAACATGTCCACTTTGTATCTTTATGAGAGTCATATCCGCTCCTTTCCTCAGTGGATTCCCATCAGGACCGCTAGGTTTGGCACCTGATCTGCAGGGAACTGCTAGTCAACAGTCTCCCATCCAACACTAAATATCCGTACATCTTCATGCATTTCTCACAGAGCATAACAAGATTTTTCTACCTCTGGTGTTTGCTTCTCTAAACTCACCATCAACTTCCCAGTGCTTCACCACTGCTGGTTTTCACTTCCCCAGTGATTACAACAGTTGGTCTCCCTGAAACTTTGCACCACTAGGTAAGTGCAGCATGTGGCTGCTGCTACTAAGTCACTTCAGTCATGTCTGACCCTTGGTAACCTTATGAACTGCAGCCTACCAGGCTCCTCTGTCCATGGGATTTTCTAGGCATGAATACTGGAGTGGATTGCCACGGTCTTCCCTTCAGGAGTATCTTCCCAACCCAAGGATCAAACCCGCATCTCTTATGTCCCCTGCATTGGCAGACAGGTTCTGTACCCCTGCACCACTTGAGAAGCCCATACACCATGTGGGGTCCAGTTGAAAGAAATACAGTCAGAGACGCATCCAGAGTCCTTCCAGTTTAAGGAAAGTAATACAAGAAAGGCTTTAGCATAGTCGATGAAACAGAGATAGATGTTTTTCTGAAATTCCATTGCCTTCTCTATAATCCAGCAAATGTTGGCAATTTGATCTCTGGTTCCCCTTTCTTTTCTAAACCCAGCTTGGACATCTGGAAGTTCTGGTTTGCATAATGCTGAAGACTAGCATGCAAGATTTCAAGCATGACCTTACTAGCATGGGAGATGAGTGCAATTGTCCGATGGTTAGGTTAGCACATTCTTTGGTACCACTCTTCTTGAGAACTGGGATGAGGACTGACCTTTTTAAGTCCTGTGGCCACTGCTGGGTCTTCCAAAATCTAATGGCAGAAAGCAAAGAGGAGCTAAAGAGCCTTTTGTTAAAGGTGAAGGAGGAGAGTGAAAGAGCCGGCTTAAGACTAGATATTAAAAAAAATTAAGATCATGGCAGCTAGCCCCATTGCTACATGGCAAACAGTAGGAGGAAAGGGTGGAAGCAGTGACAAAATCCTCTTCTTGGGCTCCAAAATCATTGCAGATGATGACTGCAGCCATGAAATCAGAAGACGATTGCTTCTTGGCAGGAAAGCAATGACAAACATAGTGTGTTGAAAAGCAGAGACATTACTCTGCTGACAAAGGTCCACATAAGCTAGGCTATGGTCTTCCCAGTGGTCACATACAGTTGTGAGAGCTGAGCCATAAAGAAGGTAGATCACCAAAGAACTGATGTCTTTGAACTGTGGTGCTAGAGAAGACTCCTGAAAGTCCCTTGGACAGCAAGGAGATCAACCCAGTCAATCTCAAGGGAGATCAACCCTGAATATTCACTGGAAGGACTGATGCTGAAGCTGAAGCTCCAGTATTTTGGCCACCTCATGCGAAGAGTTGACTCATTGGAAAAGACTCTGATGCTGGGAGGGATTGGGGCAGGAGGAAAAGGGAACAATAGAGGATGAGATGGCTGGATAGCATCACTGACTCGATGAACGTGAGTCTGAGTGAACTCCGGGAGTTGGTGATGGACAGGGAAGCCTGGTGTGCTGCAGTTCATGGGGTCACAAAGAGTCACAACTGAGCGACTGATGTGATCTGATCTGATGTGAACAGATGAGTCTTTGGAAAAGTCCCTGATGCCGGGAAAGATTGAGTGCAGAAGGAGAGGAGGGCGTCAGAGGATGAGATGGCCAGATGGCATGGCCAATGCAATGGACATGAACTTGGGCAAACAGGGAGATGGTGAGGGACAGGGAGGCCTGGCATGCTGCAGTACCTGGGGTCACAAGGAGTCAGACACAACTGGGCAACTGAACAACAACAACACAAGAAAACTCACACTGCTGACAAAACAGATGTGCTCAGCGGAAAGCCTCAGCATTTAGTTCCATCCTTAAAGACTGCTGCATCAGCCTCCCCAGCTCCTATGCTAGGGCCAACCCTGAGGAGCCACTACTCTTGGGCATAAGTGTAATAAATGTTTATTTGAGCCACACCTGGCTCCTAAGTACATGCTGCCTCCAACAGAACCTCACTTTCTCAAGAGCCTATCTTGACTCTGGCTGCAGTCAAGAGCCATCTGACTCCTGAATTCACTTTATAACCCAACACAGTACTCTGCACTTCAAAAACTATTAGCAGATAATTGTTAGAAGACTGGCTAGCTGAGAACCCTTGTCCTGAGATGAGAGGTCTTTACTTTGAGCAGTTTCATTCTGCAATTCAGCAAATGGACTAACCTTGTTAGGTGAGAGATTCCCCGGGGGCAACCTTCCAGAGGCCACCCACCACTCCAGGGCCTGCTCCCTGCTGGGTGGGGAGCCTGAAATCTGACTTCCTTCCCCCAGCAGGATGGAGGATCCTGGACACAGAACAGAGAAGTGAGGAAAAGGAATGAGGGGTGCTGCATCACTGCTAAAGCTTTTCTAAATCATTTTCATCTTCATTTGTAACACTCTGAGTAGCAAAAATGCATGCAAGTGCATTTAAGTGACAGCAAGTTTTTAATAAGTGTTTATTTCTTTAAGACTCTTAAATAATGGAGATGCTAATGATGAAGATAATCATATTATTTTTTGCCCTAAGGGAGACAGGCAAAGACTAAAGATAACAAATATGCTACTAAAAATATGCAGGAATTTAAATACTTTATTAATTTCCAAAGAGACCAAATAGATTTACAAATTGTTCAGGTCTCCCCATCTGAATTTTAATTCACTTCGGGGTATGAAAAGAAATATGTGATAAATATTACTCTAAGAAGGGAGAGGGAATAGGAAGAAACATGATAAAAATTAAAAGTAGGTACTGCAAATCCAGTAAGTTGAATCACTTCTCTATAGCCTTGTCCTTTCTCCCCTTACCTTTTCCTTTTTCTCATCCTCCTCCTGTGTCTCTTTCTCCATTTTTCCCTCTCCTATTTGAATGATTTCAATAGGACTGTGGGCCAAAGCCTCCATGTTCTCATCCATCTGTTGTTCTTCAGGGAGGGATGACAAGGTCTGAAGGGGCTCTGTTGACACCTTCTTCCTCAATGAGAACCACTCCCCACCCCATAGCATCAGACCCTTCCCACTGGAGCCTTTACCCAACATTCCATTCTATTGACCAATGAAGCTGTGTGTTTGGTACCATGGACTCAAAGAACCCGAGAGCTGCTGAGAACTCTGAGAAGTAACAGATTCTACACTTGGCTCTGGGTCACATCTGGACTATTCTCAGGGAGATGAGCCATAAAGAGGATGCCCTAGCCACTCAAAGGATTAGTGCAGAGATTAAGAACCGTGGGTATTAGGGTCCTAAGAACCACAGACACTCCACCTCATGACATTGTCCCCTGGTCGATCAAGATGTCCAAAATGGGAAACCAAACTGACATCAGTTGTTACACTTTATTATCATCTTAGTGACACGCCAGAAGGGCTCCTCAAATATTGGATGTAAATCTTCTCACACGTAAAAGGAAAAAGTACATTTAAAGGAATCATATGGGAAATGCATAAACCTAAGTGATATTACTCCCTACTTCAATAAAGTATTGGTTTTCCTAAATCAAGGTTAATTAACTAAAAATACAAATTTATTACATATCCATGAAGTGACTCTTAGAAAATAATTGATGCAAAAAACTTTTTAATATATGTGTCCTGAGCTCATGTGTTGGGGAGAATTGTTCATTCTGCTCACATCTGCCATCCATGGCCTTTTGGAGCATTTAAACTCTTCCAGTTGCACTTTATAGGCTGCATTTCTTTATAAGTTCCTATTGTAGGAGGGAACATCAATGCCCCAGACTCTCTGGAGCCAAATGTAAACCTCAGCTTCAGTTTATTCCTAGTACTGGATCTAAAGGGTGCAATCACTGCTCATACCTCCCCTTTAAAGATTAACATTAAAACTCAACTGACCCATAGAGCTCTTAGTCAGAGGGAAGGAAAGTGATGGGGGCCCATATACTAGAGATTCTTCACACTCCCACGTGCCCACTGGGCCCTTCAAGTGCATAAAATGCAACCTTCCCAAGGTTACGAACAGAATTCTTAAAAAGAACAGACAAAGAACCAGACACAGAGTTTATCTTCCACGTTTGCCCAGAAGGTTTATCAAATCTACTTTCTGGGATATGCTTATCAAAAAACTGGAGATTTTCATACACTATTCAAAACTAGAGTTTTTAAATTTCAGATAAATATAAATAGTAAAAATCAACTGCCAAAAGAAAAAAAAAAGAAAAATGTGTGCCTGAGAAACTTTGAAGCACTCATCACTTGTGGTTGAAAACGATTTCACACATTCTCCAAGTACAGTATTAACATAATTCTCGAGTTTCTCTCATGCCAGGGAAGTCCTCTAATATTACCCCATAAGTCCTGTCTTTTTTATTTTCAAGGTTCATATTTACAAAAAAATTGCAGATCTCATAGTGAAAATAGGAAATCTGGAGTGACAGCCACTTCATTAGGAAAGATTACATTGAGTTATGTAATAAGTTACATAAGTTGTGTTTACATAACTTACATACATAAATTGAGCATATTTTAACTAAGCCACTGTCATGTGTTCATAAGTCAGATTTTATTCAAAGATTCACTTAAGTGCATTTCCAGCGCAAGAGAGTGGAAAACATAAATTTAGGCCAGGAAGTGGAACCCACATGGGTCTCAATCTCAGCTCTACCCCACCCCTGGGGAGGTCTAGCCTTCTGAATCCTGCTCCACTGATTTTCCTAAGAACCTATCAGAACTCCCTTACTGAAAGCAAGGGCTGTCATACTCCTTTTGAATCCACTTGGTAACCCAACACAGTACTTTTGCACTTTGCAGACTCTTAGCAATGGGGATTCCAACCATCTCCCCAAGTGGTTGGAAGGATGTTAGAGAGACAATAGCATGTAAAGGTCCAACTCAAAACAGACTCAGTAAATACCATTCCTGAAGATACTAACTTCTCAGATATGGGGTGAATCGGTGGACTCATTCACGGACACAGAGCTGGGATCCCTCAACTCTACTTCCTCAAGAACTCTTTCCCACTAAAGATTCTGCATCTTCTTTTGAAAGAGAGAAAAGAGGCTGAAATATGGAAATATTTATAGCAAATATGTACTCAAAAAATGTTAACTGCCTTACTTCTCCCATCCGAAAATGCCTTCATCTCTTATTCTTCAGTGCCCAGACTCTTCCTACTCAGTGGATTACTCAACACGATAAACATAACTTATGAGCACAGAGCCCAAGACCTCAGCTCACTGGGAACAGTGACCTTGGCCAACAACGTGACCTTGGTTAATACACTCAACCTCATAGGCCTCTAGCCTCCTCATAAGGAAAGCAGAGAGGCTGGCATAGATACCATCCCTTACTCAAAAGCCTAGATTCTCTGAATTCAACACAAATCCTCCCCAATAAGGGAGCTGACTGTCCATCACACATGCTAAAATAAAATTCCTTGCTGAAGGCTGGCATCCAGAGGGACTGTGTCCAAACGAAGGGCTGGGCTGTCAGAGTCCTATCAGTTGTACTAACTCAATCCTCAATAGCCAGCTAGTGTGTTAAGGACCAGGCAAAGCAGTTCACATGATGATTCTTTGGAGTCTCTAACAACCAAGCACAGAGAAAATATGAAATTAAAAAACCACCAGATGTCACCCTCACAAATAACAAATGAACTGGACAGCACTGCTTTAATTGTTAGTCGCTCAGTCGTGTCCAACTCTTTGCAACCATGGACCCCACCAGGCTCCTTTGTCCATGGAAATCTCCAGGCAAGAATCCTGGAGTGGGTAGTCATTCCCTTCTGCAGGGGATCCTCCCATCCCAGTGACAGAAGCCAGGTCTCCTGCATTGCAGAAAGATTTTTTTACCCACTGAGCCACCAGGGAAGCTCAGCATTGCTTTAGTTTCTACTAACATATAGAGAAGTGTGTTTTTTAAAAAATGAAATAGTTAACTTTATGAAGGGGGAAATATTTTCCTTTCTGCATTTCATTATAAATATGGAGTTGAGTTGAAGCTTAAGGTAAGGGTTAAGTTCTAAGTCAAGTACATAAAAGGAAAATCACATATAGTCAAAATTGACATTGAACAAATACTTTAAATTGTCATTATTACAGAATTCACACGGTTTGGGATATAACCTCGGAGAGGAATGGGCATGCATAAACCCAAAATGTGTACAGCCATGTTCAGTGTGTAATAAAGAATGTATATGCAAAACATAAGTTCTTTTACAAAGGTGTACTGTTGAATGTGTTGAACAAAAATTAGTAAATTATTTTACTTCCCTGTACTAGTCCTCAGCTACTATTTTTATGGTTGTAAAATGAACCCTGGCAATTGCTTAATACGTCAAGCACTCCTGTCCTCTGGTGCCAGTCCTACAAAGCTATAGTAAACAGAGGACTATCTGGGGCATACTGTTTTTGCAGGAGCATAATTTCATACAAAACAAATAGCTACAAACAGAACCAAGAGACTGAGTTTTACCATTTCAAGCTATTTAATTTTGAAACCATCACAAATAGAGGTATTTTTAATTTAAAATGAACAAAGCTGGGAATTCTTTGGTAGTCCAGTGACTGAGACTCTATGCTCCCATGGTAGGGGACCTGGGTTCGATCCCTGGTCAAGGAACTAGATCCCACATGATGCAACTAAGACTCAGCACAGCCAAATAAATTAAATAAATAGTAAAATGAAGAAAGCAGATACTTCTTCCTATGAATAAATAACCATAAATTCAATCTGCTGATGTCTATTGATATAATTTATTTAATATAATTTAATAAAATATAAAACAATTAATATAATTATTAATATAATTTATTTATTTTTGGCTGTTCTGGGTCTTCACTGCTACTCAGGCTTTTCTCTAGCTGCAGCAAGCAGGGTAAATTCTTCCTTGCAGTGCACCAGCTTCTCACTGCAGTGGCCTCTCTTGTCACGAGCACAGGCTCTGGGTGGGGCGCGGGTTTCAGTCGTTGGTGGGCTCAGTAGTTGTGGTTCAGGGCTTAGAGCACAGGCTCAATAGTTTTGGCACACATGCTTAGTTGCTCCACGGCACGTGGGATCTTCCTGGATTAGAGATTCAACCCATGTCTCCTGCATTAGAAAGCGGATTCTTTATTGCTGGGCCACTAGAGAAGCCCCTATGTTAGACATTTAGATGCTTATTTCCAATTCACAATCAATCATTTAAAAAAAAAATTTCACCTGCACTTCCCTGGTAGTCCAGTGGCTAAAAATCCACTTTCCAATGCAAGGTACATGGGTTTGATCCCTGCTCAGAGAAGATTCCACATGGCACGGGCAATTAAGCCCGTGCACCGCAACTGAGCCCACTACCCTAGAGCCCATGTCCCACAAGAGAAGCCACCACAATGAGAAGCCCATGGGCTGCAACTAGAGAGTAGCCTTCCCTGCCCCAACTAGAGAAAGCCCTAGCACAGCAACGAAGACGCGGCACAGGCAAAAGTAAATAAACAAAATTTTAAAAAAAACATTTACCTCTACTATTACTACTGTTAATATATTCTGACAATAACAACAATAATAAAAGGTTATTGAGTGCCAAACACTGCTCTATATCCTTAACATGCATTAACTCATTTAATCTTCATAATGACTCCATGAGATACGGTTATTATTATATCCAAATAAGGAAACTAAGACTTGTGGAGATTTAATTCACTTACCCAACATCTCATAGATGAACCTCTGTTTTTCCATCTATGCGATGGGAATAATACCACTTAATTTATAGCACTGTTTTGAGGCTTAAACTGAGAGAATGTATTTAATGCACCCAGCTCAGTACTGACACAATACTAACAAATAATTTCTTTTGTGATCATTAAAGTGGTTCTACAACTGAGCCTCCAGAGCAGCCTAAGGACAAGCAAAAAGAAACCTCTTGCACCATCTTATTCAACCCTCAAATTTTCCAGCTATGACAGAAAAATGGCAGAATTAGCATTCCCTTACTTATAGCTCTGCTCCAAAGCGAAAGTTTTTAAAATAGAATATAGATCTTATCTCTTAACCATTGGGAAGTTCCTGAAGAATAAGGCTTCAAAGGTAACTTGAAACTGAGAAAGCCCATTACATGGGATAGATAGGTTAAGAGTCAGACTTGAGCTCAGGTGCTCAGAATCAGCCTCCCTGAGTTCAAATCCATTTCACCACCTTTTAGCTCTGTGACCTTGGGCAAGCCTTTTCCTTTCTTCTACCTCAGTTTCCCACCTCACTGGTGTGTTCACTGATTAAAAGAAACATTGAAAAGCACAGAGTACAAAGCATCCAGGATAAAACACTAGTTATTATCACTACTATTATTGACGGGACTTGAAACTTCTAAAGGCACTAGTTGGGGGCACTGAGTGCTACAGCCTGCAGAAGGTAGGGGAGTGCACAGGGCACAACACTTTGCACTAGCAATCCTGCTTCTGCCCCCGCCCCCACCAGCTGACACGCCCCAGTGTCCTCAAAGAGACCAGTCCACTGCCACAGAGGTCCCCAAACTGCAACTCATGAGCCAAATCCAGCCTGCCCCCTGTTTTTGTAAATAAAGTTTTATTGGAATGCTGCCACTCTCAATCATTTACATGTTGTCTATTTATATATTTCCTCTCACACCCTCAGAGCTGAGTTGTTGCAAGTGAGACCACAGCTGAAAGCTGAAAATATTTACTCTCTGGCCTTTCATAGAAAGTTTGCCTACCTTTGCATAAAGGGATAAAATATCAAATTTCCTTCCCTACCCCACTGGATGTTTTGAGGATGGAATAAGAAATAGATGTGAAAAATCTATAAAATAGCAGGAATTATTTAACCAAAAACCCACAGCCTGCAAGTTTCAAATTCAAGAGGGAAATAAATAATGCTAAGACTGTGGGTGTAGAGTCCCACTAACAGCTCCATCAATTCTTAACTATGTGGGGCTTTGGGCAAGTTATTGTAATTAGCTTCTCTAAGATTCATATTCATCATAATAACAATACTGAACTCGTGGGATTCAAAGAATTAAATGGATGTATTAGGGTTAGGATGGTGCCTGGTCAATATTAAGTAATTGATAATGTCACCTCTTATTAAATGATTGCATTCATTACTGCAAGAAAAAGGTTTATGTCAAATACTGGACCACTCAATACTTTCCCTCCCAGGATATACACGCTTGAGAATTATCGGTGCTAGCAAAGCAGAGATGCTAAGGACACTAATCTGGTCCTTTGAGGAATCTAAGAAAGAAAAGGTTAAAATTTCAAGGCTAAATTCTCCTTCACTCCCACGGTCAACATAATACTCCTTTGTCAACATCAGGAAAATTTCACCAAGAAGCTAAATTGCATATCTACATATTTGTATTATACAGAGAAATAAACTTTATACTATAAGACAAATTAACTGAATCAATCCGATGGGAAATGCTGACATTTTGCTTCTGCTGCTGCTAAGTCACTTCAGTCGTGTCCGACTCTGTGCGACCTCATAGACGGCAGCCCACCAGGCTCCCCCGTCCCTGGGATTCTCCAGGCAAGAATACTGGAGTGGGTTGCCATTTCCTTCTCCAATGCATGAAAGTGAAAAGTAAAAGTGAAGTCACTCAGTCGTGTCCAACTCTTAGCAACCCCATGGACTGAAGCCCACCAGGCTCCTCCATCCATGGGATTTTCCAGGCAAGAGTACTGGAGTGGGGTGCCATTGCCTTCTCCGATTTTGCTTCTATATAGAAACTTATTCAAAAAAGCAGAAGGAAGAAACTGCCAGAAGGGATTAGCATAATAGATCATGTAATTTGTGTCTCAAACTTGATATACATTACACATCAAAAAAATTTTAATGAATTCTGATAAAACAAATGCATTAGAAAGAACTTGAAATGACTACAGAAGGGCACCAGGAAACTGATGCATTTGAGGCTGATGCAAATGTTCAGTATCTTAATTATAGTGGTGGTTAAATGGGTGAACATATTTATGAAACTTAATTTGTACAGTTAAGATGGGTCATTTTATCACATGCAATTATACCTTGATGGCAGAAAGTGAAGAGGAACTAAAAAGCCTCTTGATGAAAGTGAAAGTGGAGAGTGAAAAAGTTGGCTTAAAGCTCAACATTCAGAAAACGAAGATCATGGCATCTGGTCCCATCACTTCATGGCAAATAGATGGGGAAACAGTGGAAACAGTATCAGACTTTATTTTTCTGGGCTCCAAAATCACTGCAGATGGTGACTGCAGCCATGAAATTCAAAGACGCTTACTCCTTGGAAGGAAAGTTATGACCAACCTAGATAGCATATTCAAAAGCAGAGACATTACTTTGCCAACAAAGGTCCGTCTAGTCAAGGCTATGGTTTTTCCTGTGGTCATGTATGGATGTGAGAGTTGGACTGTGAAGAAGGCTGAATGCCAAAGAATTGATGCTTTTGAACTGTGGTGTTGGAGAAGACTCTTGAGAGTCCCTTGGACTGCAAGGAGATCCAACCAGTTCATTCTGAAGGAGATCAGCCCTGGGATTTCTTTGGAGGGAATGATGCTGAAGCTGAAACTCCAGTACTTTGGCCACCTCATGCGAAGAGTTGACTCATTGGAAAAGACTCTGACGCTGGGAGGGATTGGGGGCAGGAGGAGAAGGGGACGACAGAGGATGAGATGGCTGGATGGCATCACTGACTCGATGGACACGAGTCTGAGTGAACTCTGGGAGTTGGTGATGGACAGGGAGGCCTGGCATGCTGCGATTCATGGGGTTGCAGAGAGTCGGACACAACTGAGCGACTAAACTGAACTGAACTGAATGTTGGTTTTTAAAAGAATTTGAGAAAAAGTAAATACTTCCATGAAAGTGAAAGTGTTAGTCACTCAGTCATATCTGACTCTTTGTGACCACATGGACCGTGGCCCACCAGGCTCCTCTGTCCATGGAATTCTCCAGGCAAGAATACTGGAGTGGGTACCCATTCCCTTCTCCAGCGGATCTTCCTGACCCAGGGATCGAACCGGGGTCTCCCACATCACAGGTAGATTCTTTACCGTCTCAGTCACCAGGGAAGTCCCAAATAATTCCATATTAAGTGTTAAAAATTTCGATGCTGATGATGTCATAATAATAGTTAATACTTCTACAGCTCTCTTTATGTACCAGGCACTGTTCTACACACTTTCATATATATTAACTTCTTTGCTTTTCATGATAACCCCCTGAAGTAGCTTAGTATTAGCCCTAGTTTACAAACGATGAAACTGCAACACAGAGAGGTTAAGTAACCTGCCCAAAGTCACAAAGCATCCAAGTGACAGAATCAGAATTTGAACCCATAAAAAACTTCAGAATCTGTGATCTATATTCACACTCATTAAACTTTTTAAACTGTTTTTGGGAAATCAGTTTTTTAAATTCAACAAACTGAGCTAATTGACAAAATGAACATCATCAAGCTGAGCCAGAGCTATGGAGACACTCTAACTTCTCTTCATGCCATATATCTCATGTGCAAAGTTGAGTGTGTGGTTATTCGTATCTCGTCTGTCTTCCCTCCAGCCTTTAAGTTGCATGAGGCATATCCCCAGGCATCAAGCCCAGGGTCTACACATGGCAGCCACACCAGAAATACTACTTGAAAGAATGAATAAAAAGTGAGAGGATCCAGGAAAGCACTTTATTATATATTAATCATCACTGTAGACCGAAATTTTGTTCACGTACATGTCTGTATGTGCATGTGTGAGTAGGTATACACATACCCTACAATTTCTTGAAAGTAAAGTGTTAGTCGCTCAGTCATGCCACACTCTTTGTGACACCATGGACTGTAGCCTCTGTCCATGGAATTCTCTAGGCAGGAATACTGATCTGGTATCGATACCCTTCTCCAGGGGATCTTCCCCACCCAGGAATTGAACCCAGGTCTCCCGCATTGCAGGTAGATTCTTTACTAGAGAGAAGCCTGACAGTTTAAGTCATTGAAAAGGTTCTCTCATTAATAAGCTACAGAACTGTGATTGAATATATCAGCGCTGTTAATATATAAGACATTTTAGCACATACATGCACCAAGTATTATGCTTTGCATTTCAATATATTGTCTCATATAAGCTAGACAGTGTTTCCCTAAAATAGGTGCAATTATCATTCCAGAGCTAATAAATGGCTTATTACCAGGTCTGACTCCATAGCCTGAGATCCTACCCATCATGACCTAAGAACTTTTCATGTAGAGTTCAGTCAATTAAAATTCCAGCAGATTTTAAGTGGAACCTGGCAAGTAGTTCTAAAATTATCTGAAAAGGAAAATATATTACAGAATTTTCCCTGCCAAATTAAAATTGTGGAAATGGCACAGGAAAATACATATATGTTGATCAACAGAACATAATAAAGAATGCAGATATAAACTGATCAATAGAACATAATAAAGAATGCAGATATGTAAACATAGGAATTTATTTTATGATTCAGTTAAAATTTAAGTTGGAGAAAGAATAATGAATTACCTAATAAATGATGCTGAAGAAACTGGTTATCTGTTGCAACAAAAGTGAAATGAAACCCATATGCAAATTTCTAGATACATTAAAAAGATAACTACAAAAACAAGAGATGGATGTATGGAGAGTATTCTTTACAACCTTGAAACAGAGACAATCTTTCTAAATAAGACACCAAACCCAAAAGCCATAAAGAAAAGAGTAAAAGTTCTGGCTACATAAAAATTTTAAACTTCTAAGACAGGCAAGGAGAAAATATTTAAGGTACTGTATATGGACAAAAAATTATTACCTATAATTTATAAAGAACTCTTTCAGGCCAATAAGAAAGAGACAAACAGCCAAAAGAATAATAGATACAGGGTGTGAAGAAACAGTGCATTGAAAAAGAAATCCATAGCCAATAAACTTGGAAAAGTACACCTAAAAAGTAGTATTATTTTGTCCATAGGATTGGCAAACATTTTTTTAATTGATAATATCCACAGTTGGCAGAGATGTTGGAAAATAGAACATATACCGTTGCTACTATTTAGAAGTCAGTCTTAGTATATTCATATTAAAAAAAAAATGTAATGTATATACAGCCTATTTGGAAGCCTTGCTGTATTTATTAAAGATTTAAATGCATGTATTATCAAACATTTCAAAGTATACACAGGAGTACTATTCCTAGGATTCTATACTGTTAAAACATACACACGTGCAAGGGTCTATGTATTATAGTACATACTGTATTGAAACAACCCAAATGCTCTTCACAGGGAAGTAGTTAAAGTATGGTACAATTATATTACCTAATTCTCTTCCTTTGGAGAAGGCCATGGCACCCCACTCCAGTACTCTTGCCTGGAAAATCCCATGGGCAGAGGAGCCTAGTCGGCTGCAGTCCATGGGGTCGCTAAGAGTTGGACACGACTGAGCGACTTCACTTTAACTTTTCACTTTCATGAATTGGAGAAGGAAATGGCAACCCACTCCAGTGTTCTTGCCTGGAGAACCCCAGGGACAGGGGAGCCTGGTGGGCTGCCGTCTATGAGGTCGCACAGAGTTGGACACGACTGAAGCGACTTAGCAGCCCAGCAGCAGCAGCAGCAGCAACTCTCCCTTCATTGGGTAAAAAGTAAAGCAAACAGAGGAAGTATCTCCCAGATTCATTAAATGCAAAGTCTATTCCTAGGAAAGTCAAACTTCAATGCTAATGTTATCTAAGGATGGGCAGGGAAGGAATGATAAAGTGAAAAATCATATTGTGGCATCAGATTTAAATCTTTTACAACAGGACTGCTTTGATGAACTACTTTAGTAATGTAAAAAAACAAGGAACAATTTGAACAACATTTTTAAAAGGTTAAAAGCATTTTGCAATAAGCAGATCCAACATACCTAGAGAAAAATTCAAGCACAGTAAGGTAGGATGACGTCAACTAAATTTGTTTTATAACCCAAATCCTTTTGTGCCCAGTATAAGTGAAAAGCACTTTCTAGAAATGTCTAGATAACTTTTTAACAAAACTTTTTGTTTAGAAATAATTTCAGACTTTCAACATAGTACAAAGAAAGCCTGTATGCCATTTATGCAGATTCATCTAATGCTAATATTTTGTCTCATTTGCCTTATACTCTGTTTTTCCCTCTCCCTTCCCACCTTCTTTTCCCTTCTCTATCTCAATAGATTAAAATTTTTTTCTAAACCATTTGAAAGTTAATTATGTATATTGTGACCCTTTACCTCTAAATATTCCAGTGCGTATTTTTTTTAAATACAGATATTCTCTTACCTAAGCGCAGTACAGTTATCCACATCAGAAAATTTAACTACTTTAAACTCCTGTCCATTTTCCAATTTTGTTAATTAACCCAATAGAGCTGCTTTGCAGCTGTTTTCCCTGCAGTACAGGAGCTCATCTCAGGTCCAATATTGCATTTAGCTGTTTCATCTCCTTTGCCTCCTTTAATCTGGGACATTTTCATAGCCTTTCTTTGCCTTTCAAGACAGCAACATGTTTTGAGTACAGCCCTCTTTTTTTTTTTTTTACTAGAACCTTCCTTATTTAAAGTTTCTCTGACATTTCCTATGATCAGATTCAGGTTAGACTAGTACAGAAGAGACCCTGTGTCCTCGTCAGGTCACTTCTAGCTGGAGGCACAGATCCTGTCTGCCCCCACTGGTAATGTTAACTTTGATCACCTGGTCAAAGTAGTATGTGATCTCTCCACTGCAGTTACTATTTCTGTCTTATAAGTCATAAGGACTCCGTGGTGAGACCCGGGTAAGACCAGATCAAGAACATGCTCCTCCCCTAAACTTGTCTCTGTCACCTACAATGATGGCTGCCTGACTCATCTTTCCCAGGCTAGTTAGTTGATCACTGTTTTACCACCTCCAGCACTCCCTCCACTTTTACCAACTGGCCTTTAGCATTCTGCTCAAAGTAAATCCCTCCCATCTCCTCCACCTGTCTAATTGGTCACCATCCATATGGACTCCAGGAGACATCTTCAATGGTCTGTAATACGTTACTGTACTTATTTTGATGCTCAGATTGCCCCAGAATTGGTCGTGGCAACTTTCACATTTCTCACTCTTTACTCCCTTAGAGCAAATGCTAATACTCAGAACTTGCTTATTATAAGAATTCTGTTTTGCCAAGGAATCTTACAAAGTGAGACATATCTAAATGTTAACAAAAAGACTCAGTGATTTTTCTGAGCCCCCTAATGAAAACTGAGGCATGTAGCCACTGACCTATACACTTGACACCCTGATATACATTACAAAATGGACTTTATTAAAAAGAGAATATTAAGGGTCTACTTGATTGGTGCCATCTGAAGCTGAGTTTCCTTACTAATTCTTAGCTGATCTTAACACTTAAAAGAACCTAAAGGACCGTCAGCAGTTGTATCAGAAAAATGGTGCTGGTGCAGGTCTCTAAAACTTAGTCTCTTTAATAATTTCCTTTTAATTAAGAGGAAGAGCTTCATGTTGATGTATGGCAGAAACCAACACAATACTATTAAGCAATTATCCTCCAATTAAAAATAAATAAATAATTATTTTTTAAAAGAGGAAAAGATACCTATAGTGAAAACTGGCAAGAGTGTGCAGCCAACTTGAAAATAATTCCCTGGTAGATCAGACGGTAAAGAATCTGCCTGCAATCCTGGAGTCCCAGGTTCAATCCCTGGGTTGGGAAGATCCCCTGGAGAAGGGAAAGGCTACCCACTGCAGTATTCTGGCCTGGAGAATTCCATGGACAGAGGAGCCTGTTGGGCTACGGTCCATGGGGTTGCAAAGAGTAGGACACAACTGAGCGAGTTTCACTTTTCAAAGTTAAGAAACTGAGAAACATCTGGAAACAACAGAAGAAGTCAGAGCAGTCAATGGAGTTTTAATGCATACAAGAGAAATTTGAGGAACTGCAGTACAATTTACAAACACAAGAGTTCCTGAGAGTCTGATTTATGACTATAAAGGAAGTAAGTTGTTTCTGGGTTAGAATTAGGTTACACCCATTGAGATATATCCATACAGGATCCAAAAGGCTGAGGTCATCTTCCTGCCCCTTTCTGATTTTTTTCTGCTATCAAGCAAGCGTAAGAAACAGAACTTGTTTCGACAGCAGTGCTCAGCTTCCTTTCTCTGCCGTGGAGCATATAATAGAGGCAGCAGAGGTCTCCATTCTGGCTTCCTGATCCCTGAACTGCCATGTGTTGGGAACTTAGAATCATCAGCCACAGAATACCAGCACCTCCCCTAATGAGTCAGTTCTGGATTGGTACAGAGAGCCTTTCACAGAGGCTCAGCCTAGAACCACAGCTATAGCCCCAGCCCCTTCCTGCATTTTTAAAACATCTGTCTTACATCAACTCATACATTCTTTCTTACCTAAATTACAGCAGTTTCTGCTTCCTGCACTGAAACCTGATAGAGTGAGAGGGATGACAGAGAAGAAAATAAGCAAACAAGATAATGCAGACGGTGGTCACATCTATGAGGAAATACACAGGATGTGTAATAGAGGAAAGAGAAAGACTGCTTGGAATATGAAACCCAAGGAAAGCAGCATTTGGAACTTGATCTTTAAAGTGAGGATGGAAAGTCGAGAAGGAGCTGGTCATGTGAAGAACTGGTGCAGTCTGCCAGGCTGGGGAAATCCTTAATGCAAGAGCACTACGGTAGAAAAAAACTGAGCATGTTCAAGAAATCTAATGGAAGCTCCGGTGGCTAGAGCAGTGGAACAAAGTGGAAAAGGGCAGGAGATGAGCTGTAGCAGGAAAGCAAAAGAAGTGTGCATTTGATCCTAAATAACAGTCTGCAGCACAGGAGTAATGTGATTACCATTTGTAAAGGAGCACTTAGATTGCAGAATAAGAGTGGACTGCAGAAGTGAAACAGTTTGGGTGTCATTTCGAGGGCTCCAGAGAGTTCTGGTACCTTAGTTCTTTATGTCTCAGCGCAGAAAAGAATTTAGCAAGAGGCAAGTGATAGATAAGAAGTGATTTACTAGAATAGGACGCCTGTGCTATTTACAAACAGGTGGGTGAGAGGGTGCTGTGCCCCCAGAACTTACTGGACTACAGCTCTATAATCAAAGGAAAAGTGGGGAGGGGAAGAACTTCTCTTTCTTGAGACATCATGCTTCCATCATCAGCTCCTCTTCCAGGTTTAGTAGGGGAGTTTTGTTTCCACATAGTCAAGCTAGGTTCACAAAGGATCATTTTTTATGTGTGCAGAGAGTATATTTTAAGGATCATTAACTGAGCTCACTGGGCAGGATGTAGGTCTCATGGCATCACTATTTTATTGTTTGGGGGTAAGTCTTATGCTTCTGTTGCATGGTTTCACTGCTTAGCAAGCCTGCTTGGTTTTAGGGTTAAAAAACCCTGTTCTCTTGAATAAACATGAATTTACAGGAGTCTCCCCTATTTTTTCTACCAGTGGGATTAACCATTTAATTAATCCCTAATGAGATTAACTATTTAATTACCTACTTTGTCCCTTTACTCTGTCAGAAGACAGGGAGGAAGTGGGGAGACCAGTAAGGATGTTCCCCCAGATATGCAGGGTGAGAAGATGGTGGTGTGGCCTGGGGACACAGTGGTGATAGAAAGGAGCCATGTTTGGGGGGTATTACTAGATTCAACAGGACTAGCTTATGACAGAGATTGGGAGTGGGGGGTGTAAAAGAAGCATAAATTGAGGAAAACAGAAAGGGAAAATAAGGCACAGGAAGGGCTTTTTAGGTTGAGAAATGCTGTTTTAAATTGCTCCCCCAAAGTCTTGTGTTTGCTCCTAAAATTATTATGGAAAGGGTACTTGTCACTAAATTGCCAAAACTGAAATGGAATGCTTTTCAGTCTTTAACAAAGAGATAGGAGTTCATTTTAGCATGTCACATGTCCCTCAGTTTAGCCTAAGCATGTGGAACCTGCTTCCTGAGGCATGCAGACTTAAAAGTTTTGTTATACATCAAAAAGGTTGACTCTTATCTAAGTTAAAATGTAATCTCCTTCATCATAAACTACAAAGGGAAGTAAAAGCAAGCAAGTCTTTAGAAGGAAAAAAAAAAGATTCTAAGCTAGTAACTTTACTTTTAAAATTTCCAGTGTAATTAGCAATACAGATGGACTTGTGGATGCTCACACTTTATAAAATCATCTCTTATAAAGTCATTTTTACTATTTATGAAGTCAGAATAGTATTGTTTGATAAGAAAGAAAACCTCAATGTTTTCTATTTTGAAAAGTTGGGAGAAACCACCTCTGCACACATGCTAGTATTACTAACTAAGCAAATGGCTAGAAATGTGAACCCTTCAGGTTTCTGACAGCATTAAGTGTGTGAATAAATTATACTCATCCTCATTTTCTGAACTTTCCCTATTTAGCCCAACCAGATTACATGTGTCATTTCACTCTGTCCAACTCTAGGAATGAAGAAACTATGGCTCCAAGTGCCTTGCCCTTGGTTACCTGGCTTAAGCCAGCTGTCTGCAAGGACATTTACCATTCTTTGTATTTTTTTATAATTTTGTTTATTTTTGGCTGCACTGGGTTTTCTTTGCTGTGTGGGCTTTTCTTTAGGTGCAGCAAGCAGGGGCTACTCTCTAGTTACAGTGGGTGGGCTTTCGTTGTGGTGGCTTCTCTGGCTGCAGAGTCTTCCCTAATAGGTCAGTTGGTAAAGAATCCACCTGCAATGCAGGAGACCCCAGTCCAACTCCTGGGTTGGGAAGATCCACTGGAGAAGGGAAAGGCTACACACTCCAGTGTTCTTGGGCCCCCCTTGTCGCTCAGCTGGTAAAGAATCCACCCGCAATGCAGTAGACCTGGGTTCGATCCCTGGGTTGGCAAGATCCCCTGGAGAAGGGAAAGGCTACCCACTCCAGTACTCTGGCCTGGAGAATTCCATGGACTGTATAGTCCATAGGGTCACAAAGAGTTGAACACAACTGAGGCACTTTCACTTTCACTTTCTCTTGTGGCAGAGTGCGGGCTCTAGACTGAGCGCTTCAGTAGTTGTAGCTCTCGGGCTCTAGAGCACAGACTCAATAGTTGTGGCCTACAGGCTTAGCTCCTCTGCACAGCATGTGGGGTCTTCCCAGACCAAGGATTGTCCCCATGTTTCCTGCATTGAGAGGTGGGTTCTTTACCACTGAGCGATCAGAGAAGTCCCTGTGTGCATTTTTAAAATGAAAACAAAAACAAAACCTTCTCTTCCAAAACCAGATCTGAAAATTAATACCAGCAAATGAATACGGAATATCCAGGTGTTCAAATATGACTAGCTGAAATATTTTATACAATCTTTCTAGAATTTTTTTCTGCTCTGTAGAAGTCCAGCCATCCTTATGTATGATAAAAAGCAAAATCCACACACAGTTGCTATTCAAGTGAATGACTACAACTAAGCATTTATAGTATGGCAGGCTCTGGATGAGCTGTCAAAGTTGCTAGTAACAACTCTCTGAGGTGGCCATTAGAATCCCCCATTGACTGATAGGGAAACTCAAGCTCACAAAGAGATTAAATAACTTGCCCAAGGTCACAGTGCCTGCAAACGACAGCACCCAACCTACGTCCACTAACCTGAAAGTCCGTCCATGTTCTTTCCTCTCTCTCACACGCCTTCCTAGGAACAGACACAACTCTGAAACTCAGGGGTGCCTGAAAAGAGGCAGATTTCATTTGAGACTTCTACTAAGCTGACAATTCCTTTTATTTAACTGCTAATAGTTTAGAAACGCAAATGCGTGTTTGTCCTTGTAGCAGCAAGCTAAACATGGTAGCCTCTGCCTAGCAAATGAACTAGAAAATCAGGAAAGCCATCATCTGTATATACCACACATCTTCTGCTGTATTGCAAACGAGACAAAATTATTCATTTGGACAAGGGTAATTCACTCAGCCCTGGAGCCGTCTTCTGATGATGTCAGAGTGTGAGAGGCATGTAAGCGCTGACACGAATGCACTCGGCTCTGCAGTCTTGCTTTCTGATGCCTCACACGTTTGCTTTGTCCTTGTCACATATAACGGCTGCTCTTTACTTCTACCTGGGAAATTCTGTTTTATCCTGATGACTTCTAATTTTTCAATTAATTTAAAGGTGAAAAACATACTGGAGGCGAGAACAGATGGACACAAGGAATGTTTCTGGGATCAGGAAAATATTCTTAAATTGGATTGTGATAGCTGCACAATTCTGTAAATTTATTAAAGATCATTGAACTGTACACTTTAAAAGGACTGAATGAATGGCATGTAAATTACACCTCAATAAAACTCCTTTTTAAAAAAAAAAAGAATATTGAGATAATGCTAATAAATTATGGAGGTAAATTCTCCTTTCTTGACAGGCTAAAGATATCCTGTTGCTGGAAAGCACTGAAGGGGGTCCCTTTGCTGCTTTCTGTGGGTGGAAAGTTCCATCCTTTCCTTCCAGGACATCAAGGCTCTTAAATCCTACACCCTGCTGGCTGTCATAGCATGTATGGCCAAAGAGGAATATTTCTCCTTGGAAGCAGCCAGGAATGACTATTTAGCAATGACAATGACTATTTAGCAATGACAATGAGAGGACTGGAGGAGGGCATGGCAACCTACTCCAGTATTCTTGCCTGGAGAATCTCATGGACAGAGAAGCCTGGCTGGCTATAGTCCATAAGGTCACAAAGACTGAAGCAACTGAGCATGCGTGCACCCGAAGGGGAGGGAAAAAGGGAATGTCTGGAAAGGCTGGAACAGAAATGGTACCTGAGGGAGGTCTTCAGCGATGAACAGGAATCGGCCAGGTGAGGGAATGAACAGCGGATGAAAATGCTGAGAAGTGAGAAAAGCACATGGAGCCTGGAAGGGGAGTTATAAGCACTTCCACACGGCCAATATTCAAGGTCCTACAGGAAGGCAAACTCCTGGGAACCACTCCAGACCTACTGAAGAAGAATGGCTTGTGGTGGGACCTGGGATCATGCATCTTAAAAAGCCACCCACTCCCCTCACCAGGTTCCCTATGCACCCTAAAGTATGAGAACCACTGAGCAAGGTCTTAATAAGCTAGGTCTTAATACATCATGCTAAAATAAGATCATGGAGTTCGGTCCCATTCCTTCATGGCAAATAAATGGGGGGGGAAATGGAAACAGTGGCAGATTTTATTTTCTTGGGCTCCAAAATCGCTGCAGAGAGTGATTGAAGCCATGAAATTAAAAGACACTCCTCCTTGGAAGAAAAGCTACGATAAACCTAGACAGCATATTAAAAAGCAGTGACATCACTTTGCCGAGAAAGGTGTGTATAGACAAAGATATGGTTTTTTCAGTGGTCGTGTATGGATGTGACAACTGAACCGTAAAGAAGGCTGAGTGCCGAAGAACTGACGCTTTCGAACTGTGGTGTTGGAGAAGACTATTGAGAGTCCCTTGAACTGCAAGGCGATCAAACCAGTCAATCCTAAAGGAATTAACCCTAAATTCCTTGGAAAGACTGATGCTGAAGCTGAAACTCCAATACTTAGGTCACCTGATGCGAAGAAGTGACTCATTAGAAAAGATACTGATGCTGGGAAAGATTAAAGGCAGGAGTAGAAGGGGATGACAGACTATGAGATGGGTGGATGGCATCACCGACTCAATGAACATGAGTTTGAGCAAACTCAAGGAGATAGTGAAGGACAGGGAAGCCTGGTGTGCTGCAGTCCATGGAGTCGCAAAGAGTTGGACACGACTGTCTGAGTAAACAACAACATCATGCTAAGGTGTTTGCACAATACCTCAAAAGTAAGGAGATGCTGTGGACAGATTTTAAGTAGCAAGGTGAGGATGGATTTGAGCTTCAAAAAGATCACGGCACATAGCTTTGGAGGCACAGCAAGAACCGTAGCACACCCTCAAGGACCTAGGAGTACACACACACTGCCACCTCCTTTACTTTTTAACCTCTTAGACTAAGTGCCTGCTAAGTCGCTTCATTCAAGTCTGACTCTTTCTGCCCCTATGGACTAGCCCACCAGGCTCCTCTGTCCATGGGATTCTCCAGACAAGAATACAGAAGTGGGTTGTTAAGATCTCCTCCAGGGATCTTCCTGACCCAGGGACTGAACCCATGTCTCCTGTGTCTTCAGCATTGCAGACAGATTCTTTACTGCTGAGCCACCTGGGAAGCCCCTTAGACCAAGTAGTCAAACACGTATTTACCTCTTATAGGCCACAGTCTCCTATTAATATCTAGGTGCTTTATGATCTTATGAAAATATAAGAATTTTATGATATTCACTAACATGAAGGATGGAGAAGGCAATGGCACCCCACTCCAGTACTCTTGCCTGGAAAATCCCATGGATGGAAGAGCATGGTAGGCTGCAGTCCATGGGGTCGCTAAGAGTCGGACATGACTGAGCGACTTCCCTTTCACTTTTCACTTTCCTGAATTGGAGAAGGAAATGGCAACCCACTCCAGTGTTCTTGCCTGGAGAACCCCAGGCATGGAGAAGCCTGGTGGGCTGCTGTCTATGGGGTCACACAGAGTCGGACACAACTAAAGCAACTAGCAGCAGCAGCAGCATGAAGGAGGGGACCATCCTGCACAGCCTCACATTTGGACAAACTAGAAGTTACCACATATATCATTTGGGTGTCAGGGGGCAAGTGTCATTTTCAGAATATTATGGACACGGCCAAGTCTCTTGCTGACTAATATGAACACTGTTCTGCTGAAACAGATGGTCCATTGAGCCCATGTTTGTGCTCTCTTTTGTGGTAAATGGTTTCCCCTCTCCCCTCAGAGAGGGAAAGGTGTGAGGACTATAAACTAGCAGAAGTAACCTCGCCGGAATCCTGAGATTAGCCTACGTAGGAATCCAGCTGGAAGAGCAGTCTTGTAGGACTCTGCATGGGCCTATCTTTATACAAGGCCAGGTCATTATTGGGTTGAGAAATCTTGGTCAAGTATCCGCAACATGCAGATACTTAATTATAATGAGGGCTGACATTTGCACTCCAAATGCTAAGTATTTCATAGGGCATTAATCCCCACAATAACCCTGTAAAGCAGGTTCTATTATCTCCATTAGACTGATGAAGAAACTGAAGCTCAAAGAGATTAACTCATCCAAGGCTGTATGTGAAGGAGCAGGGATTCCAACCCATGTCCGTCCGACTCCAGAACTTGTGCCATAGCGCTTCAGGGGATGCATGAAAAGAGTCCGAGTTTCCCAGTTTTGGATGCCTATATGAGTATTAAGGAAACAAGCAAATTTAATTCATAAAGCTTACAATACTTTATAAACAAATTCACATACAGTCCTAGAAACCACACAGTACAGGGGTCAGCAAACTGTCTCCACAAAGCACCTGTAAGTATTTAGGCCACGGAGGCCAAACAGTCCACGTCCCAACTACTAACTCTGACGTTGTGTGAAAGCAGCCCTGGGTAACACCTAAACAAATGGGCAGGTCTGTGTTCCAATAAAACTTTATTTATAAGAACAGGCAGGAAGAAGGCTATATTTGTCCTTGCAGCAAAGTTTGCCACCCCCTGACCTAGTGGAAAGGGCACTGAATGCAGAAACACTTGGCTCCTAACCCTGACTCCATGCCTAAGAGAGCTGGGTCACCTTGGGTCGGTTACTGCCTGACTGTGTCTAGGCTATGTACTTCTGCAGAAGTTTCTCCCCTATGGACTGCAAAAATGAGGTAAAATTATATTTAGACACACTAAAACAGATTCCCCATCAAACCCACAAATAATAAACACTTGCAGCAATACTTTAAGGTAAAGCAGAAGGGAAAAGAGAACTAACACATTAAGGGTGCTACCATCAGCCCTGAATATTCATTAGAAGGACTGATGATGAAGCTGAAGCTGCAATACTTGGGCCACCTGATGCAAAGAGCCAACTCATTAGCAAAGACCCTGATGCTGGGAAAGAGTCAGAGCAGGAGGAGAAGGGGTTGACAGAGGACAAGATCATTGGGTAGCATCACTGACTCAATGCACATGAGTTTGAGCAAGCTCTAGGAGATGGTGAAGGACAGGGAAGCCTGGCGTGCTGCAGTCCATGGGGTCGCAAAGAGTTAGACAGGACCGAGCGACTGAACAAAAATGTGCCAGGTGCTTTGTAAAGCAGAGTCATTTCAACCTGGGTCAGCCTTATGGGGCAGGTATCATTATTCCTGTTTTATAGATGAAAAGCATTAGACAAATTTAATAACGTGTCCAAGGTCACACAGCAAATGGCACGAGAAGCCTAGATGGGAACCCAAGCCAGGAGCAGCTGGAGCAGCTATTCTTGAACAAGGGCCGGGCTGACGATTTTGCACAGAAAATGGCATCTGAGTGCTTCTGGGAGGGGGTCGTGGAGTCAGGCCTCACTCCCCTCTCATCAGGACTCTCCCACTCTGTCATCCATGTTGTCCGCCTCCTCTCAAAAAATATCCTACCCCATTTGGCTTGAGAAAAATAAAGTGAGACTCCGAGGTTTGTTGCTTTTAGTTCTGAGTGGAAAGACTGTGACTCATGCTTGGAAAAAAGACTAGGAAGCCCATAACTCTGGGCCAAAGCCGCATCTATAGAAGCGGAGCAAGAGAAAAGGAGGACAGAAGACACCCTCAGAGAAACCAGGACTGGTCCTGCGGACCGCACCAGAGTTGTGGGTCCAGGTAGCTGTGCGTCTGAGCACTTAGCTGAGGGTAAGAGTCTGTGTGACAAAACACAGTCTATGGAATTACTAGAACACGCCTGACTTGTCTGCCTCCTTAACCAGTGCATCTCAGTTTACAATCATCAGCTTAAAACTAAGTACTTTGGAAATGGGGCCAGGAAACAAGAAGATGAAACCAAGAAATGGGATTATCATTGCTTCTATTAAAAAAAAAAAGTAAAAGATACACATTTCCCATATGTGACAGGATACATCTGTCAAACAAGAAAATTGGAGGGAAAAAAACTCCTTAGCTGAGCGTTCAAGGCCTATCCGATTCTGCAGGAACACACACAGCAGCACTGCCTTCCTGCCTCTCACATATTCTTTGCTTCAACCTCCACCAAGCTTCCCCCATACTCCCCATTGCTCGTTCCCCATTGCTCCCTCTGCCTGAAGGAATCAAGCAGCGACTGGCTGCATGGTTGCCTGCTAAAATTCCACCCCTCAAACTCCAGATCAAATGTCATCTTCTAGACCATAGATGTCAGAGCTGAGAACTTCAGAAACAGATCATCAATGTCAACTGCTCCAGGTTACACAAGAGGAAACCAAGGCCCAAACTGGTTCAGTCACACAGCTGGGCAGTAAAGATGAGGTTTGGAAACCAAGTCAGCTGACTTGGGGGTGGGGGTAGGGAGACGTGTCACCACCATCCTCCAGGTGAGTGACTACCCCAGGAAAGCTCTCTTTTCCTCCTCCTCCCAGAGAACCAAGTGCCAACACACACTCTCCAAACTCCACTCCGTTCCAGGTGACAGTGGATTTTGTGTCTATATTCCTCGCCTGATCCACAGAGGTCAAAATCATGTCTTACCCATTATGTTATCCCAGTACCTAGCCAGGCCTGCACAGAATGGGCCTTCACGGCACTGTAACACTCATTCAACAAAACAAAATTCCAGAAATTCCCCTCCCTCCCCACCTCTGGGCCTGTCTCCCTCCAGGCAAGCCGCCTCCATGGTCTCCAGAGGAGCTACCTATAGCCCAAATCTCACCACACCTCTGCTCAGTTGAAACCCTTAAATGCCCACCGTGCACTACACAATATCCATGACTCCTCATGAAAAGCCTACAGGAGCCCTTCCTATCCTTCCAACCTCATTTCCTGCCACCAGGAGAACCACAATCACTTCTTCACTTCCATAAAACGTGTTAGTCGCTCAGTCATGTCCAACTCTTTGTGACCCCATGGACTCCCACCAGGCTCCTCTGTCCATGGGATTCTCCAGGCAAGAATACTGGAATGGGTTGCCATTCCCTTCTCCAGGGCATTTCCTGACCCGGGGAACAAACCCGGGTCTCTCGCATTGCAGGCGAATTCTTTACAGCCTGAGCCACCAGGGAAGCCCTTACTTCCATATCTTATGCCTGCTATTCCCTCTCTCCAGGATGCACTTCAGTCTCTTCTCCATGCCTAACCCCTTGTTCCTGCCAGATCCAGAATGTCTAAGAAATGGCCTCCTCGGGGACACCACCCCTGATTACCCATTCCCTCCCCTCACTCCGGATGAGATGCCCTCCTCCGTGCTCCCAAAGCACCCCAGCATCCCTCCTCCATAGTTCTCAGCAAAGAAAACTGCATCTATTTGTTCACACACCTGCCCCCACATCTCACTAGACATTACTGAGGACAGGAGCACCTGGCATAAACCCAATACATTGTTAAGACTGAATATTCTTCTCCCTCACTAGTTACAATCAGATCCAACAAATATACACAGTGCATTATTTTACTACAATATTTTACAACATACATCCACAGATCTCAGAAAAAAAAGAAAAAAAAAAGAGCTCTTACTACACACCCTCATCTTTCAATAACGAGCCAAAATGCGTAACGGCATTATGAACTGCTAGGCAGTCAACACATGAGAAGTCCCTTTGAGAGAGGTGTGGTGACCTAGCCAGTATGGTCAACCAGCCAGAGTCGCTCTGGGTGTGTGACTGACCCCCACTAGGCACGGGGATAGAAAAGAAGAGTTCTGACACAGTTGGTGATCAAGGTGGGGTCTGACAAAGGGAAGCCCTACAGGGTCCTGGGTACTCATCTCCTGGCAAGTGAGCACACAGTGACTTCAGGAGACCCTCCTGAGCTGGCAGCTAGGGCCACTGAGACTGGGAGCCAGGAAGCTGTCAACAGCCAGCCAGATGGAAACCGGGAGCCTCACAGAATTCACAGTATCCATTTCACACTGCAGATAATTACTAACAGCACCCGTGTGCAGGGAGCTAAGATGGGAGAGCAAGCAGTGCACCCAAAGAAGGACTGACTCCTGCCAAAGAAGCACACCTGCACTGCTGGACTCAGGAGGAGGGAGGCGATGTCGGGCAAAGGGGACAGGAGAGAAAATGAGGGCAAGTTTCACCCTCGTTTCTCATCTGAGAAAGTGGCATTCCCAGGAATAGATGAGCTTTCAAAAGACTCAAAACTGAACATGCCAAGAAAACTGCCTGTTCACTAGAGCTGACATCCAGGCTGACAATAAGCTGCTGCTAATTTTTCCCATCTTACTCACCTGCAGGACCAATTTACAACCTCCCTTCCACAACCTTGCCCAGATCCATTCACTCAGAAACAAATGGCCGAGCTCCCTCAATGAGGAAGGCACAGTGAGCCACGCAGGTGAGTTTTTTGTGCCTGAGGTCCGTGCCCTCCACACCCACTTGAAGGCTGAACCTTACCCACTCCTCTTCTCAGGTAACAGCACCTCCGCCAGCCGGCAGTCATCGGTGACTGGCTCCTCCCTTCCCCGACTCCACTGCCTTTCAAATAGGCCAATTCCTCCTCTCAGTTCTCGATGAGAAGTCCCTCCAGTCAGGCCTCCTCTCTTCAACCCCATAACTTTTGCTCCACCGCAGTCATCACTTCCCACTTGGAACTGTAGCAACAGCCTCTTTGCCCTTCCACCACCTCCACAGACTGGCTGCAGCAACTTCACCAGATTTAGCTTCCTAAAATAAGTATACCACTCTTGCCTAGTTAAGACACCCTCTGGGTCCTCATTTTTTGCACCTCTCAGCCCTCCAAGGCTCTCCACACTCGGAGCACCCTGCTGACCCCAGGGTGTGCTCTCCTCCCCGCCCACGCCTGGGCCTCATCACACTTGCTCCACCCAGCACATCCTTCTAACTCAGTTCAGGGAGCCAGATTCCTCCAGCTCCATTCTTCTTTCTCAAAATTACCTCTCCTATTGGGGTCTCTTGTGTTTCCATACACATCTTAAAATTTTGTGTTCTACTTCTGTGAAACATGCCATTGGTGATTTGATAGGAATCTGCAGGTTGCCTTAAGTAGTATGGTCATTTTAACAATATTGATTCTTCCAATCCAAGAACACAATATATATTTCCATCGGTTTGTGTCATCTTCCATTTTTTTTCATCAGGGTCTTACAGTTTTCAGAGTATAGGTCTTTGCCTTCTTAGGTAAATTTATTCCTAGATATTTTATTCTTTTTGATGCCATGGTAAATGGGATTGTTTCCTTTATATAAACACTACTATACACAAAACAGATAATCAACAAGGACCTCCTGTATAGCACAGGGAACTATACTCAAAATCTTGCAATAACCTAAAATGGAAAAGAATCTAAAATATATAAATACATACATATATATACATACATATATATATATACACAAATATACCTATATGTGTGTATATATAATGGAATAACTTTGCTGTACACCTGAAACTAACACAAATCAACAATACTTCAATAAAAAAAATTTTTAAAGACCCAGTTCAAATACCACCTCTTCTTTAAAGCCTTTGCATGTGTGCTAAGTCACTTCAGTCGTGTCCAACTCTTCATGACCTGACAGACGGTAGCTTGCCAAGCTCCTCTGTCCATGGGATTTCCCAGGCAAGAATACTGGAGTGGGTTGCCATGCCCTCCTCCAGGGGATCTTCCCAACACAGGGATCAAACCCAGAGATCAAACCCGCACCTCCTGCAGCTCCTGTATTGCAGGAGGATTCTTTACTGCTGAGCCACCTTTGCCAGCCCCTAAACGAAGGCAACCAACCATTCCTGTTTGGACCTGTTATCCTGGAGTAATTACTGAAAGCACCATATTGACTTTCCCAGGTCCCTGCTGTGGATGATAAACTATATGGCTCTCCTACCTAAAATCTGCGCTGTGCTATACTTAATCACTGAGTCGTATTTGTGACCCCCATGGACTGTAGCCCAGCAGGCTCCTCTGTCCGTGGGGATTCCCCAGGCAAGGATACTGGAGTTGGTTGCCACGCCCTCCTCCAAAGGATCTTCCCAACCCCTGGGAATCGAACCCAGATAGAACCCAACCCAGGGATCGAACCCATCACAGGCAGATTCATTACCATCTGAGCCACCAGGGAAGCCCACCTAAAATCTACCCTGACCCAAAGACAGCACTTGTTACTTGTCTCTTTCGCTACAGTGTGCGTTCCTCAAGAGCGATCAAGACATCTCATCTCCGTGTGGACTTCCAGCATCTGAAGACTGCCTGCACCTGGGGAGGTGCTCAGTGAGCACAAATGGAATGAAAGAATGAATCTGATTGGAAGAAAACTGTAGCAATCAGTTTTACCTAGACAGCATCTAAAATGCCACTAGGGAAATTTTCTAAATCACAATTAAACCAAAAAAATCCTGGGCAAAAAAAGCAAGCCATGGAAGCATCTGTCACATAAACCATTTCTTTCCCTAATCCAGTGTTTCTCAACTTTTTTTCAATATTGTCCTCCCACCTTGAAAGCCTTTTCAGACAGTTTTCTCCTAACCCTATGAAATGTTAATAGCACAGAAATATTTCTGTACTTTATACATAAAAAAGCAAGTATAAGGTTTACTCTTCTTATTCAAGAATAGGTTCAGAATGACAATAAAAATGTTAAATTACATTTTATATTTTAAGGTTACTAACATTAAACTTTATTACTGTATTTACTGAGCAACTTGCAATGCAATTTTAATGTAAAATATTATATATCAGATTACATATAAAAATTACCAATTTCTACATAATAATAGCAATGTAACCAAATTTTTCAAAGACTTTAAAAACTGCTCCTTTTCCAGCAAAGGTAAAACAATTGAAAAAAAGAAATCTTCCTAAACGTTATTTTTAATGAACTTAACTTTTGTTTTATATGAGAAAATCATTTTTAACTTATCCAGCTGCTAAATATTCATTCAGATATCATCAATATTTTTTCTTTTTGATACTTGACATAGTTATTGGTAAGCTCAATAACTCTAATAAATAAGAAAATAGAAACTACTTTTATTTAATTTTCAAATCCCAAGTCACACACAGAACAGTAAGGGCCAAACATAAGCACTTAACATCCACAAGACAGCCCAAAGCAGCCCATACATATAAGGAGGTCACCAAGATAGACAGACTTCAGGATTAAGCTATTGATGGTCAGAAAGGTCTACAGCGATAGCCATATATTTGCCATAGGTTTGTTTTTTTTTGTTTTTTTGTTTTTTTAATTTTTATTTTTAAACTTTACATAATTGTATTAGTTTTGCCAAATATCAAAATGAATCCACCACAGGCATACATGTGTTCCCCATCCTGAATGCCATAGGTTTGTAATAATGACCTTGTATACATTCTGTATATCTTCCATGAACTTCATGTCAAAGTTGCTTGTGTGATACACAAGAAAAACCAATGAGAGAAATTTAAATGTTAAGAAACAGTATTTTAGCCACCAAGGTTTGAAGGAATGTCTGGAACCACTGGAATGTCTAAGAAGTTTCTGTCTTCCTCCAGAACCAATTTTTGCTGCCTCTGAGGTTGCAAGCCCTAACCTCTTATGGTTCCCACATTTTTCCTCCTAGCACCTAAAGATAAAAAAACAAAAACACCAGTTTACCTAAGAAAACACCCATTCCACAGCTATCATAAGAGCCCCACTACTACCATCATCTCCTTGGGTACTTCAAAGGAAAAGGGATTCCCATGTTATCAGCATTTTCCCAAAAAAAGGAGCCTCCCTGCCTCTAAACATATAGACTTTAAGAGCTTGGAAGAATACTCAGGGCTCATGGCACCCATTCATCTTCAGATGAGGAAACATAGAAGAGCAATAAGAGGTTGAGAGCCTGGGTTAGTCAAGGTCACTCTTATCGTTATAGATAGAGACCTCGTCAGTCTAGGTCCCTGTTGTATCTTCAAGCTAGCACCAGGCTGGGCACATAACATAATCAGATGTTTGTACACTTAATGAATGAATGGCTATTGGGTAAATGAGTGACAGATTTGAGAGCCCAGTTCACCTAATTCCTAACCTACTACTTTTCCAACCAAACCACCTGGTCCCCTTTTACTTCCATATGAATATCAAATAGTGACCTCAGTCAGTCAGTTCAGGTGCTCAGTCGTGTCTGACTCTCTGCAACCCCATGAATCGCAGCATGCCAGGCCTCCCTGTCCATCACCAACTCCCAGAGTTCATTCAAACTCACATCCATCGAGTCGGTGATGCCATCCAGCCATTTCATCCTCTGTCATCCCCTTCTCCTCCTGCCCCCAATCCCTCCCAGCATCAGAGTCTTTTCCAATGAGTCAACTCTTCGCATGAGGTGGCCAAAGTACTGGAGTTTCAGCTTTAGCATCATTCCTTCCAAAGAACACCCAGGACTGATCTCCTTTAGAATGGACTGGTTGGATCTCCTTGCAGTCCAAGGGACTCTCAAGAGTCTTCTCCAACACCACAGTTCAAAAGCATCAATTCTTCGGCGCTCAGCTTTCTTCAGTCCAACTCTCACATCCATACATGACCACTGGAAAAACCATAGCCTTGAGTAGACGGACTTTTGTTGGCAAAGTAATGTCTCTGCTTTTGAATATGCTCTCTAGGTTGGTCATAACTTTCCTTCCAAGGAGTAAGCGTCTTTTAATTTCATGGCTGCAGTCACCATCTGCAGTGATTTTGGAGCCCCGAAAAATAAAGCCTGACACTGTTTCCACTGTTTGCCCATCTATTTGCCATGAAGTGATGGGACCAGATGCCATGATCTTCGTTTTCTGAATGTTGAGCTTTAAGCCCACTTTTTCACTTTCCTCTTTCACTTTCATCGAGAGGCTTTTTAGTTCCTCTTCACTTTCTGCCATAAGGGTGGTGTTATCTGCATATCTGAGGTGATTGATACTTCTCCCAGCAATCTTGATTCCAGCTTGTGCTTCTTCCAGCCCAGCGTTTCTCATGATGTACTCTGCATAGAAGTTAAATAAGCAGGATGACAATACACAGCCTTGACGTACTCCTTTTCCTATTTGGAACCAGTCTGTTGTTCCATGTCCAGTTCTAACTGTTGCTTCCTGACCTGCATACAGGCTTCTCAAGAGGCAGGTCAGGTGGTCTGGGATTCCCATCTCTTTCAGAATTTTCCACAGTTTATTGTGATCCACACAGTCAAAGGCTTTGGCATAGTCAATAAAGCAGAAATAGATGTTTTTCTGCAACTCTCTTGCTTTTTTCATGATCCAGCGGATGTTGGCAATTTAATCTCTGGTTCCTCTGCCTTTTCTAAAACCAGCTTGAACATCTGGAAGTTCACGGTTCAGGTATTGCTGAAGCCTGACTTGAAGAATTTTGAGCATTACTTTACTAGCGTGTGAGATGAGTGCAACTGTGCGGTAGTTTGAGCATTCTTTGGCATTGCCTTTCTTTGGGAGTTGGAATGAAAACTGACCTTTTCCAGTCCTGTGGCCACTGCTGAGGTTTCCAAATTTGCTGGCATATTGAGTACAGCACTTTCACAGCATCATCTTTCAGGATTTGAAATAGCTCAACTGGAATTCCATCACCTCCACTAGCTTTGTTTGTAGTGATGCTATCTAAGGCCCACTTGACTTCACATTCCAGGATGTTTGGCTCTAGGTGCGTGATCATACCATCGTGATTATCTTGGTCGTGAAGATCTTTTTTGTACAGTTCTTCCATGTATTCTTGCCACCTCTTCTTAGTATCTTCTGCTTCTGTTAGATCCATACCATTTCTGTCCTTTATCGAGCCCATCTTTGCATGAAATGTTCCCTTCATATCTTTAATTTTCTTGAAGAGATCTCTAGTCTTTCCCATTCTGTTGTTTTCCTCTATTTCTTTGCATTGATCGCTGAGGAAGGCTTTCTTATCTTTCCTTGCTATTCTTTGGCATCTGCATTCGAATGGGTATATCTTTCCTTTTTTCCTTTGCTTTTCGCTTCTCTTCTTTTCACAACTATTTGTAAGGCTTCCCCAAACAGCCATTTTGCTTTTTTGCATTTCTTTTCCATGGGGATGGTCTTGATCCCTGTCTCCTGTACAATGTCACGAACCTTAGTCCATAGTTCATCAGGCACTCTATCTATCAGATCTAGTCCTTTAAATCTATTTCTCACTTCCACTGTATAATCAGGGATTTGATTTAGGTCATACCTGAGTAGTCTAATGGTTTTCCCTACTTTCTTCAATTTAAGTCTGAATTTGGCAATAAAGACCATCAAATCTAAATTAAGTGCTTGAAAAGCTTCCAAGCTCTTTTAGTTTCACACATCCAGTAAGTTTAAGAGCAGGGTCTTGTGCACCTGTGGTAGAGCACTTCAGCCCATTGAAAGTGAGGGACTTTCCACAAATGAGCTAAGGGTACCGGGTCTACAAGGCAACATTTCTTACTTGCTTACCCCACCTTGAGCTCTTTTCTAGAGTTCTTTTTCACATGCCACATCTCCATACCCAAACTGAGAACCGCAGAAAGTCAAAACTGCCTTCCCTTTCTAAGGCACCTGCCATGTTTAAGCACAAAGCAAATGTTCAGTAAATGTTTGCAACATTTATTCTGGTGGAAGCAGGGCATCATGAGGGACAAAAGCAGATTTGGCATGAACAAAGGAATTCGGTTTGTACTTTGCTCATTTCCTAGAACCAGTATAGTACCTAACATGTAACAGGGGAGTAATAGTTGGGGGATTTTAAAAAATGAATAAAAGATATGGCCAAAAGTGAGTAATTATTAAGCTTTGTCTTCAATTCTGTAGTCATTCATTCACTCCACAAATACATATTACCAACTATCTTGTGTGCTAGGCTCTCTGCTGCTTTGAAACCTAATTTCCCCCACAGAGTTAGAGCCATCCTCCCTAGCCAACGCCTGGCATTCGGTTCACCTTGCAGGCAGAGGGCACAGCTAGCGTAGCCCTATGTTTCAATACCTATCATTCAAGCATTCTATCCCAACAGTGCCCTGAACTAAACAATTATATCTAAGTGTTGCAAAACAAATAATCACAATTAAGGGTTGCAAATCTTTTTCATCAAGCCCAGGAATTTAAGTTTTTTACTCCACATTTACTAGCTACTCCCAATCTTATTTCCTCAGGCATAACGCTGATTAAAATTGTTATACATAGAAAAGTGGCTGGAAACTAGGCTAGCACATCAGATTGAGACCACACTGTAAAGAGCCTTGCATGCCAAGAACGTACGTGCGTGCTAAGTTGCTTCTGTTGTGTCCAAATCTTTGCAACCCTATGGACTGTAGCTTGCCAGGCTCCTCTGTCTGTGGGATTTTCCAGGCAAGAATACTGGAGTGGGCTGCCATGCCCTCCTCCAGGGGATCTTCCTGACCCAGGGATAGAAACCAGGTCTCCTGCACTGGCAGGTGGATTCTTTACCACTGAGCTACCGGGAGAAGCCCCATGCCAAGAACATGGATAGTTAATTTAATATACAGCTGTGCTGTGCTAAGTCCCTTCAGTCCTATCCAACTCTTTGTGACCTCATGGACTGTAGCCCACCTGGCTCCTCTGTTCATGGGATTCTCCAGGCAACAGTAGTGGAGTGGGTTGCCACGCCCTCCTCCAGGGGAATCTTCTCAACCCAGGTATTGAAACTGCATCTCCTATGTCTCCTGCATTGGCAGGCAGGTTCTTTACCACTAGGGCCATACAGCAGAGAGTCATAAAAACCTTTAAGGGAAACAGTGAATGTATAGTCAGAGCACCAAGAAAGTGTTATGTTATCTTTTACGGAAAAGATCTAAGACAAGAGGAAAGAAAAAAAGCTGGCTCCAGGTCATACCAAAAAGACAATCTAAAGCTACAAATAAAGAAAGGCTGTCACAGATGAAAATGGCAACGAATAAGCCATTTCATCCTTTGCTTTTATGTGTAACTTAAAAGTTTCAACAATAGACGCAGCCATGCAAACTCTAGTTCATTGATCGGTCGTTTGAAGTCCTCCTTGGAAGGCACAGGCTGTAAGAAAGCTTCTGGACAGTCCGGCGTGCCCTCTTGGCGGCCAGTCGTGTAAAAGAGCTGGAGCTTAGGTTTTGTTTTGTTAAGGGCTACATTTAAAACACAGTATTAGTTGCCAGAAGTTTCTCGACATTGAAAAGATGGGCAGGAATCTTAGCCCGCCAACTCCAAGATCTTCCACTATTGCATCATTTGAAATGAAGCCTCCTCAGGCAACGACTTGTAAAATTCAAGTCAGGTAAAATGGCAGCAGCTGCTGCCGGCCGGCAGCTTCAACTTCAAGAGCGAATAAGAGAGCGTGTATCTGCGGAGCTGCCAACTGCTCACAGCAAGTCAATAAATCTACAGGTCCTGCGCGCGCGCCCGAGGGTGCTCAGACCCCGGCGCGCCAGCCACAGGAGGAAGTGGCTAATTACTTAAAGACAGTACAGAGACCGCAGTTGAAGGTCGGAGTCGGTTCTCCCCGCGCCTTCCCTCCGTCTACCACCCACTCTGGAAATCTGATGGTGAAAGCACCAATTTCTAGGCTGCTGCTCCAGGCCCCTAGCCCTCCGACCCAAGGACAGCTCTGCCTTGCCCGCTGGTGCAGACAACCGGAGGGCTCCTTCTTCCTCCTGCTGGCCCCCTCCTCTCATCGACTGCAAGCCCTTCGATTCTGCCACCGAAAACTTCCATAGAAGGTGAGATTCCCAGATCAGGAGACGGTTCCACAAACTCCAAAGCGCTAGTGTCGGAACTTCAGGGTCAGACCGGTAATGCCTAGGCGTCCCTAGTAAAGCTCAGAACTGCTCTATACTGCGGGTCCTGCGTTCCGCGCGCTCGCACCCATCCACTAGCCGCCCGGACGCGGTGCCCTCGCTTCCCACGATCCTAGGCGTGATGCTTGGAACCTCAGCAGCGCCTCCAATCCGAGCGCCGCAGAGACCCTCCTCGCTCCAGCAGGGACGGACTTCCCAAGGTCGGGTGTCCCCACTCGCAACCCCCGTCTCCTCCGGTCGGGAGACTGTAGGTTCCAGACGGGCAACCAAGGGGGCGGGGCCTTGGCCGTCCCCGCCGAGCTCGCTCAACCCTGCAGAGCTCGCTCACCCCTCCCGGGCTCCAGGGGTAGTGCCCACACTCCCCACCGGCCAGTACCTCGTCCACTTCCAACTCTGCTCCGTTGCCGACGAGCGCCATGTTCCTCCTCCGGCTGCCGCCGCCCAAAAACCAAACAGGTTGCTCGGAACCAACTCAGTTTCTCAGCCCGGGGCTCAGCCCAGCGCCAGCAAGGGAGGAAGAGGGCGGCCCAGGGCCCCCGCCGGGTCCCGGGCGGGGCCAGCGCGCTGCTGAGCAAGTGCTTTCCCCGCCCCCGGCGCCTGCACATCCGCCGAGCATCCATTTCTCAAGCCGGCGCCGGGTGGCCCCCTCGACATAAGCTCCGCCCCTTGCAGGCCTCGCCCCACCCTCTACGAGGCTCTGACTAGAGAAGCCAATCAGATTCTTGCAACGCGTCTCCACCTCCAGGCAGCATCCACTTCGGATCCACTTGGGCGGGGTCATTCCATGGGCGGAGTCACTTTGTGGGCGGAGTCACTCGGGAACCTCGCAGGTCTCTCGCACCCTGTGGAAAGGTATTGAATACCTAGGAGTATTCTAGCGCTCTGTGCGGAGGCTATTGCTCGCCACCGGCCAAGAGAGCACAAACTTAGCGTGGCCAAAATGAAAGCCACGGTATCCCCGAGGCCCATTTGAAGTGTCCACCTGGTCCCTGAGCCAATGCCAAGTCCCTTCCCCCGCCAAGTGGGCACTGCGTCTCGCAAATGGCGAGGCAACCTCGCGTCAAGGTCACCAGTCACCCAGAGGTTTTTGTCATTCCACCTACCCAGACACTGAGGGACATCGTCTTCTCATACAGGGATGATATGTTTGCTTCTGTGTATGTCTGATAAATTAAAAATCATGGGACAGATACTTATGCAACTTAGAGTTCTCTTCTTCCAATATCTGTCACAATGACCCCTTTTGTAATCCCAAATATATGTGCATAAGTCGTGTTTAAACTATATACCCATGAGGGTAGGGATGCTGTGTCTTCTTGAAAGTTGTATTCCCAGCACCTAGAACAGTGCCTTGCAGTGGGTGCTCCAAAAATATTTACTGGCTTCCTTTAGAAATTGATTCCTGTGTCTAACACAACTGGAAAATTATATGCTGTATTTTAGGGGTATTGGGGGGGCATTAGTCAGCTTTGTTTTACATACAATAAAATTCACCAATTTTAAGCTTCTAACTTGATAAATGTTTACAAAACACCATTCCAATCATAATTTAGAACACACCCATAAAGTTTCCTGTGCCTGTTTGCCATCAATTTCTTTTGCCCACTCTCTGGCCTGGGACAACCACTGATCTGCTTTCTATCACTTCATTTTGCCTTTTCGAGAATTTCATATCTATAAGTCAATCATAGGGCACATGGTCTTTTGTGTCTGGCTCATGACAGGCATTTAACGGTCATCCAGTGACAACTATAAAGATTGCTAACATTTATTGAGTACTTCCTACATGCCAGGACTATCCTGAGCCCCTTGTTTAACTTACCTCATCTATCCTTTGCCCCATGAAGTAGATACTGTTAACTTACAGATGAGTAAAATGAGGCTCACAGGGTTCAAGTAATTTGTTTGCAGTCAGACATCTATTAAGGAAGTAAGGATGCCAGAATCTGAACTTCAGCATTCTGACTTAATGGTGTGGTGGTAACCATTGTTCCATACTGCCTCCAACCACCACCTTCCCCTTCTTTCTCCCTATTTCAGTAGAACAGCTGCCTGCACATGTCTGTTACATGTACTTTCAGTGAGTCAACTTTGCATCCTTGAAACTTGCTCTACAGTTTTAATGAGTCACTACGTACCTTTATACTAGAAAAATGAAATTGTTCTGCCTCACAAACAGATTAGATTATGGTGATGACTGCACAACTGTATGATTCATTACAAATCCTTGAATTGTATAATGTAATGGGTGGATTTTATGCCCCTATATATTATATTTCAGTATCACAACTTTTAAAAACAGGCTAATACATTCTTGCAGCACTCTTAGAATCAGGTATGTGTGGTTAGAAGGGACCTGGGGTCATTTAATTACAATACCCCTGAAAGTTTCCATTCCTCCCCCAACCTCCTGTTTATACTTAGCTTTCTGAGGCTGGATTTCCTGTCTGGGTCCAGATCCTACTCCTTATTGCTCATGCATGATTCCATTTTTTAAAGTTCATTGGCTCCCAAATTAATACCACATTTTTTAACATTAAGCCATCTTGTGGTGGCTTCTTCCTCTCCCGTATACTTTGTTATTTTCTTTCCATTTCAACTCCTCAAATTTTAAGGAGATACAAAAGAACTTGGCTTTAATGAGTGGCATGATGATGTCAAAGTGAGAATCAAGTTTAATTTTTCAGAAATCATTCTTATAAATAAAAGTTGGTAGTTTTTTTTTAAATCAGAAACCAAATCTGAAACCCTGTGTATTTTAAATTCATGTCACTAGATGAGTAGCATTCCTGTTTCTGAGGAAGCCAATTATGAACACAGAATTAATAAGTGTGGCCTAGCCCCTAGAACATCTAATCAAATTTGCTGTGCTCATGGCAGATGCCAACTTCTCCTTCTTGCATATGTGCGATCCTATAAGATTATGAATCACAAATATAAAAGATCTTTTTGCAAAGAATAATTAAAATGGATTCATTTCTGTAACAGAATTCCCCTTTCCAGTTTGCTGATCATGATGTACTCTATCAGTCAAGTGAGATTCGTCAAATATCCCATTTCCCAAAAGAAGCTAGAATAGAGGTTCCACAGAAGCAGTGTCTGAATTTTTTTTTTTTTTGAAGATACGTCTACTGGGAGCTGTTGGAGTTTCAAATTAAACCTAATCATGCAGACAATATAATCTTTATTATTCCTAAACCTGTTACCTTTAGCACTTGTAAGGTTTTTTTTTAGTTGATGTATATGTGCTAAGTCACTTCAGTCATGTCTGACTCTTTGCAACCCTATGGACTGTAGCCCTCCTGGCTTCTCTGTCCATGGGATACTCCAGGCAAGAATACTAGAGTAGGTAGCCATGCCCTCTTCCAGGGAATCTTCCTGACCCAGGGATCAAACCTGAATCTCTTATGTGTCCTGCATTGGCAGGCGAGTTCTTTACCACTAGCACCACCTGGAAAGCCCTTTTTAGTACCTTCATCATTTGTGTAGGAGAGAGAATGATTTTGCATATAGAACTGAAAAATTTTAGATGCTTGTATCGTATCATTGTAAGTCATGCATTTGTCAGTGGCTTTGTCTCACATTCATATCTTAGCTCAACAAGGAGAACTTCCCCTTCTAAATTATCCCTCCTTCTCTGTCACCCACAAAGTGTCTTCCTGCTGCCTTAGCACTTACCACTATCTGAAAATATCTTGTTCATTTTTCCGTTTACTTGCTTATGATCTATCTCCGTCAACAACAACATCCGCACGTTAGCTGTGATGTAAGCTCCATGAGGGAAGGAACCTTGTGTTTTGTGTCTGCAACAAAACCCTAATGCCTAACACTTAATGAATATTTCATAAAAGGTTATTGAGTGAATGAATGAAAGTATATAAAGTTCACAGTACACAGAGCATTTTGTTTAGACCTAGTAATGTCAATGTTTCAACACAGTGATTTTTTAAAAACAGAGAAAACCAGTAAAGATGGAGAGTAAAGAATGCAAATTACATGAAGTCTAAAAAGTAAATACTGTTTTTCTTAGGGTGATGTGGCAGGCATGATGACTATCTTTAATGCCTCCTCTTTTTCTTTTTTTTTTTCAAAATTATACAAGAGCTAAGCACTTAAAGGTCCCTTAGTGATCTAAAAGAGTTTAATTCTTGTCACTGGGAGAGGCTTAAATGCTACGGGGGAAAAAAACCTCATTATTTAAGTGGAGACTGAAATCCTCCCTTAAGAATATCCCTGTTCTCAGCATTTGGAGCTGCGTAAACACTCATTTTGCCCCATTTATCAGTTGTTCACTTTTTCACACACATACAAATAATCTTTCCCATCACTTTCGTATTTATTTTCACTATTTCTCTTTAGATTAATCTCACTTTTTCCAGATGAGGAGACACTCACGGAAGAGAAAAGCAGAACAGAGACTAATTGTGGCAATATGAAACCTCTGAGTGCAGCATTGAGAATTTAAAAAACAAGAATAAATAAGGAATCTGCGGCAGAGGCTGCTCATTGCTACCCAATGTTCGTTCTCCCTTTCTTCTATTGGTAAGAGAACCTGAGTTTATATAAGGCAGCGTGGTGTCCAGCTAAAAGGTTGCATTTTCAAGAACTCCTTCACAGCTAGAAATGGCCAATGTAACTAAATTTCAGACAATGAAATATATTTTACTTCCAGAAAGGCTATTTAAAGGGAAATGACTGAACAGAGGCATATGGTACCTTTCCCTTCTGCCTCTTCTCCTTCCCACAGCCTGGAACAGATGCAATGGGTGGAGCTCCTGCTGCCCTTTTGGACCATGAAGTAATACCTTGAGAATGGAAGCCATAAACTAGAAAAGTGGAACAAAAAGAAAGAGTCTGGATTCTTGATGACTATGGAGCTGCTATACAAGCACTTGATCACCAACCTCCAGATTTCTACTATTCTAAATTATTACTAATTATATTCAACTACTACCTTAAGTCACCACTATACTGAGCTTTCTGTTAGATGCAAACAATCTTAAATCTATATGTAGAAGTATATAATTCAAAGTGTTATTAGGTGTTCTAGGCTCCCGTATACCTTCCCACTGACTTCAGCTGAAGCATTTGGAACTTCTACCCAATGTTGGATTGGAGTAGACTACTTGGAGCAGTTTTTAAAGTCATGTACACCTTCTTTCCTGAAGATATGTTCTTCAAGTCCTCTTTCTCCCGGTTCTGTTGTGCCTTCTTTTCTGGCATATTTCCCCTCATATTGCTAGACTCTGTTATTGTCCTACAATCCAAATATTCTCCAGATTCTGAAATATATTGATACTAGCATCTTTTTTATGATATTCTTATTTTGTTTCATGACAGTTTTAGTAAACCAATAATTTTTTTTGGCCATCTTCAGCAATTCTATTCTCATAGCCTCTTATAGACCTAGTATTTACCATGTTTCTTCCTTTTTTGTTTAGCTTTGTGTTTTGGCCATGTCTCATGGCATGAGAAATCCTAGTTCTCAAACAGAAATTGAACCTGTGCCTCCTGCTGTGGAAGTGTGCAGCCTTAACCACTGGACCTCAGGGAAGTCCCTATAACACTTCTGATTGAACACTTTGGTTTTATGTTAGGCAGTTCCTGTAACCACTGAGAGGAGTCACATACAAACCTTCTCCGTAAGACATACACAGAGCCAACATCTATATTCTAAAATCAGTTTTGACTTAGCACTACAATGTAGCTCTGAGTGTCTCTAAAGCAATGGCTCTCAAACTTGAGCACATCAGAATCACTCAGAGGGCTTGTTAAAACACAGGTTGCTGCTTGTAGTCCCCAGAGTTTCTGATTAGACAAGTCTGGGGTGGATCTGCCTATTGCTGTGGCTGCTGCTATGAATTCAAGAGCCAGGTCTAGAGAACTGCTGCTCTAGATCGTGGCCAGCAACTTGAGTCCCTCAGGCACAAGCAGCCTACCTGGCAGATACAGCACACCCACTAAAGGTTCAAGATGAAACACTAGATAAGTGCTTTGTGCTGCTACTTAGCATACAAGGACTCACATTCTATGTAAAAGAAAAAGCTGTGACCGTTTCCTCCTTGATATTCTTTCAACAATAAGGAAAACAATTAAAGTGGTGAGACTATAGCTTTATTTTCGTGTGATTCAATAAAACCACTTTCATTTTATTTTCATCAATTTTTACTTTTGTCAAGTGACCGACATAAAAAAGAGGTAGGTCCTCACTGCTCCAAGAGAGCCTGACTTCCACACAGATACAGGACCATCAACAATTAAGCCTCATCTCCTAGTTCCTTGAGATATTGATTTGTGATTTTTTTTTTAATTAATTTATTTTTAACTGGAGGATAATTGCTTTACAATGATTTGTGATCTTAAACAACCCACTTCAATCCTTTCAGGTTTTTTTGTGGCAACAAATATAGAATGAGTATTTCCCTGGTGGCACAGTGGATAAGTATCCACCTGCCAATGCAGGAAACGCAGGTTCGATCCCTGGTCCGGGAAGATTCCACATCCTGCGGAGCAACTAAGCCCATGTGCCGCCACTACTACGCAGCCACTGCCCGCCTCCCTTCCCAAGAAGCCCCTACAGAACCTATGCTCCACAACAAGAGAAGCCATAGCAATGAGAAGTCCACACACCTCAACTAGAGAGTAGCCGCTGCTGGCTGCAACTAGAGAAAGCCTGTGCAAAGCGACGAAGACCCAACGCAGCCAAAAATAAATAAATCTTTCCTTAAAAAGTTATAAAAAATATAGAATAAGGACATGACTTTCCATATCCATAAGACTAAAATCCTGGGATTTACTTGGAGTAAAGGACACTCTCTTTGACTCGCAGTTATGAGAGAGTGGGATGTGGTAACAGGAAGCAGCCAAGAAGGCAATTTTACATGTTCCCACATTACCAGGTAACTCAAGGAATTCCACCCCCACCATACTAGCTAATATGCTTGGGGTGGGGGAGACTTTTAAGGAGAAATAATTTACACTATTCTCTATACTCTATTTATATACCATCACTGCTTTTTGATGTTTCTAGCTGACTTGGAATTCCCCATTGACTTCTGAAAACATGTCTAAATATTGAAAAGTAAGCTCTAGGGTGATGGGGCTTAGGTGCATTCTGGGAACCTCTGGTTCAGCTCAGCAGTTATGTCTGGGCTTAGAGGCAGCATGGCATAATTTCCACATGTCTGAACTATTTCATTGCCTTCTAAGCACTTTACAAAAACCCTGTGAGGTGAGCAGAGCTTACATCTTACAGATGAGAAAACCGAGGCTCTCAGATGTTAGATGACCTGCCCAAAGTCATTATGGAGTGGGAGTAAATCGCATGTTAAGGCCCTTTACTTAAAGGTATATTATAAAGGATATAACTATGGCTGGACTTCCCAGTGGCTCAGTGATAAAGAATCTGCCTGCCAATGCAGGAGGCATAGGAGACTTGGGTTCAATCCCTGGGTGGGGAAGAGCCCCTGGAGGAGGAAATGACAATCCACGCCAATATTCTTGCCTGGAAAATCCCATGGACAGAGGAGTCTGGTGGACTACAGTCCATGGGGTCGCAAAGAGTCGAACATGACTGAGCACACATACGTAACTGTGGCCGGTTTTTGGAAAGATTGCTGCTGCTGCTGCTAAGTCGCTTCAGTCGTATCTGACTCTGTGCGACCCCATAGACGGCAGCCCACCAGGCCCCACCGTTCCTGGGATTCTCCAGGCAAGAACACTGGAGTGGGTTGCCATTTCCTCCTCCAATGCATGAAAGTGAAAAGTGAAAGTGAAGTCGTGTCCGACTCTTAGCGACCCCATGGACTGCAGCCTACCAGGCTCCTCCGTCCATGGGATTTTCCAGGAAGAGTACTGGAGTGGGGTGCCATTGCCTTCTCTTGGAAAGATTAGGAAAGGCTTAAGTAAGTGTTTAAGTGAAGTCGCTCAGTTTCGTCCGACTCTTTGCGACCCCATTGACTGTAGCCCACCAGGCTCCTCTGTTCATGGGATTCTCCAGGCAAGAATACTGGAGTGGGTTGCCATTTCCTTCTCCAGGGGATCTTCCCGACTCCCAAATCTGCCTCACTACAAGAAACATACCCCAGAAACTTATAAGCCCCCCTACAACTCACCCATCCCACCCCGATGTTTGTTTTGTCATTATCAGATAATTCTAAAGTCTTTGACCATAGACCCTTGGTGGACTCAGATGTATTTTTGTGACACTGTTCATGCACAAGGATTCTAAAAAATCATAAATGTCAAACTGTGAAGAGCGCTGACATAAATCCAGAGACGGACCTCCTGCAGGCAACAACCTTCAACCACAAAAAACCTACCTGAAGGCAGTGAAGAGAGACCCAAAGAAGATAGACTGAAGGCTGTTCAGGTCTCATACTTGAGAGAAACTTACTCTGTGGCTTTCTTGTTTTTTTATGGCATTAGCCTGAGGAAAGCCTGTGTGATTTATTGGTTCAAAAAACCTGAGGACAAATTTCAAGGCAACCACAGCAGCTGGAAAATGAGAGGAGATACCCAAGAAAGGGAAGTGGGGTGGGGTTGAACTCTAACTCCTGACCTATGAACACATGAGGCCAAATGCAAGGAGCCCGGATCAGATCAGATCAGTTGCTCAGTTGTGTCTGACTCTTTGCGACCCCATGAATCGCAGCATGCCAGGCCTCCCTGTCCATCACCAACTCCCTGAGTTCATTCAGACTCATGTCCATTGAGTCAGTGATGCCATCCAGCCATCTCATCCTCTGTCGTCCCCTTCTCCTCTTGCCCCCCAATCCCTCCCAGCATCAGAGTCTTTTCCAATGAGTCAACTCTTCGCATGAGGTGGCCAAAGTACTGGAGTTTCAGCTTTAGCATCATGCCTTCCAAAGAAATCCCAGGGCTGATCTCCTTTAGAATGGACTGGTTGGATCTCCTTGCAGTCCAAGGGACTCTCAAGAGTCTTCTCCAACACCACAGTTCAAAAGCTTCAATTCTTCGGTGCTCAGCCTTCTTCACAGTCCAACTCTCACATCCATACATGACCACTGGAAAAACCATAGCCTTGACTAGACGAACCTTTGTTGGCAAAGTAATGTCTCTGCTTTTGAATATGCTATCTTGGTTGGTCATAACTTTCCTTCCAAGGAGTAAACGTCTTTTAATTTCATGGCTGCAGTCACCATCTGCAGTGGTTTTGGAGCCCCCAAAAATAAAGTCTGACACTGTTTCCACTGTTTCCCCATCTATTTGCCATGAAGTGATGGGACCAGATGCCATGATCTTCGTTTTCTGAATGTTGAGCTTTAAGCCAACTTTTTCACTCTCCACTTTCACCTTCATCAAGAGGCTTTTTAGTTTCTCTTCACTTTCTGCCATAAGGCTGGTGTCATCTGCATATCTGAGGTGATTGATATTTCTCCCGGCAATCTTGATTCCAGCTTGTGTTCCTTCCAGTCCAGCGTTTCTCATGATGTACTCTGCATAGAAGTTAAATAAGCAGGGTGACAATATACAGCCTTGACGTACTCCTTTTCCTATTTGGAACCAGTCTGTTGTTCCATGTCCAGTTCTAACTGTTGCTTCCTGACCTGCATACAAATTTCTCAAGAGGGAGGTCAGGTAGTCTGGTATTCCCATCTCTTTCAGAACTTTCCACAGTTTATTGTGATCCACACAGTCAAAGGCTTTGGCACAGTCAATAAAGCAGAAATAGATGATTTTCTGGAACTCTCTTGCTTTTTCCATGATCCAGCGGATGTTGGCAATTTGATCTCTGGTTCCTCTGCCTTTTCTAAAACCAGCTTGCACATCTGGAAGTTCACAGTTCACATATTGCTGAAGCCTGGCTTGGAGAATTTTGAGCATTACTTTACTAGCCTGTGAGATGAGTGCAATTGTGTGGTAGTTTGAGCATTCTTTGCATTGCCTTTCTTTGGGATTGGAATGAAAACTGACCTTTTCCGGTCCTGTGGCCACTGCTGAGTTTTCCAAATTTGCTGGCATATTAAGTGCAGCACTTTCACAGCATCATCTTTCAGGCAAGGAGCCCAGATGAGGTTAAAAGAACTGAACCAAATTCTCAGCAGCCACTCACGACAGGGGAACATGTGCTTATTGCTTGTGTTTATCCAAATTAACAGATTAAAGAAATAATCATTTAATACTCTTCAGAGTCTCTAAAAGAATCCAACTCAAACTCTGGCACTTTTGATTCCAAAACTACCTTCCCAGCCACTTCCTAGCTATTCAAGTAACCTCCTTTCAGGCATTGTAGATAAGAATGGGAGAATTAGCACATCTTCCTTGAAAAGTTTGGCAACAAAGATCCAGAGTTTAAAACCCCATAGCTGGGAATTTATCCTAGAGATATATTTACATGTATGTAAAATTACTAGCCCACATGTTTACCAACTGTGGAAATATTTGAACAAAGCTTTTCTATGTACCTGGACACTTCAGCACTGTGCTTGAGGGCCAGTTTAAGCAGTAGATTCACCAACAAAAAGCACAAAAATGAAAAAAAAAGGCACTAAGTAGACTATCAGAGGGAAAGTGAAAGTGAAGTTGCCCAGTCGTGTCCGACTCTTTGCGACCCCATGAACGGTAGCCTACAGGCTCCTCACTGGTTTTCAGCAGGACAGTGAAATGAGAAAGCAGAGTACTGCCTTACTTAGTCTCAGCTGGGATCTTGAGCATGGGATAACTCAGATTTTCTAGTGCTGTTCTGTCATCTCACCTTTGTAACACCTCTTCTCTCCATCCACCCAAGATCTGAGTGGCATCTCAGCATCTCTCTTTTTCACTTGAATTTTCAGCTGATCTCGCTGAGTTCTGTTCCTTGGCTCAACATCACATCAGGGAGGCAGTCTGGCACATAGTAAGCAGCCATGTTTCAACGTGGGTTCCAACAGAACTTCAGCTCCCTTCATCTATGGCTCCTAGCAAGTCACTTAATTCAACTAAGCCTTGATTTCCTCATGTAGAAAATGGAGGCAATTATAAGTTGCAAAAATGCTGTAAAGAGTACACACAATAATGTATACAAAATGTCTAGCACATAGAAATGCTTACTACATTTTACCTGTTATTATAATTCATAAACCTGGTGGCTCAGATGGTAAAGAATCCGCCTGCCATACAGGAGATCTGGGTTCAATCTCTGGGTCAGGAAGATCCCCTGGAGGAGGGCATGGCAACTCACTCCAGTATGCTTGCCTGGAGAATCCCCATTGACAGTCCGGGGGCTACAGTCCGTGGGGTCTCAGATGTGACTGAGACTAAGCACACATAATTCATTTCAGAGTTATGATCTAAAAATATAAGCTTGGTCATGTTAGACATTATTAGAACACACTATATCCTGGCTTTTTCTCCTTTGAGGTACAGGAATACTGCTTCCTAGCTGCTTTCTAATTAATGAAGCCATGTGACCAATTCTAACAAATGGACTCAAATATAAAAGAATAGGTTTGAGAATTTGATGTGCTTTCTTCCCCCATTGGATGACAAAGGAAGCCATCTGTTCCACATGGTGCTTCTACAAGGTGGAGGTTCCATCAGACCGTGTCCATCTAAGTGAACACAGAGCAGAGTCCCACAGGAATTTTTCAATAAACACATAGTGTGAGCAACCCATATCCAGGGGATTTTGAGGTTATTATCACAGCAGAGCCTAGCTGCTCTAGCCTGACCAAGACAGGACACTTCATTTCTCACTGCTCAAACATATGTAAGCTCTCCTAATGGCCCAGCAAACACCAAAAGTTCTAGTTATGTAGAAATAAAAAATGTCTGTAGTTTTCATTTCTTTTTCAAAGTGATTATTTCTGTATACAGTTACTTGAAAGCAACTTTAAAAAAGAAACACGCAAATGAAGCTGGCTTAAGGAAATAGGAAATTTATTAAGCAAAATAGGAAATTTACTAACCTACATAAATTAAAATCCAAGAGTAGAGTGAGCATGGGGCATGTTGAATACAGAGGCTTAAGCTAGACATCAAGGACTCAGTTTAGCTGTTACTGTAATTCAGCTCTGTATGTGTGTGTGTGTGAGTGTGATAATGTTTTCTGGCAAAGTCTCTTCTCTTACTTAAAAAAAAAAAAAAAATGGCTGCCAGTACTTCCAGTTGCGTACACTATTTTCTCTTATGGCAACTTGAGCTCAGAGTAATTCTCTCTCTCAGTGGTTCTGAGAAAGTCCTGGCATTCCCTCTCATTGGACCAAATTGAATCACTTACCCACCACAGAACAGAACCAGTCACAGTGACCAGAATACAATATTCTGATTGGCAGCTGATTCTGGGGAGACCCATGGACTACAATAAGGGAGTAGAGGTTCCCTGGGGAGAAAAAAATCAAGGTGCTGCTACCAAAACCAGAGTGAATGAACACCGGATAGGCAAAACTGGCACAAAAATATGTGACCACATAAGGGACTTTATGAAGAAGTCACTTTGTTTTACAGCAGAGATTAACACAACATTGTAAAGCAGTTATATTTCAATAATAAAACATTAAAAAAATTTTTTAAGCTGGACAGGGAAATTGAAAAAAAATCAAAATAAAAAAATAAAATTAGTCGAAGCTTTGTGACATTAGATTACTTTTACATTATTAACATTAGCAAATGTGAAATCCAAGGACTCCCTGTCAGTCCAATGGTTAAGACTCTGCACTTCGCCCAAGAGCCCAAATGCCCTGCAGTGCAGCCAAAAAAAAGACATCTACAGGGGAAAAAGCGTAACAATATAAATGGTTTCCTTTCCGATGGTTGGGTTGTGGAGGTGGATGAGTGTGTGTGTGTGTGTGTGTGTGTGTGTGTACACCCACGTGAATGTGCACGTTTATACTTTTTTTTTTTTTTGCCTCATCTATCAAAGCTGGGGAGACTTGCTGTCTTCCAAGATGGAGTGAGACTCCCCCATCAGCCATTTTACCCTCCACATCTCTTTTCCCAAGTGGGGTGTTCCTGTTTCCCAAGTGTCTGGCTTCAGCAGCTTGAGTGAAGCAGTAACAGCACAGAATCAAACACTGCTGATTTAGTCTGCTTCTTACTGTGACAGGGCCTCAGAAAACACTGAAGTGGGGCTCTGATCTTTGGCTCCTCCACAGCTTGTGGAAGACAGGGATTTACTGATAAAGCCATCTCCTCCACTGGGTTGTGAGAGCCTCAAGGACTTAGAACCCATTTTACTGATGTCTGTCTCCACAGCACCCAGTGTGAGGGATTGCAGACCTGAGGGACTCTGCCCCCGAGTCATCGTTCATAGTCTAGTGGAAATATTAAACTGGTAACATGAATGACCAAAATACAGCACAGAGTGTCAAACTACTGGCGAAAGGGCTTTGGAGTTCAAAGAAGGAAGCACTTTTTCTCTGGCTGAATGGACAAGAAGTTTTTTTTACTAAGGAAGTAGCATTAGGAGTGGTAGCAGGAGAAGGGCAGAGCTGAGGGCAGAAAATGCCAGGCAGAGGACCCCCTAGAAAAGAAGACATAAAGGGGATATTTTTGTCTTAATCACTCACACCAGAATAGGAGAGAACACTCTTTGTTTAGAAAATACTTTGATAAGCTACTAGAATTAAGGGTGAGAACTTCAAGTTTGTGGGTGAATACACCCTTCAAGCAAATATCATATCACAATCCCTACCCTGTACCAGGTGAGGCAAAGGAGGGACTTGGACACACAGCCAGGTCAGGGGAACGATGCCCTGAGCCACGCACCCTCCCATAGACAATGTGCTAAGCTTTGGGGAAACGGCCAAGAGCTCAGCTCAAGGCTGCAATGCTGGGGTCCCTTAAGCATGTCATGGAAGATTGCCTAAAAATATAAGTTGGGCCATATCATAAAGTGCAAAATGCTGTAATTTGGAGCATTACCCTGATATCATTTGGAGTTTACCCTGATACCAGTCAGTTCAGGCTAGGACTCTTTTCAGTAATATCCCCATTTCTCCCCCATTTTTTTTTTCCTTTAGAGAGATCCTTCATACACTCTCCCCAGTTTCCTTTAATGGTGTGCATGCATGCTAAGCTGCTTCAGTCATGTCAGACTCTTTTCGACCCCATGGACTATAGCCGACCAGGCTCCTTTGTCCATGGGATTCACCAGGCAAGAATACTGGAGTGGGTTGCCATGCCCTCCTCCAGGGATCTTCCTGACCCGGGGATAGAATCCTTGTCTCTGGCAGCTCCTGCATTCTTTACCGCAGAGCCACCATGGAAGGCCCCTTTAATGGTAACATTTTGTGTAAAACTCTAATATAAAATCACATCCAGGATCTTAGCACTGAAAACAATTTATCAGTCCTAGTCAGATTTTCCTAGTTTTATTCGTACTGTTTTGTATGTGTTTGTGTATTTTTTTCTATACAATTTTATCATGTGCATAGGTTTGTAGATCCACAGTCAAGCGATTGAAGAGTATCAGCATTTCAATGATACCTTATGTTATCCTTTTATAGCTACATCCACCTCCCTGCCATGTCACATCACCTCCAACCCTCATCCCTAACCCCTAAAAACCAATAATCTGTCCTCCATTTTTAAGATTTTTGCCATTTCAAAATGTTCCATAGGTGCGATATACAGTATGTCATTCTGGAGGATTAGCTTTTCCCACTCAACATGATTTCTTCTTGATTCATCCAAGTTCTTACATGTGTCAACTGATTGTTCTTTTGTTGCTAAATAGTATTCCACAGTGAGTTTAGCCAGTTACCTGGGTTGTCACAGATTAAGTTGTCATGACCATTTGTGTATACAGTTTTGTGTGAACATGTTATCGTTTCTTTAAGTTAAATGCCCAGGTTCAATCTCTGGGTTGTATGGTAACTGAATGCTACCTGTCTGGGGTCTACACACCTGTAACTGACCATGGGGAGAATATATTCTGTCTCTCTGAATGACTTCAGGTCCTAGGACGTGTTTCCTTTGGGGTTGCGATTTTCTAAAATAGTTTCTCCATGCAACTTCGTCCAGGAATCTACAGAAACAAAATGTCACAAATCATGGAATATATTTGCTTATTTTCCTTTACATATAGCAAGACTGAAGTTCAGTTATGTGAAGGAAGGAAGGAAGTTATGCTTCCTCTGGAAGCAGCTGTTATGGTCTGAATATGTCTTGTCAAAATCCACATGTTGAAATCTTAAAGCCTAATGTGATGGTATGAGGAGGTGAGGTCTTTGGGGGATGCTTGATCATAAGGGTGGAACCCTCACGAATGGGACTAGAGCTCTGAGAGATCCAAAAGAGCTCCCATGCTTTTCTTACCGGGTGAAAAATCTGCACCCCAGAAAAGGGCTCCTGATTGTATCCCCATCTCAGACTTTCAGCTTTCAGGTATGTGAGAAGCAAATTTCCATTGTTTATAAACCACTGTTTTGTTATAGCAGCCTGAAGGGACTAAGGCAGCAGCCTTCGAGTGTCTTTGACTTAATACATTCGTATTGCTAAAGCATCTGCCTGGAATAGTCTTCCTACGTAAACCGGCCAGTGATAATTGCCCACCACCTATGACCTGCTTTCACTGTGGAGTATCAGTCTTAGGCAAGACGTCAGGGAAAGTTGCCCTCAGTTATGATCATTCAGATTGTAGCATTGACATTCCTTCCTCAGGTCTTATCATGATCACATTCCTGTCCCTCCCTTACCTGAAGGGACCCACAGATTCCACAGTGCCTGACATCTGGAACCCTGGAGCTTACTCTCCCAGCCCCCACCCCACTGCGCTCTGAGGAGTCCACCTGGAGTCACAGAGTCCAGCATCTCCCTTTCACCTTCTGCCCTCTCCCCCCTCACCCCAGAACCAGGTGCCCTGAAGCCCTGACTGACATGCTCGGTTGGCTGTTTCCAAGGCAAGGAGCCCCTGCATAAACTTGACCTGTTTCTAGTCTCTGGGAATGGAACGCTCTTTATCACAAGTGATCTGTCACTTGCAGGTACTCAGCTTAGAAGCACATGTCCAAGGACATGTGATGTATGAAAGTAGAGACAGCCCTTACTAGAAATGAAACCGACCAAGAGTAACATAATGGACACAGTGTGTTTGTTTGTAGGAGGAACCATCCCTGAAAGTATCAGAAGCAAATCTAAGAAAGAAAAATCCCTGAATATCACTTATACTGTTTAGTGCCACTCTGATTTATACCTCTAAGGTATGGAATGAAAAGATATGACCCGAAGAGTCATCTCAACTATGCTTTTGATCATCCTTCTGACCAACACACTCACAAAATGCCAACATAATCATAAACTCTTAGCCAGGAAAAATAGAATGGCATACACATGCACCCACAAACATTTACACACTCACCATTCATGTAAAATGACCACACAGCTTTATGAGTGGCGTTTGGAATGGTCGTGGGAAAAAAGCGTTGATCTGAAAAAAAGAAAAATTAGCAACCATCACTGTGTAGGAGTAGGAATTGGCTGCTAATTGAAATTTAGTCATCCTTTCTAAAAGAGCTCTGTGTTCATTATAAATGACAAGGCAAAAAGCATTTTCTGAGCTGACAAAGCTGGAGACCCCTGTGACAATTGCACTGGAAGTAACAGGTCTCACGCACATGGTTGGGGCCAATGTGGTGGCTAGCGTGGCGGCAGGTGTGGTGGTAGGTGAGAGAGAGTGAAGCCCCGTCCTTGACCTTGTTACTAAACCCAACTTGGGTCCTCTCACCCGATGCATAGTATAGCCAAGCTCTGACACCAGATTGTGATAAAGGAGGGTACAGCGTTTATTGTAAGATGCTCAACAAGAACCAAGCAAGGAGAATGTGCAATTCATGCTCAAAAGATAAAACTCCCCAATGGCTTTCATGGAGGGGTTTCTAAAGGCAACATTAGGGGTAAGGGTTATAAGGTAGCCAATCAGCCTGTGGACATTCTCCTGATTGGCTGATAATGAGGTAACAGGGTAATATTTCCAGAGTTAATGCGATCAGCCATGATTGTGGTTAGCATGCAGTTAACTTCTTCCAGCTGGTGAGGGTTTTAGTATCTGCAAAATAGCTCGAGGATATGGCTCAGGATATTATCTAAAGCCCTTGAGTAGGAACTAAAAGGTCCTTGACTTTATTTTATGGCTAACCTAGTATTATTTTGTCTTGCTTGACTGTTTTCTTTTGTTGCTGCATTTCTCATTTCTCTGATTAAAATTGCTCTTTGGAACTCAAGGATGGCCTTGGACGTTAAAAGCTTTTCTACAAACAAGAGACAGGAAGTAGGGGTGGGAGCAGATAAGGGGTGGGGAGAGTCGGGGGTGGAGAGTGTTGGGAATGGAGGGGGTCTGTCCCTGGGAAAACCCTGCAACATCCTGCTGAGTTTCAACCTCAAGACTCTTGAACATGAATGAGAATCCAAGAGAATTCCAAAGGGGGAAGGAGGAAAGCCCAGAGGACCCTTCCCTAAAAGTGTGCTTGAGATGTGGACACAGACAATAAATCACTTGAAAATACTTGGAGTTTGAGGAGTAAAAATTGTAACATAAATAATTTTATTTTAAAGATAAGGACAACCAGGCCATTGTGGAAGTATGTCACAAGTCATAATGGATGCCTAGGTGGAACAGTGAAACTCTTTCCAGTTGCTAGCTTTGAATGAACTACAATTTCTCAGATGTTTCTTGCCAGTCTGCCTGCAATGCAGGATACGCGGGTTTAATCCCTGGATCAGGAAGATCGCCTGGAGAAGGAAATGGCAATCCACTCCAGTATTCTTGCCTGGGAAATTCCATGGACAAAGGAGCCTGGCTGGCTATAGCCCATGGGGTCACAAAGAATCAGACACAACTGAAGCGACTTAGTATGCACACAATATTATACATGGACTCAAATAATTTGCAGGAAAAGGAGAATGAACAAATAGTTTAAAATCAAACACAAGTCATATTTTCTTTATGAGGTCAAAAATAACTGATCATCAGACCATGAACGAGTTTCATAGATCTTCTAGTCCATGGCTCTCAACACAGTGTTCTGATTGATCAGTTTCTTCCTTCTTTTTTTTTTTTTTTTTTACGCGCCAAAGATTATTCTGTTAATTAGCCAGGTTGTGAACGTTGTGAACCAGTAACCCTTTCCAATGATCTCACTTTATATGAGACTGGAAGGAGAAGGAATGTGCTAACTATTACTGAATGCCTACCAAATTGCTACCTTAGTTAACAAGGAGTGACCTGAAGGGAAGGTTGTCAGGGAATTTGCCCAAAGCAATTTGCACAGTGAACTATGTCCTGGTACACCCATGTTTCTTCTGTCCTAGCTTCAAATTCTTTCCTCTACCTACCTAAAAATCAAAGCACTTAGTTAGCTATAAGCCTACATGATCGCATTTAATTTTTGTTTAAAAAGATATTACAAAATAGGTACTATTACTATTCCTATTTTATGTAAGTGAATAAACTGAGACCTCTACAGATGTAATTAGCCTACAGTCAGTTTGCTAGTACATGGTGAAGGTAGGGCTTGAATCCAGAATATTTTTTAATTTTAGAGCTAAATTTTAGTAGAACATAAAAGTTTGAACTCTTACACCTTAATCAAACAAAACTGTAAAATTTCTGCTTGTTTCAGAATAGTTTTATGGGGAAGGTAGTCTGTAAGAAGAGAGAAGGGAGAAGGCAATGGCAACCCACTCCAGTACTCTTGCCTGGAAACTCCCATGGACGGAGGAGCCTGGTGGGCTGCAGTCAGTGGGGTCGCTAAGAGTCGGACACGACTGAGCGACTTCACTTTCACTTTTCACTTTCCTGAATTGGAGAAGGAAATGGCAACCCACTCCAGTGTTCTTGCCTGGAGAATCCCAGGGACGGGAGTGCCACGTGGGCTGCCGTCTATGGGGTCGCACAGAGTCAGACACGACTGAAGCGACTTAGCAGCAGCAGCAGCAGCAGTCTGTAAGAGAAAGTTGGCATTCAGTGCAGAGGTGCCAAGGTTTTTCAACAAAGTGTACAAAAGTTCTTGTGGGGATTGGCAAGGAGTGAGGGGCTCAGACTTTTACAACAGCAAGTGTTCTCTCATCCTCTTGCTGCGAGGTGGGAGAGAACTTCTGTAAGAGCTTCATCAAACACCATGTAGCTGCCTCACTGAATCAGAGCCCAGCACTCCTGGTATTTCACAGCACAGATCTCCTCAACCGTGGCTACGCCATAAGGATACGTGACAGCAGTCATCCTCTCCTTCAGTTTCACAGTCATGTCTTTATCATACCTAAGGTCAAGTTTAGTTCCCAGTAGTGCGATGGGGGTGTTGAGACAATGATGTCACATTTCAGGATATAAGTTGCATGGACATTTTCACAAGATGCAGAACTCAGAAGGGAAAAGCAAATTGAGAATATGACTATTTGCAAATCAAAACTATGTTGAATTATCACCTCACACCAGTCTGAATGGCCATCAACAAAAATCCACAAACAATAAATGATAGTGTGTGAAGAAAAGGTGGTGATGGGAATGTAAATCGGTACAGCCACAATGGAAAACAGTATGGAGGCTCTTCAAAAAACTAAAAATAGAGCTACTGTATGATCCTAAAATCCCACTCGTGGGCATATATCCAGAGAAGAACATGGTCTGAAAGGATATGTGCAGCCCAGTGTTCATGGCAGCACAGTTTACCAAGCCAAGACCTACATGGAAGCAACCTACATGTCCATTGGCAGATGAATGGATAAAGAAGATGTGGTACACATATACAATGGAATAGTACTCAGCCATTAAAAACATCATGAACTCTCTTTCACCAAAGATACCAAAGAAACCCATGCTGATTTTTGTAATTTTCTCTGACGTTCACTAGTCATGTAATAAACACAGCTGGTGAAACAGCTATCAGTTTAGTTCAGTCACTCAGTCATGTCCGACTCTTTGCTACCCCATGGACTGCAGCATGCCAGGCTTCCCTGTTCCTCAGCAACTCCTGGAGCTTGCTCAAACTCATGTCCATCGAGTTAGTGATGCCATACAACCATCACATCCTCTGTCATCCCATCTTCTTTCTGCCTTCAATCTTTCCCAGCATCAGGGTCTTTTCTAATGAGTCAGTTCTTTGCATCAGGTGACCAAAGTGTTGGAACTTCAGCTTCAACATCAGTCCTTCCAATGAGTATTCAGGACTGGTCTCCTTTAGGATGGACTGGTTTGATCTCCTTGCAGTCCAAGGGACTCTCAAGAGTCTCTTCCAGAACCACAGTTCAAAAGCATCAATTCTTTAGCACTCAGCTTTCTTTATAGTCCAACTCTCACATCCACACATGACTACTAGAAAAACCATAGCTTTGACTATACGGACCTTGTTTGGCAAAGTAATGTCACTGAAACAGCTATAGTTCATTAGTAATAACAGCAACTTGACATGTTCCATCATCGTGTTCTGGATGCAACTGACTAAGAAAAACTCACATCAGAGCTGGATAATGACAAGATGCAAATGATGTAACTCAGTGCTCTGCCACGCTGCCCATGAAAATCACTTGGAAGCTTTTAAAAACATTGATGCCTGACTCTGCTCCAGAGATTCTGATTTATTTGATCCCAAGTGGGGCCCAGGCATTAAAACCGCTTAAGTTCTACAGATGACTCTAATGTGTAGCCAGCGCGTCAAATAACTGATTTACCTATATACATGAATGGGAAATCCATTTTAGCCAGTTAAATTATTGTGTAGGGTGGGAAATCTGCCTAACTGAATGTGATAACATTTAGACTAGAGCCAAATACTAGAGCATCATTCAGTAGCCATAGACAGAAACTGAAAAGAATCCATCAAAATCAACAAATACCCAGCTGCCCCCTTGTGCCCACAATCATGGTTCTCTTCCCCACTCAGTGATGGTCTCGCATCCCTACCCAAGAGATGTAGTTGTCAGATGAGATGGAGCTTGAAAGTGAAAGGGTTAGTCACTGAGTCCTGTCCCACTCTTTACGACTGCATGGACTGTAGCCCACCAGGTTCCTCTGTCCATGGAATTCTCCAGGCAAAAATACTGGAGTGGGGAGCCATTCCCTTCTCCAGGGAATCTTCCCAACTCAGGGATTGAATGCGGGTCTCCTGAGTGGCAGACAGATTCTTTAGTTTTATACGAGATAGACATACATTTAAAAAGCTGTCATAAAGCAGTATTTGTCAATAAACCTTGATCAAGAATTTACTATGTGCCAGGACTTGGGTTCGCTGCTAGCAATATGAAGATGGGTAAGATGTGGTTCCTGCCCTCATGAATTTGGTCTACCAGAGAAGAGAGGGTGTGGAATGTGCTTTTGTGGCATTTATGTATACAGAGATGTTGGAAGAAGGAGAACCAAGCAACTGTTTGTGCCTGGGAGAATCAGGAAAGACAAGGAGAGTTGCCAAGTGTATTAGATCACAAAAGATTGAGTAGGAGAACTTCACCAGGCCCTCTTCAATGGAAAGGGCATTCTACTGAGGGAAGAGCGTGTACCAATGCAGTGACACATGAGCAGCTGTTGAGTTTGGGTATATAAGTGGTACATTAGTGTGACTTCAGCCTAGAAGGAGCATTAAGGACCAACAGAGGGTCGGGCTGGAAAGAAAAGCATTATGGCCTTTGTATGGCATTTTGTTGTTTGAATAACAGACAGCCAGCACTGTCCAATAGAACTTGATATTGGTGGAAATTGAGGAAGTGGTTCAAGTAAGAAAGTGGATGGGAATTTTAAGAGCAGGCCCAAACTCAAGGGAAATTCTTCAATCTATATCAAAAGTTTGAGAAATCAATGTATTCTCAAATATTTTAAGTAGAACATTTTAATTATGCTTATGTCTTTTTTAAATGATTCTCAACTCTAATAAAATTTTGTCTTCATAGTCCAATCACCAACCCAGAAAGCTTCTTTTATATTTTTCAGAATAATCCTTTTTGTTTTAAATATGTTATTTATTTGGCTGCTCAGGGTCTTAGTTGCAGCATGAGGAATCTAGCTCCCTGACTAGGGATCAGACCCAGGCCCCCTGCATTGGGAACTCTGAGTCTTAGCCACTAACCACAAGGAAAGTCCCAGGAAGTTTTTTAAATATCACAGCTAAGGATGTGGAGGTACTGTTTATGCCAGTGTATCTACCCAGTAATACAGTTTACCATTACTTAAAAGAACAGCCAAAATCTTCCCTCCACCATTAAAATTCTCGCTTCTGATCCACTCTTCTCAGCCTGATGTTCACTCTTTAGACTATCCTGATTTCAAACCTCCCAGCTATCAACTTTGATCCTTGTTTCCATTTTTTTCATTGCCATGAGCTTCAACCTCAGTGCTCAATCCTGTTTTCCTACCTGTAAACCAATTTCACTTGACAGACTCTATTTCTCCACTCAGCTATGTTGTCATGGGAAAATACCCCTCTTGCTTTGATTGGGCTGGAGATCCACCTCTCCCAGTGCCACCCTCATGTGTGATGATCCTAACAGGCTGGCTCCATCTTCTAGAGAAAGTCAGGGAGAAGGGAGAAAGGGAATCTAGGCTGGTACCCAGGTTTCTGTCTCAGGTAATCAGGTGGATGGAGCTAACAGCAGATGATGGCTTTCCAGAAAGGAAACATAGGAGGACAGATTAAGAGAAGGAGATAATGATTTCAGTTTTAAGTGTGTTTGTTTTGGAGTGTTTCATAGCCTCCTCCTAAAATCTGTACAAAAATCTGGTACAAAACCTGATAAACTGCAGCTCAGTCTTTCTCAAGGAAGTCCTCCCTTTCATCCCTTCTTCCACCTCAACTAACCCTCCTGTTTACTTCCAACTTCCCTGTTTCCTAGCACTTCTCAGACTTTTGTGTGAGCTACTTGAGGGCCTGTGCTTTGTCTTTTATCTTTTAACCCCACTGCAGCCATAATATGTAATAGATAGCACATGTTAAATAAGTGTGATGGACATAAATGAAAATTTATTGAACTGGTTATTCTTCAGAGACCAGAAGTCATGGGATTAAGTTTGAACAAGGAGGGATAAAAGGATGCCTTTTCCAAAGAAGGAAGGAAGGGAAGATAAGTTATAGAAAAGTTGTCCCCAAGGAGTGACATCGTTTCACATCCTTGACCAAATCAAGTTGAGAGTTCACGATTCACCTTTGTTGGTAGAAAAAAACTCTAAATTGATAAGCAGAAGTTTGCGAAGCTGCTGCTGCTGCTGCTAAACTGAGTCAGAGTCAATTCCTTCGGACCTGTTTGAATGTATAAGTTCCATGAATGCATTGCTTACTCCATTGTTAGCACTCATTGAGACATTCGATCTTCCATTTACGAGGCTAGCCATAAGCAATTGCTCTATGAATGCGGGGAAAACAACAACAACAGCAACTTGTAGTTTGCCCTGGGAATGTGGCCACCAACGGCAGAAAGTCAAAAGATAAACATTTTTTAAGTTAAATAGATTTACTTTAACCAGTTCCAAGTGTTTACTTCTCTCACAGTCACTCCTAAAATCTGGGTGTGAATGAGTACTTTATTAACTTCCTGAAGCATTGAGGAGCCATTTAAATTTTAAAAGGATAAGAGTCAGATGTTAGTAGATTATTTCTTATTTATATAAAGAATAAGGAACGACACAATGGGACCATCTATGCTGGGCACTTCAAAAATACCCGTGATAACACTTGCCTACTCTTTGAATGCATGAGTTGTGTCTGACTCCTTGCAACCCCATGGACTGTAGCCTGCCAAACTCCTTTATCTGCGGAATTCTCTGGGCAAGAATATTAGAGTGAGTAGCCATTCCCTTCTCCAGGGGATCTTCCCGATACAGGGATGGAACCTGGGTCTCCTATATTGCAGGAGGATACTTTAACACCTGAGCTACCAGGACAGTCCCTTTACATTTGGCTACTGTTTATATTTGGACAAATTGTGGAGTACACTTTATAATTATTTGCAGAGGGATTGTTAAACAATAACAACTGTTTGGCTATTTACAGTTTGGCTTTGATTATGTTATTCTTTGGGTCCTCTCTTGCTTGGTTCAAATTCTCCCTGTCATTGGTTCCATATAGCCAGTTAGGACAAGAACTTAATTTTCAAGATAATAAGACTGCATATTCAACAGAAAAGTCAACCCACCTGTTCTCAGTTGCCCTCGGTTACAACTATGGAAACAGGTAAACCCACAGATACAAACAAACCATGTCCTTGCTCAGTTCAGTAATAAGAACTCCCTTCACAATTCCTTTCACTGAGTGTTTTGTTGATTTAATATCTTTAAATGTCACTGTCAAATGGATCAAACATTGCTTTTCTCTCATTAGCCTTTTTAAAATTAAAATAATCTTTTTTCTTATTATAAAAGCAATACATTGCATTACAAAAAAAATCTGAAAATGCAGATAAAGAAAGAGAAGAAAAGAAAGTTATCCCTGAGGTAATTGGACTTTCAGCTAATAGGTCAATTGGGACTTGAATGTTTAAATAAAAAATAGAGAAAAACATCTAGTGATGTTCTGTAACTACTACTTAATCTCACAGTATACATTAGTGATTAGCATATTTTTCAAATTTGCAAAACCTTTTCATCAATGAATCTTATGTAGGCGATCAATACATAAGACGGATTAAAAAGCAGAGGATGATGGTCTGAAAGCCCAAGGGGTTGGCCCTCCAACAACCCCCAAGTTGACCGTGAAACACCTGTTGGCACCTTAGAGTTCTTCAAAGCTAAGTTTAAAAATCCGTTGGAATTTATCATTCCAGACCTTTTTCCAATGAATAATACTCATATGTATCAATTTATAAAATAAGGACCATAAGGAGTATGCATTTTAATCATCTTGTTTCATTTCACATTATAAATCATGAAGAGCTTTCCCACATTAAGATATTCTCTTCCATAACATCATTTTCAACAGCTGCATTGTATTCCTTTGTTTTGATTTACCATATTTATTTAACAATCTCCAGATATGAGGTCATTTGTTCCCAGTTTTTCCCTACTTTTAAGAAACACTGCTGTCATGGTCCATGCTTGGGTTGGAAATGAATTTCCAGACATGAGGCAGGATGAGGGGAGAATGAAGTTTATTAGAGGGGGAGACGCTGTTAAAACAGCAGGCTGGCTCAAGGGAGAGCCAAACCTTTTCACAAGCTACTAGCTAGATTTTTATAACCCCAAGACAGAGAAAATTCCTACTGGAATGGTGGCATTAGGTGATTGGTTAGGACACTGTAGGGTGGAAATTTTACCTAATATGGGGTCAGGAGACTGGCTGGTTTAGATCTGGAAGCTCGTGGCAACAGTTGCTATAGGGCTTGGTCAGTTTCAGAGATTTTTATCCTGTCACCTTGGTCCTGGGCTCCACACCTGTAACCTCACTACAGGACTCCACAACTGTGACTGGCATCGTTGCAAGGAGTTAAATATGTGTGTGGATTCTTCATTATTTCCTAAAGATTCACATTTTAATGTGTTTTTCAAAATGTCTTTTAAGATACGTACATTGATTGACATGCATTGCACTGGTGAACCTGTGTATATGACTTGAAACAGTGGTCCATGGAGAGACAAACTGGTGAGATGGGCACAGAGAAACACTGCTGACTGGTAGAGAGACCTGAAACGTGTGTTAGGAATCGTCCCGGCTCACATGTCAGGGTGGCTATGAGTCCCACGACCAGTGTTGCCACATACCGTACTATTAGTTAAGAGATATCCAAATCAGGGTTCATCTCTTCTAGAACTTTGTGACTTGTTCCATACAGTGGATACACAAAAAAATGTTCACTGAATATGATCCCAGGTGTTTGTTTTAGGGGACAAAAGCAGAGACATTACTTTGCCAACAAAGGTTCGTCTAGTCAAGGCTATGGTTTTTCCAGTGGTCATGTATGGATGTGAGAGTTGGACTGTGAAGAAGGCTGAGCACCGAAGAATTGAAGCTTTTGAACTGTGGTGTTGGAGAAGACTCTTGAGAGTCCCTTGGACTGCAAGGAGATCCAACCAGTCCATTCTGAAGGAGATCAGCTCTGGGATTTCTTTGGAAGGAATGATGCTAAAGCTGAAACTCCAGCACTTTGGCCACCTCATGCGAAGAGTTGACTCATTGGAAAAGACTCTGATGCTGGGAGGGATTGGGGGCAGGAGGAGAAGGGGACCACAGAGGATGAGATGGCTGGATGGCATCACTGACTCGATGGACATGAGTCTGGGTGAAATCCGGGAGTTGGTGATGGACAGGGAGGTCTGGCATGCTGCGATTCATGGGGTCTCAAAGAGTCGGACACGACTGACCGACTGAACTGAACTGAACTGAACTGATACCATTTCTCATAACCTTATCACTATTCTACATTTAATTTTAATAATACCTCTTCAAGATAACCCCCTTCATTCAAATTTTGTCTTTTATTTGCTAAGGATTATTCATTTTGGAAAAAGTCGAAAGTCACTCACAACTGATTTTAGAAAAGTTTGGTAGGGTCAAAAGCAATTTCAGAAAAGCCAGGCTATGAGCACTAGATGCCATCTTTGGGTTTTGGTTTGTTTTTTCTCAACACTAGCTTCTACTCACAAAACCACTGGGTTGATCCATCCAGATGGTCTGATTGATTACCTTTGCTTACGGGATGATTTCTTGATTGTTGTAGAAGCTCTTCAACGTGCATTCTGCTATGATTTTTTATTCTCTGTTATTTTTCATTGACGTATAGTTGTTTACAATGTTGTGCTAATTTCTGCTCTATGGCAAACTGGCTCAGTTGTACATGTATATAGATTCTTTTTTCACATTCTTTTCAATTATGGTTTGTCCCAGGACATTAAATACAGATGCCTGTGTCATATGGAAGGACCTTGGTGTTTACCCATTCTAAATGCAATAGTTTTCACCTGATACAAACTGTCTCCTTCCTCCCTCCCCCTTGGCACCCACAAGTCTGTCCCCTATGTCTGTGGGTCTGTTTCTGTTTTGTAGACTGGTTTCATTTGTGTCATATTTTAGATTCTGCATCTAAGTGATATCATATGGTATTTGTCTTCACTCTTTCTGACTTATCTCACTCAGCCTGGTCATCTCTAGGTCTATCCACGCTTCTGCAAACGAGCCTGCCTATGACTCTGGCAACTTGGGGGTCTGGGGCAGTGTTCTGCCGTAGACTTCAATATGCATTTTCCAGTTCAGGGCAGCAAACCAAGACTGCTGACTACTGCTAAAAAATAATAAAAACAAACAACTTTTTCCCAGTTTTCTTATTAGAAGAGAAGGGTATTCTAAGCTGCTCTGTTCATCACTTAGCTGAATATTTTCTGACTCAAGTTTCTTTTTTTTTTTTCAGAACAAAAATTTCTTTAGCAAAATTTGGGTCTCGTGTTCATTTTGAAAGATACCTCTTTAGGGTAGGGTAGGAAGAAACTTTTCTCTCTGCCCTCTTATGTTCTGTGAATTGCTGTTGTTCAGTCACTAAGTCATATCTGACTCTTCATGACCCCATGGACTGCAACACACCAGGTTTCCCTGTCCTTCACTAATCTCCCTGAGTTGGCTCAAACTCATGCCCGCTGAGTCAGTGATGCCATCCAACCATCTCATCCTCTATTGCCCCCTTCACAGTTTTTCCCAGCATCAGGGTCTTTTCCAATGAGTCAGCTTTTTGCATCAGGTGGCCAAAGTATTGGAGGTTCAGCTTCAGCATCAGTCCTTCCAATGAATATTCAGAGTTGATTTCCTTTAGGATTGTCTAGTTTGATCTCTTTGCTGTCCAAGGGACTCTCAAGAGTCTTCTCCAGTACCACGGTTTGAAAGCATGAATTCTTCAGGACTCAGCTTTCTAAGGGCTTCCCTTGTGGCTCAGCTGATAAAGAATCCGCCTGCAATGTGGGAGACCTGGGTTCAAACCCTGGGTTAGGAAGATCCCCTGGAGAAGGGAAAAGGCTATCCACTCCAGTATACTGGCCTGGAGAATTCCATGGACTACAGTCCATGGGGTTGAAAAGAGTCGGACATGACTAAGCGACTTTCACTTTCAGCTTTCTTTATGGTCTAACTCTCACAGTGAATGGGACTCTACAAATTAGGATGACAAAAACCAGATTAACAGGAGGAAAAAAAAGAAAGGTTATCATGTGTGCATATGAGAGGTTTAAAGAAATAAAATGAAAGCCCCAAAGAGGTGATCAGACTCAGAGGCTTATATATCATTTTAACAAAGAGCAATAAATTTGTGGAAGGTTCCCCAGGTGGCTCATTGGTAAAGAATCCACCTGCCAATGCAGGAGATGCTGGTTTGATCCCTGGGTCTGGAAGCTCCCTCAGAGAAGGAAATGGCAACCCACTCCAGTATTTTTGCCTGGGAAATCCCATGGACAGAGGAACCTGGCCGGCCACAGTCCATGGGGTCACAAAAGAGTCAGACATGATTTAGCGACTAAAGAACAACAACAGTAAATTTGTGAAGAAGTGATAAGACAAAGAGAAAGAGTTTTTAGCTTCTAGGGGTAGTAAATTGTGAGAAGAAAATATATGGGGATATTTGTGAGACAGCAAAAGAGACACAGATGTAAAGAACAGACTTTTGGACTCTGTGGGAGAAAGCAAGGGTGGGATGATTTGAGAGAATAGCATTGAAACATGTATATTACCATATGTGAAATAGATCGCCAGTCCAGGTTCGATGCATGAGACAGGGTGCTCAGGGCCGGTGCACTGGGATGACCCTGAGGGATAGGATGGGGAGGGAGGGAGGAGGGGGTTCAGGATGGAGAGCACATGTACACCCATGACTGATTTATGTCAATGTATGGCAAAAACCACTACAATATTATAAAGTAATTAGCCTCTAATTAAAATAATGTATTTTTTAAAAAGAAAATATATGGGGAAACTAATGGAAAATAAGTATTATTTACTTATTTATTGTTTGGCCATGCCACGTGGTTTGCATAATTTTAGTTCCCCAACCAGGGATTGAACCTGGGGCCTCAGCAGTGGAAGCACCAAGTCCTAACAACTGGCCTGCCAGGGGAGTTCCAATCTACATGAAGGGGTTTTTTGACTATTATTTTAATAACATTTGTTGGTGCAGGTCCATCTTGGTGCCCACTTTCCATCTTCTTCATGGCCAGAAAATTCCCCAGGAGAGGGGATTTCTGGCAGTACTCATTTATCAGAAGTTTCTGCTTTTAGTCAGACTGGGACATTCTAAGAGGACTTCTTTCTGCATCTGTTGATTCTCAGTTGTCTTCAGTTCAAAATAAATATGCCAAAGTGCCATTTTAGCAGTGGCATACTCTGACCCCTTCATTCTCATAATTAATTATCTATTTGAATACACTAAACCTCTAGAGAAGAGCTTGCTGCAGTATCGGAGACATCTTTCCCCCATCCTTTTGAAAAGAAGCTCCCTGTTTTCTTTCCATCACTTATGTTGGTTATAGACATTTACTTTTCATCTTAATTATCTTCTTTTAAAGTCCATATTCCCTGCACAACAAAGGAAACTATAAGCAAGGTGAAAAGACAGCCTTCAGAATGGGAGAAAATAATAGCAAATGAAGCAACTGACAAACAACTAATCTCAAAAATATACAAGCAAAAAAAAAAAAAAATATATATATATATATATACAAGCAACTCCTACAGCTCAATTCCAGAAAAACAAATGACCCAATCAAAAAATGGGCCAAAGAACTAAATAGACATTTCTGCAAAGAAGACATACAGATGGCTAACAAACACATGAAAAGATGGTCAACATCACTCATTATCAGAGAAATGCAAATCAAAACCACTATGAGATACCATTTCACGCCAGTCAGAATGGCTTCGATCCAAAAGTCTACAAGCAATAAATGCTGGAGAGGGTGTGGAGAAAAGGGAACCCTCTTACACTGTTGGTGGGAATGCAAACTAGTACAGCCACTATGGAGAACAGTGTGGAGATTCCTTAAAAAACTGGAAATAGAACTGCCTTATGACCCAGCAATCCCACTGCTGGGCATACACACTGAGGAAACCAGAATTGAAAGAGACACGTGTACCCCAATGTTCATCGCAGCACTGTTTATAATAGCCAGGACATGGAAGCAACCTAGATGTCCACCAGCAGATGAATGGATAAGAAAGCCGTGGTACATATACACAATGGAGTATTACTCAGCCATTAAAAAGAATACATTTGAATCAGTTCTAATGAGGTGGATGAAACTGGAGCCTATTATACAGAGTGAAGTAAGCCAGAAAGAAAAACACCAATACAGTATACTAACGCATATATATGGAATTTAGAAAGATGGTAACAATAACCCTGTATACGAGACAGCAAAAGAGATACTGATGTATAGAACAGTCTTTTGGATTCTGTGGGAGAGGGAGAGGGTGGGATGATTTGGGGAAATGGCATTGAAACATGTATAATATCATATATGAAACGAGTTGTCAGTCCAGGTTCGATGCACGATACTGGATGCTTGGGGCTGGTGCAATGGGACGACCCAGAGGGATGGTATGGGGAGGGAAGAGGGAGGAGGGTTCAGGATGGGGAATACGTGTATACCTGTGGTGGATTCATGTTGATATTTGGCAAAACCAATACAATATTGTAAAGTTAAAAAATAAAAAAAAATTTAAAAAAAAGTCCATATTCCTTAACTCAAATATCAATAACTTATCAAACTCAATTTTTCATAACAATTATGCATGCCTATTCACCATAGAGATAGAACAAGCCTAAGCACCCAGGATATGTCACTTTCCCACCGTGACTACACCTCTCCTCGGTTTAAACCACTTAGGAAGCTAATTTCTTTAGACATATACCCTGAGTTGAGAAATTCCCAACTATGTCAATAATTCTCAAGAGCCTTTATTTACTTTCAAAATATCTTCATTCAATTTTATTACTACTAATTATGTGACAAAAATAGCTATGAAGGACAAAATAGCAAGTCTAGCCTGGGATAAATTTGTATACAGCAAATCAGTTTAGAAGCAAATTTTAGTAGAAGCAACAGCTCCTGATTGCAATGATCGTTTGTTGGTGCACATTGTTCAGAGTAAGAAATATGGTAATAATACGGCTGCTCTTTAGATGGGAGCTTTAATAGTTGTGCTTGGAAGGTGGCAATGAGGAGAATGACACTATAAGTCAGCTTGTAAGTCAAAAGGCATATGAAAATCTCCAACGTGAAAACAGACAATGAGGACAGTCTATACCTCTGTATGGGTGAAGGGCTGCATGACGAGCTTCAGACGCATTATTAACTTTTATTTCTTAAATTTCAGGAGAAGTAAGAGCAGGAAGTAGAAGGGGAGGAGTTTGATATGGCAATTAAAAAAAAAAAAGAAGCCCCAGTTGACTCCATCTCAGAGATTCTGATTCAGTTTTTCTGGATTGGAGCTGGACTCGGCCTTGTTGGCTTCTTCTTCTTCTTCTTTTTTAATTATCCAAGCACAGCCAGAGTTGAAACAACTCACAGAACAGAAGAGCTGTTAACATAGGAGGGGAAAAAACTGGTCAATGGTGCCACCATTTCAAAGTCATTTTAACCATCTGCAACTTTTTCAAAATCAAAGCAGTCAATATAATGTTTGTTTTCCTAGTATTGTTTTTTAAAAAAATAGCCCTTGAGGAGTGCATCACATGGGGAAAAAAGTATAAATTGGTTGCTTTATAGACTTGAGAATGTGGTTTAATACAATGAAAGGTAACAGCATACCTGTTTAACAAAACAACTTAAACTGATGACATATTAATCAATGCAAGTAGCTGTCATTCAAGCAGTATTTTTTGCTTTATTTGTTTGTTGTTTAGTCGCTAGGTCATGTCCAACTCCTTTGCAACCCCATGGACTGTAGCCCATCAGGCTCCTCTGTCCATGGGATTTCCCAGGCAAGAATACTGGAGTGGGGTGCCATTTTTATGCTTGGGAGGCTCCAAACTGGAAGCAGCTTCTATCATTGCTTTTATTTTCAGGTTTTCTTAGCTAATCTTTTATATGTGATTTAAGATCAAGTTTTCAAAACTAAAACATTTTCAACAAAATAAATCTTTGTGGAAAGTGAATTAAATTTATGTTACCTTAAGGAGAATTAAGATATTCATAATGGTGACTTTTACCTTCCAAGAACATTATATGTCCTGCTATTTGGTCACGATTTCTTTCACATCTTTAAGAGAAATTCATCCTCATATGGGTCTTGCAACATTTTTTGTTTAGTCTGTTCCTAGGTATTTTACTTTTCTTGTCATTGTTGCTATTTTAAATGAGGTTTTCTTCCTTTTATCTGATTATGATTTGTACATATATGTTATTAAGCTTGTACCTAACATTGATTTTATCAGGTAAAGTAGTTTCTTGTTCAATTATTTTGTGTTTCCCAAGTTTTGCAATCATAACTTCTGCCAATAGTGGTAGTTTCACATTCTAATTTTTATACCTCTAATTTCTTCCTCTTGGACTTCCCTGGTGGCTCAGACGGTAAAGCGTCTGTCTACAATTCGGGAGACCTGGGTTCGATCCCTGGGTCGGGAAGATCCGCTAGAGAAGGAAATGGCAATCCACTCCAGTACTATTGCCTAGAAAATCCCATGGACAGAGGAGCCTGGTAGGCTACAGTCCATGGGGTCGCAAAGAGTCGGGCACGACTGAGCGACTTCACTTACTTACTTAATTTCTTCCTCTCATCTAATTGCATCAGCTAACATCTCCAGCACTCTGCTAAATAACAGTAGTGACAATGAACATTTTTACCCTGTTCGTGACTGTATCAGAAATATTTTAAGTTCTGCCATAAAACATGACATTGGGTTTCAAGCTGAAATCAATTTATTTTACCATGTTATCTGTATTTTTTTCAGTATTTTCATCAAGCATAGTTGTTGAATTTGGTCAGATGTATTTTCAGCATCTATAGAGACACTTATATGATTTTCTTCATCCAATCTACTAATATGATAAAACTTACTAATGTATTTCCAGTCTTTAGACTTCTAGAATAAACTTCAGCTTCTGGCCATGTCCTCCTTTTTCTCATCATCTTGGTCATAAGTTCTTACATTTCTACATTTGTGTTTTCTTTAGAGAAGCAATGCTTTATATTTTTTTAAAAATTCTTAGCATGTTTAGTGATTTTCTTCATCATTATTTTCAGCTAATTTTCTAGGTTAGTTTTGCTGCTCTTTCTTACTTTTTTTTTTTAACTTTTTATTTTGTATTGGGGTATAGCTGATCCAACCAGTCCATTCTGAAGGAGATCAGCCCTGGGATTTCTTTGGAAGGAATGATGCTAAAGCTGAAACTCCAGTACTTTGGCCAACTCATGCGAGGAGTTGACTCATTGGAAAAGACTCTGATGCTGGGAGGGATTGGGGGCAGGAGGAGAAGGGGACGACAGAGGATGAGATGGCTGGATGGCATCACTGACTCGATGGACATGAGTCTGAGTGAACTCTGGGAGTTGGTGATGGACAGGGAGGCCCAGCGTGCTGCGATTCATGGGGTCGCAAAGAGTCGGACACGACTGAGCGACTGATCTGATCTGATAGCTGATTAACAAATAATGTTGTGATAGTTTCAGACAAACAGCAAAGGGACTCAGCAGTACATATACATGTATCCACTCTCCCCCAAACTCCCCTCCCATCCAGGCTGCCACATAACATTGAGCAGAGTTGCCTGTGCTGTACAATAGGTCCTTGTTGGTTATACATTTTCAATATGCCAGTGTGTACATGCTCTTTCCCACTTTCTGTCTTTTAGGATTTTAGTATTGGTGTCATGCCAGTTCTCTTGTTATTTCTCATTGTGGAATGAGTTGAGATTTCCCGGCCTTGCTATTTGCAGTATTTACTTCCAGAGAGTATATTTTTGCTAGCATTTTTTTGAGGTCACTGGGCCACTGTGCTATTTTTACATATCCTTTTGCATGTGCTGAACTCCTGCACCCCTCTCTAATTTTTTCCTTCAGTCTTATACATTTCGTATTTATAAAGGCTAAACTGCCTGGATTAGCTATGTTTATGTAAGTAAAACTTTTTTTTCACTCGCATGATATCCATTATTTTCAGGTATTTAATGATTTGGTGATGGGTGTGGCAACACAAAACAAGTCTTGTTCCTTTTCAAAAGTGGAAATAGATTTGTTTTTCAAATTAAAAAGCATTTTAATGGAAAGTGTTGGCTCTGTAGTCCTGCCATGAGTAAATAATTTACTACTGTTCATAGTTTGTTGTTCTAAGCTTCCAAGATTTTTTCTAAATATACTCACAAAATATACACACTCACATGCATTTTTAAAAAATGAAATCACAACACAATATTCTGCTTTGTGGCCTGTTTTTTCACTTATTATATCATGCCCACTTTCTGTGTTAATTAGTATAGACCTATAGTTTTTAATGGATTGTTCAGCTGGTAAAAAATCCTCTTGCGGTGCAGGAGACCCTGGTTTGATTCCTGAGTTGGGAAGATCCCCTGGAGAAGGAAAAGGTTACCCACTCCAGTATTCTGGCCTAGAGAATTCCATGGACTATACAATCCATGGGGTTGCAAAGAGTTGGACATGACTTTAAAAAAAAAAAAAAAACACATTACTTATGCCACCAATCTTTTATAGATGATCGTTTAGGTTACTCCTCATTTTTCACTGCTATAAACAAAATTCACATGAATGTCCTGTATGCTCTGTCTAATTGGTTTCTTTGAATACACTACTAAGTGGAAAAGCACTAGACCACTGGATATAGCTATTTAAAAAGCAAATTTCTGTTTACCAAATATAACTTTGATTAAGTTTAAATATAACCTACCATTCATATGTTGATTTTTTCCACTACATTAGTTACAGAATGTTCCTATTCTAAAATAATCTATAAATAAAACTGAAATAAATGAGAATTTCTGGTTCACAGAAAATTTTGGTTATCTCAGAGAAAAAATTTTGTTATAGTCCATCAAGTACTTCTGAAAAATGTAATGATTTACTAAAATTCATTTTTTTCTACCACATCTTCCCACAAAATAAAATATTAAAAGAATGACCATAAAAGGACTAAGGGTTTTTTTAATGTCATATTCCTTAAGATATAATTTGTATACAGTAAAATCATCCTTCCTAGTATATAGATTTATGAGTTTTGACAAGAACTTATGATCTCATAAGCATAATCAAGATGTAGAAAAGTTCCTTCACCCCAACAGTTTCCTTCATGCTTCTCTGTTGTCATTCCTACCCCCAACTCCAGGCACTGGCGACCGCTGATCTGTTTTCTATTCCTACAGTTTTGCCTTCCCTAGAACCTCACTGGAGAAGGCAATGGCATCCCACTCCAGTACTCTTCCTGGAAAAGCCCATGGATGGAGGAGCCTGGTAGGCTGCAGTCCATGGGGTCTCGAAGAGTCAGACACGACTGAGAGACTTCACTTTCACTTTTCACTTTCATGCATTGGAGAAGGAAATGGCAACCCACTCCAGTGTTCTTGCCTGGAGAATCCCAGGGACAGGGGAGCCTGGTGGGCTGCCGTCTATGGGGTCGCACAGAGTCGGACATGACTGAAGCGACTTAGCAGCAGCAGCAGCAGCAGAACCTCATTTAAAAAGATTCATGAAGACTTTCGAAATTGGCTTCTTTTTTCAGCATGATGCCTTTGAGATGTATCCAGATTATCGTGTGTACCAATAGTCTTTTCCTTTTTGTTGTTGAGTAATATTGCATTGCATGAGTGAAACACAATGTGTTTCTTCATTCACCACTTGGAGCATATTTGGGTTGTTTCCATTCTTGGTGATTACGAATGAAGTAGATAACAACACTCACATACAGGTTTTATTTCACCATAACTTTTCATTTCTCATAGGTAAATACCTAGGACTAGAACTGATGAATTTTATTTGTGCTGTGCTAAGTCGCTTCAGTCATGTCCAACTCTTTGCAACCCTATGGACTGTAGCCCACCAGGCTCCTCTGTCCATGGGATTCTCCAGGCAAGAATACTGGTGTGGGTTGCCATACCTTCCTCCAGGGGATCTTCCCAGCCCAGGAAGTAAATCCCCATCTCTCGATTCTCCTGCAGTGAGCCCTCTACAGTTGAAGCACAGAGTCCTAACCATTGGACTGCCAGGGAATTCCCACCAATATCTTAGTTAGAATCTTACAACAGAAAATCAAGATGATGATTGAAGAACAATCTTTCGCCACCTTGACCATTGCTCTGACTTTCTTTCCCAGTAGACATCAGCTTTTAATGGAAAGTGAAGGAGTTATTTAAATCAGCTATGATTCATCAGGGGAGAGAGTAATGAAACACTTTTTCCTGCCCTTCTACAGGAGGGTTTTTAGCTTTGTGTTCAGCCAGTCATCTAATCACTATGGTAACACCCTCTTTCCCTCCCACTCTGCGGACCTCAGCAGATAGAAAGGGCACTGCTGAATTTGCATTGAAAGTCCAATAATACTTTGCAATAAAAACCTCAATGACTAATACATGCACGAGGACCAAGGCATAGGGATCGAGGACAGTGACCTGATGGAAATGAGCAAAATTAGCCCAATATTTACAGAAGTCATCATTTCACCCTTTAGCAGCATGGGAAACCAATGACCCAGAACTCAGGAAGCTGGTAGATGAGCAGAGGTTAACACCAAATAGGAGAATTCCCTCTTCTCCAAAGAAGTAACAAAGAACTGGAGCTTTCCACTGCAAGCCTGCCAGGTTTTCATTAAGACTGCTCCCAGCTGACCTGCCCACACCCCCTCCCACCCCAACATTGCCTCCATGCTTGTTCATGATCTCTCTTTCCCTCCTTTTCTGCCTCCCTTCAGTTGTCCTCTCTTTTCTCTCCTTCATGCTTTCTCTTTGCTTCCATTTCCTTTCATTTTTTTTTTTTTTTTTTTTGCTTCACTGGATCTTAGTTACAGCACACGGGATCTTTGATCTCTGTTACAGCATGTGAACTCTTAGTTGCGGCACATGGGATCTAGTTCTCTGACCAGGGATTGAGCTGGGGCCTCCTGCATTTGGAATGTGGAGTCTTGGCCACTCACTGGACCACCAGGGAAGTCCCTCCTTTCAGGTTTGATTTTGAGTCACTGCTTGCCTGGATGGTCCACCCATCCTGCAGGGGAATTTGGTCCCAGGACATCCCCCCAACCACAGTTCACGTCTCCTCCCCTCCTACCATATCAATGGGGATGGACGCTTGGACACTGCAGTGTCTGTAAAGGGGATCTGCTTATTCCTCATCCCGGCATTTGTTTTTACAGTCTATCCAGCCATGTGTTATAGAGTCACTGAGTCAGAATAACTTCATTACCCTGGTCTGGCTAGATCATTTGCATATCCATTTCCTCTTTTTCTTTACCAACCCAAACCCAAACCCAAGTTTAGAAAGTAAAACAGCCATGTTTTGAGTCATAAAAGACTACATTACCACCTTTCCAGGAAGGACAGCCTGACCAGTAAGAGTGAATGGTTATGGGCTGAGGCTTCATGAAAAATGTATTAAAAGAGGGCTGCCAGCTGAGACCCACTCTTCCACCTTTCCTCTTTTGTTACCAGCCGAATTGTGTTCCCTTCCAACATGCATATAGAAAAGCCCTAATCCCTAGAATGTGACTGCATTTGGATATAGGGCTCCTAAAGAGGGAATTAAGTTATAAGGGTAGCTCCTAATCCAATATGACTGGTGTCTTTATAAGAAGAGGTGACTGGGATACAGACATAGACACAGAGGGAATACAGTGAGACACAAGGAGAAGGTGGCCATCTACCAGGAGAGCAGCCTCAGGAGGAACTAACCTTGTCAACACCTTGACCTCTGGCTTCTAGCCTTCAGAACTATGATACATTTCTGTTGTTTAAGCCACCCAGTCCATGGTACTTTGTTATAATAGCAGCAGCAAACTAATATCCATTCTTTCGTCTTCCTGCCAAAGTGATTGCGGTAGGAGGAGCAGCAGTACCTGTCTTGAAACCACGAAAGACCCTGTTAAGTCCCTTGTTAAAAGTGTGGAGCAGAAAGTGAGAATAAACTCAGGACACAGGTGACACTCTAGCCCATCTTGTTTAGGCTTCTGTGGTTTCAGGTCTCTATATTAGCAGCCAAGTTCCTAAGAAAGTACCTGGTGTCCAATTTTACACTTTTTACTCAGACAGAATCTCTAACCATCCTTGCAAAATCCTCCCTCCACCTCCTCTCTAATTTCCTAAGAGATCTGCTGGCTTCCTCTCATTGTCTTCCTCCTAGGACAGCCCCTGCCTGTTAGGCCATTTGGAGTGTCTCCACCAGAGTCGCTGCTAATGGTATCTTTGGGAGATCTCCAATATCAGCCCCTAATATGCTCTCTCCCACATCTAACCCCGGTGTCTGAGAAGGCTGGCCTCTGCTCCAGCTCTGTGTCATCGTGTGCCACGAACTCTGAAGGAGCAGGGTCTCAACGCCCTAAAGTTTCTCAATGAATCAGCTCCTCCAGCTTCCAGCTTAACCCCTGCAGAGAGCTGGGCAGAACACCAATCCTCCAATCTTTGTCCCTCTCTTCATTTACTTCAAAGTTAGATCATCATTTATTCACTTGTCCCTTTCCCAAAATGTTTGCACCAGTAGAAGCATTCATGGAAATCAGTTGCACTTAAATCAAAATTAATCTCCCCCCCCAAAAAAAGCCCTTAAATTACAAATTCCAGAGCTCTACTATAATATTCAGGAGTATGCCCAATTTCAAAAAGATCTGATAACCTTGACATTTGGCTGGTTTTGCTCATTAATGTAGTGACTTTAGAAAAAATATTTTATCTGTGAGAGCCTGAGGGCTTCCTTGGTGGCTCAGACATCCACCTGTAATGCAGGAAATGAGGGTTTGATCCTGGGGTAGGGAAGGTCCCCTGGAGATCTACCCACTACAGAACTCTAGCCTGGAGAATTCCATGGACAGAAAAGCCTGGAGGGCTATAGTTCATGGGGTCCAAAGAGTGGGACATGACTGAGCAACTAACACTAACACTACATGAGAGTCTGAAAGCATTTTGAAGCAATCTCAAAGTTTACACTGTCCTCTGTACTAAGAAATGACTATATCTGAGGAAGGGTTTGGCCACCTAAGGCTAAGAATGGACTCAATGGAAAAGACCCTGATGCTGGGAAAGATTGAAAGTAGGAGGAGAAGGGGAAAACAGAGGAGGAGATGGTTGGATGGCATCACCAACTCAATGGACATGAGTTTGAGCAAGCTCTGGGAGTTGGTGATGGACAGGGAATCCTGGCGTACTACAGGGGTTGCAAAGAGTCAGACACGACTGAGTGACTGAACTGAACTGAGGAAGGGTAGAAAGCATCAAATGATTACCAACCAGTTCACCTTTCTCCCTTGAATTTTGGAAAATCATTTCACTGATTATTTTGCAGCAGGATTCTTTTAATCTGAAAGAAGCTCTTTTCTAAGCTGAAGTGACACAAACACAGCAAGGTACACAGTGGCTCTTTCATGGAAGAAGAATTTTGAATTATTATTTCTTCTTTATATTTTCCTGTAATTTTCAAAGTTTCTATAATTAGACAGCATGGATGCTATATGAAGAAAAAGATGCTGTTTACCCTTCAGATTGGTCTTTTAAAAAAATCCAATTCGAACCATTAGGTATTTCTATTGTCTTCTTCTTGGATGGAAAAGTTGACAGGCCAGCAGCTTGCATTCATGAACACTACTAACATGACTATTAGACCCTACCTTCTGAAGCACAGAAGAATTTCCCCCCATTTTGCATCCTTGTTCAATTGGAGTTTTAGAAAATTTGAACATAACCTAAATAATAAAAATCATACAATGAAAAAATAGATATTCTAGAACAGGAAGAAATAATTGGCAATTGCATAAGAAAGTCAATTTGAAAAGTCTCATTTACATAGTGCCCTGGGGAAGCTGAGCATGTGACAACATGAAGCAGAATGTGCTTTACTGAGACTACTCAAGCAGAGCCATTTTCTATGAAAACAGAATTTATGAAATCGAGAGAAGAAATGTACCGAAAGCTAGTTGTCTACATACTACACGGCATTCTTAACAACTAGTGGGAAATAGCACTTGACTTAACTGGAATAATTTTTTTTAATTGTCTAATCTCTTCCCCTTTGGTTTCCTTCTCTGTAAAGCAGGGATGGTAATGCTAACAGAGGCATTATAAAAATTGTGAAACGTTCACACATTTATTTAATTAGCAATAATTTGATTTCGATGTGATGGGTTGAGGAGCTGATGATAGCTTCAGTACTATTCCACCCTTCTGTTTCTCATTTTTTTCTTCCTCTCTTTGACTTTTGAGAACTGCGGTCCCTTTCATTTCTCCATCTCTTTGTGCACTTAAGGGTGTAACTGTAGGAAAAAACAGTCACTGTTGCTTCTGCAACTTATCATACTGAACAAATAAGGACTTTTGTCCACCAGCTCCCCATTCATTTTTCCATGTGGTCCTAGTCTTTTCAACCTCGAGATTCTTTTTCCTGGGTGTTCTGAACCAGGGTATTTTGGAGGAAGAACCCCCCTGTCCACCTCAGGGGCTGAGTTACCTTTGGTTCCTCTAGACCAGGGTCCACCTCAGCCTCCAGCCCAAGCCTCATGACAAAGATGAGAGGCAGCAGTTACTGATCACCGGCCATGTACCTCTATTCTTTGCTTAACAGCTCACCTAGTTTGCTTACTCACATGAAACTGCCATTGCTGGAATCCAGAAATGGTTGAACATCAGTGATTTCATATGGCTCAGCTTAATATTTCTCATTATTATTATTATGCCCGACTTATACATGAGGAAACTCTTTTTTTCTGTAATAGCCCTGAATCTTTCTCTTCTTGCCTCCTGAGAGACTTGAGGGAAAGAGTCCAGCCTGGGAAACACCATTTTATGAAAGAAGGCTCTGTCCAGGCAGGGCCCCTAACCAGTGGCCCTCAGTCTCAGTCCTTCCTGCACCATGCTGGCTTCACACCCTAGTCAAAACCTGGAGATGACTCTCTGGAATTAGTCATTTTTAGTCTCTATAAAGAATCACTTTAAAGCATTCTTGTTTTTCTCTGACAGTGTTTTTGTTGGTGCCACAGCAATTAATGGTAAAATAAATAACTTTGATCCAAGTTTATTATAGAGCCATATCGCCACCCTCTGGAATAAAATTAATTGGATACTGGAGTGGGTTGCCATTGCCTTCTCTGAGGAATAAAATTAATTGGATAGATACATTGCATGCATCCATATGTAGAGATTTGTCTGACTCACAGTCGTATATATCCTCTCTAGTTCTTTCTCTCGGGCTCTATTTCTCTTTTTTTTTTGGCGGGGGGGGGGGGGGGGGGTTGGTTCTGATGGTTACCTGCTCAATGAATGAACATACTTATTCTATCACTTGAGAACATTTTAAGTTTGAAAATCTGTGCCAAAGTCCGTTTCTCTCTTCTCTGGACTTCTGGAAGACTTATTAGACATCTATTTATTTTTGCAAATAAATGTTTATTGAGCACTGAGATGGTTAACTTTATGCATCAACTTGGTGGGGTTATGATGCCAATTGTTCGGTTAAACGCTGGCCAAGATGTTTCTGAGAAGAAGCTATTATGCCTGAAGACTGCTACAGACAGACTCAGCTTGGGTTTCCAGCCTGCAAGCCTACCTGTTGGATTTCAGACTCAAGGCTATGATACCAAATGTTACCTGAATATCTAGTCTACTAATTTCAGTCTTGCCAGCTCCCACAATCACGTAAGCCAATCTATCTACCAACCTACCTACCTACCTATCTATCTATGTAATTGGTTTTGTTTCTCCGGAAAACTGATGAAAACAAGCACCGACAGTGTGCTAGGCACTGTGTTAGCCAGTGAGGACCTGGATAAGCTCCTTGATGAGATGCCTTTCCTTCACTGCAAAAGAAACATGTTAATAGAGAAATTAGATCTCAGTGTAAGGCAATGGCACCCCACTCCAGTACTTTTGCCTAGAAAATCCCATGGACGGAGGAGCCTGGTAGGCTGCAGTCCATAGGGTCGATAGAGTCTGACACGACTGAGTGACTTCACTTTCACTTTTCACTTTCATGCATTGGAGAAGGAAATGGCAACCCACTCCAGCGTTCTTACCTGGAGAATCCTGGGTACGGGGGATCCTGGGGGGCTGCCGTCTCTGGGGTCGCACAGAGTCGGACATGACTGAAGCGACTTAGCAGCAGCAGCAGCAGCAGCAGTAAGGTCTGTTAGAGTGAGAATAAAGTGCTGGGAAGATAAAAAAAGGGGTGACTAATTCTGTCTGAGGGGATGAAGAAGTTGACCTTGTTGAGATGACCTGGTCTCAAAAGGTAAGCAGGGCTTCTCAGGGCTGATTAGGGCTGGAGGAGGTATCAATCAGGGAGAGGTGCTAAAGGAACCACTCACCAAACCCAGGGGCTTCTGACTCAAGGTCATGTCCTAAACTCCAAATGTGTGCATTACAAAGTGCTGTGAGACCAGAATATAAAAGATTGAGACCAAGTTGTGGAGACTGTATTGAAACTGAGATGTCCAATGTTGAACATTTCTAAGCCAAAGTTGGCAGTGAAATGAAGTTTAGAGTTAAGCAGTAGCAGGGACTTTGAGGTAAAAGGCAGAAATCAATGTCATTTCAATATAGGAGAAAATTGTCCATTTTGCAAATAGAAAAGAATGTCAGGAGAATGTAGCTCTCTATCCAACAAACATTTAATGAGTACTTACTTTAGGCCAAGAAATATTCTAGGACCTAGCTACGTGTAAGATATAGTCCTTAAGCTACATAGTCAAGGAGGGGAAGGAGCAGAAAGTAATTACTTATTTCCCAGCTCGCCCAATCCAAAATTAATCACATGATGGTCATGTCCTCAAAATCAACCATCTCCTTGCAAAGTCTCCTAGTCATTTTCAGGAACCCTGGTGACAGCTAGCATCACCTTCACGTTCTGCTCTTTTCACTCAGACATGGCCGACTATTTGGGAACTCATGGACTGTAGCCAACCAGGCTCCTCTGTCCATGGAATTCTCCAGGCAAGAATACTGGAGTGGGTTTCCATTTTCTTCTCCAGGGGATCTTCCCAACCCAGGGATTGAACCCAGGTCTCCTGCATTGCAAGTAGAGTCTTTACTGTCTGAGCAGGGAAGCCCGTGTTCTGCTCTGGCTCCTTTCAAAGAAGTCTGTTGTTGAGGCCTCTGCCTTCAGGCCATCAGCCTCAAGCCATTTCCATGCTCCTACTCTCCTCTTCAAGGCACATGCCTCCAACCTCTGTGTTGGAGACGATGGTGTCATACATGTATACTTATGTAAAAAAAATTTTTTTAAGCTGTTTGTATTAGTTTTCTATGGCAGCTATTTAAAAAATTACCACATACAACTTGTCACTAAGAATTAGAATTAAAAAAAAAAAAGAATTAGAATGATAGGAATTCCCTGATGGTTGAGTGGTCAGAGCTCAGAGCTTCCACTGCGGGGGCACAGGTTTGATCTCTGGTCTGGATGCATGCCTCAGTGTGCTCCTCAACCCGAAAAAGAGTTAGAATGATAGATAATAAGTATTGGTATGGATGCGTGGATGGGAACATTGGCAGTAATGATGGGGTTCAGGACAAACTACCCCAAAACATTGAATGGCATATTGAATCTCTTAAGCTGAAGGAATCTGAGAAAACAGCAGAAGCAAAAAGATCACTCTGACCCCATACTCCTTACTCTTCTTCCCTGAAACAGGTCATAAAACTCCCATGTGGAAGGTATCCTCCCTGCACCGGGAGGAAGACATTCTTATCACCTGAGACAGGAAATTTGGGGTCAAAAAATCTGTAAAAACAATGCTTATTAAAATAACCCTTGGGGCAGTCCTAAAATGGTAGAGGAATAGGATGGGGAGACCACTTTCTCCCCCACATATTCATCGAAAGATCAACTGAACACTGAACAAATTCCACAAAACAACTTCTGAAAGCTGGCAGAAGACACCAGGCACCCAGAAAGGCTGCTCATTGTATTCAAAAGAAAGTAGGACAAAAGATAAAAAGAGAGACAAAACAGTTAGGGATGGAGATCCATCCTGGGGAGGGAGTCGTGAAGAAGAAGTTTCCAAACACCAGGAAACCCTCTCACCGGCAGTTCTGTGGGGAGCTTTGGAATCTCAGAGGGCAACATAACCAGGAGGGGAAAAACAAACAAACCCACAGATTATGCACCTAACCGCAACTCCCAGTGGGGAAGTAGCCCAGACGCTCGTGTCCACCACTAGCAAGCGGGGTCTGAACAGGGAGGTGCGGGCTGCATTGGTTAACGTAAGGACCGGGCCTGAATGCCCTGAGGACAATCTGAGGGAGTTAACGTGAGATAGCAACCCAAACTGGGATAGCCACAAAGAGAGAGAGAGAAAAAAGAAAAGAAAGACAGACAGAGAGAACTTTCCCATGAAAAGCTCTAACCTAAGGCACTCTAGGGCCCACTCACAGAACAAAGGACTGAGTGAGTACCAGAGGAGAGTTAGCCGGCTGCAGACCGGCCCACCCCCTGCGGGAGGCAGATGGGCAACAGCCAGGGCTGGAAGGCAAGGGGAAATCTTGGCCCCAGAGACAGCATCCTCTACCAAACTGCGAGCAGGCTCCCAGTTGCTAACCAAGTCTTCCTGGGATCCTGGACAGTTAACATCCGCCAGGAGAGCCACAGCCTGAGGTCAGCTCCCCAGAGGAGACACACAGCACACCTGAGATGGTGCTCCCACTGCACACCCAGGAAACTGAGCGGCTGGAACCAGGGAGGTGATAAGATGGCACCACCCACCTGGGGAGAGTGTGCTCGCCAAGCACCTGGTCGCCTGAACTGCTCGGACCTGAGAAGGGCACAAAACTCTGGCCCAGATGAGTCTGTGCCTTTGTGGAGTACCTGAAAACCTGAACCTGAGTGGCTTAGACCTGGGACGTGTACGCAACCCAGGGCCTGCTTTAGGCAGTTCCCCTGCAGAGCAACATGGAGCCTGAGCAGTGTAGACCAGGAAAGCACACATGCCCTGAGCAGGGGCAAACCCAGTGTGGCCCGGACACTGTGAGCACTCCGCATACAGGCCAGTGATATTTGTTTGCAGTGTTCCACCCTCCCCACAGCACAACTGAACAAATGAGCCTAAATAAGTGATCACCTTCGCCCCCTTGTGTCAGGGTGGGAATTAGACACTGAAGAGACTTGCAAACAGAGAAAGCCAAAATAAACAAAGAAGAGGGAACTGCTTTGAAAGTGACAGGTGCAACAGATTAAAACCCTGTAGTTAGCAAGTGACTACATTGGAAGGGGCCAATAGACCATGAGAAGAAGTATAAGCTGGAACAAGGAACTATCTGAAACTGAACTGACCACACACTGCCCTCAACAGCTCTAGAGAAATTCCTAGATATATTTTACTATTATCATTTTTTATTATTAACTTCTTTATTACTCCTTTAATTTTCATTTTTATAACCTACTATTACCTTCAAGCTTGTTTTAGAAAAGGCAGAGGAACCAGAGGTCAAATTGCCAACATCCGCTGGATCATCGAAAAACCAAGAGAGTTCTAGAAACACATCTATTTCTGCTTTATTGACTATGCCAAAGCCTTTGACTGTGTGGATCACAATAAACTGTGGAAAATTCTGAAAGAGATGGGAATACCAGACCACCTCACCTGCCTCGTGAGAAATCTGTATGCAGGTCAGGAAGCAACAATTAGAACTGGACATGGAACAACATCGGTTCCAAATGGGAAAAGGAGTACGTCAAGGCTGTATATTGTCACCCTGCTTATTTAACTTCTATGCAGAGTGCATCATGAGAAACACGGAGCTGGAAGAAGCACAAGCTGGAATTAAGATTGCCAGGAGAAATATCAATCACCTCAGATATGCAGATGACACCACCCTTATGGCAGAAAGTGAAAAGAAACTAAAAAGCCTCTTGATGAAAGTGAAAGAGGAGAGTGAAAAGTTGCCTTAAAGCTCAACATTCAGAAAACGAAGATCATGGCATCCAGTCCCATCACCTCATGGGAAATAGATGGAGAAACAGTGTCAGAGTTTATTTTTTTGGGCTCCAAAACCACTGCAGATGGTGATTGCAGCCATGAAATTAAAAGACGCTTACTCCTTGGAAGGAAAGTTATGACAAACCTAAGTAGCATATTAAAAAGCAGAGATATTACTTTGACAACAAAGGTCCATCTAGTCAAGGCTATGGTTTTTCCAGTGGTCATGTATTGATGTGAGAGTTGGACTGTGAAGAAAGTTGAGGACTGAAGAATTGATGCTTTTGAACTGTGGTGTTGGGGAAGACTCCTGAAAGTTCCTTGGACTGCAAGAAGACCCAACCAGTTCATTCTAAAGGAGACCAGTCCTGGGTGTTCATTGGAAGGAGTGATGCTAAAGCTGAAACTCCAATACTTTGGCCACCTGATGCGAAGAGTTGACTCATTGGAAAAGACCCTGATGCTGGGAGGGATTGGGGGAAGGAGGAGAAGGGGACGACAGAGGATGAGATGGCTGGATGGCATCACCGACTTGATGGACATGAGTTTGAGTGAACTCTAGGAGTTGGTGGTGAACAGGGAGGCCTGGAGTGCTGCGATTCATGGGGTCGCAAAGAGTTGGACACGACTGAGTGACTGAACTGAACTGAACTGATTACCTTGCCAAAAAAACCCAAAAAACAAAAGACCCTATTTTTAAAGCAACTTTCATATATATTTTTTATACTTTTTGTAATTTTTTTTAATATTGTATTTTTGAGCATCTAACCTTTACTCTAGATATTTAGTCTTTGATTTTTGGTATTTGTTATCAATTTTGTACCTTTAAGAATCCAATCTTCAGTACCCATTTTTACTTAGGAGTGTGATTACTGGCTTGATTGCCCTCTCCCCCTTTTGACTCTCCTTTTTCTCCCCCAGGTCACCTCTATCTCCTCCCTCCCCCTTCTCTTCTCTACCCAACTCTGTGAATCTCTATGGGTATCCTGGGCTGAGGAGAACGCTTAGGAAACTGATTACTGGCTAGATCTGTCTCTGTCCTTTTGATTCCCCCTCTTCTCCTGGTCACCTCTATCTCCTTCCCTGTTCTCTTCTCTTTGTAACTCTGTGAACCTCTCTGGGTGTTCCAGACTGTGGAGAACACATAGGTAATTATTTACTGGCTAGATTGCTCTCTCCCCTTTTGATTCCAGCTCTTCTCCTCCTGATCACCTCTGTCTCTCTCCTCCCTCTTCTCTCCTCCATGTAACTCTGCGAACCTCTCTGGGTGTCCCTCACTGTAGAGAATCTTTTCTCCATTAACCTAGATGTTTTATCATTGGTGCAGTATCAATGGAGAAGTCTTGAGGCTACTGTAAGAATAAGTCTGAAAACCAGAGGAAGGAGTCTTAAAATCAAAACTTGAGAACACCAGAAAACTCCTGACTCCAGGGAATATTAATCAACAAGAGCTCATCCAAAAGCCTCCATACCTACACTGAAACCAAGCTCCACCCAAAAGCCAACAAGTTTCAGAGCAAAACATACCAAGCTAATTCTCCAACAACGCAGGAACATAACCCTAAGCATTAAAATACAAGTGGCCAAAAGTCACACCAAACCCATAGACACCTCAAAACTCACTACTGGACACTTAATTGCACTCCAGAAAGAAGAGATCCAGCTCCACCCACCAGAACACCAACGCAAGCTTCCCGAACCTGGAAACCTTGACAGGCCACTCATCCAAACTCACCCATAGTGAGGAACCTCCACAGTAAAGAGGAACCACAAACTTTCAGCATCAGAAAGGCCACCCCAAACACAGCAATCTAAACAAGATGAAAAGGCAGAGAAATATTCAGCAGGTAAAGGAACATGATAAATGCCCACCAAATCAAACAAAAGAGGAGGAGATAGGTAGTCTACCTGAAAAAGAATTCAGAATAATGATAGTAAAAATGATTCAAAATCTTGAAGACAAAATGGAGTTACAGATAGTCTGGAGACAAGGATTGAGAAGTGATGCAAGAAATATTTAACAAGGACCTAGAAGAAATAAAAAAGAGTCAATCAATAATGAATAATGCAATAACTGAGATAAAAAACACTCTGGAGGAACCAACAGTAGAATAACTAAGGCAGAAGATAGGATAAGTGAGGTGGAAGATAGAATGGTGGAAATAAATGAAGAAGAGAGGAAAAAAGAATTTAAAGAAGTGAAGACAACCTCAGAGACCTCTGGGACAATGTCAAATGCCCCAACATTTGAATCATAGGAGTCCCAGAAGAAAAAGACAAAAAGAAAGGCCATGAGAAAATACTTGAGGAGATAATAGTTGAAAACTTCCCTAAAATGGGGAAGGAAATAGCCATCCAAGTCCAAGAAACCCAGAGAGTCCCAAACAGGATAAACCCAAGGTGAAACACCCCAAGACACAAATTATTCAAATTAATGAAGATCAAACACAAAGAATAAATATTAAAAGCAGCAAGGGAAAAACAACAAATAACACACAAGGGGATTCCCATAAGGATAACAGCTGATCTTTCTATAGAAGCTCTTCAGGCCAGAAGGGAATGGAAGGACATACTTCAAGTGATGAAAGAGAAAAACTTACAACCCAGATTACTGTACCCAGCAAGAATCTCCTTCAAATATGAAGGAGAAATCAAAAGCTCTACAGACAAGGAAAAGCTGCAAGAATTCAGCACCACCAAACCAGCTCTTCAACAAATACTAAATGATCTTCTCTAGACAATGGCACCCCACTCCAGTACTCTTGCCTGGAAAATTGCATGGATGGAGGAGCCTGGTAGGCTGCAGTCCATGGGGCCGCTAAGAGTCGGACACGACTGAGCGACTTCACTTTCACTTTTCACTTTTCATTTGAGAAGGAAATAGCACCGACTCCAGTGTTCTTGCCTGGAGAATCCCAGGGACGGGGCAGCCTGGTGGGCTGCCGTCTATGGGGTCACACAGAGTCGGACACGACTGAGGTGACTTAGTAGCAGCAGCAGCAGACAGGAAACACAGAAAAGGTGTATAACCTCGAACCCAAAACAACAAAGTAAATGGCAATGGGATGATACTTATCAATAATTACCCTAAATGTAAATGGGTTGAATGCCCCAATCAAAAGACAAAGCCTGGCTGAATGGATACAAAACAAGACCCCTATATATGCTGTCTACAAGAGACCCACCTCAAAACAAGAGACACATACAGACTGAAAGTGAAGGAATGGAAAAAGATATTTCATGCAAATAGAGACCAAAAGAAAGCAGGTGTAGCAATAGTCATATCAGATAAAATAGACTTTGAAATTAAGGCTGTGAAAAGAGACAAAGAAGGACACTACATAATGAGTAAAGGATCAATCCAAGAAGCAGATATACCAATTATAAATATATATGCACCCAACATAGGAACTCGCTTTCACTTTTCACTTTCATGCATTGGAGAAGGAAATGGCAACCCACTCCAGTGTTCTTGCCTGGAGAATCCTGGGGATGTGGGAGCCTGGTAGGCTACCATCCATGGGGTCACACAGAGTCAGACACGACTGAAGTGACTTAGCAGTAACATAGGAACACCGCAATATGTAAGGCAAATGCTAACAAGTATGAAAGGGGAAACTAACAGTAACACAATAATAGTGGGAGACCTTAATACCCTACTCACACCTATGTATAGATCAACTAAACAGAAAATTAGCAAGGAAACACAAACTTTAAGTGATACAATGGACCAGTTAGAGCTAATTGATATCTATAGGACATTACACCCCAAAACAATGAATTTCACCTTTTTCTCAAATGCACACGGAGCCTTCTCCAGGATAGATCACATCCTGGGCCATAAATCTACCCTTAGTAAATTAAAACAAATTAAAATCATTCCAAGCATTTTTTCTGATCGCAATGCGGTAAGATTAGATGTCAACTACAGGAAAAAACTATTAAAAATATAAACATATGGAGGCTAAAAAACACACTTCTGAATAACCAACAAATCACAAAAGAAATTTTAAAAAGAAATTAAAATATGCATAGAAACGAATGAAAATGAAAACACAACAACCCAAAACCTATGGGATTCAGTAAAAGCAGTACTAAGGGAAAGGTTCATAGGAATACAAGCTTACCTCAAGAAACAAGAGAAAAATCAAATAAATAATCTAACTCTACACCTAAAGTAACTAGGAAAAGAAGAAATGAAGAACCCCAGGGTTAGTAGAAGGAAAGAAATCGTAAAAATTAGGGCAGAAATAAATGCAAAAGAAACAAAGGAGACCATGGCAAAAATTAACAAAGCTAAAAGCTGGTTCTTTGAGAAGATAAATAGACAAACCGTTCGCCACACTCATCAAGAAACAGAGGGAGAAGAATCAGATCAACAAAATTAGAAATGAAAATGGAGAAATCACAACAGACAACACAGAAGTACAAAGGATCATAAGAGACTACTATCAGCAACTATATGCCAATAAAATGGGCTACTTGGAAGAAATGGACAAATTCTTAGAAAAGTATAACTTTCCAAAACTGAACCAGGAAGAAATAGAAAATCTTAACAGACTGATCACAATTACAGAAATCAAAACTCCCCTAAAGTCAGGAACAAGACAAGAGTGCCCATTCTCATCATTACTACTCAACATAGTTTTGGAAGTTTTAGCCACAGCAATCAGCAAAGAAAAAGAAATAAAAGGAATCCAGATTGGAAAGGAAAAAGTAAAACTCTCACTGTTTGCAGATGACATGATCCTCTATATAGAAAACCCTAAAGTCACCACCAGAAAATTACTAGAGCTAATCAATGAATATAGTAAAGTTGCAGGATATAGAATTAACACACAGAAATCCCTTGTGTTCCTATACACTAACAATGAGAAAACAGAGAAGTTAAGGAAACAATTCCATTCACCATTGCAACAAAAAGAATAAAATACTTAGGAATAAATATACCTAAAGAAACAAAAGACCTATATATAGAAACCTATAAAACACTGATGAAAGAAATCAAAGAGAACACAAATAGATGGAGAAATATACCATGCTCATGGATTGGAAGAATCAATATAGTGAAAATGAGTATACCGCCCAGAGCAATCTATAGATTCAATGCAATCTCTATCAAGCTACCAACGGTATTTTTCACAGAACTAGAACAAATAATTTCACAATTTGTATGGAAATACAAAAAAAAAACTCAAATAGCCAAAGCAATCTTGAGAAAGAAGAATGGAACTGGAGGAATCAACCTGCCTGACTTCAGCTATCTTACAAAGCTACAGTCATCAAGACAGTATGGTACTGGCACAAAGACAGAAATATAGATCACTGGAACAAAACAGAAAGCCCAGAGATAAATTCATGCACCTATGGGCACCTTATCTTTGACAGAGGAGGCAAGAATATACAATGGAGAAAAGATGATCTCTTTAATAAGTGGTGCTGGGAAAACTGGTCAACCACTTGGAAAAGAATGAAACTAGAACACTTTCTAACACCATACACAAAAATAAATTCAAAATGGATTAAAGATCTAAATGTAAGACCAGAAACTATAAAACTCCTAGAGGAGAACATAGGCAAAACACTCTCCGACATAAATCACAGCAGGATCCTCTATGACCCACCTCCCAGAGTAATGGAAATAAAAGTAAAAATAAACAAATGCGACATAATTAAACTGGTTTTGCACAATGAAGGAAACTATAAGCAAGGTGAAAAGACAGCCTTCAGAATGGGAGAAAATAATAGCAAATGAAGCAACTGACAAAGAATTAATCTCAAAAATATACAAGCAGCTCCTGCAGCCCAATTCCAGAAAAAATAAAGACCCAATCAAAAAATGGGCCAAAGAACTAAACAGACATTTCTCCAAAGAAGACATACACATGGCTAACAAACACATGAAAAGATGCTCAACATCACTCATTATCAGAGAAATGCAAATCAAGACCACAGTGATGTACCATCTCATGCCAGTCAGAATGGCTGCTATCAAAAAGTCTACAAGCAATAAATGCTGGGGAGGGTGTGGAGAAAAGGGAACACTCTTACACTGTTGGTGGGAATGCAAACTAGTACAGCCACTATGGAGCACAGTGTGGAGATTCCTTAAAAAATTGGAAATAGAATTGCAGTGTTTCCCACTGCTGGGCATACACACTGAGGAAACCAGAATGGAAAGAGACACATGTACCCCAGTGTTCACTGCAGCACTGTTTACAATAGCCAAGACATGGAAGCAACCTAGATATCCATCGGCAGACTTTTGGATAAGAAAGCTGTGGTACATATACACAATGGAATATTACTCAGCCATTAAAAGCAATGCATTTGAATCAGTTCTAATGAGGTGGATGAAACTGGAGCCTATTATACAGAGTGGAGTCAGTCAGAAAGAAAAACACCAATACAGTATACTAATGCGTATATATAAAATTTAGAAAGACGGTAACAATGACCATATATGCGAGACAGCAAAAGAGACACAGATGTAAAGAATATGTTTTGGACTCTATGAGAGAAGGCAAGGTGGGATGATTTGAGGGAATATAGCATTAGCAGCATTGAAACATGTATATTACCATATGTGAAATAGATCGCCAGTCCAGGTTTGATGCATGAGACAGGGTGCTCAGGGCCGGTGCACTGGGATGACCCTGAGGAATGGGATGGGGAGGGAGGGAGGAGGGGTGTTCAAGATGGGGAACACATGTATACTCATGGCTGATTCATGTCAATGTAAGGCAAAAACCACTACAATATTGTAAAGTAATTAGCCTCCAATTAAAATAAATTAATTAATTTAAAAAAATAAATAAAACAACCCTTATATTCCTAGTTCTTGCTTCAACATTTACTACTCCCAGCCCAAACTCCTTTGTTTCATCAATTCTTCACAAACTTGTTTCTTTGTCTAAAAGATATAAAAGTTTCCTGTTCTACTCACTTTTTTTGGGTCTTTGTTTTCTTGTGAAGCTTCCCACATACATGTAAAAGCTCAGTTAGTTGTGTATGCTTCTCTCCTGTTCATCTGTCTTTGCCCATTCACTTTTCAGACCCAGCCAGCGACCCTAAGAGGGCCAAAGAAAAGTTTTTTCTCCCCTGTAGTAGGTGATTCCTGTGACCACTCTAGGGGGAAAATTGATTAAACTTAGTCAATCTATTCCCTATGTCCCAGCAATCCCATTCCTGGTAAGCTGTACCAAAAACATTCTCACATAGGTGAGCATGAGGCCGTGTATACAAAGACACACACTGCAACATTTAAGTGTCAAAGCATTAAGTCGGAGACCTGGTGCGGAAGCAAGTCCATGCAGCCGTTAAATGCAGCACACTAGATATACAGCAAAACAGATTTTTTAAAGTTTAGCACTGAGATTTTTTTAAAAGGTACAGAAGAAAAAATTTCTAAGCAAAATGCCATTTGTGTAAACTAAAAAAACAGGCGCACAAAACACTACATACTATATAAGAACACATTCAAAGACATAGTTAATACTCTAGAATGGTCACCACTTGCAGGAAGAAGGAAGTGGGAGAGGAGAATTCATCAAAGGTAGTCCTCGGTTCAAAGATGAAGTGGAAGCGGTCAGAGCTCTTAGCTGTAAAGAGCAGAAACTATGATTTAAACATACGAGGGGAAAGATTTAAGGCTCTTTGGTAGTACATTAAACCAACTGGAAGGCCCAGAGTCTTCGCAATCAGAATCCAAATCACAAATCACACCACAGAGTTGCTTAGGGGATGCCACTCCTAGTCTCTGCAGACTGGATGGCTCGTGATGCCTGAATGAAAAAATGCTGAGTGCTTCAACCATATTCTCCACATTCAGGGAGAAGTCTACTGTCCCTGTTCTTTGCATCACTGCTGGATTCAACGTCTGAAGCAGATGCATCAAAATAACCAAGTTTACCTCACAGGCAGTGCCCTCTATCAAGGAGGCTAGCAATGACTCTATTTTTAGCATCCATCAGGAGAAGTAGTATCTGCCTCCTTAGTGATCATGGAGTGAAGAAATCATTCAGCAGAAGAGGGCTCTATGTTGGGCAGCCAAAATAATTACAAAAGCCCTCTAATGAAAAGTGCCATCAATCTTCAACAACAACAGTGTATATTGGGATCAAATAAGAGCTCATTGACTTTTCCAAGAAGGCCACTGATAACATTTTCGAGAATAGTTTCAATGGACTACTGTGGACAGGAGATAGATGCTAGTAAGCTGGAGAATGAATGGGAGATGAAGACACACAGGTGATGAGTGTAGACCTCCAAGGAACTTCACCGTGAGTGGAAGCATAGGAGGGTTCACAGGTAGAGGAAAATGTAGAATTCATGAAGCACTTTGGTTTTTGCTTGTTTTTGTTTTTAAGGGAAAACAGACTAGATCACATTGTTAGGCTGAGAAAGAGTTAGGAGAGAAAGGCCACCATGGTTAGAAAGAAAATACATGATTTTTTAAAAGCCACAACCTAATCAGAGCCTAAGTGGAAGGATTAACCTGAAAATGCTGTAGGGAGAGACAGCAGCTGTGAGTGACAGAAAAGTAAGAATGCATGTGGCTGTGTATGTGACGATGTACAGTTGGTAAGTTAGTACCTGTTGGACCTCCATTTTATCTATAAAATAAATGAACAGGAACAACTGAGGGGAGCTTCCCAAGTGGCAAGAACATGCCTGCCAATGCGGGAGACAAAAGAGACTCGGGTTCAGTCTCTAGGTTAGGAAGATCCCCTGGAGGAGGGCATGGCAACCCACTCCAGGATTCTTGTCTGGAGAATCCCATGGACAGAGGATCTTGGAGGGCTACAGTCCAAGAGCTGCAAAGAGTCGGACGCGACAGAAGCGACTTAGCATGCATGCACACGCAACTGAGGGAGGCAGAACTGGAGATGAATTAGAGGCCCGGAGGAGAATACTGAAATTTTCTAACTGCTAAACAGGAGAGGAACTGATCACTATCAAATAAAGAAATTATTGAAAGATGAGTACAGGGATTTTCCTAGCTGTCCAGTATTTAGGACTTGATGGTCTCAGTGCTTGGGCCCAGGTTTAAGCCCTGGTTGGGAAGCTAAGATTCCACAAGCCTTGAGGCCAAGAAAGAAAAAAAAAAAAAAAAATGAAGATTTAAAATTTAAGATTTTAAACTTGAAGTGGTTCCAATCTGCTTAATGATTGTTTTTCCTTCAGCAAAACTGCTGCCCCTGTGTGGAAGCAAAGTAGGTCAAGGTCAGGCTCATGGAAGTATGAAAGTGAAGTGAAATCACTCAGTCCAACACTTTGCTCTACAGTCCATGGGGATCTCCAGGCCAGAATACTGGAGTGGGTAGCCTTTCCCTTCTCCAGGGGATCTTCCCAACCCAGGTATTGAATCCAGGTCTCCCACATTGCAGGCAGATTCTTTACCAGCTGAACCACCAGGGAAGCCCTGAAGGTATAGAAACTAGGATGTAAGTCTTGAGCCTCCAAAGAGAGAGTGGTTACATGATAGTACATCAGGCTATGGATTAGGTAAAAAGGGAAATACAGCCAGGAGTGAGGAGATGAGGAGATTAAGGTGTTTCAAAGTTGCTCTGAGATTGAGAGTCAGGGGTTAGAGCTACTGGGAGAGCTGGAAAGTGAGAGCTACAGGAGAGATAAGAAAGCCTTCCTCACGATCAATGCAAAGAAATAGAGGAAAACAACAGAATGGGAAAGACTAGAGATCTCTTCAAGAAAATTACAGATACCAAGGGAATATTTCATGCAAAGATGGGCTCGATAAAGGACAGAAATGGTATGTAGATGTCACGCGAGTGTATGTTCCTTGGTTCTTTGTCTCGTCACAACAAAGATTTGGAGCAACGGACATTAAAGCCCTCAGCGTGTCACAGCTCTCGGGTCTTGGACAAACCATGCTGCAGCTCTTAGGCAAATCAGTGTTACAGCTCCATTTTATTTAGAAGATAGCAGGAGAATCCATCCTCGAAGTGGGAGGGCATGCCAACCCAAAGACTCGAAGAGAAGAGAGTGGAGGAGTGTGCAGGGAGGGCGAGAGAGACAGAGTGAGGGAGAGAAAGAGAGAGCGCGCATGCACGTGGGAGAGAGAGAAAGTGAGAAAGCACTTTGGCTCCTCTTTTTATATGTTTTTTCCTCCACCTGGGCCTGCCCTATGCAAATTGGGCAAAGCCAGGAGTGCTGTTTGTTCTGCCTGAAGTCTTCATTCTGGTCCTCGGACCTTCCTTTGACCTTCCTTGTCTTTTAGCCACTGCCATTTTGGACTCATTTTCTCTATTCTATCTACCTAACATTCCCCCCTCAAGAGATGGGAGGCCCAATTCTTTGGGAATAGGGGCGTTGAGGTCTTTCTGGCTACTTCCTGCTGAACTGGGGCGGCGAGGGGTATTGGGCCTCCCCCTCTTGCTAGTCTCAATCCTCAGAGTCCTTATAGCAGTGTCCAAGAGTGTGTGATATTTTCCGTGGTTGGCTGTAGTTTTATATCTTTGTTGAACTGGCACTGCATGTTGTATGTAGTTGGTTGACCTGGGCAGAGACAAAACAGGTTAGACAATTGGCAGTACATGGAATAATCATAAGCATCATCAATATAGCTATCAAGGGCTAGTAGGGACATTAGTCAATTTTAAATTCACATGGCCAGGATGACTCAAGTCCCTCCTTGTTCAGAGATCAGAAGATCTATCTCTTGTCTGTTTTGGAGTACAGTCTCTGTCAAGCTGTGTTAGTTCTTTAGAGTTATCCTGAGAAATCTTATCCCCAGAAACCAGATTTTGGGGGTGTTCATTAGAATGACACTCATTGGTAGTCCTGAATAGGAATCTGAGATCTCCCAGGGGCTCACAGGTGTATTGAGTGTCCTCTTCTGTTTTCTTCCATGGCTTGACTTGTGAGTAGTGAAATCAGGAGTCATGTCCTGGTACCTTGACTGTTGTGGGGGTAGAAAGTATTACAGGGTAGGGGCCCTTCCATGTGGGCTGGAGTTGAGCCTTTGGGGACCCATCTTTCCAGACTTTAATTAGGACTTGAGTTCCTGGAGCACATAGTGGTGACTCTTTAGAATCTTTTGGGTCCTGGTTCATACCCCACAAGCGTATATCCTGTTGGAATTGCCCAATGGCCATGGTATAAGACTGAAGGGTTTGAACCTCTGGATCTAGGAAGAGGTCATTGACATAAACAAAAGGTCTCCCATATAGCATCTCATAAGGACTAAGACCAACCTGTTCCTTAGGGGCAATGCGGGTGTGGAGGAGAGCTATTGGTAAAGCCTCCTTCCATCCCAGGGAGGTCTCCTGGGTTATCTTTTTTATTGCTGATTTTAATAATTGATTGGCTCTTTCTACTTTTCCTGAAGATTGAGGCCTCCAGGCACAATGGAGATAGTAAGTAATGCCCAATGCTTTCGAGACTCCTTGGGTGACCTTAGAAGTAAATGATGTCCCATTGTCACTTTGTAATGACCTGGACAGACCAAATCTTGGAATGATTTCATGGAGCAGTTTTTTTTACCACCTCCTCAGCCTTCTCAGTCTGGGTGGGAAAGCCTTCAATCCGTCCTGTGAATGTATCTATCATAACGAATAGGTATTTATACCCTTGAGAAACTGGTTATCTGGGTGAAGTCCATCTGCCAGTCCTCTCCTGGGTAGGCCCCACGTCGTTGGATGGGCTGGGCCAGCTGGGGTCTTCGAGCTCCTTGGGTGTTGTTTAATTGGCAAGTGGGACAAGAGGAGACCACCTGTCTTATAGTTGTTTGGAAGCCTGTTTGTTCCTCTGAAGGACCTTTCTAGTAATCTGTGGAGGGCCTTTTCTCCTAAATGAGTAGTGGCATGTAAGGAGTTAACCAACTTCCATTGGAGGTTTCCAGGCAGAAAAAGGAGTCCCTCCTTTTGAAACCACCCCATATGATCTTCTTGAAAGCCCTCGCTCTTAGCTTTAAGAGTCTCATCTTCAGTATATGAAGGAGTTTCTGGCAAATTAGTCTGTGGAACTAAAGTGGCAATCCCTATTAGGTCATGGTTCTGTAATGCTGCTCTCCTAGCTGCCTGATCAGCTGCTTGGTTCCCTCGTGCCACTTCTGTGTTCCCTTTTTAGTGTCCTTTACAGTGGGAGACTGAAACCTCAGTGGGCAGATGGACTGCCTCCAAAAGTCAAAGAATCTGATCACCATATTTGATTGGGGACCCTCGGGTGGTCAAGTGGCCCCTTTCTTTCCAAACAGCTGCATGTGCGTGTAGCACCAGAAAGGCATACTTGGAGTCAGTGTAAATGGCTATTCTTTTTCCTTTTCCCAGCTCTAAAGCTCGAGTCAGGGCTATGAGCTCAGCTAATTGGGCTGAAGTACCTGGTGGCAGAGGCTTAGCCTCTATGGTCTCAAAATTGGAGACTACTGCATACCCGGCTCTTCTTTTTCCATCCAAGACAAAGCTGCTTCCATCAGTGTACCAGATTTCCTCAGGATTGGTCAGAGGATCTTCTGACAATCCCTCTCGGGGTTTTGTCCAGTGGTCCAAGGTTTCTAGACAACAGTGAAAGGGGAGAGAGCCCTCGGGGGTAGGTAGGAGGGTGGCTGGGTTAAGAACCTCACAAGGGGATATAGTGAGGCCTGGATTTTCCATCAGCATTACTTGATATCTGAGGATTCTTTGATCAGACATCCATAAATGGCCTTTCCCATTTAGGAGTTGTTTTACTTGGTGGCTGGTAAAAATAGTTAGTACGCCCCCAAAGGAGAGTGTTAAAGCATCTTCTATCATGATTGCAATAGTTGCAAGATTTCGAAGGCAGGGGGCCAAACTCGGGTAGTTGGATCGAGCTTCTTGGATAAGTAAGCTACAGGCTGGGGCTCAGATCCCAAACTTTGAGTTAACACTCCCAAGGCTATTCCCTGTCTTTCATGGACATAAAGTTGGAATGCTTTTTCTGGGTCTGGCAACCTCAAGGCAGGTGCCTGAGTTAAGGCCTGTTTTAGTGTAGCCTCTGCCTTCTTTTGAGGAGTTCCCCACATCAGTGGGATTGAATCATCTCATCCCTTTAAGCTTTCATATAAAGGCTGAGCAATTAGACCATAGTTGGGTACCCAGATTTTACAATATCCAGTTAGCCCCAGGAAAGCTCGCAATTGTTTTCCAGTCATGCGGGAGGGAAACTGGAGGGTTCTTTGTACCTGATCAGAGGGCAGCCTCCTGGACCCGTGTGTAATCTGAACTCCCAGGTAAGTTACCTTTGTCTCGACCATCTGTGCCTTAGCACGGGAAACTTTATATCCCCTTTCTGCCAAGAAGTTTTGTTGCATGTTGTTGGACACTTTTCTCATCTGGAGAGCAGATTAGTAGGTCATCTACGATTTGTAATATTTTCCCATTAGGTCCCAGATCCAGATCTAGGAGATCCTGGCTTAGGGCCTGTCCAGACAGGTGGGGGCTATCTCTGAACCCCTGAGGTAATACTGTCCAAGTCATCTGTTGGTGTTTTTCTCCTGGGACCTCCCACTCAAAGACAAAAAGGTATTGGGATTCTTTAGCCAGTGGTATGCAAAAAAAAAAAAAAATGCACCTTTGAGATCCAAGACTGTAAACCACTTGGCACTAGGTAGAATTTCTCCCAAGATTACATAGGGATTGGGTACTGTGGGATGGAGGGGGACTACAGCTTCATTTATGATCCGGAGATCTTGAACCATTCGCCAGGTTCCGTCTTTTTCTTTCCTGAGAGGATTGGGGTGTTACATGGCAGCCCACAAGCAAGGAATTTATTTATTAAAGGCTGTAGTCCCTCCAGAGCCTCTCTTTTGAGAGGACATTGTTTCCGGTTGGGAAACCGAGTGGGATCTCGGAGGACAGTGATGACTGGTTCAGCTTAGTGGGCTCGTCCAGGAATCCCCTGGTCCCACACCTGGGGGTTAATTTTGTCTTCCCATAGTTTTTGGTCCCTTTCTATTGAAGGTGTAATGGGTTCTTCAGTAGTAACCAGGAGCTGTAGAGCTCTAGGGGCTGAAAAACTTCCCATCACAAGGGTGGTCCCCAGTTTAGTGAGTATATCTCTTCCCAATAAGGGAGTAGGACACTCAGGGACCACCAGAAACTGGTGGGAAAATATTTGTCCATCCCAGCAACAAAGAAGTGCTTGGGTGAATCTTTTAGTAGTTGCTTTTCCTGTAGCACCCAAAATGGTACAGATTTGGGAGAAGAAGTCTCCAGAGTAGGAGATCAAGACAGAGTAGGTAGCTTCTGTGTCAACTGAGAAATTCTCAGACCTACCTGCCACATCCAGTTGCACCCTTGGCTCCAGCCCCGTGATGAGTATCTGTGACAGGCGGGCTGGCTGGAGCGGGCCCCTTCAATCCTCTTGAACCATCGTGAGGGTAGGCTTGGCGCTTGACCTTGAGGCTCTTGGGTCTCAAGGGCAGAGTGCCGCCCAATGTCCCAGTTGATGGCATTTGTGGCAAGCCATTCTAGAAGACTTGTCACGGTTTGGACACTCTTTGGCCCAATGTCCTGCCTGTCTACAAATCAGGCATTTGTCTCGTGCCTTGTCCTTCAAGGACTCGGGGTTTGCCATAGGGCTTCTCTGGAGGGCGGCCAGCATCTGGTCATGCCTTGTCTCTCTTTCTCTCCTTCTCCTGGGCCTTGGCCTCCTTCTGTTTTCTGTTATAAAAGGTACTGGTGGCTGTCTGGACCATCTCATCTAAAGAGGCAGCAGGGTCCTGCTGTTGTAGCTGTTGTAACTTAATTCTGATATCTGATGCACATTGGGACAGGAATTTGTCCTTTAAAATCACCTGTCCCTCGTAAGAGTCTAAGTCCAGATTGGTAAACTTTTGGAGTTCCTCTTTTAGCCTTTCCAGAAAGGCAATGGGGTTCTCATTGGGCTCCTGAGTTATTGCTGAGACTGGGCGCAGTCTCGCAAGTAATAGGCTTCTTTATGTTTCCATGGGTGGACTTCCTTAGGGGTGAGTCTTTCTGAAGCTTATCCTACCCAGAACTGTTGCAACCTGAGAGCCAGGCGTCCCCAGGTCAGGGTGCAGATCCCCAGGCAGGCTGAGGTGTGACAGTCTCCTAGACATCGAATCCCTGGGCAGCTCGAGGCGTGACGGCCTCCCGAGAATTGGGTCCCTGGGCAGGTCGAGGCGTGATGACCTCCTGGGACCCCTGGGACTAGTGGATCCCTGAACAGGTTCAGGCGTGACAACCTTTTGAGGACTAGATCCCTAGGCAGGTCAAGGCATGATGACCTCCTGGGACCCCCCAGACTGGAGTTGGGCGTCCCCAAGATCTCCAGTGTGACCAGTATTGGGTAGGATTAGGAGGTTGGATATTATAGAGTATTTCCCTCCCAAGGCCAGCTATTTTCTGGTTGTCTCTCCAGAAGATTGTAGAGGCAAACTTATGGGTCTGGACGGGGCTCAGGAAAAGAGAATGAAACAGGAGGGAAGGGGGCAGAGCACAACCTTTGAAAGAATAACATAGCACAAGGGTATAATGTAAACCAATTAAAATCAGTTGGGTCCAAGATGACAAGTCAAATTCAAGTAAACCTTAATCCCCAGTCTATAAGCCAACAGACACACTCAGAGGTGGTAGGACAGCTCCAAGGCACAAGATAAAAGAGGGAGGAGTGGGTGGTTCCCCAATGGCTGGGATGATCCTCTCACTCATTAGCATATGAATTCTATCCCCTCACAAAACCTAGCCAGGCCTAATACCAAGGCTGCAGCCCTTGCCCTCAGCAATGGTTCACACCCTGAAGAGTGGCTTCTCTCTGGATCCTAACAAATCCACCTCTTACCGCTTTGTCTCTCAATGAATTTTTGCAATGAGACATCAGAGCCTGAGTTTCATTAGTTTTGGCCGGGCTTGAGTCCCAGGAGAGAGCTGAAGGACAGGAGGAAAAAGCAGTGGGAAAAACGTGCCAAGGAATCTCCTTCATAGCCCGCCGGAAAATTTACTAAATATCTGACTGGTGCTCACAATTTCATTGCTCTGATCCTCAGCACAGAGAAGAGGAAGGACCCCCACCGGCTTGGGTAACAGCTACTGGGGCTCAGCAGATAGCACCTTTGGGACATGCTAAGGAGTAGCCTCTCCAGAGTCCCTCAATTGTGCTCCCTGCCGCCCGCCTGTTCGCAGGAGGTTTGAAGAAACAAGAAATGAGAGATTGTAAAGGTCCCTCTGGCCATAGGAGTGAGGACCTCTTACCGTAACCGGAGGTCTTCTGGAATCTGAGACTGGGCCATGTGAGCTTTCTGCTGAGTTTGTTTTTCACTGTCCCGGTTTCCAGCACAATGGGCCTTCCCCTGTGCTGGGTTTCTTCGCCTTCCACTTCTAGCGCGGGAGCTTCGCTGAGTTGGGTTCCTGATGTGCTTGGTCTCTTCTGCGCTGAGGTCCTTTCAGCCAGGTTAAATCCGAGTCACGGCACCATAGAAGTCACACGAGTGTATGTTCCTCGGTCCTTTGTCTCGTCACAACAAAGATTTGGAGCAATGGACATTAAAGCCCTTGGTGCGTCACAGCTCTCGGGTCTTGGACAAACCATGCTACAACTCTTAGGCAAATCAGTGTTACAGCTCCATTTTATTTAGAAGATAGCAGGAGAATCCATCCTCGAAGTGGGAGGGCATGCCAACCCAAAGACTCGAAGAGAAGAGAGTGGAGGAGTGCGTGGGGAGGGGGGGAGAGAGAGAGAGTGAGAAAGCACTTTGGCTCCTCTTTTTATATGTTTTTTCCTCCACCTGGGCCTGCCCTATGCAAATTGGGCAAAGCCAGGAGTGCTGTTTGTTCTGCCTGAAGTCTTCACTCTGGTCCTCAGACCTTCCTTTGACCTTCCTTGTCTTTTAGCCACCGCCATTTTGGATTCCTTTTCCCTATTCTATCTACCTAACAGACCTAACAGAAGCAGAAGATATTAAGAAGAGGTGGCAAGAATACACAGAAGAACTTTATAAAAAAGATCTTCATGACCAAGATAATCACAATGGTGTTATCATTCACCTAGAACCAGACATCCTGGAATGTGAAGTCAAGTGGGCCTTAGAAAGCATAACTACGAACAAAGCTAGTGAAGGTGACGGAATTCCAGTTGAGCTATTTCAAATCCTGAAAGATGATGCTGTGAAAGTGCTGCACTCAATATGCCAGCAAATTTCAAAAACTCAGCAGTGGCCACAGGACTAGAAAAGGTCAGTTTTCATTCCAATCCCAAAGAAAGGCAATGCCAAAGAATGCTCAAACTCCCGCACAATTGCACTCATCTCACACGCTAGTAAAGTAATGCTCAAAATTGTCCAAGCTAGGCTTCAGCAATATGTGAACCGTGAACTTCCAGATGTTCCAGCTGGTTTTAGAAAAGGCAGAGGAACCAGAGATCAAATTGCCAACATCTGCTGGATCATGGAAAAAGCAAGAGAGTTCCAGAAAAACATCTATTTCTGCTTTATTGACTATGTGAAAGCCTTTGACTGTGTGGATCACAATAGACTGGAAAATTCTGAAAGAGATGGGAATACCAGACCACCTGACTTGCCTCTTGAGAAACCTATATGTAGGTCAGGAAACAACAGTTAGAACTGGACATGGAACAACAGACTGGTTCCAAATAGGAAAAGGAGTACGTCAAGGTCGTATATTGTCACCCTGCTTATTTAACCTCTATGCAGAGTACATCATGAGAAACCCTGGGCTGGAAGAAACACAAGCTGAAATCAAGATTGCCAGGAGAAATATCAATCACCTCAGATATGCAGATGATACCACCCTTATGGCAGAAAGTGAAGAGGAACTAAAAAGCCTCTTGATGAAAGTGAAAGAGGAGAGTAAAAAAGTTGGCTTAAAGCTCAACATTCAGAAAATGAAGATCGTGGCATCTGGTCCCATCACTTCATGGGAAATAGATGAGGAAACAGTGGAAACAGTGTCAGACTTTATTTTTGGGGGCTCCAAAATCAGTGCAGATGGTGACTGCAGCCATGAAATTAAAAGATGCTTACTCCTTGGAAGGAAAGTTATGACCAACCTAGATAGCATATTGAAAAGCAGAGACATTACTTTGCCAACAAAGTTTCGTCTAGTCAAGGCTATGGTTTTTCCAGTGGTCATGTATGGATGTGAGAGTTGGACTGTGAAGAAGGCTGAGCACCGAAGAATTGATGCTTTTGAACTGTGGTGTTGGAGAAGACTCTTGAGAGTCCCTTGGACTGCAAGGAGATCCAACCAGTCCATTCTAAAGGAGATCAGTCCTGGGCGTTCTTTGGAAGGACTGATACTAAAGCTGAAACTCCAATACTTTGGCCACCTCATGCGAAGAGTTGACTCATTGGAAAAGACTCTGATGCTGGGAGGGATTCGAGACAGGAGGAGAAGGGGACGACAGAGGATGAAATGGCTGGATGGCATCACTGACTCAATGGACATGAGTTTGGGTGAACTCCAGGAGTACATGATGGACAGGGAGGCCTGGCATGCTGCAATTCATGGGGTCACAAAGAGTCAGACACGACTGAGCAACTGAACTGAACTGAACTGAGAGCTTAAAGGTTGGTAGTTTGTGGTCAGAGCATGGGCTTTTATAGTTTCAGATTTTAGAAATGAAGTTCCTCAAGTCCAAGATCTGACCATTAAAAAGGGGTGACCTTTGGTATAACGTCCAGAGGACAGAAACAATGTAGAGAAACATCTACAGAGAGATAACCATCTGACCCTCTGCTTGGAAGTCTAAAATTAAGAAGCATAGCCCTCAGCAAAAACCAGTCCTTGAGATCATGGGTTCCCCTCTGGTAGCTGTAGGTGACCTGGAATGAGAATTTGATAAGAAGTTGGAGATAGAGGAAAAAATTTCCCTATGTGAGCTGGATGTTCTATTGAGTTGTCCAGAAAGCCAACTCACTATAAGCAAAGAATGAATCTTATCAGAAGTTGGCAAACTTAAGGTAAAGAAAAGGATGCCAAGATTCTTAGGCCAGCCAAGGTAACCATAACGTGAAGTATCTTTGTTAACACAAAGAGTGTCTGTCTGGTTGTGACTGGTTTGGTAAATGAAGCATGAATGACAGTCAGAGACACAGACTCTGACTTAATGCTTCTCACACCAGGCCAGTGTGCACACTGCTGTCCCACCCCTAGGCCAGCATAGCCCAACAGCCAGATTCCTGCCACTTATATAACATGAGTTATTAAAGTCATCCAGTTGTTCTCCTTTGTGCTAATCCCGTGCCCTCTAAATAACTTTCTTATTGGCTTCTGGCTTCCCACATGGATTTTGCATATAGGACAACAATGTGTTGATCAGCAACATAACTCTTTGATCATGATCAGTATCATTCTAATGGTTAATTAACAGGCATTTTAAGTTTATATATGTGGATATGGTCAAAGGGAGTCAGGCCCCCAAGCCCAAACACTTATGGATGCCCTAACAATTGTATTTCTGATTCTAAAACACCAAGTACCATCCCTTGGAAAATAGCACAAAATATGGCCATGATATGATGTTGGATTCGGAGGCAACCGTCCTTTCCTAGGTCATGCTTCTGTAATCTACTGCCCTCCTGAAAATCCACCATAGATTTCTTCACACAATCTAAGCAGGAACAACATTCATCTTCTGTTTCTAGCTAACCAGAGAGTACAGATCTATTGTTAAACTAATCAAGCTGTGGTGATTATTACATGGTGCCATGCTGTCGTTCAGTCGTGTGCAACTCTTTGCAACCCTGTGGACTGTAGCCTACCAGGCTCCTCTGTCCATGGGATTCTCCAGGCAAGAGTACTGGAGTGGGTTGCCATTTCCTTCTCTGCTGCTGCTAAGTCACTTCAGTTGTGTCCAACTCTTTGCGATCCTCCAGACTATAATCCACCAGGCTCCTTTGTCCATAGAATTCTCCAGGCAAGAATACCAGAGTGGGTTGCCATGCCCTTCTCCAGGGGAAGGGATTGAACCCACATCTCTTACATCGTCTGTCGTCTGAGCAGGTTCTTTACCACTATTGACATCTGGGAAGCCCTTATATGGTGCCATGTGGCTAAGTCGCTTCAGTCATGTCTGACTGTGCGACCCCATAGACGGCAGCGCACCCCCATCCTTGGGATTCTCCAGGCAAGAACACTGGAGTGGGTTGCCATTTCTTTCTCCAATGCATGAAAGTGAAAAGTAAAAATGAAAGTGAAGCCGCTCAGTCATATCCGACTCTTAGTGACCCCAAGAACTGCAGCCTACCAGGCTCCTCCGTCCATGGGATTGTCCAGGCAAGAGTACTGAAGTGGGGTGCCATTGCCTTCTCCAATATGGTGCCATATAATGATATAAATATTATACAGGATATATATATTATAAATATATATAAATATCTGCAGATCAATGTGATATTTATAAAAGATTGTATCAAGGCAAAGGAATAAGAAGAAAATGTCCTGTGGTCATAAAGAGATAAGGAAATGAACAGGTGTCATCTTAGTAATAATAAGGTTGATAACTTGGTATCATGTCTAGAGCTAAGTAAACAGGCAAGCAAAATCCAGGTTTGGTCCTGCCTGCATGACCTGTGCTGTGCAAGTAAGTCTTTCTAGAGCTGTTATTTTGTAAGCATTATATTGAATAGCGTGCCCTTGGTGTTAAGCATTATATTGAATAGTGTGCCCTTAGTGTATGAGAAAAGTGAATTTATCTCCCACCTTCCTTTGAAATGTACTCACAGTGCCTTATTCTTCCTCTTCCTCTGCAATAGAAATGGAAGCAGACCTCGTGACTTTTCTAATTACTGTCAGGTAATACAAGATTCCCTGGTCAATTTTTAGCATTTCAAGTCTCAGGTAATAGTCAAACTTCGAACTTCATGTTAAGCTGGGGCCTTTCCTCCCAGTTCTAGTTTATTGCCAGATGTTATCAGTTTCTTTCCTTCTATATCTTTGGGTTTTTACTCCTCCACCTCTCTTTCATTACCCGTGTTCCTTATGTTTCCAGAAAAATTATTACCTGAACTGTTACAGTTAACTGTGTGTTTGTGTGAGTCGCTCAGTAGTGTCTGATTCCTTATGACCCCATGGACTGTAACCCATCAGGCTCCTCTGTCCATGGGGGTTCTCCAGGCAAGAATACTGGTGTGGGTTGTCATGCCCTCCTCCAGGGGATCTTCCCCACACAGGGATTGAACCCAGGTTTCCCGCATTGTGGGCAGATTCTTTACGGTCTGAGCCACCAGGGAATCCCACAGTTAACTAGTTGGCACTCTTTCAAACTGCCAGATAATCAAAGATTTATCTTTCTCCAGAGTACATTTGTGAATCTTGGGGAGATCCCCGATGAGTCATGGTCCTAGCAGAGAATAACATTTGCCCCAGATCGTAATGTTAGGTAGGTAGAATAGGGAAAAGGAGTCCAAATGGCAGTGGCTAAAAAACAAGGAAGGTCAAAGGAAGGTCCGAGGACCAGAGTAAAGACTTCAGGCAGAACAAACAGCACTCCTGGCTAAGCCCAATTTGCATAGGGCAGGCCCAGGTGGAGGGAAAAACATATAAAAGGAGGAGCCAAAGCGCTTTCTCACGGACTCTCTCTCCCGTGTGCGTGCACTCTTTCTCTCTCTCCTGCTATCTCCTAAATAAAATAGAGCTGTAACACTGATTTGCCTAAGAGCTATAACACGGTTTGTCCAAGACCTGTGAGCTGTGACGCGCCAAGGGCTTTAATGTCCATCACTCCAAATCTTTGTTGTGACGAGACAAAGAACCGAGGAACATACACTTGCATGACAGTAACAAAGAGACTCTAATGAAGGGCCTTCTTATAGAGGCAGGCACAGGATTCGTGGAACACAGAAGGGAGGAGGTCATATACAGGTTTGTAACAGCGAAAGCCATTACCACTCCAAGTAGTAGAGGGAATGGTAGCACCAGAGCCCAGTGAGGGCGAGACTGCAAGAGAGGCCTGGCTACAGTGTAGTCCTGGAAGGATGCAAACACTGCCAAAGACACAACGCCAGTGCAAGGAGACAGCGGAAAGAAATGCCTGGAATGCCCTCCTCTTGTTAGTGATTTCTGCCAGTGCCTCACATTGGCCAAACTCAACTGGTAGCTAGCCAGCAAGGGAACTCAAATAATAGAGCTCTCAGAAGTTAGCCTTCTGGGAAGAATAATGTATCTAGGAGGACACCCCTGCCAGTATACTCCTGCCACAGGGGACCTCTCCCCTCCTCGTCTCCTGCCCAAGGCAAGTATATCTCTATTATGATGAGTTGCTTACTCTTTCCTAACCCTCTGGGATTTATTCCTGCAATGTTACCACTCTGTGTATGGAAGGCCACAGAAAACACATACGTCCTTTACATATCATGTTTACTATTTAATATTCAACATGTGACATTTAACATCCTGTTACATGTAACATTTAGTAGTCATTGAACTACTTGGAGCCAGGTGTTGTACTAGGGTGTCCTGCATGTGTCCTCTTTGAACCTCAAGATTGCTCATCAAGACAGATATTAACTTTGAAGAGAATGACTGTGGGAGAGAAGACAGAAAGAGAGAGGCCAACGCACAGTGATCAAGTGACTTAAGCCACAAAACCATCTTTCTGTATCAGGTTGCCTCTGGGAACCTCAAAACACAAATTATCATCCTTTGCTTTTTGTTACTACTCCACCTCATCTTTGAAGTCCTTTGTTTGCTTTTTGTTACTACTCCACCTCATCTTTGAAGTCAGTATTGGTATACCTAGCTTAGATATTGCAAACTACTGAGCTTAGCTCTGCACTCTGAGATTTCCACTGGGAACTGCTTTGCGTCAGACTAGTAAAAGAAACCGAATCCCATGGGTCCCCTCCTACACCATTGTTGGCTCCTGCTTTTTAGCTCATTGGCTGTTTCATTTGGAGTCTTTTAAGAAATGACTGCCCTTCTTGTTCTCCCTTGAGTAAAGTTTATTTCACAAGTTGAGACATAACATAAAGGGCATCATCTAAGGGATATCAACAGTATATGGTACAGTTATTTCATTCTGGAAAATTCTGAAATGGCAATGTGCAGCTTTTGCCGGGAGGTTGGTTTTCATCACAAGCTGTCTCTTTTGCAGATCAGATATTTAGAGAAGCAGAATGTGTTCAGCCCTGCGGGAACTCTCCAGAGTGAGCTCAGAACAGAACACAGACTGCATTTCCACTAACAAGTGTGTTCCCTTTGGGCTATTCTGAGTGTGGAGTGAATATACCTGGCAACCCTCTTCTGATACCTTAATTTAAGCAAAGTGTGAGTAGGAACAAGAGTAGGAACAAGTAGGAACCTTCCTTGAGTAGGAACAAGACAGCCTTACCTTGACTGCCAGGTGTTAAGAAGGAACTCTCTATTGAAGATTCAGGGAGTGCAGGTCTATTGTGTGGTGTTGTTAAACCTAGCTGATCAATTCTTGGGTACCTCTCTCTAAGCAACCTCTTTGGATGTCTCTTTTTTTTCCTAGTAAGCCTTATAGAGTTTCACTCTGAGTATTATTAAACACAAATTGAAGTTTCTGAACTTGATAGTCTATTTAATTGCTATATTTTCAGAAAAGCTATAAGCTTTATTTGATTCAATAAGTAAATAAAATGACTCTAAAGGCAATATTTTTTCCTAAAAATTAGTTTTATTAAGATGCAATTTACATACAATAAAATCCACTCATTTAAAATGCAGACTTGATAGGTTTTGACAAATGTAGACAATCCTATAATCATGACTCCAAAGAAGATGTAAAACATTCCATCACCCACAAAAGTGACTCAGGCCCACTTGTAGTCTTTCCCCTACCCCAACCTCCAGGCCCAGGTGACCACTGATTTTCTGTCACAGTGATTTTAGAAATAGAAATTCTTCTTTGACTCAGCATGATGCATATGAGGTTTATCACTGCATTGGTATGTGTCAGCAGTCTGTTTCATCTTATTGATGAGTAACATTTCATTGTAGGGAACAGAATTGGTTTTTGTGATTTTTTTTTAACATTACAATTTGTTTATCTATTTGACAGGTGCTGGACATTCAGATTATTTCCAGTTTTTACTATTGTGAACAAAGCTGCTATGAACATCTGAATAGAAGTCTTTGAGTGGACAAATGTTTTCATATCTCTTGCGAAAATATCTAGTGAGTTCTTGGGATGTATGGTAAGTGTATTTAACTTTACTTTTTAAAAGTCCAACTATTTTCCAGAGTAGAAGTTGCTTCAGATCCTTACCAAAAATTAGTCATTCATTGAATTTTATCATTCTAGTGATTTGTAGTGTTTGTCTTACAGTGGTTTTAATTTACATTTCTCTAAGGAATAATGATGTTCAGCACCTTTTCATGTGCTTATTTGCCAGTTTTTAAAATATTATCCTGTGAAATGTCAGTTCTACTCTTTTGCCCATTTTAAATTGCATTGTTTATCTTATTATTAAATTGTAATGTATATATTTTAAATATAAGTTTTTAATAAGATATGAATTTTACAAATATTTTCCATATTTGGCTTGCCATTAATTTCCTTAATAGTGTTTTTGGAAGAGCAAAAGTTTTTCATTTTGATGTAATCGAGTCTATTCATTTTTATTTTATGGTTATAATTTCGTTTCCTACCTAAGAAACTGGTGCCTAGCCTAACACCATGAAGATTTTCTTATTTATTTTCATCTAGAAAGGTTATGGTGGCTCAGAGGTTAAAGCATCTGCCTGGAATGGGGGACACCCGGGTTTGATCCCTGGTTGGGAAGATCCCCTGGAGAAGGCAATGGCAACCCACTCCAGTACTCTTGCCTGGAGAATCCCATGGAAGGAGGAGCCTGGTAGGCTACAGTCCATGGGGCCGCAAAGGGTCCAACAGGACTGAGCGACTTCACTTAGAAAGGTTATAGTTTGTGCTCTTATGTTTATATCTGTGGGATTCCCTGGTGTCTCAAAGAGTGCAAAGCAGAAGAGCCAGGTTCAATCCCTGGGTGGAGAAGATCCCCTGGAGGAGGGCATGGCAGCCCACTCCAGTATTCTTGCCTAGGAAATCCCATGGACACAGGAGCCTGGTTGGCTGCAGTTCATGGGATCATGAAGAGTTGGACATGACTGAGCAACTAAGCATGTAGGCACGAAGATATAAAATAGATTACTAGTAAGAACCTGCTGTATGGCACAGGGAACTCTACTCAACACTCTGTAATAGCCTATATGGGAAAAGAATCTTAAAAAAAAAAAAAAAAAAAGAAGTGATCTTTGTGTATGTATAACTGAATCACTTTGCTGTATACCTGAAATTAACACAACATTGTAAATCAACTATACTCTAATAAAAATTTAAAAAATAAAATAGAGATTAGTAATAGGATCTAGTTCCTATGGTGTTTAGATTAAATGTACCAAATATGTTCCTTGACACCTAAAATACTTGATACATGATAGTTTCTGCTTTCAGTGATTTAATTTTGTTTATGTGGCACTCAGCCCTGGTCCTCATTTTTAGCCCTACTCACCTGCCCTACACACACAGATAAAGAACCCCTCTCACAAAGGGTTTTTATGTGTGTTGCAATGTTGTAGAGATGGACAGGATTTTCTTCTGTTGACCTCCTCCTATTGACAGGCATGATGCTGGCTAGGACTGCCTGGGGTCCTTACCTGGGCCTGTCCTCCTTGTGGCAACCCCCTCAGACATCTTCCCACCAGAGCCAATGCTGTGGTAGGACCAGTCCTTGTGGTTTTTCTTGTGATTGCAAGACTAACCTAAGCAAAAGATCATCAGGGAACTTTCCAGAACAAGTTTTGTTATCCACCATTCCTGGAGGGTTCATTGCATGCCTGAGGGCTACAGAGCAAGGTAGAGGGAGCGAGGAAGGGGTCTTGAACCTGGGGCTCTGCCTTTATTTGGATCAAAGGTGTGGTGCCTAGGGCTTTACAGGTTTACCTTCATTGGCAAATTTAAAACGTAAGAACAGAAATTGGGGTGCAGGAAAGGGAAAGCAGGATCTCTCAAGCTGTCAGTTATCTAGGTTTCCAGGGCTTTTCATGTGGGGAAATCCATCAGTGTGGGCAGGCTGGTTCATTTATCTAGTTTTTTAACTAGTAGCTGTGATATCGGAGAAGGCAATGGCACCCCACTCCAGTACTTTTGCCTGGAAAATCCCATGGACAGAGGAGCCTTGCAGACTGCAGTCCATGGGGTCACTAAGAGTTGGACACGATTGAGCGACTTCAATTTCACTTTTCACTTTCACACATTGGAGAAGGAAATGGCAACCCACTCCAGTGTTCTTGCCTGGAGAATCCCAGGGATGGGAGAGCCTGGTGGGCTTCCGTCTATGGGATTGCACAGAGTCGGACACGACTGAAGCGACTTAGCAGCAGCAGCAGCAGCTGTGATATACCACTTTCAATATGTATATTCAAGATAGGTATCTTTGAAATGGATGCCTCAACAATCAAAAGCTTAATGTTAGACACTTCACTCAGATTTCCGTCACAGAAACCTAAGAATTCAAAATAAAATATGAGACATACCTCACTCCTAGAAAAGATCCTTCCATCAGTTTCAGGGGCCTTGAGTTCCAGCCTAATGCTATACAGCTGGGCCCTTTCTCTACTCTCTTATGCAATCCTTCCACCTCCAAATTTCTGTTCACTTCTGTTGCAGGAAGGTAGACCCCTTCCAGGGCCTGAAAGTAGGCTCTTGTCTAACACTCAGAAATGACTTGTCTGAGGAGACACATGCTGACAAGGCAAGAGATTTTATTGGAAAGGGGCGCCCACGTGGAGAGCAGTAGGGTAAGGGAACCCAGGAGAACTGCTCTGCCATGTGGCTCACAGCCTTGGATTTTATGGTGATGGGATTAGTTTCCGGGTTGTCTTTAGACAATCCCTCTGCCTCAGAGTCCTTCCTGGTGGTGCACTCCTTGTCCAGCCAAGATGGATGCCAGTGAGAAGGATTCTGGGAGGTGGTTGGACACGTGGTGTCACTTTTTTTATCTTTCCTGAACTCTCCCTGCTGGTGGTGGTTTATTAGTTCTGTGTTCCTTACCAGGACCTCCTATCCTAAAACAACTCATGCAAATGGTTACTATGATGCCTGGCCAGGGTGGGCAGTTTCAGTCAGTGTGCTTCCCCTAACACTTCTATTGCTTGAAAGTTTAAGCTTCATTTTGTATCCGTAAAATTATTTTCTAATCCAAACCCACTTTTCTCCCAGAAAGATTTTTTTCTCAGCTGTTGTTTCTTTCTTTCCTTAAAAAAAAAAAAAAAACTTTTTATTTTGTATTGGTGTATAGCCGATTAACAATGTTGTGATAGCTTCAGGTGAACAACAAAGGAACTCAGCCATACATATACATGTATCCAGTCTCCCCTAAACTCCCCTCCCATCCAGGCTTCCACATAACACTGCGCAGAGTTGCCTGTGCTTTACAGTACTTACTTGTTGGTTATCCACTTTAAATACAGCAGTATGAATCCAAGAGACAAGGTGTTGAGGCAAGGAAAATTACTTTATTTGGAAAGCAGCTGACGGAGAAGATGACAGGCTAGCGCCTCAAAATAACCATCTTATTGGGGTCTGGATGTCAGATTCTTTTATAGATCAGAGAGAAAGAAGTAATGAGGAACTAAAGTCAAAAGGCAGAATAGAGAGGGAGAAGCAGTGGACAAATAAAGTGAAAGGGTCTTCAGTCTTGTAAACATCTCTGAGAATGGCCTGCCTTTGGAAAGGGTGTGTTAATCTCTCTTGTTCACAGGTGGTTTTGGTGATGGTTTAGTTGCTAAGACATGTCTGACTTAGCACCTAAGTCATGTCTGACTTAGCAACTTACAGTCCATGTGATCCCATGGACTGCAGCCTGCCAGGCTCCTCTGTCCCTGGGATTCCCCAACAATACTGGAGTGGGTTGCCATTTCCTTCTCCAGAGGATCTTCCTGCTCCAGGAATTGAACCTGGGTCTCTTGCATTGCAGGCAGGTTCCTTACTGATTGAGTTACAAGGGAAGCCTTGTAGTTCACAGGTGGACAGAAACAAACTATCTTTCCATGAGCTGAACAAAGGCACTTTAGTTTGCAGTCAAGCAGAGGGGCAGGGTCCTCCAGGTAAGCCATGAATTATGATTAGAATAACAAGAACAATGAAAAGCAAGTCAAAGAAACAGTTTCCAACATGGAGTCAGAATTGGTTTCCTCCCTGCAACATGTGTACATGCTGATTCTAAACTTTCTAACGACCCCTTCCCCCATCCCCACTGCAACCATAAATTCATTCTCCAAGTCAGTGTAACAATTTATTTTACACCTGCAGTTGCATTTGGTTTACATTTTGGAGTTCTAAGTCATAATTTCATTTGAAAAACAATTTTACTACTAAAACTGCAGGAAAAAGTTTAAAAACAACTTTAATGGGCCAGTCCTGAAAGTAAGATAACAATGTACCTTATCCGTGAGAAACCATATAGGTAAGTTCAAAGACTCTTTGGGAATCCCGGAGCACTCTGATGTGGTATACAAATCTTCTTCACTGAATCATATATGATACCACATGAGGAGTAAAGAAAAACATCAAAAATACAATGTATCTTTGCAGAAGCTAACAAAGTGTGGCGTTAGTATGGCATACAGATACAGACCAAGTTAAAGTTCCCAAAAACAGAAGTGATCTTTAACTGCCACAAAGGCTATGAAACCAGAGACATGGCATTGTTAAATATTTATTTTTATTTACTTATTTGACTGTGCCAGGTCTTAGTTGTGGTATACAGAATCTTTAGTTGAGGCTTGTGAACTTTTGGTGGTGGCATGAGGGATCTAGTTCTGTAACAGGAGGGTAAGGGACAGGGCACAACTTTTGAAAGAATGACATAGCCCAAGGACACCACATAAACCGATTAGAATCAAATGGGTCCAAGATGGCAGACAGTTCAGTTCAGTTCAGTCGCTCAGTCGTTTCTGACTCTTTGCGACCCCATGAACCGCAGCATGCCAGGCCACGCTGTCCATCAACAACTTCTGGAGTTAACCCAAACTCATGTCCATTGAGTTGGTGATGCCATCCAACTGTCTCATCCTCTGTTGTCCCCTTCTCCTCCTGCCCTCAATCGTTCTCAGCATCAGGGTCTTTTCAAATGAGTCAGCTCTTTGCATGAAGTGGCCAAAGGATTGGAGTTTCAGCTTTAGCACCAGTCCTTCCAATGAACACCCAGGACTGATCTCCTTTAGGATGGACTGGTTTAATCTCCTTGCAGTCCAAGGGACTCTCAAGAGTCTTCTCCAACACCACAGTTCAAAAGCATCAATTCTTCGGTGCTCAGCTTTCTTTATAGTCCAACTCTCACATCCATACATAACCACTGGAAAAACCATAGCCTTGAGTAGACAGACCTTTGTTGGCAAAGTAATGTCTCTGCTTTTTAATATGCTGTCTAGGTTGGTCATAACTTTCCTTCCAAGGAGTAAGCGTCTTTTAATTTCATGGCTGCAATCACCATCTGCAGTGATTTTGGAGCCAAGAAAAATAAAGTCAGCCACTGTTTCCCTATCTATTTGCATGAACTTATGGGACTTAATGCCATGATCTTTGTTTCTGAATGTTGAGCTTTAAGCCAACTTTTTCACTCTCCTCTTTCTCTTTCATCAAGAGGCTCTTTAGTTCTTCTTCACTTTCTGCCATAAGGGTGGTGTCATCTGCATATCTGAGGTGATTGATATTTCTCCCGCCAATCTTGATTACAGCTTGTGCTTCATCCAGCCTGGAATTTTGCATGATGTACTCTGCATGTAAGTTAAATGAGCAGGGTGACAATATACAGCCTTGACGTACTCCTTTTCCTATTTGGAACCAGTCTGTTGTTCCATGTCCAGTTCTAACTGTTGCTTCTTGACCTGCATACAGGTTTCTCAAGAGGCAGGTCAGGTGGTCTGGTATTCCCATCTCTTTCAGAATTTTCCACAGTCTATTGTGATCCACACAGTCAATAAGCAGAAATAGATGTGTTTCTGGAACTCTCTTGCTTTTTCAATGATCCAGCAGATGTTGGCAATTTGATCTCTGGTTCCTCTACCTTTTCTAAAACGAGCTTGAACATCTGGAAGTTCATGGTTCACGTATTGCTGAAGCCTGGCTTGGAGAATTTTGAGCATTACTTTACTTGCGTGTGATGGCAGACAAGTTGACTTTGATTAGACCTTGATCCTCAGTCCTATGCAATATTGTTCTTTACAGCATTGGACTTTACTTCCATCACCAGTCACATCCACAACTGGGTGTTGTTTTTGCTTTGGCTGCATCTCTTCATTCTTTCTGGAGAAGGAAATGGCAACCCACTCCAGTGTTCTTGCCTGGAGAATCCCATGGACGGAGAAGCCTGGTAGGCTGCAGTCCATGGGGTTGCACAGAGTCGGACACGACTGAAGCGACTTGGCAGCTTCATTCTTTCTTGGAGTTATTTTCCCACTGTTCTCCAGTAGCATATTGGGCACCTACTGACCTGAGGAGTTCATCCTTCAGTATCCTATCTTTTTGCCTTTTCATATGGTTCATGGGGTTTCTCAAGGCAAGAATACTTGAGAAGTGGTTTGCCATTCCCTTCTCCAGCGGACCATGTTTTGTCATAACTCTCCACTATGACCCATCTGTCTTGGGTGGCCCTACATGGCATGGCTCGTGGTTTCATTGAACTAGACAAGACTGTGGTTCCATGTGATCAGTATGATTAGTTTTCTCTTATTGTGGTTTTCATTCTGTTGGCTCTCTGATGGATAAGCATAAGAAGCTTATGGAAACTTCCTGATGGGAGAGACTGACTGAAAGGGAAACTGGGTCTCCTTCTGATGGGCAGGGCTGAGCTCAGTAGGTGTTCATAGAACCATTTAACTTCAGCTTCTTCAGCGTTACTGGTTGAGGCATAGATGTGGATTACCATGATATTGAATGGTTTGCCTTGGAAATGAACAGAGATCAGTCTGTTGTTTTTGAGATTGCATCCAAGTACTGCATTTCTGACTCTTTTGTTGACTATGATGGCTACTCCTTTTCTTCTAAGGGATTCTTGCCCACAATAGTAGATATAATGGTCATCTGAGTTAAATTCACCTATTCCAATCCATCTTAGTTCACGGATTCCTAAAATGTTGATGTTCACTCTTGCCATGTCTTGGTTTCTTTACAGCATCGAACCTTGCTTCCATCACCAGTAACATCCACAACTGGGTGTTGTTTTTGCTTTGGCTCCATCTCCGTTCTTTCTGGAGTTATTTCTCCACTGATCTCTAGCATATTCGGCACCTACTGACCTGGAGAGTTCATCTTTCAGTGTCCTACCTTCTTACCTTTTCATACTGTTCATGGGGTTCTTAAGGCAGAAATACTGAAGTGGTTTGCCATTCCCTTCTCCAGTGGACCACATTTTGTCAGAACTCTCCACCATGACCCATCTGTCTTGGGTGGCCCTACATGGCATGGCTCATAGTTTCATTGAGTTAGACAAGGCTGTGGTCCATGTGATTAGATTAATTAGTTTTCTGTGATGGCGGTTTTCAGTCTGTCTGCCCTCTGATGGAGAAGTATAAAGTGAAAGTGAAGTCACTCAGAAGTTGCTCAGTCATGTCCGACTCTTTGCGACCCCATGGACTGTAACCTGGCTCCTCTGTCCATGGGATTTTCCAGGCAATAGTACTGGAGTGGGTTGCCATTTCCTTCTTCAGGGGATCTTCCCGACCCAGGGATCTCCCACATTGTAGACAGACCGCTTTACCCTCTGAGCCACCAGGGAAGTCTTCAAGATAAAGAGAAGGATAAGAGGGTTATGAAAGCTTCCTGATGGGATAGACTGACTGAGGGGATACTGGGTCTTATTCTGATGGGCAGGGCTGAGCTCAGTAGGTGTTCATAGAACTGTTCAACTTCAGCTTCTTGAGCTCCAAAAGAGCATTAAAGAGTAAGTCTTTAATCCAATTTTCTGTTGATGGGTGGAGGTGTGTTCCCTCCCTGCTATTTACCTGGGGCCAAACTATGATGGGGTGGGCTTCCCTGGTGGCTCAGAGGTTAAAGCGTCTGCCTGCAATGCGGGAGACCTGGGTTCGATCCCTGGGTCGGGAAGATCCCCTAGAGAAGGAAATGGCAACCCACTCCAGTATTCCTGCCTGGAGAATCCCATGGACGGAGGAGCCTCATGGGCTACAGTCCATGGGGTCACAAAGAGTCGGACATGACTGAGCGACTTCACTCACTCACTCAAACTATGGTGGAGGTAATGAAGATAATGGTGAGTGAGTGAGTGAGTGAGTGGTGCCCCCAACCCTGCAGTGGGCCACCACCAACACACACCTTCACCGGATATTTCTGGACACCCACAGGCAAGTCTCCCTTGGGGTCACTGTTCCTTTCTCCTGGGTCCTGGTGCACAAGGTTCTGTTGTGCCTCCAAGAGTCTATTTCCAGTCCTATGTAAGTTTTGGCAGCTCTATAGTGGGGTTAATGGCGACCTCCTCCAACAGGACTTATGCCATACTTGCACTCAAAGCCCCTGTCCCGTGGCAGACCACTGCTGACCCGAACCTCCACAGGAGATGCTCAAACACAGTTCTGTCTCAGTCTCTGTGGGGTCCCTGGGTTCTGGTGCACACAAGGTTTGTTTGAACCCTCTGAGCATCTCTGGCAGGAACAGCGTGAATTCTAAACGTGAATTCGCTCCTCCTACCGTCTTGCTGGGGCTTCCCTGGTGGCTCAAAGGTTAAAGCGTCTGCTGGCAATGCAAGAGACCTGGGTTCGATCCCTGGGTTGGGAAGATCCCCTGGAGAAGGCAATGGCAACCCACTCTAGTATTCTTGCCTGGAGAGTCCCATGGATGGAGGAGCTTGGTGGGCTACAGTCCATGGGGTCACAAAGAGTCAGACACGACTGAGTGACATCACTTTTACCATCTTAATGGGGCTTCTCCTTTGTCCTTGGACGTGGGGTATCTCATCACAGCCGCTCCAGTGCCTATGTCTTACTGGGGTTTTTCTGACCTTGGACGTGGGGTATCGCCACACAGCCGGTCCAGTAACGTGCAGCCGTGGCTCCTGACCTTAGACGTAGGGTATCTCTTCTCGGCTGCTTGCTACTCCGGTGCTGTGCAGCCACCGCTTGCCGCTCCAGCGATGGGGGAAAAAATGAGTTTTCATTACAATCCCTAAGAAAGGCAATGCCAAAGAATGCTCAAACTACCACAAAACTGCACTCATCTTACACCCTAGCAAGTAATGCTCAAAATTCTCCAAGCCAGGCTTCAACAATACATGAACCGTGAACTTCCAAATGTTCAAGCTGATTTTAGAAAAGGCGAAGGAACCAGAGATCAAATTGCCAATATCTGCTGGATCATCGAAGCAAGAGAGTTCCAGAAAAACATCTATTTCTGCTTTATTGACTGTGCCAAAGCCTTTGATGTGTGAATCACAAAAAACTGGAAAATTCTGAAAGAGATGGGAATACCAGACCACCTGATCTGCCTCTTGAGAAACCTATATGCAGGTCAGGAAGCAACAGTTAGAACTGGACATGGAACAACAGACTGGTTCCAAATAGGAAAAGCAAAGCGTCAAGGCTGTATATTGTCACCCTACTTATTTAACTTATATGCAGACTACATCATGCAAAATTCCGGGCTGGATGAAGCACAAGCTGGAATCAAGATTGCCAGGAGAAATATCAATCACCTCAGATATGCAGATGACACCACCCTTATGGCAGAAAGTGAAGAGGAACTAAAGAGCCTCTTGTTGAAGATGAAAGAGGAGAGTGAAAAAGTTGGCTTAAAGCTCAACATTCAGAAACAAAGATCATGGCATTAAGTCCCATAACTTCATGCAAATAGATGGGGAAACAGTGGTTGACTTTATTTTTCTGGGCTCCAAAATCACTGCAGATGGTGATTGCAGCCATGAAATTAAAAGACGCTTACTCCTTGGAAGGAAAGTTATGACCAACCTAGACAGCATATTGAAAAGCAGAGACATTACTTTGTCAACAAAGGTCTGTCTAGTCAAGGCTGTGGTTTTTCCAGGAGTCATGTATGGATGTGAGAGTTGGACTACAAAGAAAGCTGAGCACCGAAGAATTGATGCTTTTGAACTGTGGTGTTGGAGATTACTCTTGAGAGTCCCTTGGACTGCAAGGAGATTAAACCAGTCCATCCTAAAGGAGATCAGTCCTGGGTGTTCATTGGAAGGACTGATGCTAAAGCTGAAACTCCAATCCTTTGGCCACCTGATGCAAAGAACTGACTCATTGGAAAAGACCCTGATGCTGGGAAAGATTGAAGGCAGGAGGAGAAGGGGACGACAGAGGATGAGATGGTTGGGTGGCATCACCGACTCAATGGACATGGGTTTGGGTGGACTCCGAGAGTTGGTGATGGACAGGGAAGCCTGGCATGCTGCAGTCCACGGGATCACAAAGAGTTGGACACAACTGAATGACTGAACTGAACTGATCCTCAATCAGCAAGCTAATGACACACCCAGAGGTGCCATGACAGTTCCAAGGCACTGTCAAAAGTCCAAGGAGTGGGTGATGGCCCAATTCCTGGAATCTCCACCTCTTCCCCAAAATAGTTGGAATAATCCTTCCACTCATTATCATGTGAAATTACCCAGGCTATAAAACCTTACCACACCATATTTTGCAGCCACACTTCCCCTCTGCAGTGGCCCACAGTCTGTCTGTGGAGTGTGCTCCTCTCTGGTGGTGATTTAGTTGCTAAGTCGTGTCCGACTCGTGCAACCCCATGGACTGTAGCCTGCCAGGCTCGTCTGTCCATGGAACTCTCCAGCCAAGAATACTCCAAGCAAGTGCTCCTCTCTGAATCTGAATAAATTAATCCACATCTTACCTATTATTTTGTCTCTCACTGAATTCTGTCTGTGATGAGACATCAAGAACTCGAGCTTATTAGGACCTGAAACCAGGTACAGTGGGTTTTGATTGGGTTCAAGTCCCAGCCATGTGGGTTCAAGTTCCAATCTGAGGTAAACGGTTTCCGCTCCCCACCAAGGATGAAATCCGGGACCCCTGCTTTGGGAGCTTGGAATCTTACCTGCTGGACCACCAGGGAAGTCCCGACATGGCATAAAAGAGCCTTGATATCAGTTAGTTCAATCCCCTCACTTCACAGATGTGAAAACAAAGCCACCACCTAACTGATAACACAACTGAGCCCAGAGTTGGGGATTCCTTATTCCAAGTACATTCCATTATCTGTGACAGTATGGCTGTCATACAGTCACTATCAGGAAAACAGGTCGAGTGTGTGTCTTGTGATGAGGTCCAAAAGAGTCTAGAGAGTGCTGTGAAGAAGGAGATATGAGCCCTGGGGTCTGAGAGAACTTTGTTCAAATCACTAGACCCTGTGCTCTGGTCTGAATGTTTGTGTCCCCCCGGTAATTGTATGTTTCTCCAGGTCATTGTATCAGGCGACAGGGCCGCTGAGAGGTGACGAGGTCCTGAAAACAGAGCCCTTATGAGCGGGGTTAGCATCCTTATAGGAGAAACCTCAGAGAGAATGCTCCCTAGTACTTCTGCTATGTGAAGTTACAGCAAAAAATAATACATCTAGGAAGTGGGCCCTTCAGTTCAGTTCAGTTCAGCCGCTCAGTCGTGTCTGACTCTTTGCAACCCCATGAATCGAGCACGCCAGGCCTCCCTGTCCATCACCAACTCCCGGACTTCACTCAGACTCACGTCCATCGAGTCAGTGATACCATCCAGCCATCTCATCCTCTGTCGTCCCCTTCTCCTCCCGCCCCCTACCCCTCCCAGCATCAGAGTCTTTTCCAATGAGTCAACACTTCGCATGAGGTGGCCAAAGTCCTGGAGTTTCAGCTTTAGCATCATTCCTTCCAAAGAAATCCCAGGGCTGATCTCCTTCAGAATGGACTGGTTGGATCTCCTTGCAGTCCAAGGGACTCTCAAGAGTATTCTCCAACACCACAGTTCAAAGGCATCAATTCTTCGGTGCTCAGCCTTCTTCACAGTCCAACTCTCACATCCATACATGATCACAGGAAAAACCATAGCCTTGACTAGATGGACCTTTGTTGGCAAAGTAATGTCTCTGCTTTTCAATATGCTATCTAGGTTGGCCATAACTTTCCTTCCAAGGAGTAAGCATCTTTTAATTTCATGGCTGCAGTCACCATCTGCACTGATTTTGGAGCCCCCAAAAATAAAGTCTGACACTGTTTCCACTGTTTCCCCATCTATTTCCCATGAAGTGATGGGACCGGATGCCATGATCTTCGTTTTTTGAATGTTGAGCTTTAAGCCAACTTTTCACTCCTCTTTCACTTTCATCAAGAGGCTTTTGAGTTCCTCTTCACTTTCTGCCATAAGGGTGGTGTCATCTGCATATCTGAGGTGATTGATATTTCTCCTGGCAATCTTGATTCCAGCTTGTGCTTCTTCCAATCCAGAGTTTCTCATGATGTACTCTGCATATAAGTTAAATAAGCAGGGTGACAATATACAGCCTTGACGAACTCCTTTTCCTGTTTGGAACCAGTCGGTTGTTCCATGTCCAGTTCTAACTGTTGCTTCCTGACCTGCATACAGATTTCTCAAGAGGCAGATCAGGTGGTCTGGTATTCCCATCTCTTTCAGAATTTTCCACAGTTGATTGTGATCCACACAGTCAAAGGCTTTGGCATAGTCAATAAAGCAGAAATAGATGTTTTTCTGGAACTCTCTTGCTTTTTTCATGATCCAACGGATGCTGGTAATTTGATCTTTGGTTCCTCTGCCTTTTCTAAAACCAGCTTGAACATCAGGAAGTTCACAGTTCACATATTGCTGAAGCCTGGCTTGGAGAATTTTGAGCATGACTTTGCTAGCATGTGAGACGAGTGCAATATTGCGGTAGTTTGAGCATTCTTTGGCATTGCCTTTCTTTGGGATTGGAATGAAAACTGACCTTTTCCAGTCCTGTGGCCACTGCTGAGGTTTCCAAATTTGCTGGCATATTGAGTGCAGCACTTTCACAGCATCATCTTCCAGGATCTGAAATAGCTCAACTGGAGTTCCATCACCTCTACTAGCTTTGTTCATAGTGATGCTTTCTAAAGCCCACTTGATTTCACATTCCAGGATGTCTGGCTCTAGGTCAGTGATCACATCATCGTGATTATCTGGGTCATGAAGATCTCTTTTATACAGTTCTTCTGTGTGTTCTTGCCACCTCTTCTTAATATCTTCTGCTTCTGTTAGGTCCATACCATTTCTGTCCTTTATCGAGCCCATCTTTGCATGAAATGTTCCCTTGGTATCTCTCATTTTCTTGAAGAGATCTCTAGTCTTTCCCATTCTGTTGTTTTCCTCTATTTCTTTGCATTGATCGCTGAAGAAGGCTTTCTTATCTCTTCTTGCTATTCTTTGGAACTCTGCATTCAGATGCTTATATCTTTCTTTTTCTCCTTTGCTTTTCGCTTCTCTTCTTTTCACAGCTATTTGGAAGGCCTCCCCAGACAGCCATTTTGCTTTTTTGCATTTCTTTTCCATGGGGATGGTCTTGATCCCTGTCTCCTGTACAATGTCACGAACCTCAGTCCATAGTTCATCAGGCACTCTTGTCTATCAGATCTAGGCCTTTAAATCTATTTCTCACTTCCACTGTATAATCTTAAGGGATTTGATTTAGGTCATACCTGAATGGTCTAGTGGTTTTCCCTACTTTCTTCAATTTAAGTCTGAATTTGGCAATAAGGAGTTCATGGTCTGAGCCACAGTCAGCTCCTGGTCTTGTTTTTGCTGACTGTATAGAGCTTCTCCATCTTTGGCTGCAAAGAATATAATCAATCTGATTTTGGTGTTGACCGTCTTGTGATGTCCATGTGTAGAGTCTTCTCTTGTGTTGTTGGAAGAGAGTGTTTGCTATGACCAGTGCATTTTCTTGGCAAAACTCTATTAGTCTTTGCCCTGCTTCATTCCATATTCCAAGGCCAAATTTGCCTGTTACTCCAGGTGTTTCTTGACTTCCTACTTTTACATTCCAGTCCCCTATAATGAAAAGGACATCTTTTTTGGGTGTTAGTTCTAAAAGGTCTTGTAGGTCTTCATAGAACCGTTCAACTTCAACTTCAGCTTCTTCAGTGTTACTGGTTGGGGCATAGACTTGGATTACTGTGATATTGAATGGTTTGCCTTGGAAATGAACAGAGATCAGTCTGTTGTTTTTGAGCTTGCATCCAAGTACTGCATTTTGGACGCTTTTGTTGACCATGATGGCTACTCCATTTCTTCTGAGGGATTCCTGCCTGCAGTAGTAGATATAATGGTCATCTGAGTTACATTCACCCATTCCAGTCCATTTTAGTTCACTGATTCCTAGAATGTTGACGTTCACTTTTGCCATCTCCTGTTTGACCACTTACAATTTGCCTTGATTTATGGACCTGACATTCCACATTCCTATGCAATATTGCTCTTTCCAGCATCGGACCTTGCTTCTATCACCAGTCACATCCACAGCTGAGTTTGTTTTTGCTTTGGCTCCATCCCTTCATTCTTTCTGGAGTTATTTCTCCACTGATCTCCAGTAGCATATTGGGCACCTACCGACCTGGGAAGTTCCTCTTTCAGTATCCCATCACTTTGCCTTTTCATGCTGTTCATGGGGTTCTCAAGACAAGAATACTGAAGTGGTTTGCCATTCCCTTCTCCAGTGGACCACATTCTGTCAGATCTCTCCACCATGACCCTCCCATCTTGGGTTGCCCCATGGGCATGGCTTAGTTTCATTGAGTTAGACAAGGCTGTGGTCCTAGTGTGATTAGATTGACTAGTTTTTTGTGAGTGTGGTTTCAGTGTGTCTGCTCTCTGATGCCCTCTTGCAGTACCTACCATCTTACTTGGGTTTCTCTTACCTTGGGCATGGAATATCTCTTCACGGCTGCTCCAGCAAAGCACAGCCGCTGTTCCTTACCTTGGACGAGGAGTATCTCCTCACCACTGCCCTTCCTGACCTTCAATGTGGTATAGCTCCTCTAGGCCCTCCTGTGCCCGCGCAGCCACCGCTCCTTGGATGTGGGGTTGGTCCTCCCGACCGCCGCCCCTGGCCTCAGGCGTGGGGACGTGGGGTAGCTCCTCCCAGCCACTGCCCCTGGCCTCGGACTTGGGTAGCTCCTCTCGGCTGCTGCCCCGACCTCGGACTTGGGTAGCTCCTCCCAGCTGCTGCCCCTGGCCTCGGACTTGGGTAGCTCCTCTCGGCTGCCGCCCCTGATCTGGGGCGTGGGGTAGCTCCTCCCGGCCGCTGCAGATGCCAAATCTGCCAGAGCCATGTTCTTGGACTTCTGAACCTATAGAAATGTAAGAAATAAACATTTGTGTGGTGTATAAGCTATGCAGCGTGTGGAATTTAATTACAGCAATCTGAACAAAGACACATTCCTTGCCTCCATTAATTTATCTATAAAAAGGAGCCTAATCCTTCCCTCGAAGGGCTATTCTGAGCACATTTTTTAAATGTAATAACATACATTAGATCTCTATCACTCCCTGGTAGCTCAGTCAGTAAGGAATCCACCTGCAAGGAATGAGACCCTGGTTCATTCCCTAGGTTAGAAAAATCCCTTGGAGAAGGAAAGGTAAGCCACTCCAGTATTCTTGCCTGGGAAATCCCATGGACAGAGGAGCCTGGTAGGCTGCAGTCCATGGGGTCCCAAGGGTCAGACATGACATAGTGACTAAAGCACAACCACCACCCACTGTGTCTCGAACACAGTAGGCAAAAACTAAATGCTAGTACCCTCCCTTTTCTCAGTCACACCAGCATATAAGTTAGATTCAAGGCCAAATAACAGCAACCAGAAAAAATAATAATACATGTCAATAATTAGAGAGACAATCAAATACATGAGCATTGCTGTTGGTACATTTCGCTGGGACTGAGGCAGGCTGGGCTGGTCCTTCACACTGCCAGCTGGCCCACCAGCGAAGGGAAACACATTTGAAGACAGAGCTCTGTTCCAAGTTCTGTCTTAAGGGATGGGCCATGCCAGGCCCCACCTAAACATCCTTTCTATTGGCTCCCCAACCCATTTCCCAAGGGCAGGGTCCATCCTCTTCTAGTTCCCAGATCCAATCCTGACCTGGGACTAGATGCACTCAGATGACTCCAACTCCACGTGAGTCTGTCTGCCAGTATACGTTTGACCTCTTGGCCAAGTCTTGATGTCTAGGCCTCTGCTTGCTCTCCTACCCTGTTCTTACCCCCACTGACCTGATTTTTAGGTTTCCCTGGCTTCCTTATCATTCTGACACACACACCAGATAGGAAATTCATTACCTTATCACCTTGGTTCCTCCAGAGTCAAAAACAACAATGGTGGCCTGGCACCTAGTGGTTTCCCGAAAGGCTGTGCCTAAGTTACTCATTCTGTGCTTTAGTTATTCCTGAATGATCCAAAGGAAGAGATTCCTAACGTATTGGGTTTTCTCCTGGGAACTTTGAGAACTTAACCAGGGTCAGAAATGTTAAGAGCTGAGTCATCTCTGCCAATGTTCAGGAGAGAAAGCCACAGACCCTTGTTTCTAAAGGACTGTTACCACCCCTCCTGAGGGTTGGCTGTTCAGTTCTGCCTTCTGCTACCAACTTCCACAATAAATCCAATTTTAGCTTAAGTAATAGAAGATATGTTTCTGGCTCTTTTATCCATATGACCCTTATCTGGTACAGATCACAATTGTTAACTACTTATGTGAACTCAGTGGGTACTGCTTTTAGTTCAGAACCTTTCAGTCAGCTCATCCAGCCAAGCCTAATGCATAATTATGCACACTTGTATTTTACATTGATATTTGTCCCAGGTTCTCTACAGGATAATTTTTTGAACTTTCCCCAGTAATAGCAATTTCTTTGGTCATATTTATTTATTTAGCCATATATGCATGCATCCATCCATCTATATTGAGTATCTGATGGACACTAGGCACTGTCTATGATTCTAGAGCTACAGAAATGGACAGGCATCATCCCTTCTTTTGAACAGCATGTCTATGACAATGACAGTCACTGCCACACCAATAAATAATCTCAGTACAAAAATCCAAGAGCTAGAGTGAGGGTACACATATGAGGCAGTGAGAGCGCTGATGTGGGAGCAAATGACAAACAATCTTTAGAGAGGGGATCAGGAAGTCTTTGCAGAGTAGCAAATGTTTAAAATGAATTTTGGAGAATAAGGTTAAATTCATGAAGGGGAGAATGGTAGGATTGCTTTAGGAAAACACTGCAAGAATGACAATCTGTTAACTATTCAACCCTGCAACCTTATTTCTGGGGTTTATCCTACAGATGTGTTTGTACATGTAACAAATGACATGTATAAGATTAATCATCATAGAGTTATTTGTAAGAGACTGAAAATTATCCACACTTAAATTAATGAGCACTGATTAAACAAATATGGTGTATCCATTTGATGGGAGACTTGTGCTCTTGTTCAGTCACTAAGTCGTGTCCAACTCTTTGGGACCACATGGACTACAGCCCACCAGGCTCCTCTGTCTATGGGATTTTCCTTTCAAGAATATCAGAGTGGGTTGCCATTTCCTTCTCCAGGGGATCTTCCTGAGCCAAGGATCAAACCCATGTCCCCTGCATTAGTAGGCAGATTCTTTACCACTAAGCCAAAGGGTACCCTTAAAAACACAGACATGAGAAGAGATTATGGCCTGTATGAAACCAAAATGTTGTTAACACGAAAACCTACAGGTTTGGAAGCAGAACTCTTATCCCTTCTGACGTGGGTGCATTCTTTCAATTTAAACAGCATTCCTTCTGCCTTATTCCTGAGAGGATGTGAAGGATGTTCATTTAAATACTTGGGGGAGGGAAGGAAACAAATAAAACTCCTTACCCTGAAGTCATCTTCCAATTTTAAAAAATCCACTGATATTTTGAATTTTGGAAGCTTCCTTTGTGTAGGCTATAAGACACATGGCCGAAAACTTTTGACTTAACCTCAGGCAATGCGCCAGTGTATGTCATTAGACAGATTTTTTTTTTTCTCTTCTTTCAAAACTAAATGTCCTCCTCTTGAAATGAAGGAGAATAATAATCCTTCCTAGACATTCCATGCCATCTATTATTATAAAATTCATTCAGGGAATTTCCCTGGTGATCCAGTGGTTAAGACTCCCCACTTCCAGTGCAGGAGATACAGGTTCAATCCCTAGTCAGGAAACTAAAATTCCCACATACCGTAAGGCACAGCCAAAAAAAATTTCATTCAGATACTCAGAGAAGGTATAATTAAGTAAAATCAGTTTCATTCAAATTAGAGTGTCCTCTGAACTTTACCATTCCCTGAGAGTTCAGTCCTCAGTGTAATAGTTGCAAAAATTTTGTTTTCAATTTCCCAAAGGGCGACCAGATTCGAAGGGATTGGTTCATTCTACCAAAAGTCAGAAGAATCTTGTTTTTTGTAGACAGCTCTTATTTCTGTCTTCCCATGACTACCTTCCTTACTTTGGGATACTATTCTTCTCCCATTCACTTGCCAATTTTCATCCTGACAGAGCTATCAGTCACAGTATTTAATCTCATGGCCACAGAGTGATCTCAGTTCATTTCAGTTCAGTTCAGTTCAGTTGCTCCGTCATGTCGACTCTTTGCGACCCCATGGACTGCAGCATGCCAGGCCTCCTTGTCCATCACCAACTCCCGGAGCTTACTCAAACTCATGTCCGTTGACTCAGTGGTGCCATCCAACCATCTCATCCTCTGTCATCCCCTTCTCCTCCCGCCTTCAATCTTTCCTAGCATCAGGGTCTTTTCCAATGAGTCAGTTCTTCGAATCAGGTGGCCAAAGGATTGGAGTTTCAGCTTCAGCATCAGTCCTTTCAATGAACATTCAGGACTGATTTTCTTTAGGATGGACTAGTTGGATCTCCTTGCAATCAAAGGGACTCTCAAGAGTCTTCTCCAACACCACAGTTCAAAAGCATCAATTCTTTGGCACTCAGCTTTCTTTATAGTTCAACTCTCACATCCATACATGAAAAACCATAGCTTTGACTAGACGGACCTTTGTTGGAAGAGTAATGTCTCTGCTTTCTAACAAGTTGTCTAGGTCGGTCATAGGTTTTCTTCCAAGGAGCGAGAGTCTTTTAGTTTTATGGTTGTAGCCACCATCTGTAGTGATTTTGGAGCCCCCCCCACCCCCCGCCACCCCCCCAAAATAAAGTCTGTCACTGTTTCCACTGTTTCCCCATCTATTTGCCATGAAGTGATGGGACCCAATGCCATGATCTTAGTTTTCTGAATGTTGAGCTTTAAGCCAACTTTTTCACTCTTCTCTTTCACTTTCAAGAGGCTCTTTAGTTCTTCTTCATTTTCTGCCATAAGGTGGTGTCATTTACATATCTGAGATTATTGATATTTCTCCCGGCAATCTTGATTCCAGCTTGTGCTTCATCTAGTCCAGCATTTCTCATGATGTACTCTGCATATAAGGTAAATAAGCAGGATGTCAATATAGAGCCTTAATGGACTCTTTTCCCAATTTGGAACCAGTCTGTTGTTCCATGTCTAGTTCTAACTGTTGCTTCTTGGCCTGCATACAGATTTCTCAGGAAGCAGGTCAGGTAGTCTGGTATTCCCATCTCTTGAAGATTTCTCCACAATTTGTTGTGATCCACACAGTCAAAGATTTTGGCGTAGTCAATAAAGCAGATTTTTTGGAGCTCTCTTGCTTTTTCAGAGTGATCAGAGTGATCTAGAGCTAGCCAAACGTATCAGCTCATTTCTCCAGCCATAGTCACTGAACGAAAGGAACGAGATAGTATGTGGCTGGGCATGTGTCTGTGCTGGGTTAATCATCCTCATGGTCTGTTGCTCTTTAGAGCTAGGTGAGAGGGAGCCTTACCATTCAGGTCACAAAAGTTGGAAAGATTTTAAGTATGGGACAGCAGTTAGCCCATATATGTGATATATGCATATTACAAAATTTGGAAGGCTACTCAAAAATTTTAAAGTCATTTTAGTTTGGGATTGTTGGCATTGCAGGTATATGCATCTTCAGTCGTGTCCAACTCTCTGTGACCCCATGTAGCCCGCCAGCCTCCTCTGTCCATAGAATTTTCCAGGCATGAACACTGGAGTGGGTTGCCATTTCCTATTCCAGGGGATCTTCCTGACCCAGGGATCAAATCTGTGTCTCTTGCATCTTCTGCATTGGCAGCAGATTCTTTATCACTGTACCACCTGGAAAACATTGCTGACATTATGAGTGATTAAAAAACTTTTAGCCTAAGAGTTTGATATTCAATTTTAAAAAAAGGAAACAGACTTAGGCCAATTAAGCTTTTGAGGTAATAAGGACAATGCACAAAGTTTGGACAGAACAGTACAGATTGGAGTGGAAAAGACTTGACGGAATGGAATGATTTTAGTTGAGCCTTAAATAATTTAGCTGAACAGAGTTTCGAAAATAGTGCAGAAAAAGAAGCAGGCTAGAAGGTCACCATGACAGGAGCAAGAGTGAGTGTCAGTAGGCAGATAAGCAGGCCGAAAACATCAGTCACATTTGAGAGTCTTCAGAGGAAGGAAGGAGAGGGGTCAGCACTGAGTTGAGGTAAGGGGTACTAGAAAAGGAGCCTCTTCTTGCCTGAGGTAGACAAGCGGAGGAGGAGAAGGGCTGGAGTGAGGGAGCCTGCTGGCAGACAAAAGTGCCCTGGATATAATGACAAGCCTAGCTGCCTTCTACCTATGTAAACAACTCTGTATGTGCCTCCACGCCCCACCCAAATAGCCCATGGCCATGGCCACAGTTGGTTAGACCAGAGCAGAGACATGACATTGGCCATCTGAGTGCTGACCAATGGCCTGGCATGGCCTGGTACATAGGGCTTTTCCAAACAGGGAAAACTAAGCCACTCCTGTTCTCTTTCTGCCTCTGGCTTTTGGTCTCTTTCTCAAAAGATCCAGAGGGAAGTTTTCTTATAGCTCCATGAGCTGATCTGAAAGGTTATGAAGCAGGCTATACACCAGGCACAGCGTTGCCAGATAAAATAAAGAATAGTTAAACTTGAATATCAGATCCACAAAAACAACAAAAAAATTTTTAGTATATCCCAGATAGTACATGGGATATACTTACATTAAAAAGCTATTCGCTCATTATTTATCTCCAAAATTCAAATCTAAGTGAACGTCCTGCACTTTTCACTTGCTAGATCTGGCAACCTTATCACGTGTCCTTATGCATCATGTGAATATGGAGCATGTGGGGCAAAGCAGTACACATCTCCTCTCATCTGCCTTTAGGGAAAAGCAGTCCAACTGTCTCTGTGCTGGGAGGCACTGTCCCAATGCTGCAGGCCTGTCTCCTGCCCTCTCTTTGCTGGAGCTCCCCTAAAGCCATCAGTTCAGTTCAGTTCAGTTGCTCAGTCGTGTCCGACTCTTCGAGACCCCATGAATCGCAGCACACCAGGCCTCCCTGTCCATCACCAACTCCCGGAGTTCACTCAGACTCACGTCCATCGAGTCAGTGATGCCATCCAGCCATCTCATTCTCTGTCGTCCCCTTCTCCTCCTGCCCCCAATCCCTCCCAGCATCAGAGTCTTTTCCAATGAGTCAACTCTTCGCATGAGGTGGCCAAAGTACTGGAGTTTCAGCTTTAGCATCATTCCTTCCAAAGATATCCCAGGGCTGATCTCCTTCAGAATGGACTGGTTGGATCTCCTTGCAGTCCAAGGGACTCTCAAGAGTCTTCTCCAACACCACAGTTCAAAAGCATCAATTCTTTGGTGCTCAGCCTTCTTCACAGTCCAACTCTCACATCCATACATGATCACAGGAAAAACCATAGCCTTGACTAGACGGACCTTTGTTGGCAAAGTAATGTCTCTGCTTCTGAATATGCTATTTAGGTTGGTCATAACTTTCCTTCCAAGGAGTAAGCATCTTTTAATTTCATGGCTGCAGTCACCATCTGCACTGATTTTGGAGCCCCCAAAAATAAAGTCTGACACTGTTTCCACTGTTTCCCCATCTATTTCCCATGAAGTGATGGGACCGGATGCCATGATCTTCGTTTTCTGAATGTTGAGCTTTAAGCCAACTTTTTCACTCTCCACTTTCACTTTCATCAAGAGGCTTTTTAGTTCCTCTTCACTTTCTGCCATAAGGGTGGTATCATCTGCATATCTGAGTGATTGATATTTCTCCCGGCAATCTTGACTCCAGCTTGTGCTTCTTCCAATCCAGAGTTTCTCATGATGTACTCTGCATATAAGTTAAATAAGCAGGGTGACAATATACAGCCTTGACGTACTCCTTTTCCTATTTGGAACCAGTCTGTTGTTCCATGTCCAGTTCTAACTGTTGCTTCCTGACCTGCATACAGATTTCTCAAGAGGCAGGTCAGGTGGTCTGGTATTCCCATCTCTTGAAGAATTTTCCACAGTTGATTGTGATCCACACAGTCAAAGGCTTTGGCATAGTCAATAAAGCAGAAATAGATGTTTTTCTGGAACTCTCTTGCTTTTTTCATGATCCAGCAGATGTTGGCAATTTGATCTCTGGTTCCTCTGCCTTTTCTAAAACCAGCTTGAACATCAGGAAGTTCATGGTTCACATATTGCTGAAACCTGGCTTGGAGAATTTTGAGCATTACTTTGCTAGCGTGTGAGATGAGTGCAATTGTGCGGTAGTTTGAGCATTCTTTGGCATTGCCTTTCTTTGGGATTGGAATGAAAACTGACCTTTTCCAGTCCTGTGGCCACTGCTGAGTTTTCCAAATTTGCTGGCATATTGAGTGCAGCACTTTCACAGCATCATCTTCCAGGATTTGAAACAGCTCAACTGGAATTCCATCACCTCCACTAGCTTTGTTCGTAGTGATGCTTTCTAAAGCCCACTTGACTTCACATTCCAGGATGTCTGGCTCTAGGTCAGTGATCACACCATCGTGATTATCTGGGTCGTGAAGATCTTTTTTGTACAATTCTTCTGTGTATTCTTGCCACCTCTTCTTAATATCTTCTGCTTCTGTTAGGTCCATACCATTTCTGTCCTTTATCGAGCCCATCTTTGCATGAAATGTTCCCTTGGTATCTCTCATTTTCTTGAAGAGATCTCTAGTCTTTCCCATTCTGTTGTTTTCCTCTATTTCTTTGCATTGATCACTGAGGAAGGCTTTCTTATCTCTTCTTGCTATTCTTTGGAACTCTGCATTCAGATGCTTATATCTTTCCTTTTCTCCTTTGCTTTTCACTTCTCTTCTTTTCACAGCTATTTGGAAGGCCTCCCCAGACAGCCATTTTGCTTTTTTGCATTTCTTTTCCATGGGGTCTTGATCCCTGTCTCCTGTACAATGTCACGAACCTCAGTCCATAGTTCATCAGGCACTGTTCATCAGGGTCTATCAGATCTAGGCCCTTAAATCTATTTCTCACTTCCACTGTATAATCTTAAGGGATTTGATTTAGGTCATACCTGAATGGTCTAGTGGTTTTCCCTACTTTCTTCAATTTAAGTCTGAATTTGGCAATAAGGAGTTCATGATCTGAGCCACAGTCAGCTCCTGGTCTTGTTTTTGCTGACTGTATAGAGCTTCTCCATCTTTGGCTGCAAAGAATATAATCAATCTGATTTCGGTGTTGACCATCTGGTGACGTCCATGTATAGAGTCTTCTCTTGTGTTGTTGGAAGAGGGTGTTTGCTATGACCAGTGCATTTTCTTGGCAAAACTCTATTAGTCTTTGCCCTGCTTCATTCCGTATTCCAAGGCCAAATTTTCCTGTTACTCCAGGTGTTTTTTGACTTCCTACTTTTGCATTCCAGCCATCAGAGGGTCCTAAATAGTCCTTCCTGACAATCTGCACTGCTCAGTCTCCCATGACCAGACACACAGTATTATGAGCAACGTACTGAAGTTCATCACCCAGGGGCAGGCTGTAACGGTGTCGGACTTTATTTTGCTACACACCAGAAAATGCCTTCCAGACTAGATCTTCAGAAACAGGGAATCTCATAAATGCTCCCTCTCTCCCTCCTTCGTAAACTCTTCTCCAGCTATGTAGTCTCTCTTTGAAGCCCTCAGTGAAGTGCCCCCACACCCGCCCACTCCCTCAGTAAGCCCTTGCCCTGCCTATAGGAAGAGGACAGTCCTCCTATCTTTGGCTGGGACTTGTGAACTTGAGCCCCTGAGAGGCTTTGCTTTGTTTAGTCACTGCTGACTCTGGGAGGGTGAGGGCAATCCGTGGTGTTTGATATGCTTAACATCTTCAGAAACATCCCTAAAAAGCAGGGCACACTCTCCAAGGTGAGTGGTTTCTTCTCAGCTTCCATGACCAATCACATACAAAGAAAACACATGTGAAAATGGCATTAATTTGACAAGTTGCAAAAGAGGAATTGTGTTGAGAAGGGATTGTTTTTTTTTTGTCTCCCTGGGACTAGCTTTCGTGACCGGAGGTGTACATTGGCTCTCCTTACCATCCTGGTGGGGGGGGGGGGGCGGTGAGGGGGTGGTGCCAACTTTAATTAAATCTTTACTATCTCCTCCTTTCTAACCTAGCTAGAAGGGGAGATTCCCCCACCATTTAGCAGTGTACATACAGACCCAGTGAGAACTACCCGATAGAGGGGAAAGGAGTGGAGCGGATGTGCACAATGAAAGCCAAAAAGCCTTGGAAGAAAATGTAGTGTGGATTCCTGGCGTCAGACGCCATGAACACTTCAGTTCATGTTTTGGATTTCCATAAGACCTCTATTCTTAGAGAAATAAGCAACATGGAGAACAGACTTGTGGTTGCCAAGAAGCTGGGGGAGGAATGGATTGGAAGTTTGGGATTGGTACATGCAAACTATTATATGTAGACTGGATAAACAACAAGGGAACTATATTCAATATCCTGTACTAAACCATAACAGAAAAGAATATGAAAAAGAATATCTATAACTGAATCACTTTGGTGTACAACAGAAATAAATGCAATCTTGCAAAACAACTATACTTCAATAAAATAAGTTTTGAAAAGAAGCACATCACCATTTACAAAAGGAGTCAGCAAACATTTTTACTATAATTACATTTTTTAATTTTTATTGAGATATAACGCACTGGTTTCAGATGAATCAATATTTGTATATATTGTGAAATGATCACACAGTAAGTCTAGTTAACACCTATAAAGGGCCAGATAGTAAATATTTCAGGCTTTGCAGACCAGTCTTCTGAAACTACTAAACTCTGCTGTCGTAATGCAAAAACAGTCATAAACTTTATGAAATCAAATAAACATGACTGTGTTCCAACAGAACTTCTATTTCAAAAATCAGTGGTGACGCCATCCAAGTGAGGAAACGAATGCTCAGACTTTGGGAGCTCATGTCTCCCTATTCCTACTTTTCAACCAAGAGCCATGATTTTGGTTTATGCTACCACTATCCCATCTCTCAACTCTTTGCGACCCCATGAACTTGTAGCCCACCAGGCTCCTCTGTCTGTGGGATTTCCCAGACAAGAATACTGGAGTGGATTGCCATTTTCCTTCTCAACTAATGCTACCATCTCAACTTAGTGGTTGGTTCCAACATCCACAATTGGGAAATCTTAGTTTTTTTGTTTCTGTTTTTCTCTATCAGAAATCATACAAAGCTCACCCAGATTTATAAGGACTCTTTCCTGCAATGGTAGACTCTTTCTACCTCCTTTCTGCTTTTGTCTGGTCCTAGAGTTAGGTCTAACAATAGTCCCATTTTCTGCCAAATTTGCCACAGGGCCAGAAGCTGCCTTTGTCCCAGCTATGTTATCAGAGAAAAAACTTCTTCTAAACTTTTATATTGTCATTTGGGGCCTGTGAATTAAACGGACAAAAGACGAATTAACAAGAGTTCACAGAAAAATGTGACTCTAGGAGGCAGTTAGAATTTGGGCTTTTGTACTATCTTAACAGGATGAGGGGAAGGGGAGCAGGCAGTTTCAGGAAAGCAAACGGCTTTCAAGTTCTCCTTAGGAGAAGTGAAGGAAGATACAGCTTTATGACCATGTATGCCTGTGATGCCCTCTAGCCCACCTTCTCTAGTTGTGAAAGTGAAAGCCGCTCAGTCCTGTCTGACTCTTTGCGACCCCATGGACTATACAGTCTATGGAATTCTCCAGGCCACAATACTGGAGTGGGTAGCCTTTTCCTTCTCCAGGGGATCGTCCCAAATCAGGGATCTCTAGTTGTGGGAGGGGATTTATGAAAATGGAGTCCTTTGGGAAGTCTTCACATTTAGTTAGATAATGGAGTTCTGAAAAAAATTCAATTCTCAAATGCCTTCAGCTCAAAATAATTTTTATGCTGCAGAGGCTCTTCCAGACTCCTTCAGCTTTATTCTGCAGAGGGGCCTCTGATGAGAAGACTCAAGGGAAAGCTGAGTGGTACTCACCACTAATCCTTCCCTGAAGTGAAGTCGCTCAGTCGTATCCGACTCTTTGCAACCCCGTGGACTGTAGCCCACCAGGCTCCTACATCCATGGGATTCTCCAGGCAAGAATACTGGAGTGGGTTGCCATTTCCTTCTCCAGGGGATCTTCCCGACCCAGGAATTGAACCCAGGTCTCCAGCATTGCAGGCAGATGCTTTAACCTCTGAGCCACCAAGGAAGCCACAATAATCCTTCCCTACTTGACCCTGAGATCCACACAGCTCAAGATGCAGTTCCAAAATGAACCATCTTTCCCTGCGGTGTTCCATCCGGCCCCACCCCTTCCCACTGCTTCTCAGGAACCATCCTCATCTACACTTCCGCTTCAGAGAAAATGTTACTGAATCCCTGAATATATGTTAGAGTTCTACCTGAAACTGTAACCTCATTCTCTGGAATAAAGGGATTTGGACCAAGGTTTACAGGCCCTGAAAAGACTAATTGTACTCAGATTGGAAGAATTCAACTCAAACTAGCTAAAGATGAAAGAAATCACAGGCTTACAGCATGGCAAGTTTAGGGGAGAAGACGACCTTAGCCCCACTATTCCAAGTCATCCAACTTCTGTCTATTTTCTGCCTTTGCTTACTTAAACCCTTGGTTCCCCCTGCCCCCAACCATTCCAGTGGCTGACACAAGCTTTGTCTAGGGTACCTCCTTAAGTCCTAAATATGGAGAGTTTTTTTAGTTTATAGATAAAAGTCCAGCGATTCTGACCTTGCTTCTGTTAACTAGCAGTTAACTCCTTCCTCAAATAGCACAATGGGGATGATAAATACCTGCCTGGAAAGGGTGTTGTTGGAGTTCTCCCCTACACTGGCAAGTGGATATTTTTTTTTTTCAACAGCCATCTGTATTTTTTACAATTTTAATTGGAGAATAAATTGCTTTACAATGTTGTGTTGATTTCTACCATACATCGACATGACTCAGTCATAGGTATACAAATGTCCGCTGACTTGAACCTCCCTCCCACTTTGCACTTCATCCCACTGCTCCAGGCTGTCACAGAACAGGGGGTTTGAGCTCCCTGTGTCATACAGCAAATTCCCACTGGCTATCTATTTTGCATATGGCAATATATATGTTTCAATGGTACTCTCCCAATTTGTCCCACCCTCTCCTCCCCCCACCCCCTTCACAAGTCTGTTCTCTTTGTCAGGCTGTCGGATTCTTTACCACTGAGCCACCACTGGGCCACCTGGGAAGCTCATGGGGCCGTTGGTGAGGTTCTAAAGGAACTGGATCTGGAGAGCTGGTTGTGTCCCAAGTCTCTCAGACTCTGGGGCACTGAGGCAGCAGCGCAACTCATGAACCCTGGAGTCAAGGAAACGTCCTGAGCCCTGGGGCCGAGAAAAAAGGAAGAGCGAGACCAAAGGGCATGTCAGCGCCGCCCTGCTCCGTAGGAGAGCGATGCTGCCTAACGGTGGGGGCTGAGAACCCAGCCACTCTGGCCGCAGCAAACAGCCGCAACGGCTCAGCTGTGCGAATGAAGCGGAGAACAATGCGCTCAAACCCTGCACGCGGAGGCTTGCGGTACCCCGCCCAGGGCGGGTCCGACTCGGAGCCTGCCGGGAAATGTAGTGTGTAAAGCTTCGCCAGTGCAGCGCGGCTCCCCGCCATACTGAGTCACGCGCAACTACAGGTCCCAGCACGCCCCGCGAGGCCTTGATCAGCCGCTGTTCGCAGGGAAGGGAGTGGGGCGAACATGGCTGAAGACAGCCGAGGCGACCCAGCGTGCGGTGGAATGGATGGCAGGAAGGACCCGGTCCCCAGCAGTGGCGGCTTTAACTTTCCAGAGTACGAGTTTCCTGAACTAAACACGCAGGCTTTCCATGTGGCCGCCTTCGGGGAGCTGTGGCGTGGCCGGCTGCGCGGGGAAGAGGACCTGTCGCTGAAGGACCTGCCGGGGGGCCGAGAAGTCACCGACTCCGGCTGCGAGGATGCCGCCGTGGCCCGCGATCTGGGCTGCAGCCTGGAAACGGCAGCCGAGCTGAGGGCGGTGTGCGGGTGAGTGCGGGGCCGAGGAGACTCTTGCTGTTTGGAGTCATCCGGGGTGCAGCCTTACTTCTGGGCTGCCCCAGGACTCATCCTTGGGCGGGCCTATGGTTTACTCCCCGGAGTAGAAGGGCCGCCCTATCAAAGCTTTCCCGGAACAACGGGAGAAGTCCAGCGAGGGGAATGCACGATTTCTTCTAGTTGGAGAAAAGGGACGAGGCAGCTGCATCAAAGATTAATTTTTCTATTCACTAGTTTTTAAAGTGCTTATTAATATAGGAAAGTAGTCAGAGTAGCTGCGACGTGTATCTGTCATTGACAGACACTTTGACGACGGAGGAACCTTAGTGATGATGAGACTGGAAGGAGATTTAACCACAACAGTGTTAAAACCTTGATTGCCTGTGGTCTCTTTTGGGGATCTTTTGAGTATGCCATTACTAAGATTTTCTTCAAAGTGTCTTATTTTGGATGAAAATATAAAAATCAGTAACGATCTCTTTCTCCATTAAACAATATTGGCCGACTTCAGTCAGCCATGTATCCTTTTCATTAATAGAGTATCGGCGCAGAATTCGCCTTTAATTCTCGCTCTCTGATTATTCAGTGATGTATTTGGGACACAATCCAAATGGTTGCGTGATTGCTTTTTTGTGTGTGTTTTTGTTTTAGTCTTGATAAACTGAGGTGCCTTGAAGAAGGGGAGGATCCAGAAGTCATCCCAGAAAATACTGACCTGGTGACTTTGGGGTATGGAGGACTTAACTTTTATTACAAGATACTTATTTAACTATTTTTTCCAACATTATATTATTCAGAAGTTGACAGTATGGTATTGTTATCATGTGTGTGCTTAGTCGCTCAGTCTTGATCTACTCCTTGCGACCCTCTTCCCCACCCCCCGCCACCCCCAAATGTCAACCGCTGTTGACATTTGGCCCTATTTGATTTAGCTGTATGTAACTGAGGTAGCTGCTGTGTGTCTTTTTCTATTGCTTAACTGTTACGGTAAGTTGCAGATCTGATTCATAGCTAAATACATCAGTGTTAACTCCTAAAAGTATCATTCTCCTACTAAATCAGAGAAGTATTATTATACCTAAGAAAATTAACAGTTGATGCATTCCCTCTAATATCTACTCCATATTCAAATTTGTGTTTATTTTTAAATGTTCACAAAAGTACAGTTAATCTGCTTAGATTTTTGGGTGCAAGCTAAATACTCTGATGGTGTGGTAAAAGGACTAAGTTTTTTTTAAATTTTCTGTCAGATCTATACATTTGTAAAATAGGATAAAAATGAATTACTAGAAAAATGAAGTTAAAAGATAAGCACGGTAGAACTCCAGGATTTTTATTACTAAATTCAACTGTAAGATTACTGTCATATAAGTGTGATCATTTCTAAATGCTTCCTCTCATTATACTAATTGGATAACAGATGGCTCAGAGGTCAGTTCTGGTCTGCCAGCCGTATCTTGAGAAACGCTGCTCTATGATGATACTGTTATAGGGAAGCTGCATGTAATAGTGAAATTTGTAATTTCCAGTGTGTAACCTGCCTACTTCACACCATCTCAGCGATGTTGTCATCCTTTATCCTATCCTTTCTGTTGTCACCCTCAAAAATTTACTCAGGCGATTTGACTCTATCTTGTTTTTTTTTTTTTTTTGTAATTGCCAAATCAGTTTCTTTTATGCCTGTTGCTGATATTTACATTAGCAACACTTGGAGCACTGTAAAAGGTTCCTGTCTTTTCTTCTGACTTCCCCATCATGTTATCACCTAAGTGTGCTCATTTGCTGAGAAATTGTCAATGGCTCAGCCTCCCCTCTATGGACGAATTACAGATTCCTCACTCAGATTCCTCATTTGAAACCTTCCACATAGCCCAAATCTGCCTTTCTTGATACATTTTCAACCATTTTCTCTTTCAGTGGCTCAGGATGCACATGGCCCCTCTCCCAGCGGAACCCTACTCTTTCTTTGAGTCCCTAAGATTCCTTTCCACATCTCTGCAACCTATCTGTCTCCCTTAGGGAGTAGATGCTCTTGTAATGTCTAGAGCACTTCTAACATTCCTAAAGTATTTGAAGACTCATTCAGAGTCCAGCTCCTTCATCTTTGAATTGCCCTTAAGCCTATAGTACTGCTTTGCTCCAGTTAGTGCCTTTGAACTGTTGTTGATTGATTAGTTGGAATTTTTTTTTCGTATAATGCATATCTGATTGTGTCACTCTCTTTTTTAAAACCTTTGTTCTTAAATGGATCACAGAGGCCTCTATAGAAGGGATCTTGCTGACCTTTTCAGCTCTATGCGCTCCAGCCATGTTACACTTTTTCTGTTCCTAGAATGTGCTCTCTCGTCCTAGATCTTTGCCTAGAACACTCACGATTCCTTATCCCTGGGTCTTGCTGACTTCTGCTCATTTTTCAAGTGTTAGCTGAAGGACTGTGGACTCTATCTAGCTTCCCTGTTATGTTCATGTGGTCCCCAATTCTTCTCTATCGAAATATTCATCACACTTATTTAATTTTCTGTCTTCTAGACTTAAAAGGTCCATAAATAGTGTCTGTCACATGCACTGCCATGTCCCCCATACCTAGAATTTTGGCATATAATAGGGAGTCAGTAGATATTTGTAGAATGAGTGGGATAAATGAAACTTGTATGAACCTAAGGAAGTGATTTTTTTCTGAGATTGACTAAAAGAAAGTCAATGGTAATTATAAAGTAGGCTTTTTTTTGGCTATAATGACATGCTCATTGGCTTATAATGACTTTATTAAGCTATATGAAATGGTAATTTTCAGACTACTTCACACACTGGCTATTTTCTGTTACTAGAGTCAACTGAATCACCTTGGTTGTCTTCTGGTCCCTTCCATGGGAAATTTGAGTAGAATTATATGTGTAATCAGGAGAAGGCAATGGCAACCCACTCCAGTACTCTTGCCTGGGAAATCCCATGGACGGAGGAGCCTGGTGGGCTGCAGTCCATGGGGTCGTGAAGAGTTGGACTCAACTGAGGGACTTCACTTTCACTTTTCACTTTCATGCACTGGAGAAGAAAATGGCAACCCACTCCAGTATTGTTGCCTGGAGAATCCCAGGGATTCTGGGAGCCTGGTGGGCTGCCGTCTATGGGGTCGCACAGAGTCGGACATGACTGACGTGACTTAGCAGCAGCATATGTATAATCTAATGCAAAAGGAGTTAGTGCAGCATTTCTTAGCTGGGATTATTTTGATGTACTTTAAAACATATTTAAAATAGAACTAATATTAATCTAAACAGTACCATAAGTAAATCAGACTTACTCAAAAAGCCAAAAATCTGTATCTGTGCTTTCTTTTCCCCTCCTAAACCTTCCTTTCTTCTCCCTACCAATAAATTAAATACATAAAAGGAAAAACAGCACCTAAGTACATGACCCCTTGATTATGGCATAAAATACATTTCTAGCACTTATTTTCCCCGAAGGAGCTACTGGACTCCTTTTTATGTATGTTAAGAGGAAAAAGGCAGTTGATAGACTGCTGCTCTCCCTGATCCGTACCAAGCTGAATAACTTATCTTCAGCATTTTTGAAATTTTTATTACTGCTTAAAGAGATTTTAATTCCTAGGAATAAGAGAGTTGTTACTATATGGGTGCTACTGAAACTTGTCACCCCAGAAGGTTAAGCAACATTGTTTTTAATTCAATAGCTTGTAAATAGAATATTTAAAAATATAATCTAAGAAAAATTTCCAGAATTGGGAAGAAAACCCAAATCTACAAATTAAAAGGTCTCACTGCTTACCTAGGAAAATTAACCCAGAATTATCAACTCTATAACAAAAATGCAAATACCAGGCCTTTCTTCCCAATTTCTAAAAAAGAGACAAGCAAAAAAAAACACATCTCATAATGGAAAAAAACAGCTAATATAACAAAATATGTATAATTAGGAAATGTAATAGAATTGAGGCCATAGGCATCAGTTTTTCTACAGCCTTATGAAAGTAGTTTAGGCTTACAAAACAAAAACCTTGAAGAGACAATAAACACATCTAAAATAAAGTAATCCAGAGAGACTAAAAATAAGTGGTGGGACAAATGTATATCAGATGAATGGAAAGAAATTGAGCAGATGTAATTAATGGTTTTGATGGACTTCCCAGGTGGCGCCAACGTAAAGAAACCGCCTGCCAATGCAGGAGACGTAGGGATGTGTGCTCAATTCCTGGGTTGGGAAGATCCCCTGGAGAAGGGCATGGCAACCCACTCCAGTATTCTTGCCTGGAGAATCCCATGGACAGAGGAGCCTGGCAGGCTGCAGTCCGTAGGGTCACACAGAGTCAGACATGACTAAAGCAACTTAGCACATGCACACAATAGTCTTGATATCAGAATAATAAAGTTCAAGCCTCAAAAACATTACACTTGACAAAGGACACATTTTAACGCTAAAAACCACAAACCACAGTTAAGAGAAAATACTTATATATACACCAAATAATATAAAACAACCATAGGGAATATAAGCTTTATAAAATAAACTATAGGGGATATAAGAAATTAGCTAGAAATGCATTAACAATAGGGCACCTTAATATACTAATCTCAGCACAAGACAGATCAACTGAGAGCTCTAATGAGTAGGATATGTCTTATGGATATGGATATATATATCTATATATATAATATATACATAAAATTTATAACCTGTGTTAGAGACTACCTGGCACATTCAGAAGAATTGGCTCTATATTAGGTCACAAAGGAAAAATCAGTACCATACATAGAGTAGAAATATAAACAACACTGATTACAACAAAATAAAGCTAAAATTTACTCAAAAAATGGGCCATTCCAACATGGAACTGTTCTAACGGGGCTACTGTTCCAACATGGTAAAATATGTATGCCTTAGTTGTAAAGCTAGTATCTTATTTAATAGAGAAGCATTAAAGCAGTACAGGTATTCTTACTAAGATCTGGAGTAAGGCAAGCATGCCTAGTATCTCCACTTACTTTGCAGCCTTGTACTGTTGGATTAGCCATGCAGTTTGACAAAAGAAATCAATTAGAAACGTAAGAGTAGATGAAGAAGAAAAATTAGCTCTATTTGTGAATGATAAAATGGTATTACCTGGAAAAGAAATAAGTGCTAAAACAGGCCAAAAACGAAAGAATTTAGTGTTAGGGTAGGATACAAAGTTGATATATAAAAAATAATAGCCTTCATATAAACAATAAACAACTAGAGGACATAATGGTGGAGAAAATTCCTATTTACAGTAGTCAGAAAGATTAAACACTTAAGAATACATTTAACAAGAAATGTGTAAAGCTGAGGTAAACAAAAATTGTAAACCTTCCTGAAAGACTCAGAAGAAATCTTGAAAAAAATTGAAAGATATCCTCTGTTCTTTGAGAGAAATACTCAGCTTTATGCTGTTGTCAGTTCTTTCTAAGTTAATTTACAGATTAAGGACAATCCCAATAAAAATACCAAAGTATTGGTTCCTTCATGGAGTTAAGACAGTTGATAATAAATTTCATATGGAATATTTGCAAGAATAACTAGGAAAAATTGGGTGGCGGGAAGAAAATTGTGACTTTCTAGTAATTTTGCTACATATTAAAATATACGACAAAGTCTTTATAATTAGAATAGTTACTAGCTCATGAGTAGACAAATAGACGTTTAGAATAAAAGAGAAAGTCCAGTTAGATTCAAATGCATATGGGAGTTTAGTATGACACTGTACACAAGAATAAACTCCAAAGGGATTGGGATCAAAATGTAGAGAATGAAACATACCTACCTTGGTATAGTGAAAGGCTTTCTAACTGTGATTTAAACCCAGAGATAATAAAAGGGAAAGATTGATAAAATTGACTACATAAACATGTAAATTTTTGCATGAGAAAAAAAAGCACCATAAAGTCAAATGCTGCCAAACTTGGAGAAAATAACCCTAATACATAAGCCCTTAAAAGTTAAGGGACAAATACCAAAAACCCAAAGGGAAAATGGGAAAAAGATACGAATCAATAATTCACACATACAAAAGGATCAAAATGATTCACAAACATGAAAAAATGTTCATGCATATTCATTATTAGAGAAATGAAAGTTAAAATGACCTTTTTTCTCTTATTGTTGTTGTTTGCTAAGTTGTGTCTGACTCTCTGCGACCCCATGGACTATAGCCCACCAGGCTCTTCTGTCCATGAGATTGTCCAGGCAAGAATACTGAAGTGGGTTGCCATTTCCTATTCCAGGGGATCATCCCAAGCCAGGTCTGCATTGACAGGTCTGTTCTTTATTACTGAGCCACGAAGGAAACCCTTTCTCCTATTAGACTGGCACAAATTTTAAAATACACATTCTTTTGAGGAGGCTGAGGGGAAGCAGGCATTTTTATACCTTCCTGATGGAAACGTAAACTGATGACAACGCTCCTCTGGGGAAATCTGGTAATGCCCGACACAAAGTTACCCAGGCACTTAACTTTTGACTCAGCAGTCCAACTTCTAGCATTCTCTGCTGAAGATACACCTCCAACAATATGAAAGTATATTATGCACAAGGTTATTCGTTACAGCATTGTTTGTAACTGCAAATATTTGAAATATCCTAAATACACATATGTAGGAGAATGTCGAAGGAATTATATTGGACATCCACAAGTGGAGTATGGTACAGCTGTGCTAAAAGATGAGGAAGGATGAACCAATAGATTTCTAGGCAATACTGATTTGTGAAAAAAAAGCAAAGCCCAAAAGCATATGCTCCCCTTTATGTAAGAAATATTACTGAGTATCAATTTATTGGCTTTCATCTAAAAATGTTCCCTTGTTGCCTGCTCTGTAAAAATGAGTCTCAGCTCTTTAAATATTTTTCCTTTCCCAGCTGGCACAGTATTAAGTAAGTTTTGTCAGTAAAGGGCACAGGCTAAACTTTAGTGAGGACAGAGTTTTGCTTCTTGGTCCAGTGTTTAGCAAGGACCTGCTGCGCTTCCCAAGCACCCAGCTCCTGTGTTACCAGGCAGTCAGGAACACAGCTGCTTTCTCCGCCACTCCACTCCACTTGAAACCTCCCTATAAAAGCTTTTCCTGGCACCCTTGCGGGCAGATTTCCAGCAGTTTTCACTGATGTACCCTGGCAACTTCTCTGACATTCAGCAAGTCACAGCCGTTCCCCCTCCTACAAGGTCTGGATCTGAGTCCTGGGGGAAGAAAAGGGAGCCGCCTTTGGGTTTTCTTTCTTAGCACAAGGGAGGATACGCCTTGCGTATCCTATTCCTGCTATTCCTGTATTCTCCAGATTTCCTACTTCTTACTTGCCATTCCCTCATCCCTCAGTCCTAAGTTAATAATTCATTAGATTAAGCTTTGTCTGGTTACTGTTTGGGCTTCCCTGGTGATTCAGACAGCAAAGAATCCGCCCACAGTGCTGGAAACCTGGGTTTGATTCCTGGGTTGGGGAGATCCCCTAGAGAAGGGAACGGCTACCCACTCCAGTATTCTGACCTGGAGAATTCCATGGACTTTGTAGTCCATGGGATCGAAAAGAGTCGGACACAACTGAGTGATTGTCACTTTCACTTAGCTACTGTTTAATTTTTTTCTCCTAATTGAACTCAGACTGATAGAAAAAGTAATCTAAGAAAATTTGTAGGTATCTATGTATTTGAACAAAACAAAGTAGAGGATAAATCAGAACTGCAGAGGTTTGTGGCCCACAGTGGGTAGATAGGAGAGGGTTGGAAAGAAAGGAGGGAACAGGTACAGGTTAGTGGTCCAGACAAAGAAGGAATGACACTTCTCTAAATACATATACTTTTTATAACTCTTTTATAACTCTCTTAGAACCATAGTAGTGGTTCACATATCTTTTACACACCTCAAAAGTAATCAGACAATTAAAACCAGCCAGGATGTTGGGGGAGACTTAAGTAGTTAGTCTAATTGTGTAACAAGTAAATAGCATAACAACACTGAAGAGAATTAGGAAAAAAGATCTAATCTGATTCTGTACAAAAGCATACTTTGATTCAGTGTTGTAAGGCTGAAGACAAGAAGAACTGTTCATGATTTGTGGTTTTCACAGGGGTGTTAGCAGGTTAGCAGTTCTGAAACCATGTATTTTAAAGAACCAAACACTTAAGCAAATAGATTTAGATACAGGGAGCTGCGTTTCTCACTTGTGGAGAAAAATTGTAAACAAGGAAAGGTTGAAGGCTAAAATGAATCCTGTGATTCTTGGGATTAGAAGTATTACTTTAAACCATGGATTTAAAAATATGTAACAGAAAAACACAGAAACACAGCTGTGTGTACATGTGTGGTTTCGTGTATTTTTCCTTTGAGGCTTCCCTGGTGGGTCAGTCATAAAGAATCCACCTGCCAGTGCAAGAGACGCGGGTTCGATCCCTGGGTCAGGAAGATTCTGTGGAGGAGGAAATGGCAACCCACTCCAGTATTCTTGCCTGAAAAATCTCATGGACAGAAGAGCCTGGCAGACTGCAGTCCACGGGGTCACAAAGAGTCAGACTCGACTGAACACACACACAGTATGTTTCCTACTCTGCTGAGAGTCCTGGAAGCAGTGACTGCAGGGACAGTGAGAATGCCTCATGCTCAGATACAAGTCTCTAAGCCTTTCCAGTGAAGGAACTAGGTCTCCTAGCAGGAGTGGCTGATTTAGGGCTGAGACATGAAAATGCTGAAGGGTGAGCCTTGAGCATTTTATGGCACCATAAAATAAGGAAATGGTTAAATATGAAAAACAAAAATTTTGAGAACTTGTTGATAGAACAGGAGCTTCTAATGGCCAAAGCTAGAATAATTTGAACAACCGAATAACAATACTAATACTAATAACAATACAGATTTTAACCTATAGAATAAGGTAAATATTTATGAATTCGTACTAATACAAGTAACCAAATAAATAAGTGGGAAGAAAGAGGTAATATTCATAATACCAATAAATGAATGTTAAAGGAGAAAATAGAGGATCATTGTTAGGCATAAACCACAGTAATACATGTTGCAGACGAAATCTACTAGTGAATGATAAATTACTGGATGAAAGTTTCAAGAGAAACAAGATTTGCATAGTCTCAAAGTATCTCCCCCCCATCCCCCAAACACTTACCAGGTACAAAGGAAAAGAAAATATCTTTCTAGTGTGGGAACCTGGCAGATAGGAACTTAAACAAGCTAAGTATCTCCAGGAATAAGATATTAATATTATGAATGACATTGTTAACCTCATGATGATACAGTGAGGACATGATCTTATGGTATTCTTGCCCAAAGAATATAAGCTTACTCCAATTACAAGGAAACAGCAATTAAGGACATTCTACAAAATCACTGATTAGGGTTTTTTCAAAGTGTCAAGATGATGAAAGACAGACTGAGGAACTTTAAAAGACTGGAGGGGAAAGGAGAAATAAAAAAGTGTTTGCATAGGATCCTGAGACAGATAAAAGAAGCACTAAACTTAATAATTGGTGAAATTTGAAAAAGTTTTATAGTTAATAATACTGTATTAATGTTAATTTCCTGGTCTCAATAATCTCTGAACAGGTAAGATGTTAACAGGGAAAATTGGGTAAGAGATATAAGGGAACTCTGTAATATTTTTTCAGCCTTTCTTTAAGTCTAAAATTAGTTCAGAATAAAAAGCTAAATAGTAAAGATATTTTTGAAGCCCTGCAAAATATTGAAGTCTGATTTTTCTTGTAACAGGGTTAGAAAGAGGCTTCTGAAACACCGGGAAGAAACCTTAAGGATAGATCGAGCCTGCAGACAAGAAACATTTGCTTACGAGATGGTAAATGTCCTGTCTTTTCCACCTTTTCCCATGAAACAAAATCTCTTTCTTGGCTGTTACCCATAACTGTATGGTAGTTTACATTGGATATGCTTAGCTAGAAACAAATGAGAGAACCTTCACTGGGACTAGTAGGAGAAAAAGACGCATAAAATTCAGGTGGTGGGGAATTCCGTGATAGTCCAGTAGTTAGGACCCCACGCATTCACTACCTGGGGTGTGGGTTTGCTCCCCTGTTGGCAAACTGAGATCCTGTAAGTCGTGCAGCACAGGCAGAAAATAAGAAAGTTCACGTGATGGCACATTTTCCTCTCAATGCTCGGCCTTTATTTTTGTCTTTACTTTGGTCTTGCTCTATTAGGCTAATTTCATGCCTTTCACCACCCTATTTCTGATGTTTTTGTTCTGCTCCTGGTTTTGGTCTGTAGTGTGTGCTCAGTGGTGTCTGACTCTTTGCAACCCTGTGGACTGTGGCCCACCAGACTCCTCTTGTCCATTGAATTTTCCAGGCAAGAATACTGGAGTGGGTTGCCAATTCCTTTTCCAGGGGATGTTCCCAATCCAGGAACTGAACCCATGTGTCTTACATCTCCTGCACTGGCAGGCGGGTTCTTTACCACTGCACCACCCATTCTTTTCTAATCCATTGTTTCTTAGGTAAAACCCTCAGAATGACTTAAGATGAATACCGAGGAATTTACATAACATGAAATTTAACATTTTAACCGTTTTATTAGTTTAGCTGTGGGTTTTTCATATATGGCCTTTATCATGTTGAGTAAGTTCCCTTTAGTTCCTATTTTATTTAATGATTTTATCAGAAAGGGTATTGACTTTTGTAGAAATTTTTATTTTTTTTTTGCATCAGTTGGGATGATGCTTTTTTTCCCCATCATTCTGTTTGGTGATTTGTTATGTTGAAATACCCTTGCATCCTCAGAATGAGTCCCCCTTGGCTTTGTGACATGCAGTCCCTTTTATATGCTGCTGAACTTGATTTGCTAGTATTTTGTTAAGTTTTATCTTTATATTCATAAAGGATATTGACCTGTAGTTTTCTCACAGTGTCTTTGTCTGACTTGGGTATCAGAGTGTGCTGATCTCATAGAATAAGTTAGGAAGTATTTTCTCCTTTTCACATTTTTTGGAGGACTTTAGGAAGGATTGATAAATTCACATGAAGCCATCTAGACCTGGGCTTTTCTTTGTTAGGAGGTTTTTAATTTTTGATTCAGTTTTCTTACTTGTTACAGTTCTATTCATACTTAATATTTTTTCTTGAGTCAGTTTTGATTATTTCTTTCCTTCTGCTAGTGTTGGATGGAGAAGGCAATGGCAACCCACTCCAGTACTCTTGCCTGGAGAATCCCAGGGATGGGGGAGCCTGGTGGGCTGCAGTCCCTGGGGTCGCACAGAGTTGGACACAACCGAAGCCTCACAGCAGCAGCAGCAGCAGCAGCAGCAGCAGCAGCAGCAGCTAGCTTTGGGTTAAATTTTCTTTTTCTGGTTCCTTGGGGTATGCACTCGGAGAAGGCAATGGCACCCCACTCAAGTACTCTTGCCTGGAAAATTCCATGGACTGAGGAGCCTGGTGGGCTGCAGACCAGGGGGTCGCTAAGAGTCAGCTCGACTAAGCGACTTCACTTTCACTTTTCACTTTCTTGCGTTGGAGAAGGAAATGGCAACCCACTCCAGTGTTCTTGCCTGGAGAATCCCAGGGACGGGGGAGCCTGGTGGGCTGCCATCTCTGGGGTCGCACAGAGTCGGACACGACTGATGTAACTTAGCAGCAGCAGCAGCAGCAGCAGGGTATGCACTTGGGTTATTGGTTTGAGATTGTTCTTTTCCAGTGTAGATGTTTAGAGCTAAAAGTTTTCCTCTTTCTACTGCTTTTGCTGCATCTTATTAAGTTTCTAATGTTGTGTTTTTGTTTCTATTTGTCTCAAAGTATTTTGTTATTTCCCTTGTGGTTTCTTTTTTGACCTATTGGTCCTTTAAGAGTGTATTGTTTAATTTCCACATGGAAATGTTCAGTGTTCTGTCTCAATGTTTGGAGTTCCTCAGTGGTAGTTTCTGTCAAATTCTTTTTTCTTGTGAATGGGGCATATTTTCCTGTTTGTGTGTTTTATAAGTTTTTGTTGAGAACTGGACATTCTGAGTGTGTTTTTTTCCTTGTTGAGGGCTAGAGCTCTTTTGAATTTTCCAAACTATTTTTCCAGTGTGTAGTCCTTGTTGTGTACAAGCATATCTCATTTTACTGTGCTTTATTATGCTTCACAGGTAGTGTGGTGGTGGTTTTTTTTTTTTTAATTATGAAGGTTTGTGGCAACCCTGCATTGAGTAAGTCTATTTGGCACCATCTTTCCAACAGAATTTGCTCCCTTGATGTCTCTGTCACATTTTGATTATTCTCACAATATTTCAAACTACTTCATTAATATCATTCTTATTATGGTGATCTCTGATCATTAACATTACAACTACAGCTCACTGAAGGCAAAGAAGATAGCGTTTTTTATCAATCAAGTGTTTTTAATTATGGTTCCAGTCTGTACATTGTTTTTTGGGACATGATGCTATTATTACACACTAAATAAACTACAGCATAGTGTAAATATAACTTATGTGCATTGGGAAACCAAAAAATTCATATGACTTACTTTATTGAGATACTTGTTTTTGTGGCGGTCTGGAGCTGAACCCACAGTAGTTCAAGGTCTACCCATATGGTTGCTGATGTTTCTGATTCATTATCTCTAGTCAACCAGTGACCTGATCAAGATTTCCTTAAATGTATGACTCCACAAAGGGTCATTTGTCTTCAAATTTTCCAGTTGATGCTGCTGGGGGAAGCCACTTGCTGGTAAGAGCATTGCAGAGAAGCAGCCAATTCTGACTCCATGTTGCAACTGTTTCTTTGACTTGCTTTTCATTGCTTTTGTTATTATAATCATGTGTAATGGATGCTTTAAAGGACCCTGCCCCTCAACCTGACTGTTAAAAGTGCCTTTTTTTCAGAACCCTGTCCTCCTGTAGATGGCAGGAAGGAAGAAATGAATACATCCCCCAACTGAGGCTTGCCGTTTTAGGAGATGTTTGCAAGATTAATGGCCTTTTTCTTTGCTTCCTCACCTCACGCCATCTCTGATCTATAAAAGAACCTGGCATCAGACCCCAATAAGATGGTTATTTTGAGGCACTAGCCTGCCATCTTCTCACTCTGCTAGCTTTCTGAATAAAGTCATTTTCCTTGCCTCAACACCTCATCTCTCAGATTCATTGGCTTGTCATGGGGTGAGCAGAGCAAGCTTGGACTCCATAACAAGAGGGCCAGAACCAAGGCAAGCTTCTGCACCAGGGCCTCAGAGCATTGCCAGACCAACCACAGCATACTTACCCCTATTTTTTGGAGAACATGATCCCACATTGCTCATCATGGCATCAGCTACTTTTTCCAGGACCACAGCCTGCTATCTCTACATCTGCAGTGGGGCTAAGAGTGGGGCCTGGTAGTTGGTTTATACCCTCTGCTTACCTAGGAAACATCAGCAGCTGTTTTTCTTCATTGGGGCACTCACCTGATTGATATAAGAGTTTGATCAGAGTCCAGCATGCCAAAATAGTTAATTCTAATCTCTTTCTGTCTTCATGGTTGCTTTGCTGGAGGGACTTAGCTTACTGTGCCTCTGTTTCCTACTGTGCCATTTTGCATGACATCACTCCCACCTACTTTTAAAACATCTTTTGCACCTTCTTAACCAGTCTACTCTGATGGCCTCTATTTTATAGTTATTGGGGCTCAAATGGTAAAGAATCTTCCTACAATGCAGTAGACTGGCATTTGATCCCTGATGGAGAGATCCCCTGGAGAAGGGAATGGGCCACCCACTGCAGTATGCTTGCCTTGAGAACTCCATGGACAGGGGAGCCTGGTGAGCCAAGCACATATAAAGGGAAGTGTGATGTTGTGATGGATTAAATGTGATAGCAAATTTGGAAAACTCAGCAGTGGCCACGGGACTGGAAAAGGTCAGTTTTCATTCCAATGCCCAAGAATGCTCAAACTACCGCACAATTGCACTCATCTCACACGCTAGCAAAGTAATGCTCAAAATTCTCCAAGCCGGGCTTCAGCAGTAGGTGAACCATGAACTTCCAGATGTTCAAGCTGGTTTTAGAAAAGGCAGAGGAACCAGAGATCAAATTGCCAACATCCGCTGGATCATGAAAAAAGCAAGAGAGCTCCAGAAAAACATCTATTTCTGCTTTATTGACTATGCCAAAGCCTTTGACTGTGTGGATCACAATAAACTGTGGAAAATTCTGAAAGAGACGGGAATACCAGACTACCTGGCTTGCCTCTTGAGAAACCTGTATGCAGGTCAGGAAGCAACAGTTAGAACTGGACATGGAACAACAGACTGGTTCCAAATAGGAAAAGGAGTGCGTCAGGGATGTATATTGTCACCCTGCTTATTTAACTTATATGCAGAGTACATCATGAGAAATGCTGGGCTGGAAGAGGCACAAGCTGGAATCAAGATTACCGGAGCAATATTAATAACCTCAGATATGCAGATGACACCACCCTTTTGGCAGAAAGTGAAGAAGAACTAAAGAGCCTCTTAATGAAAGTGAAAAGGGAGAGTGAAAAAGTTGGCTTAAAGCTCAGCATTCAGAAAACGAAGATCATGGCATCCAGTCCCATCACTTCCTGGCAAGTAGATGGGGAAACAGTGGAAACAGTGACAGACTTTATGTTTCTGGGCTCCAAAATCACTGCAGATAGTGATTGCAGCCATGAAATTAAAAGACACTTACTCCTTGGAAGGAAAGTTATGACCAACCTAGACAGCATATTAAAAAGCAGAGACATTACTTTGCCAACAAAGGTCCGTCTAGTCAAGGCTATGGTTTTTCCAGTAGTCATGTATGGATGTGAGAGTTGGATTATAAAGAAAGCTGAGCGCCGAAGAATTGATGCTTTTGAACTGTGGTGTTGGAGAAGACTCTTGAGAATCCCTTGGACTGCAAGGAGATCCAACCAGTCCATCCTAAAGGAGATCAGTCCTGGGTGTTCATTGGAAGGACTGATGTTGAAGCTGAAACTCCAATCCTTTGGCCACCTGATGCGAAGAGCTGACTCATTTGAAAAGACCCTGATGCTGGGAAAGATTGAGGGCAGGAGGAGAAGGGGATGACAGAGGATGAGATGGCTGGATGGCATCACTGGCTCAATAGACATGAGTTTGTGTAAACTCCAGGAGTTGGTGATGGACAGGGAGGCCTGGCATGGTGCAGTCCATGGGGTCACAAAGAGTTGGACATGACTGAGCGACTGAACTGAACTCACTGAAAGATGTAATACTGTAGTAAAAACAGGGTTTTAGAGTGAAACATATCTGTATTTGCATTCTAACTGTCTGATTTACCCTGGGTAAATTGGTGAAGCTGAGTTTCATCTGTCAAATAACTTTCTTGATAATATGGAGGTGAAATTGCTCAGTTGTATCCAACTGTTCGTGACGTCATAGATTGCAGCCTGCCAGGCTCCTCTGTCCATGGAATTCTCTAGGCAAGAATATAGGAGTGGGTTGCCATTTCCTTCTCCAGGGATCTTCCCGTCCCAGGGATCGAACCTGGGTCTCCTGCATTGCAGGCATATTCTTTATTGTCTGAGCCACAAGGGAAGCTGTGATAATATGGAAGGAGTTATATAAAAGTGTTAATGACTGTAAATGTCAGTATTATACCAATGTTAGGTGATACTCCTATTTTATCATCAGTTGCTACGCACTTAGTGCCAAGCATCTTATTAGGTGCTTTATTTTACATTCCCAGAAACTATTCTGTAAAATAAATATTTTCTCTCTTTTTTTTTTTTTACAGATGATGAAACTAAAGCTTAGCGAGGTTTTTTAAACAATTTTCTTGAAGTAGAATTAGGAGCTAAATCCAGGGCTGATGCAAGCCCTTGCTTATAGCCCTTATTCTACACTGCCTCTGATCTGGGTCACAGTGTCTGATTTTAATGTCTCTTATTGTTTTCTTTCTTTAGGAGTCACATGCTGTAGGGAAAAAGCCTGAGAATTCAGCAGACATGATTGAAGAAGGAGAGCTTATCCTATCTGTAAATATCTTTTACCCTGTGATTTTTCATAAGGTCAGTAGTAAAACCTTTTGGACTTTACAGATAATATGAGTGACTTTTACCAGAGAGTGTATTTAAACCTTATTTGAACCAAAATAAACACAAGCATATGCTGTTTTATATGACATTCTATTTTCTTGAGTTCTTTGTTTTACAAAGAATGTCATAAAGTCAGTTTTCATATAATCTCTTAAGTAATAGGATTATAGTTAGTGTTGGAATGTATACCTGATTTCTGTACTAGTAGCCACTGAAAGTTTGTAAATCTGCAGTGATTCTGATAGTATTATTTCTTGAGGGTTTTTTTTTTTTTTTTGGTAGAAAAACTGGTTAAGGAGGGTTTTGTTTTGTTTTCACCAATTCAAAATTCTTGGGAAGTTATTGAACTAGCTAAGGACAGCTCTTCTTAGATGAAAATGCAGAAAGTTAGCAGGTCAGGGGTATCCAGGAATTTCTTAGGAATCTCTAGTAAAAAGAGCTCTATCGCAGTTAATATATTCTTAATTTCCCACATAGATGTATCATAAACTTTAATAAGATTTCATTGAAATATTACTGTACATAAATTGCACTTGTGAATAAACTTTTATGATTCATCTGTGGTATAGTTAGCTAGCACTAATTATTAGATTGGTACAAAAATAATTGTGGTTTCAGACTGTGAATTTTAAATCATTATAATTAGGCTCAAACATATCTTTATTAATCAAAATAGGAAACATTACAATCAACACATCTTGCCAATGAGAAATAAGTTTTTTTATTCCTGTAGCATAGAAATCCACACTTCAGGATTTGATGAATTCTTGGAAAGCATTTTCTTCCTCCTGCTGGTTGTGGAAGTGTTTTCCCTTTAAGAAGTTGTCAAGATGCTTGAAGAACTGGTAGTCAGTTGGTAGTCAGGTGAATATGGCAGGTATAAACATAAAATAAAACCTTGTGGCCCAGTTGATTCAACTTTTGAAGCATCGGTTGTGCGGTGTGTAGGCAGGCATTGTCATGCATAAAAATTGGGCCCTTTCTGTTGACCAGTGCTGGCTGCCAGTGCTACAGTTGCATTTCATCTATTTGCTGAGCATACTTCTCAGATGAAATGGTTTCACTGGGATTCAGAAAGCTGTAGTGGTCAGACCAGCAGCAGAACACCAGTGACCATGATTTTTTTTTGGTGCACATTTGCTTTGGGAAGTTCTTTGGAGTTTCTTCTCGGTCTGACCACTTAGCTGGTTGTCGCCAGTTCTCATATAAAATCCACTTTTTGTCCCAAATCACAATTTGATTGAGAAAGAGTTCGTTGTATAGAATAGACAACAACACTTCAGAGAGAAAGGTTTTTTTGATTTTCAGTCAGCCCATGAGGCACCCACTTACTTTTTCACCTTTTTCACCTTTCCAGTTTGTTTCAAATGAGGAATAGCTGTAGAATGGTTAACGTTGAGTTCTTAGGAAACTTGTGTAGTTTTAAGAGGATCAGCTTCAATGATAACCCTCAACTGGTTTTTGTCAACTTTGGTGGCTGTCCACCACGCTCCTCATCTTCATGGTTCTCGTCTCCTTTGTAAAACTTCTTGAAGTTTTGCACTGCACTGTAAGTTTGTTAGCAGTTCCTGAGCCAAATGCATTGTTGATGTTTCAAGTTGTCTCTGTTCTTTAGAACCCATTTTGAACTCAAATTAGAGAATCACTCAAATTTGCTTTTTGTCTAACATCATTTCCATAGTCTAAAACAAATATAAAATAAACAGCAGGTAATAAGTCATTAGCAAAAAAAGAAAAGTGAGAAATGTGCAATAATGTGATGTATAACACAACCACATTTATTTAAGAGTATATTCCAATATCAAACAACAAATTTCAACAGTGTAAAAACTGCAATTACTTTTGTACCAATCTAATACCCTGTTTGATTAAGATCCTAAATTATCAATCAAAGAAAACAAAGCAAAGCAAAACTAATAAGACCAAATGTCAGTAGTGTATAGATTCCTTGATTTCAGTGAGATAGCTTTCAGGACAATTTAAAAGTCAGTGAAATTATATTCCTAAGACTCTTCATATTAATGTCACTTTAGTAGCAACTTGGTTATAAATTTTCACTTAAACTAAAAAAAAGTTTAATTGCCACGTGTATTAGTCCATTCTGGCTGCTATAACAAAATAGCACAAACTGGGTGGCTTATAGGCAACAGAAACTTGTTTCTCACAGTTCTGGAGGCTCAAAGTCTAAGATCAGGGTGCCAGCATCTGGTAAGCGCCCTCTCCCAGGTCACATCGTTTTTATAAAGGCACTAATCCCATTCATGAGGGGGTCCACCCTCATGACCTAATCACCCTCAAAGGCCCACCTCCTAACATCAGCACACTGGGCCTTAGGATTCCAACATGCAAATTTTGGGCAAATATAAGCAGCGCAGCACCAAGTGTCTGTTGTACTCATAGGATTTTAATTTATGGAGGCGACTGAGTGACAGCACTAGAGACCAGTGTCACTGAAAGATTTTCATTATTTACATTTCCTGGGGCTAAGAGTATGCCATGGCATGCAGCACCAAAGGGGCAGTACCAGGATCATTCAGAAGGCAAGGGGAAAGCACAGGCCACAGCCCTTACTGGTTTCCACAGGAAAGGCAAGGCAGAGCGGAGTAAGCAGTTTGGGACTGGCTAGCTTGAATAATTCCTGTGGGCTCTGGGCTGTGGGGCTGTCCTTGTTGTCTGGTACCTGGCTGTGGTTTGACATAGGACAGAGGAGAAATACTGACTTGGTATAATGAGAGTTGGATAGAGATAGTTTCAGAGTATGGGCTCTGGATCACAGGGGAGAGGTAAATAGCTGACAGTTAGTTTGGACCTATAATTAATAGATGCTGGGACTTCCCCGTGGTAAAGAATCTGCCTTCCAATGCAGGGGACATGGGTTCAGTCCCTGGTCAGGTAGCTAGGATCCCACATGCTGTGGGGCTACTTAGCCCACATGCCACATCTAGAGAGAAGCCCTTGTGGCACAATGAACGATCCCACATGTCAGTCACAGGGAAGAGCCTACATACCGCAGCTAAGACCCGACACAGCCAAATAAATAAAATGAATAAATATTTTTAAAAGATCAATGCTGAGTGGACAAATGCAGAATCTAAGAAAACTCAGGACAGCATATTATGGGTATAACTTAAGATAACCAGTAACTTAATTTAGATCTGGTCATGACAGGATTTACAGTTGAATTGCTTTGTCTCTAAGTGAACACTGATTTATTTACTGTCTGACTCGTAGCACAGAGAACACAAGCCCTACCAAACGATGCTGGTATTGGGCAGTCAAAAGCTCACGGAACTGAGGGATTCCATTTGCTGTGTCAGTGACCTCCAGATTGGTGGGGAATTCAGCAACACTCCTGACCAGGCTCCTGAGAACATCAGCAAAGTAAGGTGATTTTTAAAATTTCTAACCATCATAGAACAGGAGAAAATAATAATCATAAGCTAAGGAAATAGGATTACAGGCTCATAAGCATTCCAGTAAATGCTTTCTTCTGTGCCATTCCATCAAGCTTATCCCTTCTTTTTATCATCAAGACCTTTTCAAAGATGAGGCTATATTTGGTTTTGATTTCATCTCCCATTTATTTCTCAACCATTCTTTGTACACTCTTCTTTCTAAGGGCACAGTACCAACCAATAGGTCTCTTTTCCATGTGCATACAACTTGATCTCACTGTAGCATTGGAATTTGCTGTTCACTCTCTCTTCTTTCAAACTCTGTATGAGTTTGTCTGTCATAACTGACCCTAGCAGAGGGTTGGAGTCCACCCAAGAGCATCACTGCCCACGGAAGAACCTTTCAACCCACGACAGAAGCAAATAGGGACATACCCTGTGACACTGGGCCTTGCTGGTACTTCCCAGGGTGCTGCTCTCAAAAGGACAGAGAAACCTTCCATACTTGCTGAAACAGGATAGAAAGGCAGACGGGCCACCCACAGTTTTCAGAAGGGATTGCTTACTCAATAATGTAGTAGGGCCTGGATCCTTCTGAATTTCATCACAGAGCAAGCTTGACCAAGTTCTATTAGCTGGTACAACCCTGGCAGAGGACCTCAGATTTACTGGCATATTTAAGAGGGACAGCATCTCCTGTAAGTCACTAAAAAGCCGTTTGGAACAATTAGTATGTCCAATAGAGTTTGGACATGAACCATCAGAATCTCTTTATGCTCATTCCTTTATCATCAGCCACATAAATGCCGTTATAACTTAGGTCTCATCTTAATTCTTATTCTAAATTCATCTCCTGGGCTTTCCCCCCAGTTTTAATTTTCATGGTTTTAAGTATACTCCAGTCTTTATGAATCTCTTTCTCTCTTGGTTTCCAAACTCATTCTTTGTAAGTGTCTACTGGACATTCTCATTAGCCTCAGTGCTGCGTGACATTTTTACCATGTCTCTATACTTGATACACCCTTGATACCTACCTTTTAAAGGTAACTGTTTTGTTCCTTCTGAAACTGCCCACATCTTTTCCTTATCACTCCCCCTCAGCTGCTATTTATTTCACTGAGAAAATACGTTATCAGAAAAGAATTTTCTGTCATCTCTCACCCACATTTACCCATCTGCCCATGCATTCTCCTTCCCACCTGTTACAGTGGATGGATTAAAACTGCTGCTATCAAAGCCAGTCTAGGTGTCTGCTAGATTCCAACCCCACTGCATAACCAAGGACTTTGTTCTTGTACTATCCCCTTTTTTCCTGCATCATCAGCTTTTCCCTTCTGTTGCCTGTCACATCAGCACACAAATAGACTGTACTATCTCCTACCCTAAAACCTTCTCTTACCATGTATCTTCCTCTGGCTACCATCTCATTTTTCTGTTTTCTTCTCATTAAACTGACTCAAGAATCATGAATTAATAAGTGCCTCAGCTCATTGTTTCTCTTTTTCTCTCCCCTTTGTCCTACACGCACTCTTGTTCATCACCACTCCACCAAAATCACTTCATTGTTGTCGCCACAGATTCATTTCTCGTCTTACTTGATCTCTAATCAGCACAACACAAGTAAATATTCCTTCTTCCTTGAACCACTTTCTTAACTTGGCTTTTAAGACATTACACCCGCCTCATTTTCTTCTTATCCGACTGACTTTTTTACTCCTCTGCTGGATGCTTCTGATCCTCCCAACCGGTGAATGTTACTAAGCCCTTTGAATCAAAGTGAACTTGTCCAGATTCCTAGTCCAGATTTGTTATCTCCAATCTCAGTATCTCCAAACTCCAGAATTATTTTTTCCAATTGCCTCCTTGACCATTACTGAACGTCTAATAGCCACTTTAAACCTAGTATGTTCAGAAACAGACTCTAGTTCTCTCTTCCTCCTCAAATCTGTACCTTCCCCAGTGTTTCCATCTCAGTAAATATGCTCATTCTACACCTGGTTTCTTAAGCCAACAACCTTGGAATCATCTTTGCCTCCTTTTCATCCCACATGGAAGGTGTCAGCAAGTGCTTTGGCTCTACTTTCAAATTATGTTTAGTATCTGTCCGTGTATCTGCTTCACAGGTAGCAGACTGAGAAACCACCGTCATCTCTTGCCTGAACTGTGGAGTAGCCTAGTGACCATTCCCGCTGCTCCCTTTCACACTTCTGTTTATCCTTTACACCAAGCCAGAATGATACTCTAAAGTATCAGGCAGACCCTGTTGCTTTTCAACTGGAAAGTCTATAGAGGCTTCCTCTTACATGTAGAATAAAATACAAAGTCCTTTTTGTGGTCCTGTCTGCCTCTGAACTTTATATCTTAACACCCTCTTTGTCACTTGTTGCCTTCACACCATGAGCCATTCTTGCTCTTTCTCATATATGCTAAGCAGGGTCTTGCTCAGAGCCTTTGTTTCTCTTGTTTCCTCACCTTAGATATTGTTTTTCACCCAGGTATTCAGATGGCTCACTCCTTCATTTCTTAATGTTTCTGATGTTGCCTTGACAAAGAGATCTTTCCCTCTCTTCCCCAGACTTGCTAATAACACTACCTAATGTTAAGTTATATGTTTGTCTGTCTTCTCTTGAACCATGAGGGTAGGGTCTTTGTTTTAGGAATATAGGAATACAGAGGAATTTAGAAATTAGGAATACAGAGGTGTATTTCTGTGATGATGTGTGGCACAGAGGAAGTGGTCAAGTCCTTGTTGAATAAATAAACGAACCAGAATACCTCAAGCTCAACGTTTAGTCTTGAACTCATTACTCTACCATCTCCCTTTTTCTTCAGATGAAACTCTCCTTTTCCACTCCTCTTTATTCTGCCTTAATAGCTCCAGACTCTGTTTTTTCCACTGCTGTGTGCTTTAGTTTGGGCCCTCAGCGTCTTCTCCAGGAACTATTATAGAGACTTCTTAACTGGTTTTCCCACCTTAAGACTGTCCTATACATGCCACTCAAGATGTCTTTTAAAAACAAATCAAATACCAAGAGGGAACTCTCTGGACATTGGGTAATTGTGATGTGTTGTTGTAGGTTTATCCTTGGTAACAAACGTATCATTCTGGTGAGTGGTGTTGATAATGCAGGCAGGCCATGCATGTGTGCTGCATGGGAAACCTCTGCCTTCCTGTTTTATTGTAAACCTAAAACCGCTCTAAGAGAATAAAATGTTTAAAAAATTGATCCTATGATTCTCCAATCCAAACATCTCAGTGGTTCTCCATTGTCTGTAGTCCAAGCTCCTTAGGCTGACAAATAAGGCCTTTTGTGAAGTGTTTCACAAGTTAACTTTCTATACTATTCACCCGCCCTCCTTTTACACCTTAGGCTTCGGCCACAGTGACTTTATCTTCCTCAAGCATACCATACTGTTTTATGCCTCTGAGTGTTTGAACACGGGTGGGAAGCCCTTACTGTCATTTATGAGATTCTTCTTGAGGGTCCTCTGTTTGCCATTCTGGCATGTTTCATGTATCGATTCTAATGCTTTGTAATAATATGCGATACTATTTGATACGTTTGTCTGCCCCACAAGACTGGCTGTGTTCCAGTCTTTTTGGTGACTGGCATGGAGAGCAGCATACTTTCTGAGTTACATTGAAAATGGTTATAAGATACTGGGGTTCTTCAGGTTTGTCAGCTTGGTGCTTTTGGAGATAAACACTAAAGAGAAACAACTGGAATCTCAAGTCTGTATGCACACTAGGAAATAAAAGGTTTATCGTTTCTTTTAAAGGAGAAGCAATCTTATGCAAAGTTTCTCTACCCTATGAGAAAAAAAAAAGGGTATAGCTATAAGTTTATAAGATGAGTTTAATAAGAAAAATATGAATTCACCCTCCTTATTTCATCCGTGTGATAACTGCTCGAAGCAGTGAGTCAGATCTGGGAATCAGTCTTAGCTCCAGGAACCCTGGGGAGTGTTTTTAACCAGACTTGTTTAGTTCAGTGTGTTTGTACATCAGCGCTCATGCCTTCAGCAGCTTTCTAACCATGACCCATAGTCCTATTTTTAACTATTTACACATCTGCTTTTACATTGTTTCTCCCTCTTGCATGTATTAAAATAATATCCTCTTATTATTTAGCACTTATCATGTGTCAGCTGTATAATACACTAGTTGATAGTTCAGGATCTTTGGAAAGAATATCACCATTTTACAGGTAGGAAAAAGGTGGTCAGAGCATTGTTGTAAGTTAACCCTGTTGGGTCAGGAGTGGTGGAGGCTAGATTCAGACCATGGTCAACTTGCCTTCAAAGCCCCATGTTTGTTCTTTGCTGTGTTGGCACTATGCCTAGCTTTAGACATCTATCCCCTACCCTTTTGTTTATTTGGTGAACAAGCACTGCATGAAAACTTGAGTTGTGCTGGTTAAGGGCAAGATTCTAGTACTTGCACTTTGTGGAGTCTTTGCGTGTTCAGGGACCTGTTTCATTTGTCTCCTTGTTCTCCAACTATGTTTTTAGAAAGGTGAACTCATATAATTAAGTGAAATTTTCCTGATGCTAATACTTGTTAGGTCTGTGGAAAATTTTTTTATTTTATTGATTAACATTTGTATTTTATGGTTTTAAGTTTTCCCTTGGAAAATTCTAAATACACACACAAAAAAGACAAGCATATATGTATGGCTGAGTCCATTCACTGTTCACCTGAAACTCACAATATTGTTAATTGGCTATACCCTCATATAAAATAAAAAGCTTAAAAAAAAAAGAGAGACTAGTATAATGAGTCTTATGTACCCATTATCCACCTTCAACAGTTCTCAGCATTTTGCCAGAATTATTTCATCTGTTTACCCCATGCCATTGTCACACCTAACAAACTGAAAATAAGTCCTATGTTATAACGATTTTTTTTAACAGAGAGATGTTTGGCATGTATTCTATTGGTGATCATGGAATAAATTATTTACCTGCAGGTCTCGTAGCTGAGAAAATAAGAATCTTTATTCCAGTCAATAAGCAGGACTTAAATAAAATACTTTCCTTGAGTAATTTGGTGTGTGACAGGACTAGGAGGACTGGGCCAGGGTATTTAAATCTTTTTTAAAAGCCATGTCTAAAATGTAATGTGTTTTGCTAATGTTTGTTTTAGACTCTAGTACTTCAGGAATGAAGTAAAATTTTAAAATATGTGTATACCTAAAGCAACTAGAAAAGGAAAAAATGAGGAACTCCAGGGTTTGAAGGAAAGAAATCATAAAAATTGGGGCAGAAATAAATGCAAAAGAAACAAGAGAGACCATAGCAAAAATCAACAAAGCTAAAAGCTGGTTCTTTGAGAAGATAAATAAAATAGACAAACCATTTGCCACACTCATCAAGAATCAAAGGGAGAAGAATCAGATCAACAAAATTAGAAATGAAAATGGAGAAATCACAACAGACAACACAGAAATACAAAGGATCATAAGAGACTACTATCAGCAACTATATGCCAGTAAAATGGACAACTTGGAAGAAATGGACAAATTCTTAGAAAAGTATAACTTTCCAAAACTGAACCAGGAAGAAATAGAAAATCTTAACAGACCCATCACAAGCACGGAAATCGAAACTGTAATCAGAAATCTTCCAGCAAACAAAAGCGCAGGATCAGACAGCTTCACAGCTGAATTCTACCAAAAATTTAGAGAAGAGCTAACACCTATCCTACTCAAACTCTTCCAGAAAATTGCAGAGGAAGGTAAACTTCCAAACTCATTCTATGAGGCCACCATCAGCCTAATACCAAAACCAGACAAAGATGCCACAAAAAAAGAAAACTATAGGCCAGTATCACTGATGAGCATAGATGCAAAAGTCCTTAACAAAATTCTAGCAAACAGAATCCAACAACATATTAAAAAGATCATACCTAATGACCAAGCAGGCTTTATCCCAGGGATGCAAGGATTCTTTAATATTCACAAATAAATAAATGTGATACACCACATTAACAAATTAAAAGATAAAAACCATATGATTATCTCAGTAGATGCAGAGAAAGCCTTTGACAAAATTCAACATCCATTTATGATAAAAACCTTCCAGAAAGCAGGCATAGAGGGAACATACCTCAACATAATAAAAGCCATATATGATAAACCCACAGCAAACATTATCCTCAAAGGTGAAAAATTGAAAGCATTTCTCCTAAAATCAGGAACAAGACAAGGGTGCCCTCTCTCACCACTACTATTCAACATAGTTTTGGAAGGTTTAGCCACAGCAATCAGAGAAGAAAAAGAAATGAAAGGAATCCAGATTGGAAAGGAAAAAGTAAAACTCTCACTGTTTGCAGACGACATGATCCTCTACATAGAAAACCCTGAAGACACCACCAGAAAATTACTAGAGCTAATCAATGAATATAGTAAAGTTGCAGGATATAGAATTAACACACAGAAACCACTTACATTCCTATACACTAACAGTGAGAAAACAGATAAATTAAGGAAACAGTTCTATTTACCAAACAACGAAAAGAATAAAATACTTAGGATTAACTCTACCTAAAGAAACAACAGACCAATATGTATATATATATATAAAACACTGATGAAAGAAATCAAAGATAACACAAATAGATGGAGAAATATACCATGCTCATGGATCTGAAGAATTAATATAGTGAAAATGAGTGTACTACCCAAAGCAATCTATAGATTCATTGCAATCCCTATCAAGCTACCAATGTTATTTTTCACAGAACTAGAACAAATAATTTCACAATTTGTATGGAAATACAGAAAACCTCGAATAGCCAAAGCAATGTTGGGAAATAAGAATGGAACTGGAGGAATCAACCTGCCTGACTTCAGCTATCCTACAAAGCTACAGTCATCAAGACAGTATGGTACTGGCACAAAGACAGAAATATAGATCAGTGGAACAAAACAGAAAGCCTAGATATAAATCCACGCACCTATGGACACCTTATCTTTGACAAAGGAGGCAAGAATATACAATGGAGAAAAAAATCTCTTTAACAAGTGGTGCTGGGAAAACTGGTCAACCACTAGTACAAGAATGAAACTAGAACACTTTCTAACACCATACACAAAAATAAACTCAAAATGGATTAAAGATCTAAATGTAAGAGCAGAAACTATAAAACTCCTAGAGGAAAACATAGGCAAAACACTCTGTGACATAAATCACAGCAGGATCCTCTATGACCCACCTCCCAGAGTAATGGAAATAAAAGCAAAAATAAACAAATGGGACATAATTAAACTTAAAAAAGCTTTTTTAACTATAAGCAAGGTGAAAAGACAGACTTCAGAATGGGAGAAAATAATAGCAAATGAAGCAACTGACAAAGAATTAATCTCAAAAATATACAAGCAGCTCCTGCAGCTCAATTCCAGAAAAATAAATGACCCAATCAAAAAAATGGGCCAAAGAACTAAACAGACATTTCTCCAAAGAACACATACAGATGGCTAACAAACACATGAAAAGATGCTCAACATCACTCATTATCAGAGAAATGCAAATCAAAACCACAGTGACATACCATCTCATGCCAGTCAGAATGGCTGCTATCCAAAAGTCTACAAACAAGAAATGCTGGAGAGTGTGTGGAGAAAAGGGAACCCTCTTACACTGTTGGTGGGAATGCAAACTAGTACAGCCAGTAGGGAGCATAGTGTGGAGATTCCTTAAAAAACTGGAAATAGAACTGCAGTGTATCCCACTGCTGGGCATACACACCAAGGAAACCAGAATGGAAAGAGACACGTGTACCCCAATGTTCATTGCAGCACTGTTTACAATAGCCAAGACATGGAAGCAACCTCGATGTCCATCAGCAGATGAATGGATAAGAAAGCTGTGGTGCATATACACAATGGAATATTACGTAGCCATTAAAAAGAATGCATTTGAATCAGTTCTAATGAGGTTCATGATACTGGAGCCTATTATACAGAGTGAAGAAAGAAAAGTCAGTCAGTAAGTCAGAAAAACACCAATACAGTATACTAACACATATATATGGAATTTAGAAAGATGAGAACGGTGACCCTATATGTGAGACAGCAAACAAGACACAAATGTATAGAACAGTCTTTTGAACTCTGTGGGAGAAGGCGAGGGTGGTATGATTTGAGAGAATAGCATTGAAAATGTATATTATCATATGTGAAACAGATCTCCAGGCCAGGTTCCATGGATGAGACAGGGTGCTCAGGGCTGGTGAACTGGGATGACCCTGAGGGATGGGATGTGAAGAGAGGTGGGAGGGCGTTTAGGATGGGGAACACATGTACACCCATGGCTGATTCATGTCAATATATGGCAAAAACCACTATAATATTGTAAAGTAATTAGCCTCCAATTGAAACAAGTTAATTAAATTAAAAATAAAATAAAAAAAGAAAGTATTCCTTTTACTCAATCCTATTAATAAAGATTTTAAGAGTTAAAAAATAAAAATATGTGTATAAAATCAGAATCATTTTCTGCTCAGGTTTTTTTTTTTTTTCCAGATAGCTAGTTTGGGTTTATTTTTATTTGTTTTTTTAGTGGTTCTTCAGGTTTTAATGTCTGATCTATTGATCTTTTTAATATTGCTCAGATTAGAAGATCTCTTTTTGTCACTAATCCCTTAAAAGAACTCTCAGGCTTCCCTAGTGACTCAGTGGTAAAGAGTCCACTTGCCAGTGCAGGAGATGCGAGTTCAGTCCCTGGTCAGGGAGAGCCACTGGAGAAGGAAACGGCAACCCACTCCAGTATTCTTGCCTGGGAAATCCATGGAGAGAGGAGCCTGGTGGGCTAGTCTGTGGGGTTGCAAAGAGTCGGACATAACTTAGTGACTAAACGACAACAAAGAGGAACTTTTAGACAATACTTTATGCATATATTATTGTTCTTTATTCTAAGTAAAGCCTTGGTATAGGAAGAATGGTAACATAAATTTAAGTTGTAAAACCTTTCCTACCCAAGCTTATCTGACATTTCTTTCACCCATTACCATTTTCCTCCTAGCAGATCTTAGGAATGTTCCTGAGGTTCTGATGTTCCAGACTTGAATGTCAGCAAGAGAATAAATGACTATTAGATACCTAACGACTTTGTTAAATGATCATACTGGTTATCCATAGTTACCTTGATAGATCTTTATCTTACCTTAGACTAATAGTGAAAGTGACTTCTTGGCACTAATTTTTCCATATCAGCTGGTAATTTCCCTCCCTTGGAACTTGTTTGGCTTAAACTAGGTGACAAAATAGGGAAACTGGTTAGGATCTCTGGTTACCATTAGAAATGAAAGTTAACTTATTGATGGTACTTTGGGCAAGGTTGCTTCAGTAAGAATAGATATTCACATTCTGCTTGCCTACAAGTTATTTGAAAATACAAAAAAGGATAACATAATTCCATGATCATTGTCATTATCACTGGGGAAACATCAGTGAGGTGACTTTAGTTTTCAGTTCTGGTATCTAAAACAATTGTCACTGCTGTGTATGCATATCATAAAATAATACTGACACTGAATCTCAGGACAACATACAAATTTAAATCAAACCTAGAGATTAAAACTGCAATAGAAAAGAATTGAAAATAGTAGCAAGAATTGTATCTGTCTTTATCCCTGGTGACCAAGATAATACCTTATCATATAGGAGGTTCCTGTTAAATGTTAATAAGCTGAGCATATTCTGTGAAGGTGCATGAAATTACTGTAAAATGTACTAGTGTGGACATACAAATTTGGAATTAATACTTAGAGCAATTTTATAATGGTTAATACTGAATTTTTTCTCAATACCATCTGTTTTCTTTTAGGACCTATACAAATCAGCCTTCTTTTATTTTGAAGGAACATTTTATAATGATAAAAGATACCCTGAGTGCAGAGATTTGAGCAGGTATAGTTTGCAAAAATCTTCTCAAAGTCTTTGCTATTTCTCATCAAAATAAGATTATCTCCACAAGTCCTATTATTGGTGTGTTAAGGATCTTTGCCAAGGAATCATTTTGTTAGATTGTTTTACTAGTTTTCAGATTAAAAAGTCTCTCTCAAATTTTAAAAATATTTTCAAAGTTATTTCATCCAGTTGGCCTAGGTTATAGTAAGTTAATCAAATTTTTACCACTGTAAGAACATTTTTTTTTAACCGAAGACATACATAGATTATTTCAAGATCTTTGCCAGCTATCTAAACTTTTCTTAAAAAAACATATTATCTACTGTTTCAGAATTATAGTTTATCTTGTGTTGAGTCTTATAGATAACATCTGGAAAAAAGTAAATTCTCCTTCAACACTTTATTATCTCTGTTCTTCACATTTAGTTAAAGTGTAGTAAATTCACTTTTTTTTGACTTGTCAGGTGTATACCATTTGTCCTAGGTGAGTGGATATATATAAGTTGTTTATGTATATAACATGAAAAATCTATGTCTGACATCGTGCTATCTACATAAAAGTATTACTATACTTTTATTACTGGTGTCCTGACAACTGAGTCTGTATATATGTATAAGTTATTCTGAGTGTTTATATAAACTCTTTCATTCTCTTTCATTATAACCACTTGTATCTATATTCTAATGCAGCAGTTCTCAAACTTGGTCTCCACACTCCTTCATACTGTAAATAATTGACCCCAAAGAGCTTTTTATGTGGGTTATAGCTGTAAATATTCACCATACTAGAGATCAAAACTAAGAAATATTTAAAAATGTTAACTAATTTAAATAATCTGGGCTTCCCTGGTGTTCCAGTGGTTAAGAATCTGCCTTGCAATGCAGAGGACACCAGTTCAGTCCCTGGTCTGGGAAGATCCCACACGCTACAGGGCAACTAAGCCGCAGCCAGTGAGCCTGCACTCGAGTCCACATGCTGAACTGCTGAGCCCACGCGCCCTAGACCCATGCTCTGCAACATGAGAGGCCACCAGAATGAGAAGCCCACACACCACAGCTGGAGAGCAGCCCCTGCTCCCTCCAACTAGCAAAAGCCTGTGTAGCAATGAAGACCCAGTGCAGCCAAAAGTTAAAACATAAAAAAAAAAAATCATCATTAAATAGTCCAATTACAGTCACCGTTAATTACATTTTTATGAAAAATAACTTTTCCAAACAGAAGAGTGATGTTATACATTTTCCATTCAATCTGAAGTGATTACACATCATTTAGCCTCCTGAAAACTGGTGTTTATGAGAGAAAAACAGCTGAAAGAGCAAATAACATTTTAGGATTACTGCAGAGATTTTTGACCACATCAACATCTCTGGGGGTTTCAGGATCTTACTTTGTGAACTGCTGCTCTCATGGATACAGAAAAATTCAGACTTCCTTCCTACTTGGCAACATGTATCAACCACTCTGATTTTCACCTCAAGATGGTAATTGTCCAATTAATTGAGTGAGCCAGCTTTTGTGAAATACTGCAGTTGCGAACTGTTTGGAGCAGTGATATCCTTGCCTTTTTCCTCCTCAGAACCATCATTGAGTGGTCAGAGTCACATGATAGAGGCTATGGAAAGTTTCAGACTGCTAAGATGGAAGACTTCACCTTCAATGACTTGTATATTAAAGTGGGTTTTCCTTACTTATACTGTCACCAGGGAGACTGTGAACACGTTGTTGTCATTACTGACATAAGGTAAGTGGTAGCACTCAGAACATTTGTCCTGTTTGATTTCACAGTAGAAAACCATGGGTAGATTTGTTTGAAATAAGAGGAATAAAAGAAATGATCACTGCCGCTTGACTCAGGAGCAGCAAAAATGTTTGCTTTTTCTACAGTGACCAACTCTGCATCTGCATCAGTGTGAGCCATTTGAAATGGTCCAACTCTTTGTAACACGACGGTCTGTCCATAGAATTCTCCAAGCAAGAATATTGGAGTGGGTTCTCTGGAGAACCCCCATATTGGATCTCTGAAGAAGATCCCTTCTTCAGGGGATCTTCTTGACCCAGGGATCAAACCCAGGTCTCCTGAATTGCAGGCAAATTCTTTACCATCTGAGCTACCAGGGAAACCCTATTTGAAATGGTAGAATATGCCAAAAATCCAGAAAAATAACTGAAGCTCCTCCTCTGCCCAAAGACAGTGTATGACTTCTCTGAGTCTCCGTGGGCCCCCCTCCTCCATTAAAAAATACTAAAAATTATATTTTATCACAGTGCTGCTATAAAGACAAATATAATACATGCTAGATTTTTGCTATAAAAGTATTTATTTAGGGGTTAGAAATCTATAAATACTCTATTAAAGTATCTTCATTTGTGTATTGGACAGCTGTTATTCTAGTAGTAATCATCCATTTTGTATTTCATATAGACCCTTTGCTTTGCACTTGTATTTCTGTGCGTGTTTCTTTTCGTCAGAATTTGAAGGAAATAAAAGGTAACTGGAGGAAGAGAAGAATAATTCTACTGTTTGACAAATATGAAGACATAGTGCTTTGATAAAGATTTATAGTGGGAAGGACTTAAGTAATCTAAAATGAGAATTAGGGATTATAAAGTTTGTGTAGCTGGTATCTCTAATGAATAAAGCTTTTCATTTCCTTATTAGGAAATCTCTGTTTATGAAAGACTACCATAGTATAGGAATAAGCTCTGGTCGATCCTTGGTCTTGGTTTGATTTCTTCTGAGAGACAGTGAAGATGTTCTACGGAGCAATGACTCACGCTGATAGCTTTCCCTGCCTCTACTTTTTTTCCTTTTTTTTTTTTGGTTTTAGTGACCAGTCTCCAAAAATTTACTTCCCATGCCCTCATTCTCAAGAATGTACTTTGTGTAAAGTACTTTACACAGAGAGTAAACCTTGAAAAAGGAAAACATGGAATACAAAGCAGGATAGATAAAGACATAAAAGGAACTCTCAGATGATAGCTGTAGAGCAGACCTAGAGAACAGCTTAGTTCAGAGACTGGAGCTGGACCCGAGGACTCAGGAAGCATGTCCCAAGACTGCTAGACCTCCCACTGGTGTGTGGCCCATGTGAAGAGCACTGTCCCATTCTGTCAGCAAATAAGGAACTGAATTAGTGACAGGTACACTGAAACCTAATAAGGAAATGCAAACATGAGAGAATTAGTAGCTAGAAAACAAGTGTTACATGAGAAAATGAACCTATAGTCAGTTGTGTGGTTTAGGGAGATGTTTAATTCATTAGTCATAATTTAAACATTAAATATCTATTTATCCAAAGTTTAGTAGTTCTGTTGAAAAGCTGTATTAAAAAGAGGCAGTTAAATGAATGGCAGACAGTTGCCTCTTAGGAAGAATTGCTGAGGCAAGAGCCAGAAGCGCTCATAAACCTCATAGATTTACAGGAATTAAAATTATATATTTCTTTGATAATGTATTTCTTTTCTAAGTTTCATATAAGCTGTTCTGCTTGCTCTTTACTCAAATGAGGGGGAATGTGCCTCAGAATAAGCATGAGATGGAAGACAATCCACTTTTCTCTGATGATCTAAGTGTCCTTACATTTCTCATAGTGTAGGTTGTACAGCATCATTCCTAAAATTCAAGGCAACTTAGAAAAGCAATTTTCACTTACTAAGCATTTGCTATGTCGGACTTTCCTAGGGAGTTTTTTAATGTAATTGACAAGTAATTCTTCCCTCAGTTGGTAAAGAATCCCCCTGCAATGCAGGAGACCCTGGTTCGATTCCTGGGCTGGGAAGATCCCTTGGAGAAGGGAAAGGCTACCCACTCCAGTATTCTGGCCTGGAGAATTCCATGGACTGTAGAGTCCATGGACTTGCAAAGAGTTGGACACAACTGTGTGCCTTTCACAAGTAATTTTTATCTTAGAGGAGGATTTAATCATTCATTGCTATCCCACAGTTTAATAGTTGGTAAGCTATCAGGTTTATTAATCACTTTCTGATGAAGGACATGGAAGCCTTCATCTTGGAACGACATGCTGCAGTCCATGGGGTCACAGAGAGTCAGACACGACTTAGCGACTGAACAACAAATCATTTTCTGATGGCGAAGTTAATATAGTGCTACCCTTTGTTACTGGAAAAAAAAATATCAAATTTTATAATTCTTAAAGGGTTTTTAGAATACTGTTGTACATGCCCTTCATTTTTCAAATGAAGAATTGGGGGGTCCAGCATGGTTAAGGATTTATCCAAACCCACTATGCTGATAAATGGTGTAAACTGACTTTCCATTTTTAAAATTTCTTAATTCTTATACCTAAAACTAAAATCCTACCAATTCACATTATACCAAAGCCAGATTTGGATTTTCAGTAAAGGAGTTTTTTAATTGAGAGAGCCATGTTTGTAATTCAAAACCACTTAATCTGTAGCACTGAGTACACTTTCTCAAACTGTGTTCCATAAAAAAAGTACTAAGTAAACAAAGCATGGATTTGAAGAAATTCACCCAGGTAATGCTGCCTACATTTCCCTCTCAAGAGTCACAGTGTACATGGCCCTGAAGAGGTTTGGGAAACTTCACAGAAAAGTGTTTAATCCCAAATGTCTTTTGGAGAAAGTGTTTTATGGAACACAACAGATTGAAAATATACCTACTGTATTGTTCATTTTGAGGTAAGGATGTGTTTCATTACAGATTACAAAAATTTGCACATCATTTATTTTTTCATGTACAAAAGGCTTGTGCATCATGACGACTGCCTGGATAAGACACTTTATCCCCTTATCATCAAGAAGCATTGGCTCTGGACCAGAAAATGTTTTGTTTGTAAAATGTTCACAGCTCGGTAAGTGATTCTGCTTTTTTCCTTGGGAAGTACTGGTTTTCAGTAGTGAAGCACTTTCGATCTTTGGTATTTGTTTTTTTCTGTTTTGAATTGAGGACATATACTTTGGTATATAAATAACATAAAAAGTTTTATCTAGTTAGAAAGCACTACAAATAGTAGTACAAATCAGTTTAAGCTACAGCTGTGTTTTTAAACAATAACCAATTGAATTATGTATAATAGAAGTCTAGGGACTAGGTCAGACTTTATAGTTTGGTGATAACTTATGCTGGATGATGTCATCAGGGAGCCAGGTTCTCTTTCTGCCTCTTGTCAGCAGTTTCCAAAATGGCTTCATCCACAGCTTCTCCATGATAAAAATAACACTTCGTCTCGTTTTTATTTTAATGAGGTCAAAATATGGTTTTATACAGTTTTGTGGTTTTGCATGTTTAGACGTTTAACTGTGAATCACTCATAAAACTATCCAGAGGAAAATGGAAGAATTTAGTGTCATTAGTGTGTTTTGGGTTCCCCACCACCACATGCTTTTCTAAATGATCAATTGAAAAACACGACAAATCAGTTATCAGATCAAAATGGCAATCAGGGAATGTCAAAACATTCCATGAGATGCACAATTCAGACAGACTGAAAAATATCATTTTCACTTAATGTGATATCCTGGTTAAAAAACAAAATCTCAGGTGACTAATAGTTACCCATATTCCTATTTGCATACCCTCTGTATATAACATTTTATCCTAAACTCTAATGTTTGAAGGCTAAGTATGTCGTTAAAATGTATGATACTTTCAAATATGGATTTATATTCTTTTCTACTTACCTTTAAGGAGAAATCTTTCAGAGAAAATTGTCCTTTTTGTCTTGTAGAATACTGGTAGTGTTACGTCTGTACGTATATATGTGTGTACAGTATTATTTATATAAAGGATTATACTGTATAAATAAGATAGAATAAGGCAATAGTGGGAATGTTACCTATACATATTACTACAGCACATTAAAGCATGAAAAAGTTGACTGTAATGACGTACATCTTTTTTAACTACAGATGGGTGACGAACAATGACAGTTTTGCACCACAGGACCCATGTTTCTTTTGTGATGTTTGCTTCCGAATGCTCCACTATGATGCAGAAGGCAACAAACTGGGGGAATTCCTCGCTTATCCCTATGTCGATCCTGGAACCTTTAATTAATATCCAAAAGTGTACCCCTGTGAAATAACTTGGTTACTTTACTTCCAAGAAATGCCAACGAGGAACAGGATCCACCAGAAACAATCGGCTAAAGTTGTCATCCCTGCAAAAAGTTCAAATCACAGATCTTCTTAAGCAGTCTGAATGTATTTAAATGTTTGAATTAAATTAATATTTATTCCAAAGTATAGTTTCTTGCCCATTTTTAAGTGAGTTGTCTATTGAGTTGTAGGACTGCTTTATGTATTCTGAATACAAATCCTTTGTCAGACTTAAGTATTCTGCTTTTCTCCCAGTCTGTACTTTGCCTATTTGCTTTGTCCAGAGGGGTTTTTACTCATCTACCATTAGCAAAATTCTCCTAAAGATACATCAAGTGATGGAAGTGTTTTGAAAATTCTTTGAAGAATATGACAGCTACACCTTGTACCATGAGGCTTCCAAGGTAAATATCCTTCAAATATCTGTAATAAAAATGGAGAGGTTAAGAATAAAAGTACTTAATAAATACAGTATTCAGAAGAGCTATTGTGTAATTTTACACTGAACTCTTATAATGTTAACTAAACACTTCAAGACTCTCACTACATGAATAATGAATGTATAAAGAGCTTGGATATATACTCATAACTTCATAGAAGTAACACTTAAATTGAAGCTTCATTTCTTGAGAACTTTTTGGAATCACAAATGCTCAAGTTTAAAATGTATGACAATTTTAGTATTTTTATGATTAAAAAAAATAGGTTTTATATAACATAACCACTGAGTGGACATGGGAAATCAAGATCCCATGGATTGCTGGCTCTGCATCGCTGTTGTTTGGCAGTAATACCCAGCATTCTATATGCAAAAATAAAACAATTATTTTTCTAGCCCAGCTCTCCATTCTTCTGGTACCTTTGTTATGATAATCTAGTTATCCAATTCTCATTTGGGGCCAGAGGACAACTTCGATAATTTTGAGGAAGGTCTAGATCCATCAGAGAAAATTGTAGCTACTTATTTTATTGAAGATCTTCACGACCCAGATAATCATGATGGTGTGATCACTGACCTAGAGCCAGACATCCTGGAATGTGAAGTCAAGTGGGCCTTAGAAAGCATCACTACGAAAAAAGCTAGTGGAGGTGATGGAATTCCAGTTGAACTATTCCAAATCCTGAAAGATGATGCTGTGAAAGTGCTGCACTCAATATGCCAGCAAATCTGGAAAACTCAGCAGTGGCCACAGGACTGGAAAAGGTCAGTTTTCATTCCAATCCCAAAGAAAGGCAATGCCAAAGAATGCTCAAACTACCGCACAGTTGCACTCGTCTCACATGCTAGTAAAGTAATGCTCAAAATTCTCCAAGCCAGGCTTCAGCAATATGTGAACCGTGAACTTCCTGATGTTCAAGCTGGTTTTCGAAAAGGCAGAGGAACCAGAGATCAAATTGCCAACATCCGCTGGATCATGGAAAAAGCAAGAGAGTTCCAGAAACACATCTATTTCTGCTTTATTGACTATGCCAAAGCCTTTGACTATGTGGATCACAATAAACTGTGGAAAGTTCTGAAAGAGATGGGAATACCAGACCACCTGATCTGCCTCTTGAGAAATCTGTATGCAGGTCAGGAGGCAACAGCTCGAACTGGACATGGAACAACGGACTGGTTCCAAATAGGAAAAGGAGTATGTCAAGGCTGTATATTGTCACCCTGTTTATTTAACTTCTGTGCAGAGTACATCATGAGAAATGCTAGACTGGAAGAAACGCAAGCTGGAATCAAGGTTGCCGGGAGAAATATCAATCACCTCAGATATGCAGATGACACCACCCTTATGGCAGAAAGTGAAGAGGAAGTCAAAAGCCTCTTGATGAAAGTGAAAGTGGAGAGTGAAAAAGTTGGCTTAAAGCTCAACATTCAGAAAACGAAGATCATGGCATCCGGTCCCACCACTTCATGGGAAATAGATGGGGAAACAGTGGAAACAGTGTCAGACTTTATTTTTTGGGGCTCCAAAATCAGTGCAGATGGTGATTGCAGCCATGAAATTAAAAGACGCTTACTCCTTGGAAGGCAAGTTATGACCAACCTAGATAGCATATTCAGAAGCAGAGCCATTACTTTGCCAACAAAGGTCCGTCTAGTCAAGGCTATGGTTTTTCCTGTGGTCATGTATGGATGTGAGAGTTGGACTGTGAAGAAGACTGAGCACCGAAGAATTGATGCTTTTGAACTGTGGTGTTGGAGAAGACTCTTGAGAGTCCCTTGGACTGCAAGGAGATCCAACCAGTCCATTCTGAAGGAGATCAGCCTTGGGATTTCTTTGGAAGGAATGATGCTAAAGCTGAAACTCCAGTACTTTGGCCACCTGATGCGAAGAGTTGACTCACTGGAAAAGACTGATGCTGGGAGGGATTGGGGGCAGGAGGAGAAGGGGACGACAGAGGATGAGATGGCTGGATGGCATCACTGATTTGATAGACTTGAGTCTGGGTGAACTCTGGGAGTTGGTGATGGACAGGGAGGCCTGGCTTCTCGATTCATGGGGTCGCAAAGAGTCGGACACGACTGAGCGACTGATCTGATCTGATTTTATTGAAATACTCTGGAAATCTTTTTTGTTGGAAAATTTAATTAATATTTTGCTGGAAAAGTATTAATCAGAATTAAATTTTTAAACACTTGAAATGTTTAAAAATATACTTAAATTTCACCTTCTCTCTTCTAGGTTATATTTATATTCAGCTGAATTCAACTTTCCCTGGATGGCTGAGAACATTTACCATATAAATCAAAAACTGACGAAGCCTGTAAGATGTGTGTTTAAAAAGTTAACAATAAAATGTTTTATGGACTTAAATGCCACTTACATCAGTTGAGTCAACTGGGGTATGTAGAAGACCTGTCACCTGTGTCCAGTGGTTATATTCACTGGTTCAGTCAGTACACCAGAGAATCAGCATAAGAAACAAGAGCTCTGTCCCTTCATGGCTGGCTGGCTACTATCGCCTAAATGTTTACTTCCATGTCTCCAATGAGTTCAATTTGAACAAATTGAAAATCCTGCTGGAAAACCTGAGATTTATCTATTTCCTTAAAATTCCACAGGTAAAAATGAATTTTTGCTTCCTTTATTTTTAAACTGCATTCTACAAGGGTCTCCTTACTTTGATTTTCATCATTTCATATTCTCAAAACAGCAAATTCCAGAAAGTGTATTATCTTAAAGCAGCATTAATGTATGTGTTGTACCAATCAACTCATTTTACTGGCAGAGAAATTAGAATGTCAGTTAAAATGTTGTACTGCTATTAAAATTCCTATTTTGTTATTTATGGAGATTATTACTCTGTGATTCTTAAAGTTAACACCTCCACCAAAGTTACAAAGGCTGAGATACCTATCTTCAGTTCCTAATGAGATCTAGAGGAAAAGTAGCCGTATTGTCTTAGAGCTTGCCAATGTGCTGCATATCAATTATACATGTCTCCCTCCTAAGTTCATGTTGAAACTCCTAATTTTCAAGTAGGTATAAAAGATGCCTCAAATCAGGGATTTCGTAGCTGTAAAATTCAGTATTAAACACGTAACTATTAAATTACATATAACATTTTATCTAATGAAGGCAGATATGAAATGTCATGAACCTATTAATATCCTATGTTAGAAATGAATCAATTTTGATACAGTAATGGATGGACATGCACAAAATTATTATCCAGAATAATAATTCTAGATACTGAATTATTTTAGGCTCAGTATCCTTTAAAGATTATTTGACCTTTCTCCTGATCATATTGCAGTGTTTTTATCATCTCTAAGGTTAGAAAATTACACAGCAGATTATGAATAAACAAATTATAAACACATTTCTGCCTAATATAACTATGGCTTTATTATTTCCAGTAGATCCTTTCTCTGGCCAATGGGACAAAATAAGTTGTGTTAGTGAAGGCTTCAGAGCCTTATGAAAGCCTTTGTACAGGATTAGATGGCAGACCTCATCTTGACCTGACATCTTTAACCAGGTAAGTGTGTGTGGGTATGCTATAATCAATGCATCAGCCAACTGGGTAAACTCTATCATCCTACTATTTGGAAGTCACAGGATATACTAGCAAATATGAGGCTTAAGGTATTCTAGTCAAGCTGTTTACACAAACAGCCTGTTAAGCATCTCCAGTTTGGATACATTTGAAATTTTGCCAAAGCAGTTGAGAAAACATGCAACAATGGATTCTTCTGGGTCACTGCATAACTTACTCTTTGTGAACTTATTTTTAAATGTTACCTGGTGGTTTAAAAAAAAAAAAAAAAGGAACACAAAATAGATACTGCTTATACATTTAAAAAAACATGCTTGGTTGGGGGCACGAGCTATCTCATTTAAAATATCTCTTCCAGACTTATTCAGCTGTGGAGTTTTGACCAAATACAAATTTAAATTGAGCCAGTGCTCCTGAAGATTGGTAATTGTTCATATGACTCTTCCTTAAGAGTTTTGAGAATGGTTTATCTGTCAATCAGCCTATGCAAAAATTTTCTTACAGACTAAAGAGAAGGCAACTGTGTTTTTAACACGACATAAATCAACTGCCCTGAGCAAAGTATGAGACATAAAGTTTCAGAATGACAGTGTTATCTCCAGAATTTCAATCGTCTATGGTTTCTTGGTAAAACTGTGTAGATCTCTTGGGTCACTAAAGGGCATTTCCTTAATTTTTGTCATTTTGAGCGTACGTTTTAGTAACCTGTGTCCCCAAATAATAGTTTCTATGACCACGTTATACTCTCTTAGAAGCAAATCCAGAATCCCATCCCACTTTTTTTATATGGCAACAAAGTAATTTACTAGTGAAGTTTGATAGAAAAATTCTTTAATCAAAACAAGTTTACATGTTGACACTTATGGCTTAACTAGAATAAATCTGTCCAAGTTTAAATTGTGTAAGGACCAAACAGATATAATAGCTAGAGTTCCCTCAGAACAGTGGGTCCTAGTTCCATTGTAAGGCCTCTCAAAAGCAAGACTCCCAATTACTGAAATGATTCCAAGTTTTCATCTAAAGATGAAAAAAATTACCCGAGAGGTCAAAGCATACAATGCATGTCACATGCAAACACTGGTATTTAAGCCTTTTTCCCGTATTCCTAGTTTCCAAACATGAGAAGCATCTTTTAAGCTACTGCAAACCACCAACTGACCTAGTATTCAAAATATCTTAGAAATCCTGTTTGTTAAGGTTGTTCTTAAAATTCTGTGTTAACCTTTGTTCACTCTGATTTAGTCCATATACATGAAAATACAGACAACTCCTTCGCTTTTGTCTGCTGCCTCAGAGTAACTTTTTGCAATCCTGTCACATGATGCATTAGAAATAAAAATTCCCTTCTCATAGTCATGTTTTCAAATAGGTTTGTTTCCTTAGATAGTATTTTTTTATTTACTGCAAAAAGCATTAATGGATTGCATTTTTTCCAATTAAAAAAATACTTGACTTCTTTAATGAATGGGACATTTTAAAAAATTCAGAAACTCGAGACATTTCTCAAAAATAAACTTTTATCATTTAGTTTTCAGTTTCAGCTACTAATGCCTATAAAGGATCTTAAATGGTTGAACCCTAAAAGCCAGATTCATTCCTACGTACACTCCTGCTTACTGCAGGAAACTCACATGTGACTTTCACTGAATTCTCAGCCACAAAACTAAATTACCTTCAGAAGTTAACATGAGTTTTGCACCTTGTAGAATTGTCAGTTCAGTGTCAGTTGGGTATCTAGTTGTCATACAAAAAGGCATACAGACTGCACATTATTACAAAGCAGCAGGATAATGTAGCACAAGGTAGATTGAGATTAAAGTCAACTTTTGATAAGAGAAAGGAAGGAGTGAGTACTTGTATAGAAGTAACATTTTATCAACCATAAAAATGCTTAACTTCTACAAAACCCACAACAGTGAAAAGACAGTCTGGTAAATCCAATTTTTGTAAAAACTATGCACAAAACCCACAGTATCTGGGAAAAGAGGAAAAGGTTTATACAAGTAGCCGTTTTAAAAATGTAACTTTTTTCTACTATCAATTACACATTAACATACACACACTAACTGAAAATATACTACAACCGATGTCTGGAAAAGCAGTGTAACACTTCCTAAATGAACTTCCCCTCACATTTACTGTATAATGTAGCTGTTAATACTGCACAAGTACAATTAGCAATGTTTAGTCACTTTTAAACAAAGATAAGGGGATTCTCCCTCAAAACAAGTTTTAAACATCAAAACCTATGTTTATAAAAATTTAAAACTTTCAGCAGTCTAAATATTTCAAATGAAAACCATTACAAACTTCTCAAATGTTCTTTATATTCCAGGTATGTCAACCTAGTTATCTAGTGTAGAATCCTTCAGAGATATTTCAGTCTCTCTCTCTTCACTGGATGGCCTAAAGAAAAAGGGGGAAAAAAAGGTGTGACAACTGGGATTAGGGGGCTTTTGTTCCTCAGGAGAAAAAAAAGATACTACATCTGTGCATTATGTTTTTAAAAATATTAATTATTTTCTGTTGTAAATTTTATTTTACTATGTTGTGTTTTCTTCCCAAAGTAATATGCAGATCAAGCAAAATAACTAAAGGGAAGCATCACGGCCCAGGCCCTTTTCAGTCATTTCAAAGCTTCAAAATGAGTTCTCTTTAAAGAACATGAAAATGTATCTATGGTACCAGCATTTTTATAAATCTTCAGAAGAGAAAGATTTCCCTGATTTCAAAATTAGAAAGGATGCTTCTTGGTTCCAAATCCTTGAAATGTACAGTGGACAGATCAAGATTTAGTAACTATGGTTCCATATCAATTTTTTTTTAGCATGGGTATTATAACATAACCTATGATTCTAGATCTGATTTCTGCATTATTCTGTCAAAAGTCAAGAAAGTGTGGACATGAGTCATTAGTACAGGTGTTATCAATGGAATGAGTTCAAGGAATATTTTTTTTTAAACAGGATTCCTGCTTAGCTCTATTCTCTTGAATACAATGACATATTAGTTTTAAGTAAAGTTTCTTTATAGTTTGGCCATTTTGATGTCTTGAACCCTGAATTCAGGAAGTGAGTCATGAAAATATAATCCCTTACACAAACGATCTTGGATCAGCAATGTGATTTAAAAATTAAAACATTACAATGCACTAAAATATGTCCTCACTTTTTCTTACTGCTGGCCTCGTGGTTGTCTTTGCTTTCTTCATTGCTATCTCCATTGTGTTGTGGTTGATTACTGTCTTGAGCATCGGATCCTCCATTTAGAGTCTTTGAACCTTTAGAAAGATACCAGTGGGAAACTGTTAGAGCTTTGAGGACATCTTAAATACTAGGAAGACCCAAATTCAAGAACTAACATAGCCCCAAACTTCCTAATAGTGTATTTTATATGATATTGCATTGTAATCCTTTGGGTAGACAAGGCACAGTAAGAAACAGGGTTACTATCTATATCTGTCCATTCCATTTGTTACTGTTGTCAGGAAGTTACAAAAGGGTGATACAACTCTTTAGAGCATTGTGATTTATTCCAGTTGTTAGAAAAAGCAATGTAAATCACAGTAAAATTTTGTATTTAAGAACAGAAGGTGGCAAAATAGTTAACATGATTTTGTCTTCTTACTAACTTAGAAAATGAGGGCTTCCCTGTAAATATTATTTCATTATCAAACCTCTGGTTTGTTATCATTATCATTCCCTAGTAAATGAGTTAAGAAAATCCAACTCCTTTTGAACAGTCTTCTATGTTAGGGAGCTGCCGCTAACATCTTTAGTGCCACGGAGTCGGGGAGGCTCCCAATGGAGCAGGCACACTTCAGTGTACTGTGCTTCACTTTACGGTGCTTTGTACATCCTGCATTTACATTTTACAAATTCAGTGTTTTTGGCAAGCCTGCATCAAGCATATTTATCAGCACCGTTTTCCCAACAGCATTCGCTCACTCTGTTTCGGTGTCACATTTTGGTAATTCTCACAGTATTTCGCACTTTAGACATCTATTATATAGTGTTATGTCTTTGATGTTACTGTAATTCATGAAAGGCTCACAACATTTTTTAAACAACATTCTAAAAATAAGGTATGTCATTTCTATAGACATAACCCTACTGCACACTTTAGACAGACTAACAGACTTTAGTATAGGGTAAACAAATCTGTATGCCATGTGACTCACTTTATTACAGCAGTCTGAAACGAACCCACAGTATTCCTGGAGTACAAGCATACCTGTACTATAGGTTCAGTTTTAAGCTTTGTTCATATATACACCTTAAAATGTTTATGACTGAATAATCTTCAGGAGTGTCACTGAAAAACTTGCGGAGATATAATAAGACCAGTGATTATACGTTGACAGCTGCTGACGCCGACTCAGGAAGTTCATTTCTCCTGACTTTTGTGTAGGTTAGAAATTTTCCCTAGTTTAAATGAAAACAATAGCAACCACTACTTCTAGTAACTACTACTAAGTAACTACTAGTAATTTAAACTTGATAAAAACTTAGCCAAGATTGAGCAGACTCTGCTAAGTTCTTCTGGGACTCCCATCATCTACTATAGGTTAAGGCATTAATAAGATTAAATATCAAAGCCATTTTTAAAAAGTAATTCCAACAAAGTATTACCACATACCTGTTTGCTCCTTTTCTAGCTTTTTGTTTGGCCCTTTCTTCCCTTGATCTTTGGTTTTATTTGCTTCCTCATGCTGTCTTTGTTCGGCAAGAGATTTGTTCAGCACTTGTGTGATCACAGAATCTCCTTCACCAACCAAAAACATGTTCTTAAACTTGTTATACAACATTGTAGACTTTTCCATGATAACCTGACTAACTTTGAATCGCCGTATCTGGGAAAACAAAAAACAAGCTCAGAATTTTTCTAATTGATTTCTGAATGTTATTTAACAAAGTGGTGATGAGGAAATTTTAAAAATCTGCATAACTAAAGATCACTTACTTTTTTCAGTGTTGTAATCATCTCTGTGTGTTTTTGAGCTTGTTGCATTGTGACCTGAAGTGAAGCCAGTTCATCCAAGGCCTCAATACATCTGTTGACATCCTTCATGACAAAACAGTAATTTCATAACTGTTAATTACCACAACCCATAGAATCCAGAGATTACTTTCAAAATCTCAAATAACAAGGCATACAAAATAGCCAGTAACATTTTGTTATCTCAAATTTACACGTACTTATCAAACCATGTTAGAAAAAAACATGAAGCTAAAAAAGCAGCACTGTATTTTTAAATGAGGTATTAAACACTTACAAGATTATCAATTTTGAGTGAATTTTTAATTTCAGCATGTATCCTTTGAAGTCGAGAATCCATTGATGTTTCTATAAATTAAAATGTGAAACACAGTAAATAGGTTTTCCAAAACCAGTATTTTCGTATAATCTAAAGCAAAGTATAATGGAAAGAAGTGGTAATTTTTAAAAAATGTTCTTAGTAATCTGCTTACATCATTAAGAAATTATCTGCCATTTTCAGTCTTTAGTTTAGGAAACCAACATTCATCATACAAGCAAAGAATCACTGACTAGCTGCATGTCTCTAAAATAAGCGGTCTGCATCCACTAACTCCTTCTCAATTCTTTAGCACCTGCCTCTCTCTTACATATTTAACCAGAACTAAAATATCGATCTGAAACCAGATTTGTCAGAAATGGGGAAACACCTTGCTTTTAGGCAGTGTTACAATAAAATAAATCTGACTTCATAATAATAAGGAGCAATAAAATAATAAGCATGACCACCTTTGCAACTTCACCTTATAATACTTAAAAACAGTGCAAAACACAATCCATTAGGGATTTAAAATGTGTACTTGTACAATAAGAATATCAAATGACTGATTTCAAAATGTATACAATTAAGTGTCTGTAAAACTTCCTTTCTGTGTGTAACATTATACATCTTAGAAAGTGAAATAACTAACCTCGCTTCTTCTCCACTTTCTTAACTTCTGGCTTCTTTCCTTCATCTTTATTCTGCCTATCAAATGTTAACACAAATATTTCAAAAACATTGGAACTCTGTGACTGATTACCAAATGCCCACAATCCCTTTTGTAAAAGTTTTTTTTTTTCTTTAAAATAGTTAAGTGACCTAGATCACAAGGAACTGACTGTAATTTTTAGACCTTTGCAATGCCACATTAGTATTAACAAAACAACATAAAAATTAACATGCTAAAATAATCTAACAATCTAATTTTTCAGTGGCATTACAAATTTTAACAGCTGCTTTTGTGCAATTTTATTCCAACAATAGTGTGTTAAAAGACCAACTGCAGGGTCAATGGACAAAATAGGCCATAGTGGGAAGAGAATGCCTATGTTTCATGAATTCTAAAATAGCATGTCAAATTAGACTGATTTAATTGTTCCCACATCTCCAAAAGGTAGGTAATTTGAGGGGTTCAAAGTCAGTTATAAGATTAAATAGACTATAATGCTACTGTATTACAAATAAAGTGGGATTTATTTTTGCCACTGTATCAAACTTAAATGACATTCACTAGTGTTTACATACCATTTCACAAATGAAAAGGTACCATTTTATTGTAAATCACAAAAATAACCATTTAAAAATGAATTCTTAATAATTTCTAGTACCTTGACTTAGAGTTCGGGCCCTACTATAATAAACCAATTGAAATAGACAAGAACAAAAAATATCTAAAAATCAGGTTTTTTTTTTAAAAAAACTTTATTTTAAAATTTTGGTTACAGTTTCATTTTTGTTTTCTTAACAAGTCTACTGTTTAATCTCTCAGGATTAAAAAAACAATTATTAATATTCTAAAGAATTAAACAACAAAGGAATGTCAAGGGAAGGGCACAACTGCCCCATTCTCTAGGGGTATAATATAGCTACTCCAGTTTAACACCTAGCTTCAAAACAAAATGTATTTTTATATTTTCTAAATGAAGTAATGTACAACCACCATCTTCATCTGAGCTTGTAACTTTCAAACACAAAGCTTCATTTTAAGCTTGGTAAAAAACTTAACAGGAATGATGGCCGACCTTAGTATGTAGTGTGTACCTTACAGGAAATGTTTTTTAACAATCATAACACAGTAATAATGCCATTAATGAAGTCCTCAATTTAGAATCTGGAACATTCTTCCATCAAAGGGGGGGAGGGGGAAATTCAGTCCAATGAGTCTGTCTCAAGATCTTCATCTCTTGTTTGCTCCACTTGTATTCTCTTTTCAGTAACTGGATTAATGCTTTGAGCCCAAAATGAGATATATTTTTTATTACTGTAGATTACATGTTGTTTGGCTGGGAATACAATACAATAAACTTTATTTTTGCATAATGCATTTCATACAAGCTGCATCTGAAATGCTTTACAGAGCAAAACTGTCCAAGTACAAAGTTTTGTAATAACAGAAGAAGGAAAGAAAACACAAATATTAGAATTTGAGAAAGTTACATTCGGAGGACATTCAAAAAGAAATTGAAACACATAAAGATTAACTTTGAGATACTAAAGGATTGGGCTAGATTTACTAAGCAACAACTAATTTTATATCTTAATTTGGGGAGCACAATAAAGTTAAAAGCAACAAACAGTCCAACAACTTTTCAGTGAAAGGACAGGAAAGGATAGGTAACAAAAAAATAACTCTAATATTTACATAAATGGTTCAAGTCTAACAGATTAAAGGGAGTAACATTTCTGAGCTTTAAATCAATTTTTAAATTACTCCCTCTTATAGCTAAAACTGCTTATATATCCTCCAAAAAACTAAGAAAGGAGATGGTCAAATGCTATACTTAACAAGACTTTCAGCTTATAGATTTATTATATAAAGAAAAGGTACAAAATTATTTAAGAATATTTTTAAGAATTTCACTGCTTAAGTTTGTCTTAGTGACCTACAGCATATTTTTAAAATCACCTCACTAAAACAACAAAAAAAAACAGTTTAGTCAGAATAATGCAAGACGTTTCACAAAGAAAGAAACGTTTTTCAGAGAAAGACCTCAGAAGAGACAGTCTGAAGATAACCAAGAAAACAAATGTAATAAACACATGAAGCCTAATCATCGTCATTGCTATTTTCCTTATAAAATTATTTTATAGAATAAACTTAAAGGGGGAAGAAATTCCCCATGGTAAGTATATATTATCTGCAAGTATCAAAACTTATTATCTTGATTTATATTGCACACATCTAATGCAAACCCTGTCAGCCTTTTAGATTTACTTGTACTGGCTTCATGGGTTTCCAACTGTGCTTTTGTTATTTTTGCTGGTCTTCTGGGGGAGGCCTGCTGGTGGTATGACAAAGATATTTCTTTCATTCTTTGTCCACTCATTTATCATCTTTCTGTATTTAATATTATACGAGAAAACAGTAGAGGATGAGGACATTTTCTACAAAGCCTTGAAGCAGTTAAACCCTATCTGCACTTTCCGTTTAAATTAAAAATAATTCATAGGGTGATTATCTCAGTGAATTTCATCCTCTTTACTTCAGAAAAGAATGAAGCCTGAAATATAATTATATACTGAAGACATTTTTTTAACACATGGGCAAAGTCACTTTAGAAGGCTTCAGAAAGTCTGGAAAATGAGATTCTACTGTTTAAAATTTTCATGCTGGCTTAAAGAAATTGAAATTTAGAATAAGAAAATACTTACTGCTCAGTTTCCATTTGTTCTTCTTGCTTGCGTTTTCTATCTGCAGCTTCTTTCTCATGTTGTCCTTTGAGCATATTCCTTCTATGAGCAGTTTGAAAGTTCCTTCCACCTTTTCTCTTCTGTTTTATTTGAGAATTAGGATGGTTTTAGTTAACTATCAAGTCAGTGACTAATGCTTCTATGATTACAGTTGTGGGAGAAGAGCAGCAACTAGTTTTCTTAAGGGACAAATACCGAAATTACTAATTTAAAAAAATCTTAGAATTACACATGTTGTTGCTATCTAAATTTATCTTTCGCCTTGATGAATTTGATATGCATAATCTATTTACTGCATTGCTATAGGAATGACATGCTTTGGTTAATATGGATTAAAATGAAGTACATTAGGCTGTTTGCCTCTACACTGTGACTTCAATACCTGTTTACTGACAAGTGCCTGCTCAGCCTATGGAATTTTAGGTCCGGGGCTTTTGAGGCTATTAATAAATTAGATAAACATAAATGAAAGACCTACACAACCAGGGTCTGTAGATGTCCAAGACTATACACAAAACTTTTGTTTTTATACAGAAAAGAATGTATAACTTTAATGAAATTCCTAAATTGTTGCATCCAAATAAAGTACCACTAATAAACTGTACACTAAATAGGTCTGAAGTGCTTACTGAGGTCAATAATATAAATCTATGTATAAATTTACCTTTTTACATCTGTTGTCACTGGTCACAACTTACTTGGCTTAATTCTTTACTTTCCTACCTTTTCTAGGTAGATGGGGTTATTGGAAGTTTATCATGCAACATTTAACTCCCATTTAATTGTGAAAAGGTAAGGTGAACTTACAATGTACAATAAAGCTTCAAATTTGCTTTTTAACACTGCTAACTGAAGTTTATTCAGAAAGGTAAAGAAATTCATTTTAACTTTTAATCATATTTATAGACTTTCTTAAAGATACTGAAATCTTGATCTAAAGATTAAGAACTACACAAGAAACTAAAAATAAAACAACAGTTTTATTTGATATGCAAACATTCTACCTTTTCACCTTCTTGATCATCTCCTTCTTCTTCAGAATCAGAGGTTGATGTAACCCCTGTTTTGGCTAAATTTTTCCTTTTTGATTCAACTTCCTTTTTCCCCTCTTTTTTATCTGGCTCTTTTCTTGGCTTTTCTTCTTCCTTCTGGCCCTCTTCATCCTTTTTAAGCTGTTTTTTAGGTTGTTTTTCCTCTTGCCCCTTTTTCTTGCTTTTGTCTTCTTCAGTTATCCTATTTCACAGGTAAAACAATGAAAAATAAACTTTTATGTATCTTGTCATTCAACCACAATCTCTGAGTTAATAACTATTTTGTATAACAATAAGCTATACATAGTTTTTTATTTAAAAACACATTTTAAATATCTTCAAATAAAATGTAAGGAAGGGTCATTATCAGCCTATCACACACACAAAAGAACATCCTTTTAATATGTCAGAAAAATTACAGTGGCATTAGGGTAATAGAAGAGTGATTCCACCCCCCCCCCCCCCCCGCCTCATTTTCTAAGTTCTTTGTAACTCATTAACTTATTCACTTAAAAATAATACTGGGTATCATCTCAGATGCCATGGTACTATTCTTGACTCTGGGGAACAGCAGTGTATAAGGTGTGTGAGATCCCTAGATTTCAGCCACGTTGGCAAAAATACAATTGCAGAATCAAACTAGTATGGTGAAATACAGCCATTTTAAAATTTGAAGAAATAATCCTTGCAATTTAAAAGGCTCAATTCATGCATATAATGGTTATATATATGGCCAATTAATATTATGCAGTGTTCAAGGAATTTTATTGAGAATTTCACTTGTTATTTAAAAGCTGCAAGGAACTCCAGATCATTTAGTCCAACCCATTCCATTTAACAGGTGATAAAATGATGGTGCAAAAAGGTCAGTTAGCCCAGTATCTCAATTCCAAATCAACTGACTTTCCAGACAACTGCATCCTTGAACCCTTAAGAGATTATTAACTTGCAAAAGAAAAAAAAAAAAAAAACATATTTTATTTCTTCAGAAATTTTTTGTCACATAACTGTCATTGGCTATGTTTATTTTCAAATGTTATACATATTTCACCCTTTACTTTTAATCAATGGAAGATAAAGCAAGCAAGTAAAATCACTTTAGTATTTCCACAAATTAAATATTTTGATAATGATCATTTTGTGGAGATGCAGAAGAGAGGATCAAATATAAAAGGCATTTCCATGGCTCTTAAAAGTTACTGACCAATTGCCTCCCCCAAAATGTTACCCCCTGTGCAAAGAGGCAGGTATTAAAAATAAAAATATCCTTTTAACCCCACAGATCTGCTTCTAGCAACGTATTCTAAATAAGAAAAATGTATACATACAAGGAATAAACATTTTAAGAACTACTGGAGAAACATGTGACTACTTTTCTTTTTTAAAGGTAGACTTATTAAAATGTGTATCATATGCTCTTAAGAAATGGATAATTTCTAAGTTTTAAAAACAGTATCAAAGCAGAGAATTCCCATAAACATAACTACAATTAAGTCTTTAGTTAATTCCCTCCTTACCATCTTCCATGAAAAATAGACCTCTTGGGGATAAGTTCTCTACTAATAGCTCAAGATATGGTAGGAAAATTATACTAAAGGAAATTATAAATACAGTTTATTTAAAAAAATAGCCCCAAATATCTCAATGACATCTAACAGATTTTTACATGAGGATTAGGAGATGGTTTCAGCTTTTCTGGACTTGATTCCACTGTCTTATCATTTCAGGACCCACTGCAAGGAAGCTGTCACTACCAGAGATACCCATTGTTCTTATGTTGACGCTTACATTTTAAAAGGCTTTACATAATTTTGCTCTGCACTCCACTAAGTTTCTGTCCAGATACAGAGCTAAGAGTAGCTGTAACAGCCAATGCCTAGCCTACATACAGCACAAATGAGAAATAAACATTGTAAGCTACTGGAGTTGTCCATCATGGAAACCTAGAACGTGTGACACTTGCTTTGCATTTGAAACCCTACTATACACAACACACAAAACTATCATCTGTGATAACTGGAAAGAAATTTTATTCAGTGAATTTGTGGCTTTGGGTGAAGAGGTTTCAAGACAAAATATTGGCATCTTCAGTTGATTGTTATCAACATAAATTTGATCAGGTACTTCAAGAAAAAGGAAGTTCAAAAAATAATAGGACAGCAAAGGAAGGAGAAAAATATTCCATGCATCTCAGTGTTGAAAGTTGTTTCTAGCCTATAAAAGATTTTTAAATTCAGACAAAGACAGGAGTCAAAGACCCAGTAAAGGTAATGTATTAAGTTGCCAGCCTTTCCTTAAGAACTCAAACTGAGATACCTTGATCCTTCTGATAAGCAAATCACTTGTAGGCAAATGAAACCAGAAGTGGGTTTTCAAGAAAACATATAAACTCAAAGTACTTTTACTTAAGTGTAAAAAGATAAGCATGTCTGGGCAAGTCTTATGAGTTAGACCACTGCACATGAAGCTAACTAGAATGAAATGGACACACACACTAACAGTAAAGTATTGCTGCACTACCAAAAGTGATGCCAGTCTACAGGAAGGGAAAGTAATGGAGATTTAAAAAGGAATCTTGGGTCAAACTCCCTGAAGTATGAAAGGAGACTAAGAAAGCTGCTCAGCTAGTAAGGAGGATAGTACTTTCCAGTGCAACTATTGATACTGAAAAAGATCAACTAAAGATGATACTGAAAAGGTAGAGAACTCTCCAAAGAATGGGCCAAAAGTCAAGGAGAGAAATGGACTAGGAACAAACCTAATCAAGGAAATATCCTATATATAAAATGGGGATCTCACAATATTTCCCCAACAGAATTTCTTATTTCCTAGGGAGCAATGACTGCTATATGCCTCATAATCTTCTCCTTGGGAGTATTTATGGTTCCCTATCCCAGATCAATGTGCACATATAAAGGGGAGAGGGGAGCAGATGACCTGTGTTTTAGTTCCTACGTCTCTACATCAAGGCCTTAAGTTGATCATGAAATCCTAGACTTGATGCCTTGATTAGAGAAGACATCTTACAGAGGGGATGAGAGAGATTCATTTGAAATGTTTAAAACAAACTCACCTGCATGTACTTGATATTTTAATTTCAGTATAGTAATTAAAACCATGTGGTAGTTTTTTGCCACTAGTTTTGAGAATATTTAAACAGCTGGCTTGGCAATAAAATAAAACTCTTTCAACATATATTGGTTAAAAAGTACCAACACTCTTGAGTTGTTCTATAACTGAAATTTCCAATAAATTGTTTTCATTCAAAACATTGTAAATCCATTAAATAAATTGTTTTCATTCAAAACATTGTAAATCCATTCTTAAATGACATTACTTGAGCCTTTTCCTACAAAATCCTCAAACACAATACCTACAAAGTTTTTCCCTTGTTTGTCTAGACGTACATTCCTATTGGTGAAGTTTCTATCCAGAAAGCTGACACAAACAAGATCCACATAAAAAAGAAAGGTGGCAAGGAAGAAAAACGGAAAATACTGATTGTTTTGGTTGCTAACTAAAAGCAGTCAATATTCCAAAAGACTTTAAAATTTTACATTTACAAAAATAATTTTAAGTGTTATTTTGAAATAAAGGCTATTCTGGAAGAGCAAGATTTGTGGAAACTGCTTCAAAAATACTTTGGGGGTGGGGTAAAAAACACTTTGTCTAAAAATTTCTTTAAACAAAGATTATAAATTTTACCCTGCATTATCTGAGTATCTTACATCCTGATATATAAGAAAATGTCTTAGATTAATGAAATCATATCAGATTTTTCTTGATTCCCTATCAACTTTAACTTTTTTATATAATAAAACTATGTTTTAAAGAATTTCTCTCATAATTCTAAGAAATACAAAATAGCGATAATAATCATCTGTAAATAAAAACTTGTAGAAACTCAAATAAGTTTATACATATTTAAGGTGAAATGTCTCATTTATTGCAAATTATAATACTCACATGTCACTCTCTGAAGGACAAGGTTGTTTTACCATTTTGGGTCTGCCTCTTGGTTTTGGAATCTTGACCTCTGTGGCTAACATTCACAGGAAAAAAATTTTTTTAACTACCAGTTTTCCCACCAAGATGTAGACATCAAAGTTATAAATATACATACTAAGAATATTAATTAGTAATTATTATAGATATAATTAGTTTTTTTTTTTTACTTTAGGTTTTATAAATCATATCCTTGTTCAAATGAGTGACAAGTAAATCAAGGTTATTTTCAATTTACCCTTAGTATGGCTGAGGACTTAAAAGAACATCCTTCACTGTTGTTTTAACAGGAATGTCACAAAATTCAACTTTATAGTAGATAATAGCTCTTATAGTCAACATTCATATACATAGTACAGTATCATTTGTAAATCTGTGTTCACAACTTTGAAAATTCTTTATCAGAATTCACTAAATTTTCTAACAATACCATTAATTTGATCCATTACAATATTAAAATCCAAAGAAAAAGGTAAACAAATTTGGGGGGGAGGTATTACTCAGTTTAAATCTGTCTCATTAAGAATCCTATATAATGAAGTAGGAAAAAAAAATTGTCTCTATCCTGGCTAACTTTCTTTGTTTTACTTTGTAGTAGAGATAGATCCTTCCAAACTATTTCCTATTTGCCAAATTAGGAAAATATTGTAAATAGGCTGAAGACATCTGCATATTGTATAGGTCCTAATAAAGAAAGAATACAAAAATTTAAAAATTAGTAACTTTGATAACTCAAATGTTGTTTTCTCTTGCTTTCATTACGATTCCATTTGGAAAGCTTAAGTTTTCTAAAGTTAAGAGATAAAGTAAACCATTAGTCATGGAATTTATATCTAGCCACAGCCTCCTATGCTGCTATTAATGGAAAATGTAATGGGGATAAACAGAAAATGAAAAAGTCTCAAACAATTATTTCAAATTTAAATACCTTATCAGAGAGCAGAAATCTTAATGTTTATCTTCTTTAAAATGTGTATGTTACACATAACCAAGTGTCTATTCACCTATTCCAAAGTAGCTGAGGTACAGCACTTAAATGGATTAGAATACTGATCACAAGCCAGATATTTAAACATTAACAATCCTACCTGCAGGTCGTCCTCTTTTAGGACTCACTTTTAGATTAGCAGATGCTGTTGCTGTAGTCACTACTCCAGCCTCCTCAGTTTCTACTTGTTTTTCTGCCTGAATAACAAAGATTTAAATTATTTAGCATGGCAGGCATTCCAAGTTTATTAGTTTAATGGCAAAAACATGCCACTGTAAGATAAGTTCAAATATAAGCATAACTTTAAAAATATATATTCATTTATTTGGCTGTGCTAAGTCTTAGTTTTGGCATGTGGAATCTAGTTCCCTGGCCAGGGGTTAAACCTGGGCCCCCTGCATTGTAGCACAGTCTTAGCCACTAGACCACCACCACTAAGCATTACTTCTATATGATTTTCACTTTTCAACAGCTGACTCAGTGATAGCCTCAAACTTAGCTTATAATTCTAGGAAATAAACAATAAAACTTCACTTTTTAGATTTTATCAACCTAAAAAGAGTCATTTGTAAAAATAAATTGAATATTCTTGATGCAAAGTTAAATAAAGTATAATTACACTGACTAGCCCACATATTGCTTATAAATGTACTTTCATTGAAAGTGAAGTCGCTCAGTCGTGTCCAACTCTTAGTGACCCCATGGACTGCAACCCACCAGGCTCCTCCGTCCTTGGGACTTTCCAGGCAAGAGTACTGGAGTGGGTTGCCATTTCCTTCTCCAGGGAATATTCCCAACCCAGAGATCGAACCCGGGTCTCCCGCACTGCAGGCAGACGCTTTATGGTCTGAGCAACCAGGGGAACCATTAACTATCTCAAAATGCTAACACTTTACACTGTGTACTTATGATATACAACCTAAATTAATGTTAGAAAAGGCACTAAAGTTGCTGATATTTCCATCCTTTGTTAATATACACATTTTATTTTTGAAATGAGACAGATCTGCTGTTCTTCCCTAGGAGTTATTCTTATTTTCCATAAAGAAGGACTTACTATAAAGAAATCCCAACAAACCTTTGCAAACTATAATGCCCTAAAGGTAATGAGACAACAGCCTCAAATGAGAATCCATTTAATCAATTCAAGCATTAGAGTAGAACCAAGGTTAATAACCACCAATTAGAAAGGAAATGCAAGCATAGCATCATAATGGAAGAGAGAAAAGAATGAAGAGATCAAAAAGAGCATGAGGATTACTATGAGCTGCTTCCTCACCCTCAACTACTTAGAATTCAGCCTGAACTATCTAACAAAATAAAGGCAATAAAGCATCTCAAAAACTTGCATAATCCAATCTTACTGATAAAAAGTCTTAACTTTTAATCAACAATCTGATTTGCAAACACTTGAGATAATGAAATACTGGTAAGGATAGGAGGATTATTCGTATGTTGATTAAGTGATCAAATCAATAAACTGGCAAAACATTACTGATCATTATGAATATCAACAATACAGAACATGCAAATCTGACTCAGGAATCCCACTGAAGAATTTATCCAGCTTTTCATTATAAATAGTTTAATTTTAAAAACTCACAGACCATCCCTGCCCCACTCCTAATTTGATAGCTCTGGAGTAAGAAGCCAGGCATCTGTTTTTATAACAAAGGTTGAGAACCCAAGACTGTATGAAAGCTCCTATTAAGGAGTTAGGAGGGTGAGGAGTTAGGAGGGCCAAAGTTCTCTGAAATTCAGTTTAAACTGATAAGCTCTTTCAGTACCAAAAGAAAAACCTCTCTTCAATTACACTTTCAACTTTTGGAAATAAATCATGACACTACATTAAGAATTAGAGGTATGAATCTTTTTGAGGAGATACCAATTAGAGATAGCAAGTTCATCTATAACTAATATCATAAACAAACACTTAAATAAGCCAAAGTACAGCCCTTCCATAGACATGTATTTTTGACTATTACAGCAAAATCATGCAAGTCAAAACCATTCCTCATGAAAATATTAACTTAAGAAATATTTTATCTAGAGAAAGGACTATTATTTCAAATATATATCTAAATATCTTAAATGCAAATATTCTGACTAGATTAATTTTTTCCACGTTTTATCTCACTGGGACCTCTACTGTTCAGTTGCTAAGTGGAGTCTGACTCTTTGCGACCCCATGGACTGCAGCACACCAGGCTCCTCTGTCCTCCACTATCTCCTGTAGTTTACTCAAATTCATGGCCATTGATTTGGTGATGCTATCTAACTATCCCATTCTCTGCCGCCCCCTTCTCCTTTTTGTCTTCCATCTTTCCCAGCATCCGGGTTTTTTCTAATGAGATCTCATGAAATTAAAAGACGCTTACTCCTTGGAAGGAAAGTTATGACCAACCTAGATAGCATATTCAAAAGCAGAGACATTACTTTGTCAACAAAGGTCCGTCTAGTCAAGGCTATGGTTTTTCCAGTGGTCATGTATGGATGTGAGAGTTGGACTGTGAAGAAAGCTGAGCGCCAAAGAATTGATGCTTTTGAACTGTCGTGTTGGAGAAGACTTGAGGGTCCCTTGGACTGCAAGGAGATCCAACCAGTCCATCCTAAAGGAGATCAGTCCTGGGTGTTCATTGGAAGGACTGATGTTCAAGCTGAAACTCCAATCCTTTGGCCACCTGATGTGAAGAGCTGACTCATTTGAAAAGACCCAGATGGGAAAGATTGAAGGCAGGAGGAGAAGGGGACGATGGAGGATCAGATGGTTGGATGGCATCACCGACTCAATGAACATGGGTTTGGGTGGACTCCGGGAGTTGGTGATGGACAGGGAGGCCTGGCGTGCTGTGGTTCATGGGGTCACAAAGAGTCGGACACAACTGAGCGACTGAACTGAATCCTTTGACAAATTTTGTCCCCATTTATTACCCCATTTGCTAGCTCTACTCCCTTCATGACTTTACATAAAGGCCTCCCAACCCTACAAAAACCTCCTGGGACTGTTATTCATCTGCAATCTTGTTTTGCTGCACCTGTCCCACAAATCTCCAACAGAGGATTACCATAAAGCTCTACTTTCCTTGCTTTATTACTGGCTACTGATCTGAGCCCTGCTGGGAGCGGGGCCAGGGGCGGGGGGGGGGGGGCGGGCGCGCAAACATGCATTCTATTTTATGCAGCTTCATTTGTAGTCAAAGTTATCCATTAATCCTTTACCCTGTCTTTTGTCATTGCCTTTCCTTCTCCTCCCTCTAGCATAAACTTTCAATCCTTTCTTCTTGCCTTATACTATTTATGCAGTCTTGCTTTGAATTCAGTGAGGGAGAAGGGAGAGACTGAGGCTAGCAGGAAGGGAGTCCCTTAATTTCCAAGTCTCCCCTAGAAATTTTTAGTAGTCTATTCCCTTCAATATTATAAAAGATGAAAAATGTCTCTTTCCCATTAAGTCAGTTTCTTTAAATGTGTTCTCCCTTTTCTCTCACTCAGCATTATTAACTTTCAATAGTTTAAACTCAATATCTTTGCTATTTCCTGGTTTCACAAAGAAAAGGTGTTAAAGCCTCTCTTTTTTTTTTTTTACTTTAACACCCTCCCTTAACCATGGCAAATCCTTGTTGCATTCTCTCTCCTCACTTCAAAGACTTCAAAACCACAGTGTAATTTTAACATTAAACATTTTATTCTTTAGTCTACTTCACCTGTTCTTACCATTTGATCTTAAAGTATCCTGGCAGATCCTAACTGTCAAACCTTACTGGGCCCCCTCTGCATCAGGACACTACTAACCACTCCCTCATTCTTAAAATTCTTTCCTTCTTTATCTTGATAGCTTCTCTTAGATTTTCTCCTGACAGTTCATTCTCCACCACAGTTTTATAAGGCAACCTTTCATGGCCACTATATTACCTCAGGATTCTGGTTTCTGTGTGGTTCTTGGTAAACTTTCCCCCTTGACTAACCATCTAATATCCTGTATTTATGAGACCACATCTGTAACTTCTACCTTTACCCCTTTTGGTGTCAGAGAAATAGATATTTTCAGTCTAATTCTCAAAGGTGTTCCACATTCCCCTCAACCTCTACTCCCAAAACACCTCCTGCATCTCAGTATATAATCCAGTCATCCAAGCCAACACCCTAAGTCATCCTGGCTTCTCCTCCTCCCTTCACACCCACTTTCAATCAACTATTAACCCCCTAAGGTGCTCTCAGCATCCCATCTTTCACCTACACCACTAAAAATGTGAGGCTCTCTTTAGAAAGGTTTTTGTAATTTAGTTACCAAGTCACAATCATAACTCTCCATTTTAATTGTCTTATGTATTTACTGTCTGTCTCAACAAAAATGTAATTCAGTGAGAACAAAGACATTATCTTCCTATTCACTGATGATTTTCTGCCTGGGCCAGTCAAGTGAGTACCAAATAGTCTCACTCTGCTTCAATTCAATTCCCATCATTTACACTGCTTTAAAAGGAGAAGTATCTGAAATTTAAAATGATTCAATGGCTATCCACCAGTTGTCTAAGTTGAAGTTAACACACTGGTGTTTTCATACTTGTTTCCCTCATATGTTATGGTCTGATAATACTGAAATGCAACACTAGAAATGTTTGAAGCAAAGTTTTCTCTTATGCGTCTGTCCTCCCCTACTCCTCCATCTGCCTGTCAAAATTCTGCCTATCTTTTAAAATCTTGTTCAAGTTATCATAGCCCCTTCACACACACACCCCCCACAGGGGATAAAAAGCCACTGGAAATAAAATATGAAAACAAATAATTACAGTGGCTGTAATTAAAGATGCTGAACTCACACTACAGTACTACGAGAGAAAAAAGAACAATCAACCCTTTTTAAAAGACTGAGCCCTTGGAGTTCCCTGGTGGTGAAGCAGTTGAGAATTGTGAGAATCTGTGCTTCCACTGCAGGGGGCATGAGTTCAATCCCAGGTGAGGGAACTAAAATCCCACGTGCTGCATAACAAGATCCCATGTGCTGTGTGGCTTGGCCAAAACAATAAACTAATAGCATAATTTGCCATTAAAAGAAAAACAAACTGAACACAAGTTTTCTTTGTAGCTTTGTCATATAATAATAGTTTTTCTGACCTAGTTATGTCTGAAACATAACTAGGTCAGAAAAAGGTGTGATGAACAAAACTTCACATAGGAAAGAAGAAAACATTAATTAAAATCCTAAGATGTACTTCATCCCAAACTGTCACATCCTCTCATTTCATGCAACAATGTTGTAAAGTAGTAACAACAGCATAATAGTGGACATTTATAAAGCACTTACCATATATAAGGATTTATTACAAATATTTTATATGTCTTAACTGATTTAATCCTCTCAATAATCTTATAAGTATATATATTATCCATTTTATAGAGAAAACTTAAGGCAGCAACATAAAAAGCAATGAAAATTGGTGCATTTTATCATTCAACTTAAAGAGAGAGAAGGAAATGGCAACCCATTCCAGTATTTACTTGGAGAATCCTATGGACAGAGGAGCCTGCAGGGCTGCTGTCCATAGGGTCGCACAGAGTCGGACACGACTGAAGTGACTTAGCATGCATGCAATGGAGAAGGAAATGGCAACCCACTTTAGTATTCTTGCCTGGAGAATACCAGGGACAGAGGAGCCTGGTGGGCTGCCGTCTATGGGGTCGCACAGAGTCAAACACGACTAAAGCGACTTAGCAGCAGCAGCAACTTAAGCATGTTGTATCATTAAGAAAGCAACAGTTTTAATATGTAAACATAACCTATCCTTTACAATAAGGACTTAAGAGTGAAACGCTAAGTTTAAACAGTACAGTTTTTTCACTATCTACACTTCCTCAATCCAGCTAAAATAAAAATTCTTTTAAGATCTCTGTGGTTAAGCTGTAGAATTACCTTTCTCTTCCTCCCTCTTCTGGCAGCTTTTGGAGTGGTTATGTCAATTGCTTTAGTCACATCCTATAAAAAAAAAAAAAGAAAAGATGAAACTGATAAATTATGCCACAACTGAAAGAAAATTTCTTAAATTAAAAATCACAAACATGTTTCACTGAAAGAACTAGGGAACTTGTTTGAAATTATAAACTTTGAAAGTCTTAATATTATCATTACGAAGTAAGAGGAATTACTGGTATCTGTCCAAAAAAACAAAAAAATTTGTCAGATCAAATATTAAAGTCACACTTGCTAGTACACTGGGAAGTTTGTCTATTTAAATTTACAAAACATGAATCTTTCTACAGCAGAATCTTCAGTTTTAGGACTGTTAATGTTAAGAGGTGGTCAGGACTTGATCATATAACAATTTTATGAAGCCTAGAAGGGCTAAATAAGTATTCCATTCAGATAATCAAATACGGAGTTGGAAATAAACATAGGTTTCTAAAAATTTGGTTCAATGTCCTTTCCCATACATCCATCTACAACACCTCGCTTTAAAAATATTCCTAACAAACAGTAAGCCAGTCTTTTAGCTGTACCTCATATTTTGCACAGCAAAATAACTTAACAACATCCAAGGTCCTCCTCCCTAGTGGTCCAGTAGCTAAGACTCCGCATTCCCAATACAGGGGGCTTGGGATGGATCCCTGATCAGGAAACTAGATTCCATGTGCTGCAACTAAAGACTCCTTTCCACAGGCTGCAACTAAGATCTGGAGCAGCCAGAAAGTATAAAAACGAAAAAAATATTTTATAATATTTAATATTCACACAAGGAAATAAGTCTTTAATATTTTCCCATTAATTACTTGACTACTTTAAAGATTATTTTCTACTTTGCCACAATCAACTCATTTTACAATTCTTCCTTGCAACAAGATGGATTTAGAATGCAAGAGAAATTAAACACACCTCATTGCTGGCTTTTTCTTCAGGGTCGGTATCTTCCTTTGATACACTTGTTTCTTTTTCTTCAACTTCAACATCAGATGAGGCATTTGACTGTTTAGCTGATGCCTATGAACAATCGAATCTATTAGTTTCACAAAATAATTTTATCCCAACTTTAAAATTTGTGCCCATAAAAAATCAAAGCCTGTTTGTAAGAAAGCTAGAAAAGTACCCTTATTTCTGTTGCACAGGATACTTCTAATATGCACAATTTATAAACAGTTTTAAATGCTATTATTCCTGCAACTGACAGATACAAGCTCAGCAGATAAAATGATGAAGCAGAAATTAAAAGTACAATTACAAAGTGTCAGTAACGCCTAACGCGGCTCGCTGCGTTAGGCATTACTGACAACAAAGAATACCACCCTGATGTTCTAACGAACATCCAACAAGATACAATGTAAGGTGATTTAGAACAGCAAAGACCTACACTATATTCAACTACTGTAATATTCTGGTTAAAGAAGCTAATCTAAAAAAGTATATCTATCTATCTATCTATATATATTACCAAAACTTTATTTAAGGACCTTGACTGATCTATATTTCAAACTTAGTTTATTTAAAATGCAGATTCCTGAAACCCAAACTTAAGTGATTCTGATTTAACAGACACTGAACGGGAGTCAATAATCATTAGTTTTTAAAAGTACCCCCAGATGAGAAAATACTTGTAAACAGGTGACTTAGGGTCACCTAGAGTTTCAAAATACCAACCAAAATGATGACAACCAGAGGTGAGGGTAAAGCATGTATTTACAAGACGATGGCAATGTAATCCAAACTGTGCACCTTTTTAGCTTCTTCCTTTGGCTAGTCTTCTACACTGTTAACACTTTTCCTTTTTTGTAAAAAAATCAATGCTGATAATCCACAAATTTTATAAAGGTATTTAAAAAAATGTACAAATGTGTCCAAAATTACTTATAGCACTATAGAGATATTTATAAATTAATGATGGCAAATTTTTGGTGTTTCTTTTATGTAAGTTTGGGCTTGAATGCTTGCACCAAACCCCAGGAATGTGCCATTGAGGATGTTCTGGGCTGGGAACACAGAGTACATCACACTAGCATCATCATTCACACTTAATGTCAAGAACAGAAAATTGTTGGGTTTCATGCACACAATCAACCAAATATTTCACTGTGAAATAGAAAACTCCAAGTATCAACATGTATAATGAAAACTACCTGGAGATTAAGTAGGTAGATGGGAACAGAGAATAGAGTGACTATGCAAGACAATCTGGAGAATGAAAATGACTTTGAAGGCACATTCATAGGATGCATAATCCAAGTTAAATCACAAAAAGTTATTTTCAGGAAATAATCAACTCAGTCTCTTGGGACTCCCATTACACAGTCAAGGCAGTAAGGATGGGTAATCATTCATCAGTTCTTACATTTGTGCAACAAACATTTAGTGGTTAACTATTCTCTCCACATATACCAATGCCAGGCACACAGGACACATACAACTTCTCTGTTGATAGAACAAGCCTGTGGCAGTTAACACTAGTACAGAAGCAATTATGATGTAAGTACTGTAACAAATAACTTTTGGGTGCCTAATGAAGGCACTTAGGATCATCTAATGCAGCCCTGTAAAATCAAAAATTTAAATATTCCAGACACAACAGCTTCTGAAGGTTTCAAACAAGAGAAAAAAGCCTGGCACAGACAAAGAACTAAAAAACATATAGATTAAAAGATGCAAACTTGCAAAATTTTCAGTGTGTTGCTATTTTCTTCAGGTTTACTCACACTCATCCAGGTTTTAAAAACTCAAGTCTAAATACATACACACACACACAACACACACACACACAAACCCAGAATAAAAAGGTTTAAAGGCTGCTCTTATAGAAACCAAAAACAAATATGATTTGCACAGTGCTATAAGTATTTTTGTCACATATTTAATTTAACCCACACGAAGTTCATATTCTAATTTTATAGATTTAGCAATTAAAATAAAAAACATATCCTTTTTAGTTATTGAACCTAAATTTAAGAAAACAGTACATATGGCTTTAAATTCAATACATTAAATAAACTTCCAATCAGGATTTAAATAACTGAATATTTCCTAGCTTTCTGAGATCTGTTTGACCACGAAGGCAATATTTTCAGTTATCTAGATATAAAAGTCCAAGGTTCAACTTCACAAAAACTTCATCTGAAATTTACAAGGCTCTTCAATTATTTTTCTATAGCTAGAATACTGATTATTCACCAAAACTGAGTTAAGTAATACTAAACTAAGTTTTATGTAATATGACGCACCTGTTGACTTGAAAATTTCACTTTCGGATTGTTATCTATCTCCCATAAACCTTCATTAAAGCCTTTTCGTTTATTTGGTTTGCCGTACTTTTCCTTATTTTCTGAGTAAGGAAATATGTCCTTTGGGCCTAAAAAAGCACTAAAAAAGGAGGGGGGGAAATATGAGTGTAACGCAATCTCAAATGTAAGTGATTAAATAACACTACTCTATGAACACAATTATCAAAAATTCTTAATCTAAATGCATTAAACATCATACATAAGTTAAAGGGTAGCCACAAATAACTGTTTAATTCCAAACACCTTTATTAAATTCAGTCAGAAATTTAATCCTAGATCCGTAATTCTATTTAAAAAAACACACAAGCTGCACAATAATGTACTGAATGCCACTTAACAGTACATTTGAAAATGATTAAAATGGTAAATTTTGTGTAATTTTACAAATTTTGCTATAAAAATGAAAAAAAAAAAACAAGACCACATTAATCAATACATTTAAATGAATTCCAACTATACTTTTACTTCAAAGTAATTTGGAATATTATACAACTCAAAACACTGTCAATAAGGTATGTTTTAATTTTTATTTATGTGTGTAGATTTTTGGAATAAATGTTCAATGTTATTGTATTCAATGAGGGAATCAGACCTTATCACTAGTTTGTTCATTTATGTGTGTATGCACATATATACACATGTACATGTATACACATATTTATTTTAGTCAATTCTTTTATTCATGATAATTGTATTCTAAAATGTCACCATGAACACCGAATTAAGGAAATACTATACCACTGCTGCAGAGGAAAATACAGGGTAGGTTCCTCTGGTCATATTTTTGTCAACCAATCAATATATAACATTGTTTTATGCATTTTTCTGTTTAAAGACACCTTGTTTAATATATACCGGTAATTCATTAACACTGAACTTACAGCCAACAGCTTATGTAACACTTGTTTTCTCCGTAAAGGCATAGCAGTCTTCTTGCACTGAGGAACACTGACCAGCACTTCAGCACCACTTTAGGGTGCTATTATAAACAACAACAGGTTCTTCGCCACCTGATGCGAAGAACTGACTCATTTGAAAAGACCCTGATGCTGGGAAAGATTGAAAGCAGGAGAAGGGGACGAGAGAGGAGGAGATGGTTGGATGGCATAACCTACTCAATGGACATGAGTTTGAGTAAACTCCGGGAGTTAGCGATGGATAGGGAGGCGTGGCGTGCTGCAGTCCATGGGGTCGCAAAGAGCTGGACATGACTGAGTGACTGAACTGAACTGACTGATAAAAAACAAAATGACCAAGGAAAAGGCACAAAAATGCAAAATCCATGACACTAAGCAGACTGCAAAAAGGACACTTGTTTACAGTATGACAGCTGAAACAAGGTAGAGCACAGCCTTCCTTCAGCCTCAGCTAGGAATGCGTACATCAAGTTACTCCATTTTTTGCCACTGCACACAGACAGTACCATGAAGACCCCACAGTTAATGACTCAGGATTACAAGTAATTTCAGTAAGCAGGCAAATTCATAAATATGGAACCTGTATGATGACAATCAACTATTTGTGTGTGTGTGTGTGTATATATATATATGTCTTTAGATATAATCCCTAGAACAAACCCCTTGTTTATCTCCCTAGGTCAGTCAGTTCTGCAGAAGTTTGTCAATCCTATAAAGGTAGATACAGAGAATGTATAAGGTTTTTGCCATAATAGTTGATATATATGTATTCTCCAAAGCAAGAGGAAAATCAAATTACTACTCATTTCCTCTAAAATATGCTACAATTTAAGATTACTAATTATTAATTATGTATCACAAATTCCATATCTGCTGAAATTTTTTAAGAATTAGGGACCTATGACTACAGTTAACATTCTAGTTTAGAATATTTTAAAAGGCTTTAGAATAAAATTTCAACAAGAGACTAAGAGCTCTACTTAAATATGATCAATTATATAAGTCAGCTTTAATTATTATTTAAATTTTTCAGTTTACAAATACTCAAAAGTATCCATGTATTTTAATTGCACATCAGTTAAGGCACACAAATTATCATGATTTCAAGTGATCTAGAAATTCAGATTTTTACTAAGCATTATTCACTCCTACCCGCAATCTAAGCTTAGAAAATTTAACATATTTAGTTAAAACAGTAAAGCAATTTCTCCAGCATAATCATCTCCAAATTCCAAGTAAATGACTTGAATTAAAACTCCATCAAATATACAATATATACTTCTGGTAAACACAAAGTAATTCTCCCTTCTAAAACCTCACAACTTCTATAAGGCTAAGAGATGTTATCAGATTTGGAAGCTGTAAAGACTGAGAAAGTTGGGTACTAAACAGCAATACAGAAAGTCAGACTAATTTATAGTTTGAAATCCCCAAAGGGTTCAAAACTGGTGGCACCATGAACTTCAAGAAGTGGAAGGGACCTTAAAATATTAAATATTTAATAAAATTACAGAAAAATGTCTTAAAACCTCAAACATGGGGCATTTTTAAATGATTCTAAACCAAAACGCTATTCAAAAGAAAAAACTGATTGTTTTGTTGTCCAATCGCATCCGACTCTTGCAGCACACCAGGCCTGCCTCCCTGTCCCTCACCATCTCCCAAAGTTAGTCCAAGTTCATGTCCATTGCATCAGTGATGCCATCCAGCCATCTCATCTTCTGACGCCCTCTTCTCCTCCTGCTCTCAATCACAATTGATCCCATCATGGTATTACTTAGTGTATAAAGGTTTCAGTTAAATTTATATGGATTATTTTTCTTTTTACAAAACAGGTGGTCCCCACTTTGCATGACAAGAGACCACAAAAATGACCATGCAAGGCAATCTTATTGAAAGATAGGAAAACTTACAATTGTTTCATAACCTTCAAAAGTTGTCAAAATATTAAATGCACTATTACTGATAGTGTATAAGGAAATTGGGTTGCCATGCCCTCCTCCAGGGGATATTCCCAACCCAGGGACTGAACCCACGTCTCTTACCTCTCCTGCCTTTTCTGATACATTTACACAAAAACTTGTACGCCAAGTGTTTACAGCAGCACAGCAGCAAAAGTCATTAAAGACCACATATTGTACAGTTCAATTTGTATGAAATACCCAGAATAGGCAAAGTGATTACTGATTCCCAGGACTTCCCTAGTGGTCCAGCGGTTAAGACCCCATGGTCCCAAAGCAGGGAGCCCGGGTTCTACCTCTGGTCAGGGAACTACATCCTATATACTGCAACTAAGACTTTGCATGCCACAAGTAAAGAACCCAAGTGCTGCAACTAAGACCCAGCACAGTCAAATAAAAATAAATTTTTTTTTTAATGATTAATGGTTCCCTATGGCAATACAGGGGAGAGACAGGAGAAACAAGAAGTAACTGCTAATGGGTACAGGGTTTCTTTTTGGTACGATGAAGATGTTCTAAAATTGTACTAAGGGCTATTTAATTCTGGATATACTAAGATCTATTATATGTTTTAACTGAATTGTTTGGGATATTAACATCTTAATAAAGTTGTTAAAATATTTTTCAGTGAATAGCACAGTCCAAAGAAAACAAAAATGATCCAGAACTTTACCAACTACAGATAGCCACTGTTTTCACCCACTTGTTTGTAGCATATGTACCTACATAAACATGTAATTTTCATGTATATGCTGCTGCTGCTAAGTCGCTTCAGTTGTGTCCGACTCTGTGCGACCCCATAGACGGCAGCCCACCAGGCTCCCCCGTCCCTGGGATTCTCCAGGCAAGAACACTGGAGTGGGTTGCCATTTCCTTCTCCAATGCATTAAAGTGAAAAGGGAAAGTGAAGTCGCTCAGTCGCGTCCAACTCCTAGCAACCCCATGGACTGCAGCCCACCAGACTCCTCCATCCATGGGATTTTTCCAGGCAAGAGTACTGGAGTGGGGTGCCATTGCCTTCTCCAATGTATATGCTACTGACCCATAAATATTTTTTCAAATTATAATGAACATGTTTTCACATCAACAGTTACTTAACAGCTAAATACTATTTCACTGAATAACTTTCCCAAAATTAATTTGTCTACTGTCGGACCATTTCCTGTATCAAATTTTCTATTATAAAATGTAACTATAATAAATAATGTATTACTCCATCTTTTCACATATTTTCCTAATAAATTCTAAGTAGAACTGCTGCCTCAAATGGTATGTTCAAGACTACAGAGCTCCTTAATGAGATTCAAACAATTATGGTGGATGAAAAAAGAATCCTCCCATGTTGTCACCACAAAAAAGAAAATGACTAATTACAGGACCTGATGGAGGTTGGAGGCGTTAGCTATCGCTATGGTGGTAGGTAAGCATATTGCAATATATAAATGTATCAATTCATGGTGGTAATAACACTGCAATATATAAATGTATCAAAATCAACATATATTAAACTTGTGCGGTATGTATCAATTACATTTCAATTTTAAAAAAATAAGAAGAAAACACATGCACACACAAAAGAATCTTCCCCAGGGATACAATCCCATAGGTTTGGTGAACAGGGATCAGATTAGTTTTTAAGCAGCCATCACTAGTCCCCAAGGGCACAACCTTCTGTAGCTGTAGCTTTGATTCATCCTTCAAAGCTTTCAATTTTTAAATGACATATAAATCTCAAAGAAAATACATTAAAAACAGTAATAGGTTTAGGGTTTTTTCCCCTGAAAAACAGTAAAAATGATGTGCTTCCTTTTAATGTTGTTTAAAAAAATTTTTAAGAAAAAGATATGCATTAATTGAAAGCACATTACCCACCAAATTCCAAAGCTGAAAGGAAAGTTAGGGATCACCAAGATCTTCCTGTTAAAGATTAGAAAACTGAAAGCCAGAAAGATTTACTGATGCAAGCAAGGTTACTGAGCTATTAAATAGCAGAGCCTTCACTCTGTACAATGTTCCCTTAAACAGATTCCCTTTAACCACTGTAATACAGTCTCTGAAACACTGACTTATATATTAATAAAATACTGATGCCATATCCCTATACATATGAACTCAGTTCAAATACCAATTGTCAAAGCCCACAAGGATTAAAGCTAATGGAAAATGTCTTAAGAAAAAGCAAATCATTAACTACAGTATTAATTTTATAATTCTGAAGCAACTTAAATAATTCCAAAGCCTGCAAGTGTGTTTCTTACATGGCATATACCTAAAGTGTGTTCCTGTTTACCCTGATTTTTCAGAATCCAAGTACACATAAAAGCAGTCATCTCTCTAAAGTCACTTTTCTGGAAACAATGAATATACCTTCAAGAACATACACATACATGCCTCAGAAAAACTCAATTACCATACACCTAAAAGAGTCCTTTAAAGCAAACCAGAAGTTGCATATAAAAAAATGGGATAGGGAAATTTATCATGGCTGAAGACTTGAAGCTCAAAACTCATTTAACTGTTGTCAATTAATAATATAATACAGAAACTTATACCTTTTAAAACACTGACTATAACTTGATGTTTCATTTCCCTATTATTAAATCACAAAATATGAAACATACTGTTTTAAACTACATTTTATAACAGCACTCACTACTTTATGACAGAAAATGACTCAATAGACAATTGATACATCTACTATGTGCCAGGAACCTGACAATACAGAGATGAAGAAATAGTTCCTCTCATTATAAGAAATCATACAAACTCCACACCAACACATACAACTATGTCTGTAGTACTGAAATTATATAGAACAACTCAGTGTAGAAGAAAATAAAATCCTATCCTATGATTCATTTTTTCATTCCTTTCTTGTGGATAGGTGATACAAAAAACTGACCAACTAGTAGAACTTTCCCATTCACCTTCACTCCTAATAACTCTATAGTAGGCAGGTTTTGAAACAACCTGTGATGGATAGTTTCAAAGTTCCTAGAACTGAGCATCTAACATCTTTGAATTAAAACAAGTAAGAGCAGTAAAGAAATAAAGTGTCAAAAACACTATCTTCATTTAAAAATGTCTAGACTTTAGAGAGAAATACGTAGACCTGGATGAGAGTATTCCCTCAATTAACAATGATAATTAGTCAGCAAAACAAACTGCACTGCAAACAATCTAATAAGCATACTTACAAGTTGTGGAAAAATAATATGCAACATTATTTTTAATTCCTAATAGTTGACATTTCATGTTTAATACATGCCAAGCACTGTTTTAAGCATCTTTCATGTAGTATCTTATTTGCACCTTGAGTTCTATTTTATTGTTCCCATTGTACAAGGAAGAGAAGGACAAGGCTAAGTAAACCTGCTCAAGGTCATAGAGCAGATAGATAAAAGGCAGGATTCAAAACACTCTTCTGATCCAGCTGTCCTAAACACTATAGAAATGCTAGCTAATGGACAGCAAATTCATCATCAACAAATTGATTTTATCTAGGTCATAGAGCTTTCAGTCTATTACCAAACATTTATTTAACAGCTACTATGTGCTGGGCACTTAAGTAAATAATGATAAACAAGACAGACAAGGTTCCTGCTCTCTAAGCTTTTCACTTGTGGGTGAAGGAAAAGAAAAAAAAATAAAATTTAGTCATCACTGCAATGGAAAAATAAGCATAAAAAAAGAGGATATGAGCTAAGAGCTAAATGACTGAAAATCCGTTTCTCTTTGTTGGGAAAGATAGGTCTTCAGTCAGGAAGGACCTGAGACAACATACATCTGTGTAACAGTAAAAAAGAAAATGTGATGAGGTTGGAGAGGTAAGAATAGACTAGTTCACACAGGGTGTTATAAAACAGCACTTGTGGGGACTCGCCTGGTGGTTCAGTGGTTAAGACTGAGCTTCTACAGTCATCAAGACAATATGGTACTGGCACAAAGACAGAAATATAGATAATGAAACAAAATAGAAAGCCCAGAGATAAATCCACACACCTATGGACATCTTTGACAAAGGCGGCAAGAAAATACAATTGAAAAAAGACAATCTCTTTAACAAGCGGTGCTGGGAAAACTGGTCAACTACCTGTAAAAGAATGAAACTAGAACACTTTCTAACACCATACACAAAAATAAACTCAAAATGGATTAAAGATCTAAATAGTTTCTAAGACCAGAAACTATAAAACTCCTAGAGGAAAACATAGGCAAAACATTCTCTGGCATAAATCACAGCCAAGATCCTCTATGACCCACCTCCCCGAGTAATGGAAATAAAAGCAAAAATAAACAAATGGGACCTAATTAAACTTAGAAGCTCTTGCAAAATGAAGGAAACTATAAGCAAGGTGAAAAGACAGCCTTCAGAATGGGAGAAAATAATAGCAAACAAAGCAGCTGACAAATAATTAATCTCAAAAATATACAAACAGCTCGTGTAGCTCAACTCCAGAAAAATAAGTGACCCAATCAAAATATGGGCCAAAGAACTAAACAGACATTTCTCTAAAGAAGACATACAGATGCTCAACATCACACATTATCAGAGAAATGCAAATCAAAACCACAATGAGGTACCATCTCACGCTGGTCAGAATGGCTGCTATCAAAAAGTCAACAAACAAAACAAAAAAAAGTCAACAAACAATAAATGCTGGAGAGAGTGTGGAGAAAAGGGAATCCTCTTACACTGTTGGTGGGAATGCAAACTACTACAGCCACTATGGAGAACAGTGTGAACATTCCTTAAAAAACTGGAAAGAGAACTGCCATACAACCCAGCAATCCCACTGCAGGGCACATACACTGAAGAAACGAGAACTGAAAGAGACACATGTACCCCAATGTTCACTGCAGCACTGTTTACAATAGCTAGGACATGGAAGCAACCTAGATGTCCATCAGCAGATGAATGGATAAGAAAGTTGGGGTACATATACATAATGGAATATTGCTCAGCAAAAAGAATGCATTTGAATCAGTTCTAATGAGGTGGATGAAACTGGAGCCTATTATACAGAGTGAAGTAAGTCAGAAAGAAAAACACCAATACAGTATATTAACGCATATATATGGCATTTAGAAAGATGGTAACGATGACCCTATATGAGAAACAGCAAGATACACAGATAGAAAGAAAAGACTTTTGGACTCTGTGGGAGAAGACGAGGGTGGGATGATTTGAGAGAATAGCATTGAAACATATTACCATATGTAAAATAGATGACCAGTCCAAGTTTGATGCATGAACAGGGCACTCAAAGCCAGTGCACTGGGACAACCCAGAGAGATGGGATGGGGAGGGGTGTGGGAGGGGGGTTCAGGATGGGGGACACATGTACACCTGTGGCTGATTCATGTCAGTGTATGGCAAAAACCACAACCAATATCGTAATTAGACTCCAATTAAAATTAAAAAAACAAAAAATAAAAAAAGACTGAGCTTCCAATGCAGGGGGCACAGGTCTGATTTGTGATCAGGGAACTAAGATTCCAACACGCCTTGCAGCACAGCCAAAAGAAAGAATTTAACAACAGCATTTATAGACAGAATTTGGGTGTTTTTGTCTGTTGGTAATGTTAACAAGGAGGTCACTGAAAGGCTCTGGACAGAGAAAATGACATGATCTGACTGAAATATCAAGATCACTCTGACTATATATGAAGAGTAAAAGCTGAGCCCAAGATAGGGACAGGACACTATTCCTAAGAGTAACTGCAGCATGAACTTAAGGTGCCATGCTGCTGCTGCTGCTGCTAAGTGTCGCTTCAGCCGTGTCCGACTCTGTGCGACCCCATAGATGGCAGCCCACCAGGCTCCCCCGTCCCTGGGATTCTCCAGGCAAGAACACTGGAGTGGGTTGCCATTTCCTTCTCCAATGCATGAAAAGGGAAAAGTGAAAGTGAAGTCGCTCAGTCGTGTCTGACTCTTCTCGACCCCATGGTCTGCAGCCTACCTCCCATGGCTCCTCCGAGTTCTGGAGTGGGGAGCATTGCCTTTTCCATAAGTTGCCATAGAGGAGTGGAAAAAAGCAGATCAGAATGCATGTTAAAGGAAAAGAATTAAGACTTGCTGACTGACTAGATGTGGGGAAGAAACAGATACGACTATAATAAGAAATCAAGGATAACACTAAGATTTTTGGTTCCAGCAAAAAGCACTGAATCTCTGTCAGTCTCATTTACTAAGAATCTGTTTCCAGTATATTAGTTTTATAACATCTAGTAGCCCATCATGTTTGGTATACATAAGAGCTCACTGTTAAATAGTGTTCAAAACTTTGGTGGATAAATTAACTATGAAAGGCGTAAAAAATTACAAAATATCAAATGCTTGTAGCTCAGGAAACGAATGCAGTTACAAAGGGATTCTGCTCTAACTTCACAATAAAAAAAAAATCTTATTTACAAATCAGTTACAAATAACTGGGCTTCCCTGGTGGCTCAGAGAATTCCATGGACAGGAGAGCCTGCCAGGCTCTGTGGGGTCACAAAGAGCTGAACATGACTGAGTGACTAAAACTACTTTTCACTTTTATTAATATCTAGTTTTCTAACTGTCATTTCTTCTTCCATGTTCTTCCTTTCCTATCTTCTTAACTACAGGCTCCTGGATTAAACTCCAACTTATGCAAATTCCAAACAGAAAGGTTCAAATAACCGCCCTCCCAAATCCTGAGGGGGAAAAAGGCAAACACTCACCGCAATTCAGTTTCTAAAAATTAACCTTAAATACCAAAACGTTAAGTCACCAGACTAATAGATTCAAGAGCACTGCCTTTCCAAAGGTAACAGTGCATTTATGAGATCACTGAGGCACAAAAACTACAAGTACATTTTGAAATGAAAATTTAATATCATTCGCATAATTTTAATTTCCTGAATATGTTCTAATTTTTGAATATTAGTAATTCACCATCTTCATTTCCCAGTTAATAATACCACTGTTATGTTATTAACCAAACGATGCTTATGAAAATTTAGTTCTTTGGCACAGTTTCTTTTGCTTTATAATCTACAGATATTTGCAACATAAAAATCCTTTTTTAAATGTTGAGGAAGGGATGATCATTCTTCTAAATTTAACATAAGAATGACTATGTGTTCTATAATACTATGTATTAGTCACTCAGTCGTGTCCAACTCTTTGCAACCCCATGGACTGTAGCCTGCCAGGCTTCTATGTCCACAGAATTCTCCTTGCCATCTCCTTCTCCAGGTCTATAATACCATAAGGATACATAGAAATTCCAGGGAATGTCTAACTCACACTACTCTGATATAGTTAGTATTCAATCTTCCCATGCATTCCAATTATCTGGAAGGCTATTTAAAATAGACTGCTAGGCTCCACACCTCCATTTCTGATTTAGTGAATCTTAGGTGGGTGGGGTCCAGGAATTTGCATGCCTATCTAAAGTTCCCATGTGCTGTTCCCATGTAGGGTGCAGCTTGACCTGGGACCACACTTTGAAAACCCTTATTCCAATAGAGATCACACAATTTTTCATTAAAAGATACCTTCCCTATTGAATTTATGGAAGTTTTAAATGGTAGATTATCACAGATAATCAGAAACTCATTTTAATTAAATTTATATATTCAAAGTATATTTAACTTTTTATACTCAAAGTAATTATGGTGAAGGCCAACACAGTTCTGAACTCAAAACTGGATTTTATTATTTTTTTTTTAAACTGGATTTTAAAGAAGACAATTATGTGGCACTGCATGATGTCATTAATATGAAATGTCAACAATTGGCAAGTCTAGACAGACAGTAAACTAGTGGGTATCTAGGCCTAGGAGGCAGGAAATGAAGAGTGACTGCTAACGGTTATGGAAGTAAATATACTAACACCCACTGAATTTTACACTTTACACAACTTTATGATGTAAATTACATATAAAGCTATTTTTAAAAATTTTTTGGAAGTTCATACAGTAGCTAAGCAATGTTAAACAAATGTTGTCATTGTAGACACTCTTCAGTTCAGTTCAGTCGCTCAGTCATGTCCGACTCTTTGTGACCCCATGAATTGCAGCACCCCAGGCCTCCCTGCTGCTGCTGCTAAGTCATTTCAGTCGTTTCCGATTCTGTGTGACCTCATAGATGGCAGCCCACCAGGCTCCCCCATCGCTGGGATTCTCCAAACAAGAACACTGGAGTGGGTTGCCATTTCCTTCTGCAACGCATGAAAGTGAGAAGTGAAAGTGAAGTCGCTCAGTCATGTTCGACCCTCAGCAACCCCATAGACTGCAGCCTACCAGGCTCCTCCGTACATGGGATTTTCCAGGCAAGAGTACTGGAGTGGGGTGTCTATCACCAATTCCCGGAGTTGACCCAAACTCATGTCCAATGAGTTGGTGATGCCATCCAGCCATCTCATCCTTTGTTGTCCCCTTCTCCTCCGGCCCCCAATCCCTCCCAGCATCAGTCTTTTCCAATGAGTCAACTCTTCGCACGAGGTGGCCAAAGTATTAGAGTTTCAGCTTTAGCATCAGTCCTTCCAAAGAACACCTAGGACTGATCTCCTTTAGAATGGACTGGATGGATCTCCTTGCAGTCCAAGGGACTCTCAAGAGTCTTCGCCAACACCACAGTTCTTTCTTCACAGTCCAACTCTCACATCCATACATGACTACTGGAAAAAACATAGCCTTGACTAGACGGACCTTTGTTGGCAAAGTAACGTCTCTGCTTTTCAATATGCTATCTAGGTTGGTCATAACTTTCCATCCAAGGAGTAAACGTCTTTTAATTTCATGGCTGCAGTCACCATCTCCAGTGATTTTGGAGCCCAGAAAAACAAAGTCTGACACTGTTTCCCCATCTATTTGCCATGAAGTGATGGGACCAGATGCCATGATCTTCGTTTTCTGAATGTTGAGCTTTAAGCCAACTTTTTCATTCTCCTCTATCACTTTCATCAAGAGGCTTTTTAGTTCCTCTTCACTTTCTGCCATAAGGGTGGTGTCATCTGCATATCTGAGGTGATTGGTATTTCTTCTGGCAATCTTGATTCCAGCTTGTGCTTCTTCCAGTCCAGAGTTTCTCCTGATGTACTCTGCATATAAGTTAAATAAGCAGGATGACAATACACAGCCTTGACGTACTCCTTTTCCAATTTGGAACCAATCTGTTGTTCCATGTGCAGTTCTAACTGTTGCTTCCTGACCTGCATACAGGTTTCTCAAGAGGCAGATCAGGTGGTCTGGTATTTCCATCTCTTTCAGAATTTTCCAGTTTATTGTGATCCACACAGTCAAAGGCTTTGGCATAGTCAATAAAGCAGAAATAGATGTGTTTCTGGAACTCTCTTGCTTTTTCCATGATCCAGCGGATGTTGGCCATTTGATCTCTGGTTCCTCTGCCTTTTCGAAAACCAGCTTGAACATCAGGGAGTTCACGGTTCACGTACTGCTGAAGCCTGGCTTGGAGAATTTTGAGCATGACTTTGCTAGCGTGTGAGATGAGTACAATTGTGCGGTAGTTTGAGCATTCTTTGGCATTGCCTTTCTTTGGGATCGGAATGAAAACTGACCTTTTCCAGGCGTGTGGCCACTGCTGAGTTTTCCAAATTTGCTGGCATATTGAGTGCAGCACTTTCACAGCATCATCTTCCAGAATTTGAAACAGCTCAACTGGAATTCCATCACCTCCACTAGCTTTGTTCGTAGTGATGCTTTCTAAGGCCCACTTAACTTCACATTCCAGGATGTCTGGCTCTAGGATGAGTGATCACACCATCATGATTATCTTGGTCGTGAAGATCTTTTTTGTACAGTTCTTCTGTGTATTCTTGCCACCTCTTCTTAATATCTTCTGCTTCTGTTATGTCCATACCATTATATAATTTTAACTAGAGTAGCACCAGTTTTGTTCAACCTGAACCCAGGTAAACAAGTCTACCAAAATTACTGCAAAGTCTAAACGTAATGTTCAAAACTGGTGAGGTTATATGCTACTTGTAAGGCTATTAAAATATAGGCATGTAGTAATATTATTTTTCAAAATTAAGAGATACCCCCTGGAGTAATCCTCCGCACCTAGAAGTAAGGGTTCAGTATTCAGCTACAATTTCTAAGAAATTAATTTGCTTCTCCAAATCAGTTTCTGCCCAGAAATCCACCAGGGGCAGCAGAGCAGTAACAGTGGCTCCCAGAATCATACAAATACACAGAGAAGGAACTATTCAGATTTCTTTTCACCTTTCCCACAACATACCATTAGTGTGGCTAAAATCACAAAGCCTAAAATAGGGTGTCAGGTCATCACTACAAAAAGCACTAATTACACTAAATATGAATACTGTACACCTTGTTAAAACTTTCCTTACACACTTTCTCATCCATCGGTTATTTTCTGACTGCTGAGAGAATCAATCTATATCTTTTATGATTAAGGACATCTGTACCAGTAAAAGTTAAACCTGCAGTGTGTAATTTAACATAAAAATAAATTTAAAAGGGACACGTGAAGACTTTTTTCCAAGTTCAAAGATGATTTTAATGTTTTGTTACTTTATTATTTTCTCTTAATTAACCCCTACTTGCTTTTCGTTATATACCCAATGAACCTGCTAAATTAACTCTGATTTGCCTTTAGAGCTAAAAGGACTTACGTCTCATGAGTTCCAAAAAAGAAAATCGGTAGTTTGTTTGTGGGTGGTTTTACAGCTCCATCAGGAACTTCATCTACCTAAAAAAAAAAAAAAAAATTAGAAAAATTAATATCTTTTAAATCATACACACTTAAACAGACCAGAGTAAACTGAAAACAAGACATCCAAAAGGGTATCTGCTGTGAAATAGACCGGTTCTACAGGTCCACAATCCCTTATCTCTAGTTCTGAAACTCAAGAAGCTCTGAAAACCAATATATTTCTCAAAACTCATGTGATAGCAAAACCTGCATAGAAACTGAAGCTGTTCCATCATTTCTTTTATCCATCTAGCATTTCTACTGATGCTTCTCTGCAGAAATATCATGTTAGATTATCACTTGCCATCCTAGACCTCATCACAGAAAGATGTATTGTATATGGACCACCACTACCATTCTAAAACCCCCAAATTCTGAATGTTCACATAAATCTGGCCCTAAGTACTCCAGATAAGGAACTCTGAATCTGTTCAAAAATTTTAAATGCTATTTATGCAGAGAGGTTATCCAAATACTGGAGTAATGTAAAACCAGACATTAAAAAGGTTAAAGCAGTACTTTTCCAAGTCTGAAACATATACTTATGAAAACATCTTAGACCTACATGGCTGAGTAACATGAGGTTACCTATTCCTTTTTCATTTCTCTTTTAATATTTTAATACTTCTAATTAAGTAAGGAAGACGGTATCAGGTACTGCTATGTCGAACACATCTATAATAGTTGTTACTCTCAGAGTTAAGGCCGTCAGACAGTAGTATTTAGCCATTATTTACTTAAATTTCATAATACAGTTCTAGAAATAGAAATAAAATTAGAAATAAATAGAAATAAATTTCTAATTTAGTCCTTTCAAAATTTCAAAGACATTTCAATTTAAAAAAATCTGTTGAACAAGGGTACAACCAACAGAAGACCTACTATGCTCCTTATGTATGATCATAAAGAAATGGTTTAAGAAAAGACCATGAGGGTGATTTCACTGGTTGGCAGTCTGAAGGTTTCAGCCATCAATAAGAATCATTAGCACCCAACACCTTAGGAACTTAATTTCCTCACCTATAAAGACTGTACCGTCTTTTCGGCTTTGTCACAAATTGCGAAAAATCCTTAGGGGCCTTAAGATAAGGGATACTCCTGTCATCTCAGATCATATGCTTTCTCCCAGCAAACAGCTTTAAAAGTCAATGCAAATGTCTAGCACTTACAGAGTTTAATAAACACAAGGCAATTTTTCAAAAATTGACTTTAGAAATGATTACTGGTACAGGATTACAAGAAAGCACAAGACTTAAAAAGTAACGAAGCTTGGGATAAACAGAAAATGTTAAAATCAAAACTGGAACACTGGTGGTCACTTTCCCAGCTGCGACCTTAAATATACACTCTAAACTCTCTAAAGCAAAGACTTAGAATTCATAAGACTGGAGAAAAGATAGAAAAATGAATACAATTTTAGACACAGACAATATCAAATCTAAATGCAACTGTTTCTAAGAAAAAAGGGTAAAAGAGACTAAAGTTTTCCATTTCAATACAAATTGGTAAATGCAGCATTTATTAAATAAAACACTCTGGCCCTCCTGAGGCTACTTTATTTTGCTTTTATTAGCACTGTTAGTCGCCTAACAGACTGAACCATGTGGGAAAGATGATTTAGAAGAGTAATTTTTAAAGCATTTCCATTTGGTTTTAAACTATACTGCTGCATAGAAATTTGAATGAAGATGTATCCCATAACCTCAGACTTTCTAACACCTCAAAATAATCAGGCTCAAACCACAAAAAATGTTCTCTTAGAGGGGCCTTAAACCTTCTCAGTTTGCCTATCCTCCACTTAAACATGAAATAGTTTTTTAGCGCATGACTTACGTACTAAGGATGGGGGGGATGATAAGGAAATTCAGTTTACATCTATTGCTCTGAGAACTTTACAATCTATTTGGAAGTCAAAGAATCCACATAGAGTAAAAGAATCCACATAGAGTTAACAAAGGAAACAGTGTCAAATATACAGACAAAAATTATGATTAAGGATTTTTCCACTAAGACTCCAAGTGAAAAGGTAGACTTAATAGACTAGGGGGAAAAAATTCTTTCCAGGTTGGAAGGATATCTATAAACCTGACTTACAGCTGGGTGGGAAAAATTAAGAAATGGTGAACATTTTACACTTGGATAGCACTCAGCAACTCCATGATTCTTTGTAACCAATGGCTTATTTTTCCTCCCAGCTGACATAATTGAAACTATAGGATTTAATTATCTTTAAGAAACACACTCCTCAAAGAAGAGTAAATCAGTGGAAATTACAGCTTTAGAATATCATGTGTATATTTAAAAAGGCTCTTGAGCTTACTGAGTTCAACCTTTTTCAGGTTCTATCACTATATTAGAAGTATAAAAGATCTTTCTGAAAATGGTGCTTTTTTGAAAGACAGTCTCAATTCCTAAATGTCACAAAAAAATCCTGAGTTCTGAATCACCTCTCTGTACTACATGCGAACCAAGGAATGTGGGTTTACTCTTCCTTTCACCTATGGGAAACAATCAGAGGTGGAACAACTTCTTCAAGGTCATAAGGCAAACTTCACCAATAAAAACTTAAAAACGAATTTTCTAGACTTTCTCTGATGCTACCTTATTGTAAAATTTTCCAGAATACCCAGTCCTAGCTTTCACTGAACCAGTCGATCCAGAAGGCCTCATTAACTATAAAACAGGAAAGAATACCTATGAATTCAATTTAATTCCATACAACCTTTTGACACCCAAGTTTGCATAGATTCCGTTGCTATTTTGGATTTTACTCAAAATTAGGAAAATGTCGCCGATTCTTTACCGTCTGAGCCACCAGGGAAGCCAGTTTTTTTTAAACACAAAATCCGTATTTGTTTTCACCTACAATGGAACATTAATGGCATCATCTTTAAATATTTCCTATTAAGAAAACCTGCCAAAGTCTGTCCACAACCATAGGAAAACACCTAAGTATGCCAAAACACCTGGATTTTTAAATTACACAGAAGATTAGTGGGCAAAAAACTAAAAAGATCAGGTTACAAATGAGACGAAAGGAAAGAGAGGGAGAGAAAGGATACGAGGGGGAGGAAAAAAAAGAGAAAAGGGTAGGAAGTAGGCCTCTGAGGAAGGTAGCACCGCTAAACACGAAGGCTAAAAATCACTTACTCGAGCTGGCCAATGAGGATAACCTTTCATCTTGGCAAAGATGAGGTCCCCAGGTTTGAAGTCGCGAGTCATGTTTCAGGGGCGAGGCCGAGGGTCCGAAGCCCAGGGAGGAGGTGCGGCGGTGCGGACTGCGAGGGGATGCGGGAGGGCGGTCGGGAGCCGCGGCTCCCGCGATGGCGGGAGGGGGAGGATGCCTCGGGGTGCCCCGACGCGCCTGCGAGGGAGAGCACCGAGGGCGGTTAAAGCTCAGAAACCCGGAGGGAGGGGCCGTACGGGGAGCGACGGGGGAGGGGAGGCCAGAGGAGGGGTAGGGGTGGGGGGTGGGAGAGTGAGGGGGAGAGCCGCCTCCCGCTCCTTGCCCGTGAGTGCGCGGCCTCCGCAGCCCAAGAGCTACCCCTCCAGGCTTCGCAAGGTCCACCGCTCGACGACCGAAAAGACGCCACCACCTGAGGCAGAGATGCTTCTCAGTCCCCTATTCCCTTTTCTCCCGCCCCATCGTTCCTCAGTCTTTTTTTTTCTCCCGAAGCTGAAGCCCCAAGAGGGTGGGAGGTCGGCGAGAGGAG